>NC_090447.1:1384991989-1386304486 GCF_031143425.1 Pleurodeles waltl | reverse complement strand
TTATTTAATCTTTAAAAATTCATATCTCTGGTTCCCTATATTAGATTTTTGTCATTTTGGTGTAATTTAAAAGATACAAATATTTCCCATTTGTGTAAATTGGTGTGGGATTTTCATTGTGTGCTGTGTCTTTAAATACTTTACATATACCTGTCTCCTAAGTTAAGCCTGCCTGCTCACAGCCAGCTACCAAGGTTTGAGCCAGGGGCATATTGAGACCTGGATTGGAACTTATATTGTGGTGGCAGCATTGTTACTAGTGGTAAGTGCATGCTTATCCCTACTAATAATCCATCCTTCAACACCCTATAAACACTACAATAAACTAGAATAAATGTTGCACACCATCAAGCCCTCAACACTGCATCACAATTATCTCCCTGCTTTGTGTTGCATATATGGAAAGCACCTTAGACAACCCACAAAATTGGCATTTGGCCATCCAATCTGAAAATGTACAAGCCATGTAGTGCACCAATCTGTACATAAAAAAGTCACCCGCAAATAATTTCTAAAATGAACCCTAAACAAACTCTGTATTAACCTTACACATACAAACACCAATTTTCAGAATACACAAATATTTGATGGAATTTCAATGTCATTTCAAAAAGCAGCCTAGAGAAGGCACTACTGTGCTATAATAATAAAGCCTGGGGGGAGTTTATGGAGTTCCACTTCATGGAATTCCACGGAGTTGATATAAAACTCAGTGGAATTCTGCAGAGGTGGAGATCCGTGAGCCGCGGAGTAGCACCCTCTCCTGAATGCGCCCGATCTCGGAAGCTTTAAGCAGGATCGGACCCTGCTTAGCGCTTCCAAGATCGGGTGCATTTAGGAGAGGGCCCTAGGCAGTGAAAGCTACAGTTTCAGGCTGCTTGTGCACCAGCCTGTTTTGTGTGCACTGCACACGGGACAGGCAGGTGCACAAGAGGCCTGAAACAACAGCTTTCTTTCGCTGCATATGGCCCCACCCTGAATTCAGGCAAGGGCCGTAGGCAGTGAAAGCTGCGGTTTCAAGCCTTTTGTGCACCTGCCTGTCCCATGTGCACTGCACACGGGGCAGGCTGGTACACAAGAGGTCTGGGCAGGTCTGAGTACAAGATGCCTGAAATGGCAGCTTTCTTTCGCGGCCTATGGCCCTGGACTGAATTCAGGCCAGGGCCATAGGCAGCAAAAGCTGCTGTTACAGGCCTCTTGTGCACATAAGAAAAATGAGGACTTCCCAGGGGGTCCTCATTGTTGCTAGCGGCCTGGCGCTCTGCCTCTCTCTGCCTCTCTCTGTCCCCGAGCATGGCCCGAGCTGCAGGAGGATTGGAGCAGGTGCCGGCAGCAGCTCCAAGCTGCCGCGCCAATGTCGGTCAGGCTGAGAGTGCGCACTGCAGCCCAGTTATGGGCTACACACCTCAAGTGCAGACTGTCTGCGATTGCGCTGTGGCCCATAACTGGGTTGCAGTGCGCACACGGTGAACTCTGCTCCGCTGGCGGACTAGCAGAGTTTTTGGGCGAGCTCTGCGTGCCAAGGGCAGCAAAGAGTGCCAAAAGCTCACTGCCCACCGCTAATAATACCAGTAGACATTATGCAAATACCCAGAACATAATACATCAAAAGATCATTGTCAAACTCCTCACAGATTTTCATTTTTACATTTACTGGCTTATTTAGACCTCAGCAGTCATCCTAACATTCTGCATGGTTTTTGGCGGGTAGTATCTCTGCCACCATGGCAGATGACTGTCAGCCATATTTAGACATCCCCCTGATGGGGAACCTTGCCTGCTTTATAGAGACCGCTCTGCTATAAAAGGTGCCTACATTATAGCAGCACCCATCACAGCAGTGAAGTTTGACGAACAGGCCCTATGTTTAAACTGCCAGCCTGGCAAAGTGTTTTTGATCCAAGAAAATATACTTCCAAATCCGGATAAGTCTGATTGTTTTTCTCCTGATCAAATGACTCATACATGTACGACACTTTAATCCTGCACCCTGGAGCCTTTTAACACTTTCCTTGCCCATGCCGCAGTGCAATGCACGATGGACACTTGCAGGGAAATGACTAATGGTGTCTAGGGGTCCTGTGGTGAAATGCCATCAGATCAGGGATTACCACTGGTAACACAGTAGTTCCGTGGGGGAACCGCAGGATTGGTGTAGTGGGAGAAACTCTGGTTTTTGATATTCTTCAATTCCTGAAAATACGTAAACATGGCCTTTAGCATTGATTATAATTTTGAAGATGATAATATTGTAGTTTCAATAAGAATGTGTAGTGGGCAGATTCGCTGAGGCCAAGAGACAAGGGAAATGACCCCCTCAATAGAGGCTGACTGCAATCTGGACCAGCTAGGGATGTAAGGTAGTCCTTTTGAACTACATGAGTGCATTCCATGGAGTAATGTTTTCTCCACACTATGATGGCTAAATAGAAAGGCAAGCACTTCCTCAAGGTTGGATTCTCCAATATATTTGTGTTTCCAAGACACATGTAGGTAAGTTTCTTTTTTCAAATTCTGTTTTGCGATTCACAAAGCATGCAATACATTTATAAAGGGATTCACTATGACATAATATTGCATCACCCGTAAATGTGTAAGTGAACCATGTATGTCATATAGAGGTTTGCAGGGGTTGGAACTTGCGACCCCTGCTTGTCACTTGCGACCTCCGGTTCTGCCTTCGCAACCCCTAGCCTCCCTCTGAGTTGGCAAAATCAGTGCCAAAAGAACAAGTTACTTACCTTCTGTAAAGCTTTTCTGGTGGATACAATAGCTACCTGTGGATTTCTTCACCTTATGTATTCACCCTTGCGCCAGCATCTGACGGAAAATCTTCCTCCCAGCTCTCCACGTCGACTAGGATGTCACAATTGCACGGCTCCACACGACTCTGTCTGACGTCACCGTGCCAATAAGAGGCCCTCGTCGGCGTGCTGACGTCAGTTTCACCCATTTTTTACGTGCCTTTGAGGCGAACAGGTGAGAACCGACTCCACAATTACTTCAATAAACACATATATACATAAAGCCTTCATGATGCAACATAATCAAAACCATCATTTTTATATATATACAGGAAACGTATCAATATATACATACATTTATACAACCACAATTCAAAGTGCAATCAGACAGGCAACGGGGAGGCGGGTGGGACTGTGAGGAATCCACAGGTAGCTATTGTATCCACCAGAAGAGCAAGTTACTTATCTTCGGTAACGCTTTTTCTGGTGGATACACTAGCTACCTGTGGATTCCTCACCTGAGGAGGATTCATTAGGTGATGAATCCACAGGTAGTTGTATCCATCAGAAAAAGCGCTACAGAAGGTAAGTAACTTGTTCTTCTGATGGATGCAAACTACCTGTGGATTCCTCACCTTATGAATAGAGTCCCAAAGCAGTACCGCACTCGGAGGTGGGTGCCTGTCTGATTACACCAAGAAATCCTGCAAAACAGACTGTACAAAATGGCTGTCCCTCCGAGCCTCAGAGTCCAAGCAGTAATGCTTTGCAAAGGTGTGGAGGGACGTCCAAGTTGCTGCCTTGCAAATATCGACCACCAGAACCCCCCTTGCCAGGGCCGAAGTAGCAGACTTAGCCCTGGTGGAGTGGGCTCTGATAACTTCAGGGGGAACCTTTTTCGCCATTGAGTAGCAGATCTTGATACAAAGGATAACCTACCTGGAGATAGTTCTTTTATGGACTGCTCTGCCCTTCCTCTGTCCAACGTACCCCACGATCTTCCAGGCGAAAGTCCTTCATCCTTTCAATGTAAAAACTAAGCGCCCTTTTCGGATCCAACCGGTGAAGCCTTTCTTCCTCCTTCGAGGGGTGAGGAGGAGGGTAGAAAGATGGAATGATAATGGTCTGCCCTATATGAAAAGGAGTGACAACTTTTGGCAGGAAAGCCGCCCTGGTTTTCAACACCACTTTATCTCTGAAAAACAAGGTAAAGGGGGGTTTTACAGAAAGAGCTTGGAGCTCACTAACCCGCCTAGCAGAGGTTATGGCAAAAAGAAAAACTGTCTTTAACACTAAAAACCTTAACGAGCAAGAGTGCATGGGCTCAAAAGGTGGTCCCATTAAAAAGGTCAAAACAAGATTTAAGTCCCACTGAGCCACATGAAAAGGAGTGGGAGGAAACTTATTAAGTAAACCCTTAAGAAACCTAACTACAATAGGTGATTTAAACAATGAGGGCTGATCCGGGAGGCAAAGAAAGGCTGACAGAGCAGCTAAATAACCCTTAACCGTGGCCACTATACAACCCTTCATTGCTAAGTCCAAAGCAAATAATAAAATATCAGAAAGGTGGGCCTTCAAAAGGTCAATTTGCTTTTCTCCACACCAAGCCACAAATTTTGCCCACCTACCGGCATATATGGTCTTAGTGGAGTGTTGCCTGGCCGATACAATAACATCCACTACATCTGGTGGGAGAGAAAAGGAACTCAGGTTGCCCTGTTCAATCTCCAGGCATGAAGGTGCAGGCTATGGAGGTGGGGGTGTAGAACCTGCCCCTGCGACTGCGAGAGGAGGTCTGCCCGGAGAGGGAGACGGAGCGGAGTGCACAGCGAGAGTTGGAGAAGGTCCGTGTACCACACCGTTCTTGGCCAATCCGGGGTTATTAAAATGAGCTGAGCCCGATCTTGGCGAATCTTTCTCAGCACCCGAGGAATCAAGGGTATGGGGGGAAACGCGTAAAGCAACTGGTTGCACCAAGAGATCTGAAACGGGTCCCCCAAAGCTCCTTGCACCGGATACTGGAGGCTGCAGAATGGCGGGCAGGGCGCATTCTCCAGAGTGGCAAACAGATCACCGGAGTACCCCACATCTGAAAAATGTGCAGGGCCAGATCCGGATGGAGACGCCACTCGTGAACGGCCGAAAGGAGCCGACTGAGAGAGTCTGCATGCATGTTGAGCACCCCGGCCAGATGATTTGCTATCAAGCAAATCCGATGATCCTGAAGACAGGACCAGAGATGCAGAGCTTCTCTGCAGAGAAGATACAACCCTACTCCTCCCTGCTTGTTTATATACCTCATCGCAGTAGTGTTGTCCGTCAGGACCTGAACTGACTGACCGCGAAGGGACGGAAGGAAGGCCTTGAGAGCCAAGCATATCGCCCGCAATTCCAACAGATTGATATGAAAAGTCTGTTCCACTGGAGACCAACGAGCTTTTATCTCCAGGTCCCCCAGATGAGCTCACCACCCTAGAGTGGAAGCATCCGTCATGACCGTGGCCACCGGCGGCGGCAGTGAAAACGGCCTTCCTTGCGAAAGGTTGCCACCCATAGCCCACCATTGCAAATCTGCTGCAGCGTCTCTGGAGATCGTTATCAACTCCTCGACATTCCCTTTGTGTTGAAACCACTGCCTGCGGAGGCACTATTGGAGAGTCCTCATGTGCCAACGTGCATGAGTGACCAACAGAATGCAAGAAGCGAACAGACCGAGCAGGTGTAAGACCTTGAGGACTGGAATAACCACTCCATTTTGAAACATTGGAATCAACGCCTGAATATCCTGGAGCCGCTGAGGTGGAGGATAGGCCCCATTCAATGTTGTGTCCAGCACTGCCTCTATCAACAGGAGGCGTTGAGAGGGCTTCAGGTGAGATTTGGAATCAACGCCTGAATATCCTGAAGCCTCTGAGGCAGAGGATAGGCCCAAATTAATGTTGTGTCCAGCACTGCCCCTATGAACAGGAGGCATTGAGAGGGCTCCAGGTGAGATTTGGGTACACTGACCGAAAAACCCAGTCTGAACAACAACTGAGTTGTCATCCGCAAGTGACGCAACACAACCTCTGGAGACATGGCCTTGATCAACCAATCGTCCAGGTATGGGAATACCGATATCCCTTCTCTTCTGAGACTTGCTGCCACCACTGCCATCACCTTTGTGAAGACTCGAGGTGCTGAAGTAAGACCAAACGGGAGGACCGCAAACTGGTAGTGTTGCGACCCCACCACAAACCGGAGATACTTCCTGTGCGACTTGAGTATATCCTGCAAGTCGACAGACACCATCCAATCCTCTTTGTTCAACGCCAGAATTACCTGTGCTAGAGTCAGCATCTTGAATTTCTCCTATTTGAGGAACCAATTCAAAATCCTCAGGTCTAGGATTGGCCTCAAACGACCGTCCTTCTTGGGGATCAGGAAGTATCTTGAATAACAACCCTGACCCCTTTCCTACTCTGGAACCAACTGCACTGCACCTTTTGACAATAGGGTCTGAACTTTCTGTTGCAACAACAGGAGATGGTCTTCTGAACAAAACGAGGGACGGGGAGGGATGGGAGGAAGAAACTCCTGAAAAGGGAGAGCCTAGCCTTTTCACACTATGTTTGGCACCCATGAGTCTGATGTAACTAACTCCCACTGGTGGAGAAAAAGATGTAATCTTCTCCCTACAGGAGAAGTATGGTTGACAAAGGGGAGAAAACTAGGGCTGCTTCCCTTGCTGTTGTCCTCCAGAGGAAGAGGATGACGTAGGGTGCTGCTGGGTTTCCCCTCTCGTTCTAACCCTCCCCCGCCCTCTAAAGGACCGATATGGGAGGCTGGTCGGCTGCTGGACTGAGGACTGGGGTCTCCCTCGATAAACTGCCCCACGTCCAAACCCCCTGAACCTACGAAAGGACCTAAAAGGGTTAGCAGAGGAGGCTTGCAATCCTAAAGACTTTGCCGTGACCCGGCTGTCTTTAAAGCGCCCTAGGGCAGTCCGCTTTATCTCCAAACAGTTTTTCCCCGTCAAATGGCAAATCCAACAAGGTGGTCTGTACATCCGATGAAAACCCAGAGGACCTTAACCAAGTGTGCCTCCTGGTAGCAATATATGTACCCATTGCCCTGGCCACCGAGTCCGTAGAGTCCAGGCCAGACTGAATTATTTGTTTCGCCGCAGCCTGCGCATCAGAAAGGAGATCCCCAAATGGCCTCTGTATATCTTGTGGCAGATCAGGTACCATGGCTTTCGCAGAGTCCATGAGGGCGTGGACATACCTATCCAGCACACAGGTAGCGTTTGCAGCCTTGAGAGCCATGCTGCAAGAAGAAAAAGTCTTCTTTGTGGATTGCTCCATCTGCTTGGATTCCCTGTCAGATGGAATCACAGGGAAAGAGCCAGGAGCAGACCTTGTAGAGCAAGAGGCCTGGACCATCAAACTCTCCGGGGTAGGATGTCACGATAAAAACCCCAGATCACCAGGCGCCACTCTATATCTTCTTGCCACAGCTCTATTCACCACAGGCGACGAAACTGGCTTCCTCCAAAGTTCTAAAATGGGTTCAGTAAGAGCCTCATTGAAAGGAAGCAAAGGGTCTGCAGAAGCCGAAGAAGGATGCAGCACTTCTGTTAACATGTTCGTTTTACCTTCTGCAGCAGGCAATGGAAGTTCTAAAAAGTCAGCTGCCTTTCTGATTACTGTGTGAAACGAAGCTGCCTCCTCCGTAAATTCCCCCAGTGAAGACAAGTCCCATTCCAGGGAAGTATCCAACCCACTGGCCGACTCCAAGCCCTGATACTCTCCCAAGGGCTCAACAATCTCTCCTTCCTCCAACTGCCTTTGATATACTTCCTCTTCCAAGAGACGCAAGGCCTTCTTGCGTGACCTCAATCAAGCCTCCAACCTCGGCATCGACATGGAATTTGCTGACGTCGAAGACACCGGATTCAACAACTGACGAGGCACCGGAGAGGAGGGTTGACTCGGCTGGAATCCATCACCCAGATCCGGCGCCGGCACGGATCCTAATGGTGCCAAAGATGTATGTGACTCCATCATCGCCGCCGCCTGACGGGGTGATGATATCGGCGCCATAGATCTAGAGGGCGATGTCACTGGATTCAGAGGACCTCAAGGCGATGCCATCGGCGCTGGGCCGGTACCCTCAGCCGAATAGAATGGCATAAACAGCGCCGCCTTGTACGGAGCCGGGGAGCCGGATGAAAATATCAATGGACCCGTGGGACCAGCCGGTGCACCAGCAGGCGTTGAACATAGTAAACATGGCATTCAAAAATGCTGCCGGATCCGCTCCCGGAGCCGGGAAGGCAGGATACCATTGGTCTCCCTGTTGCACCTGTGCTTGCTGGCCATCTGACTCCTGAGCAGCAGGTGAAAAACAAACTGTCCTGAGGTACCACAACCTCAGAGACGGACGGCGCCGGAGAAGCCTCAGGACTCTGGGGTTGCGGAGTCACAATCGGACTCACCTCCCACGTCGCAGACGAGATGGAGACCTCGATCTTGATTGGCTCCAAGCCGAACAGCGCCGAGAGTCATGACGGTACCGCTTCATATGCTTCTTCGAAGAAGCGTGGGAAGAGGATCTTCTATGGCTCCTATGACCCTTCTTCGCCTTGGCCAAAAAGAGTTTGGCCTCCCTTTCCTTTAAAGCCTTAGGATTCATGCTCTGGCAAGACGCACACTCCTCGACGTCATGCTCAGAGCTAAGGCACCAAAGACAATCGTCATGACGGTCAGTGACCGACATGCGACCGCCACACTCTAAGCAAGGCTTGAAACTGGACTTCCTCGGGGGAGACATTGTGACCACAAAGAGCAACAAGATGAAACATCCAACAGAAGCGAGAGCTAGGAGAAAACCGTTAGTGTCCAAGGCACGGAAAAAAGGGAACTGACGTCAGCATGTCGTCGAGGGCCTCTTATTGGCACGGTGACATCAGACGGAGTTGCGTGGAGCCGTGCAATCGTGACGTCCTCGACGTGGAGAGCTGGGAAGAAGCTTTTCCGTCGGATGCTGGCGCAAGGGTGAATTCATAAGGTGAGGAATCCACAGATAGTTTGTATCCATCAGAAACAAAGGGACTGCTCTTTGGCCAGTTTTTTATTATACTGGCAGAGAATAATTGTATATTATTTGCTATTAGTGTAATGGAAAACAGAGCATCAGGAGCTGGAATGGAACCTTTGCTGGCAGTTGACATAAGTAAAAAAAAAAAAAATTACAGGTACATTGTGTGTATGCTTGCTGGTGAGAGGGTGCTTGTGGGACTGAGTGAGTGCTTAGGTGTAAGCATCTGTATGTGAGCATGTGCATGGGAGCAAAAGTGGCAGTCAGGGACTGGTAGTGAGTGAGAATAAATGAGATTTAATGTCAGTAAGTGAGTATGAGTGAGTCAGAGTGAATGTGAACGAGGGGGAGTAAGAGTGAATGCAAGTTAGTGTGACTGAGTATGAGTGAATCAGAGTAACAATGAGTGAGAGTGAGTATGGAAGACTGAGAACAAGTGAATGGTGTCATGCGTGTGAGTCAACCTTTGGCCCTGGCATGCCGAAGGTATTTCTTGGCTTATAGATGCACCTGTGGCAAAAAACTGGTGTGACGTGAGCATACTGTAGCTAATTCTTAGTATAACCGGGAACTGTCACAAAATACTGTCACTGACATACTACGGGTAACACCTTACATATGACATATGACCTTCCATGACAAAAGGTTGGCACTGGCATACTGGAGGTAATTTTTGGTATTGGGCACCCATGGTAAAATACTGATACTGGCTATTTAGAGATGATTATCGTCATAATGGAGGACAGCTGTTGCATAGACAAGGAAAACAACCATGACACAAAGCTGACACTAATATGCTACGGTTAAAGATTGACATAAGGCCCACCCATGGTTTATGGCTAGCATTATTTGCAAAATTCTGTGATAGCCGTATTACAAGTAATTGTTGCCATATGGGAGCACTCATGGATATGAAGTTCACCCATAACAAACTTCTGACCCTGGTACAATGGAGGTTATTTGTGGCATATAGGGGCAACCATAGGATATTCTGAGAAAAAGGGTGTCAAATCCTGGGGATCGTCAGGTTTCAATGGCTTGGCACATCATGAAAGGACGTATTTATTTAATTAGTGCCCTTTCAGAGCCCATGAAAAGTTGGCTTTGAAATGCCCCCATTCTTTACATTTTTCTCAAGGTAACTTCAGAGTCAATGGTTCCTCAAAAAACAATCACTGAGTATGCCAATAGTCTTTGCTTCTCAAAGGGTAATACTTCAGTGTGATGAGTATGAATTTATAGTTGCTGTTAATTGTTTTAAGCGTTTGTGTGGGTATTTAGTCTGGCTACTACCCGATACATCACCACCAAATCTAGTTGCAGCACTATTTAACACTTTTGGATGATAATGTGTGATTTGCCCATTGCTTATTACTGGCGTACTCCTGAATTACAAGGAGTAAGTCATAATTTTTGTTAGGATTTGGCAACATATGGGCACCGCCATGAATCAGGAGTGCCCTTGGCCCATCAATCAATCAATCATGGATTTGTAAAGCCCGGCTAATCACCTATAGGGTCTCAAGGCGCTGGATGTAGGTGTGCTGCTCAGTCGAAGAGCCAGGTCTTGAGGTCCTTCCTGAACTGGTTCAGTGATGTGGTCTGCCTGAGCTTGAGGGGTAGTGTGTTCCATGTCCGGGCTGCTAGGTAGGAGAAGGATCTTCCTCCTGCTGTACTTTTTCAGATCCTGGGGACGGCTGCAAGGGCGAGGTGGGATGAACGGAGATTTCTGTTGGGTATGTAGAAGGTGAGGCATTGGTTGAGGTATGCCGGTCCTATGTTGTGCAGTGCCTTGAAAGTGTGGATCAGGAGTTTGTAAGTGATGCGCTTGTTGAATGGAGCCAGTGTAGGGCACTGAGATGGGAGGAGATTCAGATGTGTCGGGGGTGTCCAGGATGAGTCTGGCTGCTGCATTCTGGACTCTTTGTAGTCTTGATTGAAGTTTCTTGGTGATGCCGGCATAGAGTGAGTTGCCGTAGTCCAGTTTACTGGTGATGAGTGCGTGGGTGACTGTCTTTCTCGTGTCGGGGGGGAATCCATTTGAAGATCTTCTGCATGAGACGGAGGATGTGGAAGCTTGATGAAGAGACAGTGTTAACTTGCCGGGTCATCAAAAGAGAGGAGTCCAGGATGATGCACGGGTTGTGTACATGGTTAGGGTGGCGGGGGCGTTGCCTAGAGCGGAGGGCCACCAGGAGTCATTCCAGGAGTCATTCCAGGAAGAAGGAGTGGAGCCGATCAAGAGGATCTCTGGCTTGTCTGAGTTGAGCTTGAGGTAGATGGCCTCCATCCAGGCGGCGACTGCTCTCATTCCACTGTGGAAATTCCTCTTGGCTTGAGCAGAGACCTCAGACAGGGGGAGGATCAGTTGGGTGCCATCAGCGTAGAAGACTATGTTTAGCTTGTGTTGTCTGGTGATCTTTGGCGAGCGGGGCCATGTAGATGTTGAAAAGCGTCAGGCTGAGTGAGGATCCTTTGGGCACTCCGCAGCAAGCGTCTTTAGGTTCTGACGTGAACGGTGGTAATCTGACCCTCTGTGTTCTTCGGGTGAGGTAGGACCTGATCCAGTTCAGGGCTTTGTCTTGGATGCCAGCATCGTGCAGTCTGTCGCAGAGGGTGGAGCTGGAGACGGTGTCAGATGAGGCGGAGAGGTTGAGGAGGGTGAGCACAGCAGTGCCTCCGTGATCCGGGATGATGCGTATGTCGTCGGTGGCTGCTAAGAGTGCGGTTTAGCTGCTGTGGTTGCTCCTGAATCCGGACTGGGAGGGGTCTAGGATGTGGTGTGCCTCAAGGAATTTGGAGAGTTGCTGGTTGACGGCTTTCTCCGTTACCTTGGCTGGGAAAGGGAGTAGAGCGATGGGTCTGTAGTTCTTCAGCTCCCTAGGATCTGCATGGGTTTCTTGAGTAGCGGGCTGATTTTGGCATGTTTCCAGTCTGAGGGGAATGTGGCGGTCTCAAAGTATAGGTTGATAGGCGAAGAGCTCTTTGCTGTTGTGAGTGCTGGCATTGAGGCATGCTTGGAAGGTGGCTTTTTTGCAGCTCTGATATTCTGGTGGTACGTGGTGACTACATTTTTGTAGGCTGTGCAGTCTTCTGTAGATTTGCTGATCCACCATTTACGTTCCAATCGTCTGCAGGTGCGCTTGGATTTGTGGGGGTCTGGAGTAAACCACTTGGGTGTTTTGCTCTGTTGACTCCTTGCTGATTTCCTTAGGGGGGAGCCTACGTTGTCAGAGCAGCCTGAGAGCCAGCGGTGTAGGTTACTGCGGGCTTCATTAGTGTCCACTGCAAGGGAGTGGTTGAGAGTGTTGGTGAGCTGTGCTTCTGTGACTTTGCCCCAGAATCTGCCAGTGGGTTGGGGGAGGGTTTGGGTTGGTCTGGGTCTGGAAATGCAGGTGCTCGTGCGTTGACCGAGACTGCAACTCGATGGTGGTAGTCAGGTGGAGGTTGTTTTTGTAGATTATGGCAGTGCCTCCTCCAGGCCAGTTGGCTCTGTCCCTGTGGATGATTTTGTATTTGTCCAGGATGGCCGTGGCGCTGTCTGGGGCAGCGGTGGGGATGATCCAAGTCTCCGTGAAGAAGGCTACGTCTGGGGCTGTTGGGTCAAGGAGGCATCACATTTTCAAAGCATTGTGTTTTTGCTGGCATAGCATCCAGGGGCTTCATGAATGTAAACCTATAACCTGGTAGCCCTTCCACAAAAGGTTGCCACATCACAGAGATAGTCACCCCATTCTATTAAGAGTTGTCAATGATTTTCTCTAATTATGTCCAGCATTTAATGGATGGCAGACATGGGCCACACAAACACACACACAAAAACCCTTTGTGTCAGGGCCATTTGATTTTTGCTTACAGAAAACAAACTCTAAATAAAAACGTATGACCAGTGGGTGCATTAAAAATGGCACTCACATGGCAAACTGGAGGGCCTGTCAGTGGGAGCTGCTGCAGCGGCATGGTACTACTACTCCATCAGGCAGGAAGAAGGTCCACATCCAGTGTGGAAGAGGACAAAGACTCAGCTCCAATGGCAGGGTGTTCACCTAATTTGTCAGGCTTATGTTTTGCTCCAATGTAAATGCATGATGTATCTTTGTGTACACAAATTAACATAAACATAATGCCCATATTTAATCTGCTCATTGCCATTCATTTGTATTGCTAATACTCTACCAATCAATGTGTTTGAATTAAATATTAATAGGGACTAACGGCAGGCAAGAGCTATCATGCCTAACTACTTGTCCATTTCCATGCCTTCAGAAATATTAGAGTATACTTAATAAAGTGGCTTGCCATTGCTCTTCCACTAGTATAGCATTTTGTAAGCAAACTGGCACAAACTTAAATTTGTATTGAATCCAGATAAGAATCACCTATACCACTATGCCCTCATTATGAGCGGCAGGGAGGAAGGTGCAAATATTACAAAATTTCACCATTAATGGGGAATACTATGCAGATTTTGGTGATTCTAGCGCCAAAATACATATGTTCAGGTAATTACAGGGCATACTTCATGTTATATTCGGGAAGGTTTGCAGCCTAAATCAAAATGGGTGTCCATAGTTTAAATCACTCAGTACTTAACAGGTGTGGAAATGTCTGCATACTGTATCTGTCCTATCACTTCAGGAACTGGGTTCTGGACTACTGGATGCACTACTTGGATTTAACAGTAAATTCAAAGTACATTTCAAAATGGAGGCTTTAGTCTATAGGGGTGTCTTGTGCTTATGATATTATTACATTACAAATTGAGAGGCAAAAATAATTATATATTGAATGTAGATGTAGACCTACACTACCGATATATGCAAGTACTGCTGAGTCAAGCCATTGTAAGAAATACAGCCAATTTATGACTTTGCAGATTAGCACACTGTTATAATACTTATGCCCCCAGCACGTTGTTTGTTAAAACAAATACTAAACTTTATATATATATATATATATATATATATATATATATATATAATATATATATACACCTTTATCTATATATGTATCTTCCTGATATCCTACACAACTGAAGCCCAACCATGCCTGAAATCTACAAAATGCAAGGAAAGAAAAAATAACAGCTCTGGAGCTAAAGCCAGACTTCAACTAAAACATTTTCTATGTTACAAATAAAACTGAAGCAAGAAAAGGTTTTCAATTAATTGTAGTGCACTGTCTCCAGTTTTGATTTTAAAAATTGTCTTTCTCACATAAGAAACAAACCTGAAAAGTTTTTAAATGAACCCTATACCCCTTTCTCCAAGTGCTGATTTATGGCCTATGTGAGGCTCCTTCGCCTCCCCAAATCATCAGAGTGTTCTGCAGAGGCCCTTTGAACAGAAAAGCACTTACCTAAATAAAATGAAACGCTGTACAGCCTTGAATTCAAACACTGGTATTTCCTCTCATCCAGCACATACAATGAGAAGGCTGTTTTTCAGTGGCTAGACCAATAGAATGCAGGCCTCTCCCTTAACTCTGATTGGCTGTTGCCAACCGATCAAAGTGAAGGGGTGTTTCACAACACTGAAAATATATTTGGGATGAGGCATGAGGAGTAGGGATGATGGATGAGGTATGAGATGTAGAGATGATGGAAGATGGATGAGAAGTAGGGGTGATAGATGAGAAGTGGGGATGAGAAGTAAGGATGATGAGTGAGAAATATGGATTATGAATGAGAAGTGGGGATGAGAAGTAAGGGTGATGGGTGACAAATATTAATTATTAATGAAGTAGGGATGAGAAATAAGGGTGATGGATGAGAAGTGAGGATGATGGATGAGAAGTAGGGATGATGGACAAGTAGTAGGGATGAGAAGTCGGGATGATGGAAGAGAAGAAGAGATGATGGAAGAGAAGTAGGGGTGAGGGATAAGAAGCAGGAATGATTTAAGAGAAGTAGGGATGATGAAGGAGAAGTAGGGCAAAGAAGTAGGAATGATGGCTGAGAAGTAGATATGATGGATGAGAAGGAGTGATGAGAAGTAGGGATGATGGAAGAGAAGTAGGGATGATGGATGAGAATTAGGGATCATGGATGAGAAGTAGTGAGGAGAAAGAGGGATGAGAAGAAGGGATGATTGAAGAGAAGTAGGGATGATGGAGGAGAAATAGGGATGAGGAGGAAGGGTGATGGATGAGAAGTAGGGATGAGAAATAGGGATGATGGATAAGAAGCAGGGATGAGATGGAGGGATGTTGAATGAGAAATAGGGATGAGAGGTAAGGATGAGGAGAGAGGCATGAGGAGGTCCTAAAATGGGTGCTGTACGTGTGATTCTGGAAAAATCACTCTATTTCTGTGTGATGTAATGTAACCCTATCACATCTGAACTTCATCCCTCAAACAATAACGTTCCAAGTACTTTGGAAAAGTTCCTCTAGCAACAAACACTACTGTGTAAAGCATTCCACTATTAGCTTGTGCAAGGTCTGCACAATATAAAGTGCCTAAAACAAATGTGTGTTTGTACTTTTAAAGCATATATCTAGCCATAAAGCATGTGCAAGAGATGCGGGTGTGACAGACTAGCAATAGAGATACAAGCAAAGAACCGCATCAGAGAGAAGGATAAATGAAATACTAGCAGACATAGGGGGTCATTACGACCCTGGCGGAAGGCGGAGAACCGGCGGTAAGACCGCCAACAGGCTGGCGGTCTTTTTTTTTGTATTGCCGGTTCTCCGTTCCGCCCGCCGGGCTGGAGACCTGGGTCTCCAGCCCGGCGTCCGTCACTATACCGCCGGCGGTATTTTGACCCGGCTTACCGCCGCGGTTTTCCAGCGGTCTGAACCGCCATGAAAACCATGGCGGTAAGCACTATCAGTGCCAGGGAATTCCTTCCCTGGCACTGATAGGGGTCTTCCCCACCCCCCGCCCCCACCCCGACTCCTTCCCCTACCCCCCCCCCACCACCCCTACCACCCCCCCAAAGGTGGCAGGGCCCCCCTCCCCACCCCGACCCCCAACATCACTTCACCCATACCCACACGACACGCACGCAGGCACCACCTACATACTTACACGCACACTCACCGACATACATGCCTACATCCACACACACAGTCATACACGCACACCCACATTCACACATACACGCATACAGACATACCCGCAGGCATACACGCACTCACACACCCCCTCTACATACACACACGCACACCCCCATGCACCCACACAACATCCCCCCACCCCCTCCCCTCACGGACGATTGACTTACCTGGTCCGACGATCCTCCGGGAGGGGACGGGTGCCATGGGGGCAGCTCCGCCGACACCACACCGCCAACAGAACACCGCCACGGTGAATCTCAGGTCGTGATTCGCTGGGCGGTGTTCTGTTGCCGTGGCGGTGGAGCAACCTCCACTTCCCCGCCTCCCGCCAGTATGGCTGTTGGCGGTTCTCCGTCGGAACAAGGACGGAGAGCAGCCAACGGTCATAATACGCCGAGCGGAAGACCGCCACCACTGGCGGTCTTCAGCACGGCGGTACCTCGGCGGTCTTGCAAAAAGGCCGGTCGAGGTCGTAATGACCCCCATAGAGTTCCTTTAAGATATAAGTCTCCAACTACTTCCACGAGTGTAAGAATTATGATGTTTGACAAATCTACATAAGGAGGATATTCTGCAAGCACCAATGCACAGCAGACTAACGACTTGTCTTTCGCTACTTGTCCTTCTCTTGGTCGACGTGAAGGCTGCATGTGTTCCGCTTGCTCCAGGAGATATTGATATTGTCTGACAGGTAGCGGGTGTATTAGAGAAAAGTGCCTTGCAGATACTGCAACAAGAACCTCAAGGTGCTGATGGTGGACCCGGGGTTCACTGCCAGTCATGCAGTGTGAGTGTAATCTGGCCATGCTTTCTCAGTCTTTCAATGCTACATTACGTAAGAAGAATTTTAGAGCACATAAATATCAAGATTTCTTGGCAGTGTGGAAGGCAACATAACCCTTTAGAGTTTAGATAAACACAAATGATACAGAAATTAAAATGACCTAAGTGAAGAGCCATGTCATTAGCTACTTTCTAAAGATGAAGAAGGGAATTCTAAACGTAAAGTTTGAGGAGATAGAATCAGCTTTTCCCGCTGTCACGGCAAAAGTCAAACATTGGAATCAGAATTGCGGAATGCAATAGAGGGCCTGATAGATGGAGAGGTTGGCTGTGGGTGTGCCAAAAGAACGTTGAAGGCATGAAATCTAGTAACAATTGATAATTGGCTATATGAACAATAATCATTGATCTGAGCACTGCTCTTCCGAATCAACAAGGGAAGAGATCGCATTAGAGCTGAGATATGATTGCCTCTAGATCAGTGGTTCCCAGCCTGTGGTCCAGGGACCCCTGGGGGTCTGTGAAGCCTCCTCAGGGGGTCCGCGACGGCTTAGAAAATTAAATAATCTTAACATATTAGGTCCCCATTTTTAAGTAATGACTCAGTGGGAGGGTCCCTAGATTCCAGTGATGATTCAGTGGGGGTCCCCGGGTTCCAGTAACAAAAGGTTGGGAACCACTGCTCTAGATAACTCTGTTCCTAGACATCCTCCAACATTTTGAATAAGCGCCACACGCGTAAAGGAGTTCTCTGGGAGACCAATATAGATGGGATTTCCATAATTCAATTCCAACTCAATTAAAGCATTTACCAACTAGATGTGAAATCAGGAGTGTACTTTAGAAAAGATTCTCTTCAAGAGTTTGATTCTGTTATTCAGCTAGATGGCCAAGATTTTAACTCCCTTTTTCGGGGGTTGGTGGATATCCTATAGTTTGTGACCAAAGTTGATCTCTCCAATTGGCTTTATCAGGCAGTGTGAGTAACTGAGAATGATTTAATTTCAGAAAACTGACCGCTTCATAGTGTTTTTTTTTTTTTTTTTTTACTTCTGGGAAAGGAAAAAGAAACACAGGAGGGAGGGTCTTTGGGTAGAGAAGAAACAGGGACGATGTGGCAAGTGGGAGAAGAACCAGGATGGGGAGGGAGAGGTTAACAAAAAGGCGCTATGACACAGCTATTGTTGACCGTGTCATTGCCCTTTAAAAAAAAAAAGTACCTGAATCACAGTGCAGCAGTTTTTCGCCAGCGGGTGGACACTAATTAAACTTATTTAATCTATGCTTGGTCCATGCACCATAGAGAGAAAAGGAAGTGACAAAAGGCAAGTGCTGCCCAATTAGAAGGCAGCAAATAGTAAGTAATGGGCTGGCTCACACGGGCGAGACCTAAAAAGGAATATTTTGGAAGAAAAAGAAAGGTATATTATTCTTCCACTGTAATGCATATTAGTTATGTGTTTATACAATTGGGGCAATTCATTTTTAAGTCTGAACTAAACGCAGCTGTAGTGGTCTGACAGAGCTCCTGCATTGAAGACAAAAAATAAGAGAGGGACTTTGGATTGGCTTCCTACAGACATTGCTTTATTGGCCGTATGATTCACATTTTGGACCAGACCTCAAGCATTCAGTTTAAGAGGTAGTCATCATAGATAATGGCATTTTCTTCTTTAGTTGTCAGAATCCACAAATGCAAGGATGAGTAGTGAGAGGGACAGTAGTTTTTCTACATCCACCCTACGGTGCACTGCACACTTGCCCTTCATGAAGTTGGTGCAGGCAGCATGGCCTCAGCACATGGATGGCAACTGCAACATTTGTTTTTTAATGTGCAGTCTCTTTTCACTAACACACCTCCTTAGTTTGGTGGTGCCGGACTTGTTTTGGACAGGACTAACACTAGTACTATGCTTTTTTTTTTCAATGGATGTTGTGTGGCTTACTGCGATGAGTGAAAATAGGTTCTACAGAACAGTAATCAGTGGTCCAACATTATTTCAGTCAATGGTTTTGTATTAAGGTAAGCCTATAATACAGAGGGTGCATCACATGTACCGATGAGCATTTAAGTGAATAGTTGTGTAGAGGGCTATGTCATCCAATGAGGGCAGCTAAGGCAGCCTGACAACACCCCAGTATCTTAATCTACCGTGTATCTAGCCTGCAGTACAATATTGCTTCAATCAGATACAGTACTACATAATTTTAAAGTTGTGATTTACTTAAGGCCAAAGAGGGAGCAACATGTCCCCTTATGCATGCTGCAATTTGGCAATTGCTAAGCATAGTGAGCACCACCACCATCCATTTCAAAACATTTAATGCATGGCTTTAGAAGCTCCAGAAACAATAATTAATCACCTAACAGCACTGTATCTGTCATACACCATCTTAATTTTCCCTTCTGTCTTTTTCTCTATTTGTAGTGTGGATCGGTGAATCACACCTTGGAGCGGTCATTGTTGTAAAATTATAGCCAAGAGGTTTGAGAAGGTATTAAATAAGTTCACCTGGTGCCCACAATGGTCATTGGGATGAATCTGTGCAGTGACAGTGGGTTATTATTTATATGGAGTTTTCAAACAACCCTGCACACCACTGGCTTGCTGAAGTGTAGGAGACAAAGGAGCTTTACCATTCTTGTAAAATACCCCATTAAGGATTATTGGAATGATATTTTGCTTTTAAACAAACAATGAATTGCCATCAGGTTTTCGACTGCACTGCAAGCACAAACGTCATATTCTAAGTAACAAAAATTAAATATACTTCTGCTTGCAGTATAAGCCTGAATACAAATTTATAGGCTATCTAGAAAAGGGCTTTATCTGTTTTTTTTTACTAGTTGTCATTCCTCTTCATCTGGTCTTTACAGTAAAGTTGAGGAGTGTACTTGCTCAACCCAGGTTAGTGTGAAGTGACTTGTTAATATTTGCATATATTTAGGCTAAGTTATAGTTTAATTTGAAGTGATTTGGGAAGTATTACATCAGTAAAAAAATAATTGTGTGGTTTCAAATCTGTAGTGCACTAATACAACAAACATGCATAGTTTTCACTTTGCTTCCTGAGTATTTGTCTTTTGGGACAAGTAGTCAGTGTTTTACTCAGTTTATGCTATGTGTTGGAACTGGCCCTTTTTGCAGGGTTATCCCCAAACTTTTCGTCTTCTTCCTCCTATTTCTTCTGATTTGTTTTTGCTGGTTTATTGCCTCTGCGCACTTTACTACTGCAGATCAGTGCTAAAGTGCAAGTGCTCCCTATGTAAATTGTATTGGTGACTGGTTTATCCAAGATTGGCATATTTGTTTTACTAACAAGTCCCTAGTAAAGTGCTCTATGTGCGCCCAGGGCCTGTAAATTAAATGCTACTAGTGGGCTTGCAGCACAAATTGTGCCACCCACATAAGTAGCCCTGTAAACATGTCTCAGACCTGCAACTGCAGTGTCCGTGTGTGCAGTCTTGCACTGCCAATTCGACCGGGCATGTGTACCCACTTGTTAGGCCCAAAGCTTCCCTTTTTGTACATGTAAGGCACCCCTAACATAGGCCCTAGGTAGCCCCAGGGGCAAGGTGCAGTGTATGTAAAAGGTAGGATATGTACTAATGTGTTTTACATGTCCTGGCAGTGAAATAATGCCAAATTCGTTTTTCACTGTTGCAAGGCCTATCTCTCTCATAGGTTAACATGGGGACTGACTTTAAATATCTTTTAAGTGCAGATTCCCATTGGGAGAAGATGGAGATATGGAGTTTGGGGTCCCTGAACTCACAATATAAAAATACAACTTTTGTTAAAGTTGGTTTTTAGATTGTGAGTTTAAAAATGCCACTTTTAGAAAGTGGGAATTTTCTTGCTTAAACTATTCTGTGCCTCTGCCTGCCTGTGTATTCCATGTCTTGAGTCGGACTGACAGTTGAGCTGAATTCCCTCTAGACAGTGACACAAAGGGAGCTGGGGTGTAGCCTGCATATCCTGATGGGCCATCTGGGCTAGAGTGGAGGGAGGAGTGGTCACTTACACCTGAAAGAGCTGTACAAGCCCTCATACAATGCAATCTCCGACCACCTGGTGTGTGTGTGTGTGTGTGTGTGGCAGGCCTAGGCAAGGCAGAATGTTGTCAACAACAGACTTTCCTTTGACGTTTGCCTACTTCAAAGGCAGAAAGGGGTATAAGTAGTGGACCCAAAACCTTAGACTTTTAGAACGCTTCTGGATCAAGTGGAACCTCTATCAAGGAGAAGAGCTGAATAGATGAAGGAGGTGTACTGCCCCTTTGCTTTGTGTTTTTCTGGGTTGGCCTGCAGTTGCTGCTTCTGCCTTAAAGAGGACAAAGACTGAACTTTGCTGTTTATCCTGCTTGTGAAGTTTCCTCAAGGGCTTGGAGTAGAGCTTGCCTCCTGTAGGAAGTCTCATGGATTTCAAAGACTTCAGCTTCATCTGCCTATGGCATTGGGAACTGTGTTTTTTCTGCAGCAACAAAAGAAAAACCACTGCGATGCCGTCAACAACGCCGCTGACTGCACCGTGACCTGACGACACCACACAGAGCCGTGCCTCACGTCACACAGCAACCCTGGTCTCACTGCAGTTGCCACCTGACGCAGTCACGGAGCCACTGTTTGCACCGTGACCTGTGGGCCCCACACTCCGCATCACTGTGCTCACACCACTGCCTTGGCAACCCTGACGACGCTGCACACTGACACCGGCGCGCTGCCTGCACCATGGCCTGTGGACACGGCTCATGAGGTACACGATGCACCGTCCTGTCCTGCACCGCAGCCCTGGTCCACCGACACCAGCCAATAGATGCCCATGTCTGCACCGCGACCTGTGGGCACTGCAGAGTCTGCCCTGCACCCCTGTCTTGGGCCTACCGACAGCAGCGCTTCATCAACTACGCCGCTGCTTGCATGGTGACCTTGAGACACCGTAACGCTTCACACTGCAGCCCTGGTCTCACCTATGCCGTCACCATGCTGCTGCCTCCACAGTGGTCTGTGGGCACCGCACCGTCCCACTTCGCACCGCAGCCCTGACGCCATCCACGCCAGTACTCCTGACTTCATCATCAACCCGGAGTTTGATCTGCAACACATGTGACTTCAAGGGCCCGACGACCCCAGCACCAACCTCAATAACCCACAGTGCATACCGGACCTCATCGCGAGGATCACGCTGCCCTGCATTTCCAAGGTACTGTTTGCGGGTCTTCCCGACACGTAGCTGGCCCGCGACGCCGCGGCCAACCTGAACTGTTGGATTTGTTGTTCATGACGCCGCAATAGCCCTAGACGGAGCTATCAACTTCAAGGGACTGTATTTTTAGGTAATTCTTGCAAATTATATCTTTATTACTGTATGTTGGATTTTTCTCGTTTTGGTCTTGTTTTACATAGACAAATATTGGCTATTTTTCTAAAACTAGTGTGGTGTCTTATTGTAGTGTTTTCACTGTATTACTGTGTGTTATGTGCAAATGCTTTACACGTTACTTCTGAGATAAGCATGACTGCTCGTGCCAAGCTACCAAGCGGGTGAGCAGGGGTTATCTGAGCTAGGTATCCCACTTATCCTGACTAGAGCGAGGGTCCTCACTTCAACAGGGTGCAAACCGACAGCCAACTAGAGACCCCATTTCTAACACTATGAAATTCAGACATAAAAGCAAGGAATGCACAAAACATTTTGTGGCATAAAACAGTTTTACAGGAAATTGCATAAAAAACCTTGGTATCAGCTTCTATCATGAAAATAAAAAACATACGAATCAAAGCTTTGGATCGGCCCCCTGGAGCCATTTGTTTGTTCAGATAAGTAATCCTCATGCTATTGCCTGAGTAAAGTGTCATTCACAGTTTGGAGCCAAGTGGAGTATTTACTTTTCACCATTATGGTACTGGCTTTTACAGTTGTATGGTTCTACTGAGCTCTTCCATTGCATTATGTACAGTGACAAATCCTTGCACTTTAATGCTAGCCCACTGCTATCTACAAAGCATGTAGGGGAGGAGCACCGCATGGAGCACACTGACTCTGATAACGCGTCCCTCTATGATAATTTATTTCACATCAGGACTCGTTTTAGGCCAATGAATCTTTTGACCCAGTTGAGAGACACCTTAGGACGAGATAGCAGATCAATATGTCAATCAATACATCAATAAGGTCATCAATATTTATCACAACAGTGCATTTCACTTTAGTCAAAGTCATCAATCAAGTCAACAACGCAACCATGACCTTTCAGCCATGAAAAACCACACCGGTTGAGTAGAATTTTATGTGTTTTATTCCCTATTGCTTACAATTCTAATATCAGATGCGTCAATCTCAAAACCAAGAAAAATAATAGCATAGTCACAATATGGCAACTGTGATAAGATTTCAGTATGGCGAGAATCACAAACATCAGAACATAACACGGCTGAACATAGATCAATTTAGCAGAGTATTGGTAATGCGTCAGTTCAACAAAGCATAGTCTTGGTCGTTTGTCTATTTGCGTCAGTTTTGCTGCACACCTGTCCTAACCACTGATTAGCATTAGCATGTTGGGCTTCAGGCAAAACAATTTGGAACACCAATTTGGAAAACATCTAGCTAAGGTCTCTGCCAAAACAAGCAGTTGGTACCTAGTAAGGAAAAGCAAACAGACAAATTACAATTTCATTGTCATAATTACCCTCCAAAGTTTGGGTCAGCACACAGGTTCAGTCTTCGTCTTCAGGACATCAGTCAAATCGCCATCAGTCAGAACTCAGCTCTGGGGCAAAAAGGGCACTTCCCTCATAAGGAGGTAAAGTGTAAACTATGGGCAAACAAAGGGCAAGGATGGTTTTAAGTAAAGCAACAAGTCACCAAACAGAGTGACAGAGTTTCTGGATAAAATCAATAGCATTCCCTAACCCACCTAAATGACCTCCCTGTGACATGGGTTTTTATCCCTTTTTCGTAGTGCATTCCCCCAAAATTCTATTGGACATCTGCTATACCCCACTATCTTTAACCTATCATATAACACATTAGGTAATCCTAATCTTCACCCCATATTATTTTAGAAGCTTTTGATTGGTCTTCGTAATTGACGTTTTCAGAGGTGGCACATCCGGTGTGATTTCATCCCTTTGTAATTCTTTGCACATCTTTTGGTCAGCAGCTCCATTGTCTTCACCGGTTTGAATGACCTTGTACATTACATTACTCTACACTGTTTCAATTTATTTTAACATTTATTTTGCAAGACAATGAGAAGCGGTGAGAAACGGATTTATATGGTTACATTCATCCTTCAAAGTTTGAAGAGAAAAGAACAAACAGGGTCACGTCCCCTGTGAGTCAGCACACTGAAAAATAGAAAAATGCATTTAATACGAGAGCCAGGCAGCTAAGCTTAAGCATAAGTCTCCTCGTGCTAATTTAAGGCCTATGAAATTTTCAATACAGATTTTAATAACGAGGTTGTTAGTATGAGCTCATTCGAACGTAAAAACATTATCATTATCATTTTAGTCCACGTATACATTGGTGGCCACTCTTCGTGGTCACAATTTAGATGCACGTCTAAGGAAAAAATCACTATCATTATAATTTCTATGCAGCATCATCACACATTAATACATAAACATTTCAAGCTAATATAGATTATATAAGCTACGCTCTCTCAGTCTCTCCTCTGATGACGTTCGTCATCACACAAAACCTTTCCCTTTGACCTTTCACTTTAATTTTTCACCTTACGCATAATGAGCATTTCAACATCTTGTCCTTTGTGTGAACTTTCCCAAATTTCGTTGAACATTTTCTCCCTTTCATTTTCTTCATTCTTTCTGGTTCTCTTTGTCCAATTTCTTTTAACTTTATCATTAATTTTGCATGCTCCCCATAATCCTAATAGGCAGGCCAGAACAATTAATAGACCCCCTAATATTTTTGCAAGTACCCCATTCCAAATGTTGCTAAACCAGCTCCCTACTCTGGCAATTCCTTTTCCAAATTTCTCCCACACTCCAGGTTCCTTCAAATCTATACTATCTCTAGTTAAGTTAGTAAGCATACCTCTAATCTTTTTACTATTGTCAGGTATATATGAGCAACAATGACGTTTGTTGAGCATCTTACAGACTCCCCCACTCTTTGCTAAAAGAATGTCTAAAGAAAGCCGATTTTGAAGAGTCATAGCTCTTTCTGCAGCAAGTTCAGTATCCATCAGGAGTATAGCCCCTGTGAAGTTTGTCAGCATGTTATCCACAATAGTAGACAACTTTTGAATCTTTATGGAGTTTAAAATAACCCCTACTGAAGGAATTATGGCTCCAAATATATCACCAACGACAGCAGCCGCCGTCTCTCGTTTTTGCCTAGCATGTTGTAATTCAGACGTATTAGGTATATTCTTTTAAGTCATCGATCTGGTAAAACTTTGGAAAAACTATTCCCAAATAACATGTCCCATACCATCCCTTAGGGAGACGGTAATAAGCATTAAGTCCACAGATGTAATAGATCCCAGGGATCGCTGGATCCTGTCCATTTAACATAAATGTCCATTTACTCTGAAACAAAAACACGTCTGCATTCACTCGTTCCCACAAATAAAGTGTCATGATCAGATTTTGGCCTATATATACAAAGCCTCCCTACATGTAATGCATCTATAGCTAGTTTGCCTTGCGTCTTTATTGCAGTGTAAGCATAATCGTTTGCATATGTGCGTTTCTCTAACCCTTTTTCTAATCTTTCTTTCAATGCTTTGCGTCTATCATCAGTGTGATCGAAGAAGCTTTTCTCTACAGGTGTCAATAAGCAAGTCAAATTGTTGCGGTGTGCATAAGCTGTCCCAAATGTAAGCATTGGTTCAAAGAAGCCTCTAACTAATTTAATACTATGCTCCTTAGCTAGCTTGTTCAGAAACTCAATCACAGGCACAAAGGAAAACACCACATCTAAATTTGAATACAAATATTGCACATGCTCTTGATCATAGAATCTTGTTAATAGCAAGCTACAGTTTATCCCATAATTTAACAGCAAGCTATGATAGGTGACTCCTTCTTGCACAGATGAATGAATCTTTGTGCACACATAACAGTCTTTTGCATCCATTGTCTCAACATACTCATTCAGCAAGCAATAGAAGACATTAGTGGAAAGTTCCCCTTTCGAGTTAGTTCCCTCATGCAAGTGTCTTGCATCCTGCTCAAACCTTTCCCACAGTGTTAGTGTTGTAGTCTCAGGTTTTGAAGCATTGTTAGTCACTTTCTTATCCAACCACGGCGTTCCCACAATCACTCCCACAATTATTATTGCACACACAATACCTATTATAAGACTCAACCAACCACACACCTTACCCTTTTTGTTACTACTTCTATTATAAGCCATGTCTGTAAAGAATCAGATAGCAGATAACTTCAAAACAAATTATCAACTTGAGGATGATATAAAACTCTTTTCTTTACTTCTTTTTTTTTCTTGATGCAAAAGTCTCTTTCTCTCTGTGTGTATTTACAGCGTTTCACTCACTCCAGGACCCCTTTGTCAAATCAGGTTAGCAGCTTGTCATAATCGAGTTCTTAAAGTCAAATCAGGTTATCAGTGTCTTATCCGGTAATTTCTAAGTCTCTTTCGATACGTTTTCAGTTTTCGCTTAAACAAAGTCTCTTTCTTTGAGTTATTTCAGGTACCGTAGTATTGGCCTGGCACTTCTCGATCAAAACAGAACGCTAAGAATTCTTGTTGCCATTCAGATGTTGTTGCATATGCCCATTCAGGACCTGCGTACCTTCTATTTGCAATTCTTTTTCTTTTCAGTCTGCGTTCACCTTGCAGTTCTCCTTCACTCAGATCCTCTACTCGGGAGGTATCAATTTCTTATGTTATTGTTTCACCTGATATGCCTGTAGCTTTTGCAGCCTGTTTTTCTGGCCAGTTATCTCCCTTATGCGTCTTACCCTCCTCTTGTAATATGGTGTTTTCTCTTGATGGACCTGCAACTGGCTCAGGGGATGCCGGTGTTCTTTGATCTCTTTCTACTATTTCGCCTTCTTCTTCTGGATCCGTAACGGGTTCAAGTTCTAACCCGTATCCGTCTACTTCTGGGAGAACTTCTCCTTGACTTAGTTCTCCTGCTGCCTCTACTGAGATAGGCACACTGTCACCTCTCCCGAACTCGTTTACTGTTTGAGGGACAAGGCTGTTCTCAGTGGGCTCTTCTGCAGTCTCAGTTCTCTCTTGGCTATTTTCAAACCCCGAGACTTCCCTTTCTGGAACCGTTGAGTCGGAAACTTCAAGTTCCTCATCAGTTGGACACGTTACCTTCTTTGTGTGGCTGGCATGTATCCAGTTTGGAACGCCTGCACATTTCACAGCAGTGGTTGTTGTCAGTATTACTTGATATCGCCCCTTCCAGCGCGGTTCCAAACACGACTTTCTCACATGCTTCTTGACAACCACCCAGTCACCGGCTTGCAGGGTGTGACCTGGATCACCAATCGGTGGCAATGTGTTAGCTTCCACCTGGTGAGAAAAAGAGCGAATCACATCAGCCAAACCTTTACAGTAATCCAACACCATATCATCCATGATATTCACAAGAGCATTTGCAGGTACTGCGGGCAGCCTCATAGCTCTACCCATAAGGATTTTGTGTGGTGATAGTCCTGTCTTCTTATCAGGGGTGTTCCTTATTGACATGAGCACTAAGGGCAATGCATCTGGCCATTTCATATTGGTAGCTGCGCACATCTTCGCCATTCTCGATTTCAAGGTACCATTCATTTGCTCTACTAATCCTGATGCTTCTGAACGGTAGCTACAATGCAGCTTCTGTTCGATGTCTAATGCAGCACACAAGAGTTTAATCACCTCATTGTCGAAGTGTCTTCCCCTATCTGATTCTATAGAGACCGGAAACCCGAACCTGGGTATTAGTTCCCTAAGCAGCAGCTTTGCGACTGTAAGACTGTCGTTTCTACGTGTGGGGTAAGCTTCAATCCAATGACTGAAAACACACACAATCACCAACACGTACTTCAATCCTCCACAAACAGGCATCTCAATTAAATCCATTTGCATCTTGCTAAATGGACCACCAGCTCTCCCTATATGTGGCTCAACGTTACCACAGTCCCTTTCCCGGAATTCATCTGTTGACAGATGATGCACCTGTGACAGGTAACCTCTGCAGCATGTCTGAATTTTGGATTAAACCAATCAATTTTAAATGACCTGATCATTGCATCCCTTCCAAGATGAGCCTGTCCGTGATAGAGCCTTGCGAATTGTGACAGAAGACTGTTTGGCAAAGTTAATTTCCCTTCCTCTGAGACCCACAAGTCATCAGCCCTTTGTATACATTGCATTCTCTGCCAGGAGCGTTTTTCCTCTTTGCTAGCACGACCCTGTAGTGTTTTTAACTCATCCAATGTATCGACCACCCTTAATGCAAGGTTCAAGCATGTGCCATTTTCAGTTTGCGTTAACAATTCCTACTGGTCCTTGAACGATATACAGTTCAATGCGCAAAATCTTGCGACTTGATCTGCATAGCCGTTTCCCATGGACACAAAGTCTTGCGACTTAATATGAGCATTGCATTTCACCACAGCAATTTCAAGAGGTAACTGAATCGCATGTAATAAATCCTTAATTTGTTCACCATTTTTCACAGGAGAACCACAAGAGGTCATGAAACCTCTCTGTGACCACAATTGGCCAAAATCATGTACAATTCCAAATCCGTATCTGCTGTCAGTATAGATAGTGACTCTCAGATTTTCAGCTGCGTGGCATGCCTTAGTAAGGGCAATTAATTCTGCCGCTTGTGCGGAATACACTCTCTCAAGCCAGGAAGCTTCAATGATACCAGCTATGGTACAAACAGCGTAACCGGCTCTCAGCATTCCGACTGAGTCTCTCAAACAGGATCCATCAACAAACATAATGCAGTAATTTTCTTTTAACTGCGTAACATGAATATCAGGTCGTGGTTTGGTACATAGTTCTGTTACCTCAAGACAGTCATGCTAAATTCCTCTTCATTATTAACCTCAGTATTCTCAGCAGGAAGTAGAGTTGCCGGGTTCAACACAGTACATCGTTTCAGCGAAACATTAGGTGACCCCAAAATGATTGTCTTATATCTAGTAAGACGAGCATTTGTCATGTGCTGAGTTTTGGTTTGAGTCAACAAAATTTCAACTGAATGCAGAACCATTACTGTCAAGGGATGTCCCATCACTATGCCTTCACAATGCGTGAGGCTCTGACCAACTGCTGCAACAGCGCGCAAACAACCCAGTAAGGCTGCTGAGAAGGGGTCCAAGGTAGCTGAAAAATATGCTACAGGGCGATTTGCACCTTCATGGACCTGTGTTAAGACAGACAAAGAACAAGCATCACGTTCATGACAAAACAGTAGAAAAGGCTTTGTATAATCAGGCATACCTAAAGCTGGTGCCCTGCACATGGACTTTCTCAATTCTCTGAATGACTCAAGTTCTTCTTTGGATAAAGCTATGGTATACGTCTCATCCTTAATCTCTTTTCCTGTCAATTTTATCAAAGGTTTTGAGATAATTGAGAAGTTGGGTATCCACTGGCGACAGTAGCCCACCATTCCCAAAAACATCCTGACATCTCTCTTTGTTGTCAGAGGGTTCATTTGCAAAATGGCTGTTAATCTTTCCTTCGATATTCTCCTGGACCCTCTTTCAATCAAGTGTCCTAAGTACTTCACTTTCTTCTGGCAATACTGCAGCTTCTTGGGTGACACTTTATGTCCGTTCTTTCCCAAATGATTCAGTAAGGCAATTGTGTCATACCTACAATCACCCCTTGTTCTGGATGCTATCAGCAAATCGTCAATGTACTGCACTAGAGTTGAGCTAAAAGGCAGTACTAAGGATTCTAAGTCATTTTTCAATATCTGATTGAAGATGGACGGTGATTCAGAAAACCCTTGAGGAATTCTGCACCAACTGTACACCTTATCCAGGAATTTGAAACTGAATAAAAACTGGCTGTCCTCATGAAGAGGCACCGAAAAGAAGGCTTCTTCAACAGTGAACCATTCAGCATCACACGGGACCTGAAACATAATCACTGCTGGATTGGGTACCATGGGGCAACATTTTACCACAATCTTGTTTATTTTTCTTAAGTCCTGCACAATACGAACCTTCCCACAAGGCTTTTTCAGATCCATTATTGGTGAATTACATGGGCTGCTCAACACTTCTTTCAAGACTCCTTGCTTTACAAAATCCGCAATTATTTGTGACACCTGAATAAGAACATCTTGTGCCATGTGATATTGTGGCACCTGGAGAAACACTGCATCTGGCTTCACTTGTACTTTAACTGGTTCTACACCTTTTATCAGTCCCACTTCTTTTCCTGTCAAATCCCACACTTTCTCTGTCACCGTTCCCTGTAACTCAGCAGGCAAGTCAATCACTGTAAGCATCGGGAACAATGTTATCAAAGGGTAATCTGCATTTGCGGTTTCTGTCTCTAATTCTGAGAACTGACCATCTTCCCCTTCATCATCACTGTTTGTCTGTACCTCAATTCCATCATTGGAACATGTAATTGAACATTTTGTCTTGCACGGTAAGTCTCTTCCCAGTAGGGATACCGGACTTGAATCGCAGACTACAAACTTATGCAGTCCCTGGAAGTTGCCAATCTCAACTTGCACTGGATCTGTAATTGGATTTGTCAAGTACTTGTTTGCTACTCCGACCACCCTTATGGTACGCCCTGAAAGTGGCAATTTCGGAACTTCTGACTGTAGAGTGTGTAGCTCCCATATCAACCAAGAATGAAACCTTGTGACCCATTACCTTTCCTTCTACATAGGGTCCCCCCTGATCTACCTCTAGGGACATTGCAAGCCTGCACTCTTCGCTGTCTGAGCTGTCATCCGACCATTCCTCATTCATTCCATCTTCACCTCGCAATGGGAACTGTTGTACTGTATTATTTTGACTCATCACTTGACCCGTGACCTGCTGAGGAAGCATCACCTGTTGCTGTCCCATTGGAGCCAATGGTAATTGCATTTGCTGTCTAGGTACCATGGGAACCTGCTGTTGTACTTGCTGCATTTGCGCTGGTTGAACGCACGGCATTTGCATTTGCTGCATGGGCTGTAACCCTTGCATCTGGACCATGTTATTTTGAAAGTTCGGGTTTTGATTTCTCAGTTTTGGACCTTTCATATTTTGCAATGTACCGACATTAGTGCTTTGTTGAACGACACCATCCTGCACCACATTTGGGCATTCCCGCTTCCAATGCCCCACGCCCCCACACGCGTGACATGGTGACATCTTTTTCATCCCTTGTACGTAATTTTGAATCAAAACAGTATTTAAGTCTGGACAGCGATTCACAAAACCTCGACCTCTACCTCTCGGTTGTGCCTGAAACACGCCATTCCCTTGCGGTTGCTGCTGTATCATCTGTTGAATTCCATTTCCCTACATTCCTACCTGTGCAGCCCTTATCTGCATCACCATCACTTTCTCCTTCAACATTTTCTGCTTCAGTTCAATCTCATCACTACAGTATTTCGCATACTGCAACACCTCATCAATCGGCTTCGCTTGCCAACAGATCAAATGATTCTTAATCATCTGGCTAACCTCTGGTCTCAGCCCTTCAACAAATCTGAATACGAGATAGTTCATGTCTTTCGGCTCAATGGTCTCAGTACCACTGTAATGTTTGAATGCCTTCAACAACCTCTCATAGTAAGAATGTATTGATTGCTTAACCGCCTGTGAGGTCCGGTCGATTTTCTGCCAATCTGTCACTTTCGGCGACACTTTCTGCTTCAAAAACTCAATCACTTTATGATAGTACTTCATCACCTCCTCAGAGGGTGCTCCGGTCACCTTATCCCTTGCCGGCTCCTGCGTCGGCCAGTCTACTCCTCTCTTGCACTCAAGCCATAGGTCGGGCGGAACAATGATCTCAAACAAGGTATTCAAGTCTTCCCAGAGACACTTCGCAAGCTTCACAAACCTGTTTGTTGGTACCACTCAATCGTTTTTTCCCTCAACCTGGGATAATTATTAGTGAAAGATAGGATTTCTCCTCAGGACCACGGTACATGAATTAAAACTCCACCAGCTGTTTCTCTCATCAGTAGTATTTTTACTGATTCTGTGTCTGGTGTGGTTTTAGTCTTACTCGCACCCGGGCTGTCACCTTTCTCCTTGTCTATTTTCTTAGCCCACCTGCCTTCCCATTTTTTTAAAGCTCCCCAGATTTGCGCACTCTGCAATAATTCTTTTAAATGCGTTTTCATTCCAGCAGACCTCATGTGCTCAAAGTCTTTTGAAGCAAAGTCTAACCTGTAACTTCTTTTCAAATGTTTAGTATTTTCTATGTCAATATTGTATTTGTCTGCCAGGTTCGCTAACCTCTGATGCACCTTGCCCACTTCTTTAGTAATCTTAGGGCACAGGTGTCAACACCAGAGCAGTACGCGACAAAAATGCAAAAACCCAGCACTCTCAAAACAAAGTAATTCATGCATTGTGCTGATATGTTGTTGTTTAACCTTTTGCATTGCAGAGTTCAATCCTGAAAACTTATTTTTAATATGCTTACAAATACTGTTCCTTTGCAATGTATTGCTGCAGGTTTTCAGAGTGTGTTAGGGTGTGGCCCCTTTCCAGTGCCTTCCAGAGACTTTCCCTGCAACATGCCTGGGTGTGGTTCTGGGCTGGGCCAAGACTCTATAAAATAGAGCCAGCCCAACTCCCAGTGCTCACTATTCAGAGGTCCCGGTGCAGAGCAGCAGCTTCTTCCTGAGCTCCTGTCCCGGCGGCCTATTTGGATCTTCCAGTCTTCTGCCCTAATCCTTCATTGGTGATCATTGTTCCAGGCGGTAAGACGGTGGTTGGACTGTCCCGACACAGTTATTTAGAATTTTCATATTCGTGGTTTAAATTCTTAAATGAGTAACAGATTACTTGCGCGCTACCATTTCTTGACATTTATATGGTTGTTTACAAATAGGCAAGACACGCGATTTATTTCATAAAGGTTTGACTTTGTTATTCATTGCGCGCTACCATTTCTTGACATTTACATGGAGGCTTAAGAATCGGCAAGATGCACGATTCGTTTTATGGTGTTTAAAACATTGTTGTCCATTGCACGCTACTATTTCTTGACAGTTACATGATGTTTTACCAATTGGCAAGACGCACAACTCGTTTCATGAGCATTTAACTTTGTTGTTCATTGCGTGCTACCATTTCTTGACATTTTACATGGTGGCTTAAGAATCGGCAAAAGAAGCGCGATTCATTTCATTGTACTTTGATCTTGTTATTTATTGTGAGCTGTTATTCCTTGACATTTACATCGTGTTTTACGAATCGGCAAGACGCGCAATTCGATTAATGATGATTTGACTTTGATATTCATTGCATGCTACCATTTCTTGGTATTTTACATGGTAACACTCGAATTGGCAAGACGCACGATTCTCTCCTCGAGTTTAATTCATGTTGTTTATTGTATGCTACTATTCTAAGATATTTATTATGTAATATTCGAGTTGACAAGTTATGTGATTTGTTTCCTGAATCCATATTGTGTTATTCATGGTGCACAATCCTTTTATGGTGTTTAATATATATATATATATATATATATATATATATATATATATATATATATATATGCGCAATTTGTGTTGAAACATTTTAAGAGTAAACAGAAGGCCAGAGTTTCTAGATGCAATATTGTATGGTCCTAGTATACATTCTCAAAACAGGATTTATATGACTGATTTAAAATGTAGTCAGAATGTTTTTTTCTGATTCTCATGTAAAGGAAAGTACTTGAATAAGAAAGTTTTCATTTAATTCATCTTGAAACATAGTCATTTTAAACTTAACTCTTAGATTGTTCATGTTTTCAGAGTGACTAGGCTTAGAATCATAGTCTAGTATTGATTTCAGGAGAGATAATTTTCATATTGTGTGTTCTAACCTTTTTCTTACTACAGGTCTCCTTCCCAGCTGTTCCCTTCCTAATCCCCTCTTCAACTCTCTCAGTCTCTGTGATTTATCTATCAGTCTTGGAGCTGCTCAGTGGTGGACGTGTTGGGAACGTGCACAGACCCCGAGGATCTGGTGACTCTGACAACAGGTATCTCAATTCTGCTTCTGTATATGACTCTAATCTGTTTACCCCCATTGTCCGTTCCACTATTTCAGCAGCTTCCACACCCAGTCTCACGAAGTTCAGGTAATCATTTTTCTCTGACCTTTCCGGTTGTACTGCTGTTACTGTAGTCTTTTGCGCAGTAAAGGTCTTCTCTAACCACTCATTCAACTGTTGTACTGTAAAACCTTGCAGGGAAATGTTCCCTGCATGCATCATTGGCGACTGTGAAGCATTCATACTTATTGTCTGTGGAGTTAACACCCCTAGCCTTGTCTGTCTCATTGCCTCCAACGGTGCTCCAACTGGACTAAGGTCTATCAAAGGCTTTGGCTTTTCACCCGCTTTTTCTCCTGGGGCCATTAACTGAGGGGTTTCTATGGACCCTCCTCTTATCACATCTTGGGCAGCTGGAGTCTGACCTGGTCCCAAACCTCGTGGAGCAGCAACTCCAAAGGTCTGATCTTCTGAAGCCGGGGCAGGTATTAATGTAGGACCTGCTGCTGGATTATACCCTGGTATTAGTTGTGGCTGCGGCTGGGGCAGCAATTTCGGAGTTGACCACATCTGTACTAACCTCGATTTTGTATATATCGGGTCTGGCGGCACTATCAAATTTGTAGTAGTTTCCAGCACTGGGATGTCTGGATAGATTCTCTGTATCTGCGGTGGAGGTTGCAACTGTATCTGCATGTCTGGTGCAGTGGGTACACTGACACCACTCTGTATCAGACCTGTATCACTAGTCTGTACTGTATCAGTAACTCCCTTCTCCTGCGTCTGGTTCCAAGGACCCACGCTAGTGCTCGGGACATTATCGCTTACCGCATAAGGTGGCGGGCGATCATGTAATATCTGATTTAGGAATTCTTCATCATCTGAATCATCTTCTTCCCAAGATCTTTTAGTTTCTTTAGGCTTACTAGAGTCTTTGTCTGTTTTGCATGTCGCTTTCTTTCCTGCGTCTCATCTCCCTGTGTTATTGCTGGAAACAATTTTAATCCGCCAACTATTCCCCGTATCCACATTTTGCTCTCGTTATCCCACCTACCTTCCGCATACGTTTTTTCTGCCCTTTTTAACCTTCTTTGGAATTTCTCTTGTCTCTGTTTAAGAGCCATTAAATCCCAAATTGCTAAAGCCTCATACTGAGCTGGCCTCGGAGGTGGTTTCTGTACACTTAACATCCACCTTAGGTTTTCTAGCACTCTCACGTTGAACGTCCCATGTTCTGGGAACGCCAAACATCCCTTTTTTCTGTCAATTTGCGCCACTGTTTCATCCATAAACAAGGCGCGACACCTTTTTCCTCCATGACTATGTAAGCCGGAGTTCCCTCAGGCGGTGTAGGCTCCCCTTCACTCGCCATAATGTATACGTCTCCTTTCAGAGCGCTCTTAAAAGCTTTGACAAAATTCATCTTTACATCTTACCTTTTTTGTTTGTATTTAATCAAGAAGTGACTTTAATTCCCAGGACACTCTTCACCCACCTTTCTCAACCTATTGCCTTTCACGGACGGCAGCCAATCCGAGCGCGACCCCTCTCGACAACTGACCTATCTCAGCGTGACACCACTGACGTCACACTCACACACTGCAGCTGACAAAGTCTTGCGGCTTGTCCGCCCTTCACTGGATTCACAATAGACTAATGCAGAATTACTGCGAGCACCTTCAATAACAACACAAATTTGCCGGTTTACTACAGGAAGGGTAACACATTTGCTTCAGAACTTTACAGAGATTTCACTTGAAGCCTCGCCCGCTACTCTCCCCTTCTCAGTTCCCGCACCCACAAGCAGAATTCGACCCGCAAATCCTACTCTCGACTTGTCAATGGTTCGTCCTAGTGCACTTCAGAACTTGCCAAAATCTCCATCGAAGGTTTCACACATACAATTTGACTCAAACTCGACTTGTCAACCACGCCCAATTGACCTATTAAACTGCGCAAATTACAACATAAACCCAAGTGTCTCCTACACTTGTCAATATACTCCGGAGTCTAAGACCACGACAGGTCCGTACATAAACAACCAACCACGTGGATACTTTTGAGCACAAAGCGTCACACTCATATGAAGAACGCCGACTTCCCTACTCTCATACTGCGGAGTACGCCTACTCCTACTAGAACAATATTATCCGGCCTGGATACACACAGACTTCACAAATCACCTGCAAAAATGCATAAGCTGAGCAAGCGCAAACCCTATACCACACATACTATACCGCCGAGAACATCCCCAACTCACTTAGGTAGGCTCCGAGATCCCAGGAAAGTCATGGTGAATTTAGAAACGCATCATACCTCCAATTTGCATTATCACAGAAAAACAACCTAAACAATGATCCTCCGTCCTAGGGCCCCAAAGGGACAAACTGTCGCTCTGCTACCAGAACTGATAACGCGTCCCTCTATGATAATTTATTTCACATCAGGACTAGTTTTAGGCCAATGAATCTTTTGACCCAGTTGAGAGACACCTTAGGACGAGATAGCTGATCAATATGTCAATCAATACATCAATAATGTCATCAATATTTATCACAACAGTGCATTTCACTTTAGTCAAAGTCATCAATCAAGTCAACGACGCAACCATGACCTTTCAGCCATGAAAAACCACACCGGTTGAGTAGAATTTTATGTGTTTTATTCCCTATTCCTTACAATTCTAATATCAGATGCGTGAATCTCAAAACCAAGAAACATAATAGCATAGTCACAATATGGCAACTGTGCTAAGATTTCAGTAAGGCGAGAATCACAAAAATCAGAACATAACACGGCGTGAACATAGATCAATTTAGCAGAGTATTGGTAATGCGTCAGTTCAACAAAGCATAGTCTTGGTCGTTTGTCTATTTGCGTCAGTTTTGGTGAACACCCGTCCTAACCACTGATTAGCATTAGCATGTTGGGCTTCATGCAAAACAATTTGGAACACCAATTCGGAAAACATCTAGCTAAGGTCTCTGCCAGAACAAGCAGTTGGTACCTAGTAAGGAAAAGCAAACAGACAAATTACAATTTAATTGTCATAATTACCCTCCAAAGTTTGGGTCAGCACACAGGTTCAGTCTTCGTCTTCAGGCCATCAGTCAAATCGCCATCAGTCAGAACTCAGCTCTGGGGCAAAAAGGGCACGTCCCTCATAAGGAGGTAAAGTGTAAACTATGGGCAAACAAAGGGCGAGGATGGTTTTAAGTAAAGCAACAAGTCACCAAACAGAGTGACAGAGTTTCTGGATAAAATCAATAGCATTCCCTAACCCACCTAAATGACCTCCCTGTGACATGGGTTTTTATCCCTTTTTCGTAGTACATTCCCCCAAAATTCTATTGGACATTTGCTATACCCCACTATCTTTAACCTATCGTATAACACATTAGGTAATCCTAATCTTCACCCCATATTATTTTACAAGCTTTTGATTGGTCTTCGTAATTGACGTTTTCAGAGGTGGCACATCCAGTGTGATTTCATCCCTTTGTAATTCTTTGCACATCTTTTGGTCAGCAGCTCCATTGTCTTCACCGGTTTGAATGACCTTGTACATTACATTACTCTACACTGTTTCAATTTATTTTAACATTTATTTTGCAAGACGATGAGAAGCGGTGGGAAACGGATTTATATGGTTACATTCATCCTTCAAAGTTTGAAGAGAAAAGAACAAACAGGGTCACGTCCCCTGTGAGTCAGCACACTGAAAAATAGAAAAATGCATTTAATACGAGAGCCAGGCAGCTAGCTTCGGCTCATGCTAACTTAAGGCCTATGAAATTTTCAATACAGATTTTAATAACGCGGTTGTTAGTATAAGCTCATTCGAACGTAAAAACATTATCATTATCATTTTAGTCCACGTATACATTGGTGGCCACTCTTCGTGGTCACAATTTAGATGCACGTCTAATGAAAAAATCACTATCATTATAATTTCTATGCAGCATCATCACACATTAATACATAAACTTTTCAAGTTAATATAGATTATATAAGCTACGCTCTCTCAACTCAATCCTTGCTCCCTCAATGAGCAGTCAGGTAGAAAGAAAATTGCCTGTTCTGCCGTCCCACCAACTTCTATGTAACGGTCATGCTCGCAACAAAGCATCACTCTGTGTCCAAATGGACACATTTCACTAGGAGAGCTGTAGTATTCTTGTCACAGGTTAGTGGGGAGCTTGGGTAGAATGTTGGCAGTCGTAGAATGTAGATATGTAATTGATCAATGTTGTGGGGAGGTTCTGTGTCGGCTGGAGAGAGGCTGGTGACAGAAACATAACGCTTTCCCTGAGGCAGCTGTGTTTAAATCAACAAACTTTCATCTACCACATCATGCTTCACTCATGGTTCTTCCTGGTAAGGTGATCACTACATCTTTCTGTGGCGACGACCTGGAGCTGCAACACGCCCCATGCTGGTCCAGACATCGATCAAAATACAACAAAGAACCACAAGTTTTTTTTTTTCTTGTCTCCTCAAGCGAGGATGCTCTATCAGTTGCTTCGTTGGGTGGCATAATTCTAAGCATAAACTCTCTGAGTTTCAGTGTCGCTCTTGCATTTGTCTGGGTGCTCAACTATGCGACCAGCTTGCATACACCGTAATCACTGCCCGAATGCGGCATCATCACATTTAACGTCTGAACCGCCATTTTCGTTTTGAGTCAGACTGCCTGCACTGTTTATATTGCCGAGCCTTATTACAGCTGTATCATGCCATGTCATCACCCTGTGCATCTGCGCTGCCATTTTATTTTGGGGTTCAAGCTACTGCGGCATAGCAGCATTTTGGTGTCACAACTACAAAGCTTTAAAAGGTTTACTCTGCAACCCACGCATCAGCTGCCATTTTCAGATGGGAAGATACTGCTGAAAATCACACTTTTAACCCCTTAGCTGCTGGGCCTTTTCCCCCCCAGTGCTGAGCCCTTTTTTGGCTATTTGGGGTAGTTCGCGCTTAGGGCTTCATAACTTTTTGTCCACATAAGCTAACCACGCCAAATTTGCGTCCTTTTTTTCCAACATCCTAGGGATTCTAATGGTACCCAGAGTTTGTGGTTTCCCCTGGAGGAGACCAAGAAAATAGCCAAAATACAGTGAAAATTTTGTTTTTTCCAAAAAAATTGGGAAAAAGGGCTGTCGAAGAAGGCTTGTGGTTTTTTCCCTGAAAATGCCATCAACAAAGGGTTTCTGGTGCTGAAATCACTATCTTCCCACCTTTCAGGAACAGGCAGACTTGAATCAGAAAACCACATTTTTCAACACAAATTTGGCATTTTACTGGGACATACCCCATTTTTACTATGTTTGGTGCTTTCAGCCTCCTTCCAGTTAGTGACAGGAATGGGTGTGAAACCAATGCTGGATCCCGGAATGCTAAACATTTCTGAAAACTAGACAAAATTCTGAATTCAGCAAGGGGTCATTTGTGTAGATCCTACAAGGTTTTCTTACAGAAAATAACAGCTGAAATAAAAAAATATTGAAATTGAGCTGGAAACAACAGCCATTTTTCTTTATGTTTTACTCTGTAACTTTTTCCTGCGATGTCAGATTTCTGAAAGCTATATACCGTTTTGTCTGCTGGACTCTTCTGGTTGCGGGGATATAAAGGGCTTGTAGGTTCATCAAGAACCCTAGGTACCCAGAGCCAATAAATGAGCTGCACCCTGCAGTTGGTTTTCATTCTATACTGGGTATGCAGCAATTCATTTGCTGAAATATGAAGAGTGAAAAAGAGGTATCAAGAAAACCTTTGCATTTCCAAAATGTGATCAAGATAAGGTTTTGAGGAGCAGTGGTTATTTGCACATCGCTGAATTCCGAGGTGCCCATACTAGCATGTGAATTGCAGGGCATTTCTCAAATAGACGTCTTTTTTACACACTCTCTTATATTTGGAAGGAAAAAATGTAGAGAAAGATAAGGGGCAATAACACTTGCTTTGCTATTTTATGTTCCCCCAAGTCTCCCGATAAAAATGATACCTCACTTGTGTGGGTAGGCCTAGTGCCCGCGACAGGAAATGCCCCAAAACACAACATGGACACATCCTATTTTTTTTATAGAAAACACAGCTGTTTTTTCCAAAGTGCCTACCTGTAGATTTTGGCCTCTAGCTCAGCCGGCACATAGGGAAACCTACCAAACCTGTGCATTTCTGAAAACTAGAGACCTAGGGGAATCCAAGGAGGGGTGACTTGCGGGGCTCGGACCAGGTTCTGTTACCCAGAATCCTTTGCAAACCTCAAAAAGTGGCTAAAAAAACAAGTTTTCCTCACATTTCGGTGACAGAAAGTTCTGGAATCTGAGAGGAGCCACAAATTTCCTTCCACCCGGCGTTCCCCCAAGTCTCCCGATAAAAATGATACCTCACTTGTGTGGGTAGGCCTAGCGCCTGCGACAGGAAACGCCCCAAAGCGCAACGTGGACACATCCAAATTTTTGGAAGAAAACAGAGGTGTTTTTTGAGAAGTGCCTACCTGTAGATTTTGGCCTCTAGCTCAGCCGGCACCTAGGGAAACCTACCAAACCTGTGCATTTCTGAAAACTAGAGACCTAGGGGAATCCAAGGAGGGGTGACTTGCGGGGCTCGGACCAGGTTCTGTTACCCAGAATCCTTTGCAAACCTCAAAAAGTGGCTAAAAAAACAAGTTTTCCTCACATTTCGGTGACAGATAGTTCTGGAATCTGAGAGGAGCCACAAATTTCCTTCCAGCCGGCGTTCCCCTAAGTCTCCCGATAAAAATGATACCTCACTTGTGTGGGTAGGCCTAGCGCCCGCGACAGGAAATGCCCCAAAACAGAACGTGGACACATCACATTTTTTCATAGAATACAGTGCCTACCTGTGGATTTTGGCCTCTAGCTCAGCCGGCACCTGGGGAAACCTAGCAAACCAGCACATTTTTGAAAACTAGAAACCCAGGGGAATCCAAGATGAGGTGACTTGTGGGGCTCGGACCAGGTTCTGTTACCCAGAATCCTTTGCAAACCTCAAAATGTGGCTAAAATAACATGTTTTCCTCACATTTCGGTGACAGAAAGTTCTGGAATCTGAGAGGAGCCACAAATTTCCTTCCACCCAGCGTTCCCCCAAGTCTCCCGATAAATATGATACCTCACTTGTGTGGTTAGGCCTGGTGCCTGCGACAGGAATAGATCACACAACGGTCAATGCTGGTCCTTACGTGAGGCAGCTGTTGACCCTGGGGTGATCCATTCCTGACACAGGCACTAGGTGTAGGCACTCAAGTGGGGTAGTGTTTTTATCTGGACAGGTGAGGAGTCACTGGGTGGTAGGAATGTTGTGGATCCCAGCATATTCCTGTAGTTTGTGTGACAGAAATGCGAGAAAAATAGAGTTTTTTTTCCAACATTTCAGCTTTGCAGGGTATTCTGGGTAAGAAAACTTTGGGGAATCCACACAAGTCACACCTCTGTGGACTCCCCCGAATGTCTAGTTTCCAGAAATGTTTGGGTTTAGTGTGTTTCTCTATATGGCCGCCGAATCCAGGACCAAAAACACAGGTGCCTGCCTTACAAAACCAGTTTGTTTTGCCATAGACAATTTTGATGTCTCCACAATATGATTTGGGTGGTGGAATTTGGGGCTGAACTAAATTGGTGAGCTCCCAAGAGAGCACTCTCTCTCTGCTTGCCGCCGCATTCACCTGCTCTCTGGGTTGGCCTAACCCACTATTACCCAGTTGCACGAACAGCTTGCGAAGGGACAGCAGGACTGTCCTCATCACCTCCCTCATAATGTACTGGAAGAGGAGTTTTCGAATGGGACTCCTCTGACTGAAAAATCACTCCCAGAGTCTGCGCCATTGTCCTATCCGAAGGGACAGCAGGACTGTCCTCATCACCTCCCTCATAATGTACTGGAAGAGGAGTTTTCGAATGGGACTCCTCTGACTGAAAAATCACTCCCAGAGTCTGCGCCATTGTCCTATCCCTCAGATGCTGTCTCAGTATCTGATGTCTCAGTCTCTGATCCTATGTCAGAGCGGTCCTCTATAACCCGAGTGCAGGCAGCAGTCATCCATCAAGATGCCATCTCTGCTATTGGCTAAACTGTTGCTCTAAAACACTAGCCTACGTAGACAGTCACAAAATCGATGGTGTGTGTGTGAGATACGTGCAACAGTAGAGGCCACCTTACCTGCGCTTCTTCCCTCAATCAGCACGTACTTTCAAGACACTCAAAAAACACCTTGTCACATACCATTCGTCACAGTCTTTAGCACCTCCTGCGCCCAGTCCAACAATCATTATTGGTGCTCCCACTCCCTCCTCCTCGGATTCCCTCATTACCACCCAGCAAAAGTGCCCTTCATCTCTCCATAGACTTTACTAATGTACTCAGCTATTTACATAAAATACAGATGTGCTCTTTGCAGTAGGCATATAAACCTTCTGCGCTTCTTTATGGCACTAAAACTGCCACTAGACAAGTCGGACCCTTCTCCCCCCAGGGAAACCACACACATATTGACAAAAGTGATATATATATATGACAGCCAACCACCTGAAACTCAACTCAAGCAAAACCGAAATAATCCTCTTTGGCCCACACAAAAACACCTGGGACCCCCCATGGTGGCCCATCACGCTAGGCCCTGCACCCACCCCCGCCAACCATGCACGCAACCTCAGCATCATCCTAGACTCCTTCCTCTCGATGACCCAACAAATCAACGCTCTTACCTCCTCATGCTTCAACAAACTCCGTATACTGAAAAACATTCAAATGGATCCCCACAGAGACCAGAAAAACTGTCACTCACGCACTCATCAGGAGCAGGCTTGATTACAGAAACGCCCTCTACGCCGGCACCACTCTAAAACTCAAGCGCAAACTACACGCATCCAGAACTCAGCAGCACGACTCATCCTCGACCTCCGGCGACACCAACACATCTCTCCACACCTCAAATCCCTCCACTGGCTCCCCATTGACAAAAGGATCACCTTCAAGATCCTCATCCTCGCACACAAATCACTCCACAACACAGGCCCTGCCTACCTCAACGAGAGTCACATTCCACACCCTCACACGAAACGTCCGCTCAGCTGACCTCTCTCTCGCCTCTGTCCCCCGCATCAAACACACCACCACCGGGGGCAGATCCTTCTCCTACATTGCACCCAAAACCTGGAACGCACTCACAACCCACCTTCGCAAGACCCAAAACCTACTTCTTTTCAGGAAGGGCCTCAAAACCTGGCTTTTTGAACAGTGAACCTCCCAGCCCCTTTCCCTCCCCCGTCCTCCCCCCCCAGCGCCTTGAGACCCTCACAGGTGAGTAGCGCGCTTTATAAATCTCTTTGATACAGATCTACCTCTATATATAAATATATATATATATATATATATATATATATATTTATATATATACACATACATAGATATATCTATAGATATATCCATGTACCTAGATATATCTATCTACATAGATATATACATATATTTTTTTTTAGTAGTTGTATGGTTTCCTTGGGGGCCAAAATGGCCCCCAGGGAAACCCTACATCTAAAAAAAAATTGACCTCACAGGGGGTCACCCTGCCCACGGGCGACCCCCTGTCATTTCATTTTTTTTTTCTCTTCCCTGGGGAGACACGGAAGCTACCGTGTCTCCCCCCGCCCCCCACCGCCCCTTTGTGACGTTGCAAAGGTGTTTTCCCCATCAAAGCAGGAAGCAGCCTTGCGGCCGCTTCCTGCTTTGATGGGGAAAACGGCCTTTTACACGTTCGGGAAGGCCTCGTAAGAAAGGGGAGAGTCTCCCCTTTCTTACAAGGCCTTTTCAAAGTGTTTCCTGGCCCCCCCGATCGCAGCTGTGCTGCGATCGGGGGAGCCAGGAAACCTGAAAGTGTTTCCTGGCCCCCGATCGCAGCACAGCTGCGACCGGGGGCCAGGAAACACTTTCAGGAAGGCCTCGTAAGAAAGGGGAGACTCTCCCCTTTCTTACGAGGCCTTCCCGAACGTGTAAAAGGCCGTTTTCCCCATCAAAGCAGGAAGCGGCCGCAAGGCTGCTTCCTGCTTTGATGGGGAAAACACCTTTGCAATGTCACAAAGGGGCGGGTGGGGGGCGGGGGGAGACACGGTAGCTTCCGTGTCTCCCCAGGGAAGAGAGAAAAAAAATAAAATAAAATCCTCGGGTGCGACGCACCCGAGGATTTATTAATGCCCTTCCTGGTGTCGGCCACTGGTCGTGACCCGCACCAGGGAGGGTGTGTGGGCGTCGGCCAGTGGCCGACGCCCGCACCTAAGCGGTTAAAGCTACGATTCCGTAGCAAGATCGACGTTAAATTTGAGTTTATTCCATGACTATTTTGAATTGGGAGGTCAGCTATTCATCTAGGAATCCAGGTTTCTGGATGCAAGTACAGTAAAGCTGTGATTTCTTCCATAAAAGAATTCTGGAGCAGTGATGCGCACACTTAAATAGCGTGTCTTCTACAGTTCAGACACACACATGCTCAACGAAATTACTCAGCAATAATTAACGTTCACCTCTATACAGTGATGCGCACACTATTTTTTGTGTCAACACTTGGCTAATCGGTGACACACACGAGTGATGTTTTTATACTTGGAGTTGGTTAATGTGCCTGCCACACGGAGTAATTTTGTAATATTGCCTTCTTTCTAAACTCTCATATTTTTCAAGTTGTTTAACCACTAATTTGTTCACGTGGCTGTGGAGTCTTACAAAATTCAGTCTGTAAACCAATCACCACCATTTTTGGAATTTCCTGGAGAATCCATGGTGCAATTGGGGCTTCCGTGCTTCATCCAGAGATGGAAAAAAAAAAATCTTACATTCCTTACAATTTGAATGTTGTGCCATTTTTAAACACTTGCCAGAGGTGGAATGGGTGAATGAAAAAACAGTAAATGAGTATACTGATGCAGTTATAAAACCTACAGCTGCCTTTCAATGTCCAAACAAGTGTTGTAGTTTTGCGACACAAGTTCCTCATGAGAAATCAAATGAGTAGAGAAAAATATAGATATGTATGTGTCAGGACTCAGGAGGTTGGTGGCAGATTGCCATTTTGAGAATTTTTCCGATCAACTGGTTCATGACCAATTTATCTTCCATTGTACGAATTTGTCTATACGACAAAAAGTATTGTCTTTACGCAATCCAACTCTGGAAGAAATGTTATGTATAGCTAAAAGCACAGAGACATCACAAATCTCTGTGAAGGAGCTTGAAGAAAAAAAAAGAGCTGGTGTAGTGGGAAATATATGCCAGAAAAGTAAAAATACAGTAAAGGACTGTTTATGCTAAAGATGTTGCCAGCTCAGCAAATGGATTTTTTTAAACAAAAGAATATTTGTTTTAGGTGTGGTAACTTAGAGCATTTCAAGAGCGGAAAAACTGTTCAGCTAAGAATGTCACTTGCAAAAACTGCAATAAGTTGGTCCATTTTTGAAAGTTATGTCAGAGCCAGATCAAACAGAAAAGGAAAACAATGTAGTAGCTAATCCTGTTGAAGAAAACTATGACTATCAGATGAACTAACTCTAGGACATGGTTTTGGTTGTCAGTGAGAACGTTGTGTGTACAGGCGATCCGGGTGATTGCAATGACCTATATGCTGAAGTGCTGGTGGGTGAAAGATGTAAGGCTTTCAGTGGTTTTAACCATGGTAACTCAATTGTTCCATGAACCATGGCCAGTGAGAACCATGGAGCCCCCTGATCATGCACCAGTATTTTATGAAGGAAGACATTGAACAGTCAGATTTTGTTTTAAATATATGTTGATGTTTAAAAATAGGAAATTCTTCGTTAAAATGTATGTAGCGATCAAAAGGTTGTGCATTTGGGTAAGGTTCCACCAAGGTCTGTTCAAGATGGTTCTGAGACCTGGCACCAAGTGTCCACAGTCAGAGAAGGTTTCGTGGGGAGATCACTGACAAGTTTCCCTCTATGGTCTCTGACAAACTGGGAACCATTAAGGGTTTTCAGCACAAAATAAAAGTAAAAGAAGGATCTGTACTTGTGAAGCAAAACTGAGTAGTGTGCCCTTTTCTGTTAGAGCGGATCTTGAGAAACAGTTGATGAAGTTGTGTGCCAACGGAATCATTGAATGTACTGAGTTGCCCCTATGGTTACTGCCTCTGGTTGTAGTACATAAGAGGAGTGCCGAACTAAGGGTTTAGACTATTTGGGCCAATTCACGTTCTCTCTCGAAAAATTCTGATCTGCTAGCTTTAGTGACTGGTACATGGTGATTCTCTAAATTAGACTTAGCCTTAGCCTACCACCAAAATGTTTTGGAACCAGATTCCTTGCATTGTAAGGCTTTTGCCTCTCCTATTGGCATTTCCAGTACTGCAGGATGCTGACTGAGTTATGCCTTTGAGGCAATGTGTGCCAAAGGATAACATACCAGTTGTTTAGGGACATAAGAGGAGTGGCCACATTTCAAGACTATGGGCCAGATGGCGGATGGGCTACTCCGTCACAAAAGTGACAGATATCCCGTCCGCCATATTACAAGTTCCATTATACCCAATGAAACTTGTAAAACGGAAGGCGGGCTATCTGTCATTTTTATTGACAGAGTAGCCGATCCGACAAAGGTTGTAATCAGGACCTATGGATTGATTTGTGCAGCAACCAGGGAAGAACATGACAATTTCTGATCAAGTCTTAAGCATCTGGAATGAAAGGGGCCATACTTAAGATCGACAAACATGAGCGTTATAAAAACATGGATGAGTATTTGGATCACATTGTATCTGGTGATGGAAAAGAACCAAGGCCTGGTTTGGTTAGTGCTAGAATGGATGAGCTGTCACCTATCGATAAGTCTAGTCTCAAGTCATTCATTGGCATGTGTAAGTGCTATGCTAGTGCCATTCCTAACTATGCGCCTGAAGAAAAATGTTCCAAAATCCTCAAGAGTTCGGCCCAAAGCATCAATGCTTTGTCACTGTTGATGCTAGCAATCATGGTCTGGAGCAGTTTTTCATCTCACGTTATGGTGCTGTTGAAAACACTACTGGTTATGCCTCAAGGCCATCGAAAAAGGGTTGCTGGCAAGTTTATGGGCTATACAGACGTTTGGATCGGTTTATCTGGGGCACAATGTTCACTGTGAAAATTGATCATAAACCTCTGGTGGCTAGCCTGTCTGGTGAAGGAAAAGAAAAAAAAAAAAAAAAGAAGAAAAAAAAAAAAAAAGAAGAAAAAAAAATCAAAGAACAAACACTCACAATTTGCAGAGTGACTACAAAGCTGTTGCAGTACAATTTTGACATTGTGCACACCCAAGGAGTGAAGAATGCCTGAGCTGATTTTCTTTCTAGGTTTGAGGCTCAAGTTGAGTGTATGGCTGAAGGTGACGACATTTTGGATGAGAACTGCTTGATTGCTGCATTAAGATCTAGAAGAGGTGTGCAGGTGCAAAGTCCGAGTGGAAGGCTGAAATTATGTTGGATTAGATTCTGAAGGCACTCATGTCATATGTTAGCAAGGGGTGGCCCAAAGAGCAATCGTGTGAAAGTTTTTGTCACCATTTTTGGAAGGTGTGTGACAAGATGTCTGTTAAAGATGGGCTTATGCTAAGGGGAGAAAAACGAGTAACTCGAGTTGGTTTGAGGGAAAAGTTGATTACTGTGGCTCATGAAGGACATTTCGGGAGCACCTTTATCAAACAGGGGTTAAGGCAAACATTGCTGAAGAGTGTTGTGTGTGCCAGGTCAGAGAAAGAATTGTCAGTAAGGAACCCCCCCCACCTCCCTCTTTCCCCCCCTCCACTCCCCCCCCTCCCCCCTTCCCCCCCTTCCCCCTTCCCCCACTCCCCCCCTTCCCCCCTCCACTCCCCCCTCTTCCCCCCTCTTTACCCCCCTTCCCCCCACTCCCCCCCTCCCCCCTCTTCCCCCCTCCCCCCTCCTCTTCCCCCCTTCCCCCCACTCTTCCCCCCTTCCCCCCCCATTCCCCCCTCCCCCCTCCTCTTCCCCCCTCCCCCCCACTCTTCCCCCCTTCCCCCCCTCTTCTCCCCATTCCCCCCTCCCCCCCATTCCCCCCTCCCCCCTCCTCTTCCCCCCTTCCCCCCACTCTTCCCCCCTTCCCCCCCTATTCTCCCCATTCCCCCCTCCCCCCTCCTCTTCCCCCCTTCCCCCCACTCTTCCCCCCTTCCCCCCACTCTTCCCCCCTCCCCCCCACTCTTCCCCCCTTCCCCCCTCCCCCACCACAATTCCTTACTTTGGTTAATGGTGTTTAATTTGTGAATCAGCAAGTGGACATGTCTATGAAATCCAGTGATGGTAAGCATCTGAAAACATCTCTTTATCATTCCTAAAGTAATGTTCAGTGGCCTATCGCCTTGTGGTGCAGTCAATGTGATGGTTTTACCACATCAGTCCTCATTCTTCTACCCAGGTGCATCATTTTGAATTGCTGCAAGGCAGGAAACCAGCCACCAAGGTTTGCCCAAAACAGATGGGTATATGGGTGAAATCTGGCACTGAACTCAACAATTGTGATGCAAAGGTCAAGAGGAACATAGTTGAAACTCAAGTTTAGGTGATGCAGTGCTTATTAAGAAGGATGGATATGTGAAAAAGGGTGGTGGGAAATTCAGTGGCCCTATTGTATTGGACAAGGTATGCAACAATGGTGTCAAGGTCAACAGTTCCAATTGGTGCAATGTGGGAAGAGTGGTCAAGCCCAGGGTTGGAGCCAATCCTGGAAGCTGAATGCTTCTGAGAGCAGTGTGAATGGAACAAGAGGCAGATAAATCTTTCAGCGTTCTTAATCTTTTGGAAGGAGTGTGATGAGCAGGAGCCAGGTGTGCAAATCTAATGAGCATGGTAATCCTAGTCTTGAGGATGGTTAATAATTTTGTCTTTTATTCTCTACATAGTTCTTTCTTGGAATATATCCTCAATGCGGTTTTTTTAAGTTTGTGAAAATGTATGTTTATGTAGACTCTGTAGGATGTTTTAATACTGTTGTATACTTTGGTTTATTTATTTTTAATTTTTTTGTGTTGTGTTTCATATTGTTCCCAAGTGGAAAAGTAATGTACTGTTCTTGTTAGAGATTAATGGAGGCCTACGTAGAATGTTATGCCAGGTATGGAATGTAGATATGTAATTAGTGGAATGTTGCGGGGACGTTCTGTCAGTCAGAGAGAAGCTGGTGGTAATAAGATGTTTTTCCTGTGGCAGCTGTGTTTAAATAAACTTTTATTTACCTCATCTTGCCTTGCTCACGATTCTTCCTGGTGGAGGCGAATACACAAAAGTGGCAGTTAAAGTAGTGCAATCAAAGAGACCTCACATGCAGCCCTGAAAAGCATGGCCCAGCCTCAACTGTGCCACAGCTGAAGCTTGCATCTGCTCAGTGTCATGGAATATTGCATCATGAGATAAACCCGTCCCATCAGTTATTCCACACTCTTATAGTACAGCTTTCGGCATCTTGGCTTTCAGTGCTCCTGGCACTGTTGTTCCTTGCTGTCTTATTATGTGCAACTGTGCATCATCTTCAGCAGCAACCTCTAGTACCCATTGCCAACCAGTTATTCAAACATTGAGGCTACTACACCGGACTAGCTCTCTCTGCTGCTCTAGAACACATGTTCCAGACTGATCAAAAGAGAATGGAAGACAAACGAGACAGAATTCCCTTTTTTGGGTGAAAAAATAAGAGTATCCCAGCAAGGAATATCAGAGGTCAGTGCAGGGAGTGGGCCTCATGTGGTGATTATTCTGGGTACAGACCCTGGCCACTTTGGATCTCTGCCCTGCAGCAAGTTCGTTTTTTTTCATTAATAAGCCCAGAAACTTAGATGGGGAAACACTTGCTACCATTTCTGTTAGGAGGTCCTGCGGTTCACTCCCGCACAGTTAGGACTAGGGGAATAGCAAAGTTGATCTTCCACAGACAACTGCCAATATTTTGGCATCATGGTATGGGGCTGCTGCAGCCTTAGCGGCGTGTCTGACTTCCTTGTTGCTCCATGAATGCACTTTTGAAAGACATACTCCCGCCACCCAATTTGGACAAGCCACCAGTGCAGAGAAGATACTGTAATATGCACTGCTGAGACACCATCTCTCATCCCCACCCAACACTGTCAAAGTCTCACTGACTTCTTCACTCAATTACTGGCGATCTCACTCAATACTGTGGGAGATTTGTGTCATTTATTTTCAACTGCATGCAGTGGAGGATAGCCCAGTATTCTAGGTCATAGATCTGATGTACATAAAGTCACTATACCTACTGGATGAATTCTGCAAATTAAGAAAATACAAAATAGCAGAGCTATGGGAGCCACTAAAGCAAGAAGACTGGAGATACATGAACAAATATTCTGTGCTTACTCGTGCATGCCTGTGATTGCATGTGTTAGCACACTGTCAGACATACAGCTTTTAATTTCTTTATATGCAATGTTTTATATAGAATTTCCAAAGCTTACACATAAAGGCAAAACGCAAACCGAAGAGGAGAAAACTGTTTATATAGCACTATCTCCAGTGGGAGATACTACTCATATGGCAGGAGCATGGTCTTCTGATCTAGTGGTGCATGTGTGATTTAATGTGGTCATAATGACAAATTTGAGGTACTAAACCTTAAAAGCGCCCATTGTTTTCACTCCAAGTCTGTTTCAAATTCCAAAATAGATTAGCTGAGGCTTGAGTTTTGGCCATAACTACCATGACTGCAGCTGAATGAAAATAACCAAGAAACCGCTCAATGTAGGAAACATACGTCCTGGCTTTGATTTCAAATGCAAAAATACTTCCATGCCCAATCATCTGCACTGAAGAGGACACCTGCAGACAGAAGACCATTCACTACTGATCATCAGAATGGCCTCATAAATGTGTTATTTCAGCTTGCCTTTGTCGGAGAGCATCCAAGTGTATTTTACCTGGCCACACGCCATCCCTGCACAAAGCCGCACTGAGAGATCTGTTTTTTCTTTCTGCATACCGATCCAAAACGTTTCTTATACCATTGTGTTCAACTCTGTATAACTAACTTTCCAGCTATTTATGTACCTTCGTATTGTGCCTATGCAACTGTTTACCATGTAACACACTGTCTTTTTAGATCAAGCCCTCACTATTTATAAACCCGACCACAAAGGATGGAGAATATGTGGGAGCACGTCTATAAATGGGAAGTTCTAAAATTCCACCATGATTAGATTCATTGGCAAGAAACACCATAAAGCCGTGAAGTGATCGGTCAGTTATCAAAAAATGTCGAACGCCGCCACAAAATATGCAGCTTCCTGTAAAACACTTATTTCATGCATGTAGGCGATAGAAATATAATTACATGTTCAGATGGTTACACATCACAGGGTTAAGCCCAATGCCGTAATACGTTGTTTGATGTACAGTTAAGGTACTGGTCTTTTTTAAAGTTTTTATACAAATAAAATGTATTGCATTTCAGTAGCATCTGCATACCAGTACATCAGAAACATATTTCATCAATTGTTTCAAGTACATTTATCTTTTGTTTTTTTTTTTTAGATTCCACTATACAACTGTTGGCTGTGTTCTTAGATTCCACTATACAACTCATAGCACACAAAACACATCTCTACTTTCCGTTAATTCTGCCATCCATAAATCGTACATGTACCATTCAATTCAGACAGGTATATTATTAGGAGGGTCCATTAATTTTTTGAGCATCTATGCCCATTCAGCAAGATTTTCTGTCTATTTTTCATCCCTCCTTGTAGTTTTCATTTGTAGCTCCCCTGATATTGTACTTTCAGTATTGCCCCTCTTCAAAGCTTAGTGCTTTGGGGCTTTGAGGTATGCCCAAGAATTGTTATATGTCTTTTAGCTAACACTGTGTACAAGGTTGTCATTCTTATCTTCATTTTACAGTTCTGAGTAGTAGGAAATAAGCCTATTAACCAATGTCTGATGGCCTTGATGCCTGAAATTATCGGTCATCTTCCACAGATTCTTTAATACTTTATCCCAAGACTTCCACTGCCCATGGACACACCCAGACATGTAAAGTGTCTGACGCAGAGGTGTCACATCTTTGGCATAATGATGTATGACCCAGGAGGATCCTAGATAGTTTTGGGGGGCTCAATTAATGGTTCTGGACACTCCCACGGATCACTTATCACACACATATCCTCATCCCTTTCAGAGACCAGTTGCCTGCATCCATTCATAGTAAGAAGCATAGTCATCTCTGTGGTTGGAGGTTCTTCCAGGCATGCAGTGCAAATCCTTCTTCACCTGCACCATTCACGCATTTTGCAAAAATTTACCCTGGCCAAGATCAAAATTTCCCTTGCCTGTAAATGTGTGAAGAACTGTTTATTTAGTTAAAGGTTCCCCCACAACATGGCAACCTCCCACTATTCAGTGACATGTTATTAATATCTTTATATGGTTTTAAGAACCACAGCGGAGCATTGGGGTCATATGGAGGGTATTATTAGGCCAACGCTAACCACCCTTTCCCAGATAATGGCCCATGTCCGAGTAAATATAGAAATGTTGGGACCATGTCCCTCCCACCCCCATCATAAAGGCCTCAGTCAGGATATTAGTATGGTGCATCCCTGCCAGTAGGATTATTTCTCAATTATCAGTTAGGTTAAAATAGTGTATTACATGCTGTAGTTGAGCAGCCGCTTGGGTAGGCAGCCCAAGGACACTACGAGTCCAGGGAGCTTTAAAATGTTTAATATTTACTCAACTACGTTTCCCTGCCTAGACCAAATAACCCATCAATCTGTCCAGTTTACAAAATATCTTCAAAGGCATAGTTATGCACCACATACAAGCATCTGGGTAAAATTAGCATTTTGACTAATGCTATCTGGCCCATGATAGCCAGCGGAAGGGTTTTCCACAAGTCTACTGAACCAGCCAGTCCAGTCCCATCAAAAACAATGGGGTTGTCCTGGGTCCCTCTGAAACTTGGTATCTAATGTTACAAACTACAATGTGTTCTGTCGGATATTGCAATCTCTTTCACTGAAAACTGGGTGTTAAATTATCACACCTGTATAAGATGATCAATGTATGTTCTTCACAAAACTGGAGATGGGGGAGAGGGGGGTATTTATACTGACCATTATTCAACAGACCCCAAAAAACACATCACCTAAATAAAACACACAACTGTTATAATTAGTTGTTATAGTCGAAGTCATATGTCCAAATAATATGCACCAAAACAAATGTGCATAAGATTTGGGTTGGCAACCACACATTTGGAAAACAAATGTAATAAGAGGCCAAAGACTGAATAGGACCAATACAAAAAAACCACTACAGTATCCAGAGTTTTCAAGGTTCTGTCCAAATGCCTAGTCAGTAAGCTCCATGCAGTCACATTAACTATTCAAAACCAGCTGCACTTATCTATAGGATTTACACATTGCCACTAAATACCCACTCCCAGTAAAGAGACTCAGCAGCACTGACCTTACTGTCAGACAGCAGAATCCACCTGAACAGAAGTGGACTGGTTATAATGTTGATGCAACAGCTCAGTGGGTCGAGCACTTTAAACATACACAAAGTGCGATTTGCAGTTGACTTTTATTCCTAAATATCACTGAGGAAGCGACTAGGCACAAACTGCACAAGCAAAGTTGAGGCATTAAAAATAAAACATTGGCAATGCTAATAGCTCTGGCTTATAAGAGAGAGTACCTCTTCAATCACTGATGAGATTAGGCACTCTATAATTCATAATACATGCACTTAGTTACTTATTCTTACATCCACACACTCGTTCTTGCATTTGTGCAATTGCCCATCTACAATTAAAATTAAACGGACACACAAACTCCAAAAGCATACAGACAATAAAGAAAAAGAATATAAGTAGAAAAACAAAACTATGCCACTATCTTAACTTGGAGGGCATATGCTTGCATTACAAATATAAAAGGGTGGCTGTCTTGCAATTATACTAACTGCCACATTTAGAAGCAACATGTTAGCCATTACAGAGATGCATAAACACTGATCCACTATGCCGAACACTATTCCAAAATGGCAACTCAGTAAATATTGTACAGGGCAGTCACCTTTTAATGCTAGAGTGCATGGTGTATCACCGTTGTAATGCTTGAAGGCGGCCAAAGTAATGCTTTTAAACATGGTGGACCTCTGGAATGGTAAAACAATAATACACAATGAACAGTACCATTCAAAGATGGACACCCATTTTAGAAATGGTGGCCGCAGAGGATGCATCACACTGAAGTAAAGAAATGAGGGGAAAAAACGGAATACTCATTTTCAAGTGATATTGATCATATGATCAATAACTGCCCTGTGCTGCCATGGGGAGAAGAATGCGATTGACGCTGGAACAGAAAGACAAGGCCCTTTGTCTATGTTTTTGCAAGCTGAGATATGTTTCATTACAATAGCCTGGCAGACTGCTACATTTGGCAGGCCCTTCTTAGAGCCTCTAGGAAAGACCAACAGAGCAAATCTACAACCTGCAGATTTAGTCAGAAGTAACCAATACCACATTTCTTGCTTACTACAATAATATTTGACACATCCAGCCTTAAAGGCATATTGGTGGTAACATGGTTATCATTTTGAATGTAAGGACTACTGTTTGTTTTGTAATCTTTCATAATAAACAGGTCAGACCTATTGCACCCGATAACTTTCTCTAATGTACCAACCCTTTATCGCGGACCCATCAACATAACCAACTCGGGTCTACTATACTAAGCAGACACTTTTGTGTAATGTAACCATCAATGATAAAGCCATACAACTAAAAATATGCACACAAAATTGGAAATAATGTACAATACCTCCCAACAAGAACTTTTAACAGTGCAAATCTTCTACTCAGAGGGGATTTTGTCAGAGAGGTAGCCAACACTAGACACCTTGCTTATTATAGCAATCTAAGATAAATAATGTAATAGCTACTTACAAGCAACAGCACAGTATCCTTACAATCCACCTTTAAAAGACACATTGGCTATAACACGATTTTCACAAGCCAGGCCAACTGCTTCAGTCATAATGTTTTCTTAATAGAGAGATGAAACCTAGAAACCAGTCATCCTTTTCTCAATGAAAGTCAAGACTATAGCCTTCAACACTAGGTTGCCATCGTAACCAATAGAGGCCACCTGTATCGCATATAAGCTGGCTCCATCACGGTCCTAAAATTACGTATATATACTAAAATATACAGTTGGTGAAATAGTATAAAACTCAGAAATGGGCATCAAAAGGATTAGCACCATGCAAGTCTTTAATGCCATGTATTTTACTGTATGGGGGTGGGGGGGCCAACACCAAAACCCTTGCCCACTAAAAAAGTACACTTTGAGATTGCATTCGTCAGCATGGTATAACAATCCTCTATTAAATGCTTTACTGAATGTGTTTCACAATAAATTGGTCAGGCCTACAATCTTTGTTGTAACTTGTCACCATAACCAATTCAGGCCTACTAAACTCTGCATATGCTTCCCCACAAGGCAACCCTCGGAAATGCAGTCCTAAAATTAAAATCCTATACAAACCTGCAGCAGACAAAACAATATTCAACCCCTCCTAAGGAGGTAAACAATGATTATCAAAGTGCAAAGTTTCTTCCCACAAGACTTGTCAAAGGGATTAAACAAACACCAAAAACCATTGCCTTTTACAGTACTCTGAGAGAAATTATTTAACTCAATGCCTGTGTGCAAGTTTTAAAATAGTTTAATAATGACACACCTTTTAAGGCCTGTTGGCATCATCACATGATTTTCAAAATAAATATGTCAGGGCTACAGTGTTTGTTAAAACCGGTCATAACAGAATTCTTATAACTATGGCACTGACAAATTTTTACCAACAAACCAATAAGGGTAAAGTTTTTATTGCTGGCCTGCACGTTAAACTCACACATACTGTATTCTGCATAAACTTTCCCACAAGGCAACTAATGGCAGTCACAAAATTACAAATATGTAAAATATTTCAGCTGGCAAAACATTATAAAACTCTTCCTAAAGTGGCATAACAAGGGTTCTCTAATGTGCAAACCTACCTCTAGGGCTTGTTACGAGGTAATCAACACCAAAACATTAGCTTACTATTGTAATCAGTGAGTGCCCTGTAACAAAGTACCAATCTTCAAGCTTTAACACAGCGTAACAACAATGAGCATCTGAAGTCACACTGGTATTAACATATTTTTGCAAAAATAAGCCAGGCCTACAATCTTTTTTCAACAGCAGCACATAACTTCTGCCCGATTAAAATCTGTACTAAAGTGAATCAATATTTAGATGGATACAAAGCAACTCTCACCAGCCATAAAATTACATTTTTTTTTTAGAAAATTAGTTGACAAGACAATATATGCTTCCTAACAACGATTACCATAACAACGAAACAAGGTTTCTCCAATCTGGTGAAAAATAATGCTGGAAAATATAAAGACCATCTACCTCAAGGTCATTACAAACAATATCTTGAATCCTAACGTTTCACCTTCAAATCACTGTTTTCTGGTCTGTTACTATAATTGGTTCAATAGAAACAAATAAGACCACAGCATCCAGGATCCATTAGGTTACCAAAGCCCAAAACTAAAACAGTGTCCCATAAAGCTCTGGAGGGAAGTGGTGACATATAATGGGAAAGGACCCAGAATTGAAAAAATAAATAACTGTCTGAACAGGTAATTAGGGGTCCTGCAGGTTTTTCCAGACTATAGGGTAGGCACCTTGAGTCTACCACAAACTGGGGTTGCACTGCTAGCGGAGAAGTTAATTCCAGCCCTGTTATACCCTGTTACTAGGGTCTTACTACCTACCTTTCACTAGTGGCACCATATATCTCTATAATGCCACAACAAACAGCCTGAAAGTACGGTTGTGGATATGGAACTGACTAACATACAGGATAGTGCACTTACAAGATGAGCACTGTGGACTTTCAGCAGGGGCCTGCCCCCGCACCACTTTCACTGCTGTACAGAAAGCAGAACGTGTTTCAGAAAATACAGAGCACAGACAGCTCAGGCTAATAAAGGTAAATGAGGAAAAACAAAGAGTTTTGCCTTACTCACATGTTAAACATTGGCATTATGAGCATGTTATTAAATAACGGTAATGTTTGTGAATCAATGATGGAAATCTAGAAAGGACAGTCTGTAAAACGAGTGCCCAGTGTAAGACAGAGAAAGGAAATATCCACAAAAGACTTTAAGGATCAACATGGAATATGCACATTTATTCTATTTAAACTGATTGCATGTAAGCATATCTTATGTGGAGGATTGTTAAAATCTTTCATGGCTCTAGCCCTCCTCGACCTACTTTATACATTTCTGCCATAATGATTTCATTTTCAAAAATGTCATAATCTTCCAAAGGTTATCTAGATAAAGCTTGCAAAGTCTTTGGTAGCATTTGTTGACTCCGTGCACTCCCACCACCCCAACCAGTGCAAGGATATTGAAAGCTCCCGGTAAAATACAGTTGTGCCAGCTGAAGCACTCCTCATGTAATGAAAAACCTCCACTTTGGGCCTTCTTTCAGTAATATAGGGCCACTAATAATGACTTTCTTTGTATTCCGATATAACTCCATGCCCCAATCCCAGAAATAGTTATGGTTACGCTGACACTGATCGCTCATACTTACGGCATCAAAAATTAAAATAGAAAACTGTGCAGTAAAGCCAGCATTAGTCAGTCGTCTTTTATTTGCTTTTTGGAGCAAGGCCAATGCTTTAAACGCTTAACAAGCAAATGTGAAATGCTCAATATGTCCATGGTTTGTCAAAAAGGAAAATAAAAATATCCAACACACATGTGGCAGCATTTGTGGATGAAATCCTGGTAGAGTATGAAGGGAGTCTGCTGTGTGTGTGAAGAAAGTTTGCACATCTCGTCTGTTGTGTGCGGTTTACCATTTTGGTACACACTATACCATTGTGATCACCCTAAAGTATACAGCATTGGGTCAGTCCGCTTGAGAACGCAAGCATTGTTAAGGCTATGGTGTTTTGCTTTACTGACGACCGAGCCAAAATACACACAAGAAAGGAGTCAAAAAGATTCTCTGGAATGCACATCTTAATCTAAAGAATACATTTACTAAATCTTTTGCAAGGCTCGTGAAGGAAGGTCAGTATAACCGAAAGTGTACTTTTAAAATGTGCAACAATGAAGTAAGACCACGTACAAAGAATCTTCAATCGATAAACAGCAAATATATACATGCAAAGATACAAACACCTATATATTCATACCCAATGCAAAGCAAATAATTAATAAAAATACATCACCGTAGGGCCTGTCTGGTGCTTCTTCTTTCTCCTGCCAGCAAGTTGTTGACCCGGGTTCGACCGCAACGAGAAAGAGCTCGACTCTCCCCGGAAATATATCAGGCATTCGACGTCTAAATCCTGATTGAGGTCTCTGAATCTCCCACTGTCAACCTGGGTCTCTTATATACCTTAAACAAATGAGGAAGGAGCTTTCTGGAAACCCCCCCCCCACTCTGTAAGAAGTATTCAACAAGCATTTGCAATGCAACGGGTCTCGCGTTTGCTCATATTAGAGCTGATAGCGTTGTAAACTCCTAACCCGACTTTTCACCTATCGGCAAAAGTGCATTTATGTAGGTAATCCGAAAAAGTGCAATTAACTGTGTAAAGCGCTCGACTTCTGCCAAACAAAATCACGCTAGTAAATTAGAGAAAAAGTAGTACACGAGCTGGACAGAGAACAGCGAGCCTTGCATGTTTTTTGTACTTGGTCAATGCGCTCGAGGAGGGCTAGCCACCGGAAAAGGCATGACGTATGCATGCCTTCGACTAATGAAAGCAAGCAGATTTTAATAGGCAAGCCCACGAACCAATGAAAAACACTGGCGTGACGTCGACAGGGCTCAGAGGCCTTTTCTAAACACTAAAGCGCCTTGCTGCGGCTCGACCCTAAAAATGCTGGCTATTTTAGGTCAGCTTTGAAAGAAACATGTCAGAACTTGGCCAAAATCCCACGGTGTCTTTCCCAAAACTAAACCGTTCCCTGCTGTATCATAAACATCATTCTAGTACATCCTTATCTTGCTGACTGACTCCTCCAAGTTATGTCCTAGCCCCTCGGTGAGAAAAAGAACATGCAGAATAGAAAACACGTGGCATAACATGTTTTGTACGGGAAACTACTTACACCTTTAACGTGGCGGTGAAGCTAAGGCTAAGCCGAATACAAAATGGAGTCTGTAACTGGTGACCACTAACGTGACGGTGGACAGCTAAACCAAGTGCAAAGTGGTGCAACACGAAGTCAGTGGTCAAAACAAAAAATATCACTACGTTCCGCCCTTTGACCAGTGATTCGTGTAGCCTATAGGTTTAAAAATCAACTTTTTTCAGTCTAAACATTGCAAGCAGATTAGGAATACATTGTACACAGCAACATAATGATATAAGAATACCACAAAAATTCCACCCAAAACTTTGCGTAACGGTCTAAAATCACTTAAGCACTGAAACAACCTGTCCCACCATCCCTGATCCATATCCTGTTATACCCCTTTCACTAATGTATGTAGTGTATCAATGTGGGCCTGGATGGATTTCGAGTGGTCAGAAAGGTTAAAACACATGCTTTCAAATTCAGAAAGCAAAAGATAGTCTATAGCAGCCTCGTTTTGTAATGCAGCTTTTCTAGAACCACGCACATCTAATAAAAATTAGGATAAAGCAATAAAAGTATGGTTAATGTTTTTAACTATTAGACAAGCCAGCTTATTTATCACCCTAGTATTGTATACAGCTAGAACAGGCACACCTACAATAGAAAGACTTTGGCTTGGATACTCTGATTGGGATAATAATTGAATATCTGAATCACAATTTTCATCTAGTTGAATAGTGTCTCTAGGATAACAAGTATGTATAGAGTTAGATGAAACAGCATGAGTCCCAGGCGTGTGACAGTACACGGCCCACCTGTTATGTTAGCTGGAATGTAGGTAAAAGTAAGATTTCCACACTAGAAGAGCCAGTCAGCTGGCAACTTGACATGTTTAATGTGACTGGCAGCAGTCACTAGATGATGACAAGCAATGTGATTTGTCATGTTTTTACAATGTCGGTCCGTTCTGTAAAAGCACTAAACTCGGTGTTCCCACAGTATGTTGATGTTTTCTTTTCTAAACGCAACTGAATGCATTTTACATCACAAGAATTGCAGGATATGTAGTAACACACCTCACCAGCAGTAATGTATGTAATGATCTGAGTGAGACTGACCCACTACACAACGCTTGTTTCCTGACAGTCCCTGTAAGGACTGAAGTGGGTTTCCATATCATGCTCTTGCACATCTTTATCCTGCTTAGTGCCATTTAAAATTTCCAACAAGATGTTTGTTGGTGTTGGTATGGCGATCAAACATGTTGACAAAACATCCACAGTGCTTTTCAGGGTGCCCATGCAGAAGTCTGATCTGTTGAGCACAGTCTGTGCCAAATCAATCCAAATGTCATTCAAATGCAGTAAAAGTGTTGCGCGACATAGTCGATCAATCAAGTTGAGGTTGGGGGTGTTAGGCTTTTCCTGACCCCACACGCAGAAAAGGAGACCACACGGAACACTTGCTGCATAGACAAGGTGTAGTATGATCTGTAAAAGAAACAAGTATGATCATTCTTGCAAATAACATTTATCAGCTGGAATATGCTCCCATTTTTCCTTTCCTGGTTTCATGATCAGCAAGACCTTATTGGGGCCCTTTGCTATAATTTCTGCAGGTTCTGGAGGACCATTTGGGGATTCCACCCACACTTTAGCACCAGGGTTTTTGTCAGTTGAACCAAAACCTCCCTTCCCATGTACAGTAAGAAGGGCTGGGGCAGTGCCTTTCTTCACCAATCCTCCATACACTGGGAATCAATGACTTCCCCTAAAATCTGAATACCTTTGAGTGCCAACCTAGATCTGGGAGCAATCAATCCAAAATACTACGGGGGAATCTGTCCTCCAACATCTGTTTCACACAGTGCTGTGTCTCGTGGTTTCAGTCTGTAAACCTTTAAAGCATGCAAGTCAAAACCTGCAGATTCGGGTGTGGCTCTGTAAGGAGCTAAGGCTCCGGGATTTATTTCCCAGTACGTGATGGTATTGGTGGCCACATGTGGTTGTATTTGCAAAGCTGGAGTTAACATTCGCATCAGGGGGGTTTCAGCTATTGTTAATGGTCGGTTATTCAGAATCTAGAGGGCTTAATTTAAATGCTCTCTCCAGTTTTCCAAAGTTCCATCAGATAATTTTCACAATTGGGCTTTCAGTAAGCCATTCATTTTTTCTATCAGTCCGGAGGCTTATGGATAATAAGGGATATGATGTATCCACTCATTGTGCTGAGAACAGTAGTCCTGCACCAATTTGCCTTTGAAGTGTGACCCATTGTCACTCTGGACCTGGAGTGGTACTCCATAGTATATGATTAACAAGTCCAAATTCTGATAGCATTGTGCTGAGTAGCATGTTTGCAAGGGACAGCAATCAGGAACCCAGGATAAGTGTCCACTACAGTGCATGCGCATCTGCACCCACGACTAATCAGTAGTGGTCCAATGTAATCAATTTGCTGTATCTGTCCTGGTAACTTTCCTCTCCCCAATTGAACTTTGGCTGTTTGCGGGACAGATCTCTGTTGTGTGTGCTGACAAATAGGACATTGCAAAATCACAGTTTTTAATCAAATCTAGGGGAATGTGCATCCCTCTAAACTCTGCCCACCTGTAAGTGGCTTTTTCTCCCAGGTGTCCACATTTTTGGTGCGCCCATTTGGACCATCCCCACCAGGTCAGAATCTTGTGTTGCCACTTCTGCCTCTGACATTTTGGATTTGTCGTCTACAAGGGAATTGAGCCAGTGTTCTAGTGAGTCAATGGGACAATGAGCATCCACATAGTACACCGTGACTTTGTTCTAACATTTCCCAAATTTCCAGCCACAACTCTTTGCCCCACACTTCATTTGAGTGCATAAACCAGTTATGTGCATGCTATGTCGGAAGCCAAGTGGCTAACCCATTGGCAGTGGTAAATATGACAAGTGGCAGGCAGCTCTTGCATTACAGCCTGATACACAGCATACAACTCTGCATAATGGCTACTTTTCTGTGCTCCTGTGGTGGTCAACAACTTTTGGTAACTGAATTATATGACACCACTTTCCAATGTCTTTTGTTACCCACATATTTGGATGAACCATCAGTAAACCATACATGCTTCCTATCCTCAGGGGAAAAGGATTCAAATGGCATACCCCATCTCACTGGTGACTCTTACCTGTGGTACCTTCTACACCCTCTCCTCATCCTGTACAGAGGCTTGTTACACCTGTTCATGTAGGGCTGCAATGCCTGCCGTTCCTACTTGAGCTCTGTCTTGTATGTACCATTTCCAGCGTATGATACTAACCTCTTGTGCATGTCCTATACGGTGAGATTTAGGTGAACTCATCACCCACTGCATGATTGGTATTTCAGGTCTCAGAATTACATTTTGACCTAGTGTTATCTGCTCAGTATCCACTTGAGCCCAATAAAAGGCCAAAAGCTGTTTTTCAAAATGAGTATAGCGCTCCCCAGAGTCAGGTAGTTTTCTAGCCCAAAACCCCAAGGGCACCCTTGACCTTTCTTGTTTTTGCCACATACTCCAATTTGCATATCGTCCCTGAACAGTTACATGTAACTCAATGTCTCCCTCCTGCACTGGCCACAAGTCTAAAGCCCGTTGGATTCCTTTCCTTTACCAAATCAGAAGCACACTGCTGCTCTTCACCCCATTCAACTTGTGTTTCTTCCTTGTCACTTTGAACAGAGGGGCCAAAATCGGACTCAAATGAGGGATGTGCTATCTCCAAAAACCAAACATTCCAATAAATCTCTGTGTATTCTGCTTAGTGCGGGGTGTGGCACACTCGAGAATCTTTTGCTTCACTTGCAGTAACACCTGTGTCCCTTATTCCACTGAATGTGTGGAAACTTCACATTTTGAGATAGTCCTTGCGTCTTATCAGTGTTAATCATCCACCCCGTACTCTGCAAGAGTTCTACCACTCTGTCCAACTGAATCTGCACCTGTTCTTCTGTCTCTCCCTGAATCATCACATCATCAAAGTAATGGGTCAACTGCACACATGGAATGACAGATACTTCATCCAAGCACTCTGCCACCAACCGACTATGTATGTACCCCATTGGCAAAAAGAACATGCAAAACTGTCTTCCACAGTGTGAAAATGAGAACTGTTCGACATTCTGGCACCATGGGTTTAGGGAAAAAGGAGGTGAGCCAGTTTAGGGTTTGACACACCATTTCAAATAATTAGACGCCCTAGGAGACTAGAGAGGGGGACCATAACAAAGGCTGCCGATAGATCTAACATTATCAGCATAACCTTTCCCCCAGCATCTAAAGTGCCTTTAATGTATTCACTAACCTCCATACGTGCGGTCTCAGTGCTAAGGTGGTGTCTGAACCCTGAATGACTGAAGTGGAGCAGGTTACTGGATATATGGACAGCTGTTGATTCTCCAATATCTTAGATAATGCAGAGAGCAGGGATATAGGTCTATAATATATCCCTGGATCCACAGATTGTTTCTTCAACAAGGGAAGAATTTTTGCCTTCTTCAGGGAGATTGGTCCCACAGCTGTTACAAGTGGTGTATTAAGCACCTTATTTACTAAAGCGTTATAGGTGAGCCCCCAACGCAAAGCCGGAGTTTAGATTGCTTAAAGCTGCCAGAGAGCTTTCCATCTTAACAGACTCAAAATTAAAGAGCAACTTAATTATTACAGAAACCATGCTAGTCTGTATTATGTGCAGTACCTCATCATTAGGCTGAGAACTGGAGGAGAGACTGGCTTGGATAGTCAAAATCTTAGTTTGATAATAAGTTGCTAACTGTTCACACCACTCTATTGAAGGTTGGAGGAACCTAATGCAGGCTGTTGGGGCCATAAGATTTTTAGCAATGGGAAAAATGTTCCTGGCTTTATTTCCCACTCTAGCAATATTATCCTGAAAGTATTCTACTTTCGCAGATTTTATTTTGGTGTGGTATTTCTTGATTGCTCATCTGTAGCTTTATCTTTCATACTGTAGCCTTTCCTCCACTGTCTTCCTAAGATGTTACACCTTTCCTTCTCTTCCTTGAGACTGTGAGAACCAAAGACTGGAAAGCTTTGTTCTAGTTGATCTACGAGAGGTGGTGCTAGTTTTGCTACAGACTCTCTAATCCACTTATCCAATTGAAAAACATCCTCCTCCACCTGGCCAGCACGAGAAGGGATACTACCTACCGAAGTGCGAAAGAATTCCACATGCTGGATTTTAAGACATGCCCTCAGTATGTGTGGAGAGCCTGATGAGTGGAGATGTTTTAGTAGGGACCGACCAGGAACATCTAATCAGAAAATTATCTGACCAGACCTAAGGTGAGTGGTCTTCTAAATGCAAAGGCATATTTGAAAACATAAATGCAAAGGCATATTTGAAAACACCTGCTTAATCACAACTCAATTAGTGGGTAGGAATGAACATATGTTGAGTAAGATCGAAGGAACGTTGTTCTTTAACCTATTAATCACCATAGCAATGTGGATATTAAAGTCTCCTAAAAGTATACATAAACTGTGCATATCTCTGTGCCAAATGTGCGACTGCACTCCCTAGAGATTTGAGAAACCGACCAGCTGCCCTGGAGGTCTATAAATTAGCATTCCTGCCATTGAATGCTGATGAGACAGACATTGAAGCCCATTGCTTCTGCACCAACCAGACTCTCAATCTCGAACGTCTGTCAGTCTAGATCACCCCGGAGAATAATGGCTATTCCACTCCTGTACTGGGCTGGCGATCCTTCATGTATATTTTGTAAGCAATTTGGACTACTCATAGCAATGGAGTGGTTACAAGATTCTAAGAGCCAAGTCTACGTCAAAAATAGTGTTCCAAGCTTGTCCTCGCTCAGAAAGGCGAAGATGTTACCTGTGTGTTTCTGCAAAGAACAGATATTGTTCAAGGCTGCAAACGCCTGAGCCTTGCCTTTCTTGTGATCTTGCAAAGGGGAAAGACCCCTACTCGGGGATAAGGGAGTGAACTGTAAGCCAAATTGGGGGCATAAATGATTACTAAGCTGCAGGAAAAGAGGCAGTAAAACATCACATTTCTACACAGGGGTGAGATTCCAGAAAAACCCTCTACCATATTGTTTAAAAAGGTTACCTTCTGGGAGGCAACGGGTAGCATGGCTGGCACTGGCCACTTTCGTCCCACTGACAGGCTAGCCTTTGGCGCATCCGCGGCACAGCCATTGTGTATCTGTGCAGTGTGCTGTGTAACAACTAGAGTGACCAGTACCCTACTATGGTGCCTCTAGTTGTCCGCATATAAAGAAAAAGTATTTTTTGTTGTTCTCTCCTTCCTTCACTTTTCAGAAGTGCAAGAGTGCGGTCAAGAGTTCAGACCCCACAATTATTTAAAAAAATATATATATATATATATATATATATATATATATATATATATATATATATATATATATATATATATATATATATATCTATATCTATATATCAGTTTTTAAACAAGCAGAACTGTGTGCAAAATACAGCGATTCCAACCTACTAGTAGTTAAGATAGTAATCACGCGCTATACCGTTTGTTAATAAGCCATGTTGAGTTTGGGATGTTTGTTTCAAGACAGCAATATGCGAGATTGCGCTCAACGTAACACGGGGGTATTGAATTGTTACATCATCAGCAAGATAGTGGTTCAAACTAGAGAGAGTGGGTGGCTTAGTCATAACCCTGCTTATCCTGCTCCGGTACTATACCTTACCACTCCAATGCGCCCGCTCGTGTTTCGTAAACTTTTTGCGAGCTCCGCTTGAGAAACCTGAAAAAGTCTAATTCCGGCAAGAGGGGCTTTGTGTCCCTCCTCCTCCCTCCGTGCCACGTCAGTGGGTCTCACTGACCACCCTGCCATGGAACAGGCACGTCTCCCACGGAAGAGTTAGTGGGAGGAGGCGAAGCAAGCACAGCTGGAAGCGGCAGGGAAGCCGCGAGATAAAGCGCCTTCACCACCTCTGCACGGAAACTTCCATCCAGTGCGCCGCAGGAGGAGGAGACACGAGCGGTCCTATAACGCGCCCGGCCCTGACCTGCTGCCTCCCAGAGACCAGCCCTGCAGAAGGAGCAGCTGCGGGAGGGATGCCGGGCGGAGAGTCCCGCGGGAAGCCTACAGGTGACGCAGCTCCAATACTTCTCGTTCAGTAAGGAAAGCACCGGTGCTTCGCGCTGCAGCGCCCGAGCTAGGCTAAGCCCTACAGGTGTGGCGCACGGAGGCGGCGCGCCTCTTCCCGTCAGCTCTCCCATGGACACTCGCTGAGGCCATGCCACCCTCCCTGCCCCGCCGGCGGCGGAGCTGGCGGTGGAAGCTAAGGCTGCGGCTCCTGGCGGCCGCCGTGAGCTGCCTGATGCTAGCTCTCTACTCCTGCACCCTGGACCTCCCCAGCGTCCTGCGGCCCTGGACGCGGAGCCCGGACCCGCCGCCCCCGCTCACGGTGCTCCTCTGGTGGGAGCCCTTCGGCAAACGGCGGCGGATGGGCGACTGCCAGCAGCTCTTCAACATCAGCGGCTGCAGCGTAACCACCAACCGCACTGCACGGGAGGCGGCGGACGCCATCCTCTTCCATCACCGGGACCTGGCCGACGCCACCCTCCTGCCCCGGGGCTCGCGTCCGCCCGCCCAGCGTTGGGTCTGGATGAACTTTGAGTCGCCCTCACACTCGCACTGGCTGGGCGGCGTGGAAGGGGTTTTCAACTGGACCATGTCCTACCAGACTGACTCGGACATTTTCGTGCCCTACGGGCGCCTGCTGCCCCGGAGGCGGGCGGGTCCCGTCCGTCTCCCCCGCAAGCGGAGTCTGTTGGCCTGGGTTATCAGCAACTGGGACGAAGAGCACGCGCGGGTGCAGTACTTCCGCGCGCTCAGCCGCTACGTGCACGTTGACGTATACGGCCGCTACGGCCTGCCCCTGCGCGAGGACAGCGTGGTGCGCACGGTGGCCGACTACAAGTTCTATCTCGCCTTCGAGAACTCTCAGCACAAGGACTACATCACCGAGAAGCTGTGGCGCAACGCGCTGCTGGCCTCCGCCGTGCCCGTGGTGCTGGGGCCCAGCCGTGCCAACTACGAGCGATTCATCCCAGCAAACTCCTTCATTCACGTGGACGACTTCTCCAGCCCCAGAAAGCTGGCCGCCTACCTGCGCTTCCTGGACCGAAACGGTCCTCTCTACCGGAAGTACTTCGCGTGGAAGAAGCGCTACACGTCGCACGTCACCCGCTTTTGGGATGAGCACTACTGCACAGTGTGCCAGGCCCTGCGGGCGGCTGGGGATCAGCCCCGCATCGTGGCAGACCTAGGACCCTGGTATGACAGCTAAAGCTTGTTGGCAGTTCTGGCCTCCATCCGCAGAGAAGCACCTGCTACAGGGAGGGAATCTGCATCTGCTGCTGCAAGTGTTACCTCTTGCCATGGTCAAAGCAAGAAGACCAATGGCCTAAACCGAGTCAGATTCTAAATCATGTTTCCTCCCAGTTTTTGTTTTGAAAAAGGGGTATTTTATACGCAAATGGGTTGTTTCTTTACTAATCGCTCAATAGGATTTTTGCCATGATTTTAGTGGCGGTGAAAAAAGGTAGTATTTTTTTTGCCAGTCTGTGCCTTAGCTTTGCTCCATACATTCGAGGAGTGACTACTGTTAGTACACCAGTTTTCCGCCTTTAGTGCGATTTCATTCGGACTATCCTTTTGCTTGTGTTGTCATGATTTTCGTTTAATAATCCGATATCAGGGGTGTGGAATTTATTAAAATATCTACTTGTCCAGTGGACAGGTTGCTTCTCAAATCTACTTGTCCTGTAAAAAGATCTATTTGTCCCTTTAGTGCCATGTAGTGTGGTGACAAATTATGGCAGCAATCTCATTATGTAAGTGCTCTGATAATAGCCTCTCTGATTATGCCAGGGCTACTACCATAGTAGGGCTTGAATACTTGCAGTTTCAATCCCTACTGTAGCAATTTCCTTATTTTGCCACCTTTCTGCAGATCTGCATATTGGGGCTGGAGGAAGTAGTAAGCAATAGTTCCAGGGCTGGAATGCCTTTGAGTCTGCAAACCTAAAAACCTGCATGTTTTAAAGATTTTTACCAGCTTCTCTCTAATATTTTCCCATAATAAGAAAGGTTGGACATTTACTCCTGACAATGGCAGAATTAGAACTTCTTCCAGGGTTGGGAAGAAAGTGGCTGGAGGGAAAATGAACTTGCAAATGCTCAATAGATTTTTACATGAGCAAATCTACACATCGTATTTACCCATGCTAAAATACAGTTCACAAATATTTTATAGGGGTACAACATATACCATGGGTGCACTTTTGTGACTTTATTTAAGAATTTGGGGCCACATGTAGGTAGGTTCAGATTTGCGACCTGCAAATTGCGAGTCGCAAATCCGAATGTAGGATGGTGTCCGTGACACCATCTGTGATTCGCAAGGGCTTCGCAAATGCCCACCTCATGAATGATCATGAGGTGGGTCGCAATTTGCGACCCCCTCGTGAATGGCGGCCCTCACAAGGATGGTGGCCTGCTGGAGACAGCAGACCACCATGTCTGTGACTGCTTTTTTTTTTTTGTAATGCAGCCAGTTTTCCTTAAAGGAAAACAAGATGCATAACAAAAACAAAAAATGAAACGCTTTCGTTTCATTTTTTCAGAGCAGGCAGTGGTCCACTGCCTGCTCTGAATTTTTTTTTACAGTGACATTCACAATGGGGAAGGGGTCCCATGGGGACCCCTTCCCTTTTGCGAAAGTGTTAGCACCCATTTGAAAGGGGTGCAAACTGCGGTTGGTTCGCGGTCACAAAACAATCCTACATTGCACTGCGAGTCGCAATTAGGAAGGGAACACCCCTTACTAATTGCGAGTCGCAAACCCGTTTTGCGATTCGGTAACCAGGTTACGGAATCGCAAAACTGGGTTTGTGCATCGCAATGTGCTTTTTGCATGTCGCAAACAGCGAAAGTCGCTGTTTGCGACATGCAAAAAGCTACCTACATGTGGGTCTTGGTCCCTAATTAGGTCTGGTGTTAACAAAGACATTTTTGTTTTTATTAAAATTCTATTTCTCTCTCTTTTGGCCGGCTTTACTGTGAGTGATCGCATTCTGCTCTTCCACAAGGAGCATATTGCCACACAAAGTAGTTTTGTTCAGTGTCAGGAACTACAGTGGCAATCAGTGACGTAACGAAACTGGAGGGTGCCCATTTGTAAAGACCATGGAGGAGCCCCCTCTCCAGACTCACTCAGGGCAGGTGCTGTGCTGAAGGGGCCCCCTGGAGGGCGGCTGCGGGGCCTTTGTTATGCCGCTGGTGGCGACGTGTGCTTTTAGAGTTCAAAAACTTTTTTTGGGGGGGGGGGTTTGCCAGTGTTTGTTACAATGTTGAGGGCCTGGTAGCTCCCACAACAATAAAGTGTTAGAAAAGCCATGTCAAAACAAGACACACATTATTGAAACTAAAAGACTTATAAAAATATGTCAGATCAGTTGGCTTGGTCAGTGTTTGTTTATTTTCATGCTTCCCATAATCGTGTTGAAAATGGTTACACTGATTTTCCATTAGAAATATTTTTGGGAAATACTAGCATGCATCAACACATTTTACTAAATGACACTTCATTTACATATAATCAGAGAGCATTCTGGGAGCATTATACTTAGCCTCATAGCCTAAACTTTTCAAACATGTGTACACACGTTTTTTTTTTTTTTGTACTGGAACCAACGTCAGTAGTGAAGTGTGACCTTAAAACATTTATTTACAGCACTCACCCTAATAATGAAGGCTTTCAAATAATGAATCATAAATACAAGTTCGAACAGCATTATCTTTTGGAAACACATTACCTCAACTGCAGAGAGTTCCACTCTCTGTGAACAGGCAGCCAAAGGGTTTGTGCTGCAGGGGGTTGGGCCTACTTGTCCCAAGGACAAAGTAAATGTAAAAACTTGATGTCCAAGGCGTCGGGCGATAGGAATTCCACATCCCTGGATATTGAGACACCCGCATTATTACCAATTAATGTTAATGAGCGTCCAGAATTATATTCAATACATCTGCATAATTTTGCAAGCATGCAAAAGCCTCCGCGAGTCTGTTCTAACATATGTATGTTTTGACATTTTTTAGGGAACGAGTAGTGAACATGGTCCAGGAACACAAATGAAATGCAGATCTTTTCCATGCTTGAGAGAATGTTTTTTGTGTGTGAATTCAAAATAATATTTTGAGCCTAAACGCCTGTATATATAATTTTTAATTTGGGGAGTGGGGAGGGAGAAGAGGGCATGAAAGATGTGTGTGTTTTTTGTTTGTTTGTTTGTTTGTTTGTTTGTAATTCTAAAGGTACTTTAGGCATATGACTGATGTTCGAAGGATTGGGAGGCCTGGGGAGCTTTTTGGGGTGGCTCTGGAGGGGGCAGCTAAGAGGGCCTAGGAAGATTCTTCCCGAAGTGCTACAGAGACCAGTATTTACGTCAATCGTTGACGCTATGATGTAACTAAACAAATACAATTAATGCTTGGATTGCCTTATAAATGCAATCCAAATGAATTTGAATCCAATTCTAGCTTAAACAAGTGTTGAATGATGACATCCTTCAATGAACAATTACCCTGGACCTCTCATAACTGTATATGACATATTTTTTATTAGCTAGTTGACCTACCCCAATACTGAATATTTCAATGTTGACTGCACCCCCCCACCCCCCTTGGAAGACACTCCTCTAAATGACCTCTGAATGTAATTCCCGGCAAGTAGTAGCATCACCTACATTTGCGCAATAGAACGCTCTGCTGAATACATATTCAAATACAGGACGGCCAGTAAAATTCTTTGCCTGAAATATTGCTTAAATTATCTTGGTCGTGCTTCGTATGTGCTATTAATTTGCTGCCTCGTTCCAAACATCATTGTCTTTTGGCACTTTATTTGATGGTGTTAAGCTCCAGTGCTGGGAATACAGACAAATCAAGACGTTTATTTTTTTTTATATTAGAGTGTATTTATGATGTTTGCACTGTTTACAAGATGATTTCTGTGAAACTACTGAGGTGATGTTTGAACAGAAAGTTGGACATGAAACTGTTAATCATACTGTAAATCTGAAAATAAGGGGGCCTATTTTGCCTTCAAACTTTGAAGTCAAAGTAAGCTTGGCTGTAATGTGGCACGGGGTAAATGTAGTGAGATTCATCATCCATATGGAAAGGATTGCAAAATGGAAATATTTAAATAGAATAAATCTATTTTTCTGTCTAGAACAGTAATAAAGTTTTTTTTTTTTGTCTTCAATTTGTCTTTCTTTATGGTACTTTAAACAAATCGTTACAAAGCATTTTAATAATTCATCTTTATGGTCTAGAATTACTTAAATATGTTCAAGGCTATATTTAGGTGGTATTAAATAAGTGCGTAGGACTGTGGTTTAGAGGGCACACTATACGACATTTGCACTAAATCATGAAAATGATCAGAAGCTTCCAAGTACGTGTTCTAGTTTATCAAGTCTAATAATTCTTTTTATAATGTGATTACTTTTTTTTTTAACATGTTACTACTACCTTAATTAAAGGTACTTTTTATCAGTTCCTAGGAAGACCAAATGTTGAGTAAGCCGGTCTGGGATTCAAACGTTTGGCATTACTGATCTTATAAGGAAGTGCCCAATGAATAATGTTTAATTCTATCCACCCTTTGCTTTCTTGTTTTTAAAAATCGGAGGAAAAAATATACATGGCCTAATGTCCCGCATGCCCCTCTAATGATACCATGCCCTTGCGTACACAGACAATCAAGCAAATTTGATGAATAAGTCCACCCCCGTGAAATTGGTGCCTGGGGCCCCTTGATACATAGAGTAGATGGGCAGGGCATTCGCATGGAACGTTATTGAAATCATTTTTATTACATTGCCACATTAAGACAAATATACTTCTCGAAGGGATATCTACACCAATCCTATCACAATGTTTGGAGTTTTATAAAATTATCTATGCTGCTTTTAAGGAACACCTATAAAATCTTGTACAAATATGTAGAACATGGTTGTAAATTATTTACAACATTTGAGCATATTGACAAGCAAGCAGCTTAGCAGAAAAGTTGGTCATAAAGGCAGTGTAGACGTATACTACAATGTTCAAAGAGCAGTGCAGATAGACGTGTTAATGGTTGATGTAGTACACACGCTTCAGTTTTTTTTTTTTTTTTAGCCCTAGGCTATGTTATGCAAAATATTTTAATGCAGCGCAGTGTAGATGTCCATTTGTAGAGTGCATAGATTGAAGTAATTTAAAATTGATAATACAACTGTGACACTAGCAATAGTAACTACTTACAGAGCTGCATAATTTCACTCTTGTTTTGTTTGCATACATCCAGACACGCATTACAGATTATGAATGATGTAATTTCCCCAGCGTTTTATATTAACAAAAGAATATGTTCTTTTATAAAAGCATACGAAAAGTTCCAATAAATAGACAATTGTCGACTAATAAAGTGACATGGAATCGATACAAGAAATCTTTTAGTAACCACGCACAGTGTACAGGATGGCATGAATGCATTTATTACAGAAATGTGTGTGTATGTATATATATATTTTCGTTGCTTGGTTTTGGCGATGCTATGAAGCACCAAAACGCTGGTGGTGCTGTCTTGTCGCTTTGCCACTTCTTCTAATGTAATGCACATCCTCCCCACTCTATCAAAAGGAGGACAGCACACTGGGTGCATCCAGAGTGCTGTCCTCCTTTTGATAGTATGGGGAGAAAGTGGATTTTATGTATTATATTTATATATATATATATACATATATATATATATATACACACACACAGTTGGTGATAATTGCCTAGAGGTGTTCAAAGTTTTTGCACTCCTGCTTTTACAAATTGGTAAGGAAAACATGCCCGTGAATGAAATTCATAAATCATTTGTAGAAACAATCACAATTGTGTATTTTGGGCCAGTGTCCACAAAACCCATCTAGTAAAAGAGTATCATAAACCTATAATACTACTAAAGCTTGCAACATAATTCGAAAAATACAGATGGTCTGTAAATTATGTACGCAAAAAAAATAAGTCTGAACTTGTATAGCAGTGCATTTTCTAAGCTACCACGCAGCCAATAGGAATCGTGAGATGGCAAACTCCACCTTCCTAGAGGCGTCAGTTTTAATTAAGTCCCTAGCAGGGCCCACATTCCCGATGTTTGTTTTAACAAGAGCAGTGTTGGCCATTTTGGCCTTCGGAATGGCATAAACCAGGTAGAGGAGCAGCAAATATAATTTATTCCTCTACCTGCCCAATTCATTTAGATGTGGTTCTTTGTTTAACAGCACCCCATTTCCAAGTTAATTAGTTTAATGGTAGAATGTCAACCTATGTGATGTACATCATTTTAACTAGCATTGTTTCCAAGTAAGGCTTACAGTTAGGTGCGTGCTTCCTGTTAAACTCCCTTTTGTGGTGTTCGCTAAACTTCACCCACTTTTGCAGGTTGTTGAAAATACCTGTTGGCAGCTTACAGTGGGCTTAGTGCCTGCCCGTTGCTAACCATTGGTTGGCTTTGTTACCCACTTGCTTACTTTATGTTTATCAGCTTTAATGGGTTTTCCTTTCTCTTGTTCTGTTTGTGTCTCCCCTGGAGTGTGGACGCATTACTTGTGTCCTTCCACTGCTCAATTTAGAAGCACTTTTTCTTTTTAACCTCTCCACAAGAGTGCATGTGAGTTTTCTGCTGCCCTCATCTTGTACTGTCTGCCCCCTCACCACACTCTGTGTTGCTTTCTCGTCTGTTACTCCCCGCTTGTGTCTGTGTTTGTGCTCATTCTTCTGTGCTTTTCCTCCCACAATACTTTCTCAACCCTATGCTTCACTCTATACAGCTCCACGGTTTTCTCTCTAGAATGCATTTTTTCAGCTCCCATCCTCCATATTGCTTCTGCCCCCCGTTTTACTCTCCCTTCCACCTAAAAAAAAAAAAGCTTTCACAGTACCCTTTTTCTTTCCCCTTGATACAACTCAAATTGGTAAGTAAAAAGAAGATATCACCTGTGTCATATGGCCAGCATTTTTTTTTTTTAGTCGTCTCTCTAGCCATGTTGTGCAGCGTCATGGTTTTGCCAGTGCTCTTATGTACTCCGTTCTGACCTCCTAAGTTGATCCTGGTGTGATGGATACAGGGGTGTCAAACTCGGACATACCTATGTGGTTTTTCTTTTTCCCTCCTTCTATTTCATACTGTATGTGTTTTTTTGTTTGTTTTGTTTGTTTTTTCACCCTGGAGCCTGCATATTTCCACTGCTGGGTAGGTCAGATAGCCACCTTTCTTTCGTGCAAAACATAGAGTTGCTCCTGCTCTCTGGGCTGTAGTGCTTCTGCAACTGGTTATATGGTTCATCCGTTTTATATTGTGTAAAAATCTCCACCAGGATGGGAAACTGCCTTTACATTGGGTCCGTAACCACACAATACCTTTACCACGCATCTATTACACCGTATGTGCCTTTACCATGCATATGCCTTTGCCATGCTTGCCTTTACAACAAAAATGTATGTATTATGTAGGTAAGTGTATAATATATATATTTAAGAGTCGGGAAGGGTGTTTGGGTGGCAAAGGTATTTTTAGGGTGGGTAAGGGTATTTGGGTGGCAAGGGTATTGGGGGTCTGGGGGTAGGTGTATTTGGGTAGCAGGGATATTTTTAGGGTTTAGTGTGGGTAGGGGTACTTGGGTGGCTAGGTTTTGTTTTAGGGTGGGTAGGGGTATTTGGGTGCAAGGGTATTTTTAGGGTGGGTAGGGTTCAGGGGATGTAATTGATATGGTAATGCGCATATATATACGCAAACGTGTGTATGTATATATGGCCTTTTTACTTACCTGCAAAATACATACATTTTCATTGTAAAGCCTATGTGTAGTACAATTTTGCTTGGTAAAGGCATATGCCTTCGAAATCATGCTTGGTAATGGCACAGGGACAGGAGAATGTGATTTGAGCCCCAGTGATGAGCTGGCAATTACAGGCTCAGCTTCATCATAATGCTGTTTGTTAGCTTCCTGTTGTGCGTCAGAAGTGGGCTCCCAGTTTCTTTTAGAAGGGGGTGGGGGAGCTGTTTGCCTGCTAAGACTTTGTCAATCTTTTGATTTATTTATATATATATATATATACATTTTTGTTTTTGCTGCAGCTGGCCCATTTTTATTAAGCTTGCACAGCTTCCTTTTACTGCACACGGTTACAAAGAAATCTTCATTTGTTGAGAGCATGGCTGTAGCCAGGAGCGTTCCTGCAGCATGGAGATGGTAGTCACTTTGAGATAATTGAGAAATCTGAGAATTCCATAAATAGGTGGGGAGCTCATAAAACATAGTTATCAAAAAGTATGTGGGAGCTTTTATTGTCTGATGGTCCCAATGTAGAGGTGGTTGGAGACTCTTCATTTGAAGTCACAGGTAGTACTATATAAAGGAAAACACTCACCGCAGGTACACAGAACACACCGACATTGAGCGAGAGCTGGAAATCGTCCTAGTGCTGCTTCTTGCAATATTTCGGGGGTGGGGACTGTGACCGCCGCCAACGCCAAGTACCGCAGCCTAGCACAATTGGGAGGAAAGGGGACTATTGCACACCTCCCAGCTCTCCAAAGCCATACATACCCAAATAAAATTCACTTACCAGACACATGCTATCATATAATCTGAACAAATGCACACACCTGTGTACACAACTCACCCACAGTTAAACGCTATACAACTGGACAAAATTGAACCAACAATTCTGTTGGCCAGATATATACATAAAATAAATTAACAATGTCTAAACAAGGCCATAGGCCAGTCCCACTGCAATGTCCGGAAGGGAAAATATAGCCCACACTTGATTCCCACCATGACAGAAAGGCTCCATTGGGCAGGGGCATCAATGGGGCAGCCAGGCACCTCCGGGGCAGAGGATGGCGGGTGGGGGCTCTGGTTTGGAAGGTGGGGTCTTGGCCTTAGACTTGCCAGTGGGAGAGGGTTTGGGCTTGCCCTTGGAAGGAGTTGGAGTGGGCTTGGACTTGGGAGGGGTGTCAGAGGGACCTGGGGCAACACAAGCCTTCTTCCGTGGGGAAGGGGCACAGGAATGAGAAGGGCGGATTGGGGAGGACTCAGAAGAGGAAGGAGTGGACTTGGGGAGGCCAAGGGAACGTTTAGGGACAAGATGGGGAGGGCCAGTGAGTTCAATGAGGTCCACACGGGAGAGGAAAAGCTTTTTGGGTGCAGATGGAGTGGCTTTGGAGGCAGGTCTTGGAGTGGAGGGTGAGGGAGTGTGTGTACGAGTTTTAGGTGTGCTGGAAGTGGATGCAGGTGCCTCTTTAGCATGTTTTTGTATGGTAGATGTGTGTGGTGGATGTGTGTTGTGGGAGGAAGGGGCTGACACTGTGGGAGAAGACAGCCTGCCAGTGTGGATGGATGTTGTCTGGGTGTTAGCAGGTCTGGTGAGTGTTCTACAAGTGTCAGTGAAGGTAGTCATGGTGAGTGCAGGTGTGGTGTCTGAGGTGCATGAATGGATGTCAGCTGTTGTGGTGACTGCAAGAATGGGGGCAGCGACTGTGACTGAGGGTGCAGTGGGTGTGGGTGCTGAGGTGACATACAGGGAGGAGGTGGAGGGAGACGCAGTGGGGGTGCTGGATGGTGGTGAGTCTGCAATTGTATGTTGGGTGTGTGCCTGCTTGTGGTGGGATGTGTGGTGCTTGAGCTTCTTGTGTGTTGATTTGGGTGCATGGCTGTCTGTATGTGTGCTTGTGATGGGTGAAGGAAGTAGGGTGCGGGAAGGGGTAGAGGTGGTGAGAGGGGGGACCGAAAGACCAGGGACACTGGCCCCCATCAAAGAGGAGGCTAGAGCCTGAAAAGATCTTTGCAGGCCTGACAAGCCACTGTGAATGCCCCCCAGGTAGGCATTGCATTGCTGCATTTCTGATGCCAGCCCCTGGATGGCATTCACAATGGTAGTCTACAGAGATGGCTCTCAGGAGCTCAATGGCCTCCTCAGTGAGGGCAGCAGGGCTGACTGAGGCAGGGGCAGAGGTGCCTGGGGCGAAGGAGACACCCACCCTCTTGGGTGAGCAGGGACGGGCAACTCAGTGAGGAGCTACTGGGAGGACAGTGATGGTATGGAAGGTGGCGGAAGATGATAAAGATAGGCTGGGCCCACAAGGGTCCACCACCACCAGGGAGCTGCCATCGGAGGAGGTGTCAGTCACTACCTTCAGTGGTAGTTGGCTATCCCATGGTGCTCCCCTCTCCCTCCAACCCACTGGTCCCCTCGGCGTCTGTGGACTCTGCCTCCTGGGTCCTGTGGGCTGCAGCTTTCTCACTCGCCGGTGCCTCCACCCCCTCGCCAGATGATGCTAATGCACACAAGGACACAAGAGCACAGAGGGGGTGAGGGATAAAACAAGCAATAAGCCTGTCAGTAACTAGGGAAATGTCATTTTGCCACATACACACTCCCATCCATCCCAGGAACGAACCCTCAACAAACCTAAATGATGTTAGGAAAGTGCCCGTGACTGGTAAGCCAGATCCCCCAATTCAGAACATGACCCCCTGGAGCCCACATAGATCTACACTCATCAAATGCCAACAAGGAGAGACGATGCCATGTCAATAAATCAGCAAGACCATGGGGCAAACTTAGACCAAATATCCCACACAGGGAGACCATCACAGGCCTACCTTCCCAGTCACATCTACCTAACAACACCATCCCACGGACATAGAGGGGGCAGGACAGCAGGGACACAACTGTCTAGGGGGCATCCCATCACAATTTATGCACCCCATACCTCCTAACCACACACACCATAGTTGCATCACAACAGTGTTGGTACTCATCCCCTTGTGGCTGCTGTGCTGCCTTCAAGCGCCCATCCAAATCCGGATAGGCCACTGCCAGTATGCAGGCCATTGGGGGGGGGATAAGGCTCCGATGGGCACCCTTCCCTCGTTGGGAGGCCGTCCTCAGCTCAGCCTTTACGGTCTTCCGAGCCCAGCGCCTCAGGTCCTCCCACCGCTTCCTGCAGTGGGTGCACCACTGGTTGGGGACCCCCAGGGTCCGCACCTTCTTGACGATGGCTTGCCAAATACCTTTTTTCTGATGGGCGCTGACCTGCATGAGATACACAGAGGAAAGAAACAGGTGTTAGTGTGGCTGCCCTATACACAAATGCCATGCCAGTTCCTATAACCTATGGAGACATATAGATAGACAATAGCCAATACAAAAATGGGCATGCACACTATGGGCAACTAATCACACAGCAAACAGAAATGCCTACAAGCATCCAACACAATCACACTTATTTCTGATTTACAGAAATCAACTCACCTGGTCCCCTAGTCGGCCACACAGGTTTGCCTACAGGGGTAGGACCCCATCCACCAGCTCCTCCGCAACGAAGGCCGGGGCCCGTTCCACTGTAACACAAGCTATCTCAATGACCAGAGTCAGGACACAGCAGCACATGCAGTGGAGTTGTTGCCTTATTTAGGTGCAGGAGCCAAGTGACAAGGGCATGCAAAATGGCGGTATATACTGCAGCAGTGATCATGATTGGCCCTGCTTCCCCATTGACAGCAATGCTACCCAATGATCAGCTGCACGGCGGTAAACACCACCTACCGCCATGACGACTAATGCCAGCCGAATGAGGTCACTTCCTTCAAAACAACACCTGCAGGTTAGGGGGCTGCCATTTTTCACCCACCACGCCTTCAATGTATGCCCTGTGTCCCAGGCCATGGCTCAATTAACCCTTCCATCTTTCAGATATAGTTAGAAGTAATGCCCCTCCTCACATTCTCTAAGGATGGGAATTGTGCCTACACTGTGACTAAATGAAACATACACACCTCAGTAAACATTACCCTGGCAGGATTACCACGTCCCCGGTGTCTGTGTGAGGGCCAATAGTGTTGCTAGTACAAGATCAATAGAACATTTTCATTGGATTGGATGTTCTAACTCAATGTTTATTTCTTCCACCTCCATAGGTACAGATCATTTTGGCGAGGGAAGGCCCCATCTGTTAAGAGCCCCCTGGTAGCTCTGGCCACCATGGAGGAACGTCACATCATCATCAATTACCGGCTGAATCGAGCAGCAATCCGTGAACTGTGTGCACAAATGGAGCCTGATCTGATGGCAGCTAATAGGAATCCCCATGCCATACCTACAACTGTGCAGGTACTATCTGTGCTACATTTTTTGGCTACAGGCTCATGCCAAGTGACAGTGGGCATGGCATTCAGTATGTCTCAGCCAATGCTCAGCCACATCCTGTCCAACGTTTTGAATGCATTTGTCCAACACCTGCAAAGCTATGTCCAGTTTCCCCAAAGGACTGATCGCACCACCATAAAGTCTGGATTATATGCTTTTGCTAATATCCCCCATGTGATAGGTGCCATTGATGGTACCTACATAGCCCTCATACCCCCAAGAGCCAATGAACAGGTGTTCAGAAACCATAAAAGTTATCACTCAATAAATGTCCAATTGGTGTGTCTTGCTGATCAGTGCATTTCCCATGTTAATGCAGGATTCCCTGGATCTGTCCATGACTCCTATGTCCTGAAAAACAGAAGTGTGACACACATCATGGGACAACTACAGGGGGACAGAGCTTGGCTCATAGGTCAGTGTGTATGAGACTGTATCAGTTACTTACCTGTCAGGCTGTATGGAAGTTTCAATTGGGTGTTCTGAACCCTTTCTCATCCACCTTTCCAGGGGATTCTGGATACCCAAGCATGCAGCGGCTACTGACCCCTGTGAGGAATGCCAGGGCAGATGCAGAAATCCGTTATAATGGGGCACATGGTAGCACAAGGAGGGTGATGGAGAGGTCCATAGTACTCTTGAAGGGAAGAGTTTGTTGCCTGCATCTCTCTGGAGCATCCCTGTGCTATGTCCCTGAAAAGGTGTGTCAGATAGTGGTGGCCTGCTGCATGCTGCACAACTTGGCCCTGAGGAGAGCTATACCACTTCTGGAAGAGGATGATGCTGCCCACCCACCCTTGCCACCTCAGAGGATGAATGAGAGTGATCGAGAAAGAGGGAGAAGACATCAACTCCAGAACCCAGCTGATCCGGCTACACTTCCAGTGAATATCAGGTACATTTGCTATTGTGCATTTGGCTTTCCTGGGTTGATTCAGGGTGACTGATGTACTATGTACCAACACTGTGCTGTTTGTCCTTGGGTGTGTGTCACTAAGTTGTTTTTTGGAGGCCAAATCTGAAGTACAATCCAGTATTAAAGTGTGTGTTATGTTATTGAGCACTGTGTCACTGGATTCAAGCTAGCCTGGCTGATGAAGGGTAATATTCAGAAACCGGTCCCAGGAGGCTTGTTTCTGGTCCAGGGAGGAACTAGCCTGGCAGTTTGGGCTGGATTGTTCCCATGAGGAACAGGGTCAAGACTGATTTGCATATGGCTGGGTTCAAATTGGGGTGGCATGGTGAGCAAAAGAACAATGGATTAAACCCAGATCTGTGACTAGGAGTGAGTGTTTGCATTGTTCAGCGCTCTGTCCATCATCCTTTTGTGTTGCTAAAGTTGCCCTAAGTGGGAAGGGTATGCACAGATGTGGGTCCTGTGCTCACTGTGCCACTGAATTCAAGCTAGACTGGCTGATGAAGGGTGATACCCAGAAACTGGTCCCAGGATGCTTGTTTCCGGTCCAGGGAGGACCTGGCCTGGCAGTTTGGGCTGGACTGTTCCCATGAGGAACAGGGTCAAGAATGATTTGCATATGGCTGGGTTCAAACTGGGGTGGCATGGTGAGCAAAAGAACGATGGATTAAACCCAGATCTGTGACTGGGGGGTGAGTGTTTGCATTGTTCAGCACTCCGTCCATCATCCTTTTGTGTTGCTAATGTAATTGAGGACACCTCATACTTACCTCCTTTCTGTGTTAGTGTTTTGTATCAACATCCCTCTGACAGGCAAATTATCTGGAGCTGTTTTTTGTGCTTCATTGTTATACATCATTTTATTTTGGACAGGGAAACACATTTGTGGTGTGGTGGCATCTTTCTCTTCATCTACATTCTGGTGATGGGTACTGGAACCAGTTACCAAGTGCAAATCTACATCACTGTGTGAGAGGAACAGTGCTAGTGAACATGTAGGCTATAATATTTAGGACCTAGGTGACAGTTTTGCAGACTCCCCTAAGTTGCCATTGCTGAATTGTGTGTGTCTGTGCATCTTTATTGGAGATTTTGAATTGTTTTATCAGATGACTGTACTGAATTGTAACATTTCCCTTGCTGACAGATGCTGCAGTGGTGTCATTTGCCAGTGATGCACCAACTTTGTGATTGAAGCAACAGCTGGCTGGAACAACTATGGAATTAGCAGTGTGACATACTTCATACACTACAATCTTTTAGTGCCCCTTCTGTTGAACATTTGGCATTATGATGGAAACCGGATCATACATACACATTTACATTTGCTTGCATATAATAAATAAGGACAGAAATTTGGTGTGTGCTAGTGTTTTTATTGGAAAATACAACACATAAAAGTGATGGGATAGTGGAAAGGAGTGGGAACATGGTGAACATCAGGTACAGAGTCCATGGGGCCAGTGGTGGATGGGCATATGGTAGTGGAATTTCAACAGGGTAGCTCAGTGGCACACAATGGAGACAGTTCAGGGCAGGGTCAGTGCCTGGCGGTGGGCTTGGTCTTGGTTGTTGTTTCACTGGCATGTCTGGGTCTGAGGCCACGTTTGCGAGGGGGAAGCTGGGCTGCAGAGGAAAGGGTGCTGGTGTCCCGTGAGTCCTCAGGCAGTGCCACCAGTCCACTAGCTGATGTAGATGGCAGGGCAGTGACCTGGCTAGTGGAAGGGGCCTGCAGGTGGGTGGAGGACTCAGGCAGAATGTTGGTCTGGCTGCAATGGAGGCCATGGTAGCATTGAGCTGTTTCCATTGCTCCATGACCTCCTGGTGGTGTGCTACCTGCAGCCTCTGATTCTCCTCCAAGGTGGCCAGCGTATGGCCCGTCCTGTCCTGGGAATGGTGGTATGCTCCCAGAACCTCAGCAATGGCCTCCTGGGCAGCAGCATCCCTCCTTGTCCCACCCCCCTAGGCCACTGATACTCTCCCACTAGTCCCCTGTGCCTGTGTCCCCTGCATATGTGTGGCTGTCCCAATTGCACTGGGCCCTTCATCGTCCTGGCTGGTGGTGGGTGGAGAGTCGGGCCCCTGTATAGTTGGGGAGTCTGTGTCCTGGAGACACTGGTGTGGGGGCGTTGGGCCAGAGCTGATGGTGGTGGCTGGGTGGTAGGGATGTCAGTGGTGTCCTGGATGGGGCTTCTGGAGGGTGACTGTCCAGGGGTGTCGGATGGGCCAGAGATTTCCTCTGTGTCCAGACATCTCTCTGCACTCTCCTGAGTGGGGCATTCGTCTTCAGGTGGAGGTCTGGCACTTCTTGGGGTATCCGTCCGGGTGGCATGGGTGGCAGTGGTGTGAGTGAGTAGAGATGTGGTGTCCTGCACTTGCATGTGCATAATGGTGTGTGTGAGTGTAGTGGCAGTGCTTTATGGGCTATGGCATTGGCAGTACTGTCCCTAGATCTAATATGGGTAGTATTGATATTTGCCTGGGGGTTGATTGCATCTGTTTTGTTTGTATCCTGCCTACTGCTCCCTATACAGTCATTGCCATTTCTCTTGCAACACTGGTCACCAGTAGTTGGTGGATAAATTCCCCATGTACTAGCATGCTGGGTCCCATTGTGTGTATTTTTATGCATTTGGTGATGGAGTGGTGGTGCATTCTGGGTGTTGCAGTGCTACTAACATTACGTGCAGGGGTTGTTGTTTGTGCCCAGGGGACAGGATAGTGATTAGTATGGGGGTTTGTGGGCATGCAGGGAAGTTGGGTAGGGGTGTAAGGATGTTGTGGGCCGGGTGGGGAATGGGGTTATAGTGGTAGTGAGAGAGGGGGGGGGGGGTGACCAATTGGGTATTGTAGTAGACTTACCGGAGTCCAGTCCTCCAGGTAGTCCAGTGAGGCCCTCTGGGTGCAGGATAGCCAAGACCCTCTCATCCCATGTGACTTGGGTGATGGTTGGTTTGGAGTATGGGTGTTCGGGTATCACGCTCTCAGTCGTAAAATGGGCATAGCAAAGGATTGTAGGTTGTGTATGTGTGTTTTATAGTGGTGTGCGTGGGTGTGTGGATGTGTGTCAGCCTTTCAAAATAGCCAGTGTGTGCTGTCGTTGGCGGGTCCCATTGCTGACCGTGGCGGGCCTTACCGCCAATGGTCGTTCCCCATCCACTGTCTGCCGCACTGATATGTGCATCATTTTTTGGTGGGCGAGGGGGTTGTATGCATGGCGGTGGCGGGGTTATGTGTCAGGCGTTTCCACTGTTGTTGGCCCTGGTGGTGGGTGGATGATGTCAGATTTTTGGTGGACTGTCTTTTTTGGCATCATAATACGGCGGCATTCCACCGCCACTGACGGTGTTCTGTCGACCGTCAGCACAGCTGGCGGTGGTCTTTCCCGCCAGGTTTATAATGACCACCATAGTCTTTTCAGTTTAGCTGACAGAAGTCTCAACTCCTCGATTATATCCTCTATTCTTAGATGCTTAGAATGCATTTACAATGAATCAGAGGTAGTTTCAGCTGTTTTTATTCCAAGTTCAACTATGGTATTGCATCTTTGTAAGAGGTCAGCTATCTTACTAAAGCCCCCGACTGCCTGTCTTTTTAGACTGTGGCAGTAGGGACACAGACAGGATATCCTCAGTTTTTTTTACAATAGCACTCATCGCCTTGAGGAGATCAGTGGGGCATACTAGTAGTCTTCTGCAGCCTTGTTTTCCCCCGCCAAGGACTTCTATTTTCATCCTGCTTCGGGTGAGTTTGGCATGGAGGCATTTAATGCCACCTTGTTTGCAGGTCTTCCCCTTCAGTCTCCATACTTTGCATAGCTTCAGGTGTTTCTATTAGTGATTGACAACCCTGGGCCATTCAGAATACAGATATTGGCATGGGGTTGGAAAATGCCCTAGCTTATTCACTTTCATACAGAGTCTGTGCTTAGAGATAGATGGATATTCCCGCAGTACTGCCGACCCCTTTTGGTTTGGTAGGTTTGTAACAGTTGAAGGACACCAGACCTGGATGCACAGGGTTTTACAACCAGGCAGTTGTTTAAATCCAAGCCGAGTTTTAAGATTCTAGAGTTTTTGGACCATTTTGCTTTTGGGATTTGATCTTTGGAGGTAGTGAGCGTGTTCAGGCTATCTGGTTAGGCCAGCAAAGGAGGTTGCTTCCCTTGTGATGATGCTTAAAGGGACAATGTTAGTGCATCGGGTATACCAATATTATGGTTATTTGGGTCCCCCCTGGTAGCTACATCTCTGCATGTATTTTCTGTCCGCTTAACAGAGTTAGAATTTTTGCCGTTAATACAGCTGTTTTGCATACGTAGGGCCTTGCAGCTCTGTTTTTCTGATTCTTTTCACCATGAAGTTTCTCTGGGGCTGTTTGCTGTACCTGGCCAATCTAAAAGTCCAATATTTCAAAACCGAGCCACGAGGATCCGTCTGCAGGCCATCTGTGGCTGCAAAGTTACCTGCATTGTCATTTAGCACCTACCAAGAGGTGCAGGCCCAGTAGTGTAAGTATGCTTGCAGATGAAAGTAGCAAGTCACCTGGTTAGCCCGATCACATACACTGCCTTGACAATCAGACCAACAAGGAGTTGATTCTTCAGGAGATTATACTGAGAGCCCTGTGTTTGCTGTTGGTCGGGTTGGCTTGGGTTCAGTAACGCCGCATGTGACTTTGAATAATTGACCTACTAGGTGCAAGAACTCTAGATAATCTACTAACCCCAGGTCGGTGTGATATAACCCAGGAAGGGAACCTAGCATTTGATATTTTGCCTCACGTGTTATTTCTTTGCTGTTGTTAGTTTCTAAAGTGGCTCTTAAAGCTTTTCATTAAAAGCATTGAATAATGATTATAATGGAGCGCCCAGTAGTACGTGTGCAGTTTTTAAATGTAAGATTGTGGAAGAAAATTTCCATTGCGTATAAAAACGCTCTTAATTAAATAGATTAAAGCACAAATTTAGATGTAGACAACAAAGGATCATGCCATGAATTAAAATAATAAATTTATGAATTATTAGCGCCTCTGCTGCATCTTGCCTCCGAGTCTCTTGTTTGGTGCAGGTAGTGGGAAACGTTAACCACAAGACTTGTAGCTTCTCTTTACGTTTCAGGGTTGGGAGGCTGAGGACTGGGGCATTAGACATGGTAAAGCACAGTACAACTGAACTCCCGCCGCTAGTGTGCAAGCTGCACTAGATGCTGTCTTCCCCTTCTGCCAGCTCTCCTCGCTCCTTGCTGCAGGTGTGAAAACAAACTATGGCTATCCCCACTCCCAGCAGGGGTTGAGTGCACAGCTAAACTCCAGCAACCCTCAGAGGGCAAGAAGTGATGTTCTAGACCTAAAGAAAACACACAAGGATGTCCACCTCCTTCCACAGGCTCTAGCATGGTCACAAGTGATCAGAGGGTGGCAATGGTAGGAGGAGGAGCAGACTTCAGAGTACACAACACTATGGCCCTCATTACAACCCTGGCGGTCGGTGTTAAAGCGGCGGTAAGACCGCCAACAGGCCTGCAGCAAATAAAATGGAATCACGCCCATGGCGGAAACCGCCAACATAGACAGCCACTTTAACACTCCGACCGCCATGGCGGTAAAAAAATAAATTCTGCAGCGGTCACTGCCAACAGACAGGCGGAAGACAATGTACCGCCCACACTATTATGAGAGGCCAATCCGCCACCTTTTCCGGACCAACGCAAACAAAAACACGGCGGAAACAGGATTTGGAAGGGAAAACACTCACATCTACACATTCCACAAGGAACCAGGACGCCATGGAGCCAGAACTCCAAATACTCCCTGCAATGGTATTCCTGCTCCTCTACCAGGAGCACGAAAGACGGCGGCAGCGACTACTGTGAGTACTGCACCTACAACACAGGGGAGGGAAAAGAGAGTGGCACACACACGCAACACCCCCACCCCCACCCACAACATACACACAAATACATGCTGCAACATTACATTTACACCCCACCTTCAAGAACGCAAGGACAAAAGAAAATGAGTTGAACAATTGTAATAAATAAAAATCCATTAGTCAAAACTTGAAATACAGTATAAACAATTATGTGCGCCAACTACACAAGTCCGGATAGTGCACCATTCATAGTCCGTGGACCACGGGGCCAAAATGCATGGGCGAGGCCCACACTCAATACCAGACTCCAATTGGAGAGAACACTGCAGGGGCATCAGATCGAAATGAAACAGGCACCTCAGGGGGAAGGGGGGGCACCTCAGCCGGATGAGTGCACTACGCCAGCTCCACAAGGGGGCCCCATGCCCACTGCTGTATCCTGGGGAGTGCAAAGCCACAGTCTGTCAAGTGGGTGGGTTGCCCACTGCTCTATCCTGGGGAGTGCAATGCCACAGTCTCACAAGTCTCTCAAGTGGGTGGGTTGCCCACTGCTCTATCCTGGGGAGTGCAAAGCCACAGTCTCTCAAGTGGGTGGGTTGCCCACTGCTCTATCCTGGGAGTGCAAAGCCACAGTCTCTCAAGTGGATAACTGTCTCCACTGGTTCTGGAGGGGGCTTTGTGCCCAGAGCGCTTAATCCTGCCAAGGACTGAGGTAGTGGATGCCTTTCTCCACTGGTTCTGGAGGGGCTTTGTCCCCAGATTGACTCATCCTGCCAAGGACTGAGGTATTGGATGTGATACTCCAGGTGGCGGTCTTGTCTGCCGTGTAGCTTGGCTTCTACCTGCCCTTGATTTTCTGGCCCTTCCCCACATTGGATGGTAGCGCAGCTGTCTTGCCACTATCCACTTTTGTTTTGCCTGAGCCCCTGGTGGCAGGTGTTTTCGCCTTCTCCCTCCGGGATGTGGCAACTTTTTTGCTTTTGGAGGTGGCGGAATGTCCTTGCCCTCGCTCTGTGGAACACTGGCAGCCCTGTTGCTTGGCGCACTCCAAAAGCCCGCAGTTGCTGGCACCACTGTGCCCGGTGATGTGCTGGCTGAGGTGCTGGGTTGGGACCTGGAAAGGCGGGCCCTAGAGGACAGACGGGGAGGGGGAGGCGTAGGGAAGAGGTCAATATTAGACAGGAAAAGCTTTATAGACACACACGGACGGGTAGATGGAGAGCGTTTGGGAGTGGAGGAAGAGGTAGTGGTTGTAGGAGGTGTACATTTGCTGACATTGAGTAAAGGTGCATGGAGGCTTTTGTGAGGTGGATGGCTGTTGGGTGGGTGTGTGGCTGCGTTTGTGTAGTTTGGGAGGAGGGCTCACAGACACACTGGTAGAGGACACGGGATGTGTGAATGGTAGTGGGGGTGGTGAGTGCACGTGAGCGGTGTGTGGTGATGGGCGTGCTGGTGATGGAGGTAGTGGCTGAAGATGTAGTGCATGCAGGTGTGAGTGGAGGGAGGAGGGAGACGTGGAGGAGGGGGACACAGTGGAAGCAGTGGATGTTGGTATGTGTGCATGGGTATGATGCTTGTGTGAGTGCCTGTGGGATGTGTGGTGCTTATGTTTGCCAGAGCCTCCCTTGTGTGTTGAGGTGTGTGCATGCAGGTCTGATGGTGTGCTTGGGATAGGCTGAGGTACATGGGGATTGGGTCTTGGTGGAGGAAGTTGGAGGGGGGAGGCTTGACACAGGGACAATGGCTGCCATCAGTGCTGAGGCAAGAGCCTGAAATGCTCTCTGTTGGGCTGACTGGCCAGAATGAATGCCCTCCAGGTATGCATTTGTTTGTTGCAACTGCCTCTCTACACCCTGGATGGCATTCAGAATGGTAGACTGCCCAACAGCGAGGGATCTCAGGAGGTCAATAGCCTCCTTACTGAGGGCAGCAGGGCTGACTGGGGCAGGGCCTGAGGTGCCTGGGGCGAAGGAAATGCCCACCCTCCTGGGTGATTGGCCACGAGACACATGCTGAGGGGCTGCTGGGAGGGCGGTGCTGGTAGGGGGGGTGGCGGCTGTACCTGTTGATGCGGGGCCAGTGAGGGTCCCGCCACTGCAAGGGAGCACACATCAGAGGAAGAATCGCTGTCGCTGATGTCACCTCCTGTCCCTGCTGTGGAGCTCCCCTCGCCCTCCGTCCCACTGGTGGCTTCAGACTCCGTTGTCTTGCCTTCCAGGGCCATGTGGGATGCAGGCCCCTCCTGCTCCGGTGCCACTGCTCCTCTGCCTGATGATGCTAATGCACACAAGAACAGGGAGACCACAAAAAGGGGGGTTGGGGAGACAGAAGAAAGACATGTTCAGTGCATGCAATACCACTACCGTTGGCGGACACTAAAGACACAGCAGCCCTCTGCACTATGCCATGCACTTAGAGTTCCCTAATTAATAACAGGGACGTGTGGTACAAGGCCTATGCCCGATTGCTGCACACATGGAAGTCACAGGAGCCTGACTAGATGTAGTTGCCTCTTACCACTGGTGGGGTTGGGGTGCCACATAGCCTGTCTCACGAAGGGACCTTGCCTACAAAACTCGCCCTGGCCTAGGGGAACCCACAGCCCACCTCACCAACCCAGACACCTCGTAATGCGCGCAGAGTCAGATGGATGTGACTGTACTCACCCCCTTGTGGCTGCTGTGATGCCCTCAAGAACCCATCCAACTCCGGATAGGCCACCGCCAGGATCTCGAACATCAGGGGGTCATGGTGCGACGGGCACCCCTCCCACGTTGGGAGGCCATCCCCAGCTGGGCCTCCGCCGCCTTGTTGCTCCAGCGGCAAATGTCCTCCCATCTTTTACGGCAGTTTGTGCTCCGTCTGTGGTGGACCCCCAGGGTCGGGACGTCCTTGGCGATGGCACTCCAAATATGCTTCTTCTGGTGGGCGCTAACCTAGAGGAATAGTACAGGGGAAAAGGAAAATCTTTAACCGTCCGGACCGTCACAGTCATTGACCCACATTCCCACCCTTTCCCTGACGCACATACACTCACCGTCTGCTCATGCAGGCCTCAGTTCTCCCCCCCCTGTATCTTCCATCCACACCACTCCAAACAGCCATTGCCCATACAGCATTCTCACAGTGTACTCCCTGTTTGTCTGGAGGACCGTAGAGTAGCGTGTACTGGGGGAGGACCCCATCCACTAACTTCTCCAACTCCTCCGAAGTGAAGGCAGGGGCCCTTTCCCCAGACACATGAGCCATTGTCACTTCCAGACTGAGGTCACTGAAGCACTTGCAGTGTAGGTCCTCTCCTGTCGAAGGTCAGGTATCAAGTGAGTGAACAGACAGAAAATGGCGGTCACGTCCATGGCGGTGCGTACTGTCACCGCCGGCGTACATTGTCATTGGCTCCTGGGACCATAGGGTCCAATGTTAACCAATGCAGGATTGCGCCGCGGTCTTCGACCGCCTACCGCAATGGTGTACAACGCCAGCGCAGTTACCTCATATCCCCTTGTCCCACCTTACAGGCCAGGCGGACGCCATTTCAGGGGGCCACAAGGCATTAATTTTAAATGCGTCACACCTATCTAGGCCTTGCATACACACAGTGACAGGCACATTGCGGATTCACTAATGTGTGCAATAATTATTTTTTAAATATTTCAGTGTTGGCTGACTCTGCTCGCTGTTTTTGTCCATAGGGCACGTCCACTGGGGCAGGTGAGGAGATGGCGGCATCCTCCAGTGTACAGACCGCTGGTGGACCTGTCAACAATGAAAGAGAGACACGTAATAGTCACCTACAGACTTGATTGTGCAACAATCCATGAACTGTGTGCCCAGTTGGAGCCAGACCTGATGTCAGCTATCCGCCATCCCACAGGAATCCCCCCTCTAGTGCAGGTCCTGTCAGTACTCCATTTCCTGGCAAGTGGGTCTTTTCAAACTACAGAGGCCATTGCATCAGGGACACATGCGCAGCTACATCGTTTTCCCTCAGGTGGAGGATTTGCTCACAGTGAAAGGTGACTTCTATGCCCTGGGACATATCCCCAACATCATAGGTGCCATTGATGGGACACGTGGCATTGGTACCCCCCCCGCAGGAGTGAACAGATGTACAGAAACCGGAAGAGCTACCATTCAATGAATGTGCAGATGGTGTGTTTGGCCGACCAGTACATCTCCCATGTGAATGCCATGTTTCCAGGCTCAGTGCATGACGCTTACATTTTGAGGAATAGCAGCATACCTTATGTGATGGGGCAACTCCAAAGGCACGGTGTGGGGCTAATAGGTAAGGACAAGGACCCTATACCGTGTGAATAGTTGTCTGGGTCTGGGGTTGTCCCTAGGGGTTAGTGTGTGTCTAACAGTTGTCTCGACATTTGCAGGTGACTCTGGGTACCCCAACCTGTCATGGCTACTGACCCCAGTGAGAAATCCCAGGACAAGGGCAGAGGAACAATACAATGAGGCACATGGGTGAACTAGGAGAGTGATTGAAAAGACCTTTGGCCTCCTGAAGGCCAGGTTCCGGTGCCTCCATATGACAGGTGGTACTCTCTACTACTCACCAAAGAAGGTGTGCCAGATCATCGTGGCCTGCTGTAAGCTGCACAACCTGGCTTTGCGAGCACAGGTGCTTTTCTGCAGGAGGATGGTCCAGAAGGTAGTCTTGTGGCAGCTGTGGAACCTGTGCACAGTGAAGAAGAGGAGGCAGAAAGAGGATATCGACAACAGAAACAACGTTATCCAGCAATACTTCCAGTGAGACACAGGTAAGAAGATGTCACTAGCTCACACATCTCATACAATTGTTAGACCTATCATATGTCTGTCACTTTCACCCAGTGTATGGACCCTGACTTGTCACTTTTCCTTTCCATTTCACAGATGTGGGTCCCACTGTGTGACCTCTGCTATATTACCTCATGGACTAGAGCTGTGTGACATAGGTATGTTGACAATACAATCAACATTGCTATTTTCCTTAGTTACTGCAAATACACATTTGTTAAAGCACAGACTTACTCCAGATTGTTTTGTGATTCAAGGGTGTTTATTTCCGTGCAAATTAGTTGAGGGGGTAGAAAAATGGGCAGGGGTGATGGTGGAGGATTGGAGGGGCATAGGAAGTGGAGCTAGGGCAGTTGATGGATGGACAGGGTGAAGAAGTGGGACAGAAGGATGACATTCAGGGTGGTCTCATTTCCTGGCGGGGGTCTTGGCATTGTTCTCTGTCTTTGTCCTGGATCTCTGGGACTGTTTGCGGGGTGGTTCTCCCTCTGCAGGGGGTCGGGGGCTGGTGTTGTGGTCCTGTGGCGGTGCCTCCTGTCCACTAGCGCCGGCAGAGGTGGTGGCCAGTTCATCATCTAGGCTAGTGTCAGGGGCCCCTTGTTGTGCCACAGTGTCCCTCCTGGTGTTCACAAGGTCCTTCAGCACCCCTACAATGGTGACCAGGGTGATGTTGATGGACTTTTAAGTTCCTCCCTGATCCCCAGATACTGTTCCTCCTGCAGCCGCTGGGTCTTCTGAAAATTGGCCAGTACCGTTGCCATCGTCTCCTGGGAATGATGGTACGCTCCCATGATGTTGGAGAGGGCCTTGGGGAGAGTGGGTTCCCTGGGCCTGTCCTCCCCCTGTCGCACAGCAGTCCTCCCAGTTCCGCTGTTTTCCTGTTTGTCTGTCCCCTGAACTGTGTGCCCACTACCGACGCCCCCATGTCCCTGATTTTCTTGGCTTGGTGGGTTTGCCTGGGTTCCCTGTAGTGGTGGACACACTGCTGCTTGATGTGTCCTGGGGGACAGAGGGATGGGCCCTCTGGGTGGGTGCTGTGCTGGTGTTTCCTGAGGGGGGAGGCTCTGTGGTGGCATGTGCCAGTGTGAGGGTAACCAACTGTCCCGAGGTCCCAGATGGGCCGGGCTGGTCATTTTGATCCAGTTGGACAGAGCTGCTGTCATCACTGTGGGCCTCTTCTGTGGGGGGAGTGGACATGTCTGGAACCTCTTGTCCGGTGACTTTGGGTAGGGGTCCTGCAGGGATGTAAAGGCATGATTATTGCATCTGTGTGTGCCATCGTGTGCAATGGGTGGGTGACCCTGTACTCCAGTGCTTGCATTCTTGTCTAGGACCTTGTGTGATAGTTGGTTTGGGGATCTGTGTGGGTATCTGTAGTGGGCATGCTTTGGTGATGAGTGTCCATGCTTTGTTGTTGCATGCAGGGCTTGGTATTGGGATGTGTGGGTTGTGATAGTGGGGCATATGTGAGTTGTTGGAGGGATGGGGGTGAGGATGAGGGTGGGGTATGTGATAGCGTGCAGGTGGGGTGGGGGATGTAATAGTTAAGATTTGACTTACCAGAGTCCATTCCTCCTGCTACTCCTTCGAGGCCCTCAGGATGCAGTATAGCCAAGACCTGCTCCTCCCATGTTGTTAGTTGTGGGGGAGTAGATGGGGGTCCGCCGCCATGGTGTGGTGTGGGTGATGTGTGGGGTGGTGTGTGTTGTGATGTGTGAGGGGATGTGTTTGTGTGTGTTATCTGAGGTGCGTGGATGTGTGAGTGATGGTGTTGTGTGCCTGTGGATGCTAGTATTGTTGGTGGTGGTGTCTCTCTCTGTGCTTCTTTCTCAATTTTTGTTGTAGGGGTTTGTGGGTGATGTGGGTGTGTGTTTTATATTGTATTGAGTGTGTGGGAGTGGTGTGTGTATGTGTATCAGGTGTGTGTATTTCAAATTGTCCAAAGTGGTTGTGTTTTGTATATGTGTGTGTATTTTGAGCGCAGTGGTATGTACCGCCAATGGAATACCGCGGTTGAAAGACTGCTGCGTGGATTCGTGGGTTGTGATAGTGTGGGCGTATTCCTGTTGGCGTGACAGTGTCGGTTTTGTTATCGCCAGTTTATTACTGACCTTTGGTGTGGCGAACCTGTGTGAGTGTCTGGATTTTGGTGGATTCCGGCCTGTGGGTCGTAATGGCTGTAGCGGAATTCCGCCGCCGCAGCAGTGTGTTGGCGGTCTTCTGCACGGCGGTAAGCGGGGTTTACTGCCAAAGTTGTAATGAGGGCCTATATGTATGGTATATATGTTGTAATTCGAAAGAAAAAGAAAGTAGACTTGGAATGTCTTTTCATCAATACAGACTGAGATAAAGCAAGTATCAGGTTAGAATTTCATTTAGCCGATAGTTGATTTGCTTTAGGGAGGAAAGAATAACTTACATTATCGCTGGGCCAAGAGGGCCCAATTCCTGAAAAGATTAGGGAAAAAATTAACAATACATTAGACCAGGGATGTGAACACGTGATAGATCTTGAATAAGGAAGGATGGTAGTACAATAATTTAGAAGGCTTGATAGGGTAACGGTAAAACTGGGAAAGAGCTTAGAGACCCAGAAAAGGATGGTACCAGAGCTGTAATAAAACAGGCTTACTGGAATGGATGAACAACGAACGTGCTAGAGTGCATCAATAGGCCGGTGTGGAGCAGGGTGGGGACTCGTCAAACCATCTCAGAGAATCCAGATGGAGGAGAGACAAGAAGGATTGGGAACAGGGAGTCTAGTAGGGCAAATGTCCACAAGGGCGCAGATCGTAGGAAGATGTTCTCTTGTGAGAGAGACTCATTCCAAACGTCAGGGAATCGAGGGAGAAATCTCCAATAAAAAGGAGACTGTCAAGCAGATGTGTTTTTCTTTTGAGTAATTCAGTAGGGAGGATCCAAAAGTATAATGTCTCTTTTAGACTTATTTAGCTATGGCAAGTTCTGGTGCCTCTATTTTTATTGCCGCCTAGACAGCGTTAGCTATTGGTATAGGTCAACCAATGGCAAAGGCAGGTGTCACCAGTACACAACTGATTTTGAAGACCATGGCAATCAATGTGTATTAAAATGAAACAAGAGAGAATCCCCTACATTGTCTAGGGCTACTTTTTATGAAAGCCAGAAGGAGGGAGGTCAGGGACTTCCTGACATATCTCACTATAAGCGACCTGCCCAAATTAGCCACATGATAGAGTAGATGCAAACCCAGATGCAGCATCCCTGGCTGCTTTTGGAAAGAACACTTTCCCCATACTCTTACAAAATTAACTTTAGTTCCCAACGCACCACAGGCTGTCAAGCAATGTGCTTTCTTCCTCCGCATTGACTTGTGGCTCAGCTTGACACAGACAAAAGGAATCCCCCTTTACCCATTCCTTTTCGCCCCTCTATCTCATAATCCAGATTTTTTTACAGAGACAGATAGACTTGTGTTTTCTGGTACCAGAGGGATCGGATGATGAAGGCGCAGAAGTTTTTTGATAATGGCCAGCTGCCCAAGTGCAAAACCTCTTTTTCACTCCAGAGGCAAGTCAGGTTTAAACTGACGCAGACAATACACTGGGTGGCCTTGCTGATAAGATCTCTAAGTTCCAAAACATTTGGAGACCGTTCCAGACTTGCATCAAGTCCTGGGTTGACATTTGTGGTAGCTACTTAGGTACTCAATTTGGTGAAAAAGAGTTGTTACCGTATGATTTCAGGTTCTTTTGACAGTACTTCCTCAGAGCCAGTAGCTCTGGAGGAAGTCTAGGATTGCAGGGTGTTTTCTCCCCTCGCTCTTCCTTTTTCATTTTCCCTGCTTCTTGGTCCCTGCAACTTCTGTCCCACTCCCAAATGATATAGAAGTATTGGTGAAATAAGACATTGGCATCCCTGATATGTGTCATGGAGCTCATGTTACATTGTTGTTATTGTATGTATTGTATCCCTTTTCTGTGACACAATTGATAGAAAAAAGCAATTAATATATTTTGATTAAAAATAAAAGCAGGCACCGATGGACACCCTTGCCTACCAGTCACTGTTTAGGAAACTTGTTGAGCCATTTAATCTGGATTTTCAGTGCGCCCATATCAATTATGACTGACTTGTTCAGAAGGGAGAAATTTGGTCCTTTCCACCTTCGGCTTTGCATCAGCACATCAGCCTGCATTTCATAGAAAGCTGTTTCTATACCTCATTGTAAGGGGTGTAATACACCAAAGCACTAAGGAAATAAACATAAATGTGGGGCTTTTATACATTTTACATAAACCCTGACGTGATTTGCCCGTAAAGCGACCACTGTTTAAGGATTGTCCTTTAATTTTTCATTGCATGGAAGATTGCAAATGGGAATTCATTTATAGGTCTTTGCTAGTGCAGTAAATGAGTTTTAATTGTTCTTTGTTCGGAGTGCATGCATTAAAAATAATTTAGCTGTTGTGGTTCCCTCAGAATCCTTTGAAATACTATTTATTTATTGTAAATAAAACAGTTGTGATAAGAATCCGTACATATTGTCTACTCATAGCTGATTTAGTTGAGATTGTTTGTAGATGGTTTGTTCTGTTTGCTGTTATCCTCAGTTAGTGGTTACATTCTCTTCGCTTTCACTGTGAAACGCAGTACCTGCCAGAACTGTGGTTGATTACCTCAGGCAGGTGTCCAGGATATGTGTTGGTGTAATCTGAGGTTTATACTTATCCGTATGCTCCAGTGTAATTGTAGAAAGCTTTCATATTTGAATGCAGGAACGTGCTGTGCTTTAACATCCAGTTTAACAAAGCCTGGTGTTGGCTTAGGCCACCTTCCCAACTGAGCCTCCAGATTTCCCTCTACTTACCCAGCTACTGCAGAGGCCGGGCTGGCGAGGCTGGGTCTCCACGCTATACACAACGAGACGTGCACAAACACAGCCCTTAGAGCACTAGAGAAATGGAAAATCGATTAACCGCAAATATAAGCTACTTCACTTCAAATGCATTAATAGACTATACTGCATCCCACAGTGCCTACACAGACCAGACCTGGAGAAATCGGCACAAAGTCCCCTCTGCCCATGTGAACCTGCAAGTTTTTTTCACCTGGCATGAGAACGCCCGCAAGTGTGGCATTACTGGGCAGATGTTTCCCACACTATAACAGGCATAGTTGCAGACGAAGAGGACTGCACTCCACTGACTGCCTTGCTACAGTACACCAGACACACCCTGAGCCAGTCCATAAGGGTGGTGGGGTGTGCTACTGCTGGCCAAGAAGAAAATGGCGTGCTGCTGGGTGAGAGCACCCCCCCCCCCCCCAAATTGAAAACTGATTAAAAGACGTGGCCATGTCCAGGGAGGGTGTTGACAACTACACTGAATTTCAACATCCTCTAGCTGGACGGCCTGACATATGGGAACCCTTTAGATCACACCTATCTTCGTAGGCTGATAACAGAACTGATTAGAGAAACATCTTCATCGGTTCTGCTTAACCTGCTTTTTTAGGATGAGTGTAAGTGTTCGACCTCATGTATAGTTTTAGTATACTTCTTATGGTTTAAAGCGATTTCATTTGCTGATTGTAGTGTCCTTTAAAAATTCTTGCTCGCTAGTGGTCTGTTCTGCCTTTTTATCCCTCCTTTTTCTGTTTTAGAGCAGTGACCAACTACTGTATTATTCCACTTTGGTTTCTTTATCTGTTGCTGTGACGGACTACTTTTGCATTTCTTTGTTGCTCTCTTTTCACTGTGGGTGTTTTGGGCTGATAGCTGCCTGTTTTTTATTGCAGCATTCTGTTCCTTCCAACTCCTCCCATTTCGCTGACATTTGTTTTAGCTTTATTCAATTTCTGTCCTCTTCTGGCTCCTGGAACATTTGCTCCACCATTAAGGCCCTCATTACAACCCTGGCGGTAAATCCCGCTTTCCGCCGTGCTGAAGACTGCCAACATACCGTTGCAGCGGCAGAATCCCGCTACAGGTATTACGACCCACATCTCGGAATCCGCCACAATACAGACACCCATACAAGTCCGCCAAACCAAAGGTCCGTGATAAACTGGCAATACCAAAACCCACACCGTCACGCCAACAGGAATACGCCCACACTATCATGACCCACGAATCAACACGGCGGTCTTTCAACCGCGGTAATCCATTGGCAGTACACACCGCTGCGCTCAAAATACACACACACTTACAAAACACAACTACATTGGACAATTCAAAATACACACACCTGATACACATACACACACCACACACTCACACCACTATAAAACACACACACACATTACCCACAAACCCTTACAACGTAAAATTAAATCAAATCAAAGAGATGCTTGAGAAAAGCAAAGAGATATCCTCAGTGGAGACAGCAAGGCCCAAACTGGAAGAAGGTTTGCAGAGTAATCTTGCGCTTATTTCAAAGGAAGAATCAAGAAGAGAAGATTCAAGATGGCCGTCGTGAGTCCTGAAGGTTAGTTACAGTTATAATCTTGCAACTGGTTGGTTGCTAGGTTACGAGCTCACCAGCTGGAAGCTTCGCACTTCAACTGAGGTCTGACAGGAATCAGCTGATTTGGTGAATGCATTATCAACAAATATATATATATATATCAACATAAAACCAATCTCTAACAAAGGTTGAGAAGTTCTTCCAGAATCAGTAATAAGCATTTTTAAGAAGAGCTTATCATTCATAGAGAAGCAAGGCTACAGAGAACTCAGGTGAGTGAAGAAATAACAGAATTAAAGAGAATTAAGTGTTAAGAGTAGAAAGTGTAAAACTGATGTTGTATGTCCCTAGGAATTGCGACTGTGACTCTTGCAGGTGCTGCATCCAATCTTAGACGTGAAGAGGAAGACTGAGTACTGACGTTCATCATCTCTGTGGCAGTCTCTCTACAATCCCATTCCCCTTTCCCCCTCCGGGGTACTCAGCACAAAGGATTAAAATTCGTTGTGAGTAGCTCGGGTCGGGACTGAGGAGTTATCTTCTGCTTCTGAGGAAATCAAATTGAAGTATCCTGACAGATTGAAGTGCCATCACCCTAATTTTAGGGAAAAAACAGATTTCCTCCTGAGCAGAATGGCAGAAGGAATTGATATAAATTAGCCACCGTTTTGAAAGGGTTACAGAAACAATTAAATAACACCATAGAAGAAACAGTCCAAATAAAACAGCGAATAAATGAGTTAGGGAACACCGCTAAATCAAATGAATCTGTGTTTTCACAAATCCCTAGCCCTTCACAGTCTGCAGGTATATCCACTCAAGTAATTCACGCGGTTTCCCCTATTATTCCTTTGGCTCAACCCGAGCGCTTCGGTGGGGATCCAAATAAGGCGCAGATTTTTCTGACCCAATGCTCATTGCATTTTTTATGTAGACCAGTCATTTTTTCCGAAGACCAGTCCAAAGTGGCATTTATATTGTCTTATCTGACAGGTGATGCGGCCGCATGGTCCATGCCAATAATTTCCAGAAATGATCCTGTTTTATATAATTTCCAAAATTTCAAGGAAGAGTTCTTAAGAATATTTGATCGGCGAACTGCAGCTCAAGCCACTGACAATGAACTATTGGAAATCAGGCAAGGTAATAAAGATCTAGTAGCCTATCTGGCTCATTTCAATAAACTCATTGTAGAGACTGCCTGGCCGGAGTCAAAAAGAGCCGCCTTATTTTATCGTGGACTGAGAGATGAATTGAAAGATGCCTTAGCACAAGTTCCAAATAGACCCACCAAAATTTCGGAGTTAATTGATCTTGTGTTACATATTGACCACCGGTTATCCGAACGAAGAGCAGAAAAGAGAAGAGAATATCGACCATTTCCCCTGAGAATTTATCGTGTAAGAAATTATCATACGAGAGCCGGAGAAGGGATAACGATAGAAGAACCAATGCAAATTGGTTCCATCCGAGGTCCTTTATCAAAGGAAGAAAAAGAGAAAAGAAGAGTGAATCAACTATGTTTATATTGTGGTGCATCTGGGCATTTTGTTAAAAACTGTCCCAAGAAACCCAAAGCTCTTCAGTCGGGAAAAGGCCAGCTTCATCAGTAGAGGGAGTTGCCCTGATGAAAGCAGAACCCAAGACAACTCCTTTAGATCAATGAGTGGCAAATACCTTACAAACCGCAGCGCCACATTTGGTACAAACAGTATCAGTTAAGACCCTTGAGAAGGAAATTCAAGGGATCTCAGTTATGATAGACTCTGGAGCTACGGGCAACTTCTGTGATATCAAATACGCTTGTAAAATGGGTATTCGATTTATCAAGAAATATACTTTGGAAGTAGTAAGAGCTGTGGATGGAACCAATCTTTCTTCAGGACCCATTTCCCATGAGACCGAACCAATTCAGATGCAAGGTTTTGGTGGGCATCAGGAGCAGATAATCTTTAATTTGATAGATGCTCCACAATTTCAACTCATTTTGGGTCTGCCCTGGTTTACAGAACATAATCCACAAATTGATTGGAGCAAGAGAACGATCAAGATGAATTCCTCTTACTGCAAAGAGAATTGCTTTCATGATGGAGTGGAAGTGTCCACCAAGTCCCAAGCGGCCTGTTTATCATCACACTCTTCAATGATCTGTGCACTAAAAACAACAGAAATCCCCAAAGAATATGAAGATTTAGTTGCCGTTTTTGATGAAATGGAGGCTGAGAAATTGCCGCCACATCGACCCTACGACTGCAAAATTGAACTGGAGCCAGGTGCGATATTGCCATGTAGCAGAATATACGCATTGACCGAAGCAGAGAACCAACATTTAAAGGAGTATTTGGATCAATATCTTGCTAATGGTTTTATTCGTCCTTCTGAATCCCCAGTGTCATCCCCACTATTTTTCATCCCAAAGAAGGATGGGGGTCTTCGAACTTGCATTGATTATCGAGCCCTCAATCAGGTTACCATCAAGAATCGATACCCACTGCCTTTAGTGTCAGTTTTATTAGATCAAGTAAAGAATGCTAGAATCTACACCAAATTGACCTGCGAGGAGCATATCATTTGATACGAGTGGCTTCAGGGGATGAATGGAAAACCGCTTTTCGGACTCTATACGGATTATTTGAATATCAAGTGATGCCTTATGGGTTATGCAATGCTCCCGCTGCCTTCCAGCATTTCGTTAATGATATATTACGAGAATTCCTCGACCGGATTGCCGTGGTTTATATAGATGGCATTTTGATCTTTTCCGACAATCTACAGGAGCACATTTCCCTTGTTCGATCCATCCTCACAAGGTTGCAAGAAAACCATCTCTATGTAAAATTGGAGAAGTGTGCATTTCATGTGGAACGAGTTGAGTTCTTAGGATTCATTTTGTCACCAGAAGGAGTTAGTATGGATCCTACCAAGATAAAGACAGTGCAACATTGGCCTTCTCCTTGCAATGTCAAAGAGATCCAGAGTTTCTTGGAGTTCGCTAATTTTTCTCGAAGATTCATATCCAATTTTTCTCAAACAGTTTACACCCATTACTCGATTGTTGAAGAAAGGAGTGAAGTTTGAGTGTAACAAAAGAAGCTGAAAATGCTTTTAATTTTTGGAAGAATTCCTTTGTCTCAGCTCCAATCTTGCTCCACCCCAATCCGGATGAGCCATAATATGTGGAGGCAGATGCTTCAGATGTTGCCATAGGAGGTATCCTTTCCCAGCGTCATAAAGATACAGGTCAATTACATCCAGTGGCCTATTTCTCTTGAAAATTAACACCACCAGAGATAAATTATTCAATTGCGGATAAGGAGCTATTGGCAGTCAAAGAAACTTTTCGTGAGGGGAGGCATTACATTTTGGGAGCTAAGCATAAAGTGACCGTTTACACGGACCACTGAAATTTACAGTTTTTAAAATCAGCTCGAACTCTAACAGCTAGGCAACTGCGTTGGTCCCTATATTTTGCAGACTTTGATTTTGTTATCACTTTCAGACCAGGAAAAGTAAATGGGAAGGCAGATGCTCTATCTCGAATTGATACCGGTGCAGTTAAAGAGCCTCCAGAAAAAGAATTGATTATTCCACAAGAGAAGTTCATATCTGCCGTATTGTATGAAGATTTAACCAAAGAAATTCAAGAAAACTTAACATTCGAAGGAATGCTGAAGTGGTCCAAAGAAGGCCAAGGAAGAAAAATCAAAAATGGTTTGCCATACTTTAAAGGTGCACTGTATGTTCCGACTATGGAGCTGCAAGAAAAAATTCTTCAGGCTTATCATGATGATCAATTGGCTGGACACAAAGGAATTAAAAAAACTCAAAATCTGATACAACGAGAATTTTGGTGGCCAAAAATGAAAACTCAGATAAGACAAAATGTGCCAACTTGTGACAAATGTCAAAGAGGGAAATCAAATAGAACAGCTTCACAAGGTCTGTTAAGACCTTTGCCCACTGCACCCCATGCCTGGCATACTGTTACTATGGATCTTATAGTGGACCTCCCTAGTAGCCAAGGTTTTAACACTATCCTAGTTTTTGTAGACACTTTCACTAAAATTGTGCATTTCACTCCTTTGAAAGAAATCCCTCGAGCCCCACAGGTTGCACAGTTGTTTACACAACACATAGTACGCCCCCATGGTATCCCAAAAATTAAAGTTTCAGACAGGGGGTCCCAATTTGTTTCTCGCTTTTGGAAGGCCTTTAGTAAAAGATTAGGAATTGATTCTTGCTACTCTACCAGTTAACATCCTGAAACCGATGGGCAAACAGAGAGAGTGAATCAAGAGTTAGAACAGTATTTAAGACTCAATTTATTTGATCAAGAGAAGGAATGGCCCGAGTTGATGTGGGGAGCTGAATTTGCTTACAATAATGCTGTTCATTCCACCACTGGGTTCACCCCCTTTTATCTGAACCATGGTAGACATCCTAATGTAATGTTGGGTAAAGAAGATGATTCAGTGCCTGCAGTAGAAGAGATGGTGAGGGATTTGCAGACCACGTTAGCTAGGGCTAGAAAAAACATAATTCAAGCAAAAGATTCATATAAGACTCAGGCTGATAGAAAAAGAAGAGAGAGACCCATTTATTCGAAAGGGGACAAAGTTTGGTTATCCACTCGTCATTTACGTCTCAAAGGAAATCGCAAATTTCAGCCACGATTTATAGGCCCATTTAAAGTTCACAAGAAGATCAATCCAGTGGCAGTTAAATTGCAGTTGCCAGCTCATCTAAAGATACATCCTGTTTTCCATGTCTACTTGTTAAAGAACAGTCCTCCAAATTTACGTAAAAACTCCCCTCCACGTCCTATCCAGATTAACTCTGCAGAAGAGTATGAGGTCAATCAAATCTTAGATTCCAAAATCCGTAATGGCAAGCTTTATTATCTAATTGATTGGAAAGGTTATGGTCCAGAGGAACGATCCTGGGAGCCACACGAGTATGTACATGCTTCAAGATTAGTGAGAAACTTTCATAGAACCTACCCAAGCAAACCTAAATTGGAGAACTGTTCCTTGAGGGGGGGAGTACTGTCATGACCACACAAACTTGCCAAATCAAATCAAAGAAATGCTTGAGAAAAGCAAAGAGATATCCTCAGTGGAGACAGCAAGGCCCAAACTGGAAGAAGGTTTGCAGAGTAATCTTGCGCTTATTTCAAAGGAAGAATCAAGAAGAGAAGATTCAAGATGGCCGTCGTGAGTCCTGAAGGTTAGTTACAGTTCTAGTTTTGCAATCGGTTGGTTGCTAGGTTATGAGCTCACCAGCTGGAAGCTTCGCACTTCAACTGAGGTCTGACAGGAATCAGCTGATTTGGAGAACGCATTATCACCAACTATATATATATATATATCAACATAAAACCAATCTCTAACAAAGGTTGAGAAGTTCTTCCAGAATCAGTAATAAGCATTTTTAAGAAGAGCTTATCATTCATAGAGAGAAGCAAGGCTACAGAGAACTCAGGGTGAGTGAAGAAATAATAGAATTAAAGAGAATTAAGTGTTAAGAGTAGAAAGTGTAAAACTAATGTTGTATGTCCCTAGTAATTGCGACTGTGACTCTTGCAGGTGCTGCATCCAATCTTAGACGTGAAGAGGCAGACTGAGTACTGACGTTCATCATCTCTGGTGCAGTCTCTCTACAATCCCATTCCCCTTTCCCTCTCCGGGCTACTCAGCACGAAGGATTAACATTTTTGTGAGTAGCTCGGGTCGGGACTGAGGAGTTATCTTTTGCTTCTGAGGAAATCGAATTGAAGTATCCTGACACTATCACAAAAGGGCAGTCACAATGATGCAAGCACAGGAGTAGAGGGTAACTCACCCAATGCACAAGATGGCACACACAGATACTAAAACAATGCATTTACACTCCAACAGGACCCATACCCAACGTCACCAGACAGGAGGTGCCAGACATATCCAGTCCCCCCACAGAAGAGGCCCACAGTGATGACAGCAGCTCTGCACGCCTGGATCAAGATGACCAGCCCGGCCCATCAGGGACCTCGGGACAGTCGGTTTCCCTGACACAGTCCCAAACCACCACAGAACCTCCCCCCTCAGGAAACACTGCCACAGCACCCACCCAGCGGGCCCATCCCTCTGTCCCCAGGACACGTCAATCAGCAGTGTGTCCACCACTACAGGGAACCCAGGCAAACCCACCAACCCAAGAAAATCAGGGGCCTGGGGTCAGTGGCAGTGGGCACACGGTTCAGGGGACAGAGGCACAGGACAACCGGGAAGCTGGGAGGACTGCTGTGCGACAGGTGGAGCACAGGCCCAGGGAACCGAACCTCCACGAGGCACTCTCCAACATCATGGGAGCTTACCACCATTCCCAGGTGATCATGGGCACGGTACTGGCCAAGTTTCAGGAGACCCAGCGGCTGCAGGAGGAACACTACCTGGGGATCAGGGAGGACTTGAAGTCCACTAACACCACCCTGGTCACCATTGCAGGGGTGCTGGCAGACCTTGTCAACACCATGAGGGACACAGTGGCACACCAACGGGCCCCTGACACTAGCCTGGATGATGAACAGCCCTCCACCTCCGCTGGCGCTAGTGGACAGGAGGCACCGCCACAGGACCAACAGGCCACCAGCACCCCACCCCCTGCAGAAGGAGAACCATCCTGCAAACAGCCCCTGAGATCCAGGAACAAGACAGAGAACATTGCTAAGACCCCCACCAGGAAATAAGACCCTCCTGAATGTCACCCTTCTGTCCCACTTTGTCACCCTGTCCACCTTAAACTGTCATTGCTCCACTTCCTATGCCCCATGGGACAATGCACCTGTGAGACCAAGAGACTGGACTTTGCCATGGACATTCCTCCACCATCACCCCAGCCCATTTCACCCCCCCCCTACACTTATTTGCACAAAAATAAACACCCTTGAATCACCAAAAAATCTGGAGTCAGTCTGTGCTTTCACAAATGTGTAATTGCAAAATCTCTGGAATATAGCAATGTCAATGTACTTGTTCACATACCAATATTACACAGCTGTAGACCAGGAGTAAACATAGCAGAGGGCACAAATTGGGACCAAGATCTGTGAAATGGAAAGCCAAAGTGACAAGTCAGGGTCCATACACAGAGGTAAAAAGACAGACGTATGCTAGGCCCTACAATAGTATGAGATGTGGGAAGCAGTTCCATCTTCTTACCGGTGTCTCACTGGAAGTATTGCATGATGATGTTTCGGTTATCTACATCTTCTTCTTCTGCCTCCTCTTCTTCACTGTCCACAGACTCCATAGCTGCCACAAGATCAGCATCAGGCCCATCCTCCAGCAGAAAAGGCACCTGCCGTCGCAAAGCCAGGCCACGATGATCTGGCACACCTTCTTTGGTGAGTAGTATAGTGAGCCACCTGTCAGATGGAGGCACCGGAATCTGGCCTTCAGGAGGCCGAAGGTGCGCTCTGTTATCCTCCTAGTTCGCCCAAGTGCCTCATTGTAGCGTTCCTCTGCCCTTGTCCTGGGATTCCTCACTGGGGTCAGTAGCCATGACAGGTTGGGGTAACCAGAGTCACGTGCAAATATCGAGGGACAACTGTTAGACATACTCCAAACATTAGTGAATCTCCCATACCCAGACAGCAAATGAAACTGTGTGGGGACTTTAGGCTCACCTATTAGCCACACAAGGTGCCTCTGGAGTTGCCCCATCACATAAGGGATGCTGCTATTCCTCAAAATGTAAGCGTCATGCACTGAGCCAGTTACGTGGCATTCACATGGGAAATGTACTGATCTGCCAAACACACCATCTGCACATTCGTAGAATGGTAGCTTTTCCGGTGTCTGTACACCTGTTCATTCCTGCGGGGGGGGACAAATGCCACATGTGTACCATCAATGGCACCAATAATGTTGGGGATATGTCCCAGGCATAGAAGTCACCTTTCACTGTGGACAAATCCTCCACTTTAAGGGAAAACGATGTAGCTGCGCATGTGTTTCAGCAGGGCAGACAACACTCTGGACAACACGTTAGAGAACATTGGCTGGGACATCCCTGATGCCATGGCTACTGTTGTTTGAAAAGACCCACTGGCCAGGAAATGGAGTACAAACAGGACCTGCACTAGAGGGTGTATTCCTGTGGGATGGCGGATAGCTGACATAAGGTCAGGCTCTAACTGGGCACACAGTTCCTGGATTGTTGCACGATCATGTCTGTGATAATTATGTGTCTGTCTTCCATTGTCGACAGGTCCACCAGTGGTCTGTACAACGGAGGATGCCACCATCTCTTCACCTGCCCCAGCGGACGTGCCCTATGGAGCAGAGCAGTGAGCAGAGGGTCATATAACACTTAGGTATCACAAGGCTGTTTAGCAAAAACGTAAAATTTTCTCTATGTGCCTTTGTCTGTCCGCATTCCTGGCCTAAATAGGTGTGACACAGTTATTTGGCCTGCCATGTGGTCCCTTGAAATTGCGGCTGCATGACCTGTAAGGTGCAACAAGGCGAAATGAGGTAACTGCGCTGGCGTTGTACACCGTCGCGGTAGGCGGTCGAAGAGCGCAGTGCAATTCAGCATTGGTTATCATTGGGCCCTATTGGTTCCAGGAGCTAATATCGATGTACGCCGGCGGTGACGGTACGCACTGCCTCGGACGTGACTGCCATTTTCTATCAGTTCCCTCACTTGATACCTGACCTTCAACAGGAGAGGACCTACACTGCAAGTGCTGCTGTGACCTGTGTCTGGAAGCGACAATGGCTACAGTGTCTGGGGAAAGGGCCCCTGCCTTCACTTTGGAGGAGTTGGAGAAACTGGTGGATGGGGTCCTCCCCCAGTACACGCAACTGTACGGTCCTCCAGATAAACAGGTGAGTACACTGTGAGCATGGTGGATGGCACATGATTGTATGGAGTGTTGTGGATGAAAGAGGGAGGGGGGCAGGCCAGCATGTGAGGATAGTGTGTGTGTGTGTGTGTGTGTATGTATGTCTGGGCCAGGGTGGGAGGTTTGTGGGCAATGTGTGAGAAGAACTGTACGGGAGAGTAACATCCATTCTAACTTCACTTTTCCTCTAGGTCAGCGCCCACCAGAAGAAGGGAATTTGGCGTGCCCTGCTGCCCTCAGTGAGGAGGTTATTGACCTCCTGAGATCCCTCACTTTTGGGCAATCTACCTTTTTGAATGCCATCCAGGCTGTTGAGAGGCATTTGCAGCAAACAAATGCACACCTGGAGGGCACTGATGACAGCCATTGTCCCTGTGTCTAGCCTCCCCCCTCCAACTTCCTCCACCCAGACCCAATCCCGTGTACATCAGCCTAACCGAAGCATACCATCAGACCAGCATGCACACTCATCAACACAAAGGCCCTCATTACAACCTTGGACGGCCGGGTGGCCGCACTCCTGCGGGGTCTATTATGAGATCCCCGCTGGGCCGGCGGGGATCTCGGCCGCATCACGGGAGCCCGCTCCAAATGGAGCCGGCAGTGTTGTGGCTGTGCGACGGGTGCAGTTGCACCAGTGAAAAGCTCCATGGGGCCGTGGCAGGGGCCCCACGACTCCCCTTTCCGCCAGCCTTTTCATGGCGGTTCTTACCGCCATGAAAAGGCTGGCGGGAGGGGGACTCGTAATCCCCTGGGCAGCGCTGCAAGCAGCGCTGCCCTGGGGGATTTAAACTGTCGGGACCAATGTGGCGCTTCCGCTGAGGTCGTAATGCCCCTGGAAGCACCACCAGCCTGTTGGCGGTGCTTCCTCCAAAACAGCGCAGGGTTGTAATGACCCCCAAAGAGTGGACATGGCAAACATAAGCACCACACATCCCACCGGCACTCACACAAGCACCATCCCCATGCAGACACACCAATATCCACTGCTTCCACTGTATCCCCCTCCTTCACGTCCTCCTCCTCCTCCCTCCCTGTCTCATCACCACTGACACCTGCATGCACTACATCCTCAGCCACTACCTCCATCACCAGCATGCCCATCACCACACACCACTCATGTGCAATCACCACCCCCACTACCATTTGAACATCCCCTGTGTCCTCTCCCAGTGTGTCTTTGAGCCCTTCTCCCAAACTACACAAACGCAGGCACACACCCACCCAACAGCCATCCACCTCACAACAGCCTCTGGCCCATGCACCTTCACCCAAATTCAGCAAACGTACACCTCCTACAACCACTACCTCTTCCTCCACTCCCAAACCCCCTCCATCTTCCCTTCCCAGTGTGTCTAAGAAACTCTTCCTCGCAAACTTCGACCCCTTCCCTACACCCCCCTCTCCCCCATCCTTCCTCTAGGGCCATGCTGTCCAGGTCCCAGCCTGCTACCTTAACCACCAAATCCTCAAGCACAGTGGTCCCAGTAACTCCGGCCTCATCGCGGGCGCCACCCTTCAGGGCTGCCAATGTGCCACCTAGCGAGGCCAAGGAGCAGGCCATTCCGCCACCTGCCAAAGTGAAGAAGGTGCCCACATGCTGGTGGGAGAAGCTGCACCTACCAGCAAGCAAGGGCTCCTCCAAGCCAAAAGGGGACAGTGGCAAGGCAAGCAGCAACATCAAAGGTGGGGAAGGGACACAAGCTGAAGAGCAGGTCAGGATAGGGCACAGTGGCTCCGGATGAGGGACCAGAGTCACCCCTTCTGTCAACCACAACATCAACCTGTACGGTGATGGACACCGCCACCTTCACTAGCACCGCGACCAGCACCGCCACCTGCACGTCTGCTGCCTCAGCAACAGTCCCCAGCATCATCCCCAGTAGGCAGCCGGCCGAGGCTGCAGGAGACGTCCTGCTGTGTCCCTCAACAGGTGCAGACACATGCACCGCCGCCAGCACCTCTTCCCCAGACACCGCTGCAAGCCCCACGACGTGCTCAGACAGTGCCACCACAGCTGACATGGCAATCATCCCCAGTGGGCAGCCGTCCGAGGCTGCAGGAGACATCCTGGACCCTGCCCAGCATACATCAGGCATGACTCCCAGCACTGTTTGTACCTGCAGGTGGCAGGCGAAGTCGCAGCAGGGTGGAGTGTGTCTCTGCCTCCATGGCGTATCATGCTACCTGTTCCCAGGCAATCTCGTGGCACACCCAGGTGAGGGAATGGGACCTGCCACACTGCATGTGAAGCACTCTGGGCACAAAGCCCCCTCCAGAACCAGTGGGGAATAACATCCACTACCTCAGTCCTTGGCAGGATGAAGCACTCTGGGCACCAAGCCCCCTCCAGAACCAGTGGCGACTGTTATCCACTTGAGAGACTGTGGCTTTGCACGCCCCAGGATACAGCAGTGGGAAAACCACCCACTGGAAAGACTTGTGAGACTGTGGCTTTGCACTCCCCAGGATACAGCAGTGGGCAAACCACCCACTGGAAAGACTTGAGAGATTGTGGCTTTCCACTCCCCAGGATACAGCTGTGGGCAAACCACCCACTGGAAAGACTTGTGAGACTGTGGCTTTGCACTCCCCAGGATACAGCAATGGGCAAACCACCCACTGGAAAGACTTGTGAGACTGTGGCTTTGCACTCCCCAGGATACAGCAGTGGGCAAACCACCCACTGGAAAGACTTGTGAGACTGTGGCTTTGCACTCCCCAGGATACAGCAGTGTGCATGGAGCCCCCTCGTGGAGCAGTGGCGTCGTCCGTTCATCCGGCTGCGGTGCTCCCCCTCCCACTCCCCCTTCCCATCTCTCTGAGGTGCCTGTTTATTTTCCATCTGATGCCCCTGCAGTGTTCTCTCAGTTTCGAGTCAGGTATCATGTGTGGGCTTCGCCTATGCATTTTGGGACACTGCTCCACGGACAATGATTTAATTTATATCTGGACTTCTGCAGTAGGTGTACATATTTGTATATACTCATTTTTGAATTTGCCCTATCTGATTTTTATTGATTACACTTGTTACAATCATTTCCTTTTGTCCTTGCGTTCTTCCGGGGGGTGACGGGGTGTATATGTAATGTTGCTGCATGTATTTGTGTGTATGGTGTTGTGGGTGAGGGTGGGGGGGGTGTTGCGTGTTGCATGTGTGTCACTCTCTTTTCCCTCCCCCTCCCATGTGTGCTAGGTGCAATACTCAATGTGGTCTCCCCCGGCGTCTTTCCTGCTCCTGATACAAGAGGAGGTAGACCAGCATGGGCAGGACCTGTAGTTCGGGCACCATGGCATCCTGGTTCCTCGTTGGGTGTAGGGAGGTGCGTGGTTTCTGTTCCAAGTCCTGTTTCTGCCGCGCTTTTGATAGCGTTGGTACCGCCCCGGAAAAGGTGGCGGATAGGCGTGTTGTAATACAGTGGGCGGAACCTTGTCTTCCGCCTATCTGTTGGTGATTACCGCCACGGTGTTTGTTTCTACCACTGTGGCAGTCGGAGTGTTAAAGTGGCTGTCTATGTTGGTGGTTTCCGCCCTGGTTGCGATTCCATTTTTTTTTTCGCTGGCCTGTTATCGGTATTACCGCTGCTTTAACACTGACCGCCAGTGTTGTAATGAGGGCCTAAATCTTTAATAAATGGAAGCTCCTACGGTTTGTTTTTTAAAATGTTATGTTACCACTGCCCTGCATCTGTTGATTAATGTTCTTTCAGTACAGCCCATGCGTGCACCCATTGATTTAATCTTGAAGTAAGCTTATTTTTATTCGTGTTTATGTAACATGAAAATAATGTTATTTTACTAAAGAAACACCCAGTGCCTAAACCTTTAGATCACTGCTCATAAAAGCCACAAATTGCCCTTTCTCATAGAATGTAGCTAAACCTAGAAGCAATGATGTGAAACTTGCAGAGCCTGGCATCTGGAGTCTCTCCATGGCACCTCCTGACATCTGCACAGAGAGCTTTGCTTATCTCTTTAATGGAGCCATACATTTTCTTAGGCTGCTCTGCTATAGCTAACTGCATTAAAGCTTTGTTGAAATGAGGCAAGAATGCTTGCAAAACCTTTCATTCTGTTAATATCTAAACAAAATAATAAATTCAGCCTTATCAATTTTTTCTTTCCTTGGTGATTTCGCTTTGACGTCTAAGGTAATATTTTTAACTCTGGCATCCAAGAGTGCTCAGGTTACCATTATAAAGGTTAAAGCCTTGCTTGTTGTGTGAGATAATGTCCAGTTCTACAGAGATGTGCTTTACGAAGACTGCTAGAAATCACTTTACTTGCATGTTTTATCCCGAGTTTAAAAGTTTCTCACCCCTTTGTATGTAATACTTCAACCTTGATGGCCAATTGACTGCGCTTCCGTTAACACATGAACTGGTGTCTTCATGACCCAGGAAAATTATTGAAATTATGCTTCTTCACTTAGAATTGGCGTGGACCCTTTATGGAATGTACTTTGTGTAATGAGCATTGGCGCACAACTCTCGGGGGTCAGCAAAAGGCATTTTTAACACACAGTTGTGTGGATCGCACAGAAATGAGACAATGGATTGATGGGATTGATAAAAAACATGTGACTTGTTTTGTGCAGGAATTACATCAGAATATGCTCTGCAGGGCACAGTTGCATGTCCCGGTTACAAACTGGCTTGGTCCATTAGGACACATATAGGACCTGGCACCGTTGGCCACTGGAAGACAGGCAGCCTCACAATTTCGTAAACCAGGAGTCTCTAACCTTTTGCTGCTGATAGGGAAAAAGGTAAATGGAAGTACTTTAGTTATATGCAGGGCCACTGGAATTATGTGGCAGGAAAATATGAAATTATAAAGCAGGGTTGACCAATTTATGTGTCACGAAAAATCCAGTTATGAATTTACAACACCAATAGCTCTAACTCAAGCAAATGCTAGATCTATTGCATTGCAAATGCTTGTTGTAACTGCACCTCCCACCTATTACCTGGCTGCTCATACTTCCAGTTTCTGTTCAGGGAGAACCTGGTTTCATGTAGCCCTTTTAATGGAGCAGAAACAAAACACGGTTCACTTTGTAATATATAATCCTTGAAGTGTATTACTTTACTTGTTTTATGTTGAATATAGAAATAAATAAAGTTATAAAAACAAATCTTGCTGTGGTGTAAAATGTATACTTTTGCAGTACCCCCTGAACCCTTTTCCCCACAATCCCAAAAACACAAATCACACATCAGTGTGAAAGAGTATATTTTTTGCTGTACATTTTTGTCTTTTAAATGCCGAAGGTTGTGTTCCATGTCCCAATGATGCACTGGGACAAAGTTCCACTAGTACACCTACCAACTGCTTTTCCTTAATCTAGATTTTCTCAGGAAAACCTCAGTCCTACCTTCTCTAACTGGTTAACTTTAGGTCATGTGCTATGGAATTATTTTATGTGGTTACCAATAAATCTCACTTCATCTATTTACAGTACTGTGTTATACTAGGCGGATGTAGATTTTACATAACTCTTGCTAGCCATGACAGCAAACACCCAATCAATCTGATCTAGATTAGCAATCATTGATTTTCCCTTTACTTATTCCTTGAGCACTCATTACCCCCTCATAGGACCTCCACGTTTCAGTCATTACCTGAGTGAGGGTGTCCTCGCCCCAGATAGGCACATAGCATGCAGTGTGTCAGTGTTGACACCCTGTAAAGGTTCCCTCCGGACATTCTGTTGTCATGTTCCATCACAGACAGGTAAGTTGCACACATTATTTGTTTTTTTAAATATTGTCTTACATATGTATGTAGAGCTTACTGCTCTGCTTTTGTGACATGCACTGCACACGATCATGCTCCCTGCTCACATGCGAGGCTGGGGAGGGGAGCTGCACACAGTGGCTCATGGATGGGGTGTACAGGAATTGAGAATCTTAGTGGTTCTCTGACTCTGGTAGAACACGCAGATGCGCAGGTATCTCTGGAGAGGCAGCATATTGTAGTTCAGTTTTTTTATATGCTCAACTTTCAAGATCAATGAAATTTGTTTGCTAAGGAGCCTGTATAGATAAGGAAGCGTGCCTTTAACACCTCTTACTCCCTGTTGTGTGCCTTTTTGCAGAATATACAGCTTGAGCATGTACACAGCTACATCAGGAGGAAACTCTACACACACACCTAAGAATGTGGAGACTCTTGAAGAGGAGAATATGCAATAGATTTCCTGAGCAGACCTCCAACTCATGATTAATCAAGTTGTGGATGCAACTCTTAATGATCCACAAGCAAAAAGATAATCATTGGATGCTGATGATGGTCACAACATCAAATAGGAAATGTATTCAAGGCAAGGCTTTCTAGGACATCCTATCCCACATACGGGATGTTTTAGGGTTTGAGTTTAAAGTCCAACAAAAATGTTGAATCTGCCCTGAAAAGACCCTATGCAGCCTCCAATGTTGGAATGAGGGCTAACACATATGCAGCTTATACCACTCAGGTGCTATTGAAAGACTTTGGAAAATGATATGACTTATGCAAGAGAATGGCAACCCAATGGCAATTTTAGCACACTTAGAGGTTCTTTCACACTTCTTGTCAAATGTGACATTTGTCAATTTATGTGATCAACAGCTTCAGTAGATGTAGCAGTACCCAGGCACAGAACCCAAGAAATTGGAGGCTAATCATAAGTCTTTAGTACAAAAGCTTCTGTTCTCGGGTCCCAAGATGTTTCTGGGAGTTCTTAAATGAGATACTCCAGAGGAGGGCTGATGAGACCGAAAATTCTGGAACCCTTTAAGTTATTCCAGGGGAACAATCTTTCTTTCTGAAAAAAAAGTTTGCTTCCTCCCCGGGAGAACAAGGGTCCCTTTCAAAGCTAGATTTAGGGGTCAGGAGTCACGCTTGTTAACAAATCTCTATCACAAGGCCAATCTGGTCAAACCCCTGGTCAGGAATGACTATTTGGAAGTAGGGGAAAACTTCAGTTCTTTTTACCACAAAGAATTCTATACATTTCAGACCAGTGGGTCATTTCAGTCATTCAAGAAGGTTATTGAATCCCATTCAAACATATCTTACTGAAGACCTTGTTAATCATTATCAAATGAAAATCCAAAAAGAATGGAGTGCTAGCAGGGGTTGAGAAACTAATTGTCACAAAAGTGGTTCTGTTTCTTCCTCATCAAGAAAGAGATTGTTTCTATTCAGTCCTCTTCTTGGTACTGAACACAGACGGATCTTTCAGACCGATGTTGAACTTGAAAGTCCTAACCAAATATGCCAAGTTTCATTACATTCCAGTTGATAATTTCATTAATCAAGGAAAGTGGCTCCTTGGCTACTTTGCATCTGGAGGACACCAGGTTCCATATGCAGATTCATCCCGAAATCCAGCAATTTCTAAGATTTTCAGTGTATAGAAAGTATTACCAGTTTCAGGCACTACAGTTCGGCCTCTCCACATCACTGAAAACGTTCACCAAGGTATTGGCGCTGCTTTTGGCAGTATTACAGTTTAAAAGATTTCTGTTTTTCTGTATTTGGATAATTGGGTAATTTGTGCTTTTTCTTTCCAATATTTTCTTCATGAACAAGAGCAACCCAAATGTCCATATGAACCTGGGTAATCTACATAAATGAAGTTGCAGTAGTTCACACAGAACTAATTTATAGCAAGATACTCAATAAAGACAGCAACATTACTATTGACTTGCATATATATTCCCTTACTATGTATTTACATATCTATTTATTACTTTAGCCCTACTGTACTAGAGAAAAAAAAAATAAAAAAAAATACAATTAAATCTAAAAAATAACATTCAAAATATAAATAAGTAAATAAATAAAAAATATATATATTAAATAAAATAATAAATAAATCAAAAATAATATAAATTTTACTCTCTCGTAAGCTTTACTCTGTCTTCCCATCACCCTGTGTCTTTGTCAATCTATCCTACATCCCCACTCTGACTCATCCCAAACCCATTCTACTACTTTCATCTCCAAAATAACCCTGCCTAAGGACTTCCCTCTTCTACCACATCTAGCTCACCCCAAACCTCAGTTTACTACCACGATCTCCCAAACAACCCTACTAAATTATCCCTCAGTCATCTCACCTTTGACTCATCCAAAACCTCTCCTGCTACTATGATCTCCCTAACCCCTTTCCACAGACTCTTCCCTCCTCCATCTATCCTTTAGTCCAAGCCTCATCCTAGTACTATAAACTCACAATTAACACTTCCCTCCTCTATCCCTCCATTACTCTAGTCAACCCAACAAACACACTCACATATCCTCTTCTCAAATTAACTCATAATAATGCTAATACTGTACTCATTTCCCTCTACTAATCCACCACTGATTCCTCTTGGGTTCTGGAGTAGCGTGCTACTTGCAGAAAATCGCTTCAATGCCTCGTCAGGGGTAGTAAGCGCTATATAAATACAATTACAATTTAGAAAATATATAAACACGTATGAACAGCAAGTCACAGTTACAAGATCAGATTTATTTACGTCCTAAACCACATCTTCAACTGGGTATTCTGAAGACATAAGTACAAAGTGACCCCTATGTGAGAAAACCACAACCAAACTTGTCACTAAGCAGTGTGGAACAATTCAAAGATATGCTGGTATACAAATAACTGCATGTTAGTTAATCCATTAGAACAGGCCCACAATGGCCTGTGTGCATGTGAATCATGAAATGTGATGTTTCTTGGGGAAGGTTTCCTAAAAAGCTACCTAGGTCAACTTTATCAGCCCAATGGGTGGCTATAAAAGCCTTCAGAGGGGCCAGTGGTGATTTAACTAATATATCCCCTTTAGTGACTTCTTTGATTCGAGAAAGCTGGTTAGCCTAAGTAGCCCTACCAACGTGGGACTTGCCTACGGTGTTAAGGGGCCTACAAGAACTACAGAAACACCCATTTGAACCTCTAGAAAAAAGGAAGATGAATTGGTTATCAGCCAAAACAGTCTTTTTAATAGCAATCACATCTGCTAGGCGGTTGGGAGAGTTAGGTTCACTAGTTATTTCACATCCTTATTTAACAATTCTATAGATAAGGTGATTTTCTGCAAGATCCTACATTAATTCCTAAAATAAACATAGAGTTCCAATTACAACAAGAAATATGCCTTCCTGTTTTTCAAGAGGACGACCAGCAAGAAATTCCTTCATTCTTTGATATTTGAAGAACATTACCAGTGTACTTACCACCTATGAGAGAGTTCAGGGAATAAAATTAAATTTTTGTTTCTTTTGGAATGGTGAATAAAGGATAGAAGGCCACCACTTCCACATTGAGCTGTTGGGTTTATCAGGCTATTTTCCAGGTTTATATGTCAGTTTGTGAGGTCGACCCAGCACAAAGTCATGCACAAATTGAAGGGGTTGATGGGGTCTCCATACCAGAAATGTGTAGGCCGGGCACTTGGGCATTGCACCATACATTTGTCATTCACAACAGACTTGATATAATGGGCTCAGGATCTCCTAATTTTGATGGTCAGAACAGCTATTAGATAATTGTGTGAAATTAAGATGATTAGCAGCACATAAACGATGCAAAACATTTTCATTGGCTGCTTGTGATTTCCTCCCTAAGGTATTTACTGGAGCGAGGCAGTTTTGTTAGGAAATAATGAAACCCTTAATTACCCGTGAACCTCATTACCCCAAATAAGGTCCCCTTTGTCCCTTGTACCTCCATTATTCTTGTTATTTACAGGAGGTCAGGAGGGAGAAGCCTTCATAGGGTTTCATAAATGATACTGAAGAAACACTGCCTGCTACGTGCCTGACTGTTCGGGGCACCCTCACTAAGGTAATGACTGGGATGAGGAAGGCCTTATGCTGGGTAAAGACATTTACCGGTTAGTAATGGTTTACATTTCTTGTAAGTAAACCAATCCCTTTTATATTTACCTTTAACACACCTAGGGCCTGATTCACAATGCTACCTGCATGTTTGAGTAATTTAAACTTTTGAGTTAATTTGCTACTTTTTGCTAATTTACAAAATCACAATCAGAAAATCTGATTGCAAGCTGCTAACTCTTCAATTTCTAAGGGTGTTCTTTACTGACATTTTTCATTTTATACATACCCACAATATAGGCATGTTGAATGAAAAGTGCATAATTCTAGGTTACACAGAGGGAACAATCTGCATACAACCTGGGGGTTCCAGTAGTGTTTTTTTGATAACCAAATTTTATTGATTGATTTTTAGAGGTAGCAACACAGTTAATTAGCTTCACATGTCTTTCCAGTTAGCACACGATTAGTATACGTACATTAAGGTTCCACATCCAACCTGTGGTATTCCCACCACTTGCCCCAGATCGTATCATGTTTCTGAGGGCATCCTTGTCAATTAGAGAAATTCCAGATGCTACAGCCACAGTGAGTTGGTAGCTACCAGAAACTTGCATGTGTAAAAGGCACAAAACCTGAATATGTATATTGCCTGTCTCCAATCAACGTTTGGGCTGGGCTAGTTGACAGCTTCCTTGTGCATTTCACCAAGGCAACCACAAACACAGGATACTCAGTCACACCTGCATTCATCTCCCTACTGAATGGGTGTTCCTGGCCTGCTAGGGTGGTGAGCCTGACACTTACATTTCAAAGGCTGGTGCCCTGCCCTCACATAATGGACTGCCAAACCCCCTACTGAGGCCCTGGCAGACAGACCTGTACTGAAAGGGGAACCTGTGCACTTCAAAACCACTCTTTAAAGTCTACCCCACTTTAAAGGCATTTTTGGGTATATAAACTGAGTCCCTGACCCCACCAAATCAGACACATCTGGACCTGAACCTGCAACCTGTCAAGAGGAACTGTCTGGCTGCCAAAAGACTCACCTGGACTGCTTTGCTGTAAAGGACTACTACCTTGCTGTTGCCCTGCTGCCTTGCTGGGTTCTGGCTTTGCTGGGCTCTGACTTTGCTGTGAAGTGCCCTCCAAAGGCTTGGATTGAGCTTGCCTCCTGTTTTCTGAAGTCTCAGGTCCAAAAAGACTTCATCTCTTCAATGAACTTCCTTGTGCTGCGAAAATCGATGCACAGCCTGCTAGAAATGACGCACAGCCTGCCCTGCAACAAGAAAATCACCACACAGCCAAACCGGAACAACGCAGGCTGACTTTCCGAGTGGAGATTCACGCAGGGCCTGCATTGCGGCTGGAAATTTGACGCATAGCCCTACTGGATCGATGCACAGCCGAGCGACGCAGCCTGACTTCCTGAGTGAATAATTGATGCGGCGCCTGCTGTGCGACAGAAAATTCGACGCATCGCCTACCAGATCAACGCAACGCCTCTGACTTTGTCCCGCACACCCAGGATTTCCCCGCATCGTCCCTGGGCGTCAAAAGATTCCCGCATCTCAGTGAGGAACCAAGACTGCGCTCCATAAATCGACACAAAGCCCCTTGCAGCGTGGAAAGAAACAACTCATTGTCTATGCCGCGTCGGAAAATCCGATGCACACCTTATTTTTCCACGCATCTCCTCCTGTGTGAGCTCCGTGCATGATAATTTTGACGCAAACCAGGTACTTTGTGCAAACAAGAGACAACTGTTGAGTTCTAAGATTTAAGACTCTTAATCTTGCAAAAGTGATATCTCCACTTGTGCTTATTGAATCTTTATCGTTTTGACCTTCATTTAACTAGATAAATATAGTATTTTTCTAAACCTGTGTGGTGTCGTTTTGTGGGGTCTTCACTGGGTTATTGTATGACCTATTGCACAAATACTTTACACATTGCCTCCTAAGTTAAGCCTGGCTGCTCAGTGCCAAGCTACCTGAGGGTGGGCACAGGATAATTTGAATTGTGTGTGACGTACCCTGACTAGGATTGTGGTTCCTATCTGGAAAAAGGTGAATACCTCTGCCAACTAGAGACCTCATTTCTAACATGTAGGTATTTCTATACTGAGTTGGGGAGGCCTGCTTAATACAGGGTTCAGTTTATTAACTGAACTCAAAATAGCCTGTTTTGTAAACTTGTATCTGGCATAATCCTCCTCCTTTATTTATTCAAACAAAGTCAACCTCTGACTGAATAACTTTTCTCTCCTCCACCTCCTCTGTTGAGCTCCCAGAATCTGCATCCTTATCTCTACAGCACAGAGTGCAGCCATTGTGAAGTATTACAAAGCACTTTGGTACACTTTTATACCTTTCCCCTGGTAACCACCTGTTTCAAATCCATTGTCTTTTGCGCAATGCTTTGTATTTTCTTAATTTCCTGATTGCAAATGCTTTTTACATCGAAATAGTGACTTACAAATTGGAAATCGCAGTTATTGATTCACTAATTATTTGGTGCGGTGTGCAATTATAAGAAACATTAATTTAGAGAGTTGTTGTACATCGCAGACAGCCCTAGAGGGCTGTTCCTCACTTGTTTATCACAAGTTTATGTCGGTTAATTAATCACTCAGAATATTATTCTTGTTCAATGGCAATCCAGTGACGGAAGGCAGGATATACATTATCCAGATAAAAAATGATGAACAATCACAACTCCCCTCCAGAAAGAGTCCAAATCAAGCCTAGGCCCTCAATCACAATAAAACAGCATTTCTTCTACAGAATTGGATTACCTTTGCATTGTGACTGTTTCTGTGTATAATGTATCAGAAGAAATAATGGCATGTGAAAAAATTGCATGCACTTTTGAAATGTAAGAGTCACTCGTGAGACTAGAACTTTACTCAAAGGTGTGCCTTTGCTTGGTTTAGTGCACAACCCTGCAGCAGTGCAATACATTTTATGAAATTCGCCCTACAAAGAGGTGTTGAGTAGACTTTGAAGAGTTGATCTGAGTAAGATTTTTCTGTATCTTGATTGTTCATGTGTAGGTACTTTATCAATCCCAATCCTTTGAGAATAATACATTTGAAAAATAAACAAATCCCATCGAACAAGGGAAAAGTTTTTGTTTAATGCAGGATTCACAAAGCCCTAGGGGATTTGAGTATCCAAGCAGTTTTAGTTGTAGTGCACATTACAGGATGCCAGATACTGGCGTCTGTTTCATGAAAAAAGTAACAGAGAGGATATAAGAAGGCTTGCCCACAGGGGAATATGGGGGCAGGGAATAATCACACAGTGGGAGATTTTGTGGTCTTGTTTGAATGTGGGGAATTGTATGATGACCTTGGTTACATTCTGGAATGTTGATGGAGAAGAAAGCTGAGATGCAAACTGTTAGGATGTGGGGGCAGTTAATGATGGACACTAATGCTGTACTAAACTTACATTGAACTTTTTCTGACATACATGAGTATTCTTGAGGAACGATTTGCATTACTTGGGAACAAGGGCCCTGTGCTGGGGGCAGGATCGTCCATCATCACTCGAAAGTCACTTGAAAGACTCTGCAACCGCAACACTCAAGCAGACTGGATCTGATGTGACAAATTTTCATTAGCGATATCTGATGACGTGCTGAGCTAAGTTCTGATGCCTGATTGTTTTTTAATTCATTTTTCAGGATAAAGAGGATAAAAAAACAGAACCCTCTAAAGACGCTGACAGATCAGCCGTTAATCACCTGCGCACCTGGAACTTGGTGAGTGCACACATTGAGAGTTCTGGGTCTGCAACGTCATCAATTGACACGGTGCACGTAAACGTAACCAGGTGTGCAGCCATTTTGAGTCAGTACAGTCCTGGGCCCTGGTGGGTGAGCACACTCAGGTACATAGGACACACATATACAATATACTCACATATACTCAGGGAGACAGTGTGTGCTCACAGAACCACTCCAAACAGTGTAACGGGGATTTCTCCATTTGAGGGGTCGAGAGGCAGTTTGGCTAGGACTAAATTTTCTTCTGATGGTTGTGATTATTTGAAGTTTAAGGGTGCCAATGAGTGGGAACATCAGCAAAGGTGCAAATGACATGATGATAAATTGCATGGAGGGAAGAGAGGAGTGTGGAACATGGGGGGTATGGCATGTGTTAAAAAACCCAGGTTTGTGAGGAAAGGAGAGTCCACCTTTATTGGTCATTTTATGATCACGTAGGTCAGGAGGAAGGTGGTGGTGTTGGAGTCAGAAGAAGTGTGGAGTATGTCTAGATTGGTTAGATCTCTTGATGCCCCAACCAGAAATCTTAAGGGCAATCATAATGGTACTTCCTCCTCTGAGAGAAGATAAAAGGGTGTGGAGAATTACCATATCAAAAGACAATGAAAGAGACCTGGTTGGTTTAAAGATTTTGTTTGATGTGTTGTGAAATGTCATTGATATAACAATATTATCTTATTTTGTTACAGTGATAACTACTTAGTTGCATTTTTCCTAATGTGTGTGTGTTGAATGTGTCAATAGTTCAATTGGTTGGGACCAAGCCTCTGTATATTTCAAACATTTTATACAGTATTGAGGGTTATGCTATTGTTTTGGTAGTAAGGGAGGTTTGTTGTGGTCTTGTTTGATTGGGTGGAATTATATGAAGGCCTTGGGTTCCATTCTGGAATGTTGAACGTGAAGAAAGCTGAGATGCAAGCTGTTAGGATGTGGGGGCAGTTGATGATGGACACTTATACTGTATTAAACTTAGATTGGATGTTTACCTGACTTACATCAGTATTCCCGAGGAGCAACTCGCATTAGGAGACAATGTCAATACTTCATATTTTGTAGTACCTGACTACCACCTGATTTGTTCCTCCTTTGAGTGCTTTCCATTTTGTTTGAGGGCCTTTTGGGCTGGCGTCAGCTTCTTATTGACTCTTGTTTTTTTGACATTTTAGTGTCTTCATTTACATCCAAGATACTCCTAAACAGTGCCCAGTTATTTCTTTGGAGTCTACTTAATTCTAGCATGCTTCCTCAGGGCCATTGCACTGATTAATTATGGTAAATTAATCATTAAAAATGGGCCTTTTTAATCTACAAAAACCGACATGATGTCAATATTTACACAAGTTCTGGAGACAACAACCAGCTAGAGTTAGGAAATAAAACACTCCCCAAAACTAGGAGTGGGTATTTTTTGTTTCATTTGGCAGAAAGCAAATGTGAATCCTGGTGGAAATTCACCTTTTATTTTTAAAAGGATTCACATTCGCCTACCAGGCTTGAAATAAAAGAGAAGTGCAATAAAAAAGCATATGCTGTTGCATCTGCTGTTGCTGTTCATAGATTTCAGTACTTACCATTTCTTAGCCACTGAGGTACTGCCATTGCTAACTGAGACAGAGGCCCCTGTAGCATTCCTAAAAGAAACTTTCCTGGCAGCTAATAAGAGGTTTTGCAACTCTATAAACCTCTACCAGAAACTATTAGGAAAGTGATTTGCTGCAGTCTACAAATGAAAACAGTGGTCAATGAAAGTGCTGTGTGGCAGGAAAGAAGATTTGGTGTTAATTATTTGAGTTTGTGTGACTATAATCCTTTCCTTTTACCAACTTTACAATCAGGTGAGCTGATGGTAGTCCCGCTCGGTAAACAAAGGTGGCCCTATTATGCTCCACGAGACCACAGAGCCTCGCTCAAGGTTGCTCTCCTTGTCGCTGTCACAGGACGCCTTCAGTACACAAACATGAATGTCATGTTTTCTAAGGCAAAAATGTTGAAAATCTAAAGATGACGATGTGTGACACTCAAGACGGGTGTGAGCTCCCCAGACCAATACCATGGATCTTTCCCATCTGAACACCCTTAAAAACCTAAGTGTCTTACTTTTTTCAGGGCCAGGGGTCGCCACCTTTTGAGTAACAAGAACTATTTATGTTCAGTGGAAATCATTGTGAGCTACTATTATTAGTGTTATAATAATGACCACATCAGGCAAGATTACATTAGTACCCACCACATGCATGGTTATTAGCAGTGATCACCTTGGAGCATCAAACAAGGCTGTCTGCAGTAAGATAAAAAAGGCTTTGTCGCCTTGAAATGCCTCTGCATGGGTAATACATAATGGCCACAGCTGCAGGGGTCCTTCTACAAAGTAATAATAGTAATAATTCTCCCCACATGATTTACCTCTCAAAAATCAGTGTTAAATATATTTTGGAAATTAAGCTATTTTTCTCAAAACATGTGCTTATGAGTTCTGAACATACACACATTTTTGTCTTGAAAACACAATTTTGGTTCTAATTTAGTAGGTTGGGAGGCACACAGGGGACCTACTTACAGGTAGCTGGAGAGCTACCTGTAGCTCCCAAGCTACTTGTTGGAGAAGGCTGTTCTGGCCTCTCTCCCTGGGCACTTCTTCACCCCCTCAGGAATGTAGAAGTTACCGTCAATACTGAACTAGCTCCCTTCTCTTAAGGTACATCTGAGACCAAAAACATGTCATTCCACAATCGTCACAACCAAGGGATACTCTCAGTCCTTCAAACAAAGGATCAGATCACTCTTGTCATGGCAGTGGCCCTCTCTTGTACAGAATACTGCAATGGAGTCTGTCAGGGCCTACCAACTACAATCTTGTGTAAGCTACAAAGTGCAGCACATTTTTGCAACCTAACACCTCTCCATATTGAACAAGAGGTCAGATGCCTAAGGTCATCCTCCCAGGACTGCCCCACACTGCTTTCATCAAAATAAAAATGTTTTGGTGGAAGCTCTCTGCACCATCATGGCTCCTGTCTTTGGAGCTGTCTCCATCTGCATCTGTGCAATGTTATAGGTACCATATATTTCTGAAAGCAATGAAAGACCAACATTTTTCTCAGAATATTTGGCTCTTGAATTACTTTACCTTCGTTCCCCTGTACAGTCTCTATTCCAAGTGTTTGGTACAGAATGACTTTCCACACCGACTGCCTTTTCAACCATCCCCTTGATATAACCATGCTCGGTAGCACTCTCTAGACTCACAAGCATGTTATAGGGAGGCTAAGTAAATACTTAATAAGTAGATATGGGATGTTTTATTTAGCAGCTGTTAATTGATAGCTTTTCAATCTGGATACAATGAAATATGGTTGATGAAGAACTGCTGTGAAACATGAGTTGTGATGTAGTTGGCCTACTGGGCCGCTTAGGTCAATAATCATAAAGGTCCATGTAGGAAGCTGGCTCTTTATGCAGCAGACCAAAAAAGCTACACTGTGCAAAGAGTCCAGTCAACCCCCAAAGGAATTACAGAGGCACAAATGACACACCAAAAGGTCTCTTTTGTGGTAGCGTGTGTGAGCAGTTAGGCATATTAGAGGGTAGAGCTAAGCACGTAAAGCACACACATAGGCAGTAAGCGAGACTCACTCTCACTAAAAATATCCAACACCAGTTATAAAAATAATAAATACTCTTACATAAATTTACATACTAAAATCACTAGAATCTGGTGAGTATTTTTCGAGTTATGGATTTTTTAAGTTTTCAAAAGTTGACAGTGCAATTTCTGTAGCGGTAATGTTATCCTATGGAGAAAACATGTACTGCATTCATGCACTTAACAGCGACATCAAGACTGTTCTCCGGGACTTAAAGTGAGTATGGGGCAAGGTCCAAGGCCGCACCAACAGGTCACCTCAGTAGGCTATGGGGCATCCGGGTGCAGAGGTGCTTTACGGCATTGGGTGTCCCATTTGCTTCAACAGGAATGATCCGGTCGGGAAGTTGCTGCAAGCTGGGACTGGGGGGCCCAGTCCGGGGGAATACACAGGGGGGCTTGACCCATGGGGTCTTCTGGCATGTAAGGATACCATTGGTCCACTTCTCTTTGGGCTGTGGGGCTCGGATGCTGTGGTGTCTTTCGGCGTCCGGTACTGGGGTTCCTTGCGTTTGGAGGGGGCCTGCAGAAAAAGGCTGCAGGCGGTGACTGGAAGTCCAGTCTTGCCAAATTCAAGGATGGGCTCAGCTCCAGGACCCCATGGGCACTGTCAACTCCCTCAGACTGGGACTGTGGGCAAGGGTGCAGAGGTGATTTGAGGCGTCGGGTCGCGGTGGTCAGGGACTTGCTCTGGGTCTTGGTGACCTTTTGAAGAGGGGAAACAGGGCGGGGGCACTCTCCTGAATGGCATTGTGGATCCTAACATCCCTCATTGGTAGGTCTGCTTTGGTGCTGTTGGAGTCGAACTGGGACCACCAACAAGCCTTGGTTGCTGTAAAGTGTCCAGTACCCCAGGTACAGGTGCAGGGAGTCTCTGGGAGGAGTCAGTGTCTCAGGACTTAGGTGAAGGGGTGGGGCTGGGCTCCACATACCTTCTCCTGGCTCATTAATCTCATGAATTGTCGTTGGCCAACAGGGCAGAGTACCTGACTTTACAAGCGGCGCCTGCAGATGCAGGTAAGCAGCTTCTCTGCTCTAAGGGAGATTCTTCTGGCGATTGGCAAATCACTGGCATCTCTCTAGGTCTCTTGGAGTCTGCACAGTGGCAGGACGAATCTGGTTCTCCTTGAGGGTCGGGTGCAGCAGGCAGGCTGGCAGCATTGGCACCAAGTCAATTGTGCTCCTTGGTTCTCGAGTCAGCAGTCCTCTTTGTCGACTCCTTCTTTTGTGTCCTTAGAAATTTGCAGTCCTGTTATCAGGGGATCCTCTAAATACTCAATATAGGGGCGTTAGGGGGAATGAGGGGTAGTTGCCAATTGGCTACTTACCCCTGGGGTCACTACACCCCTTAGATGACCACTTCCTTTGGGGGAATGTGCATCACCCTGTCCCAGAATTCCTAATTCTACCACACACAAGATGGTGGAATTCCTAATTTTGGGTTCACGTCAAGCTGGTTACCCTAAAGGTGTGTCCAGCCTGACAGTGCAGCACGCTTCCTACATAGCTAATTTTCCTGCCTGTCCAGGTGTCAAATGGGCCTGATCTGGGGGGCCAGATCTGCATACCAGAGCCTCCTACCTTGGAATACAGATTTGCAGGTCATCCTGTAGGGAGGGGTGTGTAACTCTCCTGCCAGATAACACCCCTGCCAGAACAGGCTTTGTTCCTGACCGCCCAAGAGCAAAGGTTCTTATCTTTTGGGTCAGAAACCTGTCTTTCAGTGACAGGCTGGTGAAAACCAGTCAGTTAGCACACCAGCAGTTGGTAGGTTTTCAGGGGGCACCTCTAAGGTGCCTTCTGGGTGCATTAATTAATAAACACATCACTGGAATCTGTGAGGGTTTATTAATACTAGATGTTTGATACCAAACATCTCTAGTTTCAGTGAAGCCATCATGTAGCTGGGGAACTCATATTGACCAGTGTCCAGAACATGTACTTAAAATTGCTTCCCTGATCACTTACTATGTTTAAGAATCGACAATTACATAGCAGGGTCATATCTACTCTGCTGTAGGGGTGACTTGCAAATATTACAGGCAGCCTTAGGGGCCGTGGCACACAAGCTGTGTGCCTTGTCTTGTTTTCACCTTTTAGAGCACCTTGTCACGCAGTCTGTATGACGTTGGCGCTTGGTCCCTTTGAGCAGCACAAGTTATGCTGCAGCTCTTAGGGACCCTCTTTAGTACCTATGCCTACGGACTTACAGAATTGCTGAAGGCCTGGCCAACTGGAGATCAAGTAGTTACCAGTGGTCTTGTTTTTGGGGGAGAGAACACTGGCACTGGGAACGTGGTTAGCAGGAACCCAGTGCACTTCAGTCACAGTTGCATTGAACACCAGGTAAAAAGTGGGGAGGCTGCTGCAACCAAACCCAGCATGCTACAGGTCATGGAAAGCCAGTGGTGGTCACTAGAAAGCCAGAAGTCACTGACGGTGTCCTACATGGCTTGGTTCCACATAGCTGTTAATGGAAAGTCACCTGACTGATACAAAAGGCATTGACCACCTGCCAATTGTTCTGATTTGAATTTGGTATGTATACAGTGAAATACTATTTAATGGAGATCCAGAGTGAAACAGAATTGAGTGTTCCTTTAGCTGTTGCTCTAAAATATTTGTGAAATGCAGTCAGTCATAAAAAGGATTCATAGTTAAGGGTTGTTCTTCCAAGAACAAACATAATACTTGCACTGGTAACAGCATACACACTAATCCCAACAGGGTACATCTTCTCAGACGTGCATTAATTTAAAACAGAGGACACAGCAGGCAGATCCGAGGTTTCAGTCTTAGCCACTTAAGCCGTGAGTCATTTCCCTGAGTAGAGGTGTAATTGAATAGGGTTGGCAGAAGATCGGATTTAGCTCCTGTTACCAGCAAACAACACCTAGGGCTTTCTGCCAAAGGATAGAAACAGGCCGCATTGGAGTGTTGTTTTGTGGTTCTGAATAGCATCAATTTGTGTTTAATTTAGCTACAAAGAACTTTAGTTCTTACTGCCAGGCTAATGTATGCACAACAAAAAGGGTTTAGTGTAATTTTATATGCAAATTATTGCTTAACAATCTAGGAATACCACATGGCATACTAGGACCACTGATATAGAACATTGCATCATATGGCTACTAACCTCCCACAGTGTTCTGCGTTTTGTGGATATTACCTCATCACAATGCAGAGTATCACAAAAAGGCTATACTGCTACACTGCATGGAATCCTACGGACACCAATCGACCCCACCACATTGTGCTGCTTCATTGGGATAGTAATGTGTACAACAGAATTGCTCCTTGGGGTCCTTAACACACAACACACTGTACTGCATCATAGGACCACTAGCCATCTAGACTGCATTGCACAACAGGCACACTAAAGACCTGATTTAGAGCTAGGTGGTAGCTGAACTCCTCGCATTTCTGGAGAAAAAGCAAAATAAATGCACCAGCTGGATTTCCTTCCCCCTCACTAACAGTGAAATGGAGGAATTAAAGCTCCACATATATAGCATTTTCTCCAAAGATTATAGGGTTTTCAATTATTACCAATGAACTGCACCAAAGTGACACTGTTTCACCACACTGCACTGCATCCTAGAAACACTACAGTGGCATTCAGATCTTAATGGACCTTAGCCTACCACCCTATGCTGTATTCTGGGAACACTAGGGCACCCCCTGGACTGCATCAGGTATACGCCTAGTACAATAAGAATTGAGCATAGGAATTGCTCCTCTCATACTGTAAACCACAATGCAAACTTAAACCTATTAATAAATTAAATAAAAAGGTGCCCATGACATATTATTGAGACAAAAAATACAGTAATACAAAAGTGTTGCAGCAAAAATAGCAAAGAGAAAAATACCAGCTTTGCATTCTTACGGGTCAATTTACAAATGTAAGTAATATTTATTAGTAATTGACATGTGTAATTTATTCTTATACTTTTCAGCAACTTTACTCATTTGGGCTATACACAAAATCTTAGAGTAAAGTTACTCAAAAGTGTAGACTTACACGTCCCCACCCCCTGAAAAATGGAGTGGAGCAACATGCAGTATGTTACTGCTTCCAAAAAGAAATAGTAGTAAGTCCAGCACCACTCTCAGCCAACCACTGATTCTACAACACCTTGTTTAGTAAATAATGGAGATAGAACCTTAAGATAAAACCCCATGAAAAGAATGGTAAAATAAATTAAATTATTTAAAACAGATAAAAATATAAATATATATAATTTATTTTAATGAAAACTATCTAAAAAGTATGCATAGTTGTTTTTTAATTGTAAAATATTTTAGCAATTTTTTTAATGGAAAAAATGATTGTGACATTAATTATACTAAAATATAATTGATTTTATCCATCACTTTTATTAATTACTAATGCAAAATAACAATTATTTTTGTAACTTTAGGTGGGAATTTATTTTAATGTTTTTTTGAACCCATTTAGAAATTATTTCCAAATCATTAAAGGGGCTTAGTACATGTCAAAAAGGATTTCAGCTTTTGCAAACCCTCTAGTTTGCAGAAACACAATCAAAGGATTTCAAACGCAAAAAACCTTTGTACATGAGACCCCTATTTTCTGTTGCATGAAATCTAGATAAAATTTAGTAATGGACATAATTTATGAATGTCAGTTCCAGGAAGAAGTGTACCTCAAGGCAACCTGTACAAATGAGCAGCTCACCCCAGAGGTCCTTGAGCTCCACACTCTGAGCTCTCTTGCTCAGGGAAAGATGTGAAAGGTTTAATTGATCGCATTGATCTTCTTCATGGGGTCGGGCTTGGCAGCAGTGGAAACATCCCAACTATAGACAGCATTACATATGGCTGCATTCATACCAGATGCCCTTCTGATGAATTCAGGAAGATTCTCAATTCACCAGGCAATCTGCCTCCTTACCTTCTGGTGCCAGCTTACTGGGCTTTTCTTCATCCCTGGAGTATGGTCCTCACTTCTCCTGTCAGAAAAGCCAGACTTACTTTCTGTGGCCCAGTCCTTTCATCTGTACTGGAGTAGAAACATCCTTGCAGTAGAACGGTTAACTTACATGCTTGGCTCACAGGGCCATTGTATAGCCAGAAACAGTTGCAGCTGATGACAAGGCAACTGGTTATGCTGATCTAATCTTTAGAGTTTAACTCACAACTTTAGAGGGATCCAAGAACCTCCATGGTGTAGTTCAACTATGGAAACCAACATCCTAAAATGTGCACAGAGCTGGAGTGGTAAATAATTCACAAAGGTGAAATGATATTGGTGGTCTTGTATGCAGCAGACTGAAAAAGAGGACTGCTACTTGCCCTCCCTGCTATGTTCCTAAGTAGGAGGCATTTTTTTAAACCAACACCTGTGCCATTTTGGAAAGCAGGTCACCGTCCTAGCATGTGTAAGGTAGTGATGAACCAAACGGTTAGGCAGGGCAGATCCCTGGAAATACATGGTTCCAAACTGTATAATGCCTTCAACACCTCCATCAGATCTGACCCCAACTACATACGATTCAGTACGCTCTTCAATATATGTTTTCTATATGAACTCATCACAGATGAAGAAAATGGGATACGTGCTCAGCTTTTTTCACTGGATTCCAACTTCCTTTGTATCTTCACTTATCTGTACACTACCAGCTCTCCTAGCACTTCTACATTACCGATAGGGAGCCAACGCCAAGGCAAGCAAGAGAAGACAAAGCGAAACAGAAAACGAATAACTGTGAGAAGAAGGTCAAGAAAGCATTAGACAAGATGCAGCTGGTGCATGTGGTAGAGAAGCAAATATTGAAATACTGGTAGAGAAGCAAATATTGAAACACTACAATGCAATAATTGATATAAATGGAGTATTAGACCAGAAACAGCAGTAGGAACATTCACTCCTCCTTGATGATAGTTATTTTCCAAGCAGGTAACTTGTAAACTACAATGTCCTTAATCAGTGTCATCCCAGAATCATCAGTTTCTCACATTCCGCGGTGTAATACAATGGGCTTTGTAGATGTTTGTCACACACAACCTTACCTACCACACGGATATTGCTATAGAACACTAATTAAAAGGAACATTATATGCCATAGCAACATTATTCAACATGCTCCAAGCATAGGTGGAAACCCACATCCTAATATATCTATAAAAACATGGATACAGGAACTACAGAAACATAAAATACTGCATCAACTAAAATACAGTGGCCCTTATTCCCAGGTGGGTAGTAGTCCTGCACTAGATCAGGTTTTGCACTCAAGTCAGCATTACAAGATGTGGGTATAAGTAAAATTAAATTTACAAGGCAAAATCAGAAAAAAATGTAAAGATTGTGAATTTTACCTTTCAGAATCATGGAAAACACGCAGTGTTTTCATGTTACCCCCATTTTGACCTGTGGAACTCCTAATGAAAAGTAATACTCACTTTGGGAAAAACTGCACTGGTATTGTTATTTCCCTGGTGGTCATTATGACCCTGGCGGTATTACAACTGCAGGGCCAAAACGACAGGAGCACCGGCAACAGGCTGGCGGTGCCTCCCGGCGTATTTTGACCTCGGCGCCACCGCCGGGGCCGGCAGTTTTCCGCAACAATGGCCCCGGCGGATGTAATCCGCCAGGGCAGCGCTGCTTGCAGCGCTGCCCAGCGGATTACGAGTCCCCGACCGCCAGCCTTTTTCTGGCGGTCTGAACCGCCAGGAAAAGGCTGGCGGTATGGGGAGTCATGGTGCCCCTGGGGGCCCCTGCACTGCCCATGCCTCTGGAATGGGCAGTGCAGGGGCCCCCTGACAGGACCCCATGCGGCTTTTCACGGTCTGCTGTGCAGACAGTGAAAAGCGCGACGGGTGCAACTGCACCCGTCGCACGGCCGCAACACCGTCGGCTCCATTTGGAGCCGGCTCCGATGTTGCGGCCGTGATCCCCGCTGGGCCGGCGGGCGGAAACCAGGTTTCCGCTGGCCGGCCCAGCGGGGATCTCCAAATGGCTGCGGCGGGGGTGCGGCCGCATGGCGGTCAGATCTTGGCGGGCGGCTGATGCCGCCCGCCAAGGTCATAATGACCCCCCCTGTCAGGTATTAACTTCCGATATTACCATGCACATGAATAATGGCCCTTGGGAAATTGAGATCTCACTTACAAGGGTCACTGTCTAGTTTCAATAGTCAGTGTGATAAAAGTGAGGAACTACATCATACACAAACAAGCATTAGCAAAGCCAATACATTGGCCTACAATGTGCTAACAGTTACACTTGCATTGCCTTTGTTTGCATGTGTTAGTGCATTAAAGTCAGATACACATTGAGCTGCAGAGACTATGACATTTACTTTGCTGTGCATGCTGCCATTAGCGCATGCTGTGATACACTTTCTCAAATTAACATCCACATGGTGACACAGTCAAATTGATACACTGAATAACACAACACGCTGTTACCCAGAAGCACTAAGTGGGACCCTCACATGTAACACATGCAGACATACACTAACATACACCAACATATAGGACCTCATTACGAGGCTGGCAGTCTTGAGGCCGCTGCTGCTGTGGTGGTCTGACTGCCAGAGGAAGACCCTGGTAGTTAGACGGCCAGGGTACCGCCACCACCGCGGGATCCATGATCCCGACGGGCTGGCGATGGCAGAGATAACAATCAGCCAGGGCGACGCTACATGCATCGCGGCCCTGCTGATTACAAACTCGTTCTCCGCCAGCCTTTTCATGGCGGTTTTACCACCATGAAAAGGCTAGCGGAGTACAGGTGCAGGAGGCCAAAGGGGAAGCCCCACTGCCCATGCCAAGTGCTTGGGCAGTGCAGGGTTCCCCCTACCCAGCTGTTCACTATCTTCTATGGAGACAGAGAACATTGCAAAGGTTCTGTTGCAACCTGTTTCCCGCTGGTCTGTCAGGTGGAAACCTCCGTCCGCCAGCCCAGTGGGAAACTCTTAATGGGTCCGGCGGGGAGGTAGCCAGTATGGCGGCAACCTCCCCGTTGCAAGTTCGGTGGACGGTTCTAACTCCTAGTCAGGCCAATAATGTTAATGATAATAATAATGCTGCTGGAGGAGAAGAGGGTGTGACATCAGAGAACTGGAGAGAGGGGCACGAGACCTCTACAGCTCACGCAAGGCACAGGTAGAGAGAAGGACTCAACGATGCCTAAGAGGGAACTTGTCACTGGGAGGGCAGCTTTAAATGTGTGTGTGCATACAAGTGAATATGCAAGGGTGTGCATGCGTAGGTTTGTGAGACTGAATGTGCACACCAGTGTCACTATGTATGTGTATTGGTAGGTATGTTTGTGATTGACTAGCGGTGATTGTAAAGGGTGTGACTGAATGCCGAAGAGTCTGTGAGATGTGAAGTGTGAGTGTCTTCCATGTGTTAGTGTGTGATTCAACAGCGTGAGTGCATGAAATGGAATTAGGTGATTGTATGTTTGATTTGTGAGTAGGGAGGTGTGTATGATTAACTGAGCGTGTCACTGAGTGTGCGAATAAAAGTATTGTAGAATATGCATTGAGTGAGTGACTGTGGAATGCATGAGTGCCTTTGTGAAGAAGTAAGCAAACCTTTATGTGGGTGGGTGAGTTAGTGAGTGAGTCGGTGTGTGAGGGTGTCAATGAATTAATTTATTATCAGTCGAGTGTGCACCTGTGCGAAGTTTGTCAGTTGGTTGTGTTTGGGCACATTGCACTGGATCAACTGTTTACCTCACTGTCCAAGAGCAAAATATTTGTTTTATACCACCAACTGCCCCACAGTATGAAATGTATTGAGTGGAATGCAGAAGGTTATGAACGCGAATTCGAAAAGGGTCTGTTTAAGTGCAGTTGAGTAGCAAGAGATCCATATGCCCCAACGCAATGAAGGATATTGGTGCCCCCAGTTCTGAATTTTGTAGCCATTATTTGGAGTGACATGGGCCCGATGCCATTGAACCTGCTGCACTCTGCTTAGAGGTGGGTGAATGGAGAAGATGCACAGATTAGTGACTAAAGGCTCCCACGTGCTGACCTCGTGCATCATGCCCTGTTGTAGGATAGACAGACACGCGGAAAAGGCAGCATACCACTTCCTGCAGCTGAAAAGACCGAGAAACATAGTACAAATGTCTTCTACAAATGTCCCCGTTTCAAGTGGTTCATGGGAGCACTGCCAGCTCCTAAAAAGGTTTGTAAAACTCTTCACTTGTTTTTAATGCAACTGAGACACGTTTCCACAATCTGATTTTCTAGTGCTACTCCCTTAAGTAGAAGAATCAGCCTTTTATTGTTTATTCTCTTTCGTTTGTGAGTCACAATTCTTGAATTGTTTTTTGCTCGAAGACAGAAACAAACAATATGTTTTTGTTTCTCTACCTACATATTAAAATTACCGTTTTCATATATCTAATTAAGAACACGTATTTTCTAATATTTCTAACACCGTTTCCTCATTACATTTAGGCATTTAAAAAGAATATAGCTCTCCTTTGCCATTCCCCACTACTTCAACCAATCAGTGCTAGACAATCCGCCCTGTGCTATCCCTAGTGCCCCGCAGTGCACACATGGACGCAATGAACAGCCGACGTAACAGCAGCAACTTGGAAATAAATGTAATCATAACAAAGCCCGCCCAGTCATATTACATACTGATGTATTTTAGCAAAGAAGACTCGAAAACAGAAGACGGCCAGGAGAAGGTGTGTCGTACACATGGGAGACACGTCAGACATGGAGAGGTGGGAGGGGCTCTCTGGGGTTTGAGAATGTGGCAGCTGATGAGAAGGAGAGAGATGGCAGAGCGATGACGCAGCTCACGACCGGAGCACTGTCATTTGAGAGCGGTAGAAGCGACCGAAGGGGGAAGTACAAATGAAAGGAAAAACAACCACTGGCAAAGCAAAGTCTGCCATTGTAGCCTATTGGTCTTGCGTATGGTGTTTATCCACGATGCACACCATCTCTGATGCTTCTCAGCGTAGCTAGAGTTAAAACAAGCATTGGCAAAGCCAATAGGTCTCGAATTTTGCGAGAGTGTTTTATTTTTGTTAGCTGTATTGTTTTGCATTGTGATTTTAAATGATTTTCAAAAAAGTTCATAAACTGCTATGATATTGGCTTTAAGGTATTCTAAGGCATAAGTGATAGTGCTTTACATGAGCACAAGTTAAAAATGTTCTAGCTATCGCGTCAAGAATTTTAGATTCTATTAAGGACACGGAGGCGAGGATTATGCTTCTCTTCACTTTACTGACAAACACAGCAGCCAATGAACGTGTAACAATTCAAAAACTACAAACCCCATGAACCCCCAGTCCACCAATCATGGGTCTATACTGTCCATAAATAGCCTGAACGCTATAGTCCTTCCTCTTTCTTTGCGAAACCAATTCAAACGTGCATTATAACTTGCGGAACTTGACAACGAACTCCATCCAGGTCTTCTGAAACGATCACATAGACGTTGGAGATTATAATTGCACCTGCGGTAATCCACCGGAGAACTCACAAAGTCGTGTTAGATGTTCCTGAGTGAGACAAAAGATCAAACTAATATCGAGATATATCTTGGGAGGGTATTTCATACACATTTTATGCTATAACAATTCAATATTCATACCACCCATGCAATAAATTGTGTATAACGGGTGGGATAATCCTCGCCTCCGTGTCCTTAATAGAATTTAAAATTCTTGACGCAATAGCTAGAAATTTTTTAATTCTATGTCCGGACCGGAGGTTTTGGATTATGCTAGTTTAAAGTCTATTTACTACTTCTGACACTACATTGACTATGGGTTTGTAATAAAAAACCTTGAAAGTGGAATCATTTGACCAGTCTGCCGCAGCCATAATATCCTCTAATCTCGCTCCAGTAGCAAAAGCTTTTGAGGCCATGGCTCCTCTAACTGAGTGAGCTTCAAAAACATTTACATCAATACCAGTTTACATCAATATCACTTAACCCAACGAGCCAAAGTTGCCGCAGAGACTGGACGAAAGGGCTTTTGTAATGAAATCAAAACTTGCCCAAAAACATTCTGTCTGAATTCTCTTGTGGCATCTTCGTAAACTTTCAGACATTGAACAACACACAGCTTTTTGTTGTGCGGGAAAGAGGGGTATGAAATACATTTTGATGAGGTTTTTGTACGTCTAGAAATGGAAAAGGATACTCCTTCCGGAGTAAATACTCTACCTGATAAATCCAGAGCCTTAACATCCAAGACTCTTCTGCAGGAAAGCAAACATAGTAACATCGTCAATTTTTCAGATAATTGTTTGCGAGATAAGCCTTCATTATCCGGCCAATTTCTAAGGAATCGTAAGACAATGTTAACGTCCCATAAGGAAGTATATTTCGGTTGCAGGGGTTTTACCATACGAATACCTCTAAGTAATTTGCAAATTAAAGGGTGTTCTCCAACCGGTTTCCCCTGGATATGAGGATGACCAGCCAAAAGAGCTGAGCGACAATTGTTAATTGTCCTATATGCCAAACCCTGGGAAGCCAATTCAGTAAGGAAATTGGCTATGACATGAATCTCTGACCCCAGGGGATCCAAACTCCTTGTATTGCACCAACATACCCACTTCCTCCAGGCTTGTTTGTATCTTTTCTGAGTGGAAGGGGCCCAAGATTGGGATAAGAAGAACATTGCTGATTCCGATACTCCCAGCACTTGCCATCGTCGCCTGAAAGTCTCCAGGCCTTCAGGGTTAACAATCCCTGCAGAATTAGAGGATGAGCACTGTTCAACGGATCCGTGAGAAGATCCACTGACCATGGAATCTTCACCGGAAGGTCGCACGACAAGTTCATTGCAGAAGGGAACCAGGGCTGAGCACTCCACAAAGGAGTTATTAGAATGATTTCCGAGCGTTGGCGATGCACTTGTGCCAGGACGCGAGGAATCATCACAAAAGGAGGGAAGGCATAAAAAAGATTCTTCGGCCACAACTGTAGGAAGGCATCCGTCCCCTTCGCCTGAGGGTCCGGTCTCCAACTGAAAAAACAAGGAATCTGACTGTTCAATCGGGAGGCAAATAAATCCATCAGACATGTCCCCCAACGAAGTTGAAGGGCTTGAAAAATGCTTGGTTTGAGCTTCCAGTCGCTGCCATCCCGGAGAAATCGCGAGTTCCAATCCGCTGTTGTATTGGCAATGCCCGGAATGTATTCCACCACCACCGAAATCTTCTGACTGAGGCAAAAATGCCAGAATTCCTTCACTATCTCTGCTAGGAGACGATACCTGGTCCCCCCTAGGCGATTGATGTACCTGACCGCGGAAACATTGTCCATCCGCAGAAGGATACAACAAGGAGTTCCAGGCAATTGATGTGGAATGCCAACTCCCCCTGAGACCAATGACCCCCGGTCTCCACAGGGCCGCAACGTGCCCCCTAGCCCCAACGGCTGGCATCTGACTCTATCACGACATCCGGACTGGAAGGAAAAATCGCTCTGCCATTCCATGCATCCATGGGGTCCAGCCCAATGACATCTCTGTCTTGGCTTCTTCCGAAAGGGGAACTAGTTCCGAGTACTGAAGGCCCTTTTGAAGGTGGAGGACCTTCAACCTCTGAAGGGCTCTGTAATGTAGGGGGCCTGGAAATATCGCTTGAATGGACGAAGCTAAGAGTCCGACAAGGCGTGCTAGCTTCCTCAATGATATAGTCGAAGAGGCAAGCGCTCTCCTCAATTCTTTCTTGATCAGGTTTCGTTTGCTGATCGGAAGAACTAATACGGCTGCCAAAGAATCTATTTGGAACCCTAGGAATTCTACCTTCTGAGCTGGGATTAGACAAGACGTCTCGGAATTTATGACAAACCCGAGGTCTTGGAGTAATTGCAACGTCCAATTTAGGTGAGTCAGGACAAGATCTCTGTCCTGGGACATAATTAGAATGTCGTCCAGATAAATAATTAGACGCACTCCTCGTTCTCTTAAAAATTGTACCACTGGGCGCAAGAGTTTGGTGAAGCACCAGGGTGCTGAGGAGAGGCCGAATGGAAGAACCCTGAACTCGAACCAATGGGAACCCCATTGAAATTGGAGGAAACGCCTGTGAGGGGCAAAAATTGGAAATGAGAGGTAAGCGTCTTTGAGGTCCAGACGCACCATCCAGTCTTTGTCTCTTAAAAGATCTCTGAGGAGGCGAATGCCCTCCATCTTGAAATGGCGATACACCATCCAAGAGTTGAAATGTTTGAGGTTCAGGACCAATCTGGCTCCGCCGCCCTTCTTCTGGATTAAGAAGATTGTGCTGGCGAAGCCTCGAGGGTGAGGGGAGGACAGCACTACGGCTCCCTTTTGAATGAGCAAGAGTATTTCTTCTTCTATAAATTTGTGATCTGCAAGGGAAAAAAGGAGAGGCATAGGAGGAGTCGATTGCCTCGGAGGGGCGTAAAATTCTGGTTGAAAACCCTGAACTGTCTGAAGAACCCACGGATCTTGTGTAATTACCTCCAGGCTGGGAGAAAATACTGTATCCTGCCCCCCAATATGACCTCCGAAGGAGGAATAATTCTCACCTGAATTTGAGTTGTCCTGATTGGAGTTACCTCCACGATATCCTCTGGAGGATCGACCATGACCCCTGTAGCGATTGGGGTAGAAATTGTGTTGGTCTGAATAACTCCCACGGTTGCCTTGAGCGGCGTATCTGGAAGCCTGATACCTTCGGCCTGACGCTCGGCCCCTGAAACGTCCGGCCCGGATAAAAAGAGCGTTGTTGAAAACCTTTTTGATGTTGGATTGGGCCTTGTCGAGGGCTGTAAAGGTAGCCACATACTTGCTCAAACTGGAGATTAATTTATCTCCAAAGAGCATACCATTGGCCGAGGATCCTGCCTCATTAGTGGCCAATTCTGCAAGTTTTCGGTCTAAACGAATGAGAAAGGAACGTCAGCGTTCTGTTGACATGGCGCAGTTGGCATTGCCAAGTAGGCAGATTGCCCTCTGCGCCCATTGTAGTATTGCGTCCGTGTCTAACGGAGCCTCCGTTTCCTTAGATTGAATGGTTAGATTGAATGGCTAGATCCAATATTTTCGTTAAGGGACCTGACACGTCCAGTAATTTGTCCTGGCATCCTCTCAAGGCACGATCTAGACCTTTCTTCAGGTCTTTAGCGATCTTCCGGAGAAAAGTCGCCATGCTGGGATCTAACTCGGGTGTTTCTGCCACCTTACCGAGAAGGGAGGGTCAAGGACATTCTGACCGAAGGGTGTTGCGCACCTCCTTCTCAAAACTTTTACGTAGCCTATCCTGGACGTAACTGGCGACTTCCTGGTTAGGAATCCATTCGGTGGAGCGAGTATGGATAATATCCTCAGGTGAAAATAGGAGGTTCTTGCCTTGAGGGGGATTGCTCTCGGGCATATTATGCTGTGTCTTGCGCTGCTTTTTGCGCGGTTGGGGATCTGCCTGAGAATCGTCTGAGTCTGATTTTGAGGAAGAAGGATCATGATAGCTAGAATGTGAGGATTGCAGGAAGTTAGATGATGTCTCTTGAGGAGGGGGAAAACCACCATAGGCATGGTCGCGCAACACTGAGGTTGCCATCTGCGACAGGATTTCTGCAGAGGAACTGCCACTTGAACGTTGCAGGTGCAAACCCATCGTTTCACTGGGATCTCCGGATTGGAGGCGAGGTTGCTGGCTACTCTCGCCCAAAAATTCCCTTTTAGCAAAGTTAGACAGGGGTTGTGTAAAGGGTTTCAGGGCTTGGATTAGGGCCCAATTCACGGAGTCCTGCACATGATGGCCAAGTGCTTCCACAAGTCTTTCCTCCATTTGGTGCTCAGCTGGCATCTCTTGCAGTTCGCCATACTGCTCATCATCATTCGCGTAGTACGCCATGTTAAAATTATTGTTAAGGGAGGAGTTAGCGGGGGGCAAAACAACACTGAGCAGGTGAATTGACAAATATAAGGTACAGTTAGTAGCTGTACAGCCGGCAAATCTGTTGTGGAGGGAGCCACCTGCTTGAGGAGTTTAGCCTGTAATATACTAGAAAAAGCTAACCAGGAAAAACTCCTAATGCCCCCTGAGCAGAGCTCTCAAAGTATTATTACAGCCCCTTACGGGCGATCGTTGGCCGTACAGATAATAATTTCTGGGTCTGACACCCTCGAGGCACACGCGCGTTGAGAAGCCGGTCGGAATGAAGAAAACTCAGATTCTTCTCAACGCGCATGTGCGAGCGCGGGAGCAGAAAGAGGACAGTGTCCTCTACTCGGTGAGCCTATGCTCCGGCAACAAATAACGAGGAAACGAATTTGAGGTAATACTAATATGTAAGCAAGTAAAGCGCTCGCGTTCGTGCAGTTAAAACAATCAATAAACCCACAAACACAAGCACAAATAGCGCGCTGCACTTATCTGGCTGCTGGATGCAGCAAAGAAAGAGGAAGGACTATAGCGTTCAGGCTATTTATGGACAGTATAGACCCATGATTGGTGGACTGGGGGTTCATGGGATTTGTAGTTTTTGAATTGTTACACTTTCATTGGCTGCTGTGTTTGTCAGTAAAGTGAAGAGAAGCATAATCCGAAGCCTCCGGACCTGACATAGAATTACATTACACGTCACATCCTCTCTCTTGACGGAGAAAATAGATCACTGAGCATGGTGCAACAAGATGGCATACTGGCATCTAAGTCACAGACTACACAAATCCGTAGCCCTCATCCAGAAGGATGAAAGGCTGTGTGGGCACCACCAAAATACAAACCTTTGCTCTTGCAGGTTCCACACGTTACTGCAACGGAAGCTCAACCCACTAAACTACCCTATTATGACTGTAGCCTAAGGGTTAGAGGTGACACAAACATCTAAGCAGCAGGCTTGTTTAGGCCCTGGATGTTAAACCCCTTTGTCAATGATCCAATATACATAGTGTACCAGGAGACCCTGCCATCCATGTGCAGAGCGTACTGGGGATTACAAATCTGCACTGACAACTATCAGAAGATGCACAAAAAACAAACATTTCCTGTAGAGTAAAAACATCAGGCTGGCTAATTGAAGTATTCGGTGTAACAATAAGGTAGGCGCCAGTGAAAACAGTTGGGGCAGTGACAGCGAGAATCACGCCAGGGAATAAAATAGTAAAATACACACCAGGCAACAAGAAGCAGGCAGATAGCGCAAGAGTCCCCTCTGTGGAGTAGCACATGTGTTGGAAGGCTCCTCAGTGGCGCTGCTACAAATACACTGAGATAATCGGTACCTAAAAACAAGTCAAATGCGGGATGGAGGGGCAAATGTACAAGCAACAAGGAGAATGCTACAAGGAAGCAACCAACAGCAGACCAGGAAGCTACAAGGAAACAAGCTGAATTAAGTGAATGTCTCCCTGTGTTAAGCACTCTAGTACCTTGGTGTTGAGTTCGCGCTAAGGACACCGACAAAAAACAAAGGTCAAAGGCTTTCCTGAAGCAGGACAGGACAATGGCATCTGGCCTCCTGATATTTATTGTGGTAGGTGGGATGCCGGCAATGGGAGGGAGGGGCAACACACAGGGAAGGAGCAGATGACAGAACCAGCTACAAAACATGCTCTGAAAATCACGAGCAGTGTAAGGACACAAGTACTTGGGCCATGTTGTAGGGGAACTAGAAGAGGGAAGTGCTGGTGGCAGTGTTGGCCAGCAAGAAGCAAGCAATTAAGAGTGGCTTTGAAGCCCACCAATGGTAAGTAGTGGGTGGCACTGAAGCCCACTAACAGTTTACAACATATCTAAAAAACACAGTGCATGCGCTGTCTACGCGACACCTAAATAAGAAGTCAAGGAGTTGATGTGGACACCAGTGTCATTTTGTTGGTGCTCCTATGCAGCACACACACCAAGCATTTGTTTCTTTTTAACTACCGATCCATATTGGATCAGTAAATAAAAAAAAAGTTAAAAAGTGCAACAAAAAGCTTTTTTTAAGTGAGTGAAGTGATCCCGGGGGCCGCAAACTAAAGTAACAGCAAAAAAATGAAAGCAAGAGGGGCAAAAGCAACACAGGGGAATTTAGAAGGAATACGGGTGAGGGTTGGGGGAAATTAACCTGAAAACAACAGAGGGGATGGTGGGGGGTGACATGGAAGAAACATAGGTTGTGCAGGAGGGATGGGTAAGCAACGCATAGGAGGGCAGTAGAGACTGGGAAGCAATATGGAGGGCACGGATTGGTTGGTGAAAGCAATAGAGAGATGCACACGGACTGCATGAGAGAGATGTCTCAAAACACATGCAATCTTATGGAATGTCAGAGAGCATAACATGGCTGTGCCGTTATGCATTCCAGAAAGGACAAAGAAATTATAGTCACAACACTGTATAACATGTATTCTAATGCATTCATGTCAATGTGGTGCACTGAAAACCATAAAATCAAAGTACACGTATAAGTAGAAGAGTACAAAAACTTATTTGCAAGTCACATGTATGCAATGTTATTCAATGCATTGGCATCACAATATTTGAGTCAAATGATATATTTTCATGGTTATTCAACACTGAATGTACTTATGTGAAATGCACATATAGGCCCTCATTCTGACCTTGGCGGGCGGCGGAGGCCGCCCGCCAAAGTCCCGCCGTCAGCTTACCGTTCCGTAATTCTGACTTTCCCGCTGGGCTGGCGGGCGGTCGCCTTCAGGCCGCCCGCCAGCCCAGCGGGAAAGAGGCTTCCACGATGAAGCCGGCTCGGAATCGAGCCGGCGGAGTGGAAGCTGTGCGACGGGTGCAGTTGCACCCGTCGCGTATTTCACTGTCTGCACAGCAGACAGTGAAATACATTTAGGGGCCCTCTTATGGGGGCCCCTGCAATGCCCATGCCAGTGGCATGGGCACTGCAGGGGCCCCCAGGGGCCCCGCGACCCCCCCTACCGCCATCCGGATCCCGGCGGATCTGGATGGCGGTAGGGGTGGTCGGAATCCCCTCGGCGGCGCAGCAAGCTGCGCCGCCGTGGAGGATTCAATGGGGCGGCGGTACACTGGCGGGAGCCCGCCAGTGGTGCCGGTCCGACCGCGGCTTTACCGCCGCGGTCGGAATCCCCATTGGAGCACCGCCGGCCTGTCGGCGGTGCTCCCGCGGTCCTCCGCCCTGGCGGTCTTTGACCGCCAGGGTCAGAATGACCGCCATAATCATATATTTGAATGTTCATTGAGGTCTATGTTATATTGTTAGTAGTAGATAAAGGGGTATGGGAAGACAGGTTGCCAAGTATGGGGAGTGTTATCAAGGAGTAGTGAAGAAGAACTTCCCTTTGGATTCCTGGAGAGTGAGGCTGATCCAAGGTCATCCTGATGCTTGGACCGAGAGATGAAGGTCTAATAAGAATATACCATTCCCCATCGACTTTAGACCACGGAAAGTTACTGGAAGTGAAGTCAACTATCTAAGTTTCAGTAGGATGAGTGTTTTAGCTATTTAGAGATTCGGATTCCCTTCGCTCTCTGACTAGAGCAGACTCTTAGAGACTTAGGGGGTCATTCCGACCCCGGGGATGCAGGAGCACCGCCAACAGGCTGGCGGTGCCCCGCAGGGCATTCTGACCGCGGCGGTTTGGCCGCGGTCAGACCAGGAAAACCGGCGGTCTCCCGCCGGTTTTCCGCTGCCCTGGGAATCCCCCATGGCGGCGCAGGTTGCTGCGCCGCCATGGGGGATTCCGACCCCCTCACCGCCATCCTGTTCCTGGCGGCTCCGACCGCCAGGAACAGGATGGCGGTGAGGGGTGTCGTGGGGCCCCTGGGGGCCCCTGCAGTGCCCATGCCAATGGCATGGGCACTGCAGGGGCCCCCGTAAGAGGGCCCCACTTTGTATTTCAGTGTCTGCTTTGCAGACACTGAAATACGCGACGGGTGCTACTGCACCCGTCGCACATACCCACTCCGCCGGCTCCATTCGGAGCCGGCTTCCTTGTGGGGAGGGGTTTCCCGCTGGGCTGGCGGGCGGCCTTCTGGCGGTCGCCCGCCAGCCCAGCGGGAAAGCCAGAATGGCCTCCGCGGTCTTTCGACCGCGGAGCGGCCATATGGCAGCTCCCTCCAGGCGGGCGGCTCCCGATGCCCGCGGGGGTCAGAATGACCCCCTTAGAGAGGTATAGCAGACCTGTGTCCTTTTGCTTTGGCTGATGTGGCTTTCTGCTATGCACATCCCTCTTACGGAAACGTCTACTGAGGTTTCTGTCGTGCTTATACCTTTTAATTCCTTCTCTATTGCCTTAAACTAGGGAACTCTTGGGGTTTCTTATAACCTATTAGAGTAGCTTGGTTTCTATACTGTAGATTCTATGTCGGGCCGCATAATCAAGGCTTGACTTCTGAGCACCAAATATTGTTTCTCAATTTGAGTTTTGCTTCTACTGAAGTTTCAGTATGCCTGATATTAGTTTGTTTTAACTTGATCTTTAGCAATTGTGTATTTGTACAGCATGCTTTCGGGAATCATTTACATACGTCTGGCTTTAAACTTATAATTTTTCGTTGAACTTTGATTTTGCCTCCGAGATTCTATGTGTGACCAAATGGGTTGCACTGTAAATTGATTTTGAAGGGCTTGAATGTGTTTCTCCTCACCCCTCAGAACATTCAAAAAGATTAATTGGGTCTAGAAACTGGTAATAGGGTTGTCTTATAGGGTTGTATGCTGGATCAAGTGCTTCACACAAAAAGAAACAAGGTAGTGTTTAAAAAGGAAGCAATGGAAGCTGAGATGCCAGCCAGTCAAAGAGAAGGTAAAGAGGCAGTGCTCCCTGGGAGGAACAAGCACAATATTGAGAAGCTAGGGTACGAATAAGCAGGCAAATGAGAGTTACAAGGATAGACAACCAATGCAAAGCCATGCAAAGCTGATCAAGTAGAAGGACGGCTACTTCTTGTCCTTCTTTCAAGAGGGCCTCATTGAAGGTCATATGTGATGCTTCTAAATTGCCATCCTCACATGCAACTTTATGCCCCATTAAAGACTTCATATGAATGAAGGTTCTTCATCTGATTTTGGAATACAAGAGTTGTCTTTCGCCAGAGAGTGAGCATTACCCTTGATATGGTCATCTGACCATCCTACATCCTGGTTATCAACAATAGAACCCACAACAGATAGCGCATGCTCTGTATAGCAGGCTCAACCTAATAATACTTTCACTTACCTGGAGAGCAAACATTGTGTCCTGCATGCAAGACGGAAGTCAATAATTGTATTCTATATACATAGGCATGCGCTTGGCTCATTTACACTTTTATCCATATCTCCCTGAAACAGGCCCTCTCTCTCCATGAGTTCCAGGGATGCAAACCATGTAGTTTTATCTATGTAAGATTTTAATGTGTCATATTACCCTTACAGATTCTGCATTGAACAAGGTCCCCATACCTTTACAGATAGACATTGATGCTGAACAGCAAGAAATCAAGAATATTTATTACAACTATTTCACACTGGACAGAAGTTCCAGTCTTATGTAGAGAGCATCATGCTATAGTCTGTTCATTATGCGCTATAAAGAGCATGTGCTGTCATCACCCATTTTAAGTCAATGCAGTCTATCACCTTAGGAAAGATGTGTTGGCCTTGGCAAAGCTTGAACGTGTGCCAGTAGGTTACAGTACCTGTCTGCTGAAAGTGTTTAACTGACATAGCTTGAAAGCATTAAACAGGTCAGTTTGTTAAGCAGTGGATGGAGAGGCACTTCAGAGAGCAGCGTCAGTGAGAAGAGAAATCCAGGCATCCATTTAAGCAGCAGCCGGTGTCGGGATCTGTGAAATAGCGAGCAACTGTTCCACATGAAAATGAACGTGAAACAAACCACTCGAGTACCTGCTACATTTTCTTCTTGTCATGTGGAACAAAGAATATGATGGTATGTTTTCTTATGTTTATTTGTAAAGTGCACTATCATCAGCAAGGGTATCCTGGCACTAGGCAGGTGTGTGTGCCTGGCCTTGCCTTCTGTAGGTTGGTTAATTGAAAAGCCAGGTTTTCAGCTTTTTGCAGAATTCAAAAAGAGAAGAGGAAGCTCTGATGTGGAGTGGGAGGCTGTTCTGCGCATTAGAGGATCTGTAAGACAACACCCGTTATCTTGATCTGGGAGGATGAAGGCATGGGATTCCTGCAAGTAAGGGACCTGCAGAGCAGAGGTGTCAGGTCGGTTGGTGGAAGGAGATGTGACTGTTAATGTAGATGGGGCCTAAGTTGTTTAGTGCCTTGAATGTGTATGTGTGTGTGTGTGAGAGGAATTTGAAATGAGAGCATTTGTGTATCAGGCGCTAGTGGCACTCCCTGAGGTGTGATGTGATGTCAGTTCTGTGTGGAAGGTTGTAGATAAGTCTGGCAGCCAAGTTCTGGATAGCTTGTTGTCTTCTAGTGAGTTACTTGTTGATCCCGGCATAGAAGATTTCCCAAAGTACAACATACTTGGCTAGGGTATGAGTGACAGTTTTTCTAGGGTTGCTTGGGAGCCATTTAAAGATCTTCCTTAGCATCTTCAGAGTGTTGGTGGAGGATGCAGTTACCTAACTGACTTGTGCAGTCATGACCAGTCTGTTTTCTATGATCATTATGAGATTCTTGGCTTGGGTGCTGGGTGTGGGTCAGAGTTTGGCCGACCACCAGTTGGAGTCCAATAAAAATATGTTCTAGCTGAAGATTACTACTGCTGTCTTGTCTATATTGAGCTTCAGACAGTTACCTTTCATCCAGGTATAACTTCAGTCATGCAGGCGGTGAATTTATTTTTTGTGGTGGGGTCTTATCCAAGAGGGGGATTACAAGTTACGCGTGCCAGTGTAGGAGAGGAAGCTGATGTAGTGTGCGTGGATGAATTTGGCTCCAGGGATCATGCATGCATTATAAGGGCAGAATGATGAACCTTAAGGCTCTCCACAGAAGAGTTTGCAGGCTTCTGAGCAGTAAGGTGACTGGGCGGCAATTCACCATAATGCCACGGGTAGCAGAAGTGACATCACACACCCTTTGATCTTCACTCTCACTCATACACATGTGTACATATACACACACATTCACAAATATACACACTCTCACATAAACATATGCTGACCTGCATGCACGCACACAACATACATTTAAAAGCATTTGTTTACTTACTTTGGCTGCCAGCTAATTGTACTTCATTTTATTATACAATTTGTGAATAATGTACTACTGTTTACTATCAGTATAATACACAATTTACAGAAAACAGGGAGAGGGAGCTCCAATGATGTTCATAGGGACAAGCTGCCACTGTGTTCAAGTCACTGATTTTGCCACCTCTGAGGCCATGGGTCACAAAGGTAGTGCCATGGGTCACAAGGGGCAAGTCAGGATTCGCATCTGAGACCCCTGGTGATCCCTAAATGACATCCATGGTAAAGTGCCAGGCTTACAGCTTGTGTTCTATCTATTAAGAAGGAGTAGATTCGGTGGAGAGTAGATCCTTGAATAACAATCTGATGAAGTTGGGGTGTGATACTATGTCAAATGCTGCAGAGAGGTCTAAGGGAATGAGGGCTGCCATGCCTCCTCTATCAAGGATCAGCAGATGAATGGCCTCATTATGAGTTTGGTGGTCCCAGGACCACAATGTGGGCGGTGGCAGTCGTACTGCCAACAGGCTGGCGGAGAAGACCACCATATTATGACCATGGCGGTATTCCCAACAGAATACAGCCAAAGCACCGCCGGCACCGCCAGTGCCGTGTAGCTCGCATGGATGACAATAGTTTCCACCGGACAGATTACGAGGTTGCACATTGCCAAGGTTTCTGTCGCGGTCGCATCACCACTGAAACCCAGGCGCAAACCAACTGTATAAAAGGAGACACTCACCTTCAGGAAGCCATACTCATCCGGAGCCGCCATGGAGACTGAACTACACGTCTTCCCGCTGCTCCTGCTCGCCCAGCGACTACAGAATCTGTGACTACGACAGCAACTGTAAGTACACACTCTTACCTGTTATTGTTGTATATTGACAATTTTCATACACACACACAACATACATTCGGGAAGGGTGTGAGGGTGACACTCACACAACTGCACAACAACACGCACACTCACAGTCAGCCACACCCACACTTGCATATACACAACATGCCACAGCCACCACATACACAAATGTCACAAACACACACGGATACGTGCAGAAACACCGCACAGGCCCACACACAGACTACCACACAACACCACAACACGTCACAAAAACAACACATCCTCACCAACTACAATCACTTGGCAAGGACACATACCCAGAGACATATCACACAGACTTCACAACGTAACAACAACACACAAAACACACATAAAATACACAATCAAACTACTTACTGATAGACCTACAAAGAACTCCGTGTCCAACATTTCATGCACATAATGCTCACACATTCAAAGCACACAAAGCCACACAACACAGCAACAAACACATCAGCACACCAACAACACACAATACCAACACAACTAATCCCCTCAACACACAAATATCCATGACACAACACTGGACACAACCACACATACTGCACAAACATCACACGTATGCCCAAGCAGAACACACACATACAAACACACAACTGTTGTCAGCCAGGTACAACTCCATACTCCAAAGAAATGTATGACAAAAATGTAACCAGGAAACCAACCACTGGTTGGTTCAAGTAATTATTGTAAATAAACAATATATGTAAAACAAAGGTCCTTCTAGGAACACAGTATGTGAGTTAACAATGGACATTGACCTGTATCTAGATGTACTGCATGTGCATCCTCACAGCCATCTGACTTTCCAACCCTGGTCAGTATATTTCTAGCTTGGGATCTTTATTCTGTGGCCATTATATATGGATACTGAGCTATAGAAGTGTTTTGCTTGGGATGCTTGTGTGAGTGAGCCATTGCATTGCTGTCTTTGCCATGTATAGGTTCCACAATAGAACGATCAAGATGGTTTAGATAGGATATTGGTTTAACATACATGACAAGTAATATTTGGTGCAGTGTACTGATGTTGAAATTGTTAGGATATTTCATTCTGGAAGTTGTAGTGCTATAATTAGCCAGTACTTCACATGCCATTTCCAAGGGCTGTGGGGCTAGATGAGTTTAGTGGACATGTGGCATCCCAGGAAGGGGTATTAGGTGACTAGGGGTGAATTGTAGTGGGTAGTGTGTAAATTAAGGTGGATATAGGTGGTGAGGGAGCGTGCCAAACAAAACAATTGTGTGACATTAATTTTGTTGATACTTACCAGACTCCATCCCCCCAGGTATTCCTGTCAGGCCGACAGGATGCAGGATGTTCAAGATCTTCTCCCAAGATGTGAACGTAACAGGAAGAGGTGGAGGTCCATTGCTAGTCTTCAGTACTGCTAGCTGGTGCCTGTATGCCATGGACTGTACCTTCCCCCTGAGTTTCCACCTCTTCCTGATGTCCACCATGACCCTCAACTCCTCGTCAGTGAAACATGGGTGTTTTTATGGGGACATGGTTATGGTTGTGAAGGTGTTGTGGTTGTGTTCAAAGTGAATGGGTGAGGAGTTAGGTAAATGGTGAGGTGTAGGCGCTGTGATGTGATTGGGTGACAGGTGTTGTGAACTGTGTGTGGTACTAATGTGTGTGTTTTGTATGTTGTACAAGTGTGTGATGTGTGCGTAGTGAAGTGTAAATGGGTGCCTATTCTTGCTATATTAAACTCTCTCGAATGTTGGTTATCTGTGGTTGTGTGTGTCATTTTGATTGCAAAGGATTGTGTGTTATGAAGTACAGTGAGTAGATGTATCCGGTGTGTGGGTGTATATTAGGTGTGGGATATTCAAACTATCCAATGTGGTGTGGTATTCTGACTGAAGTGAGTTGAGACCACTGCAGTTTGCACCGCCAATGGTTTTCCGCCATGGAAGTCGTTGTTGTTATTTGTGGATCGTAATCTGATGGGAGGTTTTTTGTGGTGGGATCGCCTATTTTCCATTCTCTAGTGTCCTGGTGGTTTCAGAAATTTGGCTGTTGGTAGGGGGACTTCACTGTGTAACTCTTAATACAGCAGTCAGATTGCCGCCAACATGGCGGTCTTTTAGCAGCTGCCACTGTGGCGGTCTTCAAGTACACAAAAGGAGAGCACTGGGAGCGTAGCTAACCCACACCGCCTCCCAAGAGAAATCTATATAATCACTAAAGGTGTGGGGTAGTAGGAACTGAGGGTAGGACTAGATTAGTCTTCATTCAGTGCCCGGTATTAGTTAGGTTGCTTTAAATCCTGAAGCGGGAAAATCATGGTTGGAAAATGTCCAAGCAAGGGGGTGCTGTGTTGTCCTACAGGAGGAGGGGGGAATTTCCTTTACGGACTAGGTGGTCTCACACACATAATAGTGTCTTGCTTCATCATTTGACCACCTAGCCCCACCCAAGTAAGATGATACTACTTGGGCGGACTCAACCTCTTGGTTAAAAGAACCAGAGGGAGTGCTGAAATTAAACTGACTGGATAGTTACAGTGATCCAGAAGGGGTGAATAATAAAATTACCAAACATGTCACCAGTAGCTATTGCTAGTTTTAATGGTGGTGCATGCTGGTAAGACTAAGAACAAGGGGGAGAGGCTCGTTAGAGAATAATGTCTCGTGGAGTCTAAAAAGAAATACATAAGACCAACATGTTTCTGCCCTCACTGAGTGCTGGTAGGTAAGGGGCATTCGTCAGGGTCGGAGCACACGTAGTAAGTGGGGTGCTCAAAGTGAATAATGTATGGCCTACTTGAACAGGTAGTACGGTGGGGTAGGCCTATGATAGATGATAAATAAACCACAATTTATTCAGAGTGAAAAAATTATATTCAGAGTGAAAAGAGTGGCAAACCACTGCACACGACACAGCAATAGGTGAGAAATGTAAAAGGCACTCACACACGCATGCAATTGTGACTTACCCCGGAGTTGGGGGCGATTTGCCTCTGGTCTGGCTAGTGCCGGGGGGGGGGGGTTTCCCTTGTAGTCACACTCTGAGGAGATTAAGGGTTTAGCACGGGGGAGAAAAAGAGACGGAAATCGAATGAGGGCGCACAGCGAGCTAAGGAAAGGAGGAGACCAAGGGGGCGAAGTGGTGAAAGAAAAAGGGGACAAACTTGAGAAAAAGGAAGACAAAAAATGAAAAATAAAAAATAGAAACAGGTAAAGAGAGAGGGAGAAAAGGAGAAAGAGGTACCAAAAAGGTAAAAGCCAGGCCATAGAGAAACTAAAGGCTACCAGAGGAGGGGATAACTGGTAACAGAGAAAAAGAGAGAAAAGGAGAGAGAGAGAGAGAGAGAGAGAGAGAGAGAGAGATCCAAGGGGCCAGGGAGGCCCACACTTACCACTCCAAAGGGAATACCATGGGGGGTACCTACATGCCGGAGCCAGGCCGCTCTGGCACTGACTGGAAGGCTGGACAGGTCTATATGAAGAACAGCAGCCAATCGGTATGAAGCTACGGAAGCTGGGGGCAGAGCCCAATAGAAAATAAAATCAGGTGTGCCAGGCGTCATGGTATGGAGAGTCCCGGCTCATAGGAGGTTATATTGCCACGCCCAAGAAACCGGCCGCGCCCTCTCGGGGGCTGCGCTGGGTCGGGAGCCTAAGGGGCCCTGATTGGCCCTGGTGAAGTGCGAAGCCCCGCGTAACCTCTGGGGAACGGAGTCCCACGGGGTCGGTCGCGTCTAGTGATGATGTGGTTAGGCAGGGTGCTTCCTCCGTGGCGCGGCTGGCGCGCACGGGGGAGCGTCCTGCGATGACCCGTCGCGAGTAGCGCGGCGCGCCGCTCAAACCCATGGGACTCTGGGAATGTGAGTCCCGTGAAAAAAGCCGGGTCGTCCGAGAGGGGCGACCAGGTCAAAGTGCAAAAGGAGGGGTGGGGGGGCGGCGGGAGTGCGAGGAAGGGGGAGCGAAAAGCAAGTGAAAGCAAGAATGGAAAGCAAGGAGGGAAAATAAAGAAAAAAGACAAGAACGGACCCACGGAGGGAGAAGGGCAAGAAAGACACTAGAAATCAGCAAAGAGTGGGGTGGGGGTGAAAAAGAAAGGGGGCAGAGGGAAAAGGGGAAAGGTAAGAAGAATAGAAGGGAGGAGGCAGGACGAGCAAGCTGAGAGAAACTGACAGGGCAGGGATAAGAACAGAATAAAAGAGGGAAATGGGGAAGGGAAAGAGAAACACTGGTAATGAACAAAGTGGGGGGGGGGGAAGGGGAGGAGAGAGAAAGAAAAGAAAAAGGGGAAGGGGGGAAACGAAGTGGAGGGGAGGATTAAGCAAAGAAGGGGATGCAGCCAGGGGGGCTTAATAGATAAAAGAAAAAAGGGGGGGTGTTAGAGAGGGAAAAAAGGAAAAGAATTAGGTGCAATGGGGGGGTGTTTTGAGAAAGAGAAGGGGGGAACCCAGCAAAGGTATAGACGTAGGATAAAGGAGAAGAGGGAGCAGAGAAGGTGTAAGAAGGGAGGAGCGACAATAGCTTTGCTATCAGGGGTCAGGGAAACTACTCTGGTAGGTAGGATTACTACACAAGGTCACGACAACAAGGGTGATAAGTAGTGAATCCCACAGTGGGGCATTTTAGGGCCCATGGAATGAGGGGTCATCAGTGAAGTTATCTGATACAATTTATGTTCTTAGAGGGGTTTATACAGGGTCTCCCATAGAAGAAAGACACCATGTTGGTATCTGGTCATCAGCCTAAGGCTGCCCATTGGATGTTGTCATTCAATCCTAAAGTATCCGTTCGCAGCCTCCATATCCATCTCTGTTCATATAGTAGGAGCTTGTGTTTGGCATTGGTTGTTGTGGATTTTAGTTGGTCCAGTACCACCCACTGCATGTGATCAGGATGGTGATTACTGGAGATATAGTGCTCTGTGAGTCTTGTGGCATCTCTTATGCAACGGATGGTGCTCCTATGCTCACAGAAGCGTGTGCCTACTCTTCTTGTCGTCATCCCAATGTATTTCTTGTCACAGGGGCATGTGATCATGTACACCACATTTTTGCTGTTGCAGTTCGTTAGTTGTCTAAGTTCCCAGGGTGTTTGTAATCCCAAGTCAAGTGTGAGGGTTTTCTTGGTAAAGGCGCAAATACTGCAACTGCCGCAAGGGTAGTGTCCTTTGGGGGGGGAAGGTCCCAGAGGGTCTTTTGTCTACTTGTGGTGGGGTTTACCCGTGGGCGGGTATGTACAATCATATCCTGAATGCTTTTTGCCTTTCTGTAGGCATTCATTGGGATCTGAAAGGGGAGGCCCCCAGAGGTGAGTATTTTCCAGTCTTCATTTATTATCTTTTTGATCATGTTGGACGCTGGATTGAACGTGGTCACACAGATCAAAGGGTCCCCCTTACTGGTTCTGCTGCTTGGGTGCAGTAGAGTCTCCCTTGGGCTCACATGGGCCCGTTTGTCAGCTCTCCTCAATAGGTGATCCGGGTATCCTCTTGCTCGAAGTTTGTCAGTAAGTTGTTGAGCATGCTTTTTGTAGTCCGTTAGTTCGGTACAATTCCGCCGCAGGCGGAGGTATTGACCCACTGGGAGGTTTTCCCTGAGGGAACGTGGATGGAAGCTCTGAAACTGAAGGAGAGTGTTTCGGTCAGTGGGTTTGTAATATACTTCTGTTACAAGGGAGCCATTTCTTTCAGTTATTAGTAGGTCAAGAAAGGAGACTGCCGGGTTGCCCAATGTGGCTGTAAATCTTAGAAAGGGATTCAAGGTGTTTAACCAAGTGATGAAGATGGTTGCTTCTTCCCTTGTGCCTCTCCAGATAATCAGGATATCATCGATATATCTTTTCCGTAACCTGATATGGTTGATATATGGGTTCTCTTCAGTAAGGACCATTTCTTTCTCGAAGTGATCCACATATAGGCATGCCAGGCTGGGTGCGAAGGTGCTCCCCATCGAGGTACCCTGGATCTGTAAAAAGAAGTTCTTATCGAACTCAAAGAAATTTCTGGTAAGAGCCAGATGGGCTAGGTCCAGGATAAATTCTGGGGGGGTGATGTAGTTCCAGGCGCCCCTATTTAGTAGATCACTGACCACTTCTAGAGTTGCCTCTTGTGGAATATTGGTATATAACGACTCCACATCCAGTGTCATGAGATGTTCTCTGTCTTTGTCAAATTCTAGGGTGTTTATAAGGGAGAGCATATCTGTTGTGTCTTTAAGGTATGTGGGAATTTGTTTCACGAATGGTTGGAGGAACCAGTCGCAGAATTGGGACAATGGTTCCAGCATAGAAGCAATCCCGGAGACTATTGGTCTTCCCTGGGGTGGATGCTTATTCTTGTGGATTTTGGGCAGAATATAAAAGTACAGAGTTTTTGGATCGGGTCGGGTGAGGAAGGAGGCCTCATGTTTAGTGATCCAACCGTTATTCATACCCTTATCAATCAGGAAAGTGATCTCTTCCCTGACCTCTTCTGTTGGGTCCCTTGATAGTCTCTTATAGTGATGGTCATTGTTTAGTAGGCGTAGACATTCAGTATTGTACATCACCGTGGGCATTATCACTATAGCCCCGCCCTTGTCGGCTGGTTTGATAGTGATGGAAGAGTCATTACTAAGATTGTGGAGGGCTGTGAGTTCTTCAGTGCTGATGTTGTGGAAGATCTCCCTCTGTGTATTCTGTAGATCGTCGATCCTCCTGCTCACTGATTTTTCAAATGCCAAGACTTCGGGTGGCATAAGGTGGGAGGTGGGAGTGAACTTGGATTTGGGGCGTAGCCCAGTCTTCTTTTCACGTTCCGTGTTGGGTTCGGGGTTCTGGAGAAAGAAGGTTCTCAGCCTGATCTTACTAAAGAACTCTGCTAGTTCTATCCTTAGTTTAAAGACTTCAAGTTTCGGGGTGGGGACAAAACCCAGACCTTTCTCTAGGGCTTGGAGCTCGTTATTATTTAAAACTCTTGAGCTTAAATTAACAACAGTGGTGGACCCCTTATTTATGTTCTGCTTGTGCTGGGGGATTCGTCGTCTGTTGGTCCTTCCTTTAGGTTCCAACGGACTCCCTTTTTCCTGCCCCTTCCCCGTCCGGGGCCTCTCCCAAAAAAAGGAACATTGGGATAAGACCAGGTCGTTTGTGGCTGGGGGTACAGTGGGACTTGGAATTGGTTTGGTGGCCCATAGGGGGAGGGCCACGCCCAGGGAGGCATGTTAAGCAGCGGGGGCGGGGGGCCTGTGAATGGCGTGGGCCAATTATTCCGAGTATTCCCCCTCCCACCCCGCCTTGGCCGTGTCGGTTGTGTCCGGCTGGTGTCGGAGTCCGAACTAGAGTAACCCCCGGAGGATGTATCGGAGGGCAAAGAGGATTGGGCTGCGAAGTCTTCCCTAGAGTAAGGATGTACTCTCTCTAGGGAGAACCTGTCCAGATCTTTCTGGAATTTGGCAATTTTTCGGTGAGTCAAGTAGTCTTTGAACTCGCCGATTGTCTTATTTGTTTCTTCTAGTTTCTTCTTGAATGCCGCGGCTGTAAGTCCAGTTTTTAGGTTACTTTCTGCCGCTTTAATTTGGATCACCAGGGCATCTGATAGTCTGGTGGCTGTCTTAATGATTAGGATTAACCAATCACGTGTGCACTTCCAGGCTATCAGTGACCAGTCTTTCCTAAATTCTTTATCTTCTAGGAAGATACGTGGTTCGGTGGTAATAATCAGACCATTCGGTGCTGCGTTTTTTCTCAGATATTCAGTTAGGACAGCCCCGTGTAGTATTGTTTTTACTTGTGTCCTCTTTAATTCGATCAAAGTGTCCCAATCCCCTAGTTGGGCTATTGTCTTGGAAAGTGAAGAATCTCCTAAAAGTGAAGGTGCAGCAAGGATGGCCTGGAGCTCCTCCTTGCTGAAGGCAAGCCCTTCAGCCATACTCGGGAAGGGTAGCAGGGGTTTCTAATACTCCTGTGCGTATGTCACAGGGTTTATATAACAAGACTCTCACAGCTGGCTGCTGCGCTAACTACAAGTACACAAAAGGAGAGCACTGGGAGTGTAGCTAACCCACACCGCCTCCCAAGAGAAATCTATATAATCACTAAAGGTGTGGGGTAGTAGGAACTGAGGGTAGGACTAGATTAGTCTTCATTCAGTGCCCGGTATTAGTTAGGTTGCTTTAAATCCTGAAGCGGGAAAATCATGGTTGGAAAATGTCCAAGCAAGGGGGTGCTGTGTTGTCCTACAGGAGGAGGGGGGAATTTCCTTTACGGACTAGGTGGTCTCACACACATAATAGTGTCTTGCTTCATCATTTGACCACCTAGCCCCACCCAAGTAAAATGATACTACTTGGGCGGACTCAACCTCTTGGTTAAAAGAACCAGAGGGAATGCTGAAATTAAACTGACTGGATAGTTACAGTGATCCAGAAGGGGTGAATAATAAAATTACCAAACATGTCACCAGTAGCTATTGCTAGTTTTAATGGTGGTGCATGCTGGTAAGACTAAGAGCAAGGGGGAGAGGCTCGTTAGAGAATAATGTCTCGTGGAGTCTAAAAAGAAGTACATAAGACCAACATGTTTCTGCCTTCACTGAGTGCTGGTAGGTCAGGGGCATTCGTCAGGGTCGGAGCACACGTAGTAAGTGGGGTGCTCAAAGTGAATAATGTATGGCCTACCTGAACAGGTAGTTCACGGTGGGGTAGGCCTATGATAGATGATAAATAAACCACAATTTATTCAGAGTGAAAAAATTATATTCAGAGTGAAAAGAGTGGCAAACCACTGCACACGACACAGCAATAGGTGAGAAATGTAAAAGGCACTCACACACGCATGCAATTGTGACTTACCCCGGAGTTGGGGGCGATTTGCCTCTGGTCTGGCTAGTGCAAGGGGGGGGGGGTTTCCCTTGTAGTCACACTCTGAGGAGATTAAGGGTTTAGCACGGGGCAGAAAAAGAGACGGAAATCGAATGAGGGCGCACAGCGCGCTAAGGAAAGGAGGAGACCAAGGGGGCGAAGTGGTGAAAGAAAAAGGGGACAAACTTGAGAAAAAGGAAGACAAAAAATGAAAAATAAAAAATAGAAACAGGTGAAGAGAGAGGGAAAAGAGGAGAAAGAGGTACCAAAAAGGTAAAAGCCAGGCCAAAGAGAAACTAAAGGCTACCAGAGGAGGGGATGACTGGTAACAGAGAAAAAGAGAGAAAAGGGGAGAGAGAGAGAGAGAGAGAGATCCAAGGGGCCAGGGAGGCCCACACTTACCACTCCAAAGGGAATACCATGGGGGGTACCTACATGCCGGAGCCAGGCCGCTCTGGTACTGACTGGAAGGCTGGACAGGTCTATATGAAGAACAGCAGCCAATCGGTATGAAGCTACGGAAGCTGGGGGAAGAGCCCAATAGAAAATAAAATCAGGTGTGCCGGGTGTCATGGTATGGAGAGTCCCGGCTCATAGGAGGTTATATCGCCACGCCCAAGAAACCGGCTGCGCCCTCTCGGGGGCTGCGCTGGGTTGGGAGCCTAAGGGGCCCTGATTGGACCTGGCGAAGCGCGAAGCCCCGCGGAACCTCTGGGGAACGGAGTCCCGCGGGGCCGGTCGCGTCTAGTGATGATGTGGTTAGGCAGGGTGCTTCCTCCGTGGCGCGGCTGGCGCGCACGGGGGAGCGTCCTGCAATGACGCGTCGCGAGTAGCGCGGCACGTCGCTCAAACCCATGGGACTCTGGGAATGTGAGTCCCGTGAAAAAAGCCGGGTCGTCCGAGAGGGGCGACCAGGTCAAAGTGCAAAAGGAGGGGTGGGGGGGCGGCGGGAGTGCGAGGAAGGGGGAGCGAAAAGCAAGTGAAAGCAAGAATGGAAAGCAAGGAGGGAAAATAAAGAAAAAAGACAAGAACGGACCCACGGAGGGAGAAGGGCAAGAAAGACACTAGAAATCAGCAAAGAGGGGGGTGGGGGTGAAAAAGAAAGGGGACAGAGGGAAAAGGGGAAAGGTAAGAAGGGAAAAAAGAATAGAAGGGAGGAGGCAGGACGAGCAAGCTGAGAGAAACTGACAGGGCAGGGATAAGAACAGAATAAAAGAGGGAAATGGGGAAGGGAAAGAGAAACACTGATAATGAACAAAGAGGGGGGTGGGAAAAAGGGGGGGAGAGAGAAAGAAAAGAAAAAGGGGATGGGGGGGGAAGCGAAGTGGATGGGAGGATTAAGCAAAGAAGGGGATGCAGCCAGGGGGGGCTTAATAGATAAAAGAAAAAAGGGGGGGGAGTGTTAGAGAGGGAAAAAAGGAAAAGAATTAGGTGCGATGGGGGGGGTGTTTCGAGAAAGAGAAGGGGGGAACCCAGCAAAGGTATAGACATAGGATAAAGGAGAAGAGGAAGCAGAGAAGGTATAAGAAGGGAGGAGCGACAATAGCTTTGCTATCAGGGGTCAGGGAAACTACTCTGGTAGGTAGGATTACTACACAAGGTCACGACAACAAGGGTGATAAGTAGTGAATCCCACAGTGGGGCATTTTAGGGCCCATGGAATGAGGGGTCATCAGTGAAGTTATCTGATACAATTTATGTTCTTAGAGGGGTTTATACAGGGTCTCCCATAGAAGAAAGACACCATGTTGGTATCTGGTCATCAGCCTAAGGCTGCCCATTGGATGTTGTCATTCAATCCTAAAGTATCCGTTCGCAGCCTCCATATCCATCTCTGTTCATATAGTAGGAGCTTGTGTTTGGCATTGGTTGTTGTGGATTTTAGTTGGTCCAGTACCACCCACTGCATGTGATCAGGATTGTGATTACTGGAGATATAGTGCTCTGTGAGTCTTGTGGCATCTCTTTTGCAACGGATGGTGCTCCTATGCTCACAGATGCGTGTGCCCACTCTTCTTGTCGTCATCCCAATGTATTTCTTGTCACAGGGGCATGTGATCATGTACACCACATTTTTGCTGTTGCAGTTCGTTAGTTGTCTAAGTTCCCAGGGTGTTTGTAATCCCAAGTCAAGTGTGAGGGTTTTCTTGGTAAAGGCGCAAACGCTGCAACTGCCGCAAGGGTAGTGTCCTTTGGGGGGGGGGGGAAGGTCCCAGAGGGTCTTTTGTCTACTTGTGGTGGGGTTTACCTGTGGGCGGGTATGTACAATCATATCCCGAATGCTTTTTGCCTTTCTGTAGGCATTCATTGGGATCTGAAAGGAGAGGCCCCCAGAGGTGAGGATTTTCCAGTCTTCATTTATTATCTTTTTGATCATGTTGGACGCTGGATTGAACGTGGTCACACAGATCAAAGGGTCCCCCTTACTGGTTCTGCTGCTTGGGTGCAGTAGAGTCTCCCTTGGTCTCACACGGGCCCGTTTGTCGGCTCTCCTCAATAGGTGATCCGGGTATCCTCTTGCTCAAAGTTTGTCAGTAAGTTGTTGAGCATGCTTTTTGTAGTCCGTTAGTTCGGTTACAATTCCGCCGCAGGCGGAGGTATTGACCCACTGTGAGGTTTTCCCTGAGGGAACGTGGATGGAAGCTCTGAAACTGAAGGAGAGTGTTTCGTTCAGTGGGTTTGTAATATACTTCTGTTACAAGGGAGCCATTTCTTTCAGTTATTAGTAGGTCAAGAAAGGAGACTGCCGGGTTGCCCAATGTGGCTGTAAATCTTAGAAAGGGATTCAAGGTGTTTAACCAAGTGATGAAGATGGTTGCTTCTTCCCTTGTGCCTCTCCAGATAATCAGGATATCATCGATATATCTTTTCCATAACCTGATATGGTTGATATATGGGTTCTCTTCAGTAAGGACCATTTCTTTCTCGAAGTGATCCACATATAGGCATGCCAGGCGGGGTGCGAAGGTGCTCCCCATCGAGGTACCCTGGATCTGTAAAAAGAAGTTCTTATCGAACTCAAATAAATTTCTGGTAAGAGCCAGATGGGCTAGGTCCAGGATAAATTCTGGGGGGGTGATGTAGTTCCAGGCGCCCCTATTTAGTAGATCACTGACCACTTCTAGAGTTGCCTCTTGTGGAATATTGGCAGGAGGATCGACGATCTACAGAATACACAGAGGGAGATCTTCCACAACATCAGCACCGAAGAACTCACAGCCCTCCACAATCTTAGTAATGACTCTTCCATCACTATCAAACCAGCCGACAAGGGCGGGGCTATAGTGATAATGCCCACGGTGATGTACAATACTGAATGTCTACGCCTACTAAACAATGACCATCACTATAAGAGACTATCAAGGGACCCAACAGAAGAGGTCAGGGAAGAGATCACTTTCCTGATTGATAAGGGTATGAATAACGGTTGGATCACTAAACATGAGGCCTCCTTCCTCACCCAACCCGATCCAAAAACTCTGTACTTTTATATTCTGCCCAAAATCCACAAGAATAAGCATCCACCCCCGGGAATACCAATAGTCTCCCGGATTGGTTCTATGCTGGAACCATTGTCCCAATTCTGCGACTGGTTCCTCCAACCATTCGTGAAACAAATTCCCACATACCTTAAAGACACAACAGATGTGCTCTCCCTTATAAACACCCTAGAATTTGACAAAAACAGAGAACATCTCATGACACTGGATGTGGAGTCGTTATATACCAATATTCCACAAGAGGCAACTCTAGAAGTGGTCAGTGATCTACTAAATAGGGGCGCCTGGAACTACATCACCCCCCCAGAATTTATCTTGGACCTAGCCCATCTGGCTCTTACCAGAAATTTCTTTGAGTTCGATAAGAACTTCTTTTTACAGATCCAGGGTACCTCGATGGGGAGCACCTTCGCACCCAGCCTGGCATGCCTATATGTGGATCACTTCGAGAAAGAAATGGTCCTTACTGAAGAGAACCCATATATCAACCATATCAGGTTATGGAAAAGATATATCGATGATATCCTGATTATCTGGAGAGGCACAAGGGAAGAAGCAACCATCTTCATCACTTGGTTAAACACCTTGAATCCCTTTCTAAGATTTACAGCCACATTGGGCAACCCGGCAGTCTCCTTTCTTGACCTACTAATAACTGAAAGAAATGGCTCCCTTGTAACAGAAGTATATTACAAACCCACTGACCGAAACACTCTCCTTCAGTTTCAGAGCTTCCATCCACGTTCCCTCAGGGAAAACCTCCCAGTGGGTCAATACCTCCGCCTGCGGCGGAATTGTACCAAACTAACGGACTACAAAAAGCATGCTCAACAACTTACTGACAAACTTCGAGCAAGAGGATACCCGGATCACCTATTGAGGAGAGCCGACAAACGGGCCCGTGTGAGCCCAAGGGAGACTCTACTGCACCCAAGCAGCAGAACCAGTAAGGGGGACCCTTTGATCTGTGTGACCACGTTCAATCCAGCGTCCAACATGATCAAAAAGATAATAAATGAAGACTGGAAAATCCTCACCTCTGGGGGCCTCCCCTTTCAGATCCCAATGAATGCCTACAGAAAGGCAAAAAGCATTCGGGATATGATTGTACATACCCACCCACGGGTAAACCCCACCACAAGTAGACAAAAGACCCTCTGGGACCTTCCCCCCCCCAAAGGACACTACCCTTGCGGCAGTTGCAGTGTTTGCGCCTGTACCAAGAAAACCCTCACACTTGACTTGGGATTACAAACACCCTGGGAACTTAGACAACTAACGAACTGCAACAGCAAAAATGTGGTGTACATGATCACATGCCCCTGTGACAAGAAATACATTGGGATGACGACAAGAAGAGTGGGCACACGCATCTGTGAGCATAGGAGCACCATCCGTTGCAAAAGAGATGCCACAAGACTCACAGAGCACTATATCTCCAGTAATCACCATCCTGATCACATGCAGTGGGTGGTACTGGACCAACTCAAATCCACAACAACCAATGCCAAACACAAGCTCCTACTATATGAACAGAGATGGATATGGAGGCTGCGAACGGATACTTTAGGATTGAATGACAACATCCAATGGGCAGCCTTAGGCTGATGACCAGATACCAACATGGTGTCTTTCTTCTATGGGAGACCCTGTATAAACCCCTCTAAGAACATAAATTGTATCAGATAACTTCACTGATGACCCCTCATTCCATGGGCCCTAAAATGCCCCACTGTGGGATTCACTACTTATCACCCTTGTTGTCGTGACCTTGTGTAGTAATCCTACCTACCAGAGTAGTTTCCCTGACCCCTGATAGCAAAGCTATTGTCGCTCCTCCCTTCTTACACCTTCTCTGCTCCCTCTTCTCCTTTATCCTACGTCTATACCTTTGCTGGGTTCCCCCCTTCTCTTTCTCGAAACACCCCCCCCATCGCACCTAATTCTTTTCCTTTTTTCCCTCTCTAACACTCCCCCCCCTTTTTTCTTTTATCTATTAAGCCCCCCCCCGGCTGCATCCCCTTCTTTGCTTAATCCTCCCCTCCACTTCGTTTCCCCCCCTTCCCCTTTTTCTTTTCTTTCTCTCTCCCCCCCTTCCCCCCCTCTTTGTTCATTACCAGTGTTTCTCTTTCCCTTCCCCATTTCCCTCTTTTATTCTGTTCTTATCCCTGCCCTGTCAGTTTCTCTCAGCTTGCTCGTCGTGCCTCCTCCCTTCTATTCTTTTTTCCCTTCTTACCTTTCCCCTTTTCCCTCTGCCCCCTTTCTTTTTCACCCCCACCCCCCTCTTTGCTGATTTCTAGTGTCTTTCTTGCCCTTCTCCCTCCGTGGGTCCGTTCTTGTCTTTTTTCTTTATTTTCCCTCCTTGCTTTCCATTCTTGCTTTCACTTGCTTTTTGCTCCCCTTTCCTCGCACTCCCGCCGCCCCCCCACCCCTCCTTTTGCACTTTGACCTGGTCGCCCCTCTCGGACGACCCGGCTTTTTGCACGGGACTCACATTCCCAGAGTCCCATGGGTTTGAGCGGCGTGCTGCGCTACTCACGACGCGTCATCGCAGGACGCTCCCCCGTGCGCGCCAGCCGCGCCACGGAGGAAGCACCCTGCCTAACCACATCATCACTAGACGCGACCGACCCCGCGGGACTCCGTTCCCCAGAGGTTCCGCGGGGATTTGCGCTTCACCAGGGCCAATCAGGGCCCCTTAGGCTCCCGACCCAGCGCAGCCCCCGAGAGGGCGCGGCCGGTTTCTTGGGCGTGGCAATATAACCTCCTATGAGCCGGGACTCTCCATACCTTGACGCCCGGCACACCTGATTTTATTTTCTATTGGGCTCCGCCCCCAGCTTCCGTAGCTTCATACCGATTGGCTGCTGTTCTTCATATAGACCTGTCCAGCCTTCCAGTCAGTACCAGAGCGGCCTGACTCCGGCATGTAGGTACCCCCCATGGTATTCCCTTTGGAGTGGTAAGTGTGGGCCTCCCTGGCCCCTTGGATCTCTCTCTCTCTCTCTCTCTCTCTCTCTCTCTCTCCTTTTCTCTCTTTTTCTCTGTTACCAGTTATCCCCTCCTCTGGTAGCCTTTAGTTTCTCTTTGGCCTGGCTTTTACCTTTTTGGTACCTCTTTCTCCTCTTCTCCCTCTCTCTTCACCTGTTTCTATTTTTTATGTTTCATTTTTTGTGTTCCTTTTTCTCAAGTTTGTCCCCTTTTTCTTTCACCACTTCGCCCCCTTGGTCTCCTCCTTTCCTTAGCTCGCTGTGCGCCCTCATTCGATTTCCGTCTCTTTTTCTCCCCCGTGCTAAACCCTTAATCTCCTCAGAGTGTGACTACAAGGGAAACCCCCCCCCCGGCACTAGCCAGACCAGAGGCAAATCGCCCCCAATTCCGGGGTAAGTCACAATTGCATGCGTGTGTGAGTGCCTTTTACATTTCTCACCTATTGCTGTGTCGTGTGCAGTGGTTTGCCACTCTTTTCACTCTGAATATAATTTTTTCACTCTGAATAAATTGTGGTTTATTTATCATCTATCATAGGCCTACCCCACCGTGAACTACCTGTTCAAGTAGGCCATACATTATTCACTTTGAGCACCCCACTTACTACGTGTGCTCCGACCCTGACAAATGCCCCTGACCTACCAGCACTCAGTGAGGGCAGAAACATGTTGGTCTTATGTATTTCTTTTTAGACTCCACGAGACATTATTCTCTAACGAGCCTCTCCCCCTTGTTCTTAGTCTTACCAGCATGCACCACCATTAAAACTAGCAATAGCTACTGGTGACATGTTTGGTAATTTTATTATTCACCCCTTCTGGATCACTGTAACTATCCAGTCAGTTTAATTTCAGCACTCCCTCTGGTTCTTTTAACCAAGAGGTTGAGTCCGCCCAAGTAGTATCATCTTACTTGGGTGGGGCTAGGTGATCAAATGATGAAGCAAGACACTATTATGTGTGTGAGACCACCTAGTCCGTAAAGGAAATTCCCCCCTCCTCCTGTAGGACAACACAGCACCCCCTTGCTTGGACATTTTCCAACCATGATTTTCCCGCTTCAGGATTTAAAGCAACCTAACTAATACCGGGAACTGAATGAAGACTAATCTAGTCCTACCCTCAGTTCCTACTACCCCACACCTTTAGTGATTATACTGTGGCGGTCTTGCCAAAAGACCGCCAAACTCGTAATGAGACCCGAAGTCTGTGGCTGCATTTAGTGCTGTTTCTGTAATGTGGTTGGGTACAAATCCTTTGTGCTTTTAGTTATTGGCACTTTTTTTTGCATTTTATATTGTCTTCGAGTGAGAATAGCTGGACTTTCAGGATGCCAACATGGAATACCACCTAAGTGAGAAAGGTGTCAAAGCACGCATATTCACTCACTCACCTACCTAAATATTCCTCTCCATAAGTTTAGACCCACTTCATAGATCTGTCTGTAAACTACACCACTCATGTCTTAAGTGTATGTGTTCTGTGAGTGATGAATACTTGCACTAGTGTGCCTTGCTGGAAATATTTTGCAAGGAATGGAAGATTGCACTTGCTGCCTTCTGTGAGGGAGGGAAGCTTGCTTTGCTACTGTCTTGCTACTCCTGTTCTGTGAGTATGCAAAGCTTTCACTGCTGCTGCACAATATGAGCCTGTCTTGTGATGGGGAATGCTTACACTGCTGTTGCACTAGCTGTACTTTTCCTCTGGAGGAGAGATGCCTGCACTGTTTCTGCCAAAGGTGTACCAGTGCTATGAAGAAGTGTTTTTCCACTGTTGTTCCACACTGTTATGAAAAAAACAAAGGATATATTGAATATGATGAATGCATTTGCATATGATGCACCACATACAAGGAACCTTCACAATATTTGATTTGCGATACCTATATTCCTGAGGACGTTATCTGACTTCTTTGAGGCATATTGATGGAAAAGATATCCAAGGCCTGTTGGTTGAATGTTCTGCTTTTAATGTTGTGGTAAGGGAGCACCATTAAAATCCATTTTAGTTACCCACAAAGTTAATTATAGGTCTAACAATCTAACAAAGGAAGACCATAATTGTTGATATAAGGGGGAATATAGCTTCACTCAAAGCAAGGAACCCATAACTCGGAGACTATACAACCATTGACCAGCAGTACGCTTTGATGTTTCTCAATGCCTGATGTAGACCCCACTGAGGATGCATACCACGCTAGGTGGGTGAATGTTATCATTGTATTTGAGTTCATGAATGTATAGTAATTCGACAAAAGGTTAGGTTCTTTCCTTAAGTTTAGTACTTTTTGTTTATGTCTTTTTATAGGGCACACAGAATAGTCATTTTAGTCCTCTCACACCTTCTTTAGTGTGTGTTATACCTGCCCTGTATCTGTGAGAGAAGTTTGTGATGTTCTATCTGCTGCTGCCACATGTCATTTGCTCAGTCCTTGTATTAGGGAAGGTTGCATTGCTTCTGTCCAAATTATGGGGGTCATTACAACATTGGCGGTAAATGCTGCTTACCGCTGTGCAGAAGACCGCCAACACACCGCGCGGCAGCGGAATTCCGCCACAGCTATTATGACCCACAGCTCGGAATCCGCCAAAATGTAGACACCCACACAAGTCCGCCACACCAAAGGTCAGTGATAAACTGGCGATAACAAAACCTCCACCATCACGCCAACAGGAATATGCCCACACAAATCCACGTGGTGGTCTTTCAACCACGGTATTCCATTGGCGGTACACACCGCCACGCTCAAAATACACACACTCTTACAAAACACATCCACATTGGACAAATCGAAATCCACACACCTGATACACATACACACACCACTCCCACACACTCAATACAATATAAAACACACACCCACATCACCCACAAACCCCTACAACAAAAATTGCGACAGAAGGCCAGAGAGAGACACCACCAGAAACAACACTAGCATCCACATGCACTCAACACCATCACTCACACAACATCCACGCACCTCACACAACACATCCCTAAGTATCACCCCACACATCACAACACACACCACCGCACACATCACCCACACCACCCCATGGCACCGCAAAAGACACCCCAGGTTTTCTGAGGAGGAGCTCAGGGTCATGGTGGAGGAAATCATACGGGTAGAGCCACAGCTATTCGGATCACAGGTGCAGCACACCACCATAGCTAGGAAGATGGAGCTATGGCGCAGAATCGTGGACAGGGTCAACGCAGTGGGACAGAACCCAAGAACACGGGATGACATCAGGAAGAGGTGGAATGACCTAGGGGGAAGGTACATTCCGTGGTCTCAAGACACCAGATTGCGGTTCAGAGGACTGGCGGCAGACCCCCACCTTCCCCCTTACAAATAACAACATGGGAGGAGCAAGTCTTGGCTATACTGCATCCTGAGGGCCTCGCAGGAGTAGCTGGAGGAATGGACTCTGGTAAGTCAAATCTTAACTACTTCATCCCCCACCCTACCTGCATGCTATCACATACCCCCACCCTCGCCCTCACCCCCATCACTCCAACTCCTCACACATGTCCCACTATCACAAACCACACATCCCTAACCCAAGCCCTGCACGCAACACCAAACATGGACACCCATCACCAAGGCATGGCCACTGCACATACCGATACACCCCCTTAAACCATTATCACACAAGGTCCCAAACAAGAATGCAAGCACTGGGGTACATGGTCACCCACCCATTGCACACCATGGCACATTCAGATGCACTAATCATGCCTTTACACCCCTGCAGGACCCCTACCCAACTTCACCAGACAGGAGGGTCCAGACATGTCCACTCCACCCACAGAAGAGGCCCACAGTGATGACAGCAGCTCTGTCCAACTGGATCTAGATGACCAGCCCGGCCCATCTGGGACCTCGGGACAGTCGGTTCCCCTCACACTGGCACAGGCCACTACAGAGCCCCCCCCTCTGGAAACACCCGCACAGCATCCACCCAGCGGGCCCATACCTCTGTCCCCAGGACACGTCAAGCAGCAGTGTGTCCAGCACTACAGGGAACCCAGGCTAACCCACCACCCCAACAACACCAGGGACCTGAGGGCAGTTGTAGTGGGCACACGGTTCAGGGGACAGAGGCCCAGAAACACAGGGGAACTGGGAGGGCTGCTGTGCGACAGGGGGAGGACAGGCCCACGGAACCCACTCTCCACAAGGCCCTCTCCAACATCATGGAAGCCTACCACCATTCCCAGGAGACGATGGCAACGGTACTGGCCAAGTTTCAGGAGACCCAGCGGCTGCAGGAGGAACAGTATTTGGGGTTCAGGGAGGAACTCAAATCCATCAACACCACCCTGGGCACCATTGTAGGGGTGCTGAAGGAACTCGTCAACACCAGGAGAGACACTGTGGCACAACAAGGGGCCCCTGACACTAGCCTGGACGATGAACTGCTCACCACCTCCGCCAGCGCTAGTGGACAGGAGGCACCGCCACAGGACCACAACACCAGCTCCCCACCCCCTGCAGATGGAGAACCACCCCGCAAGCAGTCCCTGAGATCCAGGACAAAGACAGAGAACAATGCCAAGACCCCCGCCAAGAAATGAGACCACCCTGAATGTCATCCTTCTGTCCCACTTTATCACCCTGCCCATACTCAAACTACCCTAGCTCCACTTCCTATGCCCTTTTGGACAATGCACCTGTGAGACTAATAGACTGGACTCTGCCATGGACATTCCTCCACCATCACCCCTAACCTATTTACAACCCCCTCCACTATTTTGCACTTAAATAAACACCCTTAAATCACAAAACAATCTGGAGTCAGTCTGTGCTTTCGAAAATGTGTATTTGCAATAACTGTGGAAAAATGCTATATCCAATGTATTGTTAACATACCTATGTCACACAGCTCTAGTCTATGCGGAAACAAAGCAGATGTCACACAGTGGGACCCACATCTGTGAAATTGAAAGGGAAAGTGACAAATCAGGTTCCATACACTGGGAGAAAGTGACAGACAGATGAGAGGTAGAAGAATTAAATCAGATGTAGCAGGCAGTGTTGTCTTCTTACCTGTGTCTCACTGGAAGTATTGATGAATCACAGTGTTCCTGTTTTCTATGTCCCCTACTTCTGCTTCCGCATCTTCACTGTCCACAGGCTCCACAGCTGCCACAACACCTCCATCTGGACCATCCTCCTGCAGAAAAGGCACCTGTTGTCGCAAGGCCAAGTTGTGAAGCATATAGCAGGCCACGATGATCTGGCACACCTTCTTTGGTGAGTAGAATAGGGAACCACCTGTCATATGTAGGCACCTGAACCTGGCCTTCAGGAGGCCGAAGGTCCTCTCTATAATCCTCCTAGTTCGCCCATGGGCCTTATTGTAGCGTTCCTCTGCCCTTGTCCTGGGATTCCTCACTGGGGTCAGTAGCCATGACAGGTTGGGGTAGCCAGAGTCACCTGCAAATTTCGAGGGACAACTGTTAGACACACACTAACTCTTAGGGACATCTCCAGACCCAGACACCTAGTCACACTGTATTGGGTCCATGTCCTCACCTAATAGCCACACACTGTGCCTCTGGAGTTGCCCCATCACAAAAGGGATGCTGCTATTCCGCAGAATGTAAGCGTCATGCACTGAGCCTGGAAACTTGGCGTTCACATGCGAGATGTACTGGTCGGCCAAACACACCATCTGCACATTCATAGAATGGTAATTCTTCCGGTTTCTGTACACCTGTGCACTCCTGCGGGGGGGACCAATGCCACATGTGTCCCATCAATGGCACCTATGATGTTGGGGATATGTCCCAGGGCATAGAAGTCACCTTTCACTGTAGGCAAATCCTCCACCTGAGGGAACACGATGTAGCTGCGCATGTGTTTCAGCAGGGCAGACAACACTCTGGAGAACACGTTGGAGAACATAGGCTGGGACATCCCTGATGCTATGGCCACTGTTGTTTGAAAAGACCCACTTGCCAGGAAATGAAGTACTGACAGGACCTGCACTAGAGGGGGGATTCCTGTGGGATGGAGGATAGCTGACATCAGGTCTGGCTCCAACTGGGCACACAGTTCCAGGATTGTGGTACGATCAAGTCTGTATGTGACAATTACATGTCGCTCCTCCATTGTCGACAGGTCCACCAGCGGTCTGTATACCGGAGGATGCCACCAGCTCCTCACCTGCCCCAGCAGACGTGCTCTATGGAGGAGAACAGTGAGCAGAGAGTCAACCAACACTGAGGTACGTAAACACAACTTTATTCCATAATTTTTTTAAATCGATATATGCCTGTATTAGTGTTTATGCAAGGCCTAGATATGTGTGACGCAGTCAAAATTAATGCCATGTGGCCCCCTGAAATGGCGGCTGCCTGACCTGTAAGGTGGGACAAGGGCATATGATGTAACTGCGCTGGCGTTGTACACCGTCGCGGTAGGCGGTCGAAGACCGTGGCGCAATCCTGCATTGGTCAACATTGTACCCTATGGGTTCCAGGAGCCAATGACGATGTACGCCGGCCTGTGACAGTACATTTTCTGTCTGTTCACTCACTTGATACCTGATCTTCGACAGGAGAGGACCTACACTGCAAGTGCTGCTTGTGACCTCAGTCTGGAAGAGACAATGGCTCATGTGTCTGGGGAAAGGGCCCCTGCCTTTAGCACGGAGGAGTTGGAGAAACTAGTGGATGGGGTCCTCCCCCAGTACATGCTACTCTACGGTCCTCCAGACAAACAGGTAAGTACACTGTGAGCATGCCAAATGGGCAATGCCTGTGTGGAGTGGTGTGGATGAAAGATAGGGGGGGAGAATGAGGCGTGCATGAAACAACGGTGAGTGCATGTGTGTCATGGCAAGGATAGGGATGCGGGCCAATGACTGTGATGGTGCAAACGGTTATATCTTCTCCTTTTCCCCTGTACTATTCCTTTAGGTCAGCGCCTACCAGAAGACGGATATTTGGCGTGCCATCGCCAAGGAAGTACGGACCCTGGGGGCTCATCACAGACGGAGCACACACTGCCGGAAAAGATGGGAGGACATTCGCCGCTGGAGCAAGGAGACGGCGGAGGCCCAGCTGGGGATGGCCTCCCAACGTGGGAGGGGTGCCCGGTCGCACCATGACCCCCCTGATGTTCCAGATCCTGGCTATGGCATATCCGGAGTTGGATGGACGCTTGAGGGCATCACAGTAGCCACAAGAGAGTACACTCTCATTCTGCTGATTCAGCATGCAGTGGAGGTGTCTGTGTGGCGGAGGTGGGTTGGGGGTTCCCCTAGACCAGGGCGAGTTTAGTAGGCAAGGTCCCTTCTTAAGGCAGGCTATGTGGCAACCCACCCCACCTTTGTTCAGAGGCAACTACACCTAGTCATGTGTGAAGCAATCGGGCTTAGGCCTTGTATCCCATGTCCCTGTGATTAATGAGGGAACTCAAAGTGCATGGCGTAGTGCAGGGGGCTTCTGTGTCTATAGTATCCGCCAACGGTAGCAGTATTGCATGCACTGAACATGTCTTTCTTCTGTCTCCCCCCCCTTTTTGTGGTCTCCCTGTTCGTGTGTGCATTAGCATCATCAGGTGGAGGAGCAGTGGCACCGGAGCAGGAGGGAGCTGCATCCCACATGGCCCTGGAGGGCGACATAACGGAGTCAGAAGCCACCAGTGGGACGGAGGGCGAGGGGCAAGGGGAGCACCACGGCGGGGATAGGAGCTGAAACCAGCGACATGGACTCCTCGTCTGATGGGAGCTACCTTTCGGTGGCGGACCCCTCAGTGCCCCCCGCATCTACAGGTACAGCCGCCACCCCCCCTACCAGCACCGCCCTCAGCGTGTGCCCCGTGGCCGCTCACCCAGGAGGGTGGGCATCTCCTTTGCCCCAGGCACCACAGCCCCTGCCCCTGTCAGCCCTGCTGCCCTCAGTGAGGAGGCCATTGACCTCCTCAGGCCCCTCACTGTTGGCCAGTCTACCACTTTGACCACTTTGAATGCCATCTAGGGTGCAAAGAGGCAGTTGCAACAGACCAATGCATACCTGGAGGGCATTCATTCTGGTCCGGCAACCCAACAGCGAGCTTTTCAGACTCTGGCCTCAGCACTGATGGCAGCCATTGTCCCTGTGTCCAGCCTCCCCCCTCCAACTTCCTCCACCCAGACCCAAACCCCTGTACCTCAGCCTATCCCAAGCACACCATCAGACCAGCATGCACACACCTCAACACACAAGGGAAGCTCAGGCAAACATAAGCACCACACATCCCACAGGCACTCACGCAAGCATCATACACATGCAGACATAGCAACATCCACTGCCTCCACTGTGTCCCCCTCCTCCTCATCTCCCTCCTCCCTCCCAGTCTCGTCTCCTGTGTCGTAGGTGCAGTACTCACCGTGGTCTTCGCCGCCGTCTTTGATGTTCCTGGTAGAGGAGCAGGAAGACAAAGGCAGGGAGTATCTGGAGCTCGGGTTCTATGGTGTCCTGGTTCCTCGTGGGGTGTGTAGAGGTGAGCGTTTTCCCTTCCAAGTCCTGTTTCGCCGTGTTTTTGTTCGTGATGAATCCGCCCCAGAAAAGGTGGCGGATTGGACTGTTGTAATACAGTGGGCGGAACCTTGTCTTCCGCCTGTCTGTTGGCGGTGACCGATGCGGTGTTTGTTGCGGCGGTCGGAATGTTAAAGTGGCTGTCTATGTTGGCGGTTTCCGCCACGGTCCTAATCCCATTTTTTTTTTCCGCCGGCCTGTTGGCGGTTTTACCGCCACTTTAACACCGATTGCCATGGTTGTAATGACCACCTATATCTTTGCTGTGTTGTGAAGCACAGTATAACACTTTCCACTACACAAAAGACAAAACAATTGGCAGTGCTACTTGTTTCACTATGTTTAGTACATGATCTGAATTAAAAAAATGTCCCATTACAAAATATATGAACAGTGTTTACATTTGGCTATAAATGTGAAACAGCAGTTTTTTAAATGTAAAATTTTAAAACATAGCTGACCACTGACTCAATGCTATGTATATCATCTTCAGACTGTTCTGACATTTCAGTCTTCATCACTTTGAACCCAAAATGAAGATGTTAAAAGAAAAATTACAAGCCCCACAATGCAACATGCCATTGACTGAAAAGTAGGGAATGGTTGCTGGTATCATAGGCCAAAGTACAAATTGAGAGATTTGTGAAATGCAAAATAAAATTGAGTTCCTGACTTTTTGCCCTTCAAGTTGTCTGCTGGTGTCAATTTAGAGTGGGCATATAATCTGACCACTGCTTTCCATTGGTTGGTTTTATTGTCACAGTCATTTGCTTGCTTTTCATTTATTAGCTTGTGTGGACTTGCCTTTCTCTTTTTGTCCTCTCCATCTGTTGGAGCATAGGCTCATTTATTGTGTAATTTCACGGCTTAGTTTTCAAGCACTACTTTTTGTTATGTACTACATGAGACTGCATGTGCTTTGCAGCTGTCTCCCTTGTGTACTTTTATTGCCCCTACTGCAGCTCCCTGCAATTCTCTCTAGACAAGTGCTTCTCCTCTGCAACCTTGTGTGATGCTCTCGACTAAGTGATTCCCCCAACACCCTATTTTGTTTTTTTCAGTTGTGTGCTTCTTCCCCCCTCAATACACCCCAGATCCACATTGCTCTCTCTCACCCTTGTGCTTTTCTTCTCCCTCCATGCTCCATACTGCTTTCTTTCTGAGTCCTCTTCTCCCCAACTGTGCCTTTCCCTGTTGCTTTACCCAACCTGCACGTATGTGTTGCTTTTGCCCCTCTCCCCCACCAGCCCCCTGGTGCTTCCCCCATCCTCTGTTACTTAACCCCATCCACTCATGTTATTTACACCCACCCCCTCACCTGTGTTTTTGTTAAAAACACTTTTATGCTACTTTTTTCTTTCTATTTACAGATCCAACTGAGTTCCCTATACTTTACTACATGGAGATCTCCAACCCAGTGGTGGAAATGTATGTATGATGAAGTGCAGAGAAATTAAAAAAAAACGATATTAAACTTAGTAAAGGTATCTTTATGTTAAAAATTATTGTAAATTAATGTTATATATTTACTTTAAATGTAAAACAAAAGAAACAAAACAGCTTCAAAACGATTACCATAAATTTTAATTCAAAATTAAATTAATGTGAACATATTAAATTAAAATTATTTTTCCGAAGCTTAAATCAAAATGAAAATTCCCACCTGAAGTGAAAACATTTTTTACTATGCATCAATAATTTTAAACGTGGCCTATTGAATTAATTGAAAGTAAAGTAATTATATTTTATTGAAATGTAATCTTCAATTAATTTTTACATTTAAAAACGTTGTTCAGATATGTTATAATTAAACAAAAAGTATGTTTTGGCTTTATATCTATTACATTAAATTATACTTATTTATATTTTCAACTATTTTAAATAATTTAATTTAATATTACTTACTAAGTGGTTTTATTTGGAGCCTATACCACTATTAATTACTACTGGGAGGTGTGCTGTATCAGTGGTTGGCCTTATGGGGTTCTGGAGTTACTACTGTTTCTTTTTTGGGCAACGTTAGACTTGTAAGTTTGGCTCCACACCCTTTTTTTCAGGGGGTGGAGACATGTAAGCCTACACTTTAAAGGAGCTTTACACTCGTATTTACACTCGTATTTAGTGAATAGCCTAAAGCAGTAAAATTCCTCAATAGTGTAAGAGTAAAGTTGCACGTGTGTGTTGCTCACAAGTGTAATTTTCCTTTGTAGATAGCCCTGAGAGTGTTGAACCTGTTTATTTAGTTGCCTGTTAAATTAAGTAAATAGAAAAATGTTTCCCAACTAAAATCAAGGCGTGCACATGTATATGATACAGCGCACTGTGCGCCTTATGATTTTTAATGATATCTTTGTCCGTTTTGCACTGGATGAACCATTTCAATCCAAAGTTTAATTAAATCGATAGCAAAGTAGAGGTACTAGTTAAATGGAAGTTTGAGTTTTTAATTCTGTGTAAACATGACATTAGTTCATTGATTTAGAAACAAATATTTTATATAGCGTTTCCAAAGAGATCAAGAAGGCTTAGCATTAGATACATTGCGGAGAGGCATACCCCATTAAGCATCACTATAGTAAAATGGTGCCAGTTTGTTTTTCCTGAAGATCACTGACAAGATCACAGTCACCACCACAGTCACCACCTATATAGAGCTTAGAGTACTAAACAGGGCGTGGGAGAAAATACATTTGTCTTTAAACTCGGTCCCTTGTTTCCAGCCCTGTTTTGTATTTTTGGTTCATGGTTTCACACTACATAGAGTTCTAACTGAATTTCTTTGGGCCGTCAATTTAGGCTTTTTGCTTTTTTTAGGTCTTGTTTGCCAGATAACGCAAGTTGTCTCAGTGAAAACACATGCTGTCAACTTAGAGTGGGCCTAGGATCTGCCCTTGCTAACCATTGATTGACTTTATTGTCACTCTCCTTTGGTTGCTTTTCCTTTGACAGCTTATAATGCTTTCCATCATCTTCTTTTATCTGTCCATCCCTTGAGGCATGGACTCATTGTTTGCGTCCTTCCACTGCTTAATTTTCAAGCTTACTTTTTTCTTGTTGTTTAAGTACTCCATGAGAGTGCTTATGTTTTCCAGCTGTCTCCCTGCTGCACTTCTCTTGACCCTTCTACAGCTCCATGTTCTTCTCTGGCCTTTCCATGAATCTCTTCAATGAGATTTTCCACTTGCCCCTCTGTGTTGCTTTCTCGTCTGTGTGCTTCTCCTGCCCCACCAAAGGTCCACATTTCTGTGCCTCACCCTTGTGTTTTCCTTCTCCCCTCATGCTCCCTATTACTCTCTCACTGAGTTCTTTTCTCCCCAATTGTCACATCCATGTTGCTTCTGCCTCCAGCCCCTGGCCCTTCATGTTACTTTCCTCAACTCCCACTGTACGTCTTGCTTTCAACCCCCAGCCCATGGTGTTTTCTCCTATCCTCTGTTACTTACCCCCATCCCCCGATGTTACTTCTACCCATACCCCTCAACCTTTTAAAAGAAAAAATGCATTTGTGCTACTTTTTTCTTTTTATTGATCCATCTAACTCGGTTCCCTATACTTAACTACATGAAGATCTCCACCCCAGTGGTCGGCATCTCTGTATGATAAAACATAGAGAAATTTAAAAAAATGTATTGAACTTTAAAATAATTTGTGAAGATGTTTTTATATTAATTGTAGAACAAAAGAAAAACATGCTGCAGAACTATTAACTTCACTCTTAATTAGAAAATAAAGTAATGTAAATTTGTTAAATTTAAATTATTTTCCAAAATTGAAATTAAAAAATAGATTCCCAACTGAAGTGAAAATATTTTTATTATGCCTCAATATCATTCAAAGTAGTATATGGATTAAATTAAAAGTAATGTAATTATATTTTGTTAAAATGTAATCTCACATTAATTTTGTTATTCAAAAAAGTTTAAGGTATGTTATAATTAAATAATAAATGGTTTATTTATATATATAATAAATTAAATTATATTTATTGTTTCTATATTTGAATAAAATTAATTTATTTTAATATTATTTCCTATGTGTTTTTATTTTAAGTCTCTACAACTGTTGAGTTCTTTGGAGATGTTTTGCTGTAGCAGTATTTGGCGATAAGTCGTTCTGCACTTAGTGCTGTTTCTTTTTTGGGAATAGTAACTTAGGCCCTGATTATGAGTTTGGTGGTCAGACTTCCAGACCAGCATGTTGGCGGCCCCAAAAAGACCTCTGCGCCGACTTTGCTCAGAGTGCTGTATTGCAAAAAGGCACAACCGCCACCCGCCAAGCAAAAAAGGCAGTACGCGTTCCACAAAGTAACAAACAAGTCCTCATTGGATGAATTCAAGAACAAAACAGCTGACACACAATGGTCCAATGGACACACCTGCAAATCACACTATAAAACACACCCCTACACGGGCCACAATCCTTTGCATTACCATTGGATGCTACAGAACCCCGACCACCGTTTTTTAAATTTTTCATAGATTAGGCACCCACTTATCCATCATCCCATAAAACACCCTGCACACACTTTTATCCATTCACTCCCTACTGCACGTTTTCTGTTAAGTAAGGCCCTGTCACCCTCTTAAGCTATCCACCATGTCACATGTCAAAAATCCCCGTTTTTTTAGAAGATGAGTTGAGAGTCATGGTGGATGAAATCATAAACGTAGAGCCACAATTGTTTGGAGCACAAGTCCCGCTCACTCCACTCAGTAAAAAATTGGAACTGTGGCAAAGGATCATCGACAGAGTGAATTCTATAGGCACCACTTTGCTCACAAAGAAGGACATTAGGAAGAGGTGGAACGACCTGAGGGGCAAGGTGCGTTCCCTGGCCTCCAGGCAGCAGCTGATGGCCAACAAGATCGGAGGTGGGCCTCCCAGTGCCCAATTAAGACTCTTTCCCTGGGAGAAGGTCTTGGCCATCCTGCATCCTGAGGGCTTGACTGGAATACCTGTGGGAGTGGAGTCTGGTAAGTTACCATACAGAAACCTTTACAAAAATGCAATGTCTGCATGCTCACAACTCAGCTTTTGCCACTGTCTGGTTCATGTACTTCACCAATATTCAATATCTGAGGTTTAACACAGTCAGTGTCTATTGTTGAAACCAACAGCACAGCTACCAAGGCTCAACACATACTATATGTCCAAATGGTGCCTGTAAATCTGACAATATAAAAAAAATCCAGGATTCATGGTACGTCCCAAAATGTAATTGTACGCTCAAAGCCAAATGCAGTCTGCACACAGATATACAGTGAGTGACCTGACTGCAACTGCCAGTAGGCTTTGTGTCTGTAGCTCCAACCACCCCCAGTGTACACCTGTCCAAATACCTTGTTTGTTAACTCTCAATTGAAGTGTACTCACCTGGGTCTGTGCCATATGTATAGTGTGTGTAATAGAGAGAGAGATAACTTACTGCAATTCCCAGGAGGCCTTGTGTCTGTAACTCCTACCACCAACTCAGTGTTCACTTGGCCAAATACACCTGTTTGGTAACTCTCAAGTGAAGTGTACTCACCTGGAACTATGCCATACTTATAGTTTGTGTAGAAGAGCCAGTGACCTGGCCTCAAAGGCCAAAATACCCTGTTTCTGTAACTCCAAGCACCGGTCCACTTTTCACTTGTCCATATATCTCTGTCTGGTAACTCTCAGATGAAGTGTACTCGCCTGCGAGTGGGCCATATACAGATCCTGCTCAACTCAGAGATGTGTCTGTCTACCTAGCTCCTTCTTGACCTGCTAACCCAACATGAAACTATTTAGGACAGGAATGACACCTTACCAAGTGTGTATAACAAGTATGCCTAAGGCCTCTCCAGATTGGTATCAGCAGCACACATTGGCACAGCACTGTGCACATGATGATTTCAGTCACAAATACAACAAAGTCCTGTGTTTGCTTGTATCTCACTCAACTAGGCCTTCAAATGGTTAAAGCTATATGTTGCCTCTCTACTGTGTTGGCTTCACTGTTGGTAAGATGTCACTTTCAGTCCATCTTCCAAAGTGTAACTGATCTGCACATTTCAGAATCTAGAGTCAAATAGTTTAGGAAAGCTTCACACATGTCATGTCAAATAACCCAGTACCATGGCAACATGGCACAATAGGATAGCCTACAACTTAATAATGCCCAATGTCTCTGCTTACTGTCACACAAAATGTTTGGAGGTAGATGTCACACTTCAACCAATAGCAATGTACGTTCTTCATCAACAGGTCGAGCTGCCAATGGGCACACCGAGACCACAGAATAGACCAGCACTACCCCCTGGATGAAGGCCTCAGTGGGGACAAAACTCCTGGACTTGTGGATGTGGAGGAAGGTCCTGGCCCATCTGGGCAACCTGGTCAGATGGCAACAGTGAGTCTCACTGTGCCCACAATGTCACCTCCCAGCCCTGCTGCTTCAGCATCCCAGTCAAAGATGCAGCCCCCACCCTGTGTACCCAGCACCCCTAACACCACCTTGTGCACCCCAGTCCTGGATCCTGAGGTGCAACTTGACACTCCTGAAATTGAGGGTCCAGGCCTCAGTTGAAGAGAGCATCTTGTGCCATGGGCACAGGCTCCTCTGGATAGGGTGCATGGGAGGGATGCTGTGGGCCAGCAGAGTGAGGCCGGCGGTACTGCTGTTAATCAGGACAATATCAGCCACGTCTTGGGGGTCTATCAGGAGTCCTAAGGCGTGATGGGCCAGGTGTTGACTGAACTCCGGGACATTAAGCAGCTGCAGAGGGTCATGATTGACAAAAATGGATGTCCATAATACCGAAATGGGCACCCTAACAGGACTGCTGCAGGATATTAACACCACACATATCAGGGCTTCAGTCCCAACATATACCCCTTCCTGGGTAGCAAGGACATCATGCCAAACTACATCTGTGACAGACACAGGAAGGGAGGCCCTGAGAGAGGCACAAACTGCCGCAGACACCCCTGTCTCTGCAGTAGCGGATCCCACCCCTCGGAACCAGGGACTACCAGCAAAGAATCCAGGAAGTGCGGATGGGAAGACACCCACCAGCAAGAATCCTCTTCCTTAATGTCCTCCTATGTGTGTCACACATTCAATCTGTGGACTGATCCTGAACCACTTACCATTTCCAATTGGAGGAGTCCTCTGGGATTTGGACTTCCAATGGTGTGGAATCTACTGCAATGATTTCATTCACCAGGACTGACACCTTCACATGTGAATTTTTGTTGATTCATGTCACATATATTTACTGTTAGTTGTAGCTTCCCAATATAAATTCAGCCACCACTAACTCATTGTCTGCAGACTTTAATTTCACATTCAGCTTTGTAGATATGTCAGACCATGTGAACCATACAATGATGATTCAAGGTACTTGTCCAATATGGGATATGTTGCATGTACGCAGTGTCCAGTTCCGGATTACAACCATTCCACCACACAAACACATACATACAAGTGTCTTGTCAAAGAAGAAATGTTATTACAGTGTTCAGCACATAGGCTGTCAATATGTCTGAAACATAGCAAATCAGATAGAATTTAATTAAACTGGATAAATTAACATATTTACAGGGACAGACCTCCACACCATAGAAGGAAGGGATTTGATAGACATTGTCCTGTGGAAAAGGCAAACATTGAAGTGGTTGATGTCATCAGCTGGAGTCATTTCACCTATCACACCAAAGTAATTTCAACGTCACATAATCTAATATTCAGACAGATGGTAATACAACAGTTTCTGATCACAGGATCAGTATAATCCAGTGCATCTGGTGGTAAAAAAAAACCTGTAAACTTCACACTTGTATAGTGCACTACTCATCTGTTAGGGTCTCAAAGTGCTGTGTGCATACTGCTATGGAACCCCTCCTGGCCTTTCCCTGTGAGGTGTCCACTCCTGGGCACCCCCAGGGTGAAGCCTGGTATCCAAGTGCAGTTGGGGCCATTGTGGAGATTAAGCAAGCTATTGCCCAGAGTTACATTAATTAGATTGGGCACCGAGGTGAGAATTATCTGGTCCAAGGGAATTGAGCCCAGGACCTGCCATGGTGGGACTTGAACCCTGGTCCTGAACCAGATCTCTGCATCAGGGTCTGCTGCTCTAACCATTGTGCCACAGTTCTCCACCTCCACCTCCTCCTTCTGGTACGACACAAACATATGTCAGTGTATTGGCACAGACACTTTGGCTTACAATGATAAAACACATCAACAGCTATATATAGGTCATACAAAAAGAGTGCTTAGCCAATGTGAAGGATAACTGACGATCGTGGCCTAGGACTACATAAATTCTGACCACATTATGACACACACAATGCATCAGGGTCACCACAGGACACAAAACAAGTCCAATGGAGTCTTCTAAACTTCCATCCTGAAAGCTGTACAGGTTTCATACACCCAAAGTCTGTGACCTCCATTCCCCTGGAGCAATCCATGTCCACTTCGTTAAGTCAGGGCAGCCATAGACTTGTTTAGTGGCCTGCAGTGGCACCAAGGCACAAAGTGTGCCATCAATGGCTCCCACAGCATGTGGGGAATGGGCAAAACCATAGATGTCAGCCTTCGCATTGGCTAAATCCTCATGTCAGGGAACCTAATATAGCTGTCAATGTGTTTCAACATTGATGAAAGGAAATTTTTTAACACCAGACTGAACATAAGTTGGGACATACCACCAGATAGGGCCATTGTATGTTGGAAGGACCCTGTGGCCAGGAAGTGCAATACTACCATAACTTGAACAATGGGTGGTACACAGTTTGGATTACTGTTTGCTGGCATCAGATCTGGTTCCAAATGACAGCATAAATCTACTATTGTTTGCCTATTTAGATGGTACAGCTGGATTATGTGGCATTCCTCCCTGGTTTATGGGTCTGGCAATGGACGGTACACAGGAGTTCGTCGCATTCTCCCTCTCCCAGGGTACCTATGTGTGAAAATACATGAATTGGAGCATCAGTCACTGTGTCCACATCAACATACATTATGCATACCAACAAAATCATGTGAAAAAGCATTTCTGACTGTAAATACATAACACCCAGTACACACCACAGCTGTCCACTACACAAGGGTCAAAGGTGACCCCCTTGGTTGTCAACATGTGTCCATAACATGGATTCAGGTGACACCCAAATATCTGCTACTCAATTGCCCCTCAAAAGTTGATAGTCTTTTCTGACTGCCAAAAATACTGTTATCGGCGGTGGACCGTGCACCACCGTCATATGCCATCTACGTCCTGCAACACACTACACTGGTGGCAATGTAATTGGACAGACACAACAAGACTGATTTGGGATGTTTGTGATGATCTGACAAATATGTTGTTGCTGTGACCCATTTAAGAGGGCCATATACTGTTTTTTCAACCGCCAAAATGGCCTGACCTACTCCACTGGACATTACGAACCGCCCACAGCTGCCAGCAGAAGTCGTCCGCATGGTAGGCGGTACCAACCGAGGTGGACACAGCCATAGACTAGCGTTATTGCCTGTGGCGGTTGCTGGCCAATGGGTGGGGCCATCAACGGTGATGACACTGTGGCATATGTGTACTCCGTGTTTTGCAAAATCAGTCACTTTACTCCTGAAACTGGTGCCAGAGACACCTCCACCACTTCAGCTGCTGTGTGCCACCTCTGGCAGCAACCATGCCACGGCCAGCAGCTGAAAGGGCCCCGGCCTTTTCTCAAGTGGAGCTGGAGGAGCTCCTGAACGAGGTCATTCCCCTGTACGGTCAGTTCTATGGCTCACCAGAGGAGCAGGTAAGAACCCTCATAGGCACATTTGACTCTGTTATACACCATCCTTTCTCTCCTCACTGGCTACAATGTGCCCTGTGTGCCAGTTAGACTTCTTGCGCCTGTTGTCTCAATTTGTGTGGCATCAATGGGATGTACATGGTGTAGGTATTGGAGAAAAGTACTTTATGTATTTCACATTCACATTGTGTTGTATCATATGTTTTGAGGTCTAGATCCTTCTTTTGTTAAATGCATATATTGAGCCAAGGAGACTTTATTGCTATACAATGACATTTCATTGGATATGATGGTTGTAAATGTTCAACAGCATGTATGTGACTGTGTGTGCATCTCGTTTGAGGCATTTTAGGATCTTGCAAGCAATGTGTGTTGTACCACAGATATTTCACCCCGCATCTGGACTTGCCAAAAATGTTGTTTGAGAGGCATATCATGACTCACTGTGCCCTCCACATTGCCACATAAGCCACATTGATGATGGCCACGTGATGTACTGTCATAGGAAATGTGAGTGTCATGTTGGTTCTGTATGCTCATCCTGCAGAGACCAGGGTCTGTCAAATGTATCTCCCAGTATGGAAGATTCTCCAGGCTGTGGGAGAGTCACTGTGGCTATGCAACTGTGGCACTGTGCCCACTCCCTGCAGATGCTGTCATGTGGCCAATATGAGGCTCTAGTGCTTCAGTGCATTGACTAGATTAGGAATGGGTACTGATGTCAATCCCTGAACTAGTCCATCATTGGCAATGTGTGTCTTTGACTCATGACCGGTCCCTTACTCCCACAGCTCTGTTGTCACTTTCACATGTCATATTTGTGCACAATTGACAAACCCACAGTGCAGATAGTGTGTAGATTCCAGGAAGGCCATGACATGTGACTCAGTAGCTTGGTTACATAGCATATGGTGTGGCAAATGCAGGAGCCACTTTGGTGGATTTTGTTCCTGAGGCCCACTTTCTGCAGGGGCGGCTCCTCCTTAAGGGTGGAGGAGCGTCACCCCCCACCTCCGCCAGCACCGGCAGCAGCAAATCCTTTGAAAGAAAAAGAGAATAAACTTTGTTTATTATCCTTTTCTTTTAAAGGGGGGAACAGGCTGTGATGTGCACTGAGGGGAAGTGCTCAGCACTCCCTCTCAGAGCGCATGTATGTTTGGCCAGCAGTCTCGGACCGGCCAAACATACATATGCAGTGTGCTCTCTACAGCCCAGCAACACAGTTGCCGGGCTGCCGAGAGCCTGCACAGGCTCCCAGTCTGTCTGGGAGAACCCTGGCTGGTTGCTCCCATCTTTCAGAAGCGTCAGGATTGGCCGCAGGGCAGGCGTGGAAAAGGTAAGTGGTGTTTTTAATTTTTAATTTTTATTTGAAAGTTTATTACCCCCGTGCACCGCCCCACCCCTTCCACAACCTGCGAGCCGCTCCTGACTTTATGTCTTGGTAATGTTTGCTAATCACAACTGTTGTTCAAGTGTGGTCAGGAGCATTTAGTGACCATAATTCTCTCTGTATTTTCAGCATCATCCCAGGCAAGCAAAGGAGACAGGGCGGAAGCATCTGGTCAGGGTACCTCCAGTCACCACACCACTGACACGTAGGCACCCAGTGGCCTGTAGAGTGAGGGCAGTGCCCCAGAGCACACAGGATCAACCTCATCATCTTCAGATTCTACCGCATTCCCTAGTGGTGGTGGACTCATCAGGACCTGATCCTGTACCATCCTTGTCCACCACCTCCAGTTCCATCTCCACCCTTCCTGCTGCTCTCCACCCAGTTGCCTGTGTCACTCACCCAAGAGGGTGGATGCCTCCTTCGCCCCAGGCACCTCATCTCCGGCCCTGTTACCCTTGCTGTCCTGAGTGAGGAGGTTATTGACCTCCTGTGGAGTATCTCTGGGGGGCAGACTGCCATTCTGAATGCCATCCAGGGTTTGGCCGGCAAACTCCAGCAGATTAATTCATACCTGGAAGGCATTTATAGTGACATGTCTGGCCTAAAGAGATCTTTTCAGGCTCTGACCTCCCGACTGACGGCAGCCATCTACCCCCACAATATGCCCCCCACCACCTCCCTCTTCCCAATCCAAATGCTCTGTTCCCCTACCTGTTCCAAGCACACAGACACATCTGCACGCACACACGTCAACACACACAAGCATCACACATAAACACAAGCACCACAAGACATACTTGCACGCAAGCACTCAACAGTCACCCACTGACCCAAACACCACAACCACCATACCCACAGACACCACCACAAAACCCACTGACACATCCAGCACACCCATTATACACTCAAATAACACCTCACAACCCACAGACCCACACACCTCAGACACCATACCCACAGACACCACCACAACACCCACAGACACATCTACCATACCCCCAGACACCACTCCAACACCCACACACACATCCACCACTCCCACGTCACCCAGCACCTTCACCTCACATCCTCCCAAGACACTCAAATACCCACACTCACACATGCAACGGACACCCCGCAAACCCAAGCATACTTCACACACGCACACATCAAAAGCATCAATACCCACAGGCAAGACCCCACTCCCTCAACCTTCAAAATCCCAATCCCTTCTGATGACCCTACCCATTTTCCCAAGGAAAGTTTCCTTTTTGAGCTTACTCTTTCCCCTGTGACCTCCTTCCCCCTCCCAAACCCAAGAGGCCCCCCATATCCCAACCCATCCCCTCCACATCAAAGTCCTACATTGCCCCCCTGCCCACCTGCCCACCCCTCCCAAACCTACCCTTACCAAATCCGAACCTACCCTACCCAAGACTGAGGTTCACTCGCAGTGATTGGAGTCAAGCTTGGGCACAGTCATGTACATGGACTTCAAACTGGACTGGTCAATGGCCTTTGCTTTTCAATATTTACTGTAATTCTGAGTATAAGGGTATTCTGATTAAGAAAATGTTGGGGGATCCATGCAAGCCACACCTCTCTGGACTCCCCGAGTGTCTAGTTTTCAGAAAATGTCTGGTTTTGATAGGTACCTCTAGATGGCCGCCGAGCGCAGGACCAAAAATGGAGGTGCCCCCACGTGCAAAAATAGGTTGTTATGTGATAGATAATTTTGATGCGTCCCCAATACGTTTTATGCCTATCCCTGTTGCGTGCACATGGTCTACCCACACAACCGAAGTAGCATTTCAATCTGGAACCCTGGGGGAATGCTGAGTGGTAGAAAATTTGTGGCTTTCCTCAGATTACAGCAATTTCCATCACAGAAATATGAGTTCAATGTGTTTTTTAGACATATTTTGAGGTTTGCATGGGATTCTGGGTCACAGAACCTAGTGAGAGCCACACAAGTCATCCCATCCTGGATTCCCCTGGGTGTCTTGTATTAAAAAATGTACAGGTTTGCTAGGTTTCCCTAGGTGCCGGCTGAAGTAGGGCCCGAAACCATAGCTACCCACTTTGCAAAACAATGGTCAGTTTTGCGTGGGAAAATTTGATGTATCCATGTTGGGTTTTTTGGGCCGTTTCTTGTTGTGGGCACTAGGCCTACCCATCCAAGTGAAGTACCATTTTCATCAGAAGACTTAGGAAAATGCTGGGTGAAAGTAAGTTTGTGGCTCTGTGCAGATTCCAGAACTTTCCATCACAGAAATATGAGGAGAATGTGTTTTTGTTAGTCAAAGTTTGAGGTTTGCAAGGGATTCAGAATAACACAACCTGGTGATAGCCACAAAAGTCACCCCATCCTGGATTCTGCTAGGTATCTAGTTTTCAAAAAGGTATAGGTTTGCTAGGTTTCCCTAGGTGCCAGCTGAGGTAGGGCCCAAAAACCACAGCTAACCACTTTGCATAAAAGGGGTCCGTTTTGCGTAGAACAATTTGATGTATCCATTTTGCGTTTTTGGCCATTTCCTGTTGCGGGCACTAGGCCTAATCACACATGTGAGATACCATTTTTATTGGGAGACTTAGGGGAACACAGAATATCAGAACAAGTGTTATTACAAATTGTCTTTCTCTGCATTTGTGCCTTCCAAATGTAAGACAGTGTGTAAGAAAGAAGTCATTTTGAGAAATGTCCTCTAATTCACATGCTAGTATGGGCAATCCTAAATTCAGAGATGTGCAATTAACCACTGCCTTTAAATCGCATATCTTGTGACCATTTGGGATATACATAGGTTTCCTTGATACTTGTTTTTCACTCTATATTTTACCAAATGAATTACTGTATACCTGGTACACAATGAAAAACCGTTGCAAGGTGCAGCTCAGTTATTGGCTCTGGGTACCCCGGGTTCTTGGTGAACCTAAAAGCCCTAAATATCCCCGCAACCAGAAGGTTCAGTGGACGTAGTGATATATTGCTTTTGAAAATCTGCCATAGTTAGAAGTCACAAATTAAAACGTAGACACAAATGGCTGTTTGTTTAACTCAATTTCAATATTTTTTCTAATTCAACTGTTACCTTTCTTGGAAAAACCTTGAAGGTCCTACACAAATGACCCCTTGCTGACTTTAGAATTTTCTCTACTTTTCAGAATTGTATAGCTTTCTGGGATCCACCATTGGTTTCATACCCATTTCTACCACTAACTGGAAGGAGGTTAAAAGCACAACAAATAGGGAAAATGGCCTATGTCCCAGTATAAGCCAAGACTGTGTTGTGGGTTTCTGATTCAAATCTGCCTGTTCCTGAAAGCTGGGAAGATGGCAATTTTAGCACTGCAAACCCTTCGGTGACGCCATTTCCAGGGAAAAAAGCAGACAATTTCTTCTGCAGCACTTTTCCCCATTTTCCCACCAAAAAAACAAAATGTAGCTGTGTTTTGGCTTATTTCTCGGTTCTCTGCAGGGAAATCAACAAACCCTGGATACCTTTAGAATTCCCAGGATGTTGGAATAAAAGGACAGAAATTTGGCGTGGATACCTTATGTGGACAAAAAGTTATGGGGGCCTAGGCGTGAACAACCCTAAATAGCAAAAAAAAGGCTTAGAACTGGTGGAAAAAGGCCTAGCAGTCAAAGGGTTTATTCTGTGTAACCATAGCATGAGTTCATCGTATTAAAAGTGAATATTCTATATAGAGTTTCCAAAGAGATGAGGTATGCTTTGCATCAGCCACATTGCTGAGAGGCAGACCTCATTTAGCATTAGCAGAGTAAAATGGGACCAGTTTTTTCCTGAAGCTAGCGCTCAGAGTACTAAACATAGCCTTGCACAGTCTCCTGGGAAAAATTACATTTCCCCTTAAAATTAGTCGCTTGCTTACAACCTGTTTTACATTTTGGTTCAAGGTTTCACATTACATAGAGTTCTAAATGAGTTTCTCTGGGCTTTCGGGACAGCTCAGATTAGGAGTTGTGTTTCAGGTGTTCCCACATCCATCTGAGGCTGATATCAGTTTTGGCAAACGATCGACTGTAAACAGATTGAAAAACAAAAAAAATTGCTCAGTGAGCACAAAACCAAAGAATCAACACAAATAGTAGGTCCTCCGGAGACTGTAGGAGGATTTTCGGGATGCTACATGGAATATCACCTAAGTGAGAATAATTTTCAGTGCCGCAGATTCACTCACTCATCCACCCATCCATTCCTCTCTACACATGTACAATGAGTTCTAAATTAGTTCTAAATGAGTTTCTCTAGGCCTTCTGGACAGCTAAGATTGTACAATGTTGTATTTCAGGTGTTCTCACATCGGTATGCAGCAGATAGGAATTTTTGGCAAGCAGTCCAGACTCATTTCAGCTTCTTTACCGCTAAACAGATGCAACTTTGCCAAGAGAGCTCAATTTCCTTCTTTTACCTAGATGTTTAATAATTAACTCAGTACACCTTGTGTATTTTGTAACACACCCGCTGGAAACGACCGCTTCCCAGGAGGGAAGGCACAGGTGTTCAATTCGCCAGGATCCAGTTGGATGGAGCTGAAAGTCATGAGTTCTAATCTTATCTCTGCAAACCAGGCCTTTGTCTTGGGCAGCCATTTTATCTCCCTGCCTCGGTTTTTCATCTGTGAGTGTTGCGTAGAAACAGATTGTAATGGGTTTTCCTTCCCACACTGCCTGTATCAATGCTAAATATCCCCGTCTCTCCTGTGAAGTGCAAACGCGAAGGTATTAGAAAACAATAAAAAAATAGGTCACTTGAAATTCAAGGAGTTTCTTATCTTGAGCTGTAAATGTAATTTTAATTTATCTTCACTGCTGCGCTGAATTGTTGTGAGATAACGTTTTTTAAAGGTGACCTAGCTGTCTGGCATCACTTTTATTGCTGTTTATGAGACAAGGAAGGGTATTGTTCTGCCTATTAACATGGCCACTGGAATTATAGGACAGTGAGAACCACATTTTATGGTAGGGTTGACTTAAGAAAAGACAAATTATGTTGCACAACGCGTCACGTTAGGATAGTATTACTTCACTATTTTGTGACATTTACACCTTAGTACTGTCTGAGCAAAGGTTCCAACTCATTAGTACCAGTTTAGCACTCAAGTACGGTGATAAGGGACTGATTGAAAGGTAACCAATCAACCTTTGTGACGGGCCTTACACTGCACAACAACACCTGTCAATGTGTTTTAACAACCTTTGGTCAGTTTGGGCTAGAAACAGTTCTTGTTTGTTAAAATCTGCACATTTTTCACCAGATAATGGATTACATGGCAAATAGAGCAGATCTATGATAGGCAATGCTCAGATGCTGATTGGGATGATTTCGGTGCCCCTGCCTATGGCACAGAAAATAAGATCACTTTTCTGGAGCACTACCTCTCTTTATCCTGCCTAATTAAGGCTTTCCTCACCCAGTAAATTATACTTGCACAGCTTCAATGGTTTTAAAAGCGTGTATATCATATTATTAATGAGGTCTATTCTTTCATAAACTCAGCACCTTCAATCCTTAAAAACGGAGGAGGGCTTTTGACTTGGGAATGGGGGTCCTCCATGGAAGTCGCACCCGCTGGTTATTGTGTACCACCTCGGTTACTGTTTTTTTCATCATCATTTAAAAAAAAAAAAAATTATTCTTTTCATTCATGATAAACAATAAGAGTGCATGAGCACCAATCTGACACAGCATCAGATCATTATTCAAACAATACAGTAAAGATCCCTTTCACCCTCTGCCACCCTACCCCGCCTTCCCACTATGCAGCCATGTCTCTCCCACCTATATAGTTATCGTACTGCAAGTCCTAACATTTACTAATCCTCTGTGTATGCAATCCCACCCTCCTTGATCCCTAATCCCTTGTCCTTTGCCCTACCTCCATGTAGTCTTTAATGCTAATATTTAAATTCATTTGTGACAAATGCCAGTAGGCACGCGTGAATTCTCCTTTCCCGTGTGAAAGCAGTGCATTGACACTTTGTATTTCTTGTTTTTTGTTGACTGGCAGACAGGAATGAATACAATAATACTTAGAGTGAGCTTTGGGTCAGCCCCTTGCTCATGATTGGATGCCTTTCTTGACCAGCTTTATTCCCTGCTCTTTAATGGATGGCTTTCCACACTATTCTGACTTTGTTCCACCCTGAAGCATAGCTTGCTTACCCTTGCATTCCAGTAAATAAAGTGTTGCCTTCCTGTGTAACTGTTCCACTTTTCTGTTTTTATTTCCTTTCCCCATTTCATTTCTTATGTAGGACTTCATGGGAGTGCATGTCTTGCTGCTTCTGCTTTAACACTTGAAAGCACACACACTCTTGCCCTGCTTCCAGAATGTCACCTACCCCATCTGTCCCCAATAACCCACCCTCCACGCAATCCTCTATTGCAGTGCTTCTCAACCTTTTGTCTTCTGTGGACCTCCACTTTATCATTACTGGAACCCAAGGACCCCCACTGAATCATTACTGGAATCTGGGGACCCCTCACTGAGTCATTATTGAATGCTGGGGATCAAATCTGTTAATATTATTTCATTTTCTTAGAAGTCACAGACCCCCCTGAGGAGGCTTAGTGGACCCCCAGGGGTCCACAGACCACAGGTTAGGAACTACTGCTCTGTTGTGTGCCAGGCAATAGATGACTGCTTGATTAAGCCCTGAAAGTTGCCCCACAGTCCTGAACCACCCCTATCTCATCTCTCTCCCCCAATTAGCCCTCTGTGGCACACCAGACATCGGGTGGTGGGCGTAGTGATACCCTTGATTTCCCTGTGCCTCGTGTTCCCCTTTCCCCCATCTTTCTTTCCTCCCTCCCTGCCGCCCCTCTCCATTGTGGCTGCTGCCATTGGCTTTGCTTTGTTTCTATAATGGTCTGGCATTGGCAAAGCAAAACAATTAGCAGTGATCAGCCACCATAACACTTTGGAAATCATTGTTTTTTACACTTTCAAAAAGTCCGTCACGTTGCTGGACGCAATGTGACAATGCATTCAGCATCCGTGTTGAATACTGTTTGCAGTACTTTCAAGATGGCTGTCACGTCGCCTTATACAATGTGAGGAAGCAACTCTACTTTAGTTGAAACTATGACAATGTCTCAATGTTGCAATGTAACGACGTCTCCAACATGGCAGCCATAATGGGTTTTGAGAAGGTACTCTGCAAAAAACAAGTGTACTCTTATACTGATTGGCCTGTAAGTAGGGGGCAATTATTGTGAGCACTGGAGGAAGAAACAGCACATTATAAGCATAAACCTCGATAGTGGGAACACAAGTGAGGCAAAATTAGGAAAAAAGATTGAAAACTCACAGTAGTATTTCTGGTACCTGAATGGATGGGCTTTTGTTCTGCAGCACAAGGATACACAGTCTCTACACCTGTGATATTAACAGTGGTTTGAACACAGGAACACTCCTTTGATATTTATATAAGCAACATGCTTTACTGATAGTTAATTATTTTAAATAATTGTGGTACTATATATTGATTTGATATTTTAACTTATTATTTTTCATTCTGTTTTCTTTTATCATTATTGTTGACATTTGGTATTAAATTCATGGTGGTAGGTAGCATGTAAAACTCCCCTATTATTCTGGTCAGAAGCAGAGAAGACGGTATTACCTTGAAGACAATGGAAAAGAGTTTTGATAATAACATGATTGCCCGAGTGGGTGTGGGGGAGTTAACTTTGTTAAGAGAGCTAAAGCCCTCATTATGACCTTGGCGGTACCGCCGTCTGGCTGGCGGTGAACACTGTCAAATTATGACCACGGCAGTGATCCCTCCCATATACAGCCAATGAACCGCTTGAACCGCCAGTGTGGTCTGGCCACCGACCACGGCGGTTGCCATCTTCAGGCTGGCGGAACACCATTCACCGCCCACCATATTATGACATAGCAGATCGGCAGGATTTCCGGGGTGTGACCACGCCACGAAAAGCCTGGCAGAATGACTCATATAAAAGGAGACACTCACCTCCAGGTACACAGAGGAATCCGCGGCCGCTAGGGAACCCAAACTGGAAGCCCTGCCGATGCTGTAGCACGCAATGTGAGTCCAGGAGCAGCAACGCCGACGACGACAATGAGTACAGCCACCTAGCACCCAAGGGAGGGAGGGGGGGGAGAGTGACACTCTCACATGCACAACACACACCATACATACAGACCACATACAGAGAACCATCTGCTGATAAATCCAACAGCAACATAAGCCAGAAGTAAAGAAAGCCAGGACAAATACCTTTAGTCCAACCACTATATTCCGGTGGGAATAGCGACCATATGAAACACAGGGAACATACATAAAGGGCCATTGGCCAGTCCAAAAGTGCCCATGCCACTACACATAGCAACTTGAGAGGCCCAACTTGACTCCTGTCAGGCCAAGTGACTCCACTGGGCAGGGACATTGTTGTTCAAGGCAGGCACCTCAGGGGACAGGGGGAGGAGAGGTGTGGGGGGTGTGGGGGGTTCTTGGGAGGGGGGGTCCTTGGATTTGGGTTTTGGTTGGGGTGGGACTTTGCTCTTTTGTTTAGGGGGCAGAGGAGTGGGCTTGAAGCGGGATGTCAGAGTGGCTGTCCTGTGTTCCGTAGTGTGAGCTTTTTCTGCGGGGAGGTACATATGCAACACCAGGGTGGCCATGAGAGGACTGGGTGCTGGAGGTACTGGGCTGGAGGAGCAGGACCTTCCTTTTCTGAACAAGGCAGAGTGGGTCAGGAGGAGGGAAGAGGTCAAGGTGGAAAAGGAAAAGTTTTTTTGGTACAGTGGGGCGGAGTGTCGGAGGAGGTTTGGGAGTGGAGGTAGAGGGAGTGTTTGTAGGAGGAGTAGGTGTTCTGGACTGGGTTGCAGGTGCATGTATAGTGTGTGTGTGTGAGGTGGATGGCTGTTGAGTGTCTGAGTGGGAGCGTTTTGGAAGGGGGGCAGACAGGGTTGAAGGGGACAAACAGTTTGTGTGCATGTATGTTGTGGTGATGTCTGCAAGTGAGGTGGGTGTGCTGTATGTGGTTGTGATGGTGGTGACTGCGCATGTGGTGAATAGGGTGCTAGTCGGCGTGTCTGCTGTTGTGGTGACTGTGGGCAAGGCTGTACAGGTGGCAGGATCTAGGACTGAAGATGTAGTGCTTGCAGGTGTGAGTGCTGATGTGACTGTGAGGGAGGAGGAGAACAGGGAGACAGTGGAGGCAGTGGCTATTGTTGTGTGTGCACCTGGGTGTTGGCTGTGTATGTGCTCATGGTGTGATCTGTGGTGCCTGTGCTTGTCTTTGCGAGTCCTGTCTGTTGTCCTGGGTGCATGCTGGTCTGATTGTGTGCTTGGGATGGGTGGGGGGAGAGGGCTCTGGGACTGGGAACAGGTATTTGGAGGGGACGGAGAACCAGGGACACTGGCTGCCATCAAAGAGGAGGCCAGAGCCTGAAACGATCTCTGTAGGGCAGCCAAGCCACAGTGAATGCCCTCCAGGAAGGCATTGCATTGCTGCATCTGAGATGCCAGCCCCTGGATGGCATTCACTTTGGTTGACTGCCCTACAGAGATGGATCTCAGGAGGTCAATAGCCTCCTCAGTGGGGGCAGCAGGGCTGTCTGGGACAGGGGCTGAGGTGCCTGGGGCGAAGGAGATGCCCACAATCCTGAGTGAGCTGGCATGGGCAACTCGGTGGAGGGCTACTGGGAGGGCGGTACTTATACAGGGTGGTGGAAGATGATGTAGCTGGGGTGGTCCCATAGGGGTCTGCCACCACTAGGGAGCTTCCATCATAGGAGGAATCAGAATCTGTTGTTGTAGCTCGTATCTCCTCGGTGGTGCTCCCCTCGACCTCCAACCCACTGGTCCCCTTGGCGTCAGTGGACACTGCCTCCTGGGTCCCCTGGGCTGCAGCTCCCCAACTCGCTGGTGCCCCTGCTCCTTCGCCAGATGATGCTAATGCACACAAGAACAGGATGAGAAAATGAGAGAGGGTGTGGGCAAAAGAAAGGGAGCACAGGGTCAATAACAGCAATAACAGCACATATGGCATACACATCACAGTGACTCACTGGAACTAACACTGTGCAGTAAAAACCACAATACCAAACCATTGCCTGGGAACAATAGCAGAAATGAACTCAGACACTACCATTTGCACACATACTGGGACTCACTAAGCCATATCTACCATGCTATACCAGCTACTTGCCAATACAAATGTACATACCACTCACCATTGCTAAGCAGGACTCTACAAGATTAGCTACACGGGCATATTGGGCCATACACTGACTAGAACCTTGCACCCATACACCATGGCAGGCATCAGGAAAGAATTCCACACAGTGTGTACTCACCCCCTTGTGGCTGCTGTGCTGCCTTCAAGCGCCCATCCAACTCCGGATTGGCCACCGCCAGTATGCAGACCATTAGAGGGGTCAGGGTCCGACGGGCACCCCTCCCTCATTGGGAGAGCGTTCCCAGCTGGGCCTTCACGGTCTTCCGGGCCCAGCGTCGCAGATCTTCCCACCTCTTTCTGCTGTGGGTGCTCTGCCAGATATGTACCCCCAGGGTCCGTACGTCCTTGATGATGGCACGCTATAACCCTTTCTTCTGATCGGCCCTGACCTGCATAGGGGACACAGGCAGAAGGATACCATGAACTCCACTGTACATTCTGTTACATGGCTTACATACAGCGTAGCTCCCAGATTAACCTTACACATTACTCGTACCTCTGCGTACACATTGCATGCAGCATAAATACACTCCCCAAATGACACACTGCCTGCACACACATACATCTACATACAGCCATGTTGCATCCAAAGTACCCAAAAGGTGCTCACCTGTTGATCTGGAGGCCCATACAACTGTCCATACAAGGGTAGGACCCCATGCGCAAGCTTCTCCAGTTCCTCAGATGCGAAGGCTGGGGTCCTATCCACTGTGGCACGGGCCAATGTGGGTTCCAGACACAACACAGCAGTACACGCAGTGGAGGTGTTGATGTGGTGAGAGTCAGGAACCAAGTAAAGTGGGATACAGAAAATGGCGGTCACGTCCGCGCCGGTGAACACCATCACCGCCGGCGGAGATCATCATTGGCCCCTGTGCTCCATAGACTTCTATGTTGACCAATGAGGAGTTTCACGGCGGTGCAGACCGCCCTCTGCCATGATGCAATTAGATTTCATACTAGTGCACTGCTTGCAGATGAATAGTTGACAGAACATGTAAAACGGGATGCTACAAATCACGACACACAACTCTGACTACATCTGTGAGACACAATGGCAAATGAAAAGTGTGTGTCTTTGAGGAAGTCCATTTGCATGTAGAGGACACCAGTACAAATTCTAATCATTTTTTGCGTGAATTGGATGTGACTGTTCTGTGTACTGTGATATTGTGTGTCCATCCTTCCTGTTGTCACACACTTCTGATGTTTGGTTTAGTTAGAAACCAACTACTGCGGAGGAGGAAGAGGAGGTAAGCTCCCATGTACAGACCCCTAGTCAACTTGGCTACACTGGAAGACTGCCACATTATACTCCCCTATTGTCTGGACAGGGCCACAATTACTGAACTGTGTCAACAATTGGAGCCAGATCTAATTCCTGCTATTTGTAGCACTACAGCAGTACCCCCTGCCTTACAGGTACTGTCTGTGCTCCACTTCCTGGCCAGTGGTTCTATCCAGATGTATGTGGGCTTGGCTGCAGGTATCTCACAGCCAATGTTTTCAAATGTGCTGAGAAGAGTTTTGGCTGACTTGATGAAACACTTGAGCAGCCATATCGCATTCCCCCAAAGTGATGATTTGCCCACTGTGAAGGCTGCATTCCACACTATGGGACACATACCACATGTGATTGGGGCCTTTGATTGGACCCATATTGCCTTGATCCCTCCCAGGACAAATGAGCAGGTCTACAGAAATAGGAAGAGTTACCATTCAATAAATGTCCAGATGGTGTGCCTTGCTAATCAGTACATTTCCCACGTTACTACCAAGTTTCCAAGATCTGTGCATGATGCCTAGGTATTGAGGAATAGCAGTGGCCCACAGGTGATGGCACAACTACAGAGAGAGAGAGAGTGTGTCTCACAGATGAGCTTGAGGTTTCACCCAATGTATGTCACTGTATGCCACCTGGAGTTGTCCTCTGTGCTATTGTTCATGAGTAATGTGTGTCTCTCACTACTTCCGGGTGACTCCGGCTACCCAAACCTAACCTGGCTGTTGACACCAGTGAGGAATACGAGGACAGGGCCAGAGAATCGTTACAATGAAGCACATGGTCGGACCAGAAGAGTGATCAAAAGGACTTTTGGGCTACTGAAAGACAGGTTCTAGTGCCTCCATATTTCTGTTGGATCGCTACTCTACGCCCCTGGGAAGGTCTGCCAGATCGTGGTGGCCTGCTGCATGCTGCACAATTTGGCCTTCAGATGCCATTTGCCATTCCTGCAGGAGGAGGGGGAGACAATGCACCTGTGGCAGCAGAGGACACTGAAGACAGTGATGAGGATGGGGAGGAGGAGGATGTGGACAACAGGACACATCTGATACAGTAGTACTTCCAATAACACTCAGGTGAGACTGTACTTATTTTCATACCTCCATTACAATTAAGTGCTGTGTGGCCGATGTGTTGTGCCAAGCACAAATATGTGCATTATGTGTCCTGACACTGTTCCATCTGTGGTCAGTCATGCCAGTGTTATGGTGATAGTTATCAAGCTTATTCAGCCCAGGCAATGTGTCAGTAGTTTGGCATTTTCAAATACATGCCCACTGCAAACTGTGTCCTCATTCCATACAGTACTTAGCATATGTTTCTTACACACCCACTCTGTGACTTCAATTTCCCTGACAGTGTGACCCAGACTGGGTGGTCCAGAGGAGGGATTGGCATACTCCCAACATGCCGTAGCTAATACTGTGGTATCTTGTTTGAGGGTCTGAAATGAGTTGTTTCTCCTCACTTATGGTGGTTGGAGTCAATTGCTTTTCACATTTCTGAGTTGAAGTGACCAGCTGAATGTAGGCTGTTATGTTACAGGGGCTCATGTTGATCTACTTCCTTTACTTCTCAATTGAATGTCACTAATGGATTCCTTTTTTGCATATCTTGGTGTGGTCACTACTGTGAACTCATGTGATGCTTACAGACTGCTTTCACACAGTTTGGTGGATGGTGGATGGTGACTTGTGGCATGCTCTCATACTGGTTGTACCCCAAACTGACTGTTCATTGGATGGCTTCACACTGTACATGACATTTGCACAGGATAATAAAGGTCAAGACATTGCACATTATTGTAATTATATCACAAAACCTTAAATTGTGTTTAAGTGTGTTTATTTAATTGACAAAAAGGAAGGGATGGTGCAATAGAGTAGGTGATGCTGGGCAAAATCTTCGGTGTAGTGGCCCAGTTGGTTTGTAGCACAGGTCCAGTATCCATGGGGCCATATGAAAGGGAGCAATGGAGTCCAAAGTAAACAGGGTGTCTCAGTGGCACACAAGGGAGACATTGAGGAGGGGCTCTCTTTCTGGTGGTGGTTTTGGTCTTGGCTACAGTCTCTGGTGTCTGTCTGGGTCGCAGGGAACATTTGCGGGGTGGTTCTGCTGCAGAGGGAGGGAGGGGTGCTGGTGGCCTGTGAGTCCTGTGGCAGGTCTTCCTATCCACTAGCTGCAGCAGATGTGGAGGGCTGGTCAGTACCTTGGCTAGTGGAAGGGGCCTGCTGGTGTGTTGTGTACACATGTATGATGTTAGCCATGTCACTTAGCACCCCTGCAATGGAGGCCATGTTGGCATTTAAGGCCTGCAACTGCTGCATGACCTCCTGGTGGTGTTCCCCTTGCAGCCTCTGTTTCTCCTGATGGTACATACGTGGCCCATCCTGTCCTGGAATTTCTGGTACACTCCCAGGACATGTGAAAGTGCCTCCTGTGCAGTCGGTTCCCTGGTTTGGCCCACCTCTTGGCACACAGCTATCCTCCCACTGGCCCAGGCCCCCTGTGCCTGTGTCCCCTGAACTTTGTGCCCACTCCCACTGACACCAAGACCTTCATTGTCTTGCCTGTGTGGTGTCGACTTGGGTCCCTGTACAGGTGGGCACACTGTTGATTGTCGTGTCCTGGGGCTAGAGGTTTGGGGACGTTGGATGTCTGCTGTGATATTGGAGTCTGATGTGGGGTGCCCTGTGGTGGACTGGGTGTTGGCTGTGGTGTCCGACTGACCAGTGGTCCCAGATGAGCCAAGGAGATCATCCAGATCCAGACATCCAGAGTTGCTGTCATCACTGGAACCTTCTCCTGGTGGAGGACTGGGTTGATGTGGCATATGCTGGCCGCTGACACTGGCTGGGGTACCTGTGGACATGTATACGATTTGTTACAGTCATTATCATTTCTGTGCTATGTGCTGCGCATGCATTACTGTGCAGGGATACACAGTTGAGGGTGGTAATGGGGGTGGTTCTCTGTTTGGGATGGAGTGGAGTGAAGGGAGTCAGGTTGACTGGGTGACATGCCATGCAGGTATCGGTGGTGGTGGGGTAGTAATGGTGACTTACCAGTGTCCAGCCCTCCAGTGAGGCCCTCGGGATGCAGGATGGCCAAGACTTTCTCCTCCCATGTTGTCAACTGTAGGGGAGGAGGTCGGGGTCTACCACCAGTTCTCATGACGGCAATGTGGTGCCTGGATGCCACTGCATGCACTTTCCCCGTAGGTCGTTCCACCTCTTTCTTATGTCATCCCTTGTGCGTGGATAGGTTCCCATGGAGTTTACCTTGTCCACAATCCTCCGCCATAGCTCCATCTTCCTGGCAATGGATATCTGCTGGACCTGTGCACCGAACAGCTGTGGCTCTACCCTTGCGATTTCTTCTCCCATCACCCGCAACTCCTCATCAGTGAAACAGGGGTTCTTTTGTGGGGACATGCCTATTGTGTGGTGGGTGTACTGTGTATGTTGTGCAGAGGGTGTCAGGTGTTGAGGTATAGTGTATGGTGTGTGGTGTGTGATGCATGATGGGTGTATGATGGCCAATGTTGGCTTCTGTTGGTGAGGAGTGGCCAAATAGACTGCGGTGGTCTGCACCGCCAATGGGTAACCGCTGTTGAATGACCACTGTGATGATTCGTGGGTCATTATTTGGAGGGTGGTGTGTTGCAGGCGTGGCGGGGAGGGTCGTAGGACCAACTGTTTTTTGCCTTCATTCGGTCTGGCGGGATTATTGCTTTGGCTACTTTCTGGCGATTTTGTGTTTGTGTGTCATAATATGGCAGGCGGATTGCCACCTCCGCGGCGGTCTGTTGGTGACCGTCACCACAGCGGTCTTCTAAAAAGACCGCCAAAGTCTACTTAATTTGATAATCACAAGAAGTAATATATATGATAGCATTTAAGAACTGAATATTAGAGGAGGAGATAGATAGAAATGTCAGCGATATCTATGAAATGTCGGTAAAAATGTTTGGGGGAAATTTTGGTCCCCAGAAAAAAGTATTTTCAGAACCGCAGAAATCTCTTTTTGAGACTTCAAGGAAAATCTGAGAAAACTGGCAATTTTGTAGCAAGCTTTGGAAGTCTCTACAGAATAGGGAAATTTGGGAAGTTGACAGAATCACTAATAGGAGATCAAATTGTGGAATGTACAAATAATTTAAAAGTGTAAAAAGGAGTGTGGCCAACGTGGAGACATGCATGACATCTCTTCATGAGAGTTCTGAGCCGAGGACCTGCACATAGCTGAGAATGACCCCACAGGTTCTTTAAAGCCATCAACCTGCTGCGGAGGCACAGCAGTGCAACCTGACCCTCAGGCTGAGGACGAAAGAGCCGGTCTGGCTGTACCAGACACTGGGCATTTCCCCGGTGAGCTGGAGACCAGGGGGCTGATTTTCACTTGCTGGGGCTGCTTGCACTAACGCCTAGACTGAACACAGTAATTCCAGCAGCCAGTGATGTGAAAAGAGGCACTGGGGGACAGCCAACTGCAGGGAGGTCTACCTCCCAGGCATTTTGGGAGAGTGGTGCAGTCCAAGACTACCATGTCATATTTTGGGCTAATACGATAACACATATAACTCAGACATATATAAGGAGCTAATTTTGCCCCCCTGGCACCATTTTAGGTAAGGTAACCTGGTGACTGGTGGCAAGGAGGTAATTGGTTCTTTTTCAGTCTTTGAGGTATTTGGTGGGAAGTTAGATGGAAGAAACAGCAGCCAAAGTGGGAGAGATGGGCATATTGACCTCGGGGTGGGAAGCGAAGAGAAGAGCAACCCGCCAGAGTGGCCGTAGCCGTTATGGCCTGTTCGCTACCATGAAAATGGCATGCAGTTGCTTGCACTGCGGTGGGGTAAGTGTGAGAGGCTGCACTGCTGCCAGGAGGGTGGCCCCACGAGTGCCGGGGAAGAGAGGAGCATCTGGCCATGGGGCGGTCCAGGCCGGCATGGCAGTGCCTTCTCTTGCAGCCCACAGTGTGATGGAGAACATGCAACAGCTGGGGTCAGACTGAGTGGGCTGATGCAGAGAACTTAGCCGCAGCAAGCAGAGTGGCAGCAAGGGAAACGGAAGCCCAACCACATGGCCTCTGCGTCTTAGGGACTACTGCAGGAAAGACATCAGAGGGCGCGGTGGCATCAGAGGAGCCACCTGTGAGGGACCTAGAGGCTAGAGAACAAGCTGCTGGTGGGGGGGGGCATAAGGGCCTGAGAAGATTGAGGTTATTGGGCAGGGACTGGGGTCCCATAACACAGGCAATAAGCGACCAGCGTCCATCAACCAACAGTTTTCAGTGAAGTCACGGGGCAAAAATGACCCAGCAGAAGTGAAGGATGAGCAGGCAGGATCAGGACCACATGGGGATTTAGCATGCTTACAGGACGAGAGTGGGGATTATTGGAAGGCCCCTGAAATAATGGGGCCATGTCCCACTACCATGCAGAAAACAAAGGGAAGGCGGCTGTCAGGCGAAGAAATCGCAGCAGATTTGGGGAGAGGGGAATGGCTCAAGAGGGTTGCGCAGGAACTGCAGGAACATTGGGTGTCAGGAGACACAGGGGAAAGGGGGTTGACGGGGAAAGGATCAACAGGCTCCAGTGGCGCCACAATTGGGGGATACCCAGGGCAAGCCAGGAGAGTTGAGGGGGGGCATAGGCCCGCTTCTGCTTTGGTGGCGGCAATGCTACAATGGAGTGGGGATGAGGATGAAGGGGCGAGAGGCGAGGGCATGGGGAGCCCGGGTGAAGACCTTGGATGGCATGCAGCAGGGCAGGTAAGCAAAGAGATAGGAGACAGCAGTTGGGGTTGGGGCCTAGCGGGGTTGCGGGTGCAGCAGTGGAAGGCACAGAGTGCCAGTACACCAGTCTTACTGTCTCTTTTACAGGTTGAGGATCTGCGCAGGGTTCCAGACTAGGGAGAGCTGGGGATGGCTCAAATGCACCGAGTTGAAGAGATGGCTGAGACCAGTGCATTCTCCGTAAGTCGTCAGGGGATTTCCTAGCAGTTGAGAGAAGAAGGTCTGGGACTGCCTCGTCAATCCCTCCAGCCCTATTAACATGACAGACAAACAGGTGGGGTCGGCCGACCAATATGGAGGGGTCCTTTCAGCCTCTCTGGATGCTACCTGTCACCCCACAATGCATAAGAGAGTAATGGTAACTCAACATGATTTATTTGTGGGCTCCAATGGTGAGGGAGGATGACCAGGTGGGGGTCTCACTGGTTAATTATGACAAGGACAGCCTTGAGGAAGGCAAGGCGGGGTGCGGGAAGAAGAGGAACAGGTGGTACACGTGGGCGGGAGGGGGATAGGGGTGCAGCTAATGTGTTGCAGGCAAATGAGGATTGGCAGAGTATGGCGGAGTAAGGTGGAAACACGGAGGGCCATGGTGAGGCGTCAAGCACCTGTACAGGCACCGACCTTGGAGCCAGGTAAGGGCTAGGACGCCAGCGTGTGTCCGGTGATGGGGTCCATGGGGGGTGGACGTGGGGAGGGGTACAAGGAGGGGCGTGGGGGGAGTGGCTGCACAAGGGTAAATATGTAAAAGATGTTGGAGTGGGCACGGAAGCAGTTGGGGACAGCGACAAAAGCGGGCAAGGATCAAGAACTGCAGCTGGTGAGGGCAACAGCATAAGGGCAGACAGCTGGGGGTGTACAGGTGAGGTTGGGGAGCAGAAGGAAGCACCAGAGAGCAAGGAGCTGAAGATAAAGAGGTTACCTTACGTGGGGGTCACAAAACCCTTGTGAGCACATTTGATGTTAGTGACAAAGGAAAATAATTTGCAAAGAGGAGTATGTTGAAATGCTGAAACTATTACACAGGGAGGTGCGATCCAAGGAGGGGTCCAAGGAGGAGGAATATGAATTGGTAAAAATTCCAAAAGTGCCACTGACAACTGAGAACTGGACTGGTGCTTTTCTATGTTATGCCAGCTTATACAGAGTGCTGTGTTGCCTTGTTCAGATATATGGATGTGATCTTGAAGGCTCAGATTACAGGTGGAGGTTACGCCTGGGGTCACTACGATGAGGAATTTCGGGACCGCTTAACATGGGACCTGGAGGTTAAGTGGGGGGAGCTGGACACTGACCTTTGCAACACACTATGGGCACCGCAAAGGTGGGGAAAATGATATATAGGACCAATGGCCTGCCGATAGTTTATCAGCCCTTTCAGGGACACCCCACCCAGGGAGGGGAGGGCAATACATACAAAGGGGCAGACTGGAACAGGGGGGTCCATGTTGGGACTACAATAAAGTGATGTGCACATGAGAGTACTGTGAGTTTTGGCACGAGTGCTCAAAATGCTCTGGCAGGCATGCATTCATCCATTGCTTTGGTACGGCAGACGGTTACCAGGGACAGAATGCAGGAGAGTGGCGACCACACTCTAGCACGCAAGGGCCGCATCATCATCAGCAGCAACCCTATGGAAACAGAGAGGGGAGAGTGGCACAGGGATCTGGGGCAAAAAGCTCATACTCTGGTTAGGCTGGACAAGTTGGAGCTGGCTATGTTTTTGCAATCGGCCAGCAGAAGGGAGGTTCCTGAAGGATGGCTTCAGGTGGGGTTTTTGCTTGGGGTCCCCAGGAATGGAGATAGGCAGGTAATTTACGATTGAACACAAAGAGGAAGTTCAGGCAAAAATAAATAAAGAGGTCCTGGAAGGACGACTGGCTAATAGAGGATTTGATAGTATCACACATTGTGGTGGTGCATAAAAAAATATAGAGTCAATTTAGCTTAATGCAGCACATTTCCTGGCTGGAAGAGGGATCCGTAAATGATTTCATTTCAGAAGATATTCTTCAGTGATGTGGCCATGTCACTGGTGGTGTTGGCAGGCCCTGGAACAATGATGGCAAGGTATGATGTGAAGTTCGCTTTTCAGCTGCTTCCGATTCACCTGGATGATTTGTAGCTTTTGGGCATGCACTTCAAGGGGCAGTGGTATGTGGAGAAGGCACTACCAATTGGCTGTTCAATATTATGTGTGTTGTTTTAATGCTTCAGTTTGTTTCTACAGTGGTTATTCACATGGCATACGGGCCATCAGGTGGTGACACACTATCTGGACGATTTCTTCTTTGTGAGGGAGCCCAGCTCCACAGATTGCCAGCGGTTGTTGATAAGCTTCCAGAACTCAAGAGTGATCTCAGGGTTCCTCTGAAGCCAGAGAAAACAGTGCAACAAAGCACTGCTTTGAATTTTCTAGGAATTGAAATAGATTCACTGAAGATGGAGGTGAGTCTGCCCCAGGACAAGAAAGAGACGATGCAGGCATTATCGGTTTGCATGCTGGAGAGAGACAAGGTGGAAGTAAGTGAATTTCAGGTGTTGCTAGGACATCTAAACATTGTGTGCAGGGTGGTCAGTGCAGGGAGGATATTCTGTGGGAAGTTGGGTCTGGCACTCTAGGGTTTCTCGCTGCCTCATCATGTGAGGCTGTCAGCATGGGTCCAGGAAGACCTTAGTAAGTGGTGTTTCTTGTTGCCTTTCAATGGCATTCCTTTGACAAGACAGTGGAACTTGGAGTAGGACGTGCAGTTATTCTCAGATGCAGCAGGTAGGCTGGGGTTTGGTCTGTATTGGAAGGGCAAGTGGTAAGCAGAAGGATGGCCAGAACATTGGAAAGCAGGGGGTAGTAGCAGTGCTTTTTTAGAGCTTTTCTCCTTGGTGTTGGCAGTCACATTGTGGGTAGAGGAGTTGGCGCATCGGAGAGTGCTAGTCAGGGTGGAGTGGTTCAGGTGATGAACAGACAGTCAGTCAAGAACAAACAGGTGTTGAAGTTGTTGAGAGTTTTTATGTTGGATGTTTGCAGCATCTTATTTCTTTTAGGGAGCAGAATGTGCTGGGGTGGAGAATTACATTGCAGATGCTACGTCTTCTTCACAGTGCGGGAGATTCCGTGGGTTGGCCAAGGATGCAGACAAATTCAGGACTCCCATGCCGGAAAAATTGTGGTTGATAGGAAACACAGGATGGTGCAGCTGGTGGTAGGGTCCTTGGCAGAGATGTTCAGATATAGGCAGAATTCCTGACATTGGGGGCACAGCACAGGGGGGAGGGTTGGCTTTGAGCAGAGGACGTGATTCAGTTTATCTTGAATTTAATTGAGAAGGGCTTGTCGCAAGTTACCATTGCGGGTAAATTGGTGGGGATTGCCTTCATGGGTTAATTGTTGTGGGGGTATGTCCCGTCTGCAGGCGAATTGTGTCAAAGGATGCTGGAGGACTGGGCAACAGAACAAGGTTGCTTAGGGAGGGTAAGGAAGCCTCTGACATGAAAGCTGTTCTGTGAGGTCATGAGTCAACTGCCGGCAGTGTGCTGGGATTCGATGGAGATGTGTCTGTTCTCATGTCCTGGATGTTTTTTGGCACGTTCCGTGTGTCGGAAATTGCTGGGCGGCAAGGTTTGGGGTGTGATTTGTTTCAAGAAGGGAGGACAGGTTGGAGATTTGGCTTTGTAGCTCAAAAGCAGATCAGAGATCCCAGGGGCAGACTGTGAGGTTGCACTCTATAGGGTCTCTTCGACAGTGCCCAGTGCTGTGGGGACCGGAGGGCTAATTGCAGCGGGGTCATCAGTGGGACGGTTTTCAGGCATCCATTTGGGGTGAGGGTTTCAGCTTTTCAGCTGCTATCGGTTCTATGCAAAGCACTTGCGCCAGTGGGGCATCCATTGGCAGACTGTGGTACCCATTCTTTCCGCATTGGTGCAGCGACAGAGGCAGGCAACAGGCGCTGGGCGTGCGAAGATATTATGAACTCGGGGTGTCTTCTAATTGCTATATGTGATTTGTGCAGGGGGTGGGTGCTGGGGGAAACACATCAGGGCATGTTGGGGGCATATTCATTGAATTCTTATTGCTGTTTTGTCTTATTCTAGGTTCCGTTGAGGGCCCCACAGCAGAAAATGTGACCATTTGTTTAGTAGGCCACGCGTTCATCAAATGGGGGTGGAGAAGCAAGCTACTCATAGGGGGTTTAGTGGGATTCTGGGCTTTGACAAGCGTTTGTTTCCAATTACATGGCGGGGAGAAGGTGGCATGTTTTAGTGTGAATTGTCACAATGTTTGAATCACATGTTAGATGGCGGAAGATGCCCCGATGTGCTGGTTCTGCATTTGGGAGAGAACGAGCTGGTGAGGGAGAAAGGTGTAGTGTTGATGAGAGCCATGAAAAAAAGATTTGTTGGAGATGAAGGTCCAGTGACCGGGCTGTTTTATGCTTTGGACCGAGTTCATACTGAGGAGGATTTGGAGGGGGGCTAGTAAACCCACAACCCAGATAGTGCATGTAAGAAGGTGACTAAAGAAATGGCTATGTTATGCAGGGAAATTGGTTTTGGGTGCATTTGGCATGCAGATATTAAATATGACATCAGGGAACTTTTCATCTGTCACATGTAGGAATGGAGTTGTATTTGTTGGAGCTAAGGGAAGTGCTGGCGAGGACTCAACATCAGGAAATAACATAGGGGATTAGCAAGACAGCTAGGAGTGGTGAGGGCAGAAAAAGTTAGAAGGCTCCCTTTTTCTGGGTGGAGGTGGCCTGGCAAGTTTTGCATTAGTTTACAGAAGGTTGGCTGGCATTGCCAGTTGGTGAAGCACATGGTAAGAGAGGGCAGGCAGGAAGTTCAAGGTAATTAGAGGAAGTTTGGTTGCTTAGTTGTTGTTTAATGCAGTCAGAGGTGGTAAGGAAAACGTTAAGGTTGAAAACTGTTGCCATACAATACAATGCAAATGAGATCGTGGTGGGGTATGTAGGTGGTGCCGGAGGGAATGGGGAAGGAGACTGGATAATTCATTTGAAGTATAGTGAGGTGGTATTTCTGTAAGGCGGTTTGCCCAGGTAACATTTGTGAAGTGCATCTGTCTCAAAAAAGCAGCCTTTTTTACACAATACATATGGTTAGTGGTCTGTACTGTGCCCCTCTCTCGAAAGGAGGGTTTAAGAGGCAGCCAACTGCAGGGAGGTCTGCTCCCCATGCATATTGGGACAGTATTGCAACCCATGTCTGCCATTTCATATTTCGGGCTACAAAGATAGCACATATAGCCTAAACGTATATGAGGGGCTATCTTGAGCTCCCCATAACCAATTTAGGTATAGTTGTCTGGGTGACTGGTGGCAGAGAGATCATTGTTTCTTTTCCCCCACCCTCCCATCCCTATATAATAGCTTTATGGGTGGCTCTCTGTCAGGGGATTGCTTATTTAGGGGCCCTGTTGTTGAAACAGGTGTGCAAGGGTTATTTGTGTATCATCGTCACTTGAGGCAGTGCATGGTGGAGTTTACAGAAGTTTGGCTGGCGTTGCCAGTTGGTGAAGCACAAGGTGAAAGAGGGCAGGCAGGAAGTTCAAGGTTAAGTAGAAGAAGTGTGGTTGCTTAGAGGTTGTTTCATGCAGTCATAAGCGTAAGGAGAAAGTTAAAGATGAAAACTGTTGAAATGCATTACAAATCAAATGAGATCATTGCAGGGTGGGGTGGAGATTGTAGGGGAGGGGGAAGGAGACTCAATAGTTCAATTAATGTATAGCGAGGTGGTAGTTCTGTAAGGTGGTTTGCCCAGGTAGAGTTTTTGATGTGCACCTGTCTCAATAAAGGGGCCTTTTTCACACAATATAAATGGTCAGTGGTCTGCGACCCTCCCTCCCAATACAAGACTCGGAGCAGCCAAATGAGCTGCCCGTGACTGTTGGCACTGGGCTGTTCTTGCAGCCTAACAGCACAGTGCCCAGTCAATGAGAAGCTGTGAGGGTGAGGCATGGTGTCTGGAGCTTCAGCCAAGCTTTAGTCGAGATTGAGTCCTCACGTGCTGGTGAGCTGAGGCCGGGAACTTCTCTTTCCCCAAAAGCCTTAATGGAGGAAAATATTTGCAGTTGTAACCTGCAGGTAAAGAGACTGTTCTTCATGGTTTTCCATTAAAACAGAGCATCAGTTCGAAATGTGAAGCCTTGCAGTAACTGCACTGTGCAAGAGCGCTCTGCTCTCTAACTAAGCAAAGTATGCATTGAAGAATACTCTTTACCAATGTGTTTGGTAGTCCCTAAATTCCTGCACTCTGAAATAAAAGGCAAGAGAAGGCACCATCATCTCCACACACAGTAAAGGAAGGGGAGAACAAAGGAGAGAACGCAAACAGATAAAGGAAAAAAGAGAGGGGTAGGGTGAAGAAGAGTTGCTAAGGGAGAAAGTAGGGAGTGAAGCCAGCAAGAAGAAGGGCTGAGAAAGGAGAAGGAAAAAAGAAGAAAAAAAGCAAAGGCATGTGGAGGATTACTCAGGACAGGAAATGAGGAAAGACAGTGAGGGGAGCAGGGAAAATGAGACGAGTAGAGAGAAAGGGGGAGAATGAAGATTGAAGTGATAACAAGGGAGGTAGGAGGACAGTGAAAGTAAGGAGGGGAAGAATAAGAAATGACGGCTCAGGGGGTGATCATGTAGATGTTATAGTTAGAGAACAGGAGGTGAAGGATCAAGAGACAGAATGAGCGGGCAGAAGGAAGGAATAGTGAGGGGGGAGCAAAGAGGCGTGAAAATGGTAGAATTTGAGGAATAATGTGTTGCTAAATGTGCCATTTTTCCTCAGTTTAATGCAAAAGTGAACGCGAACCCCTCAGGCATGCCATGTGGTGGTCAGGCGCTCCCGCTTCACTCTATCTCCATGCAGTGTGCCATCACATAGGAGAACTGTCCTAGATTAGCTGAGGGCTGGATCCACGTGCCCTCGGAGGTTCAGAAGATCCTTTGGCTACAGAGAGGGATCACTCACCTGATGGGGAACACAGGCTTAACCCAGGGCAAAGCAATGTATAGGGGGCATTTAATGCCACTGCAGGTCGAGTCACTGGGGCTAAGTGCTACTTTCAGATTCCCAGGGAGGATCGGAGATGAAGACTCTGCTAATTGTGACAAATGGCAGAGTCCATAGAACAAATGTTGGCCAGCAATCACCCAAAGAGGCCACACTGACTCCTGCTACTGATTTCTACAGTCACAATGGTCCCACAACCACTACTCATCCTCTGTTTGAAGAAGAACAATCTGAGAACTACCATATAAAGCCAGGGGGGCTCTTCCTGGACATTGATGTCACCTCAAAAAACTGGGCTTAAGAAAAATATAACAAATTAGTGGCACCCTACCACAGACTTGTGTGTGCTTGAAATGGAGGCAATGGAACAGAGCAGTGTATCAGTGAACATGACATTAAAAAAGTGGGGGTCGCCCTCCCCATTAACCAAGAAAGATCTGCAGAATTGCTCAGTGACCTCTACAATAAAATCCCTGCTGTGGTCACCATATACAAGCAAGCGTTGAAGTCAGACATGTCAGTGGCTCTCTCAGATATGAATAAGGACGTGCATGCACTGGGGGAATAAGGATGAGACCGTGCCTATGAGCCAAGAGATGGAAAAGACCCAGGCTCTGCGGACTAAGACAGAGGACAACATCAAGGCACAAGTGCACAAATCCTATGGATTGTTCTGAATGCAATAACATGAGGATTTGAAGTGTGAGGGCGAATAAAGAGAAAACAGAGTTAGCTCACTATTTCCAACAACTATTTCACTTAATTGTAAGGGAAGATCCATCCACTGACATTCATTAAAATATTTAGAGCCCAAAGGGTATTAGCTCCAACAGACTCACTGGAAGATCACTCAAGAGACATTATTGGAAAGCTGGCATCTTCCTCCATCAAGGATAAAATAATGCGAGAGGCAAGAAAAAGGAAGTCAATCACTTTTAATACCAGCTTATAGATTTTTTCCAAGACATCTCATGAAGTATCCTCAATAAACGTCACCAACTAGCACGATAACAGCAGAAGTATGGGAAAGGCAAATTAATCACCAATGAACCTTTCTTTTTGCCTTGGCGCTTCAGTTTGGCTCTAGGTCCTGTGCAGTCAGCACAGTGGAAGTGGTGCAGGAAGTCTTGGTGCCAGCATGGGAGACTCCATCAAAGCAGACAGTAGGGGATAGTTAGAGTCAAGCACGACCCAAAGATGTGAGGAAAACACAAAAGGGTATTTTAACAAGCCCATAGCGCCTCCTTGTGCTGGCCTAGCTTAATTTGTTTTTTACTCTAATGCGGCGTCAAGGAGACCTTTTCCCCACACCAGATTTACAAAGTGATGCAATGCAGGCATTGCACCACTTTGTAACCCCCTGCGCCACATTATGCTTGTGCCAGGCATAAAATATGCAAAGGGGGGGGGCGTTCCCCCATTAGGAAGATCAGAAAAATTATGCAGCGAAATTTACAAGATTTCACTGCGCCATTTTTCCCCATCATTTTTAACGCCTGCCCATGGCAGGAGTTAAAGTGAGGCTCCCATTGTTTTCAATGGGCCTCCCCACACATTACTGGATTAGCACCATCATTTTTGGCACTAGTCGACCAATGTGACAAAATAATGTAAAAAATGTTGATGCTATTGTGCTAACATGCACCATGGTGTGCCGTGTTGTAAATACAGCACTACCATGGTGACTTTAGGGGGTGCAAGTAAAGTGACGCATCATAGCTGATGAGACACTTTCTTGTAAATTTGCCTGAAAATCCTCAAGGGAGTTGACACAGAAGTGACAATGGAATGCACTGAAAGTGGAATACAGAACTTTTGATGTAACATTAAATTGGCCCATCACTGCTATTTGTGACCTAAACATATCAGTGATAGAGGCTACTTTTCAAGACATGAAAACTTAGAGTAAGGAGATGAACTAAAAGGAAACCAGGCAGGGGGTGGAAAGTGGAGAAGGGGGTACCACACGATTCACTAACACGTTAATGGGTTTTTGACACCTATTTATTGGGTGGGATATGGGGAGGGTGAGGCAAGTGGGCTTAGGGGAAATGATGTTGGGGATAGTTTCTGAGAGGGGTGGACTGATGAGAACTGACAGATATTATCAGAACTGGCTTCCATGAGTTTATGAACTAAAACGTTTATTTGGGATATTTTTAAGACTGTTGCTAAAGACCAGTGTATCTTCGAAAAAGCTGGGCAACAAAACAGTATAAATTATTCCTTAAAATTTAGTAACTGAGCTCGCAGCTGCGGGAATGGACTTTAAGAATTAGGCACCTGGGTCTATTTGCCACAAAAAAGTCTGAAAAACCCTTGCTCTTCCTGCATCAAAAGTGCTATGAAAAAGCTAACAAGACAGACTCTGTCCTGGCGCAAAGGCACAAGCTAAGGCTATGATGAGGATTCCCACCATGCAGTGCTTAGTTTATAAATAAAAATAACAATGTGCCAGTGCTCAAAGCTCTTGTCTTAAACATGCTGGTCCTGAAATTAAATGTGTGAACACAGAATACTGAGGCAGCGTAATCCTGAAGCCATCTGGGTCCTCTTCAATCCATTTAAAGCCTCTCCCAACCCTTCAGCTCACTCTTGCAGCTTTCTGCTTTCTCCCTGCGTGATGCTTTTTTGTTTTTCTCTTTTTCCGTCTTTCCCATATGTGCTTTTTGCTCGCAGTAAATGCTTGAGGCAGAAAAATAAGCGCCGGCTGGTGCTGCCAGGCAAGATGGCCGCCTGACAACGGAGCTCCGCGCATCGTTGGACACGTTTTAGGAGCTGGAACCATTTTTTCTTTATTTTTCATGGCGCTTCGAATATATTAACCTTTTGGATGTTTTGGTGAGCATTTTCAACGTTTTAAATGCCGCCTGGCTTCTTTTCTTGCCTCTTAAAACATGCTTTTATATTTCTCCTCATGAAAGCGGCCATCTTGAATATTAATTGCTCACCAATATAAAGTGCTTATTTGTTTGGACTGTGAATCTTCAGTGATTTTGTTTGCAGTTTCTTGCGTAAGCCATGTAATTCATTTTTGCTGCTTCATGAATATATATTTGGAGTTCCTGTGTTACTTGCTTCCTTATTGAAGGCTTTTCTTTTTATATGGGCAAACAAAAGAAAATTAAATCTCTGTCACATCAGTTGTCCCCGACTGACAAACTCTCACAGTTTTTACAATTGGATTCTTTTGCTGTAGCGTCTTCTTCTACCACGTCAAAGATGTCTTCTTCATCTTCTTCGCCTAAAGTCTCTCGGAATATTTCTACAACTACTCATAAGAGGATCAAACAAGACCCACCTTTACCAGTAAAATCTCCCTTACCGATCTCTCTTGAACTTGTGCTTGACGAAATACGCACACTGCGTCCTTTTATTGAAGAAACTAATTTTTGGATGTAAAATCTTGATAATAAGTGATCTCAAATGGAAGTGAGAGTCTCTGTTTTGGAGCAAAGAGTCAGTGATGTGCAGGACGAAAATAAAATTACTAGTTTGGAGAAGGATGTGTCAACTTTGAAGACAATTGCGGAGGATTTGGAGAACAGAAACAGGAGCAATAATCTTCGCCTTTTTGGATTACTGGAAGGTCTTGAAGGGAGTGATCCAATTTCATTTTTTGCTTCATTCTTTCCAAAGTTAGTGGATTTACTATCTTCTACGGTATTAAACATCCACATTGGTCATCGTCCTCCGTATTCTTCCTTATTTAAACCACAAGGTGTGATTATTTTCTTTCTTGAATTTACTGATCTATTGAGAGTTCTTAATGCTGCGAAAGCCAAAAAACAAATATCTTGGCAATGAAGTAAGATCTTCATCTCACAGGATGTGTCCAAAGCTACAGCAAACAGAAGGAAAGATTTTTTGGATCTTCGTCCACACCTTCATGACTTGGGAGCTCGTTTCGGATGATTCCATCTGTGTTTGTTTAAAGTGACATATCAAAATAAGACAACTTCATATACCTCTCTAGCAGCTCTTCGCGATTTCATAAGAATACATTCTACAAACCCTATGGAAACGGCTGGTCGTTCTACACGTTGACTATATGCATCTCTTATTACATTATGCCATTGTTCATTACTATTACGATGCAACTGATGGTCCTTCATATGCAGTTTATATATTATATTATATTGATGTGATTATAGGTCTTCTTTATTAATGCATTGGTTCCTTTCCACAGGTTCCTGGTGTTCTATATATCATTATTCTTGCTCATATAATTTGTCCGTTGATGCATTCCGTTTCCTTGCTGTGCCGTCTTCAGTCTGTGCTGTCACCCCCGCTGTCTCATTGTCCATACATCTCAGGTATGTTTTTGCAGTCGTCTTTATTTGACATGTACTGTCTCTTCTTTTTCTCTTGAATATCTTCAATGTTTTCTCTTATTGTTTCCCCTTTACTCTTTCCTTCCTTCCTTTGTTTTCCTTGTTTTTCTATCCCTTATATGTATTTTCAATTATTTATGGTACAAGACCTTTCATGTATGTATATGGTTAAGTGACGTAAAATTCAGAGTTATTTCTTGGAATGTATAAGGGTTTATTAACCCAATAAAAAGGCAGAGAATTTTATCCCATTTAGCTAAATATAATCCAGACTTGGTTCTTTTACAAGAGACCCATTTGACGGATTCTGAAGCAATGAAACTTATAAGATGTTGGGTGGGTAATGTTTTTACTTCTCCTACATCCACAAAGAAAATTGTGTAATTGTGCTTTGCCATAAAAAATTATCAGTTAATGTTATTTCTCAAGACTCGGAGTCCAATGGTAGATGGCTCTTTGTGAAGCTAAGTATTAATGGGATTATAATGACCACTGGTAATATTTATGGTCCTAATCACTCAGATTACTTTTTTTGGCCTAATGTTACTAAACAATGTTTACTTTATAATGATGAATTGTTTTCTTCTAGGAGGGGATTGCAATCAAATTATTGATCCTTTTATAGATAGGCAATCTGCAATTAAATTTTCTCCCCATAAAATACATAAACAATTTAAGGCATTTCTCTCACAATGTAAATTAGTTGATTCATGGAGAACCTGTAATCCTGATAGTAGGGATTTCTTGTTTTATTCTCCACCACATGGCTCCTTATCTAGACTCAACCATATTTGTGTTTCAAAATCACTATCCCAAACTCTTATTAATTCCTCCATTGAACCTATGGTTATATCTGATTATGCTCCAGTCATTACGGATTTTGATTTACTTCCGGTGCATCCCAAATCCAAAAGGTGGCGATTTAATAATTTGTTGTTGCTTGATTCTAAATTTTCCACATCCTTTGTTGCTTTTGCAGAGGAATTTTTCCGATTTAATGATGATTCTCATGATTCCCCACAATTGTCATGGGATTCATTTAAGGCTGCAGCCCGTGGGCATACAATAAATTTTGTATCTAATAAAAAGAAAACTTTTAATACACATCATCAAACTCTACTTCTAAAAATTAAATGTTTAGAGCATCAATATTATTCTTCCTCTTCTAATTTTAATCTACAAGAAGTTATTCAAGGAAAATTGCAATTTAACAAAATCTTGTTGGATAATGCCTCCTCTTTTCTTCTACATAGTTGCGCCCGCCATTATGAGGGTCGAAATAGATCGGGAAAACATCTTGCTAAGTCCCTTTTTAAGGATGACGATATCCTAGCTGAATTCGTCAACTATTATACAACACTTTATACTCCTGAGTCAATCCTGACTTCCTTACAGCTCGATGATTATTTAAAGAAAATTCCAGACCCTAATAAGACTTTATTTGACGTCTTTTCTCTTGAAGTGGATATTTCTTCGTCAGAAATGTTGAATGCCCTTCATTCTCTTATAAAAGGTACGACTCCTGGTCCGGATGGATTCACTGTGAAATTTTTTCTACATTTTTCTGACATTCTACTTCTCAAACCTTTACAGCTTTTTGAATTCTTCACAGGATCTGGCTATACAGGGGGAACATTTCAAGAAGTATCGATTTGTTTAATCCCAAAGGAAGGTAAGGACCATACTTTTTGTAAAAATTATAGGCCAATTTCTCTGCTCAATACAGATTATAACATTTTTGCTAAATTGTTTACCTTATGTCTTGATCCCCTTTTACCTGCAATGATAAGTAAGGAACAAACTGGATTTGTCAAAGGTAGACTTGCTTCTGATAAATCTAGAACATTCTTCAATGTACTCAGTAAAGCTTCTGCTCTTTCGTACTCCTTAGCAGCAATTTCCATAGATGCTGAGAAAGTGTTTGATCGATTAGTCTGATCTTTTCTATTGAAAGCCTTAGCTTGGCATGGTTTAGGGCCCCAATTGATTTAATTTATCTCTTTGCTTTATCAATCCCTAATGGCATCGATATTGGTGAATAGGAAATTGTCTAGATACTTTTCATTAAGTCGAGGTGTTCGTCAAGGTTGTCTGCTCTCTCCTCTCCTATTTATCTTAGCTCTAGAGCCTTTTCTATCCTGTATTAGAAATAATATTAAAATTGAGGGTTTCTAATATGGTGAGAAACACTTGCAATTAATGGTGTATGCAGATGATATACTTTTATATATTTCAAACCCTGAAATCTCGATTCCGTTTCTACTTCAGGAGATAGAGGATTTTTCTTTGATTTCAGGTTATAAGATAAATTTGGATAAAACTGAAATCCTCCCTCTAACAAAATTTTGTTTTAGATCATCGTTTGATATTACTGGCTTTCATTAGAATACATCCAAGATTAAATATTTAGGTATTTGGTTTACCTCTTCCATTAAAAAGTCCATTGAAGTAAATATCTCTGATGCTTTAGAGAAGGTTGATAGATCTCTTTTTGTTATGGAATCCTTCATTTTTATCTTGGTACGGTTGTCTTGACTATCAAAATGATGATTTCTCCTAACATTTATATATCCTTTCCATGATTCCGAGCCCTCTTCCTGTTACTTTTTTTAAACAACTTGATTGAAGACTGTCTAAATTAATTTGGAACAATAAGAAATCTAGAATTTCTCTTAGTCAACTTTGTCATTCTAAACAGGGGGGTGGAGCCAACTTTCCTGATTTCCGACTATATCATAAATCCTTTTGTTTGCATCAAGATTCTAGAGGTATCTCCTTTTCAAGCTCTGTGTTTACTCCCTTATGGTTGGATTTTGAATGTTCTTTTCTTCTACCTTTTTTCCCTCATGAGGTGGTATCCTTTTCTTATAATATTTTGATTATCTCCTCCCGCTTCTTAAACATACTTGTGCTCTTCTGTGTTCTCACTATTTATCTCCACTTGTCACTTATTCCTCTTTTCTGAATTCCCCTGTTTGGCATAATCGTCTAATCAATAATAATAAACAACCTTTATTTTGGAAATCTTGGAGACAAAGAGGTATAGCGTGGGTCAAAGATTTATTTTCCAATAATACTCCACTTTCATTATCACAATTCCAACTTCTATTTTACTGTCCTAATTCCTTCATAAATATCTCCTTCTTATTAATATTATCCTTGATGTACTATTCTTATTGCCTTCTGTTCCTTCTTCTTCGGAATTGCCTTTTTCTTTGTCCTCCTTTCTTACCTAATTTCCTAAGGCATCAAGTATTTATAAACTTTTTCATTCTCCTGTTTTGACATGGCCTAAATCTAAAATTGAATCTCAATGGGAATTGGATTTGGGATGTACCTAGACTATTCCCTTCTGGAATAAGATATGGCATAGAGCATATAAAATATCTAGATCAGCTTCTACCACACAGTCACTTTTCTTTCTTTATCACAGACTTTATTTTACGCCCTCTACTATAGTTACATTTTCTGTATCTTTAACTTCAAATTGTTGGTCTTGCGATAGCCAAAAGGGAGATCATATGCATATCCTCTTTGAATGTCCTCCCACTATCACTTTTTGGAGAAAAGTTTGGCATCAGCTCACTTCCATTTTCCATTTGAGATCCCAATTATCTCCCTCTGTGCTTTTCCTAGGTAGTCTCTCTGCTGATATTGTTTCAGATGATGATAATTTAAAGTTGTTGGATCTCATGTTAGCTTTAGCCTTTCTGCAAATTACTCTCAATTGGAAAAACGAATCCAACGTTTCCTATAAAGCTTGGTGATATAATGTTTGCCACTGTCATAGTCTAGATATAGCATTTACTTCTTAATGCTGCCCCTCCATAAACAGAGATCTGTGTTGGTTACCTTTGACTGATTATCTTAATGCTGTTGCTTGCAATCCTATTAATTGTACATCATCTGAGAATTTTAAGCCACCATGTATGGTTTGCTGTCTCTGTTCTTGATTGAATTTAATTTTAATTTCACTATATGCTTTTACTGAGTACTACAGTTTTTAGTTTTTTAATACACATTGGGGGTCATTCTAACCCTAGCGGTCCAAGACCGCCAGGGCTAAAATGACGGGGGCACCGCCAACAGGCTGGCGGTGCCCCGCTGGGCATTCTGACCGCGGCGGTTCTGCCGCGGTCAGAAGTGGAAAACCGGCGGTCTGCCGCCGGTTTTCCGCTGCCCAAATGAATCCTCCATGGCGGCGCAGCAAGCTGCGCCGCCATGGAGGATTCTGACACCCCATACCGCCATCCTGTTCCTGGCGGTTCTCCCGCCAGGAACAGGATGGCGGTATGGGGTGTCGCGGGACCCCAAAAAGAATTTCAGTGTCTGCTCTGCAGACACTGAAATTCGCGACGGGTGCAACTGCACCCGTCGCACCTTCCCATTCCGCCGGCTCAATTCTGAGCCAGCGTCCTCGTGGGAAGGGAGTTTTACACTGGGCTGGCGGGCGGCCTTTTGGCGGTCGCCCGCCAGCCCAGTGTAAAACACAGAATAGCCGCAGCGGTCTTCCGACCGCGGTGTGGTATTCTGGAGGGGGGAAGTCTGGCGGGCGGCCTCCGCCGCCCGCCAGACTTAGAATCACCCCCATTGTATCTTCCTTCTTTTTATTGGTCTTGTTCCTTTTAATTGTTTTCCCCCTTATTACATTTTAAAATGATAAATAGCTTTTACAATTCCTTTCATATTTATATAATTATCGTTGTGACAGATATCTTGAATAGTTATTAGGAGATCCATATGTATTTGATTGTAATAAAGTTGATTTATCTTAAAAAATAAATAAGCGCCAGCCCTCAAAAATAGGTACCGGTGCTCCGCACCAGAATCAACAAGCACAAATTAAGCACTGCCGCCATGAGAGGAAATGGAGGTGAATCCAGCAGTCGGGAAAAGGAGAAAAGAGAGACATTTTAGCAATATTATTCAGCATTGTACTCAGTGGATCCCCCGAACCTAGATAAGGTTGACAATTTCATTGCCAAGGCTGCCGAGTGCAACTAGACTTGATTTGAAGGAACTAATAACCTTGGAGGAGGACCGGAGTGCCATCAATGATTTACTTCCCAGTACGTCTCTAGGACCTGGTGGTGTCGCATAGGCTCTCATTATCCTAATGAGACTACTGGATTTTGAGCTGCAAGATCGTTCACAGTGCGGGGGACTAAGTCTGACCCACGGTGAAGGACCCTTGTCACTCTAAATCCAGGTTTTGCTCCGGCTAACTAGCAGTGCCTCATCTCTCCCAAAAGGAAGAGACAATTGGGCAGCCGAGCGCATGACATCTTAGTACTTCCCAGGGAAGTCGTGGTCACTCAGGTCACAACCGGTTCTCTCATACACAGTGCGGTCTCATATATAAAGGACAAAGGCAGTTTGAGTTTTAAAGATTGGTTTAATAAAACAACTGCATTTTAGATAGCAAAGCGTGAGCTGCAATAACCAGAACTACACAACACAGTAGGATTAAAATAGTAACAATGAGAGTGAAGGACAAGAATAAGGATATCATAGTGCAACTAGATTAGGTTCTCTCTAAGTTATATTCTGAGCACAGCATGTAAATCTCTAAGCCTGCCTTTCAGGTTCCCCCGGGAGGACATCAACCCTCATACCTGAGCAAAGGCCTGTAATCTGCATCAGCATCTGCAACGGGGCAGTCAGCATCTAGTTGTAGGTTCCTGGTCGGAATCTCCCTCTGACGTGTACTAGGACTAGAAAGTGTTTTTATAACTAACACGCAGATGTTCTAAGAAAATGTCCCTACGTAAGGATGCGTATTTTCTACGAACACTAGAGACTAAACTTTTACCACATGTACCGGCAATGTACCAGACTGTAGCCTTGACTGAAGCACAGGGTGAGCAAGAATGCATTGTTTGAGAACACAGTGCTGAACTAAGCTAAACAGTGTGATAGAAATAAATAAAAACAAGACGTAAAACTGGTTATTGTAAAATAACAGTGCAAGGCTGAATAAAATGTATCAAGGGCAAAGTGCACAGAGGCCTAATATGTTAACCTAACGTGCATGAAGCTATATTAACAAGCATTTGCAATGCAACGAGTCTCGCGTTTGCTCATGTTAGAGCTGATAGCGTTGTAAACTCCTAACCCGACTTTTCACCTATCGGCAAAAGTGTATTTCTGTACATAACGAAAAAGTGCAATTAACTGTGTAAAGCGCTCGACTTCTGCCAAGCGAAATCGCGCTAGTAAAATAGAGAAAAAGTAGTCCACGAGCCGGACAGAAAACAGCGAGCCTCGCATGTTTTCTGTACTTGGTCGATGCGCTCGAGGAGGGCTAGCCACCAGAAAAGGCATGACGTGTGCATGCCTTCGACTAATGAAAGCAAGCGGATTTTAATAGGCAAGCCCACGAACCAATAAAAAACACTGACGTGATGTTGACAGGGCTCCGAGCCCTTTTCTAAAAACTAAAGCGTCTCGCTGCGATACGCATGTGCGAGCGCATGCAACGCAGGCTCGACCCTAAAAACGGCTACACTACGGTGGCCTCTCAAATGCATTTTTCGGGCATTTCCGTTAGAAGCTTATTCCAAGATTAGTGACTGTATTTAACTCCTTCCTACATTAAGGCATGATTATACCTACCATGACAGAAGCTCACATCACACTAATACACATGGAGGGGACCCCCCCCAGATCTCTGTGAAGCATAGGGGCTCATATCACTCTTCAACTTGGATGTTAAAATCTATAGGATGGAACAGATGAACCACTTGCCTCCCCACATACTATATTTAGTACATCCTGACTAATCTGGTTTTGTTCCACACCAAGCAGCTGCAAACAGTATCTGCCAATTACTCCACCTCATAAAAACGGCACCTTCCAGGAAGATCCTGCTTGCAATATTGTCATTAGATGCTTGGAATGCATTCAACTGGGTGGGCTGGCCCTTCCTTCTAGGAGTACTCGAAGGAATTGGAGTGGGCTAAATATAAGTATGTGGATTGCAGCAAATGGTAAGATAGCATTAGCTAGGCTACTGATTAATAATGGTATATTTGATCCATTCCTTTTACATGAAGGCCCTCAGCAAGGGTGCCCCTTGTCACCTACGCTGCTTATATTAGTTATTTAACCACTGACTACCTACATAAGGAAACACCCTGAAATCAAGGGTATGGTGTTCAGGGGAGAACAACTTCCAGTTCACCTTTGCGGATGGTGTTCTTTTGACAGTGACAGACTCGTGTGTGTCCCTACCACCCACCCTAGACTTGATAACCCAAAATGGAACTCTATCAGGCTTTAAACTTAATCCAGCAAAGTCAGAGATAATGGGCATAGGCCTTCCTCTTATGGTGAATCAAGCACCAAATGACCATTCTCCCTTTGGTGGGGCCTATGATAAATGAAGGTAGTTGGGGATTTACATTGCACCTAAACTGTGGAATATTTATGCAGCTGACTAACCAAGGTTGATTAATGAAATTACTACAGACTTGCACAGATGGCGGAATCTTTATATATCTTGGCTGGGCTGCATCGTGGCCATTAAAATGACTATTTTGCCCAGATTGCTCAATGTATCCTAGGCCTAGCCACTAAGAATTCCAGAAGTAAGTCTCAAAGCCCTACATAAAGCAGTAGATCTCTTTATTTGGGCTTTGAAAACAACCAGAATAGTAGGAACGGTACTGCAGCCTCACAGGCGCTCATGTGGGTTGGGGCTTCCAGACATTAGACAATATTCTTACTTGACAGATATCTGAGGGCCTGAATTAGATACTGGCAGACAAGTTACTCATTACAATACTTATGGATATCCAGTCCACCGAAATCTAAATCCCACAGGATATAATGGGATTTAGATTTCGCCAGATGGCCGTTGTGACGGAGTTACTGTCAGTTTTTCATGAATGATTACTTTACTTAACAAAGAGATACTAAATCTACATGGATGCAGCAATATGGTGGCAGGCACCATGCACAATACTATGGTTGGCTAAAGCGGATAGATCCCCATTGTGTTAATCTTCTGAAATAACTATGTGAACATGAGATGTAATCCCAAAAAAGTGAGCCATGACAACATTCCGATTCCCATGTGCTCTGCTATGAGAAAACTGGACATTACACCAGAAAGCTCGAGGGGAGGACATGGGTCGAAGGGGGGCGGGGAAATGTTGTATGCCTAGAGCCCTCTTTAACAAAGAATGCTTAACATATTTGAACAATGTAAGAAAGAAATGAAACTGAAGGAAGCGGATTGCATGGGTTACTGGAAGTTTAGATACTGGCACACCTCCCTGTTAACAGATTGTCAGCCATTAGACCGCCTACCGACTGGTACAGTCTTTTTCCCGGTTATACACCTTTTAATGGACTTATATCTTATTTCTATCTGATGCTAATGGCAAAGGCCTTACATGAGGAGGCGGGAAAATATCTTGAACTGTGATGTTTCAATGAAACAATGGCAGAAACTTTGTATGAAAATACCATACATGTTCAAAAGTGTTTAAAATCAATAATCCCTTTATGAGTATATGACATTAGGCTCAAGAAGCGGAAATGGATGTACCCACAAACATCAGGGTTGTGTTGGAGGCAATGTGGTCAAGAAGTAGATGATATTTTGGTGGTCCTTCCCCTGGTTGCAGACGTTTTGGAAAGAGGTCCTGGGTCCCTTGATGAAGGAGGTGGTGGGCTATTCACTACAGCCTGAACCTGCTAGCATTCTTTTGTACCTCTGACCTGCAGACTACAAGCTGCTTACCAATACAAATTGGAGATTAGTGACCTACATGATTCTGATGACAAAACAACTGATTACACAGAAATGGAAATCAGCCATCATCCCGACAATCCATTAATGGACAAAAACCTTTGGACACATTTGATCATGGATAAATTAACATGGGATTTACATGAAATGGGTCATAAATATGAGCAAAAATGGAAGCCCTTAGGTGATTACATGTGAGCTGAACTGGCAAGCATGGGGTGCCCGAGAGCATTAGGATCTTTGAGACTGGTGGAAGGTTAGAAACTCCAAGAGAGGGTGTAATTTAAGACAAGTGAGAAATGAGTGAACTTTATGGCACGGGAAGCCTACTACAGCCAAGGGTATGATGCCTGATGGGGAAGATTGGGAAGAAAGCATTACAGGCCAGACAGTGGCTTGCTGTCATTCGAAATCTATAAAACCATTAAAATATCTTTGAAAAGAAAAGTACAAACAAATCTTGTAGATAGACCAGATTTGAAAGCAGTCATACGTTTGTGGGCAAGACAACATTTTAGATTTTTTGTGGAGAATATCTGGAAGAGCTACCTCAAAATTGTTATGTTGTAATCAATAATAGATCCTCAGTGGACCGGTAACATAGATTTTAAGATGAAGTTTAATAGAATAAATGTCTTAGTTACAGGGTTTGGGTGTAATCTCAAAGCCATATAAGCAGGCCACCAGGAGCAGCATTCTGCTGCTCAGCCCACTCTCCTATTTCCCAAGCATACATAAACATTCTATAACATCACAGTCACCCTGGCTGAGCAGTAGCTATCAGGGAAACTAAGGAGAGAGAATGCATGATACCTGAATCAAGATACAGCACATTCCCCCCTTAGAAAATAAAACAAAACATACATCAGTAAATGTTTGATAGAAATAATAAAATAATTCAGGAAACAAAAAAAAGAAAATTCTTTCATATCAGAAATCACAAACACCCTACAATTAATAGAATACATAAGGAATTAAGAAAAGAATGTTGAATCTTTTCAGTCAGCACTTATCCCTAACACAGGACATCATGCACACAACAAAATTGGTATCTTGCAACCCTAACTGAAACATTTCAACCCTCACACAAACAGTAGGCAAAGGGTGTATTCCAACCCTCACTCATCCTGAACCTCAGGACACTACATAAATTTGGAAATGGGTCTGTTTCAACCCTCACTTTAATAACAAAATAGGTTTCTTTCAACCCCAGTAGGTGAAGGGTGTCTTCCAACCCTTGTCCGTCCTGAACAACAGTTTATTTTATAACTTGCGCTCTCAAAGCAGATATGGTAATAATCTCTACTTGAGTTACTTTCAATTTTTAGGCATACCTTCATGTATTATAGAGATTCCGCCAATCAGTCCTCCATCAATATCATTGAGTGCGTTTACATTCATTCAGATATTTTCATGACTCATTCATTTCATTAATCTTCCCCCTCATGAATCCTAGAGTGGAGATGCATCAATGTCCATAATCCTGCTGCTTTAGAACACTAGTGGTTACATTAACATAAACCCCTTAACGTCCACAGACTCTCACTGCCATCCATTAATGTTAAAGTTGCACTACAGTACTTCAAATGGCTGATGCTATTCACTGCTGGTTCATTCATCATCACAAATGCTGCATACACTGTTCTTCTGTCAACAGTTAAGTAGATCACCCTCACAATCTACAGGCTGTCAGATGGTTTGAGACACTGGTGGGGTTCAGGGTGTCCACTTTTTCTTTTTAAATGTCTATTTTCCTCTTAGATTTTCAATCTCTCTTCTCTAGTTTTTCTCTGTGAATTTCTCTTTATCTTTAATCTTCTGTCACACAGAGGTTCTTCTCCAGTTGTCACCATTGTTGCAATCAATAATAGATCCTCAGTAGACGGGTAGCGTATGTTTAAGATAGAAGACATACGTCTTAGTTACAGGTTTCAGGTGTAATCGCAAAGCTATATAAGCGCCCCACCAGGAGCAGCATCCAGCTGCTCAGCCCACTGTCTCAAACTGATTTCTCAAGCCTACATAAACATTCTGTGACAGCACAGCCACACTGGCTGAGCAGCAGGTATCAGGAAAACTAAGGAAAGAGAATGCATGATACCTAAATCAAGATGCAACATGTTAATCGACAAGTGAAATAAAAAGTGTATCGTGAAGGAGTGGCCGAATAATAAGATAAGAAGGAACTGAAGGATGGTATCGCGGCGCTCTGGCAAATACACAATGGATTGAGCATTTTTCATGGGGATGTTTTGAGAAGAGACAAAGAGGCACCACCTCTGGGAATGAGAGAGAAGATAATCAATTTAACCATATGTGTCATTTCAGACATTTGACCTACACAAAAAGAAGGGAAAGGTATTGGCGGTCAAAAATGGATAGTCAGAGAGAGGTTCTTGTTAGAGACTACGTGCAGTGTGCATGCTGTGACAAAGGAAATATAACTTTTGGTGGGAACAGAAAACTTTGGATGACACTGAGATAAGAGAGTTTAGGACCCTTTCGGGTGCCAAACACTATGTGGGTCATTATGACCCTGGTGGCCACTAGACTGCCAAGGTCATGGTCGGGGTCGTACCGCCGCCAAAGTGGCGGTCCGGCCGCGACATTATTACCGTGCCGCAGCTGCCACGGTCAAACCACCGACACTGCCTGGCTGCCGCCAGGCTGCAGCCTGGCAGTCCCGGCGGTTTTAATCTGCCAGGGCAGCATTGCCCTGTGGATTACAAGTCACCATCCGCCAGCCTGTCCAGCTGGCGGAATGGGGGACTTGGGAGGCCCGAGTGGGCCCCTACACTGCCCATGCACTTGCCATGGGCAGTGAAGGGGCCCCCATGCCCAGCCCCATCACACATTCCACTGCCCGAATTACAGGCCGTGGAATGCGCGACGGGTGCTGCCACACCCGCTACACCGCCACATTGCCGCCGGCTCCATTAGGAGCCAGCTGCAATGTTAAGGCCCTGTCCCCTGCCGGCCCAGTGGGGAAGCCATAATAGAGCTGGCGGGGTTCACGCCGCACAGGCAGCCTGAGGGCAGGATGCCATTGGCGGGGGCAGAGGCCGCCGGCCAATGTCAAAATGAGGGCCAGAGTCATTTATGCTGATTGTGGTGGCTTATACTTCAAAATGGTTGAGTGTGTGAGAAGTATAAGTATGAGATTTTCTAGCAGAGGAGTTTGCTAGAGACGGTATACCAGAGACAGTTATAATGGACAAAGGGATGAAGTTGGTGTCTGAATAGATGCATAGTTATGTGAGAAATATGAGTTATGTGCCTTTGAGGACTCTATTTGGTTTTCCACAGGCTAATGGGTTAGTGGAGTGGTACGTGCAGATGAGGGCTAGTGAAGTGGTATGTACAGATGAAGCGAGTCAATGGATGGTCTATTGTGCATGCTTTGAGAGCAATAGTGTGGCACATAAAGCTGCTCCCAGTGCAATTGCTTGTGACTTTCCTTTTAAGAAATGGAGAAAAAAATCAGCAAACTCAAACATGCCACCAGCATGATTATCTAGAAGGAAAGGTACTGGAGGCAATGGAATGAATCCCGATTCTCCAGAAGCTGTGTAAGAGGAAATACAAGAGGAGATATAATGACAAAAACTGGAAAAAATGAGAAATTGAATTGTTAGGACTTGGTATGTATTATGTTCCTGTGCAGAGTTGTGAATGGGTTTTCGCAGTTTTCAAAACCCAGATAATTGCTCAAGTGAGCAGAAATGGTGTGGTTTTAGAAAACGAAGAAGTGCAGAGGATGGAGAGTTTACATAGAGCCAACCACTGCGAGGTGTGGCAGAGAGCAGCTGGTCCAGGGAGCTGCATGCATTTAAATCTAGAAGACATCTAGTAATCAATCAATGGAGTAAATTTTGAAGGAGCCTTTGAAGAAAATGGATCTGTTAATGATGAAGTAGCATGAAATCAAGTCAACCACCTGAGTTGAGAAGGAACTTTTGGAAATTCTGAATGATTGTATTTTGTGTGATTTTTGTAACGATTTGTTAATCAGTTACAGTGGTAGCAGTGTCAATACAGTATTTCTGTACTTTTTCAGTGTATTGGAGAGATGAGTTATAAGTTAGACTAATATAGTTGTCTACATCAAGTTGCTGTACTCTTTAGCCAAGAGAAGAATTTATGTGTGAAAATGTTCTATGTTGTGCCCAGACATTATCAATACTGGCTCTGAGAATGATAGTTGATTTTCTATGCCAGGACCTTATTTTGGTGGAGTTCCTGACCCTGTGGAAATAAATTCTCATGTGACCTCTACTTCTTGGGAGAGTTATTTCTTCTGCGAGGTAGAGTAACTGCAACATACTTCACAGCCCCTTTATCACTAGTTGATTCTAGACTTCTCTGCACAACAGCTCTCATTCAGGCATAGGGCCTGATTTAGAGTTTGACGGATGGGTTACTCCATCACAACGTAATGAATATCCTGTCCGCCGTGTTACGATCTCCATAGACTATTATGGGATCGTAAAATGGCGGACGTGATAAAGCCCTCTGCCAAACTCTAAATCAGGCCCATACGGATGAATACACATACAAATAAATAGATATTGCACTCCTATTTTGAAAATAACCCATTGCTCTATAAAGGCGGTTTGGAACTAAACAAAACTGAATCACTACCAGTGAACCAGCATTACTCCTGCTGTGAGAGTTACTTCCCTGCAACCACTAAAAGTGTTATCCTCGCAAGGAGTTGCATAAAACCAGTACTTGGCTCTCCTTATCCACATGTGCAGCCTACAATGCTAGTCTTATCCCAGCTACACCAAGATTCTGTTCCATTTGGTCCATCATCTAGATTTCATAGTCACGCAGTTTAGTGAGCGACTGATGGCCACCTGCAATGGCATTAGAGAACTTTCATCCTTGGGGAGCATAGGAATACAACTTGACTTCTAAAGCCCATGTGAATTATGTGGAGTCTACCTTTTTCTTCTATTGCAAGCTGCTGAAATGATTGCTCTCCCTAGTTCATCTGACTATCATAACTTGACTGCCTATGACCTAAATGTCCTTTATTTGGGCTTCTGAGCACTCTGATCAAGAAATGTAAATATGATGCCCAATGGGAGACTTGTTGTGTCCTCGCATTAATTTTAATAACATTATATATAGCCAGGAAGGCATAACATCAGTTTACCATTCTTTTCTTCAGATAAAGGTCTTCAAAATTGCTGACAGCGTTCAGCATGCACTTATTTTCTCTTTCGCAAATTTCCTGATTGCATTCACCATCTGGACTAATTTTCCCTGTACCACATTTTAGGAACCCATTTTTTGGGGCAGAGACTTTTTAGTTTTGATAAACTGGAAGCCGTTTACTATCAAAATTCAGCCTGCATCTATTCATCTAGCCTTATAAGTTTGAGTAAGACCTTTTCTTGCATTTCTTTGGCAACAATTGTTTCCCTAGCAGTATTGTTATTCATGTTCTAGTGCCACAAAGCTTTAGGGTGCCTGCACACTTCTCACATTGATCGATCATTCATCCTTTTATTTGTCATTTTAAGCCTTCAGTTCTATGATGGGACCAGAAATTGAGTTCTTGCTCACATCTTTCTAACTGGCTAAAGTTTTTCTAATTTTAAAGTTGCAAAAGAATGACCTGTCTTTAGCGCATGAGCATGTATCAGGAATGTATTGCTCTGATGCCCTGCATAGGACATCTGAGGTTTCTTAGCCTTTTCCTTAAGTTTGTTCGCAAAGTTTCTAGGTTCTAGCCTGTATTTCCCTCCCCCCCATCTCATTTTATGTATATCTCCCTTTCATTATCTACTTTTGTGTGTTTAGTTTAGCTAATCTGTTTTTCTCAGAATTAGCTTAGTCATGTGGGACTTGCCTCTCATTTGAGGTTTCATAAGGTTTCACGCCAGATCATTGTAACCCTTTAATAGACTTCCCTCCCATATGGCCATCCTGCCACCAAAGGATTTTGGCATCATAGCTTTACCCTTCCTCATGATACCCACCACTAATTTTCAAGCTTTTGTAATATTTCCACCTCTTGTGATGCCCTCAGCCTTTTTTAATTGGAGATTTTTTTTTCTATTTAGGATGGCCCTACTCACTTTTCGCAATGTGTACTCTCCTAGTGTGATTTCTTTCCAGTTGCTTTTTCCCAAAGACCACTCTGTGTGACTAGAAATTCTGCTTCCATCAAATTAAGGCTTTACCTCAAATGTTGGTATTATTTTTGCTCAGTCTCCCAACTCCTCCCAAACACACTCAGAGAAACAATGAAAAGCTTGAATCACTTAGGTCCACTTGCTTTGAATACAAATGAGGATTGAGGACAAGTGTATGGGAGCCCGTACTCCAATATTTACTGGTTGGTATTTTTTTGATTCTCTGTGCAGCCTATGATCAGCATGTCTTGGCCTCCATCCCTACCAGTCCCTGCATGTCCCCACAATTAAATTATTTGTCACCAACTTAATGAGAGAATTGAGTGCAAACAAGAATGTACACAAAATATTTACTGGCATGTATGTTAGCACCTTTTTGATTTCAGTAGTGCTGCCACATGTGGTGTTAAGCAACAATAGTCCAAAACACTTCTTTTCACCACTGCTGGTGAGGTCCCAAGAAGCCTCTCTCCCACATACCAACTTACCCTCATTCATCATCATGGCTACTGATGGGCTTCGGCTTTCATTGCATAGCAGCGCCACTCACAATGTGGATTCGGCCCAAGCAAAGCTTGGAGCAAGTACTGATCTGCCCATGCCCATCAAAGCTGCGAGAAGGTTGGACTGGGGAACGTTTCTTATATTTGCCTCCAGAAATGGAACAGTATGCACACATCTATTTGATTGTACTACACTGGAAGTCTATATTTTCACTCAAGAAGGAAGAATTATATTACTCTTTTTCAAATCAAGGTATGCAAGAGTTGCATTAGTAAAACTACTACTTAACTGACAGGGCTTTTCTGTATCATGGTCATTGTCGCTTCTACTGCATTAGCAGACGGCTGGGGAAGGCTTGAGCTAGGAAGACCTCTTGTGGCAGTAAAGCATTTCTCCATTCTATTGACATTTGCAATCATTTTTAGATTTTAGCTCAGATTTTGGATAATGAATCTCTTGGAATTTTGATTCTGAAGAAAGTTATTTGAGGGGTCAATAACAGGAGAAAAGGAAAGAGCTGTTGTCTTTATCTTTGATCAACAAAACAAGACACACGCTTTATTGTCACCTTTAATGTCCCCTGTTTCAATTGAAAAAACTATTTCACTTGTAGATGAAGTGAGATTTTGCTTGGAGATGCTCCTCCCTTTGGCACACATGGAGCTCCTTCTGGTAGGCTCCTTGAAAATTCTAACTTTGAATTGTATTATCAAGAGAGAGCTACCTAAATGTTGTTCACTTCTCCTATATTAAAGTCCCCTGCAAGGATACATTTGTTCCACTCTCAGATATTATTCACCCATCACCAACTGACAAAGACATTATACCCCAGATCATGCCTGTGTCTCCTTCATCTCCTGATAAACTCACTGGAACCATGCAAAGATTTCATAAGTTCTGCACCAACCGTTTTGGCTTTTCTTGAATTTCAATATAATTATATATACTCTTAAGTCAGGCTTTTTCAATAAAGTTAATAATATTGAAAGTGTATTAAAAGAAAATCAAAACTATATTGGATCACATCATAAAGAAAAAGTTTTCTCTGTGAAAGTAAATTATCAGGGCAATCAACCTGATTCAAGTTTGGTGGGTAAGAAGGTCATATCTAGTATTCATTGTACAGTCTATCCTTTCAATTCAGCTGTCCCCATTGTGTCATGGCTAAGGTTCATGACTACCAAGAAGTTAGGTTAGCATATCTCAAGCTTTTGATAGATAGATCACATCGAATTCATCGCCTTTTCTTCACTGTTAATATTAACATTTTTAGTTCCCAACAGTTGTGTTCCAGGCTATGCAATGTCTTGTACAACCAATTTAAATCTGGATAGGTTAGCAATAGACCTCTATCCACTACAACCACTACTCTACCTCATATTTCAACGATTATTCAGGTAACATTGTTTACTTGGGAGGCATTGGTCTTGTGAATAGTGAACATGAAGATCAAGATTTGTTGGTTAATAAGTACATCCACTATCTTAGTTAACACATGATATGATTATTAAGTTATAAGATTGGATCTTGTTGGAGTTACGGAGGTTAGCTATTTGAATTCCCCTCCTTGTTACTTCAGGGTTTTTGTTGTTGAAAAGGCTTTGATTAATGGTTTACTGTTTAGAAAACATAAGTACAGATTAATACCTTCATTACAGAGTTGCTGAACTGTCAATGTGGTAACACTGCATCCAGAAGTATCAATATCGTAGGGTGTTGTAAATTACATCTGAGGCTTTATCACGCTATTTCAAGATTATGAACATGGCAATCAGTGTTTCTGCATTAATTTCTGATTCCCTCCCTCCCAACACCTGACTGTTTTTCCTGCACACATTTGCCAGGTTTTTCCTACAGAACTATACATGGCAAAACAATCAGGGGTGCAGTGTTCTCCGTATTACTTGTAGGCCCAGTCAATCAATAACTTACATTACCAAACGGACTGGAATTAACTTCTGACTCAGAATGAGAGTCTAAATGATCACCCCCTGACCAACACAGGTCATTAACATCTGGTCCCATTACACGAGATCTAGTTAGTTCTACTCAAGATTCTTCATCAGCCAATAGGGTGCGCTGTTTCAGTCAATTAAAGCAGATTATCTGAAGCATTCTAGCCCACATGACCCAAGGAGTGTCAATGGCTATTATTTTGTACAGCTGTTAGTTGATATTTGATGAACTACTGCTGTTCACAAATATAATGGTCAAGGTTGGTAGTCCTTTTCTAGCAGGGAAGATTTCCTTTTATGGGGCTTCTCATTGGGACAAATAGTAGGCAGGGGTGGCTCCTCCAGTGTGGCGGAGGAGTGTCGCCCCACTAACGAAAAGCAGAAAAATAAAGGGATAGTAAAATTATTTTATTATCCCTTAATTTTCACACCTTCGTAGGCCAGGGCATGGCCAGACGCCTCCATGTCAAGTGGAGGAGGAGTGGTATGTGCACTTCTAAGTGTGCATGTCAGTTTGGCTGGCCGTGCAAGGCCGGCCAAACTGTCATGCACACTTAGAAACTCTCCTTGCCAGAGCCCCCTCAAGGGGTCCGTCGGACATTGCTTCGCCAGCCCGACGAGGAGCAGGCCCTATGATGAAGCATGACATCCATTGGGTGTGTGCGGGTCGTGACTTCCACTTTCAATAGTGCCCTTTTGACCTTTGGTCATCCCTTTGGAACAGTGTACCTTATTTATTTGTACTTAACTTTGGGAGAATGTGCACTCGACCATTTGGAAATCTCCCTGTCCCTCCAGTATTCTTAAGGCAAAAGAAGTGAACCATTGAGAACTGGCGATGCATATTTAGTGCACCTATGATCTCAAACAAGCATGATGCCGGGCGTCGTTTTAATGATTAGGCCATCTGATGAATCGAAAGCTCAGGTGACACCCTTGCACTGTTTACTATTCCACGGTGGAACAAGATTACACAGATATGAAGGGGAGCCTTTGTAAGATAAAAGCAAACAACTGAAATTGCCCCCAGGTAGCATGCAAACACTAGCGCTGATGAGTAATTGGGTGTGGGATGTCAGCAGGATAAGGCTTGTTTGGGAAAACCCTATTCCAAGGTGCGCCGTGCTTCATCTAATTCATTACACAGAGTCCATCAGGAAATGTCTACTTTTAGTTAGATTTGAGGCCTGAAGCAACTTCCTTTACACAAATAATGATGTATGATTAAATAAATACATGTTATTACGTTGTATAATTCGATTTTGATGATAACAAGGGTTTCAAATTAACTTTGAACAAAAAATGAGTTGTCAGATGTAGCTCAGTGGTTCACATTTATAGGTTTGTCAGCTTGTCCTCTCTCTTTCTCTCTCTCTCTCTGTGATGCTATTTATTACCTTATTGACTGTAGGGAGGGGCCTGGATTATGAGCGGTGAACCTCTAGTGGGCCATTCCACTCTCCCCCATCTCACCACTGGTAGGAGTATTGCGTATTATACGTTTAGGGGCATATTTACAAGGAACTGGCGCATCGGCTTCAATGCACCAGTTTCCTTGCTCTGCCCTGCGCCCCCCTAATGACACCATGGTAACTTTGAATTAACAGTTCAGTGCACCATGGTGCACGTTAGCCAATAGTGTTAACATTTTTGACGCTATTGTGGTGCTTCACTGGACTAGCGCCAAAAATGTTGACGCTAGTCCAGCAAAGCTCAGGGAGGCCCATAGGATATAGCACTAGCAGCCTGGGCAGGTGTTTAAAATGACTTTCATTGTGCCATTGTTTTGGGCCTTCCTCCAGGGGAATGCCTTCCTTGCATACATTATGCCTGGGGCAGGTATAATGTGGCGCAAAGGTATACAAAGTGGTGCAATGCTACCATTGCGCCACTTTATAAATATGGTGCAGCGTGAGGGCCTGTTTAGCACTGCCAAAGCATAAAAAAATTACACTACTGCAGCGCTAAGGGGAGCAAGGGGCTTTGTAAATATGCCCCTTAGTTTCTGCAGATTTGGGTGATGCCATGATTTTTTTGTGTAGTACTTTTATACAAAGACAAACACACTTTGAAAAGGCTTTATTATTTCTAGAAGTTATTTCCCTCTTCAAAGTGGTTCTAACCTGAAAGCTGTGAGACAATCAGCCCTTCACCTTACATTAATGAGACTGTATTATGGTAATAAGACGAGATGCCCTGCAGTAACAAATGGGTGAGTGTATGCTTGTTAACACACATGTTCCAAATAACATCTTTTACAGGGCTATGTTTATTTTCTCTGCCTTGGTGTCAGCATATTTATGGCACCGCAGTGAAGATGAATGATCCTAATAAAACATGTTCTTTGGAGCAAGTGTTCTAATAAAAACAAATTTATTAGTACATTGCAAAGAATAAATTACATTACTGCTCAAGAGTGCAGCCTTTCTAATGTGATTTTAAGTCACTGCTTGGATTTAACCTTTTGCATTCTGACTATTGTGAAATACCTTAATTTATAATACAACACCATAGGAAAACCACAGATGCAGCGGACAGTTATGTGGCATAGATTCTCTCTCGATAGGAGGTGGGGAAGCGTCAAGACCCCCTCAAACCTTTGCTGGTAATAACTGTATGTGCCTGTGCATACAGACCTCACCCTTAATGTGACAGATGCAATTGCAAATGTAAATACAAATGTAAATAATCTTTCAGATGAGATTACATTTCAAAACTAAGAAAGAGACGACTTTTAGTTGTTTGTGTTGTAATTTAATTACGTTGTGCTTTTATGTGTCATTAGTTGGGCAAGTAATGGTCTTCATGACTGTGGTATGGGTTATGGATTAGGAATCTAACCATAACTTCTAATTGCTGTGTTTTTTCAGTTTGAATTTATAACCATAACTAGTTTAGTTGTGGTATGTGAAGTTAATTTCAGAGTTTTCTTCCTCCCTGTTCGCTCCACAAAGCTCATGTAGATAAAGACACATATGTCACTTTAAGATGGTCATGAAAGGGAACAAGAGACAGAAAAGAAACGCTAGTCCTCATCCAGTCACTTAACTATACCATTTTCAGGCAGAGAAGTGCTTTGTAATTGGAACTCTACTGAGGGGAAAGATTACATTTCTCACTTGAACAAGGGCTCGCCACTAAATTAAGGTAGAATGGGGCACGAGAAAGTCACTGCTGTGCTATCTTTACAAGGTTGAGAAGACCCTGTTGGTCCTCCTCCTACTGCGTGCCTTCTCCCACTTTAACAGAAGGAATTCCCTGTCACTGATATGGGTTACCGCCATGGTTTTCGAGGCATTACGGATGGCACGGAAACCATGGTGGTAGGCGGGGTCATAATCCTGCAGGCGGAACAGTGACCGCTGCCGGGCTGGAGATTGATATCTCCAGCCCGACGGCTGTTACCGCCGTGGCGGTCGGAGTGGTACATTGGTGGGTTGGCTTCAGCCAATCCGCCAATGTCATAATATGGCGGTACGTACCACCAGCCCGTTGGTGGCACTTACCGCCATAATAACGCCGACCGCTGGGGTCGTATTTCCCCCCCATGTCTTTTAGTACCTGCATGAGTTCCTATGCCTATTGGTCAGTGGGCAGAGGTCCCTGTTTATCTGTTCGTATATATGCTTTGGTATCTGTGTGTCTATATCTGCTCTTGTGCAGCTGTCTATTTATTTTTGTGCCTTAGTCGTTTTTTGTCTTGTTTCTTTTTGCATTAGCGCCTGTGTGTCTTTTGTTTTGAGAGTACGGATGCTTTTACATCTGTTGATCATTGAGCATAAATGCCTGAATGTCTGATGGTCTGTATGCATGGGTGCTTGAAGCGCCGCTTTTTTATGTGATCTAAATGCCTGTCTTTGCCTGAGCAAGTTACAGAAACCTTGCCAGTTAGATTTGTCAATGCTTGTGACATTTGCGGCTGTTTTGGAAAATGCTGCCATAGGCTCCTGGTTAAGTCTGCGTCTCTTCAAAATGCCACACTGGACTGTTTTTGTTTACTTTAAGCCATGATGCAACATTTTTTTAAATTAACAACAGCAATAGGAATCACATAGGCAAAACGTATTGACTTTGCCAATGCTTGTTATTTATCTGACTCCATTTAATCAATTAGCAGCTGAAAATAGTTGGAATGAAAAAAAAATCAAATACCATTTTCCCAAAGTGGTTTGAAGGAAGAGATTAATGGTAAGTAGTGTACTAATTCATTTTCTGACTTAATTGATTTAGTGCCATAAGTTGAGCATATATTACAATAATTACAAGAAGTGGTGCTGAGGAGGCTATTTAAAAATATCCAAAGCTTTTTCATCATGTCAGTCAGAGTTTCCTGTGAGCCCAGTGTATAAAGAAGAACTTATGCAAGCCGTGGCACTTAGAAGTCCTTTGTATGAAGAGAAAAAGGAACATGAGTGCAAGGCTGGTTTCAGTTTATATTTTGATGATGTTATGTTATAAATTATTTGTGGAGATCTCATACACAAATGTTTCTTGGCCCTTTAGGAAAATGCAACCTAAATCCTAACAGTGACTGTGGAAAAGGGTGGAAAATACTTAATTAGTAAAATGTAGGTTTTCAGCTTGATTCTAAAACAGAGTAGATCTCTTTCTAACCACAAACTCAAAGAGACTGGGGTGGCTCCTCCATGAGGGCGGAGGAACATCGCTCCCACTGCCAACGGCAACCACTGCAGATCCTTTCACAAGGAAAGGATAATAAACTGTGTTTATTATCCCTTCCTTGTGAAAGGGGCAGGCCACAGGCTGTGACGAGCAGAGGGGAATGCTCTGTGCACTCCCCTCAGAGCGCATGTGTGTTTGGTCAACTGTCTCGGGCCGGCCAAACACACATGCGCACAGAGCTCTCTCCAGCCCAGCAACAGAGTTGCAACAGAGTTGCTGGGCTGCAGAGAGCCTGCACAGGCTCCCAGTCTGCATGGGAGCGCCCTAGCTGGGCGCTCTCAGCCAATCCTGAAGCTGCTTTTAGCAGCGTCAGGATTGGCCGCAAGGCAGGCTAAAAGCCTGTTCCTGCCAGCAGAGGAGCGGGACCCTGTGCACATATAGTTAATACTTGCTGTTTCCCAGGTCTTAAGCAGAATGTTATGGTCAATATTTTTCTAATTCTGCTGATAAGTCTAAGAGGACCAGAATGCCAGTTTCTCCTTTATCAATGAGCTGACCAAAATGGTGATGCAGATGATGCTGGGCATATGATTCAGGCTTTTGCTAAATGCCCCCAGACAAGTGTAGGAAAAGTTGATCCTCTTCTGAGAAGAAAAAGAAAGCAGGAGTACATTTGCTTACTTATATTTGTTCCTTCTAGCTAGTTTTGGAAAAAAGAAAGAGCAGAAAGTCATTAGTGCATCTGCACTGCTGGATAATGGTGCCTATGGAAAGTTTAGTGACCTACCTGGACCACTGAGAATATTCCCAAGACAGATAAGTATACTGTCAGACTCTCACCTTTCCGCAGGAGTGAAATATGCACACAGATTCTCCAATTCCCGGCAAGCCAAGGAGACCATCAACAGATCATCTGGCCCGACCCGCCAGGATGAAGGGACAACCAGCTGGTAAATGTGGACACCAGACCTCTACTTGATGACCTCCGGATAGTTCAGCTTCTACAAAAAAATAACAAGATTTAGGATTCAAGTATTCCAGTGAAGAAACTATTACCATGAGCCATACAATGCGACTTAATACTAATTATCTAGTGTCCCTTAATCCTTTATGGATATAAATGGTTGTTCTGGGTGAGGATTCACTAGTATCCGCAAAGCAAGTTGCACAAGCAATTGTGGTTACTCAAAAAATGTGAAGTACATATGAATATACATCTGTTGTGCCACCCTAATTTCTCTAGCACCTGCCTATGCTTGTTTGCAAGTCCTTCCAATAAATTGTTATGACATACATTAGTGTAACAATTGAAATCCTTTAGGTATAGTGGTGAGTTCAGAATGCAGTTCAGACAAGGTATATGTAAATGTGTAACTCATAGGGAAACATGTCAGTCTTTCAGAGTTATAGTCTGAAGTTAGCGTTTTTATACAATTCTTTTTTCAGGCTTGAAGACAACCCTTTTCATCAATTTCGGTCACCAGCAGTAATAAACAACAGCAGGTTATCAATGTTCTCCATCTGTGCATCAGCTAGGTGTTTTCAAAACACTATTGTGGCCTATGTGCGCGTTACCACTAGAGAAGAGGTTGCTGCTGAAGAAACACTTTTGTTGTGCTTACAGGAAATTCTGAAGCGTACGCAAGGAAGCCGCATATGAAGAACCCGATGCGACCAACAAATCTGACAAGTCAGCTGGACGCTGGGACCGCCGACCGTCAGGAATGGGGGGCGCCAAGTAGGCAGAAACACTAACCGGAGCAGAGAGGCGCAATGAATCTGTGACACACTGAGCAGGTTCAAGATGCGGAACACTGACAGGTAAGGACGCCCCATTAGCAGCTGGAGATTAAGCGCACCATAGAGGAACACCAGAGCAGACTGAGGAAACAGGATATATGCAAAGGTAAGTTTGCAGGGAAGACTTAAGAACGACGAGCAGTCGTTTGGGGTGCAGAACAGAGCCTTATGGGGTACGTGCGCCACCCATTAAAGGAGCCACCACAGCTGGGCAACCACGCTTGTAGCGGGCCTGACGGTACACCCCGCTATGATACCCCCCACAGTCTTCTGTTTGTCTGGGTAACGTGAATGAAACATCTGTACCAGGCAGGGGCCATGTACGTGACATGCCAGTTCCCAAGCGCAATGTTCCGGTCCATAACGCTTCCAATGAACAGATAATTCAATCTGTGATGTATTTGTTTTGTGTCCAGAATTGCTTCGATCTCTAATTCAGGTTCATTATCTACAACAGTAGTGGAGGGTTTTTTGTGGGAGCACAGTTCCAGAAGTAACAGGTTTAAAAAAAGGACACATGAAAAACTGGGTTTACTTGCAAGTGTAGAGGTAGTTCCAATTTTATGGTCACATCATTGACTTTCTTGACCACCAAATGAGGGTCGATGTACCTTGGTTGGAATTTTCATGGCCCTTTTAAGTTGAGGTGCCATTTGGAAAGCCAAACTTGATCTCCTGCTTGATATACTAGGCTTTCCCTATGATGTACATCTGCAGTTTGTTTATACACTAGTTTTGCTTGCTCTAAATTGTTGTATGCCATTTGATGAATGTCCATAATCAGTTCTATGTAATCCTGAAGTGCTGGGACCTCAGTATTTGGAGAAGACTGAAGCAGTAGAAAACCAGGATGCAGACAATAATTGCTTTGAAATGGGGAGACCTTCATGGAACTATGTTGAGAATTATTATAGGCGACCTCTGCAGCCCAAAGAAACTTGTCCCACTCTGCTGTATCACTTAATACCTGACATCCCATATACTGTTCTAGACACTGATTCACCCTATCTGTCTGATCATCTGGGGGTGATAGCTAGTAGATAAATGTACCTCTATTTGTAACACCTTACACAAGGCTTTCCAAAACTTTGAGACACAATGAGGACCAAGATCAGACACGACTACCAATAGTAAACTGTGCAAACATACAATGGACTGAAAAAATGTGTCTGATATTTTCTTAGAAGTTGGTAACTCTGGCAATGATGTAAAATGTGTCGTTTTGGAGAGCATCTCTATTGTAACCAGTACGGTACCCCCAGTTCTGTGTTTGGCAACTCTGTTATGAAATCCATGGAGTTTGTATGCCATTGATGTGGGGTAGGTAATGGATGTAATAAACCAGCCGATGCTTTGTGAATGTCTTTGATTTGGGCACATATGGTACATCTTTGCACAAAATGGTGTCAGATAGTGTCTATCACCAAAAGTGATGGCGGACTAGCTCAATAGTTTTCTTTTCACCAGGATTCCCTGATAGTGACTGTGTGTGACATTAGTGCAGGGCCTGTTGCTGTAAAGCTGTTGTGAGTACATATAAGCCATTCTGTATATAATAAGCATCATTGGTTAACTTGATGTCTTGGTTTTGTGTGATATTCTCTGCTTCTCTAGAACACTGTGCTGCAACTACCTCCGTCAGAAAAGACTCTTCGGAAACTATGGCTCTTAAAATGCGGTCTGCTGGCATTATTAAAGGAGGTTCTGTTTCATGCTCTTCAACCCCATGTCCCAAGTGTGATAGGGCATCAGCCTTCCCATTTTATCTGCCTGCCTGGAACTGTATCATAAAATCATAAGTAGTAAACAATTGAGTCCACTTTAACTGTCTCGTGGATATGGCGCTAGTGAGTTTTAAAAATGATAAGTTCCTGCGATCCTTAATTACTGTGACTCTATGTAAGGCACCCATTAGGTAATGTGGCCATTCCGCAAACACCTTCTTAAAGGCAAATAGTTATTTGTCTCCTACAGAGTAATTTACTCCTGCTGGGTTACATTTAAAAGAAAAATAAGCTACAGGGTGAAGGTAACCTATTTCTTTGTTCCTGTGAGACATGACCCCCCCAACCCACTGCAGCATTAGAAAGCATCAGCCTCCACGATAAATGGTTGAGAAGTATCAACCCAACCCACTGCAGCATTAGAAAGCATCAGCCTCCACGATAAATGGTTGAGAAGTATCACGGTGTTGCAGAACAGAAGCAGTAATAAATGCCTCTTTTAACTTTGGAACTCACACTTCTGTAGTTCGACATAGAGTGTATTCTCCTGTAATCTCTGTAGTACCTCGCTTACATGTTTCTGATGTTCAGTTATAGAGTGGGAGCAAATCAAGATGTCATCAAGGAAAACAACTGTACATACATCCCCAAAATCCCTTGAGGGTTCATTTATGAAGAACTGAAAGGCTGCAGGGGCATTACATAACCCAAATGGCATTATCAAGTATTCATACAGGTCAAACTTGGTACGAAAGGCCATCTTCCACTCATCTCCCTCCCTCACTCGCACCAAATGATAGTCCCCCCTCAGATCCAACTTAGTGAACACCCGTGCATCCTTTAGTTAATCTAGAAGACTAGAAATAAGAGGTAAAGGATAGCGGTTCTTAACAGTGACATCATTAAGAGCTCTATAATCTATACAGGTACGCAACTAACCCCCTTTTTCCGTGCGAAAAATAAAGAGAAAGAGGCTGGAGAATAGGAATGCCTGATGAATCCTATTTATAACACTTCATCTAGATATTCCCTTAGAAGGATGTTTTCTTTTTCTGTTAACGGATAGATCCTGCTATATGGTATATTGCCCCCTGGGATCCATTTAATCTGACAGTCATAAGAGCGATGTGGGAAAGTCTAGTAGCCTTCTGTTTATCAAAGACATCTGCTAGATCTTGATAGCATGGAGAGATCTGAGGACCCACTTCCTCCAGAGATACGGCTATGTTTTTTTCTTGAGATGTACTAGGGATCTCTTTAGTGCAAAGCTCTTTACAAAAGGAAGAACTAAAAATAACAGTACGATTCTTCCAATCAATATTTGGATTATGAGACTGTAGCCATGGTATTCCTAAAATAGCCTGGAAGTGCAGTTCTTGAATCAAAGCAAACTTAAAAATCTTCCTGTGAGTTTCCTGTATTGTCAGTCAAACTGCAGTGGTAGTGTGTATCATGGGGCCTGACTTTAGAGCACTACTGTCCATTGTCTTGTCTTTGTCTACCTGAACTTTCTGTTCCCCTGGAAAGCCATAACTAGAAGCAAAAGATTGATCCATAATATTCCCGGTAGCCCCTGTTCCAGGATAAATGTGCTTTTGAAAACAGATGAGGTAATGCTGTATGCAAGATGTTTATGCTAGAGTTCTTGAGGCTAAATCAGTCTGTACCCTCGAAACGCTCGTCTTCCCAGGTTCTGGGTCTTTAGTTTCCTGATTCTGTCTTTTTCTTAGATTTTACTGGACAGTGACATAGGAAATGTCCTTTGTTGCTATGGTACAGACCAAGTTTTAATGCCCTAGATCTTAGTCATTCATCTTCACTTAGTGGTCCTCTAAGGCTCCCTATCTGCATGTGCTCTGCTTCATCATTTTGTTCAGGCTTTGATCTTTTCTCCCTATAAACCACCTGTTTGATCTCTGATTGTCCTTTTTCTTGTTGACTTTCCGCCAAATGATGGTCCAACTTCACTACTAGGTCTATCAACTCATTACAGTTGTCTGGGGAGGGGGTCTACAAGATGAGCCATTAGCTCTTTCAACTCATCCCATAATCCCTTATAAAACAAGGAACTTCGTCTACTCTCAAGCCAACCAGACTCTGCCACTAATCTATTGAATGTAGTTAGATACGTCAATAGCTTCTTGCTCCCCTGATGCAAATTCAATAAGTCTGTGTCCTCAGATTTGATAAACGTAAGGCGATCAAAAAGTCCTTTTAACTCTGCCTTAAAGGCAGAATAGTTGTATCGCAGAGGATTGTCTCTCTCAACTAAAGGTATTGACCATGTACAAGCTGTTCCTCCCAAATAGGATAATATAAAAGCCACCGTGGATTGATCATCAGGGAAGCAAGCAGGCTTACAGATGAAGTGTAGTTGACACTGGCTTATAAAAGTTGCAAACTTGGAAGGGTCTCTGGAAAATCATTCAGGAGGGACCAGGGAAATAGCAGGCGGAATTGTGACATGGGCTATAGGAGTTCCTACCCCTGAACACCACACCATGCCACACCATATAGTATCTTCACTGGAGGAGTCAGGGTGAAGCCAGGCATCCAAGCACTGTGAGGGCCGTTGTGGAGATTAAGGGGGTCATTCTGACTCCCGCCGGGCGCGGCCACCGCGCGCCCGGCGGGAGCTGCCAAAATACCGTATCAGTGGGTATTTTGAGGTTTCCCCTGGGCTGGCGGGCGGCCTCCAAAAGGCCGCCCGCCAGCCCAGGGGAAACCGTCCTTCCCACGATGAAGCCGGCTCGTAATCGAGCCGGCGGAGTGGGAAGGTGCGACGGGTGCTGTTGCACCCGTCGCGTATTTCACTGTCTGCCAAGCAGACAGTGAAATACCCGTAGGGGCCCTCTTACGGGGGCCCCTGCAGTGCCCATGCCAGTGGGCGGAACGCCGGGAACTGGATGGCGGTAGGGGGGGTCGGAATCCCCTCGGCGGCGCAGCTAGCTGCGCCACCTTGGAGGATTCAAAGGGGCGGCGGTACACTGGCGGGAGACCGCCAGTGTTGCCGGTCTGACCGCGGCTTTACCGCCGCGGTCAGAATGCCCTGCGGGGCACCGCCGGCCTGTCGGCGGTGCTCCCGCCGACCCTGGCCCCGGCGGTCTAAGACCGCCGGGGTCAGAATGACCCCCTAAGTATGTTATTGCCCTGAGTTACAGAGTGGGACCCATTAATTAGATTAGGCACTGAGTCAAGAATTATCTGGTCCAAGGGAACTGAGCCCAGGCCCTGGGCCAGATCTCTGCATCAGGGTCTGCCGTGCTAACTATTGTGCCACACTTCTCCACAGTATCTTAACTGAGGGATGCTGAATGCCTCAGTGCTGCAGCATATTCAGTGGAGGCTGCTGCAGCCCCAGTGCTGTAGCATCTTTAAGGGGCTGCTTCATATTCACTGCTACCATGACTTCAGCCGGCCGACGGCTGACGGCCCAAAACTGCTGCATCCACACCTGAGGGCTGCTATAGGCACCCTGCTGCAGTAGCTTCGGTGGAGGACAGCTACTAGCCTAGTGCTGTAGCGTCCTCCCTGCAACACACACACTTTTGTAACATTTAAAAGGACTCTACATTTGAATTCCTTATTTAAAAACTGATGTATTCAGTACTACAAGAAAAAATATCAATATATACTGTATATTTTGCGAAGAGGTTCAGTGGCCATCATATAGGGCATCATTCATGCCTAGGTCAGTAGCACTGTGTGCTGGCACACAATAAAACCTGGATGCAATAGACATTAGTAGGAATTTTTTTAGTTGCTATTGTGTGTAAGGGGCTATAATGTCCTTACAAAAACAAACTCCTGCTTTGGGAGTTTGTTTTTGTAAAACAAAAAAGGTTTGATGAGCGGCCACTTGAAATATGGTGGCTGCCCAGCTAATTTTGAATGCCTTGAGAGCAGTGTGGTGGCAGCTCTTCTAAATTCATGGAGATCTCTGCTAGGCCGGTGGAGATGTCTAATATGGCAGGTGGTGGTCTGTTGGTCAGAGGAAGTACTTACGTTCGCCTTCTTGGTGGACGGCAGGTCACCGACCCAACTCCAAATCGGCCTGTAATCTTCCAATACACTACCCAGACAAACCACAAACATTACATGATAAAAAGAGTCTTCTGAATAGTGAAAAATACAGCACAAATAAACATTAAAAAATACTGTAAGAAACCATTCTTGAACTATAATATTGAAATCTGATAAATTGTATGTTTTTTAAAGAAAACAAATGTAACACCATATTCATAGAAAATGTTCCAGAAAATTAAGTTAATGTATTTAACAGTTCTGGTCATATCTGTTGCATGCAGTGTGTGGTCGCTTGTGATCTCACGAAGCAAACACACCCCCTACGTGCAATCCACCCACTTTTATGAGTTATCATAATGAAATGATACATCCAAGGCTATAGACGTAATGACAAAAAGTGAACAGACTGGAAATATATGTGTTTAAACACGTTGAGGCCTACTCACAAACTTCATTTTGTAGTACATTTAGTTGTACTTCAATAGCACCTCTCCTATCTTTTCTATGGAGAGCTTCTCATGTACGTTTACTATTTATTAGTAAATGGAGGCGCTACGAAGGAGAGCGACAAGAAAAAGGCTTATTTACTACTAAATGGGAGGGGTTTAGGGAAGAGTAAGGAGAGTTTTAGGAACGTTTGAGGTGTACGGTGGAACATTAACCCAACCACAAAAGTAAGCCCATATTCACAAATAGTGCTTCTAGAGTTAATATTTCTGGTTTCAAGTTTTATGCTGCTTTGTGCTATTTATTTCCAGGGTGAGTTTGCATCCTGGGTACAGCATTTTAGTAAAATTGCACACCATGAAGTTGTTGCCTGAAGCATCTCTCGAATGTTGCAGGCATGGAAGATTAGAGGTTAATACTTCGGTAGTCCATGCCAGATTTTCCTCATTTGGTTAAACTCTTCTCTTACAAGTATTGAGTTTTTGAATGGCCCAAGGCAAAATGGCGACTTATCATTTCCTGTTTCTTTCCATTGGTTACTTCATGGTTCGGGCTATAGAGAGGAAACCAGACCAGTTCCAACTTGACCAGTTCAATTCAAAATGAAGCTAGTACTGTTGTAGCACTTTTTATTTTGTTCTACATTTAAAATAATTTTTTTTAATTAATTTACATTAATATTTAACATAATACTATTTTTATTATTTTTTGAGTTAAATAAGCCTTTTAAATTTTCTATACACTTTATCATAGGTAGACTCTGCAATTACTTTATTCCCTAAATGACACCAACAATCTCGGACCCAGGTGGTGTAGCTGGATGAAAGACCTTAACATATATACCTGTGCACTTGACATTGAGAAGGAAAGACAATTTATCTGCCTCCTGATGTAGGCTGAGACACTTTTGATTTAATCTTCCAGTTTGAAAAGACGAGAGTCGCATATGATGACATACTTTCTTCCAAAAAAAACATCGACTACGAATGCTGCCTGTTTTATTCAGCTTTGCGAAAACCTGGTGTAGCAACTGAATCCTTCTTTTCTTTTTTCCAAATATTGTTATTGGTTAATAACAATAGGCAAAGCATTCAGAAGTCAATCACACCTGATAAGTAGAAAATGACAAATCACATGAAGCAATTCAAGTTTGTCTATCTCAATTATGAATACCTTTGTCACATTAATACCACCTACACTGACAACCTACATCATGCCTATATCAGTTGAGAGGTTGTGCTGAAATATTTCAGTGATAGTGACTGTCAGCGTGGTAAGTCCTTGGATAAAGGCCAGTAACATAACGTGAGGAAGACACCCTTCAACTTATGCTGAAGGCCCCCTCCACAGTCACATCAGTAGGGGCTGAGGGAACCCCCTGCAGTATAGGTAAGCCTGGGCCTCCCCCCCCCACATCCGCACTGCATGGGCAGTGGGGGGGCTCTGTAATGTCCCTGATTAAGGCAGGGATAAATCAGGAGCCTTTTTTCATCCCATTACTCAAAATGTTAGCATGTTTTTGTGGGCAACCCATAGCTTTGTAGGCTGCCTTTTCCATATTAGATCAGTGGTTGATAGCAAGCCTCCATCCACATGTGGTGAGTGGCATCTGAGCCCTCCAACTCTTTGCTGTGTCATCTTTGGCTATGAAGTAACAAAGGCCATTCAAGGACAAGTGTGCGATGGTGCCTCCTGGTTCCCCCATGATCCCTAGTATGGCTACCTTATGTGTCAGAACAACTGGCTGCTCTGCTGCAGAAATCAAGACCTGTTGAACTCACCTCCACAAGAGTTGGATGTTGGGACATTCCCAAATCATATTCATCAGGGTGTCACTGGAGGTTTCAGATCTAATGCAAGTAACAGAGGGCCCAGTTCCCATCTTTGTAACCCCTCCGAGGTGCAGTGAATTCTATGAAGGTAGTGAAATTTGACGAGGCGGAGTCTGGCTGATATTGCTAGCGAGCATAGTGCCAAGTGGATCTCTCTGTGCTCATTTTTGTCAAGTGAGCCCAGGTGGGCTGGCTGATTGTTACACAAATGAAGCAGCAGGTCTGGGGCATTTGAAATCAGAGAGCGATATAGTCGAGATATGCCCCCTCTGCCATTGTGCCCATGGCCTGTTTGGGTTCAAGTGGATTAAGTTCTGAGTTGTGTCAATAAGTCATGAAGCGTGGTCAATCTGTAAATTACTTTATGTGCTTGATTGTGCTTGATCCCCAAAATGTTGGCCAGTTTGGAAATACAGATGTAGTCACACTTCACGAATTCTGGTGTGAGGTAGTGAGCCCAAAGGGGGAGGGTGTTCTTGCAGGTAAGCCTGCCATCGCAGCCAATGTGTCTGAATTCCTTGTGCCAAATATTCAAAGTCAGGGTTGTGGGTGGAGAAAGGATGGTATGGAGTATGGATTGATATAGAGTCTGTAAAGGGGTAGCTACGTGGAACAGATCTAATTCCAAACGGTCGGGCAGTTCATCCTTGTCTCCAAAAATCCAATCATTGATGGTAACAAGATGTTCATCCAGTAGGAAAGCTGGACATCTGCCATACCAAAATACCTCTTCTGTAATGTGGTTGTGAACATTTGCCAATGGACAACCGTGGTGGTTTATCAGACCAGAGAATCATCGGAAAGCTATCGTGTATGGTGTAAAAGAAAAAGTGCATGGGAAAGCTTGTGGGTAGTTTGTATTACGTACAAGAGTTTAGCACAATCATCTTTAATAAGGGCCTTTTATCAATTTAGATTTGGTACAGGACAGATATACTATATTTGATCTTAAGTCTGGATACTTCACCATATAGCTTCAATATTTGCAAAATTCGAGGGCCCTCTTCATGAGAATTGTAGACAAAAAGCAACATATTGTCTTTGTAAATGGAAACAAGGTATTTCGGCAAGACACCCCAATTGAAGGCCACCACCAACACATCTCTCCTATTCCATTCAGCTAAGCGCTCAATTAGCAAGGCTAAAAGATGGGAGAAAAAGGGACACCCCTGTATGGGACACCTCTCAATTGGGTAGGGATTAGAAAGGATTCCCTTAACTCTCACTCTTGCCAATGGTGAAGAATAGAGTGTTTTAATTTGTGGTAAATTAAGGACCAAAGTTAATTTACTCCTGGATGCAAAAAAGATTTTCCAGAAAATAGAGTTAAAGGCTTTTTCAAAGTCAAGTAAAGGGAGGGCAGGATGACACGTAGCCTCCGGTTGCAGTGACAGGTGCTTTGTCCTCTCTGGTCATACACTGGACATGTTGGAACAGAGTGGTTATGACCTTAATCAACTGGTTGGCCAAGACTTTAGCAAACATTTTGGTTTCAGTGTTGATAAGTGAGCTTGGTGGTTTGATCCACACTGGTTTGGGGATTTACCTGGTTTAGGGAGCACTCCATGACTTCTCTCAAGTACCCAGATAATGTACATGTGGGTCTGCTTCAATGAATATGGAGCGAAAGTGGGGACCCATCAAGCATAAGACCTTTTTAAAGAATTCTGCTGGGAAGCAGTTGGCGCCTGGTGTATTCACTGATTGCAAGTCTGTGGTGACTTCTATGATCTCCTCATGGGTGAGTCAAGAGCAGCTCAATCTGTAGGTGTCAGATGTCAAACCAGGTGGTCCAAAATTAGTGGATTGTTCTGTTCCACCAGGGATGGCATGCACTTGCAAAAATAGTGCCTCATAGTAGTCAACAAATGTGTTAGCTCTACCCTTGGGATCTAAGATCGTCTTTTCACTGTTGTCCATGTGCACTGTAGTGATTCATTAGTGGCTAAACGGTAGACCAGTTTACCCGATTTGTCCCTGTACTCATAAATTCTACTCTGTGGTGCCAGCCAAAGGTGACAAGCAGTGTCTAGTGTGAGATCATGAAGTTGAGGGGGTTCTCTCGTTGTCTGACAATAGAAAAGTTGTTGGACTCAACTGTTTCCTGTTCTAAGTGTAGGTAGCACGCTTGTCTCCAGGGCTATGAATGTGGCTTTCTAGTCCTTCTTCCGGGACCTGATGTATGTCATGGCTCTCCCCTTAATAACTTTGAACATCTCCCACAGGGCAATGTTGGATTTGAACAATTATTTAACCAACAACACTACCACCCCCATGGAGCACCACAACTTCAAGCTTTGCAAGGACAACAGGACTACTCTCAGGGGCACCCTAGGATGCTGTCCCCCAAGTCTGCATGCCAGCTTCTGCCTCACCATCGCAAACTTCATCGGACCCCTAGCCTTAGAACCCAAGGATTACATCTTCCTGTGCAACCTTAACTTCTACATCAACAACCTCAACAACAAAAATACAACACAACTACTCAGCAGTAGGAGCTGCCTTGAATTAACCCAGATCGTCCACTCCGAAGGACACACGCTGGACCCCATCTTCACCTCCTGCAGCCGCATCACATGCAGCCACGTCATCAAACTTACATGGACCGAACACTCTGTCATCCACTTCAACATCTCCACCCCCTGCATGGACACCCCCAAGAAATCCAGCGCCCTCCACCGGGCATGGAGCAAAGTTTCAGAGACCAACTGGACTGACGCTCTCAACACCTCCAGCTCCGCCACTGCCACAAACCTTGAGCAAGGTGTAAAGAACTTCTACAACTGGAGAACCACTGGAGCCCCCACAGACCCCTTTGTGCACCACATCTTCAATCTCAGAAACTAAAGGATTGTCCAGGAACTCACCACTCTACACCTCCATCACCTCTGCAACCTTTGCCGATGCTTGGAAACACGCCAAAGTCAAACCACTACTAAAAAAACACACCCCAGACCTTAGCATACTCAAAACGTACAAGCCAGTCTCCCTACTACCTTTCCCAGCTGAGATACTGGAAAAACATCATCACTAAAGAACTCATTGCCTACATGGAGCAGAACCAGCTAATCAAAAACCTCCAATCTGGCTTCCACAGTAGTCACAGCACCGAGACCACTGTGATCGCAGCCACACTGATCAAAAGAGTCCACCACATCGGAATACAAGAGAATGCACTCAGATGGATCACCTCCTTTCTCAGGGAAAGAACCTAGAGGACTCACCTACTGCCTTTTACCTCCAAACCCAAAAAAATCACCTGTGGGGTCCTCCAAAGATCATACCTCAGCCCCATGCTTTTTTTCAAAATATATATGACCCAGCTAGCCAACATCGTCATATCCCACTGCCTCAACATAATCTCCTACGTGGACAACAACCAACTCATCCTCTCACTCACCGACGACCCCACCACCACCAAAACCAACTTGTACAGCTGAATGACAAGCGTCACTAACTGGATGAATGAAAACTGTCTGCAGCTAAACACAGACAAGACTGAAGTTCTTATCTTTGCCAAGAGCAGAAACACATGGAATGGTTCCAGGTGGACTTCAGAACCAGGGCTCGCACCCACTCCCTCGAACATGCCAGAAACCTTAGAATCATCATTGACAACAGGCTCATCATGGAATCACAGATTAACACCTTGTCCGCCTGCTTCTTCACTTTGTGCATGCTACGTAAGATCTTCAAGTGGCTACTCCTGCACACAAGATGCACAGTATGATGCATCATAGGTTGACTAGGCTACGGCAATGCCCTCTAAGTAGGAATTGCCTTGCAATTCTTACAAAAGCTTCAGACCATACAGAACACTGCAGCCAGATGCATGCTCAGCCTTCCCCAACAATCCCACACCACACCTCAGGCAACTCCACTGACTCCCTGTGCAGAAAAGGTGCGTATTCAAGCTGCTGACCCACACAAAGCTCCTAACAACCAAGGACCTGCCTATATTAACTACTGCCTGAATTTCCACTAACCATAAAGAAAACTATGCTATGTCTCCCTATCACTTGCCCACACTCCCTGCATCCACCAAAGCAGCAGTGGAGGATGTGCCTTCTCCCACATAGCAGCAAAAACCTGGAACAGCTTCCCCATGCATCTGCAGACCATCACTTCTCAACCGGCATTCCATGGAGCCCTCAAGACCTGGCTATTCGAATGAGCTGCTGAGACCTGCAAGCGCCTGAATACCCTCAAGGGTGATTAGTCATGTGTTACAAATCCTGTTTGATTGATTGACTGATTTATTAATCTCAAAATATTCTTTGAAATCATTTCGAAGTGAAGGGACCAATCCATCACACCTAAGCAAAGCTAAACCACCAGGAGTCACTGTGTATTCTTCCAGCACTCTGGATTTCTAAGAGTAATGGGTAATGATCTGATATTCCCCGTGAAAGGACAGAGATACGTACAGCATCCAACACCTCTGAGGAAGGCAAACGAGGAAGTTGAGTCATTAAAGGGAGTCATTCACTGTTGAGTCACAGGTCACAGACCTTTTCTTCCCACCCTCACGGGCATTCCTGATATCAACTCCTTCTTTTCAAGGCTGAAGAATCGTGTTCAGCATTCAATTAGAATTATAACAAGCCCTTCGTTCTCAAACAAATTACAGGCTGTGAATCTGATGGATTCAGCCAGAAGCTACTACAAACAGTTGTAAAGCATAGGCCACAATGCAAGCAAGGAAAGTGGCCACACACACATTGTTTAGTAACTAAATACAGGCACAGTTGGTTCCTCACAACTCTGAGTCATGCTGAACTAATGATAGCCACACCGTGGCTTAGAGAATACGATCTGTGTCAGTCATGTATCGGACTTCGATCTGCCCATACTGGCTTTTCAGAGGCACAAACAGGGCTTGCCTTAGCGCTGGTGGCGACCAGTGAAACTATTTGTTTGGTGCTTCCCCCATGACCTCTTTCTCCACAGGTTCCCTCACTACGACCCTCCACCAGTGGCCCTCGTCTCTCAATGGCCCCTCTCTTACCTACATTTAGTTTGTTTAAAAGTGCTGGCTGGGGTTAACTTTATTAATAAGAATGTATTTCTATGCAAACTTTTCAGCAGCATTAGGAATAGATAATGAGATAATGGAGGAAAAATATAGCATCCTAACCTCTACTATGCAGTGTGCCTCCAGCTCTTTGGTGAAAGTTCGTAAATCACTGTGATACATTAGGATTGTAACTTATGAAGTGTAAGTAACAAAAGGATCTCTGTGCAAAGAAATATCCCACCGTACTATCCACATTAAATACATTTCTATGATCTGCATAGTACACATTATTTCTCTTCTACTTTGATGAAACTGCCACTAGATAAAACTGATCTCTCTCCAGAAGGAACATTGATCACCAGACTTATTTTGACATTTTCATTGTTGTCTGAAACCTGCTGGACATACAGAAAACTCTTTCGCAGGTGATTATAAACCTGTATAACTATAGTTATTTCTAAACACACCTCCCCCAAGGTCAACACCATGTGCAGCTGCACTGGTCACAAGCACTAAAGCCAGCCCTGGGCACTGGAATGCCACGAAACCTGTATTGTTCCTGCACGCCTGTCCCATTCAGTCTTCAAGACAGGACCTCTGTCAGCTGTGTTTTTAAGTATGACTAGGATACTCAGAGATTAGAGCGAAACACACAGAGGACAATGCTTGGTGGGTGCAGGTAGAGCAGCGGCTAAAGGGGAGTGGAGAACGATACCTGGAAATTAGCTTTTTATCTGGTACAAGGGAACATATAATGATGAATATAGACCAAAACTCCATTGCTGGGCAGCACGGTCTACCCTTATAGTAAGATAAAACTGTAGAAGAGGGTTTATGACCCCTGTCGCATTCTGCCAACCAGGTTGTGAGCATACACTGTTAGAGTTTCTTATTAAGCAGTTGAAGAGTGAGGGATGAGTTACAAACTAAAGCTCTCTTATTATTGACTGACCAGACAGGGCCCACTGGGTTCAATGCCTAGAGGCATGATAGGCAGAACAGGGTTACCTAAAGGCACAGCAGCATTCTGTAACCACAGTTTTGGGACAGGAATAACAAGTGTCCCAAATCTAACATGGAGACAAGAAAACTTTCCTAAATCAAAAGTGCAGGAAATGAAGAGCACTCTTACTTGAACCAGGAGTGCAGGAATGGCAAAACAAGCTTCTCTGACCCATGGGTGGAGGACAAGTAGAGCAAACTTTCCTAAATTGTAGATGTAGTACAACAAGACCGGCTTCCCCGAGCCATGGTTGAAGGGAAGGTTGAATAAGGTTTCCTGAGGCCTGGCTACAGGACAGGTAGAACAGGTTTCCCCAACCCCTGGGTGAAGGACATGCAGAGGTTTCCCGAAATCATAGGACAGGTAGACTAAGCCTCCCTAAATCATAAGTGTTGAAAAGGTAAAGCTAACGTCCCTAAATAACAAGCAACCATAAATCATAGTTGCAGGATAGGTAGAGAAAGCATTCCTGAACATAGGTGTAGGATAGGTGTAGGATAGGTTCAGCACGTTTCAATAAAACGTAGGTGCTGAACAGAAAGATAAAGCTTATCTAAAACATGGAGTCAGACCAAGCATGTGCAACAGCATGTGAACACAGAAGTGGCCATTTTGAAATGCTTTATGGCAAAATCAGTTCCCACGATGGTTAACCATGTGTGCTGACAAAGGTGCACAAATAGACAGCCATCTTGAGATACTTCTTTACTTTCTAAGATGGCTATCCATGATTGCATACATATTGGCAAACATGCAGATGTACGGGCAGCCACCTTTTATAATGTTTGTAAAAAGTGTAACAAAAAGCATTTCAAGACGGCCATTCAGACATATATATGCATGCATATGCACAGAAGACCATCTTGATTTTTTAAATAAATAAAGTATGCATGATGCAAGGGCACACATACCAGTAGAAGAAGAAAAAGAAATAAAAGAACAAAAAAGGAAAAAAATACTTTTTTTTAAACACAACATTGTCCCACAAGCCAACTGGGACTACTCTCTGTATTAATGATCACATGTGCACAGGAAGAATGCTGTCACTCACAATGAAGGGGGCCCATGACTGATATGGGTTGTCCCCCTGCACCATGCTGTATGTTGTGGTGAGTACAAGTAAAGCGTGCCTCACAATTTTAAATTTCAATAGAAATGGTCTGTCGACTAGGTGAGACCCAACAATGACTGGGGAAGCCAAGTAGGATTGGCCTTAATAAACAGATGCAGACACTTTCATCCCATCATGTGATTCAGGCAATATTTTTCTTTCTTTCTTGAACACTGACTTGCATTTGGAAGCCACAAATGCAGGCAGATCCAACTAGTAATTACAAATTGTTGGTCCTGGCCCTCTATGTAGGGTCGCCCGAGCTTTTTGCCTCTACTCCTCCTATTTTGCTGAAGTTGTATATGTTATATTAAGGACTCTGTGTGCTTCACCACTGCGAACCAGTACTTAAGTGCTTGTGCTTTCTCTCTAAGACATGGTATAATTGGCTTACACCTGATTAACACATTTAATTCACTAGTAAGTCCTTAGTAATATGGTACTACATGTGCCCAGGGCCTGTAAACTAAATGCTACTAGTGGACTTGCAGCACTCATTGTTCCACCCACTACAATCGCCTTTTAAAACATGTCTCATCCCTGCCATTGTAACCTCTGTGCAATTGTAAACTGCCATTTCAACCTCGCAAGAGAAACCTTTTGCCAGGCCTAAACCTTTCTTTTAATTCCTGTAACTCACTCAGGGCAGGTACAAAACAGCCCATTGGGCAGGGGACATTGTATTTATAAAGTTGGACATGTACTTTTAATTTTTAAATGTCCCGGTATTGAAAAACTCTTAAATTCATTTTTCACTACTGCAAGGCCTACCTCTCTCATAGGATAACATTGGGTTGCCTTATTACATTTCATAAGTGATAACTTTTGCTGGGAATCAGGTAGACATATCCTGTTTGGTTTCTAAAGAATTGCAAGTTAAAATCCTCTTTAACAGTGAAGTTGGATTTTAAGTCACAATTCAGAAAATTCTTTTTTTAGAAAGTTGGCATTTTCTAGTCCTAACATTTGGCGTCTGAAGCCTGTGTCTTGGGTCATATCACTAGGTATACTTTGCAGTTGGTCTTTGTGTATTCCTTCTCGGCTGTATCACAAAAGGGGAACTGATTGTTGGCAGGATGTGCTATTCTGGCCTAATGGGAGGGGTAGCGCTGTCACTTACCATATTTGCATCTTAAAGGAGCTGCCTCAGCACACACAGAGGACATCACACTAGCCTTTTTGTGACCCCAGATATCCTGGGACCAGGGCAGAGGAAGGAAGAACATTTCAGAACCAGGTGGGGGTAGTCTAGAAGTTTCTCTTACTTCAAAGCTGGCACCAGTTATAAATATTGGACCCTCAGGCGAACTCTTCAGATTACTTCTGGACCGATGAAAGACTCAGAAGAAGAGCTGCTCTGCTGCCATTATGCTGAAAGGACTGTCCTGCTGCTCTGTTGCCTGAGAGAGGAAGAGTGGACCTGCTCCTTTAACCCAGACCCACAAGAGGGACCTCAAGAGCTACCTAAAAGGCCTACAGCTCCAGAGGCAGAACAAGCTCCAGAGGCCTGCCCTGCATCTGCCAAGTTGTCCAGACTCAAATGGACCGGCCTGATTCCTGTCTCTATTGAAGTGCGACCTCTATTGGAGTGAGTCCTGATCCCCAAGATGGGCCAGGTCCTAGGCCATTGACTGGCATCAGAGTGTATGCCTCCTGGTCCGATTGTGGGGTCCCTCTGACCCGACGCAACTTGAACCAGTGCAACACAGGGCCTTGCATCACATAACCTCATAGCTGTTGATCAGCTGCCTCATTGGAACCAATGCAGAGCAATACAACTCGATGCAGCACCTCGCAGCTCCTGATTGGTGGCCCCATCAGAACCTATGCCGCGCAATGCAGGACTTCGTATCTCAGTCCAAGTACCACCAGGTACATTGTCCAGCAAACCAGACTCTGTCCTATATCTGGCCCACATGTCATCATGGTGAGCTTGAACGTGCGACGTTATCACAGTCCTGTGCCACCAGGTACTCCCAGTTCAGTGCTACTTTTGCCTACGAATTTGAAATTGCATATCTGCTGTTCCACTGACTGGACTTTTGTCATTCTGGTATCATTTTATTTATTAACATTTACTCTATCTTTCTAGATTGGTGTGGGATTCTCTTGTGTGGTGTTTGCATTTTATTACTGTTTCAGTGCTGCGGGAATAATTTATACAGTGCTTCTAAGCAAAGCCTCACTGTGTTTGTGCCAAGCTACCAGAGGGTTAGCATAGGTTAATTTAGTTGTTTTTTGTGGTGTGGTTAACCCTGACAAGTACTGTGAATGTTGCTTGAGAATGGTCACCTCCCTCAACCAATGACCCAATTTCTTACACAGAAGTTCTACTATCCCAATAAAAAGGGTACCCCACCTATGCGGGTGGGCATAGGGCTTGGCTCAGGAAAGATTTCAAAAAGCATCATCAGATCAAATTTTTCCACTCATACCGGACACTTTGTTTCAATTTGTGTAGCTGTGGATTTTAAGCCTGGACTGGACCGCCACCCAGGGAAACATACTAAACTCAGACATTTCTGAAAACTAGACATCCAGGAGAGTCCAGGGTTGTGTAAGCTGTGTGGATTTCACAAAGTCTTTTAACTCTGGAAAGTTTTGGAATCTGCAGGGATCAACAAATTTCCACCATCCAGCATTCTCACATGTATCTCGATAAAAATTCTACGCCACCTCAAATTTTGTTTAAAATCACACACTTTTTATGAGGGAAAGTTCTGGAATCTATGGGGGACCCACAAATTTCCTAGCACCCAGCATTCCCACATGTCTGATGACAAAAAATGTTTCCTGCTTGTAGGAGTGGGCCTAGTTCCTGTGACAAGAAAGCCTTCTTAAAAATGACTCACAACTCAACAAGGACAGATCATATTTTCCACTCAAAACCAACCCTTTTTCGGCATTGTGGATAGCTATGAATTTTTGGCTCTTTCTACAGCCATGGAAATCTGCCAAACTCAAACATTTCTAAAAAACAGACAATCGGGGGAGTCCTGGGTGGTGCACTTTGCGTTTTTCTGTGATGTTTTCTTATCCACAATATCCTGCAGACCACAAACTTTGCATCTAATCACACATTTTCCTTGTATTTGTATGACAGAAAACACCAGAATTTAAAGGGTCCCACAAATTTCTTAACACATAGCGTTCTCCCACTTGTCATAATAAAAATGCTACTCCGCTTGTCTGGCTAGGCCTAGTGCCCCAATATAATTGATCCAACCAGGGACAGTAGGAGCGCTTACGAAGAATTCCCATTGTCCCTAACTCGAGACACTCCAGATTGATGTAAAGTATTACTGGAGCAATTCGACCTGCATGGAGTTGACATTTTATACCTTTATAAATATCAGTGTTTTAAAGCTGTTCGGTGTTGTTGCAATAAATAACCTGTATGTTGGAGGTGGTAGTTATTGGGGGAGATCTGGCTTTGGTGCTAATGCTGTTGACTTTGGAACATGGGAACTTGGTTCAGGCCTTGCCTTGACTAAAGACCAATTGATTATGAACAAATTACTTACCTTTCCATGCCTAAAAAAATATGCAATGTTGGTATTTCCTGTAAAGTGCTGTAATAACTGAAGGCCACGTTTGCACTATATAGATACTACAAATATTGAAAGCTGCACATCAGGACGAATGGGATAGAGCATAGATCTATGAAACAGGACTACTGTTTGTTAGAAATCACTGGCAAAAAGAAGACGTCAACAATAAAAGAATCATAGAGCTAAAACAGGCTTTGTGTTTTTTTTTGCTATTTGGTACTTGTATAGCAAGCCTGTCCACAATTTATCCAAAAACACAGTTGTAAGGAAATGCCTCCTTGGCATGGTTGCCCCCTGACTTTTTGCCTTTGCTGATGCTATGTTTACAATTGAAAGTGTGCTGAGGCCTGCTAACCAGGCCCCAGCACCAGTGTTCTTTCCCTAACCTGTACTTTTGTATCCACAATTGGCAGACCCTGGCATCCAGATAAGTCCCTTGTAACTGGTACTTCTAGTACCAAGGGCCCTGATGCCAAGGAAGGTCTCTAAGGGCTGCAGCATGTCTTATGCCACCCTGGAGACCTCTCACTCAGCACAGACACACTGCTTGCCAGCTTGTGTGTGCTAGTGAGGACAAAACGAGTAAGTCGACATGGCACTCCCCTCAGGGTGCCATGCCAGCCTCTCACTGCCTCTGCAGTATAGGTAAGACACCCCTCTAGCAGGCCTTACAGCCCTAAGGCAGGGTGCACTATACCATAGGTGAGGGTACCAATGCATGAGCATGGTACCCCTACAGTGTCTAAACAAAACCTTAGACATTGTAAGTGCAGGGTAGCCATAAGAGTATATGGTCTGGGAGTCTGTCAAACACGAACTCCACAGCACCATAAAGGCTACACTGAAAACTGGGAAGTTTGGTATCAAACTTCTCAGCACAATAAATGCACACTGATGCCAGTGTACATTTTATTGTAAAATACACCACAGAGGGCACCTTAGAGGTGCCCCCTGAAACTTAACCGACTGTCTGTGTAGGCTGACTAGTTCCAGCAGCCTGCCACACCAGAGACATGTTGCTGGCCCCATGGGGAGAGTGCCTTTGTCACTCTGAGGCCAGTAACAAAGCCTGCACTGGGTGGAGATGCTAACACCTCCCCCAGGCAGGAGCTGTAACACCTGGCGGTGAGCCTCAAAGGCTCACCCCTTTGTCACAGCCCAGCAGGGCACTCCAGCTTAGTGGAGTTGCCCGCCCCCTCCGGCCACGGCCCCCACTTTTGGCGGCAAGGCTGGAGGGAACAAAGAAAGCAACAAGGAGGAGTCACTGGCCAGTCAGGACAGCCCCTAAGGTGTCCTGAGCTGAAGTGACTCTAACTTTTAGAAATCCTCCATCTTGCAGATGGAGGATTCCCCCAATAGGGTTAGGATTGTGACCCCCTCCCCTTGGGAGGAGGCACAAAGAGGGTGTACCCACCCTCAGGGCTAGTAGCCATTGGCTACTAACCCCCCAGACCTAAACACGCCCTTAAATTTAGTATTTAAGGGCTACCCTGAACCCTAGAAAATCAGATTCCTGCAACTACAAGAAGAAGGACTGCCTAGCTGAAAACCCCTGCAGAGGAAGACCAGAAGACGACAACTGCCTTGGCTCCAGAAACTCACCGGCCTGTCTCCTGCCTTCCAAAGATCCTGCTCCAGCGACGCCTTCCAAAGGGACCAGCGACCTCGACATCCTCTGAGGACTGCCCCTGCTTCGAAAAGACAAGAAACTCCCGAGGACAGCGGACCTGCTCCAAGAAAAGCTGCAACTTTGTTTCCAGCAGCTTTAAAGAACCCTGCAAGCTCCCCGCAAGAAGCGTGAGACTTGCAACACTGCACCCGGCGACCCCGACTCGGCTGGTGGCGATCCAACACCTCAGGAGGGACCCCAGGACTACTCTAAGACTGTGAGTACAAAAACCTGTCCCCCCTGAGCCCCCACAGCGCCGCCTGCAGAGGGAATCCCGAGGCTTCCCCTGACCGCGACTCTTTGAATCCTAAGTCCCGACACCTGGGAGAGACCCTGCACCCGCAGCCCCCAGGACCTGAAGGACCGGACTTTCACTGGAGGAGTGACCCCCAGGAGTCCCTCTCCCTTGACCAAGTGGAGGTTTCCCCGAGGAACCCCCCCCTTGCCTGCCTGCAGCGCTGAAGAGATCCCTAGATCTCCCATTGACTTCCATTACAAACCCGACGCTTGTTTCTACACTGCACCCGGCCGCCCCCGCGCTGCTGAGGGTGAAATTTCTGTGTGGGCTTGTGTCCCCCCCGGTGCCCTACAAAACCCCCCTGGTCTGCCCTCCGAAGACGCGGGTACTTACCTGCAAGCAGACCGGAACCGGAGCACCCCCTTCTCTCCATTCTAGTCTATGTGTTTTGGGCACCACTTTGAACTCTGCACCTGACCGGCCCTGAGCTGCTGGTGTGGTGACTTTAGGGTTGCTCTGAACCCCCAACGGTGGGCTACCTTGGACCAAGAACTGAACCCTGTAAGTGTCTTACTTACCTGGTAAAACTAACCAAAACTTACCTCCCCTAGGAACTGTGAAAATTGCACTGTGTCCACTTTTAAAACAGCTATTTGTCAATAACTTGAAAAGTATACATGCAATTTTTATGATTTAAAGTTCCTAAAGTACTTACCTGCAATACCTTTCAAATGAGATATTACATGTAGAATTTGAACCTGTGGTTCTTAAAATAAACTAAGAAAAGATATTTTTCTATATAAAAACCTATTGGCTGGATTTGTCTCTGAGTGTGTGTACCTCATTTATTGTCTATGTGTATGTACAACAAATGCTTAACACTACTCCTTGGATAAGCCTACTGCTCGACCACACTACCACAAAATAGAGCATTAGTATTATCTCTTTTTACCACTATTTTACCTCTAAGGGGAACCCTTGGACTCTGTGCATGCTATTCCTTACTTTGAAATAGCACATACAGAGCCAACCTCCTACATTGGTGGATCAGCGGTGGGGTACAAGACTTTGCATTTGCTGGACTACTCAGCCAATACCTGATCACACGACAAATTCCAAAATTGTCATTAGAAATTCATTTTTGCAATTTGAAATTTTTCTAAATTCTTAAAAGTCCTGCTAGGGCCTTGTGTGTTAAGTCCCTGTTTAGCATTGTCTTTTAGAGTTTAAAAGTTTGTTAGAAGTTTGAAATTAGATTCTAGAAACAGTTTTAGATTCTTTAAAAAGTCTTCCAACTTTTAGCAAAATAATGTCTGATACAGAGATGAATGTGGTGGAACTCGACACCACACCTTACCTCCATCTTAAGATGAGGGAGCTAAGGTCTCTCTGTAATATCAAAAAAATAACCATTGGCTCCAGACCTACCAAAATTCAGCTCCAGGAGCTGTTGGCAGAGTTTGAAAAAGCCAACCCCTCTGATGATGACCTCACAGAGGAAGAAATTAGTGACTTGGAGGCCAATGTCCCTCCTCCAGTCCTAAATAGGGAGAACAGGACCCCTCAAGTCCTGTCTCCAACTGTGTTAGTCAGAAATAGTGAGTCCCTCACAGGAGGGTCCCACATTTCTGAAATCACTGAGGATGCTCTCAGTGAAGATGACCTCCTGTTAGCCAGGATGGCCAAAAGATTGGCTTTAGAGAGACAGCTCCTAGCCATAGAAAGGGAAAGACAAGAGATGGGCCTAGGACCCATCAATGGTGGCAGCAATATAAATAGGGTCAGAGATTCTCCTGACATGTTAAAAATCCCCAAAGGGATTGTGACAAAATATGAAGATGGTGATGACATCACCAAATGGTTCACAGCTTTTGAGAGGGCTTGTGTAACCAGAAAAGTGAACAGGTCTCACTGGGGTGCTCTCCTTTGGGAAATGTTCACTGGAAAGTGTAGGGATAGACTCCTCACACTCTCTGGAAAAGATGCAGAATCTTATGACCTCATGAAGGGTACCCTGATTGAGGGCTTTGGATTCTCCACTGAGGAGTACAGGATTAGGTTCAGGGGGGCTCAAAAATCCTCGAGCCAGACCTGGGTTGACTTTGTTGACTACTCAGTGAAAACACTAGATGGTTGGATTCAAGGCAGTGGTGTAAGTAATTATGATGGGCTGTACAATTTATTTGTGAAAGAACACCTGTTAAGTAATTGTTTCAATGATAAACTGCATCAGCATCTGGTAGACCTAGGACCAATTTCTCCCCAAGAATTGGGAAAGAAGGCGGACCATTGGGTCAAGACAAGGGTGTCCAAGACTTCGACAGGGGGTGACCAAAAGAAAGGGGTCACAAAGACTCCCCAGGGGAAGGGTGATGAGACAACCAAAACTAAAAATAGTAAAGAGTCTTCTACAGGCCCCCAAAAACCTGCACAGGAGGGTGGGCCCAGAGCCTCTTCACAAAACAATGGGTACAAGGGTAAAAACTTTGATCCCAAAAAGGCCTGGTGTCATAGCTGTAAACAGCATGGACACCAAACTGGAGACAAGGCCTGTCCCAAGAAAGGTTCCACTCCAAACTCCCATCCAGGTAACACTGGTATGGCTAGTCTCCAAGTGGGATCAACAGTGTGCCCAGAGCAAATCAGGGTCCACACTGAAGCTACTCTAGTTTCTGAGGGTGGGGTGGATTTAGCCACACTAGCTGTCTGGCCGCCTAACATGCAAAAATACAGACAGCAACTCTTAATTAATGGGACTAGAATAGAGGGCCTGAGGGATACAGGTGCCAGTGTCACCATGGTGACAGAGAAACTGGTTTCCCCTGGCCAATACCTGACTGGAAACACTTACACAGTCACCAACGCTGACAATCAGAAAAAAGTACATCCCATGGCAATGGTTACTTTAGAATGGGGAGGGGTCAATGGCCTGAAACAGGTGGTGGTCTCCTCAAATATCCCAGTGGACTGTCTGCTTGGAAATGACCTGGAGTCCTCAGCATGGGCTGAGGTAGAACTAAAAACCCATGCAGCAATGCTGGGTATCCCTGAACTGGTGTGTGTGAAAACCAGAGCACAATGCAAGGCACAGGGTGAACAAGTAGAGCTGGAGTCTGGAAGAATGGCCCAGCCTACCAAGAGGAAAGGAAAGTCAGTTGGGAAACCAACTGCAACACAGCAAAAGAAAGTGAACCTCTCTTCTCAGGAAGAAGTTCTGCCCTCTGAGGGAACTGAGCCTTTGGAGCTTGAACCTTACCAGGTTGAGCTCTTAGGCCCAGGGGGACCCTCAAGGGAGGAGCTGTGTAAGGGACAAGAAACCTGTCCCTCTCTTGAAGGCCTTAGGCAGCAAGCTGCTGAAGAGTCCAAAGGCAAGAAAAATGGAACACATAGGGTCTATTGGGAAGATGGACTCCTGTACACTGAGGCCAGAGACCCCAAACCTGGTGCCACTAGGAGAGTGGTAGTGCCTCAGCTGTTCAGGAAGTTCATCCTAACATTGGCCCATGACATTCCCCTTGCTGGACATTTGGGACAAACCAAGACGTGGGAGAGGTTAGTCAACCACTTCTACTGGCCCAATATGTCCAACATGGTTAAGGAGTTTTGCCTCTCCTGCCCCACCTGTCAAGCCAGTGGTAAGACAGGTGGGCATCCAAAGGCCCCCCTCATTCCACTTCCAGTGGTGGGGGTTCCCTTTGAAAGAGTGGGTGTGGACATAGTTGGTCCACTAGAACCTCCCACAGCCTCAGGAAATATGTATATCCTGGTAGTAGTGGATCATGCTACCAGGTATCCTGAAGCTGCAGTAGCCAAGGCCCTCATTGGTATCTTTACCAGAGTGGGTTTCCCTAAGGAGGTGGTGTCTGACAGAGGTACCAACTTCATGTCAGCATACCTAAAGCACATGTGGAATGAGTGTGGAGTGACTTATAAATTCACTACACCATACCATCCACAAACTAATGGCTTGGTTGAGAGATTCAACAAGACATTAAAAGGCATGATCATGGGGCTCCCAGAAAAACTCAAAAGGAGATGGGATGTCCTCTTGCCATGTCTGCTTTTCGCTTACAGAGAGGTGCCACAGAAGGGAGTAGGATTCTCACCCTTTGAACTTCTGTTTGGTCATCCTGTAAGGGGACCACTTGCCCTTGTTAAAGAAGGCTGGGAGAGACCTCTCCATGAGCCTAAACAGGACATAGTGGACTATGTACTTGGCCTTCGCTCTAGAATGGCAGAGTACATGGAAAAGGCAACCAAAAACCTTGAGGCCAGCCAACAGCTCCAGAAGTTTTGGTATGACCAAAAGGCTGCACTGGTTGAGTTCCAACCAGGGCAGAAAGTCTGGGTTCTGGAGCCTGTGGCTCCCAGGGCACTCCAGGACAAATGGAGTGGCCCTTACCCAGTACTAGAAAGGAATAGTCAGGTCACCTACTTGGTGGACCTGGGCACAAGCAGGAGCCCCAAGAGGGTGATCCATGTGAACCGCCTTAAGCTCTTCCATGACAGGGCTGATGTGAATCTGTTGATGGTAACAGATGAGGATCAGGAGGCAGAGAGTGAACCTCTCCCTGATCTTCTGTCATCAGACCCAAAAGATGGCACAGTAGATGGAGTGATCTACTCAGACACCCTCTCTGGCCAACAGCAAGCTGATTGTAGGAGAGTCCTACAACAGTTTCCTGAACTCTTCTCCTTAACCCCTGGTCAGACACACCTGTGTACCCATGATGTGGACACAGGAGACAGCATGCCTGTCAAGAACAAAATCTTTAGACAATCTGACCATGTTAAGGAAAGCATCAAGGTGGAAGTCCACAAGATGCTGGAATTGGGAGTAATTGAGCGCTCTGACAGCCCCTGGGCTAGCCCAGTGGTCTTAGTCCCCAAACCTCACACCAAAGATGGAAAGAAATAGATGAGGTTTTGTGTGGACTACAGAGGGCTCAATTCTGTCACCAAGACAGATGCTCATCCAATTCCAAGAGCTGATGAGCTCATAGATAAATTAGGTGCTGCCAAATTCTTAAGTACCTTTGACTTGACAGCAGGGTACTGGCAAATAAAAATGGCACCTGGAGCAAAAGAGAAAACAGCATTCTCCACACCTGATGGGCATTATCAGTTTACTGTTATGCCCTTTGGTTTAAAGAATGCCCCTGCCACCTTCCAAAGGTTGGTGAATCAAGTCCTTGCTGGCTTGGAGTCCTTTAGCACAGCTTATCTTGAAGATATTGCTGTCTTTAGCTCCACCTGGCAGGATCACCTGGTCCACCTGAAGAAGGTTTTGAAGGCTCTGCAATCTGCAGGCCTCTCTATCAAGGCATCCAAATGCCAGATAGGGCAGGGAACTGTGGTTTACTTGGGCCACCTTGTAGGTGGAGGCCAAGTTCAGCCACTCCAACCCCAGATCCAGACTATTCTGGACTGGGTAGCTCCAAAAACCCAGACTCAAGTCACGGCATTCCTTGGCTTGACTGGGTATTACAGGAGGTTTGTGAAGGGATATGGATCCATTGTGACAGCCCTCACTGAACTCACCTCCAAGAAAATGCCCAAGAAAGTGAACTGGACTGTGGAATGCCAACAGGCCTTTGACACCCTGAAACAAGCAATGTGCTCAGCACCAGTTCTAAAAGCTCCAGATTATTCTAAGCAGTTCATTGTGCAGACTGATGCCTCTGAACATGGGATAGGGGCAGTTTTGTCCCAAACAAATGATGATGGCCTTGACCAGCCTGTTGCTTTCATTAGCAGGAGGTTACTCCCCAGGGAGCAGCGTTGGAGTGCCATTGAGAGGGAGGCCTTTGCTGTGGTTTGGTCCCTGAAGAAGCTGAGACCATACCTCTTTGGGACTCACTTCCTAGTTCAAACTGACCACAAACCTCTCAAATGGCTGATGCAAATGAAAGGTGAAAATCCTAAACTGTTGAGGTGGTCCATCTCCCTACAGGGAATGGACTTTATAGTGGAACACAGACCTGGGACTGCCCATGCCAATGCAGATGGCCTTTCCAGGTTCTTCCACTTAGAAAATGAAGACTCTCTTGGGAAAGGTTAGTCTCATCCTCTTTCGTTTGGGGGGGGGGTTGTGTAAGGAAATGCCTCCTTGGCATGGTTGCCCCCTGACGTTTTGCCTTTGCTGATGCTATGTTTACAATTGAAAGTGTGCTGAGGCCTGCTAACCAGGCCCCAGCACCAGTGTTCTTTCCCTAACCTGTACTTTTGTATCCACAATTGGCAGACCCTGGCATCCAGATAAGTCCCTTGTAACTGGTACTTCTAGTACCAAGGGCCCTGATGCCAAGGAAGGTCTCTAAGGGCTGCAGCATGTCTTATGCCACCCTGGAGACCTCTCACTCAGCACAGACACACTGCTTGCCAGCTTGTGTGTGCTAGTGAGGACAAAACGAGTAAGTCGACATGGCACTCCCCTCAGGGTGCCATGCCAGCCTCTCACTGCCTCTGCAGTATAGGTAAGACACCCCTCTAGCAGGCCTTACAGCCCTAAGGCAGGGTGCACTATACCATAGGTGAGGGTACCAATGCATGAGCATGGTACCCCTACAGTGTCTAAACAAAACCTTAGACATTGTAAGTGCAGGGTAGCCATAAGAGTATATGGTCTGGGAGTCTGTCAAACACGAACTCCACAGCACCATAATGGCTACACTGAAAACTGGGAAGTTTGGTATCAAACTTCTCAGCACAATAAATGCACACTGATGCCAGTGTACATTTTATTGTAAAATACACCACAGAGGGCACCTTAGAGGTGCCCCCTGAAACTTAACCGACTGTCTGTGTAGGCTGACTAGTTCCAGCAGCCTGCCACACCAGAGACATGTTGCTGGCCCCATGGGGAGAGTGCCTTTGTCACTCTGAGGCCAGTAACAAAGCCTGCACTGGGTGGAGATGCTAACACCTCCCCCAGGCAGGAGCTGTAACACCTGGCGGTGAGCCTCAAAGGCTCACCCCTTTGTCACAGCCCAGCAGGGCACTCCAGCTTAGTGGAGTTGCCCGCCCCCTCCGGCCACGGCCCCCACTTTTGGCGGCAAGGCTGGAGGGAACAAAGAAAGCAACAAGGAGGAGTCACTGGCCAGTCAGGACAGCCCCTAAGGTGTCCTGAGCTGAAGTGACTCTAACTTTTAGAAATCCTCCATCTTGCAGATGGAGGATTCCCCCAATAGGGTTAGGATTGTGACCCCCTCCCCTTGGGAGGAGGCACAAAGAGGGTGTACCCACCCTCAGGGCTAGTAGCCATTGGCTACTAACCCCCCAGACCTAAACACGCCCTTAAATTTAGTATTTAAGGGCTACCCTGAACCCTAGAAAATCAGATTCCTGCAACTACAAGAAGAAGGACTGCCTAGCTGAAAACCCCTGCAGAGGAAGACCAGAAGACGACAACTGCCTTGGCTCCAGAAACTCACCGGCCTGTCTCCTGCCTTCCAAAGATCCTGCTCCAGCGACGCCTTCCAAAGGGACCAGCGACCTCGACATCCTCTGAGGACTGCCCCTGCTTCGAAAAGACAAGAAACTCCCGAGGACAGCGGACCTGCTCCAAGAAAAGCTGCAACTTTGTTTCCAGCAGCTTTAAAGAACCCTGCAAGCTCCCCGCAAGAAGCGTGAGACTTGCAACACTGCACCCGGCGACCCCGACTCGGCTGGTGGCGATCCAACACCTCAGGAGGGACCCCAGGACTACTCTAAGACTGTGAGTACAAAAACCTGTCCCCCCTGAGCCCCCACAGCGCCGCCTGCAGAGGGAATCCCGAGGCTTCCCCTGACCGCGACTCTTTGAATCCTAAGTCCCGACACCTGGGAGAGACCCTGCACCCGCAGCCCCCAGGACCTGAAGGACCGGACTTTCACTGGAGGAGTGACCCCCAGGAGTCCCTCTCCCTTGACCAAGTGGAGGTTTCCCCGAGGAACCCCCCCCTTGCCTGCCTGCAGCGCTGAAGAGATCCCTAGATCTCCCATTGACTTCCATTACAAACCCGACGCTTGTTTCTACACTGCACCCGGCCGCCCCCGCGCTGCTGAGGGTGAAATTTCTGTGTGGGCTTGTGTCCCCCCCGGTGCCCTACAAAACCCCCCTGGTCTGCCCTCCGAAGACGCGGGTACTTACCTGCAAGCAGACCGGAACCGGAGCACCCCCTTCTCTCCATTCTAGTCTATGTGTTTTGGGCACCACTTTGAACTCTGCACCTGACCGGCCCTGAGCTGCTGGTGTGGTGACTTTGGGGTTGCTCTGAACCCCCAACGGTGGGCTACCTTGGACCAAGAACTGAACCCTGTAAGTGTCTTACTTACCTGGTAAAACTAACCAAAACTTACCTCCCCTAGGAACTGTGAAAATTGCACTAAGTGTCCACTTTTAAAACAGCTATTTGTCAATAACTTGAAAAGTATACATGCAATTTTTATGATTTAAAGTTCCTAAAGTACTTACCTGCAATACCTTTCAAATGAGATATTACATGTAGAATTTGAACCTGTGGTTCTTAAAATAAACTAAGAAAAGATATTTTTCTATATAAAAACCTATTGGCTGGATTTGTCTCTGAGTGTGTGTACCTCATTTATTGTCTATGTGTATGTACAACAAATGCTTAACACTACTCCTTGGATAAGCCTACTGCTCGACCACACTACCACAAAATAGAGCATTAGTATTATCTCTTTTTACCACTATTTTACCTCTAAGGGGAACCCTTGGACTCTGTGCATGCTATTCCTTACTTTGAAATAGCACATACAGAGCCAACCTCCTACAACAGTGCAAGGAGCGATTTCTAAGTGGTAAAAACAAAACTACAAGCGCTGGAATGCCCAGTGATGTTTGCTAAAAAGATGAGACTGGTTGAAGATGCTCCACATGATATAAGGCAGTCGTGGCTCGCGGGGATTAAAAGGGGCAGGGCAATGCCTGGCTGGGGGGCGGTGGGGGGAATAATAATAAAATGTAAAAAATATATAAAAAATAAAACTTACTTGCTCCACTCCAGCGCCGCACCTCTCTCCCTCATCGCTCCAGGCAGGCACAGACTCGCAGCCTGCCCTGCGCCAATCCTGATGCTGCTCAGAGCAGCTTTAGGATTGACAGGGAGCACCCAGCCAGGGCTCTCCCACGCAGATTGGGAGCCTGTGCAGGCTCTCTCTAGCCCGGCACCAGTGTTGCTCGGCTGGAGAGAGCCCTGTGCGCATGTGTGTTTGGCTGGTCCGAGACGGCCGGCCAAACACACATGCGCACTGAGGGGAGTGCACAATGCACTCCCCTCGTCATACCCCATGGCCCCACCCCATTAACAACCAAACGATAATAAACATAGTTTATTATCATTTGGTTGTGAAAGGTTTGCAATGGCTGCTGCTGGCAGCGGGCGATGCTCTTTCGCCCTAATGGAGGAGCCACCCCTGATATAAGGTCGCATGACAGTTATGGGTATGCAGTACTTTGCACATTTAATCTCACAGGTACACTGAGATCCTGTAAGGTGCGTCAATTAAAGTTATTCAACAAACACAACGAATCGGCAATTTGACAATCGGCTTAATATAAGTATACTGTGTGTTTCTTACAGACTGGAGAATGTGATCCAATAAATAATGGGAAAAAATTAAAGCATGGCCATACCTCTGTGTTGTGTGTGCACTGCAAGGGCAGGAAGAGGCCCTGTAGCATTGTGTGGGGAGCTGTTGGGCAATCACAAAGGGGGGAAAAAGGTTACTTTACTTTGACTTTTGTAAACATTTTTTTTTTTTATAAAAAAAAAAAAGACTCAGTAGCCAGCAGCACTGGCACTGAATGGAACAACTTCAACGGCGGACGTGCACAAGGAGCACAAACAAAATGCTGTCACTCACATTTAGGGAAGCCAATGGCTGAAGGTAGGCTGATCGATTTGCCCATGCAGCATGGTAGGATGGGTGTAAACAAAATGTGAATGGCAATATCTGACAAATGGATGTAGAGTGCTGACTGGAAGGCCAACTACGTGTGTACATTGTATTTTATTTTGATTTAAATACAACAGGAGAAACAGGTATAGCTGTCTCAAAGGCCAGACCTGTAACTGAGGCATAAAATTACAAAACGTTACTTTGTGGACCGATTTTTTGTTTAAACACGGAGCAGGTCTTTAGCCCCCAGCCCTACAGTCCATTGCACACATTGCAGCTCTTTACAGCATGTAAGTGCCATGGCAAGTCATCAGGGTCCCCCCTACAGAGTATGCTATGTGCACCCTGCCATCTACCCTGTTTAGGCACCTCACCCCTGCAATCTGCTAAGGTGTACAAGAATACCCAAAGCCACAACAGACAGCTAGACAACCAAAGTCCAGTAGTAAAATCAGCTTGCTTTTTAACTTTCCCCACCTTCTAAACTTGCCACTCAGAAGGCATGTCTTGCCCAACAAGCCTCAGCAAAGGGCTCTTGAGGACAAGGAGGGTCCTCCTACTTGGGCCTACCAGGGCTAAGAAAAGTCTGGGTCAGGACATCTACGTGGAGGTGAAGCAAGGTAAAGCAAACTCTTCAAATGAATTGCCATCCATTCCCTTATCCCCGCACTAAGACCCAGACCACACATATATTTACAAAACAATCACTTTACAAACTTCCAGAATCGTTTCCATATTCTACCCAGACCCTCTTGAATATTCTCATTAACGCACATTTGGCAGCTTTACAAATCCCTGATTTTCTAGGTGTCACTACTCAACACAACCTATTTGATCTCCATCACAGAAACACGGCTCAAACATCCATCCACATACACCTTGTATACCTCAGTCCCACAGGCTACAGCAGCCAAGACAGTGATCACACACATAAGATAGGTGGTGATCTCATCATCACTCATGAGTTCATCCGACCCTGCAACCCTTTGTAAATGAGCAACACTCACATCATTCAAATGCCTCACCTTTTGCTTGCTCCTCTCTGTATTGCAAAATTGACCAGCACGGGAGTCAAGGAACTCCCTTCCTCACAAAACAATGCTAGAATTACCAGCAGTTGTACACTGATATATAAGTATGCATGCTAAATACCTCAAGAGGGTATGCTAAATAACTCAACAGGGTGCATGTTAAATAGGCCTGGCTGCCAAAAAGACTTTAGGGCACTTCCCTGCTAGCTTGAGGCCACTCCTCTATTAGTTCATGACAACATCACTACAGTCCGACCCGGCATCCCCGCTCCACCGACCTCGCCCTCACAACCATCCCCCACGTCCGCAGAACCACAACTGGCGGCAGATCATTCTTGCACCTCGCCGCCAAGACGTCTAACACTCTTCCCACCCACCTGCGTCAGACCAAAGACCTCCTTACTTTCAGGAAACTTCTCAAGACCTGGTTGTTCGAGCAGTAGCAGCACCCCCCACCTCAGCGCCTTGAGACCCTCACGAGTGAGTAGTGCGCTTTACAAATTCCTGAATGATTGATTGATTGAGGTGTTCATATTCCCTCATGATAGCATCTCTAAAGGTAACAAACATTGGAAAAGCCAATAGGTCTGGTGTTGTCACCCATCCTCTTGGCAATTCTTGTTTTGTCATGTTTCTTTACAAACCTTTGTGAAAGAAAGAGAGGAAGAAAGAAAGATAGAAAAATGAGAAAGAAGAAAGAAAGAAAGAAAGAAAGAAAGAAAGAAAGGAAGAAAGAAAGAAAGAAAGAAAAGTTAGACAGAAAGAATGAGAAAAAAATGAAGGATGGAAAGAAAGAAAGAAGGGAAGGATAGAAAGAAAGGAAAGAAAATATGGAAATTCAGAAAGATAGAAATGCAATGAAAAAAGGAAGGAAAGATTGAAAGAAGGAAAGAAAGCAAGAAAGAATGAAAGAAAGGATAGAAAGATGGAAAAAGGAAAGAAGAAAAGAAAGAAAAGAAAGAAAAGAAAGAAAGAAAAAATGAAATAAAGAAGGAAAGCAATTAATAAAATAATGAACGAAATGATAAACAGACAGAAGGAAGAAAAAAGAAAGGAAAGAAAGAAAATAGGAAGGAAAGGAAAGGAAACAAAGAAAGAAACAAGAAAATGCAAGAAAGGATAGAACGAATGAAAGAAAATATAGATATGTGGAAAGGACAGAAGAAAGAAAGAAAGTAACAAAGAAAGAAAAAGAGGAAGGCAGAAAGAAACAATAGAAAAAAAGAAAGACAGAAAGAAAGAACAAGGAAAAAGGAAGAAAGTGAGGAAAAAAGAAGAGAAGGATAGAACAAAAGAATAGAAAGAATGAAAGAAAAGATGGAAATACAGAACAATAGAAAGAAAGATGAAAAGTGGGAAAAAATGAAAAAAAGAAGGAAAGAAAGCAGGAAAGAAGGATAGAAAGAAAGAGTAAAAGAAAGGATAGAAAGATAGAAAAAAGGAACAAAGGAAAGAAAGAAAAAAGGAAAGAAAGAACAAAAGAAAGAAGGAACAATGGAAATACAGAAGGAAAAAAAGAAAAAAGGAAAAATGGAAATAAAAACAAAATAAAAAAGAAGACAAGACAGAAAAAGGAAAGGAAAAGGAAGAAAAAAGATAAGAAGGAAAGAAAGAAAGCAAGAAGGAAATGAAGAAAGGAAGGAAGGAAAAAGGAAATAAAGAAAGAAGGCGAAAGAAAAAGAAAGCAAGAAAGAGGGAAAAAAGGATGAAGGAGAGAAAAAAAGAAAAAAGGAAGTTGAAAAGAAATAATTAGGCAAAGAAGGAAAGAAATTACAAAACATGTTAGGAGTCTTGCAAAGTAAATACAATGAAGGCTGATTTTCTACCTGGGCATAGTTTATTAAGGAAACATTGGTGATATTGAGTCCAGAATAAATGTGTTCTGAAGAATTGTCCACTTATGAATTCAAATGTTGAAGCTTTTGGTTTGTGTACTACAATCATGGAAAAACAGTTTCAAATGGACGCAATCTGTTATGCTGTGAAATACCTCAATCCTGACATGTCTGCAGCACACAACAAATATAAGGCAAACATAATAAGCACAAGATTGTATGATTCTAAAATGTATTCTAGTACAAAAATGTCAAATATTGTAATCCATAAAATATTAATTTGACATCCAATACACTAAAATACAGCCATATATGTTCTACAATCTACACACCATGTACAGATGCGGAGTTATTTGTAATGAAATCTAGGTACATAGAGTACAATGTGCTCTTGGAATGTTTAAATATTTAAAGATCTTTTCTAAATCACTTCTTGAGATCATTATGTATAAATGATACAGCCAATGTGAAATGCCAGCAGTCAGATAAATGAAGGATAAACAAAGGACACTTCTCAAGGAACTTCAAACGGCAGCAGACAGGAAACTATAAAGCGTGGAATGCAGTCTGTGCTCACATCTGGTAGAAAAGTCTTGCTTTCTCTTCAGACTCTGTTTAAAGACAGAGGCAACACTAAAGTAATTATAAAGTAAAAACACAAACACTAGCACTGACGGGGACTACCTTGTGTGTGGATGTGTGCATTGTGAAAGAGGAAAATGCAGTCACTGAAAGTGAAGTTAATCTGTGGCTGCAGTAGCCTGACTCATTGCCCCATATTGTGTGCAGTGTAATGCGTGGAAGCAAAATGCGAATGACACAACAACAGACCAATGGGTGATGAGAGGTAGCTGAAAGCCCATGTAAGTAAGTATATTATACATACAATTTTAGTAAACTTAAAAGTCTTGGCTAATGCCAGAACAACAAATGCATTCCTAAAACTGCATTTAGCAGGATATCTCTGGTGCTGAAGAGCCTTCCGCCACATCACATTGCGTAGAAAGGCTGCCCCTCTCAGGAGCCCCCCACAGCTCATATTAACACAGTGTAGTGAGATCCAGCCCACACCATGTGAGCAACATTTGCCCAGGCCACTCAAGTGACATCTACCTGGGATTTTTTATAGACATCTATCCCATGCAACTCAAGGAACAACCATCGGGGCCACATCTGGCTTTTTAGCCGCCCATGGCTGTGCAATCATCTCTCACTTAAAGAGGTAGATTTCTACAGCAGTAGAGTTAAACAAAATAGGTAGAGCATGGGCAGTAGAATCGGTAGAGGTATGCACAGCAGCCAAGGGACACCATATCAGAAAATGTGAATCTAGCTTTTCGTGGTTTTTATTGTTGTTATTTGTACAGGTCAAACCTGTCCACAATTTATCAAAACACACTGCACATACAGGGATTTCTAATCTGATTCGTACAATGGTAAAGACAAGGCCAAGAGTGCACAGTGATATTCTCTATAAAATGGCACTGGCTGAAGATGTCCCAAAGTATATAAGGTCACGTGACAGCTATGGGTCTTCAACACTTTGCACAGTTAAAATTCTTTATTTTGGATCTGGCAGTGGCACTCTATGTTGTACTAACTATATTAGTGTCTGGGTATTTGCAATAAGTGACTTTTTAAAGATCATTTACATTTATTTTTTTTGTAATGATATTTGAAGTTCTTTAATAGTGCAAGCAATGGCTTCCTTGAACAAGGAATTTGTAATGTTAGTGTTTTTGCCTGGTGAAATCATTTAAATTAAGGATATAAAAACTATATAGTTTGCAGGAATAGTAGTGATTTTAGTGAAGTTGCTAGTCAGCACATGGCCTCATCCATCAGACACCTTGAGTGCACGAGACACACATGCACACACAAACACAAAGTTCCCTCCACCCCTCCCTTTCTGTTGGATTTATCCAGACCTTTGATCAGTGGCTCTGCAATCGAGAAAGTAAGAAGGGACAGAGAAAGTAATATATAGGGTGCATAGCAGTGTCTCCGTGCAAGTCTGTTGGGCCCACCACCGCCTTGGAAAGACCCCTACCGTGATGTTCCAGCCCAATAGTACTGGCAGCACTGAAGGGTGCCATCCGATTCTGCCCTGCTTCTTCAACACGCTCAGTTTAACAGCTTGAGTCCTGCTTCAGTACACTGTATATGCTATTTGCTTGTTTGGCAATCATAGACCACGTGAGCGATTTCCCGCCCACTGCCCCTCTTCCAGCCTTTGTCAGGAGCCTCTCCATCAGCAACAATAAAATGTTGTCCATTTATACTTTTAACTCCAGGACTGATTTAGCCCCCTCCACCACTGGGTTCCAGTGCCACTGAACTCTTTGCATCAATGATAGTTATACCTCTACTTGCCATGACCAGAATATCTTCCACTGTCGAATATCAGGCAGAGTCCATGCTCGCCACAAGACCAAGAACGCAATAGATTAATCCATCATCTAGTCTGAAGATGTGCACCTTGTCGAGCAAGGTCCCAAACCAGATACTGTTGATTTGGTTTCTGCGTGTCGCACTCAGTCTTGTGCCCAGCTTCACAAAGCACACACCAACAATGTGGCAAATGGGGCTACTTTCAAAGTGTCTTAGAAGCCGCTTCTATATGAAGATCATCAACTGCAGCCAAGACGACATCCTTGCATCGCAGAAAATCAAATCACATGGCTCATCCATGGCACCCAGTGAGAGAGGTCACCAGGGCCCACAGGTCACCATCCTCACCATCTGGCTTCTCATCTACAGACTCTGAATATAAAAAAGTCAAAAGGTTTCTCAACAGGAGCAGTGTACAGTCGCAAGACACTGACGGATCATCTGAGCTAGTGATCGGCACTGGCACTGAAGGAACGTCGGTCCATTCCTCAGTAAACACAGGTACCACCATCAACCTTATGACTGACATTGATTTGGCCAAACTACCCCTCAGCCCTGACCTCCTTCTGACAGATCTACACATACAGCTCCGAATGACCTGAAGTGTCTCAATGTTTTCCACCATCAGCTCACAGCAGCTCTGATGCCGCGGTTGTGGACCCCTAAGTACTTGAAGCTGCTGCTGGTACTGGCTCTTTCCTGGGTTTCAGATCAGCCATCAAACAGGCCTTGTTACGAGTTCTGTGCGGAAATGTAATTGAGGTTTCAGTTGACGCCCAATTGGATGTGGAAAATCTCTTACCCACCCTTTTTAGGGGATGGGCAAATAAAAGAAAACAGACCGACTATTCACACAGATGAAACCATCAAACCTGCGGCTCAACATTTCAGAGGCAACCCGCAACTCGATGGGTGTCTCCGATTGTCCTGGGGCCTAATAAACAAGTTTAAGGGTAATTCTGGGTTGGCATGAGCCAGATAACTTTGGCTAGCCAACGTGAGACATTTATTGCCAAGAATCCAAGACTTGATTCATCAGTTAAATAAAGGCCACTTATTCTCTAATTTCCACTAAACCAAGGCTCCCACCAGCTCGAACTACAGAAAGGATCAGGCTACATAACAACCTTTACAACTCATTGTGGTTTGTTTCAGTGCAGGTGCCTCGGTTTTGGCGTTTCGTCAGCTGTGCTGTGCCACCTTTTTTCTTTGGCGACAGGTATATCAATTTCACCTTACACACACATGCCCAAACATTACATGACACAAAGGAGTTGTAGGAAATGTAGTATTTGTCAGTACAAGAACCCTGAAGAATGGCTAAGTTAAGTCCTGAGAAGGAGACTGACACATGTTGGCTTATTAAGACATGAAAGATCCTAAATCACCCTTTAGTGCCTATTGTTCGGCCAGGAAGGTACCCGTAAACTGAATTGTTTATTTTGGTCTTCATTGCCCCTGAACGCAATAAGGAAGCAAACTTTAAGTGCGCCTTGCAGTAAATGTCATTCGAGCTAAAAAAAAGATAATAACTCAAACACTTCACTCTCCAAAGAGCTCCTTTTGGCCCCACCGTTGACAGAGGCATCTCTTTATGGTATGTTTCGTGTGTTTCTTTTGAGATTCTTTTGATGGCAGCACAGCCATTTTTTGGCTTCATGTGTCGACCAACCCTTCCGAATAAAAGCACTATAGCTGCTCTGTAACAAGGTCTGTCATACCTGTTTCCAGTCAAAGCAAGCCCGTGCCTGATTCTTTGATGCATCTGTACCAGATGGTAATTATTGTGTTTAATTGTTGCAAACTGAATTGTACGCTGTTCACAGTTGTATCTAGAATGAGTCTTGTTCTGCCTATTTGTACTTTTGACCTCACTTTGTCACAGAGAACTTTTGTTAAAAGGGTAGTTAATCACATATTTAATGGTGCATTACGTGCTGTTTCCCAGGAGTGACCTGGATGGCTGCAGAGTGTCTGCAAGCAAATGTTGTCACTGTTTTGCATTCAGTCTATGGTCCTAGTACGTACCAAGTCAAAATCTCCTTGGGTTTAAGGCCCCTTGATTCTATCTGGTGACTTCAATTATATTCTCGATCCACTATTAGATACTACAAGCTGACAATAGCAGACACAGGCCTGGAGCAGGGCCCATCAATATAATGATTCACGACCTTAGTGTTGTATGGTGCATGGTGCTATAAATACCTTCAGGTGCATTCAACATCATCTACTCTATTGCCCTCAGTCATACTCCTGTATTATTTTTTGGGTTAGCATTATGGGTAGCTGTCACTGATGCCAACTTACCTCTGTCCATGCTAGTCACCTCAAACTACTCCCCAATGATATTAGATCTGAACCAGTACAGCAGGCTGCCAACCCTGCAATGGACCTTAACTAGGACACTTTTGTAAGGTGATTCTTACATTGCACTTTTGCAGAGGTGTAGGGCCTCTATCTTGTAATGTTGCCTCACCGTCCGATACTAGGAGCTGTGACACTCTTTAAAAGGATGGACTGTTAAATTTGTAGCTGCACAGAGAAAAACTCTTAGTGCAGCTGCAGAACAGCTGTTTAAGTCACTTACTGGTGGTCTTCATTGCTCTTATTCCCGGTACATATTCTGTGGCCTTGGAGGCATCACCTACTACTCTTATCATTCCTACCCACCCTGTATTACTTTCTATGGATGCTATAAAGGCAACCTACCAACTTCCATAAATAACGATCCCACCTCTTTTACTTCCTGTTTCTTAAACAAGCCCTCAACAGGTCTCTGATGAAGGCCAATATGGAGGGTTGTAAGTGCTGGGCAGAGGAAGAAAGAATCAAACCAGTTCCCACTGATAAAGTAATCCAATCATTACCTCCTCATCTTCTTCCTCTTCCCATTCCTTTCTTTTTTCAGCTACACCCAAGTGATGTGGCCTCCTCTTGATCTGAACAACAAATACACGAAATGGCACCTCGCACAGAAGTGCTGTCATCCCAAGAACCTTTCTCTACAACAACACTTCCAGTGAACACGGCAGTGAGGGCACCCCTTCTTAAATTAACATTTTTTAAATAATACATAATCCAAACAGTAGTGCATTCTGATCTTCTAAATCCTATCTGTAATGATAAATAAAGGGCGACGGGGTTAGAAACTCCAGCACACTCAGCCTGTGAAGCAGCCATTCCTCTGGTAAAACAGTCCTGCACTAAATCTGAAAAATATTTCCCGAATCCTGGTAAACCTGAGAAATTTCAGTCTTAATCCAGCATCTCAAGGGTTGCCTTGAAAGACACTGAGGCTCTTCACGCTGCACAAAATTAATGAACAGGCTGTCAGATTGTCTGTACTCTGAGGATCTGTGCAAATAAATCTTCATTGCCCATATAACATCATAAAAATGCGACCTTAACTCTGTATCAGAGGTTAGGCATACAAATGGAAATACCACCTCCTGTTCTCGATGCAAGACTGAGTTAATTGTAGGAATAAAGGTAGAACCCAATTGTAGAATAATCCTGTCCTCAAAAAATCTTCCGTGATTTGGACAACCCAAAAAATACCCCAACTCACCATTTCCTTTCGTATTAGTGGTCACATGCAAAAAACAGGGACAAAAATGTCTCAGGTACCCCATCCCATGGTTTAAAAGTGAGACTTTGTAAAATGTTTGGAGCCAATAGCAAATGCCAGAATAGAAATACATTTCCTACGTTTCCAGAATCCTTAAATAAACTTGTAACAAGGGATTCCACCCTAAAAAAATATTCTCACAACAACCTAAAGCCTTAATAGCTGCTTACTGCAATCCCAAATATTTCTGGTGAAAAAGTGACTGGTGTCACTTATTAAAGTGGTGTCACTTTAATAAGTGACACACTTATTAAAAGATCTCCAATGATGGGCAATAAGATTTACTTGTGAAATCCCACCTATGAGTCTGAATCAAGTTAGAAACTGGAAGGGACAAAGCTAAGTTCAAAAATCCTGCCCTCTCAACCTCCTGACCAACAGACTCCTGCAAGTCTTTAAAGGAAGTAGAGGTTGGCACAGAGGGCAGGGAACTAAGGAATCAACCCATTCCTTTCAGACGCCTACACCCCAGTGGAGAGGCTATTGACGAAGAACCTTGAGCTCCCCTACCTTGTCCTTCATAATTTTAGCTAGGACTCAGAGAATGAGTGGAATAGAGGAAATTGCAAAAGCAGGACTTTTGGCCAAGTACTCAAGAGGGCTTCTGTCCACAGGAACCTGAAGCCTGGAAATGAAATGAGGTAGAAAAGTGTTCCAATGATTCAGAAAAGTATGCACTTTTGGGAACGTGAATCTGCAAGAGATTTCCAGAAACACAGAAAGACTCAATAGAAACCACTGAGAAGATGGAAATACCCAAATTAAATTATGTTCTCTGAAATTTGTTGTCTCACGATTGCGGACTGCCCTGATTGTCAACAGATTTTTCTCTGCACATAAGCAAATCTAAAAAATCTGGGAGCTTTTGCTTCCAAGATCCTTTCTTGAATTAACGGTTCAGGTATGTCTTTGTGACCAGATTGTCTGAGCATCCTACTACTGCAAAACACTCAATCCTCTCTGCAAAGAAAAATGTTCCATCATCTCTTTCCAGTTTGGAGAGTGCAGTCTTTCCTGACTGGACAAAAGCTCCTGTGCTATGTCTGAACCCAGAATTTCTCCCCAACTCAAGGATCTGACATTTTTTGTATTAAGGAGAGGTGGGGGCATGCAAACCAAGTCTCCGTTTCTATGTTTGATGATAGTAACCACCACTAAAGTTGGACCTGAATGGTCTGAGAAACTGGAATTATTGTCTTTTAATCTGCTGATGCAGCTGACCAAAGTTGTAGGATATGTGACGCAAACTGTCCTAGGTACATCCGTACTCAAGTGATCACAGATAAGCTTGCTGAAAAGAAAGGAAAACAGTACATTGTAACACCAAAAATGGGATAACTACAAAAAGAACCCTTTGGGTAGTATTGTTACCATATCTGCCTAAAGCAATTTCCTTGGGGAGGCTTCCCTTTACAACAAAAACTTGCTCAGGTGTTGCAACAGTATGATTTCTTTTTTTGGTATTGGCCAATACAACATCGCAACATCTGTCCTAAACACATCACATATGTACTCCAAGCTCTGAGATGGGATGAGATGGGTCTTTGAATAATTGACCAAAAACCCAACATTCTTCAGTATCTGAGTGAGCATCTTAATGTCTGTTAATGGCTGTGCCATGGGGATTGATTAAATCAGAATATCATCATGTAAGGGTGAACTCTGATTCCTCTGTCGTATAGAGGAGCTGTCACTCAAGGTAAGACTCTTGTGAAATTTCATGGTGAAGCCTTTATACCAAAACAAAATACTGGGAATTACCAACAACTGCAAACTTTGAAATCAGTGAAATTACTTGATGTAGGGAGTTCATCTTAAGCTAGGGTGCTTCCATGAAAGGGTCACAGTACTACTGGAATAATTGTTCTCTTCAGCAGAAGTGAGGTGATTTTGTCCATCTAAGATTTCCTCTTCATCAGGCCTCTGGCGTATGGAGACTGGATGAAACAAGAACCTAGAGGGATTTTACCCGCATTGGTGTAACCCTCAAATACCACTTCCAGTTTAATTTGCCTTGTACCAACATGTTCCAGTGTTTTAAAAAAAATATCTAAATGACCCCTACTGACTCTACATGTTTCTGCACCTGGATTAACATGAAGAATAACTGGAGGAATCACTATTTCGAGAATTCTTGGGTTGAAAATGAGACTTATTGAAAGATGTCTCCTGTCATTCAAATCGACCCCTTTCAAATAATTTTCTAGCTCTTTCAAATGATCTGGATTTTAGATAAGTTGCATTTCTGATTTATGCATGATTTATGCACCAAACGTCTACTACAAGAGGACAGCATTTTTAAACATTTTTCTGTGACGCATCAACCTTGCATGGACTCAAGTGAGATAATGATGACAAGCAGCTATTACACCTCCTAAGGACAAATCTGACACACTCAAAACACTGAAAGTCAAATCATAAGACATTTCAACTTTACCTCCATTTGTGAAAGTAATTAGAAACAGTGCTCCACCTCCTGAAAGATTGGTGACAGAGCCTTGAAATGTTTAACCAAAGATTGAGAAGCATCGACTGCACAGCCTTCATACACAAAGTTACATATGCTCTACTTGAGGCACCCTCACCTTTCATGTGTGTGTGATCTGACACTACCACGTCCCCTATCATCAAAGCTGACTTAGCAGTAAGATTAGCAAAGAAGAAACCAGTACCTAGAGACGGAGAAGGTTTCAAATCCCCCTTTGCTAAAAAGAGGAACCAGTAACCTAGCCTGATCCTTCCACACACTGTCACAGGTGGAATGATGGGAACTTTTGAAATGGAGGGTCTGTGGAATTGTTGAAACTTCTCACTACAGGTATTTGGCTGCTCATCCTTGGGAAGGGGATGCCGCGGAGGTGGTAAATAAGCAATTACTGACTGTATCATCCTTCTACCTGTTAAACACATCAGACAGTGGCTTAGCATGGCAATGACCGAAGTCTACTGAGATATAGGAGAGGAATGGAGTTCCCTATGATGACTTCTTTTAACTCTCTGTCCATAACCCCTTCCAGGAAAAAGGGGAGAGCTTGTCACAGTCACATGACAACAAGAATAGGAAAACGTAGCAAATATTTAGGCAGTCAGGAGACTAAAGAAACATGCCCTCACATTGCCTGAAAACTGTATTCCAACAATACCTCTTTAGAAAGATCACATTTGATCTGATGTATTGATTAAATCACATTCAACCCCATGTTACCTTTTTCTTAAAACAATTAGACAGCTGCTTTACATGAGGAAATGTCTAGGCAAACCCTGCACCAGTACACCGCTAATGCACTTCTCAATCATCTGTCCAAAATGTAGGGGCAGAGAAATGCCAAGGCCCTGCTTCCAAGCAGCAGTCTGACAGGCAGACCAGCATACCACTAGGAGCTTCAGCTGTCGATCACATATATGCGTCGATAGTCCTAGGCCCCTGCACTGCTCAATCTATTGCTGCCCATCACAGATTGAGGCTTTAATTTACAGGTGAATTAACTACACAGGCTCTTTCTACCGACTGCAGCCAGCATCTTGCTGAATTCTAAAAATGAAAGGAGTCACAGACTTTCACCAAGGTCCATTAAAAACAAACAAGCACTGGCAAATCCAATCGATCTGGCTTTCACCTGAAATCCTTTATAAAATATTTTAAATGCATGCTGCAGTGAAAAAAAACAAAAGAAAGACTTCTTTCTGTTTGCAATGCATCTGTGGGGTGCATAACTGTAATATATGACGATGAATTAGAATTTTGAGATGTAAAAAAGTCCCTCCTGAATTGTAATGCAAGCACCACATACAAGGCTGAATAATACACGGGGGGCGTGGCCAAGGTCTCGGAGATGGCGCACGCCTAAATTCCGAGCTCCGGAGGGGTCGGTGAATAATTGAGCGAAAAAGCGCCTCTGCCGGGCCGACCGAAGTCCGGACTGAGGGGTAGACTCACAGGAGGGGGCTAGGCGAGAGAGTGCCCCTCTGGTGACGGCGAAGTGAGCCCGGTGCCGAAATCGGCCTCCTGGACGGCTCGGGGGACGAGAGGCCAGGGCGCACGACTGCATCCGCGGCCTCGCGCTGGGCTGTGGCCGGGCCCGCCGGAGAGGAAAGGAGGCGACGGGACGTGAAGGTGCGGGGCCCTGGGCGTGGCCTTATCAGACGGTGAGAGAGCAGGGGGCGGCCGTGCCCGCGGGAGAAGTCGCGCCCAGTCGGGGCGTTGCAGGACGGAGTGGCTGAACGCGGGCGGCCCCGGGAGCAGACGGGCGCCGACCCGGGCGAGAGACTGCGGCCCCTACAGCGGCCCTTGAGGGTGTCGGGTGGCGGAGCTGACCGGCCGGCGTGCCCAGAAGCGGGCGGCTCCAGCGGAAGACGGCGGCACCATCCCGCGGTAGGAGCGGGCAATGCGAGGCGCGAGGGGGGATAGTATGGAGTCCCCTCCTCATAGCGGCACAGGTGCTGGAGGGGCCTGAGAGCCCATGAGCTCCCGCACCGGAACGGGTGCGGCGGGGCAGCGCCCCGGGAGGCGAGCGGCCCCGGGTGGACTCGGAGACCTGCTTGAGGCGGTGATTGAGACCCGGGTAGGGCTGCAGGCCGGGGCTGTGATCAAGCGTCTGGTCATTGGACCCCAGGGGACAACGGAGGAGTTCTCCTCCATCGCGACGGTGCAGCCGAAGAGCGCCCAGCGGCGAAGAGTTATCGGGAGGCTGTAAGAGGGGACCAGTGCAGCGAAAGGCCGGAGTGATAAGGGAACACATGGAGAGGTCACTGGAACGGAGACGGAACCCGGGGCCCTGACATTCCCTATGGCGGCGTAACGTGCAGTAAAATCGGTCCCTTGAGGACTGCTGTGGACATTGACGAGCCTGCGTGGGACTGGTAGGCTGTTTGGGGCAAAAGTTGAAAAAGAACGATCTGGACCCGCACCAACGTGGGGCCCCTGGGGGGCTGATCTGATCCCTGGGACGGGGGGACCCATTTGTCTGGACTGCAATAGGGGAGCAAAGGCGCGGAGCACCCAACGGAGAGACTCAGAAACAGTGGACCCTGAAGGGTACGGGGACCCGGCTGAGGAAAAGCCTGGGGCAGGGCAGCGGCTCATGGAGGGGAGGGAGTGACGTCTTGGAGAAGATAGACAAACACCGCCAGGGCTGCTGTCAGGGGTCCCTGGGGCGGGGCCTGCGGCCGCGCTGATGCCCTCCAAGGCTAGCCCCAAGGCCAGAAATATGGAGTCCAAGGCTCAGGCCGAGTGCGAAGAGTCGGGCGCGCAGGACCACACACAGGTCAAGGTCCAGGACACGCTAGATAAAATTCTTGGAGCGATAGAGGACACCAAAACAACGCTGCAGCGAGAGATCAGCCAGGTTGCGGTTGAGGTGAGCTTGCTGAGAGCGGAACACCACAAATTGGTAGATACAGTCAAAGAAACAGAAACTGCCCTGGCGGACATAGCACCGAAGCAGGAAAACCTGACAGCTGAAGTGTCCTCCCTGGTTGACAGAGTGACGCGCCTCGAAAGGAGAGTTGAAGACGCAGAGGGGAGGAACAGAAGGAATAACGTACGTGTGGTGGGTCTCCCGGAGGGGACCGAGGGTACGAACATGGTTGAATTTTTGGAGAAGTGGTTCGGTGAGACGGTGGCTCCGGGGCGCCTGACCCCCTTCTACACGTTGGAGCGGGCGCATCGGGTACCGGCGAGGCCGCTGGCCCCGGGCAGGCCCCCCCGGGCCGTGATAGCTAAACTGTTACATTATAGTGACAGGGACACCCTCCTGCAGAGGGCCAGGGAATCGGGCCCTTTTAAAGTCGGAAACGGGGAGGTGACATTATTCCCGGATTACACTCTGGAGGTACAAAACAAGCGAGCTTCGTTTCTGGCAGTCAAGAGAGCCCTAAGGGAGGAGGGAATCCAATATTCGCTACTCTACCCAGCCAGATTGAGAGTGATTCTGGAAGGGAAGACATCGTTCCTTCAGTCACCTGAGGAAGCCTGGGAATGGCTAGAGTCACACAGCTCCCGGGCAGGAGGGTCCACAGGAAGGGTCGCGCTTGGGAACGGGGCGCGCCGAGCGCTGAAGGGAAGGAAGCCCAGAAACCGCAGACGTATGGTACCTACCCAAACACAGAAAGAGAAAGGAAGGAAGGAGGCATTGGAGGCAGCGGCACGCATGAGCGGAGAGGCGTCATCCCAGGAAGAATCCGGGAACGAGTCTGACGACACGATGGTTTCATCTGCAGGTGAAGCGGATCATTCAACCCGAGCCCCGAAAGTAACCCCGCAAACAGCTGACGAACTTGGCTAGCCTGGACGCACGGAAGGCCCTGGAGACAGGGCGCGTATTGGGATCGACCGGCCCCTCCGGGCAAGGCCACCCCCCCAGACCAGTACTCTGCCGTTTGACAATAATGGCGGGTACTGCTAATCAGAGACTGAACAAGTTGCACTGTTGCACAATTTGCTGGGCGACCTACAAGTTCGGAGGCGCCCTGGGGACTGGGAGTTGGGTCATACAGTTAAAAGTTAATAAGGCAATGTGGGAATTGGAATTGGAATGTGACAAAGTTATAGATAAAGGGAGAGGAGGCTCCGAGGCTTGGGAGGGCCGGGACAGAGCCACCAAACCGAAAATGGGCAATGGCAGATTACAATCTCATGACCTGGAATGTTAGAGGGATGGGCACTCCGGCTAAAAGGCACAAGATACTCTCCTATCTAAAGAGAAGGGGTGTACAGGTGGCTCTATTGCAGGAAACTCACCTGGCGCCTGGAGAGGGAGAGAAGTTGAGACGTAGGTGGAGGGGGCAGGTATTCGCAATGGAATACTCTGCCTACGCTAGAGGTGTATTGGTATGGATCAGGGCGGGGGTCCCCTTCACGACGATCTCTTCCAATATTGACAAGGAGGGTAGATTTGTGATACTGGAGGGGAGGCTGCATGGTGTACCGATAGTCTTGAGTTGCATCTATGCCCCTAACCAAGACCAGGTAGCCTTCATGTCAGGGTTATCGAGTCACCTTACACGCCAATGCACCGGAGAGCTATTAGTAGGTGGGGATTTTAATGCGGTGCTAGACACTGAACTGGACAGGTCTACCCCTCCTATACAGGGGGCTGCGGCAATAAAAACAGCCAAAAGGGTAGGGGAGTGGTTGGACGGGTGGGGGCTATCGGATGTCTGGCGAGTGCATCACCCAACTGACAGAGATTATTCTTATTACTCGGGTCTTCACCAGGTACATACAAGAATCGATAGAGTAGTATGCACTGCAGGCCTGTTAATTAACATGACACGCTCGGAATACTTGGCCCGCACCTTGTCTGACCACAATCCCTTGTTAATAACGATGAGGGTGCCGGAGGACAGACCCCCCATACCGTCTTGGAGGATGTCCCCCTCAACACTTGAGGACCAGTCGTACAGAGAAGCCTTACGCTGTCATTTGACAGAATACATCGAGACAAACAACGGGTCCACCCCCACTAGGGCCCTGGAATGGGAGGCACTTAAGGTGGTGACGAGGGGCTTTTGCTTGGGGCAGTCGTCGGGGGTTAGACGTACACTTGAAAGGGAGCTAAATGCTCTGGAGAAAGACATACACGAAGGGGAGTTGGGACAGGGGAGAACTGCGCAGGAGAAGGAGGATTACAGTCGAGCCCGCAGGGAACACTCCCGCATTGAAGAGCAGCTTAGATGCCATGATAGACAAAAGTACACAGCATCCCTGCAGGCGGAGGAGGGTAGATCGGGGAGAATGTTGGCGTGGTTGGTCCGCTCCGGGGGGCAGGGTGAGCCTATCACATGTGTACTAGATGGGGAGGGTTCACGCAAGCTCAGCCCGGCCCAAATAAACAATGCATTCAGGGAATATTATATGCAGTTGTACGGGAAACCCAGTGATCTGCGGACAGAGTCCTTCGACGAGTACCTACAGCAAATCCCGCTACCAACTCTGAACGCAGTGGATAAAGAGGCCCTGGGGGGCCCAGTGTCAGTGGAGGAAGTAAACGAAGCCATAGCACAGCTAGCGCCAGGGAAGACTCCGGGAACAGACGGGCTCCCCATGGACTTTTACAAAAAATATAGGTCACTGCTGGCTCCCCAACTGACTGAGATGTACGCGGAGGCACGGCGACAGGGTGAATTGCCACAAACGTTGCGGGAGGCTGTGGTGGTCCCTCTCCCCAAAACTAAAGACAGGGAAGCACGGGTGACGGAGTTTAGGCCTTTATCAATGCTAAACAGTGATTTCAAAATTATTAGCAAGATCATGGCTGCTCGATTGCTGCCCCATATGACCAAGCTAGTGCATACTGATCAGAATGGCTTTATTCCTGCCCGAAGCACCTCGTTGAATTTAAGACGGGTTTTCTCGGTGCTGCATATGCCCAGGGCTTTGAGACCGCCAGCTGGGGTTTTGTTGGCGGTGGACTTCGAGAAGGCCTTCGACTCAATCAGGTGGGATTACTTAAGGAAGGTGATGCTCAAAATGGGACTAGGGGAGGAATGGGTGAAGTGGGTGGACCTACTGTACGCTTCCCCCCTGGCTAGAGTTAAGACCGGAAAGTCGATCTCCAGTGCATACCCAATATACCGCGGAACTAGGCAGGGCTGCCCCCTATCACCGATGTTGTTTGCCCTGGCAATTGAGCCCCTGGCGGCACAGTTGCGGCGAGAAGGAGTGGGCAAGGGAATTATCTGGGGTCCGGCTGAGCATATCGTTTCTCTATATGCCGACGATATACTCCTTTACCTGAGGGACGGGGCGGGAGGTGTCGGGTGGGCGCTGGGGATTCTGGAGGAATTCGGGAGTCTATCTGGACTCAGACTTAACAGGAGAAAAACATTTGTATTCCCTGTTCTGGCAGGCTGCGCTCGTCCGGACTCGTGCCCTGCGGACGTAAACTGGGCCCCGCGGACTTTTAAATATTTGGGCATACAAATATTTCACGAACTGAGCGATCTTAGGGACGGCAATCTCGGCAGGACACTTAGATCCCTGCGCACCTCGGTGGAGTTCTGGAGGTCATTGAAACTATCAATAATGGCCAGAGTGGCGCTCTCCAAAATGGTCATGCTGCCACGCCTACTCTATTACTTTGCGAACCTGCCAGTGCAGGTCCCTCCTACATGGTTCCGAGAGTTAAATGCACTGCTTAGAGAGTTGATATGGGATGTGGGTCGCAGGAGAACGGCGCTAACAACCGTATGTAGACCGGCGCGTCTGGGGGGACTGGGTGCCCCTGATTTCGAGGCGTATTATTTGGCATCTCAGCTCCAATGGGTGGCCGGCTGGATGGCGGGCAGGGGACAGCTAGACCTGGCAACAGCGCAAGGAACAACAGACACAGCTCGTATAGCGGCAAATATGGCGGGTAGGAAGGTCGCCCTCATAGGTGACAGCATAATGTGTAACGTGGCGTTGAAATGCTGGAAGCGTTGCGTGAAAAGGACCGGGGTCGGGCCGCCATACTCTCCCGCTTTACCACTGGAGGTAGTCGCCCTAGAACTACGGGGGCGTGAGCGAGGGGGGCTAGGCTTGGGGCCATGGGTGGGAGCGGGGCTGGGGGCAGTGGGGGAACTATTCAAGGAGGGGTTGCTGAAGAGCTTCGATGACTTAGTAGTAGGAGGGGTACCGCAAGGTCAATTCCTATTCTTCAGGAAGCTGATGCACACCCTAAAAGAGCACTGGAGTACAATTAATGCAGAACCCACAATCCATGGGGTGCTGCACCTCTTGTTGACGGCAGGAGAGGAACCTCACATGATCACAAAAATATACTGTGCCCAAATAGAGTCAGCTGTGGACCCCCTGCACTCCCTAAGAGAAAAATGGGAGAAGACAGCCGGGCGAGACCTGTCCGAGTCGGAATGGGCCAGGGCTCTAGCTTATCCTAGAACGATCTCACGTAACACGAGGCTCAGATATATTCAATACAATTACTTACACAGAACTTACCTCACCCCACATCGGTTGCACCGCATATATGGGGGGGCTCCCAAGGTATGCCCCAGATGTGAGGGCGGTGAAGCTGACTTTGACCACATGATGTGGGTATGCCCGAGAATCCGGGTGGGTTGGTTCGAGATGATGGCTACCCTCACGAAGTTATTCGGCTTGGAGCTCCGGCCAACCCCTGATTTGTGCCTACTGGGTCTTCGAACCGGGATTAGGTGGGGCAAGGTTGGGAATCGTTTCCTTGACCTGTCTCTGGCTCTATTTAAAAGACTGATCACGAAGGGATGGAAGTCCCCAACCCACCCATCACTAACAGAATGGAGGAACGATGTCACAAGGTGGTCCAGGGCAGAGCTTCAGGTCCTTAGGGCTGAGGAGGCGAGGGGGGTCCTTCAGACCCCAATCGCGGCGGAGTGGGAAAACCTAGTGTCTAACTGGGAAGACTTAACAAAGAGTCCGATGGAGCCTGAGGGAGTGGGATGAGCTAATGGACACGGTCAGAAGATCCCAACATAGGGGAAGTTCACTGTAACTAAGACTGAATGACTACTAAGAATCAGTTTGATCCGGATGCGGTATGAGTGTGAGGGGGAGAGCGGGATGGTATAATAAAAAGGATAAGGGAGGGTAATGACGGAACGCAGGGCAATAAAACACGACAAGCAATACCCGGGCAAGCTATCTCCCTTTTTAGTAATTCAGCAATTAAACAGTTCCTCCCACATAGGCCTAAAAGTTCATATATAGTTTGAAGTTGAGTTAAGTCTGTTAACAGGTCACAGAATACAACAGTAACGTAGGATAATGAAAATGTGAATGCCATTATAAAGTTTCAATTGGGCGAAGAAATAACTGTTGATAAGTTAAGTAAATGCATGGTAAAGGCTAACCAAATGCGTAACGTACTGCATGGACCGCAAAGCCCGGAAATGGTATAATTAGCAGAAATGTATAATCACGACAATACGTTACTGTAAGAAGAATTACACTTGTAAAAACAGCAAGTAGTTGATAACAATAAAAACAAATTAAAAAAAAAAAAAAGGCTGAATAATACACCAAGCACATGGTGATGTGTTGTCACTATCTTTTTGTTTGCTTAACAGATTATACTAGTGCACATTATAAATGCATGAGATGTGAAAATTTGATTTTTGTGTTATGTTTGATCATATTTGTTCTCATTTTAATAGGTGACCATTATGAGAGAGTGTTCACTTTAAGTAAGGGACAGCTAATATAGGCCTCATTTAAATAATTCATGTTAAACTTTCAAATGTCCCCTTAGCTTCTGTGCATTGCCACATTTTTTCTCTCTTCCAGAAGCTGAGCTGCAGTAATTTAGTCAATCCAATTGTATCCAATGTGTTAGCTTTTAGGTAGATTGTTTATACTTGTCAATTTTGCCAAAAGCAGTGCAATGAGGCCTTTGAGTCTGTGTTAGGAATAGCCATGATCCAGCTGTGAGCCCTCTGTATGTGATGTCTTAGAAAGGGGTGACAACACCTTATAGGCGGATTCCCGCCTGCAAGGAACATTGGGATGTTTTAAGATTTGTTGAATCTTATGTTTTCACTGTGCATTTCTAAATTAGTCAGAATGAGACTGCCCAAATCCACCTCTGAATGCAAAAGGTCCGATCGCCTCTTTCGAGATCAAATGCCCTTTTCCTCTCTCTTGAGACCCTATACTCAATGTGTCCTGCTCACAGAGTCTCGAGCACATCTATTCCCCTTTGTCTGACTGAACCTTCATTTGGTTCTGCCATTAGGCATTTTACTTGCTGACACTGGCTCCTGCTTCATTTTCCACAATCTCATCTGAAACTTTAGTGTACTTTCGAGGAATTTACCCTCCAAGGGAACTAAATCTGGTTCAATTTGCAATTTGCATTTGAACATCTTCAAATAACTTGACTCTGCATTTGCTATTGACCTGGTTTGGATTATATGCTATGCTATGAGAGGTGATTATTGATTTATGACTATTCTGACTGGTTTGAATTTTTAACTTTGCAAAACCTTCATGGATTGCACATCTGCTATTCTCTATCATCCTTGTGGTGCAAAACGTGCTTCACTGTTATTGAATCGTCGTGGAACTGTGCATGCTATGCCTCAATTTGAGTCAAAGGTCCATTCACTTGAGTGCAATTTGTACTTGGATTTGTACCAGAGGTTTTGCATGGTACAGACGGCATCTCCTGCTCCATCACATGCAATAGCATGAGGTGAGGGAAAGACATTCCTCTTGGTGGAGCCAAAGTCCACTCTACGTATATTTTAAATAACTGGTAACAAAGTGTCATTCAGACAGCTGCACTGTAAAGTTAAAAAAAGGCACCCCTGAAACATTTATTTTCTTACAAACTGTAGTTTTATATTTAGGAGCTTTTTCACTACCCTAGCAAATTGGCTCTCGCCTTTTGGTTTGGCAATGCTTGTTTTGCCTCATTATTGCTTTTGCAAATCAGTATTGTTGGGGTAGGTGCCTGGCCCTCACCATTACAAAACAATGCAGAAAAGCTAAAATATGTTTTGTTCTAAAAAAAGAACATACATGGTAGCCTCTAGCATAAAAGGAACTCCTTTGTGTGTGGATGTATTCCTTGTGGAAGAACAGAATGCAGTCACTCGCTGTAAAATTAACCAATGACTGAAGTGGACAGACCAGTGCTCCATGCTGCATGCTGCAGTGTGTGGACAAAATATGTGAATGACACAACAGACCAGTGGATAAAAAGGGCTGACTCAAAATCCCTGTAAGTAAATATAATATATATAGAAAGTTTTAGTAAAATCAAAAGGTCTCGACTTTAGTCCTAAAACTAGACGGCCATGAGGAGTGCCCCAAGCAGCAGAGACTCTCGGACCATGAGAGAAAACATGGAGCCCGATAAGAGGTAACTGGCATCACAAAGGTGTGGTGCCACCATTACAACCGGCACCAATACCACAATTACAGAAACAATTAATACCAGCATTACCACTGCCATCAGTACTACCTCCATTACTATCATTACAGCAGAGATTACCAGCACAATTACCACCACTGCTACTGCAACCACTCATCCCACTATTACCACCATCATTATCACTGCTATCGCTATTGCCAACAATAGTACCACTACAACGTACATCACCTTCTCCACTATGATCTCCTTCACCATTACCACCCCCTATATTATTGCCACCACCACCATCATTACTACAAACACCACCACTGTTATTACCACTACCACTAATATCTTTCTTATAGTTACCACTATGATTACCACCGTTACCACTATGATTACCACCATTACCACCAGCATTATATTCACCATAACAATAGTCATTGAAGTTGCCGCAATAACAATAAGAATTGCTACCACTATCACCAGAAGCACCATTACCATCACTGCAGGTATTACCAACATAATTGAAACCATCACTACCACAACCATTAAAGCCATTGTCATTGCCACAACCATTTCCACCACATCTACCACTCCCACCATTATCTTCTCCAACTTTACCACCTCCTGCATTACTGCCACCGCTATTATGACAGCAATGTTTATCACTTAAAGCAGCTTAAGTACGAATATTAACACATCTGCTAAAATGGACACCACCACTTTCACCACCACCGCCATTATTACCTCCACCACCATTACCACCACCACCGCCATACCACCATTATCACCATCACCCCCATCAAAGCCAATGGGCCAGGCTTTAATGAACTAAAATATGCAAATGCAGGCATGGCCATATGCTCTTTGAATGTATTAGATGATGTATTAGCTCATGAAAGCCAGACCTGTAGTTTTTGCCAATGCGTCTTTCTAAAGCTTCTTTTACTAAGATATTAATCAGGTTTGGCATTAAGGATCTTGTTGTGGCTGGATTTCCAAGAGTGAAAGTAAGAGTGTCATTGAAATATCGATAATACCCTGTTCTCTACCTCAGAAACAATCACCCCATCTCTGTTGTGTCGGAATATTTAGCGATGTCAGATATCTAGGATCACTAGATCTGTAATCCATTGAAATATTGAGGCAAGAATGTTGCTGTACCCAGTAAATTGGGCTTCACCCTGTTGGATAAGGGGTCCAAGGAAATATGTAATGCAACACACATTATCAGATGTGTCCGAAAGAAGCCTTTTTGGTGATTGTTTCATGATGAAGATGAAAAGAAAGGCAACCTTCATGTCCTACAACCTGCAATGTATCCCAACATATCTCCATTCAACATCATTTTTTAAATTCCTTAAAATACTGTTTTGTCCCACGACACTCTAATGTCATGTTAATTTGGAATGTCTGATTTCGGTTTTCAGTCAAGTCTTGTTTACTGTTTTTCTTATTTTTATTCCCTAAAGTCTTCTATGTGTACTTTTCTTTTTCTTATGTAATGCTGAAACAATATTTTGGAATTTAAAAAACTCGCTGCGTTTATATATACATACTCTTTTTGGGCTATGCTATTTTGCTACCTACTTACGTAGAGGTCTACACCGTTTCACAATGGACTGCACACGCCTTGATCTGTTAAACTTTTTATCCCATTTCATATTACATCTTAAAAATGCTCATTGGCATATTTCTCCTACATCTACCTAGAACTTAAATTACCAGTTGTGGCTCTGACATCCCTTCCTTCTCGAAAGCTCAGTACTTGAGCAAAAAATTAACAATGCAACCTTAAAGACAACTTATAGGCTGTGATTAAAAACATATGAAAACCCATAGATCTACAATATGGCACTTCCAGGATCTCGGCTAATGTTAACCGAAATGTCAACAACAGAAAACCAGCACTGACAAAGCCAACAGTCAAGAAAATACTTTCTTGATTAGCAACTTTGAGTGGTGTTGTGGTATGGGGCACAGGAACCTTCTCTTGGGTGGAGGAGAGCTGGCAGCATGCAGGCACTGTATGGGCTAATGGGCACCCAGTCTTCAAAGGAGCCCCTAAACTCCGAGCACAAGGGTCTTCTGGGTACTGAAGATATGGAATGTTAAATGGGTTGGTCATGTAACCGACATGTAAAACCTATGGCCCTTCAGCTGATGTATTTCAAGAGTTGTGCACCATAAATTGTTTGACGTAATTTTTAGGTCGCAGCCTACCAGGCAGTGCAGCTGTCTAGGTGTGCGAACAACATCTTGGGGAGTTTCAGAAAGCTGACCTGGGAATTCATTCTTCCCGTCGCTTTCCATTGGCTTTCTGGTTTGTAACTCATGTTTTCTTGCTTCCTATTTGATGTCTTTATTTTCTTTAGGCTGTCCTGAATCAGTTTGTCCCGCTGGAAGAGAAAGTAATCTTCACTGAATACTACCACCAACATCTTTCTTATCAACAGGCCTTTACATCTTGTTGTTATCTGTCACGTTTGCTGGGCATTCAAAGACAGAGGTCAAATGTCAAGCTGTGTTTTCGTGGAAGTCTGGTTATTTTGTTTTACTGTCTGCTGACTTCAAAGTGACAGCCTTTATGGTAAAGAAGAATGCAGCGTACTTTCTACATGATGCGTGATTGTGGCCGTTTTTTAATATAATTTTATATGTAACCATTTCAAAAGGTATCTTGTTCTTCATCTGCACAAAACATTTGCGTGTTTTTTGCAAAATTCTTCTTCTTTGGTGAATCCATTTGATTTGTAAAACTGCCCTTTTAGGAATAAAGTACAAAACCTAATTTCATTCTCAGTGTCATCCTAACATATTGTGATCTTGGGCAATGTACACTGTTTATGGCCCATTCACTGTCTAGCACAGGATACGATCTTTTCAAAGGAAAGAGCCTGTCACATTGTAACAGAATTTAACAATGTTTGTTTTTCACTTTGATGTGTAAAGCATATGCTTTATTTATGACTTTTGTGGCAATTCATTTTGGAGAGTTGAATAAGTTTAAAGGCACTTTTCATGAAACCTTTTGTGTTTATGTTTACCTACAAAAAAGATGTATTCCATCTGCAACTGTGCCTCTTTTCGAACAAATACTAGATATAATTGATTTCCTCAGGTTATCTTGCAGGTACTAGTTCCATGATTTGGATGGTGCAGCAGGTGCAGTCGCACAGGGGTCAAATCAATCAATCAGTTATTTGTTAAGCGCGCTACTCACCCGGTAGGGTCTCAAGGCACGGGGGTTGCTACTGCTCAAAGAGCCAGGTCTTGAGACGTTTCCTGAAGGTCAGGAGGTCCTGGGTCAGACGTAGGTTGATGGGGAGGGAGTTCCAGGTTTTGGGGGCAAGGTGGGACAAGGATCTTCCACCGGCTGTGGTTCAGTGGATGCGGGGGACGGTGGCGAGGGCAAGGTTGGCGGAGCGGAGCTGGCGAGTCAGGATGTGGAAGTTGAGACACTCGTTGAGGTAGGCAGGTCCGGCGTGGTGGAGAGCCTTGTGAGCGTGGATCAGGAGTTTGAAGATGATCCTTTTGTTGACAGGGAGCCAGTGGAGGTCTCTGAGGTGGGCTGAGATGTGTTCGTGGTGAGGGAGGTTGAGGATGAGTCGTGCTGAGGCGCTCTAAATGCGCTGAAGATTTCTCTGGAGCTTGGCTGTTGTTCCCGCGTAGAGTGCGTTGCCGTAGTCCAGTCTACTGCTGACGAGGGCGTGGGTGACCGTTCTTCTGGTTTCAATGGGGATCCATCTGAAGGTCTTGCCGTGCATGCGGAGGGTGTTAAAACATGAGGATGAGATGGCGTTGACTTGCTGGGTCATAGTGAGCGATGAGTCCAGTATGAAGCAGAGGTTGCGTGCGTGGGTGGTGGGTGTTGGGGCGGCTCCTAGAGTGGCAGGCCACAGGAGTCATCCAATGCTGATTTGTTGGAGCCGAAGATGATGATCTCGGTCTTCTCTGAGTTCAGTTTGAGGCGGCTTGCCTCCATCCAGTTGGCGATGGTGTGAAGTCTGGTGTGGAGCTTGGTCTTGGCGTTTGCGGGGTCCTTCGTGAGTGAGAGGATCAGCTATGTGTTGTCCACGTAGGAGACGATGTTGAGGCTGTGGGATCGGACGATGTTGGCAAGCTGCTCCATGTAGACATTGAAGAGGGTGGGGCTGAGAGAGGATCCCTGGGGAACTCCACAGATGGTCTTGGTGGCTTTTGACAGAAACGGGGCGAAGCGGACTCTCTGGGTTCTGCCAGAGAGGAAGGATGTGAGCCAGTCCAGTGCCTTGTGGTGGATTCCAACATCCTGGAGGCATGTGTGAAGTGTGTGGTGACAGACGGTGTCGAAGGCTGCAGAGAGGTCAAGGAGGATGAGGGCAACAGTTTCACCTTTGTCGAGCCTGCTCCTGATGTCGTCAGTAGCAGTGATGAGAGCGGTCTCAGTGCTGTGGTTCTTGCAGAAGTCGGATTGGGAGATGTCGAGTAGGCTGTTGTCCTCCAAGAAGCGAGCTAGTTGGCTGTTGACTATCTTCTAGATGACCTTCGCTGGGAAGGGTAGTAGGGAGATGGGTCGGTAGTTCTTGAGGTCTTTGGAGTCGGCCTTGGATTTTTTGAGCAGGGTGTTAACTTCGGCGTGTTTCCAATTCTCTGGGACGATGGCGGTCTCGAAGGAGCTGTTGATGATGGTGCAGAGCGATGATTTTGCTGGCTTTATTGAAGACGTGGTGGGGGCAGGGGTCGGCGGGTGACCCGGATTGGATGGTGCTCATGGTCTTGGTGGTTTCCTCGTCATTGGTGTGGGTCCAGGCACTCAGGATGTTGTTGTGGATGGGTGCATTGGGGTCGGCGTTGGCAGTGGTGGTTGTGGGGGTCAGCGGTGCAAAACTGCCATGGATGTTTGTGATCTTGTGGTGAAAAAAGGTGGCGAGGGACTCGCAGAGGGCTTGCGAGTGTGGGGTGTTGTCTGAGCAGGACTTGGTGTTGGTGAGTTCCTTGATGATACTGAAGAGCTCCTTGCTGTTGTGTGCATTGTTGTCAATTTGTTCTTTGTAGAATGATCTTTTGGTGGTCCCTATGAGCTGGTGATGTTTGCGGATGGCAGTCTTGAGGGCGGCAAGGTTGCTCTCTGTTTGTTCTTGGCGCCAGATCTTCTCGGCTTTCTGGCATTCCCGCTTGGAGGTCTGAAGGTGGGCTGTGAACCAGGGAGCTTTCTTGCTGGTGCAGGTGTTGGAAGTTTTCCTAAGTGGAGCGAGGGTGTTGCCGCAGTCGTCGAGCCATTGTTTGAGGTTGAGTGCGGCGGTGTTGGGGTCGCTGGTGTTGGGTGGTGGGGCGTGGGTGGAAATCAGTTGGTCTTTGGAGATCTTGTTCCATTTGCTGTGAGGGGTCCGTTGCTGGTGGTGGTGAGCGGTGGGTTTCTGGAAGGAGAAATGGACACAGTGGTGGTCGGTCCAGTGGAGTTCGGTGGTGTGGGTGAAGGTGATGTGGCTGCTGGTGGAGAAGAAGGCGTCGAGTGTGTGGCCAGCTGAGTGGGTGGCCGTTGTGACAAGTTGCTTGAGACTGAGGTTAATGAGGTTGTTGAGCAGGGCTGAGGAGTTGCTGTCGCCGGTGTTCTCCAGGTGAAAATTCAGGTCGCCGAGGAGCATGTAGTCCGTGGAGGCGAGGACGTGGGTGCTGATTGTGTCTGCGCTGGTGTCACAGAATTGTGGGTGGGGGCATGGGGATCTGTAGACAAGGGTTTCTCTCAGGGTGGTGTTGGCGTTTATGTAGATCTGGAAGTGCAGGTGTTCTGTGGCGTCTAGGGCGTCGTGGGTGTTGGTTGAGATCCTGATGGTACTCCTGTGGATGATGGCGATTCCTCCTCCTGGTTTGTTAGTGCGGTCTCTTCTGATGATTTTGTAGCCCTCAGGGATGGCTATGGTGATGTCGGGTTCCGAGGAGGGATTTATCCAGGTTTCGTTGAGGAAGGCGATGTCTGGGGAAGTTGATGTGAGCAGGTCCCAGAGTTTGATGGTGTGCTTGAGGACGGAGCAGATTAGGTGGTTCTTATGGGTGGCGTTGTTGTGGTGCTTGGTGGCTTGAGCGCAGGTGAAGTTGCACGTCCGGCACAAGAAGGGTCCATGGGTGTGTCTAGGGGAGGTCTGGACACAGGCGGGGGGCAGCCAGGGTTGAGCGCATGGAATTCTTTGGCGGTGTAGCGGCGTCTGGCAGTGTGGGGGGCGCCTGGGACAAGGGGACTGGTGCTAGGCACGGGCCAGGTGCGGACGGGCGCGCCTGTGGTGTGCCTCTTGCGCGCCAGCGGCGCAGCCGCCATTAAGAAGGGGATGTGGGAGGGAGGAGCAGCTGGGAGGCGGGAGGCGGGGAGCGGTGGCAAATGAGGATGTGAGGGGGGGTTGCAGGGGACGCAGCGGTGGGAACGGGAGAGTGGATAAACTGGCGAAAAAGGTAAAAAAGCAGAAAAGGCACTAAAACAGAGTCAAAAACAGAAAAGGCGCTGAAACAGAGTCAAAAAACAGAAAAGGCACTAAAACAGAGTAAAAAAACAGAAAAGGCACTAAAACAGAGTCAGAAAAGGCACTAAAACACATGTAGCAACTTTTAGATTTGCGACTTGCAATTTGCGAGTCACAAATCCGAATGTAGGATGGGGTTCGTGACACCATCTGCGATTCGCAAGGGGGTCGCAAATTCCCACCTCATGAATAATCATGAGGTGGGTCGCAATTTGAGACCCCCTTGCGAATGGCGGCCCTCACAGGGATGGTGGCCTGCTGCGGACAGCAGACCACCATGTCTGTGACAGCTTTTCAATAAAGCAGTTTTGTTTTTTTGTAATGCAGCCCGTGTTCCTTAAAGGAAAACGAGATGCATTACAAAACGAAATTTTTTTTACAGTGACATTCACAACGGGGAAGAGGTCCCATTTGAAATGGGTGCAAAATGCGATTGGTTTGCGACCGCTTTCGCGGTCACAAAACAATCCTACATTGCACTGCGAGTCGCAATTAGTAAGGGAACACCCCTTCGTAAGTGCGAGTCGCAAACCCGTTTTGCGATTCGGTAACCAGGTTACTGAATTGCAAAATGGGGTTTGTGCATCGCGATGTGCTTTTTGCATGTCGCAAACAGCGAAATTTGCTGTTTGCGACGTGCAAAAAGCTACCTACATGTGGCCCTAGAATCCTTCGTGGAGGTGAATTCATGATGTACTGGAGTGTCATCTGTATCTGACTGTGACAAGTGGGTTCTATCTTCCTCTACCGGCGACAGCAGAGTGCAAGGTTCTCTCTTTATAAATCATCTGTAAGCTCCGCCCGCAAGGGCCACGCCCTGTCCACCCTCGTAGTAGGCAATGGTCTTCCCGCCTTTTGCCAGGATGATGGACAGCTTTCCAAAGAAACCCCACTGCGTTTACTGCCGATTCAGGTGGTGCGTTCTTGATGCACAGGAGCACGAGGGCATCTCAACAAAGACGCATGAGTAACAATCGCATTGCCAAAGGCACACAAGGTTGCTGGAGACGTTTCCCCCGTCGTCCATCACGTAGCCAAATATAAACGTCGCAGGTGCCCCAGTTGAAACTCTGCTTCTGGAAAGGACAAGCCACTCTTGGGCTTGACAAAACACTTGTGCGCTCGGAGATTCCATACCAGAAAAAGATCTAGAATCCTTCATGGAGGTGAATTGATGATGTACTGGAGCGTAATCTGTATCTGACTGTGAGAAGTCGGTTCTATCTTCCTGTCCTGGCTCAGTGATACCCACTGAGCACCTATTATTTCTATAAGTTACCACTAAACAAGCAGTCACAAGCGCTGTTACCTTGCAGGCACCAGGGCCATGATTTGGATGGTGCAGCAAGTGTAGTGGCACAGGGGCCAAAACCTCTCAAAACCCACTGAGTACCCTATTCAGTACAGCTTACCCTCTCTGGAACTGAGCGGAAGTGGAGGGAAGCGAAAGCAGAGCTTGAGCCCTGGAGCCCCGGGAGCAGAAGCAGCAGGCTTTCCGAGACTGGCGCACCAGGGGCGCACCAGGTTCTCAGAGTTTGGAGTTTAGGACCAGGACTGAGACAGGAGCCTTCAGGCTGACTCCCAGCCCACCCATTACGAGGCACCAGCCACACGCGCACGGATTTAGCCCCCGCATTGTGACTCCAACCCCATTCTCCCTTGTACTGAGCCATCACATTGCTGGGCACTTGGCCCGGCTCCTCATCTCTTCTACCCTCCCTCCCTCACAGTGCCTCATAGTGCCTCTGTTACACGCCCCAGCAGCCTGAGACACCCAGTGGCACTGGGAGTCAGTGGGAGGGAGGTCAAGGGGGGCTGCATCTGCCCTGCCCTGCCCTGTTCCACCAGGCTCCCCTGCAGATCTCCTGCAGACCTCCTGAACATAGGAGCCACTAGTGCAAGGCGTAAGGCAGGGAACAAGAAAGGCATGGAGTCTGGGTACTACTCTACAGCTACATCGTTGGCCAGTGGCGCCTTGGAACAACAAGCCCGAGCGGCTTCTTTGGGCTCTTGAGCACTACCCTCCACTACGTAGGACTAGCTTAATTCCTCCCACCAGCACCTCCCAAGCGTCTTCCGCACCAGGTCCTTACTTTTACACCCCAGCATTGAGTCTCGATCTTGTAAACTGGAGCAGTGTTGCTTAGTCACATCATGATCTTGCGACATATGGAATATCCGTCCAACCTTGGGAACCTTTCTGTCTCCACTGACTGCTCTTCAGAATGCCTCTGAACTCTGCAACCAGGTGAAAAGGAATCTTTCAGCAAACCCTACAACCAGGCATCATCAGCAGGCAAGTGCAGTGACTGTAAGCAGTCACTGCGAAGGGTGTGCCCTGGGCCATCACAGAAGTTGCCCACTAACCTGGGTGCGGCTTGTGGCAGCTTGGTGAGCCTCATTTGCCTTGACCTCAATCCAGGCAGCAGGCAAGTGCAGTGACTGTAGGCAGCCACTGCGAAGGGTGTGCCCTGGGCCATCGCAGTAGCAGCCCTGCAAGGTTGGGTGCGGCTTGCAGGGGCTTGGCGAGCCTCACTTGCCCGACCACTGCTCCCCCCTTCCCATTGAGGGGACATACAGAGCGCTCCACACCTCCATCATCCACAACAAGGGAACTTAATGGAACAGAACATTCCCATCAATCCAACAATACGATGTGCAAGAATCACAAGGAAGCAACAGAATAAAGGAAACCATGCGGTTAGGAAAAACAAGAAAATCTCCTCCCAAGAAAACCGTAGTAGGGAAGAGGAAGAGGAAACTCCAAGAAACAGTAAATCATCCTGAACCTCAGGCAGCTCCTTCACTCACTGAGTGCGAGACAGAAGTGGACAAAGCAGCAGCAAGTTCTAGTGTTAGTCACAACTCAGAACAAGCAAAAAAACGCTGTACTGCTGCCCTCCAGCTCAAAATCTACACAAAGTTCTCTTTCTTGAAAAACTTCGGGTCTGGCATTCTCTCAAGTAACAGTAATATTCAGGGCCTGCAGCCACCGTTACAACCCTCACTCTCCACTATCTGTACCGTCAGCAGTTCGCCTCAGCATGATCCCACCACACAGAAGAAGTTATAAGTCCAAGTCAAAGTAGAACTGCAAACACAAACAAATCTCACTCGTCTTGTGGGCAATATGAGCAAACTATCCAAGCATAAATCCATGCAGCACCCTGGCAGGACTCGGAGCTCCAGGAGACCCAACAAAACGAGATCTGCCAAAGCACCTCAGCCCTTAGCGAAACCGCAGTGGTGCTGAAAAAGGAGAGTCAGTTGCCCCTAGGCACACAGTACATGAACTCACTTACAAACATTGCCACACAAGCAACTTCAGCGGTCTGCACAAATCAAGTCTATCAATCGTCAGCATTCTCAGGGAGCCCAAAGGTAAGGGAAGTCCAACAGCAGAGGACAAAAAGATACTATCATATGTCGGCAAGCAAGAGTGGGAGGATATGCTGACTGCATACTCTCAAGACTACCCTCTAGCTCAAGGGGCCACCCTATGCACAGAACTCCGTCCAACAAACCATAAGCATGTAAAGAACATTGACGTGAGCCCAAATAAGAGGGTTACAACACTAACAGGACTGGACACCAGCACAAACTCCAGGGAATTACACACTGATGGTGCATGGGCATCCTTAATAAAAACCATGCAGCTTTTAGTAGAAGCTTATCAGTATCATTCGTATAAAATGGATGTTCAATTAACATTACTTAACACACTGGCAATGTTTGGAGCAGGAATTGATGGGAAACTTGGAGATTTTAAATCCCTCCTCATGCAGACGCAATCTGACTCGGCCAATGCACAGGCCAGTTGCAGATGCGGCCCAATTATAGACAAACTATCCACACTACCTTCCATGCTGAGCAATATGTGTGCATCCCTAAAACAGGAGGTCTCCAGCAACCTTCCCCTCTCCCATCTCAAAACTGGGACCCCAGCTCAGGACTTGCGGAAAATTATTTATGCACAGTGAAGAGCATAGTGCACGGCCAAGGAGCAAGGGACCAGGATCAGGTAATATGGTCTGATCTGACGGCTCATGCAGCGGCAGCACTCACCACCCTGGTTCTGATGGCTGGCAACGCCCAACCTCTGGGGAACATACAACCACCTGGCAGCCTCGCAGATGGAAAAACTAATGGAAAAACAAATGCCAAGCAATGAAAGGCTCAAAGGAGAAAAGGACACAAGAAGGAATCTCCAGGAAACAGCAAAGACATTGCTCTCATCTTCAACCTTGCGACTGGTCCCAAACCGGGGTCCTCAGCAATAGAGGCCTGCCACAAAGCAACAACTCCACCTATCTCAGGGTCAAAGTGGAACACAGAGCAGACATGCTCGAATACAGCAACCCACCGGGGGGCACAATTAACACAGATCCTGTTCCTGTACCACTCGTAACAACAGCATAGGAGGCCTGAACAACATGGTCCACCTGGAAAGAGCAAATACCTACCAGAAGCGAGCTGGGAGAAGGGGCGGCCCCTGTTAACATCAATATGGCTATAGTTACAACTGCACAAACTGTATTAGTGACACTGTCAGAGGAACGGGTGGGTAACAACGCTATAGTCAAAACTGCGCATACCGCTCAAACTATGGTGAGCCTTGCCTATGGAAACAGCAATTCACTTGCATGCCAGAATTCACCGAAACTCATAGCCCCAACCCTGCAGGAATCCTCACAATTCAACCCATCTCTCCCCAAGGGAAGACTTCAGAGCACGACCTGTATACAAACCAGTACTAAACAAGACACACAAACGGGTGATAGTCGGAATGAGCAAAACAGCCACAGGGACCAGAATATGGATGGAGTGCTTAACCAATCTTTGCAAAAACCAGAAACTCCCTCTGAGTACCTAGACACCAACATACTCATATTACGTCCATACCACAAATCAAAAGGCATGGGTGACATCCTGAACAGGGGCAATATTCTCTGGCTGTTATTGCATATTGCAGCCGCTATTGGCCTGTGCACAACAGATCTCCTGGCGGTAGAGTTCATTTGCTTGGACACATCATCAGCAATGATGTGACTAAGGCCATGTGGAAGTCAAGCCTAATAGCCCAGAGCAACCTTTGAGCATTGGGGTATAAGCATCACCAAGTACCTCGAAGTTGGGTACCCGCTCCCCCTACTAACGGCTGGCCCCATTAGGCCAAGATTTGGGTGGTGCATCAGGTGCAGTGGCACAGGGGTCTAAAGCTCTTGGATACCCACAGAACACCAATTATTGCTATATCTTACCACTGAGCAAGCAGTCACAAGTGCAGTTAACTTGCAGGCACCAAGGCCATGATTTGGACGGTGCAGCAGGGGCAGTGGCACACAGGGCAAAAGTTCTGGGAAACCCAGTGAACACCGATTGATTATTGCTATATCTTGCCTCTAAGCTAGCGGTCACAAGCGCAGTTTCCGTCCAGCACTAAGGCCACTGTTTGGATTGTGCAGCAGGTTCAGTGGTACAGGGGCTCAAAGCTCTTGGATACCCACTGAGCACCGATTATTGCTGTATGTTAGCACTGAACAAGCAGTCATGTGTGCAGTTACCTTGCAGGCACCTGGGCTATGATTTGGATGGTGCAGCAAGTGTAGTGCACGGGGGCCAAAAGCTCTCGAAACCCACTGAGCAGTGATTATTGCTATATGTTACCACTTAACAAGCAGTCACATGCGCAGTTACCTTGCATGCACTAGGGCCATGATTTGGATGGTGCAGCAGGTGCAGAGGCGTAGGGGCCTAAAATTCTTGGATACCCAATGAGCACCAATTATTTCTATATGTTACTACTGAACAAGCAGTCACACGCGCAGTTACCTTGCAGGCACTAAGGTCATGAGTTGGACGGTGCAGCAGGTACGGTGGCACAGGGAGCAAATGCTCTTGGAAGCCCATGGAACACCGATTATTGGTATATCTTACCCTTAAGCTAGCATTCACAGGCGCAGTTACCTTGCAGGCACCAGGGCCACAGTTTGGATGGTGCAGCAGGTGCAGTAGCAGAGAGGGCCAAAAGCTCTCGGAAACTCACTGAACATCGATTATTGCTATAAGTTACCACTTGGCAAGGAGTCACAAGGGCAGTCATCATCAAAACACTTTGGCCCTCATTACAACCCTGGCGGTCAAGGACCGCCAGGGTTCTTTTGGAAATCGTACCACCAACAGGCTGGCGGTACAAATCGCCATATTATGACCGTGGCGTTGGCGCCGCTGTCGCACCGCCGGGACCGGCAGTTTCCTGCCATCGTTGTCCCGGCGGTTTTAATCCTGGGGATTATGACTCCCCTTCCCTCCAGCCTTTCCATGGTGGTAGAGACCGCCATGCAAAGGCTGGCGGGAAGGGAAGTCACGGGGACCCTGGGGGCCCCTGCACTGCCCATGCACTTGGCCCCACCCTAGCTTTTCACTGTCTTCACAGCAGACAGGAAAAGCTCCATTCGGCGGGGATGCTGTAATGCGGGTGGCGGGTTTTCGGCCGCATAGGCGGCCGCTCGGTGGTCCAACCTTGGTGGGTTGTAATGAGGGCCTTTATTTGGTATGAAAATAATCAACCTTAAAGATAAATAAGCAATACAATACATAAAACCTGATTTCATTAAACCAGTATTTAAATACCATAGAATTTGTTTAAAGAAAATAATAGAACAATCAAGTTAAAAATTTTAAGAACTTTTAAAAGTACTCCAAATTATTCTGCCAGGTAATAGCACCCTTCAGAAAAGGCCCTAGCCCACGCCACACCAATGCATCAGGAGCCATATGCAGCCACAAAAAAGCTGGGCGATATTGCACAAAACCCTTCGGCCTCAGCAGGGTGAGTAAAAAACGGTACCTAAAAGGTGCATACAAAATCACAGAACAAAGTAAAACGAATCAAAGTCTGCAGAGACACACCATCGCAGGGGCAAAGTCTGATAGATGTCTCATTGTACTGACCTAGCTGAAAGCATAGGTTACTTCTCACAACCCCCAGACGAAATTGCGTGATGAGACACCTTTCCCTCACATTTCTTATCTCTAAGAGATAGGGCTCAGGGCCCACCCCCATCTTTAACATAACAAAATCCCTTACAGATTTTTTCCTTAGGACCTCCTCCTCTCTTTTGGCCCCTAGGATTTCCAGGAAATGTACCTTAGCCAAATGTTTGTCACGGCTGGTCAGACCCTCAGGAGCCTAAAACATATCCGGACTTCCCACCAGATAGGCTACCTTTCTTATGTACATCAGCCAAGGAATATCCTTCACATGATCACAGGCCAAGCAGCCCCGCAGGATCTCTCTGTTAAAAGAGGCACATTCATTAGTCCAAATAGAGATCCATAGCAAGAAGGGAGCAAGCTGTATGGTGTCTTGTACAAACTCAAGAGCTAATTCACAGCCTTCTGCAAAAACGGTTTTCCTCAACTGCAGGGGCCCTGATGTTTGCATACCCCCAGAGAGCAGCGCCATACAGGAGGACTGGAAGGCTTTTACGCCTATAGACTTCAAGGAGGGGCTTGATAGGTTTATTTCCCACCCTTGCAGCAAAGTCAAACGTGGCACCAACTGTAACATTAAAGAAAACTCCTCTTCTAGAAATTCTGGGTTTCCAGGTACCTTTGTCATCAAAAACAACCCCCAAATAGGGGAAATCCTGAACCTTGCTGATTACTTGTCCTTTAATCTTCAGCACCCTCACCCTGCTAAGAGTCTTCCCAAAGACCATAAAATTAGATTTTTTACAATTAATCTCTAGATCAATTACCAACATAAAAAAATCATAGGCTCTAACTGCTTCTAGTAGGCCATTCATAGTGCAAGCCGAAAGCACCGCATCATCCGCATAGATCAATGCAGGGACACTTTTGCCATCGATTTTAGGAGCATCCCCACAACGTTCCACTAAAATGTCAAACAATTGGTTGGTATACAAAAGGAAAATAGTAGGAGCCAGGACACAACCCTGGCGCACCCCCTTATTTAACTCAAAAGTATCCAAACATTCCCCATTTATCCCCACCCTTACATTAGCATTAGTTCCTAAGTGGAGGTACCAAAGCAACTCCACAATGTGGGGATCCGTGCCTAACTGGTTTAGCCTCTCCCATAGCTTAGCCCGATTTACCTTATAAAAGGCACAACTAAGATCCATAAAGGCAAGATATAAAGTCCCTTTCCTGGCTAGTGTATATTTTCCAATCACCATCAACAGGTTTAGGCACTGTTCCTGGGTGCCAAGCCCTTCCCTAAAGCAGTACTGTGCCCGGCACAAAATTTCATTTTCAGCCATCCAAGCCTCAATGCGCCTGAGGATAATCTGGCCCAAGATTTTAGCAGAGGAATCAAGAAGGGAAATGGGACAATAGGACTTGGGGTCATTTCGATCCCACTTTTTGAACACAGGAATAATGCAGGCCGATCTCCAAGTGTCAGGAATTCCCACAGTAGCTGCTGCATTAAGAACATTCAACAGAATAGGCACCCATAACCGGGGGCAAGATTTATAAAGATCCATGGGAATTAAGTCCGGGCCCGGGGCTTTATTGCTAGCGCTACCACAGATCGCCTCTCTAACCACAGGGAGTGTGAACCTGATCACTAAATTGGGTGAATGGACTCCCCTGAAAAAGTCTCCAAAATGTATTCACCCAAACATCAGAGGCGATATTACAGCCCAGACCCTCTGAAGTTTCAGTTTCAAAGAGACCCCTGTTTACAACCTTCCAAAACAGGCCAGGATTCTTGTGCTCTACTGCACGTTCCAATTTCTCCCAGGCTATTTCCTTTTGATTGAGCTTTCTTGCCCTCAGAACACTTTTATACTTAGTCCTGGCATCTCTAATATAGTCCATATCTCTGGGGTGAGCTTTAAGAGCCCTCCTCAGGATTTTCTTAGCATTGTAGCAGGCTTTGCTGAACCAACCACCCACATGCTTACCGGAGGACTGGACAGCTGAGAACAAACAGTCCTTAAAAGCTTTGTTCCCTCTCAACATTTCAGCCATTACTTCCTTCTGACTGGAAGTCTCTGCCTGAAGTGTACCTGTGATCAGATTTAAATTGTCACCCACTACCCTTACTACTACTTGCTGGATATTTGCTTGTTTCCACCCAGCTCTCCTGCCCTGGTCTTTTATCCTCACCAACGCATGCCCACCCCGTCCTAATTTGCATGGGGACTCTGAGAAATTAAGACAGACTGCGAGGGGGTTATGATCACTAAGGTGGTTCTCTAACACTTCTCTTCCTAACACCAGATCTTTTAATGGTGGGGACACAAAAATATAATCAACAGTAGAACCAACCCCTCTACCCACAAAAGTAGGGAGCTGATCAGAGCCCACCACTTTAAAATCACAAGTATTCAAGAGGCCCATGTTCCTTAAACCCTTAATCAAGACCATGCCCCTAGGATCCAGAGCACCCTCAGCTGAATACTCCTCACACACAGACTCAAAGGGGTTTACCACTGTGCTATATCGTCCTATCTTGGCATTAAAATCTCTTGACACAACAGCAAAGAATTCCATCCCCACCTCCTCCATTCTACACTTCAATACCTGAAGAACTGAGAAAATGACCCTAATTTGGCATCCCACATCCCAGACAGCATTATAAAAATTGACCAAAAGAACATTAGAGTTGTCAGGGAAAAATACCCAAACAATCAATATGCCCTGATGGTTACAGTTAATTTGAAATGCTCTCACTATTTTCGAAAATCGAATTAGGGTAACCTAACCACCTTTGGGGCGACCTCCGTGGGACCGAACTGCCGGGACTGCAAACCTATAATAACCATCCCAAGCTGCCTGCCCATCCGACCAAGTTTCTTGGAGCATAATAAAGTCATAATGAGCCAGACACCTGACCCATGCCCGATCAGAATGTTTTTAATCATACCCTGTAATATTCCATGAGATAAGACAACACTTAGTAGTCTCCATGCCCTGGACCTCCCTTGACATATCAGCGTTGGGGGGAACTACCAGGCTAGCTGTATGTCTCTTTTCATAGCGTCAGTCCACCCCCTCCAAATCAGGGGTTCTAATAGTATCAAATCTCCTACTAGTGAACTGCTGAGCACTCTGATCTTTATGGAAATTCCTGCCCGACCCAGGTAGAAACTCAACACCCTGGTGCATATGATCATAAAAATAACCCAAAGAAACCATGCCAATCTTTCCCCTCTCAGAGAGGCCATATTTTGTGTGGAAAGGAGTCGTTGGGCCAGGCCAGAATATCGACAATTCATAATAATATAATCCCCGATTCCCTCTTTTTCTTGGGGCCCCACCCAATCAATTCTTCTAACAAACAGAATATCCCTAAGCTCCTTACATGCAAAGTCACCGTTTTCACTCAGCCAATGACCAGTCTTATTTTTCAATTGGTTTGTGGATTCACTAAGGACTGAGGCGAGAACAGGGACATTTGTCAGCACCACCACATAAGGGGGACAAGCCAGAGGAAGCTTCAAACAGACCAGTGGAGAACTTTTCTTCAACAGATGCCGATTTTGTTTCCTGCTGCTTTGTTGAGAATCCCCTCCATTCACCACAAGCCCACAGTCCAGTTGCCTACTATCACTAGGGCTATTGTCCGCCCTCACACCTGTCAATTGAGCAGTTAATGGGGCCAAAACAGTCTCTACATAGGAGCCCAATGCCCCTGGGTTTGCAAAGTTAGCTGGCTGCTGTGTTACTCTCTCCAATGCTCTAGGAGCACCTTCATATGCACTCGACTGGTGGTAACAGCTGGAATCCAAAGGACCACCTGTGGGTTGACTAGGCCTCTCCCACTCACACAGCCGGAGAACTACTTTTTCAAGGGCCAATAATTCCGCCAGAACTGGGGACAGACTGATCTCAATCATCTTCAATTTTGTCAATAGGTTATTTACTCCACATCCCAAAGGCTGGCAGAAATCAAAGCCTTCTATCAGGACCATAGTACTTTCAGGTAAAGACGATTTCACTTCATTCCTGGCTTTCTTCAGAGCCTTTTTCTTTCTGGGGGAGGGCTACAGCTATCTAAACCACAGGCCGGGGGGGAGGCCATCAGGAGCCTCTTACATTTCCTCGAGGGTCCAGGCCCACCGTAAGCTCCCATTTCTACAGGTGGAGGGATTTCTGAATCAGCACTTTGCTCTCTCCCTGTATGAGCCACCTCAACTTCCAAAGCCCCCAAGGCATCATTTACTACAGAAACTTGGTGCCAATCATCCATCTCCAAGGAAAGCCTCCTTTCTGCTAGATCAGTCTCCTTTGTCACAACCCCCACAGCTCTGGCAAGAAAGGAATCTAATGTAGTGTTTGAGCTTCCCTGCCTTCCACCACCACTTAGGGCTCCAATTTGCTGACCCCTTTTCCTACCCATCCTCACAGAGCACAATAATAGCGCTCACTGGGGCTAGGCTCCGCCCCCTGCTCCTTCTGCTGCTCCTTCTGCTGGGACTCGGAGTCCCTGGTGTTCGCACGTCCCACAAGGGCAGTTACTTTGCAGGCACTAGGGCCACGGTTTCCATGGTTTGGATGGGGCAGCAGGTGCAGTGGCACAGGGGCCAAAAACTCTAGCAAATTCCACTGAACACCAATTACTGCTATATGATACCACTGAACAAGCTGTCATAAGGGCAGTTACCTTTCAGGCACTAGTGCCATTGTTTGGATAGTGCAGCAGGTGCAGTGGCACAGGGGCCAAAAGCTCTCAGGAGCCTACTAAGCACTGATTATTACTGTACATGAGCAAGCAGTCACAACCACAGTTACCTTCCAGGCACGAGGGCCACATTTTGGATGGTGCAGCAGGTGCAGTGGGACAACGGCCCAAAGCTCTCTGAAGCCCACTGAGCACCAATTACTGCTGCTTGTAGCCATTGAACACGCAGTTACAATGCAGTTACCTTACAGGCACAAGGGCCACTGTTTGGATGGTGCAGCAGGTGCAGTGGCACTGGGACAAAATCTCTCGGAAACCCACTCAGCACTGATTATTAAATATATGTTGCCACTAAACAAGCAGTCTCAATCGCAGTTACATTGCAGGCACTACTGCCACGGTTTGAATGTGCAGCAGGTGCAGTGGCACAGGGTCCAAATGCTCTAGGAAACCCACTGAATATCAATTATTGCTATATTTTACTACTGAACAAGCAGTCTGGAGTGCTTTTGTGGTTCTTTTGTGACCATTACATCAAAAGTAATACATAGCCTAAAGCATCACTGTAATAAGAGCTGTAACCCGTTGGACATTTCTGTCTACCTACAACTTATTTTACATTCAGCACATTTATATGGCACATTTTCACAGTTTTTGTATGGTCCTGAAATGCTTCTGCATCTGCACACAGTAACTTCTTTTTATAACATAAGCACTTCCGCACTTCAGTATACACTGTATAAATATTTATAACTGACCAGAGGGCATTCATTACCAAGCATTGGCAAAGCCAATAGGTCTTTCCTTTGCACAATCTATTAGCTTTGTCAATGTTTTTTAGCCATATTATACAGCAGCTCTAGCTTCAGTGCAGCATAACTGAAAATTTTAAAAAGCGCTATAATGCAGACAATGCTGGCTGTGTCATACAGCTCTTTTACATGACTTTCAGCCATTTGCAAAATAGCTAAAAAACATTAGCAAAGCCAATAAATCTCACATAGTCAAGACCTATTGGCTTTGCCAATGCTTGTTGAAAGAAATTGCTAGTGCGGGGAATCTCTCCCTGAGAGGGTGGGTTGGTATAGGTAAGGTAAGAGTTTATTGTTTAGTTACTTTAAACCACAACAAAGTGAAAAAAAAACTGTTCAGATACATTTGTGGTATTACTAAATCATCATTAACCATCTAATAGATTTGCGTGTTCTCCAGTTACTTGGATATGCTCTCTATCATAAGCATGTAGAACACATTTTAAAACATAATGAGTGAATTACTACTTAAAACCTTGCTCGCTCCATTAGAAAGCGTTCGAAATTAAGATCAAGTGTTAGGCTGTGAACTGTCCTCTTGTGAGTCTGAGGGTGGGTGGTGCTGATTTATTGAATGCTGCTTTTGGGTCACCAGCGATAGACATTTCACTAAGCCACAATTCAGCTGCAGATCCCCAGGTGCAACAAACGCCAGCACCGCTTGCCTCCTTGTCCATATGCCTCTTCTGTTGAATTTGTTCTTTAGTAAGGCTTTTCGTTCTGGGGCTAGACGGTCGCATGAGCAGAGGACATGTAAGAGATCTGTGTCCTCAAAACATAGGCGGCAGGTAGGGTTGCTTACAACCTTAAGCCAGGGTGCTGCATTTAAAGCAAGTGGTAAGAGACTAAGATGATAATTTAAGAATTGCTCCTTTGTTTGTCTCAAGAAACCCTGGCCTAGATATGACTGTGGTGCCAGAGACATATAGGTATACAGAATCATCCATGCGTGATATCTCCGTGAGAAGGCTGCTTTGTCCTCCAGTAGTGACTAAAACCTGATTGATTTCCCAGCTGCTTTCTTGATAGTACTGTGTGGGAATGAGATCCTCCAGAGGCCGGTGAGCCCGGTCATCTTAAGTGAGTCATTTAGGTGGAATCTGAACGGGGAGGTGTTCTTACGTTCGAGCTCTTGCCACATATGGTAATTGAGAGAGTCCGGAGTGGCACCACAGGCTTTGCTCCAGAAGTTTATATATGTGCCACGTTGTGCCGTAGATTGATCCAGTATGCCAAACTTCAGTCTCAGTTGGGTGGGAGAGGTAAATCTGGGGAGGTTGAAGATCATCCGGTAAACTTTGCTCACTGAGTGGTTTAAGATATCTGTCTCCCTGCATCTTTGTACTTTGCTCCCGTATGTTATTGTGGGCAGGAGCTTGGCTTTTAGTACTTTTAGGAGGGGGGTGAATGAAGGACCATTCAGATGAGTTTTTAGTCTTTTTAAGGATAGTGCTATAACTAGGCGTTTTCCCATTATGTACCTTCTTTGATGCACGAAGTTCCCTGATTTATCAATGACAACTCCAAGATATTTATATTTGTCTGTTTGGGCAAGTCATGTCTTGCCACAAAACCACGTTCTTGGAGGTGCCTTAGTTCTGATTGACAATGTGCGTGTTTTTCCAAAGTTTGCCGTCAAGGTGTTGGTGGCTGAGTAATATTGGGTAGCATTTAATAGTCTCTTAAGGCCTATTTCCATATGACTGATCAATACGAAGTAATCCGCGTACATGAAGCACGGTAGTTCCAGATCTCAGATTTTTGGGGAGTGCGTGTTTGTGGGGCTGAGTGAGCCCACCAGGTCTGCTAAGTATAGATTGAACAGCGTCGGGCCACAACACAGCCCTGCTTCAAGCCTTTGGTAATGGGGACCCTCCTTGAGAGATGGTTCCCTGTACCCAGTTTTATCTGGACCCATGTGTCCGTATGCAGGGCTATTATCAGGCATAGGAGTGAATATAGAAGTCCCCAGTTTTCAAGCTTCTTCCACAACAGATTCCTATCCACATGATCAAATGGGGCCTTGAAATCAACAAAACATAGATGGAGCTGATGTTTCAGTGTTATAGCTTTGTTGATTAAGAGGGCATTGGCCATGATGATCGTGATGGTGACAGTTTGTTTAGAAATTCTTGGGGATTATTCCCTTTACGGTAGTCCATGCAAGCAGATAATCTAGTAGTAGACCTGTAAAGTACTTTGCATTATTGTCAATTAAGGCAATCAGATGATAGCTATTAAGGAGAGACCTATCACCGGTTTTAAAAATAGGAGAGATTATGGACCCCTTCCAGGACTGTGGGATAATTCCTGTCAGGCCTATTTTCAGGTAGAGAGGTACGTTTACCTTTGTGAATCAAGCCTTGTGTGTATGAGCTTCAGTCAGAATGCCTCAATTGCTAGACAGATCCATACTACATGTTTAAAGTTGCCCATAGTCACCAACTATCTTATATAATTAGGGGATTGCAGCTCCCAGAGCTGCCTGAGGTTAAAATAAACCCTATATAAGCATTTCCTGTGTAAATATTTTAGTTTTATTGGTTATATTCTAACTACAATTGCCAGTGTGCAAGGTGCAAGCAATCCATCCCTCTAATTTGCATCATTCATAGCTCCCACCCTTGAGTCATCTCCCTTGCCTATGCCCCTGTCATCATTTGTGCCTCAAGTGCCCTGTATTCCGGATAAGTCAGCACCTGAGGTTGATAACTCTTGATGGCAATGCTCCGCTGAAGGTATCTGCAAACAGTGTTCTATGAGCTCATGTTTCTGTTGAAGTGTACCAAAGGTTTTCATTTGTCCACCATCACATAGATCACCTAGCCAGGATATTCCAATATAATCCCATATACTAAATCCTTCTAGTTGTACGTTAGAACCTGTTCTAATCCATGCAATAATGATGTTTCCTGAGTAATCCTACCTTCCCAGTGCTTTGAGAAAGGCACCCTACATCAACAGTCCTCTGCCATTGTGCTCTGAGATGGAAGGGACCTAGGGATTGAACACCCATATAGAAGATTCATCACTCCAATCCCATCCACCAGGTCACGGTCTGTGTGAAAAGCAGACTCTTCAATGTCACTATAAAGGCAGCCATTTATAAAGACTAAGTAGGTAGCCCAAAAGTAGAGTCACATATCTGCCATTCCCTGGCCACACTCATAAATTGAACAAATACTGTTGTGGGTTCACTTTAGCGGCTTGCTTGGGCACATGGATTTTAGCTTAGGCCTGTGGCATGTGCCCTTTTACTTAGTTGCATGCTTTATCTCGTTTATTTGTTTTAATTCATTTTAGAATAACTGTTTTATGCAGGGATGTTTTATTTTTCTGATCAGCTGCTATTCTGCGAAAGTGTTGTTATTTTTTTCCTTGCACAACATTTCACTGTGTACCTCTGCCCAAGGCTGCACATGATAATCTACCTAGTATTGCCCCACAATAGTGTGCAGCCAACCTTGACAATCAGGCACATGATCATGTCAGGCCTGTTTCTCAGAACATAACATGGTTTGTTATTAAAACCTTTCACAGGCCAAAGAAGGTTAGGGAGGTCATTCCAGCCAGACGAGCAATCCTATGCTGTACCACTTCATTGCTACTTTGCTGACCTCAGCCCTGTCTCTACAACTAACTGAGGAGATGACGGGCAGACACCTGCTTTTCAGGTATGGCAGCGGGTGCTCCTTCCTTTGACTAAATATAGACAGAGAAGGGCTATCACTGCTATGCTGTCATGTAGAAGCTAAAAAGTATGGGTAGGAATCTTTAGGCACATGTCTGTTCCAAAATGCTGGGATTGTTTATCTGCTTTTCACTTATGGTAACAACTCTAACGGTTCTGTGTTTCATCTTCCTAATAATAGCAGCTCATATATTTTATCATAGATTGCAGTTTTTTTTTAAAATGCATTGAAAACTGCCCTGCATCTCTTTGTCTGCCTCTGCTTGTGTGAGGCTTGTTCTAATGAGAGAAAAGGGCTTTATCTGCCAACCACGACTTCCCTGAGGAGTCAGAGTGTCATGCGTCAGGGTGCCACAAATCACGCTTGCTTCTATGTTTGGGTGAGATGCTGCTTGCTAGCCGAAAAGGTTAGACCGACAGCTACCAGATGATGTGGGATCGACTCAGTCTCCTACATGTAGTGGTGCTAACGTCCTGAACCAGCAATCTCGCCTCCGTGACAAGAGTCCTATAACAATACTTTTATCAAAGGTGATCCTGGCAGGAGTGATAGTGAGGGGTGATAATTACTTGCCCAAAGGAAACTGGTTGCATTTGAATGTAACCAATCAAAAATGAGTATGTAATATCTTATCAGTAGTTTTAGACAACATAAATGATCTTCGGATGTGGGATTATTTTGTCTAATGCTGTCATGCCCTGTACTTTAATGCGCAGCCTTTTCAAGCCATGCGTGTCCCTCTGTATCCCTTCCCAGAAGGGTGTCATGTTTAATTCCTACGATCATGTAGGGTCAAGTTCAATGGGAATTCTCAAATATTTGAAGTGTGAGGTTTGAACAGTTAATCTGGCACATTAGTCATATGTAGAGTGGTCTTGACGGAATGGAAACAGGGTAAATTTGTACAAATTTACTGAGAGACATTGATTTCTGCGCGGTTTGAATCTAAAATTTGCATTCATTGTTGTTCCATTGACTTTGAGTAATGTAGAAAGAGGAGCAAGTCATCTGCATACAGCGATCATTTATATTTAATGCCCTCTTCTCACTGACCTTTCTGTATCAGGCCATCACATCTAATTAAGGTCTGGGTCACAAGTGATTCAATTGAGAGCATGAATAGCATTGAAGGGGGAGGAGAGGGTACCCTTAACCCGCAACGTAGCATAGTGATGGCTATAAAATAGTTTGACATGTGATATAAGTCACAGTCCAAAATTTATTCTGTGGAGCACCTAATGCAAGAAATTGCGACTCAGTGAATCACAAGATTTTCGAAACCAATGAGCATCAGTGTGAAGGGACTGCAGAATTCATGCATTAATGTCAGAACCATCTGCACTTTTCTGATCAAATGCTTTGTGCTTCTGACAGGCATTAACGTAATCTGGTCATGGTGGATTAAAGTATTCATTACTCTAGCGAGGGAATTGGCCAAAGCCTTGGCCAGCACATTGGCTTCTGTGTTCATGAGTAAGATTGTGCAATAGGAGCGACAGCAATCCAGCGTCTTTCTGGGTTTGGGCAGGACACATATTATGGCCATCTGAATGTCGTTGGGTAATGCGACTGCTTGGCTAGCTTCCTCAAGCTTATTTAAAAGAAGGAGGGATACTAATGATGCAGACTATTTGAAGGACCCATTGGGATCAGGTGTCTTGCCCATTTGCATATCCAATACTGCCCTAGAGAACTCTTCCTATGACAAGGGGAGGTTGAGTTCAGTTCTATCTTAATCTGACAACTCTAAGCGGGGTACATCCTGTATCAATGGGGAAGACAAATCCTGGACTGGCATGGGAAAACTAATCTGAAGTCATCTCTGAAACTAAGGACTATCCTAGAGGCATCTTCCCAATGAGAGTGCTAGTATAGGAGCTTGCTGAACTTTCTCCCAGATTTGTGTATTCTATGATGACATGCCATCTATGTATGTCTGGCAGTATTCAGTGGTAACTGTTCAAGGGATTCTTTATCTTACTGTGATTGTTGCAGGGTTGCAATATCAGCCTTAGCGACATAATCCCTCTCGTTTATCTCAAGATGTACTTTTGAATTCTTTCAGTTTCTCCTTTGTGTTGAAGTAAGTGTTTCATTCCACCAAATTAAAGCTTTAAGAGTGTCCCAGATGGTGAAGGCAGAGGAGAATGACTGCACATAAAACTGAAAGTATAATTGAATCTTTGATCTCAGATGATCTACAAACTAATTATGAACTAATCTGCATGCATTTAATAGCCACATTCCACAGCGACCTCTTCTGGAGCAGTCCAAAAGCAGTTCAGTGGTTGAGTGAAAATGGGTGGTAACATTTGTTACCCCTGAATCCAGGCTCGATCAGTTTCTGTAAGGAGAAAGTAATCAAGACTCTTAAAAGATTTATAATGTACTGAATATTATGGGTAGGTCTTTGCACCTAGCTGCCATATGTGCCTAACAATGCACAATTCCACGACCATTGCCCAGCCTCCGAGGATGGTCTGTCCCTGAGGGATCTGCCGATCAGGATCCATGCGTATGCCACTTTTTATCCATTACTGTATTAATTTCCCATACCAGGGCAGTCATTCCTTGTGGGAGTCATTCCAGAGTCCCATTGAGTACATCTATGACAACACACATTATAGATAGGGGTGCATTAATACACTAATCAGTGTTCAGGGGTTACCCTTTACTGTGCCTGTAAGTACTATATAGCAGTCACAGCTGTCTTTTGTAACCTGTGTGATGATTATGGGAAATGTGTGTAATTATTACATAGCAGCTATGGCTGTCTGTTACAACCTACATGATGATCATGTGAAATGATTTCCACAGTAAAGTTTCCATAAAACTCTAGCTAACTTTATCCAGTGCTTTCTCCTATTGGAAGCTAAATCCAAAGCACAACACCTTTTTGGTACCAGTTTACAAACTCAATAGTCCATCAGACAAGTACAATATGCCATTATACTCCAATTTCACAGGGTTAGTAGGAAAAGAAGGCATTTTTAGGGAAATTGTTTTCATCATTAAAAAAGGAATGTAAAAGATAATGTTTGAATTTCACCATTTTCCTATCCCACACATTGAGTTAGAGAATATAGGCAAAGGCAGAAAAGTTATACAAATCACAAATTTCCCTTGTGTACTCCTTGTCTGGTCAGACTTTTCTGTGAGTAAGGCTTGCTTTTTTGGACATTAAGAGTGTAAATCTATCTAGCTTAATTGCTGATTTTCTTGTAATCTGTGCTGCAGGGTGCTTCTCCAAGGATGCTAAATACCCTAAGTTCTGGGAAATAGTTGAATGCAGGTGCACCCTACAATAGGCTTACTATGAGGATGGCTTCAACTTTTTAGGAATTCAATTTTTAACTTTAAAATGGCACCTTCACTGTAATGTTTATTGGGAACCATGGAGAAATGTATAATATATAACATTTAGAACTCATAAATTCCAGCACAGCCAACGCTCTAGTTATTAGTTTGCATATATCATTTAGTATAGAAAAGACAGATGTTAGCACAATTTAATAGTTGAACTCTACACTCCACTTTAATTATAGTGGGTTATTGAAGGTTTCATAAAAGGACACATCATTTAATATCCTATAACCCTGTGCCCAACCCAATGCCATGCACAGCCAAAGGTCATGTGCTGATGGGGGCCAGGTGCCAATATGAGGTTGGGGAAGGAGGTAGTCACAGGCCAGGCTCTTCTGTGCCTTACCCCACCCACACTTGGCCATGGACATCTTACTGTACATTAAAAGAACCCTAGAGGGTGGCTGAGCTAGGAGCCAAACGCCGCCCATCCCTGTTCAGCCATGGCCTCCATGGTAGCAGAGTGGGACCAAACTGTCCTGAGGCTGGCGGGATGGGAACTTCATTAATCAGACGGCACATTCTACTTACCTTACACTGACTACACAGTGATACTACTTGATTCTCTAAGCGTTAAGATAAACTACCCCTATTTTTGGGATAAGACTCATGACACAGACAAGTTAGTCTTGAAAAAGACACTTGAGGTGACGAAACACGTGTTGGCTGCCTTTCCAAATGTTACACAGCATTTTGAAGTATCAAGGTCTGAGTTGCCAAACAATAAACTTTGGATCTTCAATATAGGAAAAATATGGACTATGGCTTACTTATCCAGATTTTAATACTAGCCATTGGACTGGTTGTTATCAGTGCTGTGGTACCTAATTGTACTATTTGAAGCAATGGGTTGGTAACACACTGTTGATGGTTTTCTGGGTAGGTGGGAACCCATCATCACTTCAGCACCAACTCTCTGAAACTATGTGTTTTGTACTTTGCCCTTTACTGACTTCCATTTAGGAGATGTGTTCTGTATACTACTACTACCCTCTTATTTTGAACTTAATCAGGCTGCAGTTTTGGTAGATTGGCAGCTGCTGCCTCCATCCCATGGCCATCAATCCGCTCCACTATTTTGACTGGGCCTCACCTGGGGAAAGTAATACTGTAGTTTCCCACCTGCAAATAGAAGGTGTTGGTTCACATCAAGTGGCCTGTCAACCATAATATGGAACAGGGCTACATGAACATTGCTGAGTAGTACACCTACCCTTAATAGACTTGCCAACCTGTACCACCCTTGACTGTATATTCCTGGGATTCTACCGAGCTTCTCTGGTTCATTGAGTGTCACCTCTCCAAAAGTGCCCGAATCTGCATTGCTCTGCTGTGGGGGAAATGGCAGCAAGGAGAGAGTCGCTGGATTGGTATTCCATCTTTGATGGTCCCTGATGCCACAGGAATTGTGTGTCGGCCCAGTGCACTCAGTTAACCCAAGCCTGCTATGCCTGGGGTTGCCACCTGTAATTTTTTGAGGCAGGGCTGACGGTGGGGGTTCATAGATTGCACTGTATTGTGAGCTGGGTGCCTTCCCCACTCATTTCTTCACCTTGTGTATCCTGATGGTTTATCCGCTACATACACCTTTGGGTTATGAAGATTCAGGTCCAATGACGGGCACTTGGAGGCTCCACGATATTCCGTCAACCACAACTTTTTTGATAGAGGGGTGTGAGACCCTATCATCACGACCTGGGTGGTGCTCATCCCTCAGGGTTTGGACACTGGGGATTAATAGATGTTTCATAGGGCCCAGGCCTGTATTCTCACGCCACATCGCATCACGTGATGGCACGGAGGCTGGTGGCGTGTCAGCGATTGTTCTCAGAAGCAATCAGCTGCCCTAAATCCAGCAGGACACAGCATGATGTCTCTCCAGCAACCTCAAAAATGGATGCTCTCTTGAAGGGAATCATGACTATTAGCTTAACTGTGGGAGCTATGGACTCCAAAATGTCTGATCTCAACTCAGAAGTTAAGTCACTGAGCCAGAATGGCTCCAGGCTCCACACCTGTTTGTGTATAGTTATTGTCACTTGACGATGTGAAGGCCTTCTATGAGTCCATGCCCAACTGGGGCACAGACATTGATTTTCTACAACATGAGGAGACTTGGAGGATTGGCAGTGCGGTGTAACAACCTTCGGATATATGGTATACATGAGAAGGCAGAGAGGGGGGATGTTGCCTCCTTCCTGTGGACCTTGGTATTGAAACTCCTTGAACTCCATATCAAGGATCCCCTGGAGTTTCAAAAGACCTATCATATCTGTTTGAGGCTCAAAAAATCACATTCTGCACCGCAACACATTATTGTCTCTGCTCTCTGCCACTAGCATGCAACAGACATTCTTCATGCAGCCCGAAGTTCTAAAGGCCCACTGTTATTTGAGGGATGTCTTATCTCTTTCTTTGATGATTATTTCTCAATCATCAGCATCAAGAACAGGAAATTTCTTGCGCCCAGGTTACTGTAAAAAGGTTTCCTATATGGTCTTCTGAGTCTGACACATATGTTGGTAAAAGTGGATGGTAGAACTAAGGAATTTTCTGAAGTAGAAATTGGAGGACATCGGTATTGGCTCCAATAACACTCAAAACATTCCTAATGTTGCTTATGAGGCTGAGGTATAAGCTACCCAAGGGCAACCGTGTTCACATTTGCAATGCTAGAGTCACTCCCCTGGACAACGCAGGGAATCAGATCACAAGGGACTTCAGCAGGTGGTGAACGCTCTACATAAAGACAGAGATAAGTTTAGGCCACCATGTCAGATGAGGAAACAGAGAAAAAGAGGGATAAGTGAAAACATTTGGGGGGAGTCAGGGAAATGGGGCCTAATGGGTGAGGGTATTGTGTCGACACTGTTGTTGGGGAGATGTCACCCCCTATTCATCCCTGATGACTGAGGTAGGATCTGTCTTCGTTTATAAATTCCCCTTCATAGCTGCTTGTTTTCACCTTACCCTTTTCCTGCTTTGTATATGTAGACGTAGAGTATGGTTTTGGTGGGGGTAAATACAATTGGCAGTCATGTAGGGTCCTCTCCTCAGCTTTCTGTCAGTTACAAAATTGTAAATAGTGTTGGATGTACTTGTAACCTCTCCTTTGGCCTATGACACTGTTTTCTGTTTATGTGATCGGGGTGGGTTGTCGGTGGATATGACACAGCCCCTGTTTTCCCCCACAGCCTGCAGTAAGGCCCCACATCTGATTTCTAGGGTCCTAAAAATTGCATGCGGTTGAGCTGGGGTGTGGTTTGGTGCTGCGGGGTGGAGTGTGAGTTAGCTCTAGGACTTTTTAATTTCCTGTTACCCCTGTTCACCCTCTATTCCTCTCTCCCTTTTTGGAGGCCATGCCCATTAAGTGCACTTCCCCTCCTGCCTCTCTGAAGTATAGGTACGAAGCTTGAGGTTGACTTTCTCTCTTAGGTATTAGTTGCCCTCTCCCTTTTGCACACATGCTCTCCATCCATCTGGTAGAGGGCGGTTCCCTAAACCTGTCGCCTGTTGTATACAATTTAACGTTCATTTGCTAGGAGCTAAGTAAAGGGAAAGAGGGAGAGAGAGAGAGAGATAAACCTCAGTTGCCCGGCAGAGAATTTACAAAACATAGGGGAGGTAATCTTCATGCAATAGAATATATTTAAAAAAAAAAATGTTTTTTTATGCAGGGGCAGGTCTCCTGTTTTTTTACCAAACTCTCACCCATGCATTTCTATGTGGCATGCTTTCTGATCGAGTACTCACGCAATGCATGTTTATGGGACATTGTGGGCTCAATCCCCACTGACTCACTGGTGGGTGGGAGTATTTGCAAATAGGCGAGCATTTTCATATGGGCAACCTGAGCAGAAAGATCAGCTCAGATCCTACATCAGCTCTTGTTGTGTAGCCATTTTAGTTAGCTCCATGCACGTTATTTTAACACACTAGGCCTGCCGCTGTGCACTTTCACCTAGATATTTTTATTCAGCTTTGTTTATTATTTTAACAATAGCCACATTTGCGGTCTTGTTTTATTTCTCTCTATCTAGCTGTTCTTTGCCTAGGCCAGCACTGCGTTCTTACACAAGACATTTCTTTCAATCTGTGCTTTTCTTAAGGCTGCAGTAAGATAGGTTGCCGGTAAACGTGGTAACGGTTTGTCTCTGGTAGTCATAGAAACATACACATCCTTATATAGGGACATTTTCTCAGAACATCAGCTGTTTTATTATAAAAACACTTCTCCATCCCATACACGTTAGAGAGAGATTCCAGCCAGATGACCACGACTGATTGCTGGTTGCTGAACGCTTCGCTACAGCTGCTTATGCTTCTGGAACAAGAGATCAAGGATCTCAGTTTCAGATACAATAAAGCCCCACCACTTGTGCTACAGAGAGAACTGGCACTGTCCAAGTCCCACCTCAAAACATATTTTATGGTGTCAGCAGAGAAGGCTCTTGTTAAGTTGTAGTAGTAGACGTATGATCAGGGTGAAAAGGCTGGTGACGTGATGCCTACCCAGCTGCAGCAGCGTGAACCCAGTGGCGTAACGAAACTTGCGTATAGTGCATGGAGTGTCACCCCTCCAAATTCACTCAAGACTCTCTCAGGCCAGGGCTCTAAGCTGAGGGGGCCCCCTGGACCTTGGCCCACCGCATCGCACGGGCTGCTAGGGCCTTTGTTACTCCACTGCGTGAATCTCTAATGTCCATATTAGCCATAAGAGATGTCTCCAGAATGCTACTAACACATCCCCTCGCCACCTTTGATAGATTTTCTTCCTCCTAAGCCTCCCTGTACTACTGAGTTTCGTGCTTCACCAGAATGTTGATGCCTTTCTTCTCGGTTGCGACTTCCTTTTCTAAACGATGAGAGGCAAGCGTTTTTGGGGGAGATTTAAGAGAGGACAACGTGGATGACGGCATATCGGCATTACCTACCTGCAAATTGCCTGAAGAGGATTGCTTTCCAGGTGAATTTCACAAAACTATAATGCCTGTGTTGGTGTTGCCCTTGACAAAGCCTTTCCTGGAAGCATTGACAGAGGGTTCCTTGGGGAAGATATCTAATTGGGCTACTATTACCCTCCTTCTCAAGGAGTACGAAGACCTTCTGGACTGCGCCCACTATTACCCCCTTCCATTGATCTGAAAATGATGGCCAAAATACTTGCAAACAGACTACGCAAGATGATCCCAGCAACTTATCCAAAAATCTCAGGTAGGATTTGCCCTGGTAGATGATTGGGTAATCATCTTAGAATCTGGCACATTTGCTATACTACATGAGGATGATGATGTCAGTAAGCAGGCACTCTCGTTGGATGCTGAGGGGCATTCAATCAGGTGGAATGGCCTTATCTTTTTCAGGTATTGTCTACGATGAACTTCAATGAGAAGGTCTGACTCCTCAATGACTCCCTCATGGGGGAGGTAAACTGTGGAGGTTTTCTGTCAGACTCATTCCCAGTCCATCCTGGTACCCAACGGGGACGCCCTCCTTCTCCGCTCCTCCTCTTGTTCTTTAACCACACTCCACTAAAATCCATTATTCCCTAGCAGTGGAGGGTATTCGGGTAAGTAATAGAGAACTCAATGTACTACTATACACCAATGATATAGGGAGGCTACCAGTCTCAGTATACAGGCATATGATATGTGGTTGGTTCCCAAGATCCTGAAATACCTTGGTGTTCCCATGATTAAGGGGATTGCTGGAATAGATGAGGACAATATTTTACCATTTATGGACAAGACCAGACATGACTTCCTCAAATAGAGGCCCATTGGCCTCTCTCTCTGGGGGAGAGTGTAGACGGTTAAAGTGACAATGCCCTTCATTGATATAATTATGTGGTCAGATTGCTGCCTCTTCAAATACCCCCTGCTATGCTCCGGGGCATAGAGGTGGATATTCATTCCTACACCTGGAGAGGGAACAGACTGCAGCACCAGCAGACTGCAGCTGCAAGCTTCACAGATGTGGGGAGATACTGCAGCTGGGGGTACTGCATCGCCAACACAAGACAATGTAGGAGTCTGGTATTTCATCTGTCACAGCTGGTTTGCCACCTGAATGAGACCAAGGGTGACCCTATGTGGGTCCAAATCGAACATCATATCCTAGGCTGTCCTAATGAATTCCTGCCAGTGCACTTGTCTACTTCAACCACCTGATGACAGGAAGCACAATGCTTAACTGGACCATGCTGACATGGCATTCAGCACAAAAAGTCTTGGGAGTTTCCCCTTTCCTCCATTTCAGAGTACCACTCTGGTATAATATAGGGGTTTGTATTGCGACTAAGCCATTTTACTGGACATCTTGGCATATAAAGGGGGTTAAAATGGTTGAACAATCATTATATAAGGGTGCTTTGAAATCTTCTGTGTCAGGTAAAGGTATCTACAAGGGATTTTGTTGAAAAACAAATATTTAAATGAATTCATCCAAATCTGATGATGCCAACTAGTAACATCCTCTTGCATTATATATAGTTTAACAGAAATCAAGTTATTTTGGAATTCACAAAATGTATTCACAATGAATGACAGAAATAAATCATGACAACGTAGGTGTATCTAGTGAAATTATCATATAAAGGGTAAATTACAGAAGTAACAATAAAGCATAAAATCATTATTACAGGGGTCAATCAGTACAATTTCTAGTGCATTGCCATTGTCTGTTGTGATACAAAGAGATGTGATTACATTACAATTTCAAGACAAATGGCAGTGTACCTCAGTGCCCACTTTCTGAATATCACAACGGTGTCTGTCTTTATAACAGAAACATCAATATATGTGAAAAAACTGATTTTCAAGTAAAGGTGGGTTAAACGTCGACGTTTCGGTCTCAAATTGAGCTGATCCACAAGACCACCTTCAGGATAAAACTGATTTCATGAAAACACGAAGACCCCCAGTGGCAAGCATAATCTAGACTCATCATACTAATGGCTACTGAGACTACATTGGGACACAATGTGGATGCAGAATTGCAGATTCATCTTTAGGGACCCCAGTCATGTCATCTAGAGATGCACATATACAAAAGACAGGGACATATGTTAGGTAATTATTTGAATTATTTATTTGAGAAGATCCCTGATTTGACAGCCTTGGTTACTATGTTCAAAAGTATTTCATTTCATGGGCCAATGGATGCCAACTGATTTATTAATTAATGATTTTTACTGTTAAAGGTATTTACCTACATGGTGCTTCTCTGTTTATCTGAGAATATTGGTTGCATATATTTAATCCTCATGTGCATTATGAAATCATGATTGCTGTACATCTGCAGTTTATTGTAGCATGGACATTTTATCAATATTTTAGACTGATATGTGCAATTTGGATTAGAACTTTCATGCATTTGCACCTTAAAGTTACAGGGCCTGACTTAGAACTCGGTGGATGGGTTACTCTGTCACATCAGTAATGGATATCCCATCAGCTGAACTCTAAATCCTATTATATTCTACCGAATTTACATTTTGGCACACAGGATATCCATCACCATTGTGACGGATTAACCTGTCCGCCGAGTTCTAAATCAGGTTCCAAGTATGGCCCTTTTTACATATGCATTTTATATAACATCATTGTTTTCATGATTATTGGACCTCCAAATTGTGTCCCATTGGAGCCTGAATAGCTATGAGTATGACAGGTTTTGATTCGGCTCTTCTCTTCCTCAATTTGCGATTGCCTTGCCTCACATCTTTCTTAATGTGCTCTATTCTATGGTACCTTAAGTTCCTGGAGTCACTATTATGTCTTTCATAACACTGTTTAGCTATGGGAATGTATAAAGTCCCTATTTTTTATGACGTGTATATGCTTCAGAATTCTCAATTTAACTTTATTTGTATTACTTCCCACATAGTTTTTATCACATGTGCATTACAACACTGAAACAACATAATCTGTTTCACATGTTATAAATTCCTGGATCTTACATCAGTAGTTTTTGAATAGTTTTTAAGTAGATTTGTTTATCCCATATACACATACTTTTAATTTAGAACATTTCCTGAAGCCTGGCCTCTCTTTATCAAGCCAACTTACCTTTGTTGATTTCATAGGTGACATATGACTACATATAAACAAATTTCCAAGGTAGGCCATTTGTCTATACATAATTTGAGGATGGTCCCCTAGGACACTTCTCAGGTGTTCAACCAGTAATAAAATATTCCATTTCTTTTGAATAGAATATTTTAATTCCTTGTGCAAGGTGTTAAATTGTACAATAAAACATACATTCATTTCCTCTTTTGGTTCCTTCTTTCTGATTAGCAACAATTCTTAATGAACCTTTGCACAAGCTCTTTAAAGGGCATTTTGAAAGACGTCCAGTGGGCAACCCATCTGGTCAAAACACACAATCATATCCTGTGCCTCAAAGACCTTTATTTATGAGCAGTTGCGCCTAGCACCTAACTACTCCCAAAATGGCACACTCCATTTTTAATTCATTATGATGTCCACTGTTGGTGTGCAGTATGCTGTTACAGGTTGTGGCCTTCTGGTGAATTTTAATACAAATCCTTTTGTTTTTTGTAAAGATTTCAAAGTCCAAAAAACATATTTTTTCAGATCTTATATTGTGGGTGAATCTCAAATTACACTTATTATCATTAAGAGAGAAAATGAATGACTCCAAACTCTGTTCATTTCCCAGTAATTAATAGATTGTCAATATAACAAGCCCACAATTTTACATGATCTACAATAGCATAACTCTCCTCTGTCCACACAATTTCTTCTTCCCACCATCCCGTCATGAGGTTTGCATAAGTTGGAACAAAGGAAGTCCACATAGCTTTACCCTGCTTTTGTAGATAGTAGGTACCAAAGATATTGTGATTCAAACAAAAGTCAAGCATTCAGGTAACATGTTGGAATGTTCCATTTAGCTCACAGACCTTGATCTTAGAAAGTAACTGCATGCATTATTCCATTGTGGATGTTGAAATGATGTTTAAAGAGAAACCACACCAATAATCACCATGAGATACTTTTCATTTCAGGCGATATCATTGATCTGGTTCAAGAAGTCAGTGGAGTCCCTCAAATCTGATGGAAGTGATGATGTCACATATTGAAACAGAAAAATATCAAGAAATGAAGAAGTATTTTCCAGTAGGGAACCAATGGAACTCACAGTAGGGTGCCCCGGGAGATTGTCAATATTTTTGTGCACTTTTGGAAGAAAGTAAATTGTAAGGCTAATTGGTTGATTGATCTTCAAACACTTTATTTCATCCTCATCAATAAGACCCTCTTGTCTCCATTTAGCTCATTTATGATGGTATTGGGCTGCAACGTCATAAATTGGGTTGCTATACAGTTTAGTATATTGTTGTTTAATCTTTAATGGGCTTTCAGCTTCTAGAATATATTTGCAGCAGTCTTGAGCCACTATAGTCCCTCCTTTGTCAGAGCTCTTTATAATGATCTCTTGGTCCTCCTGTAAGTCCCTCGCAGCTTGCCGCTCTTTGATTTTCATAAAACTTTTCTTTGGATTGATCTGAGTCCTAGCTATCTAATTGATTTCACATATCATACCTTCTTGGAACAACCACTTTTGCCAGTGTTGTCCATAGCTATGCAGATATTCCACAAAGTTTCTTCTTCTAAAGATCTCAGTGCAGACAACAACGGCATGTTAAAGTTGATGTAGGTGTTTCATTTTGATCTCTTCTTTTCCTTGTATGCGTAGCAAAGTGTTTCTTCCACTTCATTTCTCTTGCAAATTTATATAGAATGATTCTGACATTAGCAAGGTCAAGAACCAGTTTCTGGACAGAATGATAAGGCCTTATTGAGTACTCTGTAATGATCATCAGTCAGTATTTTAGAAGATAGGTTAATCACTAAGTTTCCATTGCTTTCACTGTTTATTTTCCTTATTTTCCTCTCCTCCGCCTCGCTTTGTTTTTCCGTCTTCTTTTACTGCTTTTCCTTACCTTGTTCCCCCGCCTCTTCTGGTTGCGACTCTTCTGGCCCTTTGCCTCGTAAACATTTTAATGAGTCTCACCTCCTCAGGAAAATCCAAGTTTTAGAAGGAGGTGCCTTAATCTACAGAAATTACCTCTGAGCTCTCTTCAGTTTTGGATAATTCTTTGTGTTCTGGCGCTGTATCCATAATAACTCTGTTTTTCATGGCATCAATTCTCCTTGCAAGTGTATACATTATTCCATTGGCATAGTATGATGTATCCCTATGAATTCCTTTCACTTTTTTGTTTGAACTTCAACTTCATGCTTTCAACTTTTTTCTCCATGAACCCCAGATCATTACTAATAGCATCAAGGGCTGTGTATTATTCTAATTCATGCTCCATCTCTTTGATTTTTGTCTCTGTTTTTTACAGGTTCCTTTCTGCATGTTTAATTAATGTATGCATTAATTTGAAGGAGCGCTCAGTAGTGTCATTCTCCTAGTTCTTTAACAAGTCCTCATCAAGATCACTAAATGTTGGCAGTATTAGGAAAATCCCCTCAGTATCCTTTTGTGTTCAATGTAATTTTTTGTGTTGTCATTTACCAGCATTTATTAATCTCCATTATCCTAGCATTCACAAGTTATTTTACAACTTTCAATGGAGTTCTTTGTTGACCTTCCAATTGCTTTCCATTGATTTGTTCAGATGACATTCCTTTTTCTTCAAATATTTCACTGGCAGTTTGCACCCTTTTTAATCTTCTGTCCGTCATGTTCATTTAAATCAATTTTGTTTTGCAGATGCACTAAAGTCAATATATAATTTAGGTATCTCTTATTTGTATTGTATAATTGTTGTACATGGTGAAAAGTGGAATTTTGTAATGCCTCTTCGCACTATATAGCAGTTTTAAACACTGGTCACATTTAAACTTTTATTTGCTTGAAATTATCAAATCATGGTTTGTGGATTTCAAGAAAAGTCCTTTTCAGAGACCGGAAAAATGCCCATTTACTTTCAAGATTTTCCTCACAATCATTATGCAGAGTAACCCTAACACAGCTGTATTTGCGTGGACCAGAACACAATGGCTGAAGTTTGCCCTACCCTACTCCCCCTCCGCAGCGTCAGATGCAACACTCAACCAACTCACAGTTCTGGGTTCCTGCAGCCCGCTTACCATGTACTCCGTCTGTTCCATACTCATTCAACTCCTTCAGTGGGCAACACTGTGTACAGAGGTGCATGAGTTATATTAAGTTTTGGATGGTACACAAATTACAAATTTTAAGTTATAACTATAACTTTAGAATTTCTGATCTTTGTGTAGTTTAAGTTGGTTCTGCATACAAATAATTATTTAAGTTTTCCTAACTATAACTTCTCTTCAACCTTTGGTTCTTTCACTGAATTTGTATGTTTTTTTTATTTGATTTTGATATCAACTCTTTTTTAAATATATTTCAATAGTACTGTGGTCCTTTCTCAAAAACTTATTGTGAAATGGCGTAGATTGGAGTTGCATTGCATACAGTGGAGAGGAGTGGAGTAGCCTGGAGTACCTTTGCATAGAATGGAGTGGAGCAGAGTGGCTTTGAGTGGTGTATAGTAGAGTGGCGTGGAATAGAGTGGCATAGAGTAGAGCGGTATAGAGTAAAGTGGTGTACAGCACAATGGGGTTGGAGTGAAGTGTGGTAGAGTGACATGGAGTACAGTGGCATGGAGTAGAGTGGGATAAAGTTAAGTGGGGTGGAGTAAAGTGGCATAGAGTAGAGTGCCATACATTAGAGGGGTGTACAGTAGGTAATGTAGGGGTGGAGGGTGCTGCAGTGGCATACAGTGGCAGTGCGTGGAGTGGAGTGGCATGGCATTGAGTAAGTGGTACAGACTAGAGTAGATTCACGTAGAATGTAGTGGTGTGCAGTGCAGTGGTCTAGAGTGCAGTAGTGGAGAGTGCAGTGGATTTGTGTAGAGTGCAGTGGTGCAGAGTAGAGTGCAGTATCATAGAGTTGAGTGGGTTAAAGTGCAGTGATGAAGAGAAGTGACAAGTGGTGTATAGTGTGGTGGCGTGGCATAGAGTAGAATGGGCAGAGTAGAGTAGAGTGGCAAACAGTGTAGTGTGGTGTAGTGTGGTACAGTGGTGTGGGTAGAGTGTACTGTCTTAGAGTGCAATGCCTTGGAGTAGATGGTGCAAAGTAAAGAGACATAGTTTGCAGTGGCATAGTGTGGTACAGAGTAGAGTACAGTGGCTTGCAGTGTAGTTGCATAGAGTGCAGTAGCGCAGATTGTTGTGGAGTGGTGTAGAGTGGAGTAGAGTAGAGTGAGTAGAGTAGAGTGGTGCACACTAGAGTAGAGTGACAATAGAGTGGATTAGAATAGTGTAAACTGAAGTTCAGTGGTAGAGAATGGAGTGAATAGAGTGGCTTGGAGTGGGGTAGAGTAGAGTGGTGTATAGTAGAGCACCATACAGGAGAGTGGTGTAGAGTGAAGTGGGTTAGAGTGAAGTGGGGTAGAATGAAGTGGGGCAGACTACAGTGGCATACAGAAGAATGTCATTGAGTAGAGTAGCATTGTGTAGAGTGGAGTGTGGTAGAGTGGGAGTGTGTAGGGCGGAGTGGTGTGACATAGAGTAGAGTGGAGTAGAGTAGATTGGTGCCAACTAGAGTAGAGAGATGCAGAGTGTAGTGGTATATAGTGCAGTACCGTAGTAGTATTGTGAAGTGTAATGGTGCAGAGTAAAGTGCAATGGCATAGAGTACAGTGGCATATAATAAAGTGGTCCAGAGAAGAGTAGGGTTGCTTAGAGTGCAGTGGCATAGAGAAAGGTGGAACAGAGTAGAGTACAGTGGAAGTGTGCTAGAGTGGTGTAGAGTGACAGTGTGTGGAGTGGAGTGGCATGGCGTATAGCAGATTGGCATAGAGTAGAGTGGTGCAGACAAGAGTAGAGTGGAGTGGTGTAGAGTGCAGTGGTGTACAGGCCAGTAGTGTAGAGTAGAGTGGTGCACAGTACAGTGCAGTGGCACAGTGGAGTGGTGCAGAGTAGAGTGGCACAGAGTGCCGTAGCGTAGAGTGGTGCAGAGTAGAGTGAAGTGGCATATAGTGCAGTGGTGCAGAGTAGTGTACATTGGTGTAGAGTGCAATGGTGTAGAGTAGATCCGAGCTGTGCAGAGTAGAGTACAGTGGTGTCCAGTGCAGTGCCACAGAGTGGCGCAGAGTAGAGTAGACTGGTACTGAGTGCAATGCCATAGAGTAGTGCAGAGTAGAATGGAGTGTCGTAGAGTGCAGTGGCATAGAATGGAGTGATGTAGAGTGCATTGGCATGGAGTAGAGTGGTGCAGAGCGGAGTAGTGCGGAGGATAGTAGCGCAGAATACAGTGGCACACAGTAGTGGCGTGGAATGCAGTGGCGTACAGTAAAGTGTGTACAGTGCAGTGGCGTACAGTTCAGTGGCACACAGTAGGTTCCATTAATTAGATTATAGAGGCATAATTGCAGTGGCGTATGGTTGTGCAGAGTAGAGTAAAGAGGTATGGGATGCAATGGCATAAAGTGGTACAGAGTAGAGTGCAGTGACATAGAGTGCAGAGATGTAGATTGCATCAGTGTAGAGTACAGTGGTGTAGACTACAGTGCATATAGAGTAGAGTATGGTGGTATAGAGTGCAATGGTATAGAGTGGTGCACAGTGCAGTGGCGTAAAGCGCAGTGGTGTAAAGTAGAGTAATGCAGAGTAGAGTACAATGCCATAGAATGCAGTGGCATAGAGTGCAGTGGTATGAGTGGTGCAGACTAGAGTACAGTGTAGTAGATTGGAATGCTATAGAGTGCAGTGGCATAGAATACAGTGGTGCATAGTAGAATAGAGTGCAGTAAAGTGCAGTGGCGTAGAGAGCAGTGACATAGAGTGCAGTGGCATAGAATTGAGTGGTGCAGAATAGAGTGGCATAGAGTGCAGTGGCATAGAGTGGGGCAGAGTACAGTAGAGTGGCATAAAATGCAAAGGCATTTAGAGTAGAATGCAGTGGCATAGAATGCAGTGGCATAGAGTAGACTGGTGATGAGTGAAGCGGCGCGTAGTACAGTTTCGAAGAGCCCAGTAGCACAGATTACAGTGGCATAGAGTGCAGTGGTGTAAAGTGGTACAGAACAGAGTGCAGTGCTGTACAGTGTAGTTTTGTAGAGTGCAGTGCTGGAATTGTTTTTAATAATTTTATTAGTACCGCTGCACTTTGTCTTATTTGCGAGTTAGTACTGCGGTACTCCTTAAACTTTTTAAAACATTTGAAACAATAAAAAATGTTTTCCTTTAGACTACTTAGTTTTGTAAAGTGCAAAGTGCCTTATTTCTACCTCTATTTTCTAAAAACAGAAATAACCTACATCTGGTGCTGTAACTCACAACAAACACACTAAGAGCCTGATTTAGAGTTTGGTGGAGGGGTTACTCTGTCACAAACATGACAGATATCCCATCCACCACACTACAGGTTCCATAGGCTAAAATGGAATTGTAATACAGCGGATGGGATATTGGTCACGTTTGTGAGAGAGTAACCCCATTTGCCAAAATCTAAATCAGGCCATAATTGTGCTAGAATCAATATGGCTGCATCTTTAATTTGTAAGGGTTTTCATCAGTCAATCATATTGTTTTTTGTCATCGTCATATACAGAGGTTTACTGTGAAATTTCAATGGTAAACCACAGCCCAATATGTCACAGTCTTTTGGTCCTTACAACTTTAAAACTCTGGAACCACATAGCATACCAAAACAACCCTTTCGACCGCATAATCTATATTCCTCCTAAATTTCCATCTAAATCAATTCAGCCATTTTGTCGCTATTTCTGAGTGAACAATCTATGTAAAATTCATTGTGATTTAGGACCCATTATTTTCTGTGCACCCCCTTAACTAACCACCATGAAACTTTGCTATATCAGGCAGTGTAGAAAAAGGAATAGATCTGCAAAACTTTCATCACACAGTGTCAAAGTTATTAGCAAGTAAATATTAGAGGTATATATATATAAAACAGGGTGGTAGGAGTAGGAATACCTCTGATATGTCACCAAAGGTTACAGGCACATTATAGTTAGGTTCTGAATTTACTCGCACAAAATCAGGGAAATTCAGCAGTTATAGTTATAGTTTTTTCGAGTAACTATAACTCATTACAGTAATGCTGACTTGGCACAATTTTTTGTGCTTGACACCATACCAATTAATACACGTGGAGGAGATAGAGTGAAGAGATTAAGGAAATTGGAATCAAGGTATATCCTTGAGTTAGACACTCTAGCTGCCAGAGGTTTGAACTGTGAGGAAGAAATGGCTAGTCACTTATATGATTAGATAAGTCTCCTATGTAGGCATCATTAATTTTTCTGACATATTTATTTTGTAATTTTACAGGTTTTCACATGAGGTGTGGGGTTGAGCACTGATTACTGCCTTTGGGGTCACTTTAACATGGAATAATAGCTTGATCAATGACATCTGGCACTTTGGTGGTGAATGCCCTTTTTGGCTTTAAATCTATTGCTATTAAACTTGTTATTGCGGATGGAGATTAGGGAGGTGTGTAATGGTATTTTTTGCTTAAAAGTCCTAACATGATTAAGATTTTTAAGTGCGTAGATCAGGTAGCGTAGTAAGTAGTTTCTTGATAGACTTTGTAAGTGCATACGTGTCGGATGTTATTAAGTATATTAGTTTCCATGTAAATTAGGATATGTTCAGGTTTTCCAATGATGCATACAGCTTACAATAATTATATTTTGACATTAACAATTTTTTTACAAGAATTATGTGTACCAACAATCATCAGTGATATTGTATATGCTTATTTGGGTTAATAGTGAAGGGTTCATACATGCAGCCACCGTCAAATATGGCGACCATGCTATTACTATATCCCATATTTATGGTGGGGTTCTTTTCATGCATGCAAAGTAAGCTACAAGTGTTTTTTTCTGATGTTTTTTGTTGATATGTTGATGATTAGCTGTTGAAGAGCTGTTGCACAGTGATATGTTTAACCCCTTCCCCGCCACGGACGTAATGGTTACGTCCATGGCAGCGCCCGTGTGGCGCCATGGACGTAACCATTACGTCCAGGGACTGGCAGTCGGGGGAAGCGCTAGCGCTTCCCCCGAGGGCCGCCCCCCAACACCCCCAGGCCAGGGCTGAAAGGGGAATCCCTTCCCCTTTCACGCCCGCCCCCCCGCCCCCCCCCCATGACGTCAGCGCGCGATCGCGCGCTGATTTCATGGAAAGGGGGAATGACGCGCTGGAAGCCATTTGCTTCCAGCGCGTCAAGGGAGAAGGTGAGTATTTCACCTTCCTGCGGGGTGGGGGTGCTCTCAGAGAGGCATCGAGGGAAAGGAAAGGGTTTTCCTTTCCCTCGATGTCTCTTTGAGCATTCCTGCTGCCCGATCGCGATGCGATCGGGCAGCAGGAATGCCCACTAGACACCAGGGATTTCTGTATGTGTGTGTGTGTGTGTGAATATTAGTGTAGGGGAGCGACCCCTTGGGCAAGGCTCACTCCCCTTTGGGGGCACATGCATTTTACGTTGTTTCTATTTTTAGGCCGATCTGCCCCCAAGGGGGGCAGAAAGCCACTAGACACCAGGGATTTTATTGTTGATTTGTATTTTTTGTGTTGGGGGGCGGCCCCTTGGGCAAGGGTCGCTCCCCTTTGGGGGCAAATGTATTTTACGTCGTTTCTGCCCCCCCTGGGGGCAGATTGGCCCTATTTTTAGGCCGATCTGCCCCCAAGGGGGGCAGAAAGCCACTAGACACCAGGGATTTTATTGTTGATGTGTATTTTTTGTGTTGGGGGGCGGCCCCTTGGGCAAGGGTCGCCCCCAGGGGCCCTCATGTATTTTTGGGCAGTTCTGCCCCCCTTGGGGGCAGAGAGGCCTATTTTTTTTAGGCCTTTCTGCCCCCAAGGGGGGCAGAATCCCAATAGCGCCAGAAATAGTATGTATGTATGTGTGCTTTGGGTTGGGGGGTGGCCCCTTGGGCAAGGGTCGCTCCCCCCAGGGGCGCAATGTATTTATTGTCGTTTCTGCCCCCCTTGGGGGCAGATTGGCCCTATTTTTAGGCCGATCTGCCCCCAAGGGGGGCAGAAAGCCACTAGACACCAGGGATTTTATTGTTGATTTTTATTTTTTGTGTTGGGGGGCGGCCCCTTGGGCAAGGGTCGCCCCCAGGGGCCCACATGTATTTTTGGGCAGTTCTGCCCCCCTAGGGGGCAGATATGCCTATTTTTTAGGCCTTTCTGTCCCCAAGGGGGGCAGAATCCCCATAGCGCCAGGGATACTATGTATGTGTGTGTGTGCTTTGTGTGGGGGTGTGGCACCTTGGGCAAGGGTCGCCCCCCCCCCAAAGGGTGCAATGTAATCTGGGCGATTTCTGCCCCCTCCCCTTGGGGGTAGATTGGCCTATTTTTTTTTAGGCCCATCTTCCCCCAAGCAGAGAAGACTAGACACGGGAAAATGAAAAAATGGTTAGTGGCGGAGTGTTTGTCAACTGGCGAAGTATTTACTTTTATGATAATAACAGTTTTTCTCCTTTTTGTTTTAGTTCAAAGCTTTTGCTGACTTTGCTGTGGCTTGTTGCAGTTTTGGCAGTAGTTGTCCTGCGGTTTGCGTAGTTGCATGTTTTAGGTAAGTAAATAAATTTACTCCAAGTGAGTATTGTTGCAATGCATGAATGACATGTTTGTAGGTGGTGTACTGAATGCAGGATTGTGTGTGAAATTGTCCTTAGAGTTATGCACAATGATTATTGTGTTGTCTTATGTCTAATTTGCTTTTTTTTTTCTCTTTTTAGTGGGATATCGTTGGTGATTGCTGTGGCTGTGCAGAGTAGTTGCTGGTGAGTCAAGCTTTTTCAGGCAAGTGAGCAGTATAGTTTTTGAGTTTATAATTCTTAGTGATAAACCTATACTTTGTTACTTATCTTACACAGTGCTGGTTGTTGGTGGTGTATTTGTCCAGTTAATTTTAGTAGGAAGGATCATGGCCAGCCGTAGGATGACCGCTCAGCAGGTTGTTAGTGTGCTTTTTGAGTCATCTTCTGACCATGAATATGAGACTGACTCTGCATCTGAGGCAGAGGAGGAAGTGCAGGATTCTGGAAGTGAATTTTCTGTCAGAGATGAATCATCTGATGATGAAGCCACTCTCAGTGCTGATGAAGGGCCTGTTTTAGAGGAGGACAGTGATGTGCCAATGGTGCAGGAGCCAGCGGCTGAAAGGCTTCCCATTGGAAGACCTGACGCATGGGTTGCACCAAACATGGAGCAGCCACAGTTGCCTGCGTTTACTGGTTTTCCAGGGTGTCGAGTTAATACGGAAAACTTTTTGCCCGTCAACTTTTTTGAGTTGTTTATGGACGATATATTTTTGGAAGAGATTGTTGAGCAGACTAATTTGTATGCAGAGCAGTTTTTGAGGGACAACGCTGCCAGACTTAGGCCACACTCTAGAGCTAGCCGGTGGATTCCCACAAATCTGGAAGAGTTGAAAAAGTTCTTGGGTTTAACTTTTTTGATGGGGCTGATAAGGAAGCCGTCGCTGTCTTCATATTGGTCTACTAGTCCCTTGATGGCAACTGCTATATTTCCTGCCATCATGAGTCGTAACCGGTATGAGCTTCTTCTTCGGATGTTGCATTTTGTAGATAATGCTTTAGCCTTGCCACGAGATCATCCTGATTCTGACCGTCTTTTTAAGATTAGACCTGTCCTTGATCATTTGGTAGATCGGTTTTCAGAGATCTATGTTCCAGGGAAAGAAATATCTGTAGATGAGTCTTTGGTCCTGTTCAAGGGTCGTTTGGTTTTTAGGCAGTACATTCCTAGCAAGAGGGCACGGTATGGAATTAAATTGTATATGCTGTCAGAAAGTAGTACAGGATATGTTTATAATTTCCGGGTCTACACTGGTAGGGATTCCAATATTGACCCCCCTGGTTGTCCTCCCACTTTTGGAGTTAGTGAGAAAATTGTGTGGGAACTTGGTAGACGACTGTTTAACAAAGGTCACCATTTATATGTAGATAACTTCTACACTGGAGTTCGGTTGTTCAAGGAGTTGTTCAGAGTGGACACTGTTGCTTGTGGCACAATCCGCTCTAATCGGAAAGGCTATCCAAAAGAGCTTGTCTGTAAAAAACTTGAGAAGGGACAGTGCAGTGCCTTGCGGAATGATGAGCTGCTAGCTCTGAAATTTGTAGACAAGACGGATGTATACATGCTAAGCACCATCCATGATGAGAGTACTTCACCTGTGGCTGTTTGGGGTCAGGTTGCCGAAGTGCGCAAACCTGTGTGCATCTTAGACTATAATAAGCACATGGGTGGTGTTGATAGAGTAGATCAGAGGTTAGAACCTTACACTGCTGCTCGTAAGTCTTATGTGTGGTATAAGAAATTAGCGCTTCACTTGTTCCACTTGGCAACTTTTAATGCTTTTGTTGTGTTTAAGGATAGTTCTCCAGAGTCAAGGATGACATTTGTGAAATTTCAGGAGTCTATCATAGCTAGCCTTGTTGTGCTGGAAGAAGAAGCAGAGGTGGAGGATGTGGCTAGATTGAAAGATCGTCACTTTGCTGAGCACATTCCTCCCACGGCCAAAAAAAACTTTCCTGCTAAGAGATGTAGAGTCTGTGCTCGAAGAGGTATCAGGAAGGAGACTAGGATGTACTGCCCTGATTGTCCTTCAAAGCCTGGGCTGTGTGTGGGTGGCTGTTTCAGGAGCTACCACACACAGAAGAATTTTTGGGAAATTCCGTGAGCGTAAACTGGTGTTTTATATTTTTATATGTTCGGTTTCACGGTTGGCATTAGTCATGTATTCAGTTAGAGCTTTTGTGTTTGTAGTTTTGTACTAATTTATGATTAGTGGTTTCTTTGTTGTTTAAAAACAAAAAAAAGGGGATGGCATGTGTAGAGTGGCGCTTGGCTGGCGGCGTGGGTGTGGTGGCGCTTGGCTGGCGGTGTGTGTGGGGTGGCGCTTGGCTGGCGGTGTGTGTGGGGTGGCGCTTGGCTGGCGGTGTGTGTGGGGTGGCGCTGGGCTGGCGGTGTGTGTGGGTCGGCGCTTGGCTGGTGGTGTGGGTGGGGTGGCGCTTGGCTGGTGGTGTGGCGCTTGGCTGGCAGTGCCGGCCAAACGCCAGTCCACACACTCATCAGCTGGTGTGATTGCTGTATCAGGCATGTGGGCGTATGAAAGTGATGGGCCCTTGACTGGCGCTGTCTGTGGATGCGAGTCTTGTAATGTGCTGGGCCCGTGGCTGGCGGCGTGAATGGTCTAGTGCATGTCATGTATGAAAGGTGTGTGAATGGACTGTAAAGCAGTTGGTGCCTTGTCGTGGCTTTACAGCTCACGAGCTGTGAGTCATTGGTTCAGTTTTTTGGCCTTTCAGTTATTACCAGTGCATTTCACTTTTGTGAAATCTCTTGTTAATAAAATTTGACCTACTGAACCATCACTCACCCTCGTGCCAAATCCAACCAGTATGTGTGGTACAAATGACAAAACCTGCTCCGCTGTAATCAGGCGTCGCAGCACACTTGAGACACGCTAGGTGCCTCAGGTGGGACCCCGATGATGAAGCATGCCACCAACTTGGTTGGTGGGTGAGGGGTCTTCTTCACATAACCTAAGTGTGTTTCTTTTCACAATTTTAGTGTTTGGCACATCACGGACGTATGTGCACACATCAAAGTGATATATTCCAAAAATACCTGTGTTTGGGGGGAGGGCCCACCTATGTTTTTGGTCCTGGGTGCGGCCGTCATGTAGGGAAACCTACAAAACCCAGAAACTTTTTAAAACTAGGCACCCCAAGGAGTCTAGGGAGGTGTGGCTTGTGTGGCTCCCCCAACATTTTCTTACCCAGACTCCTCTGTAAACCTCACAATTTGCATAAAAAAGCATATTTTCCTGATTTTTCTTAGTAGGATCACCGCTCCAGCACAAAATTCCTACTCCCAAGTTTTCCCCTCAGTCTCCCAAGTAAAATGACACCTCACTTATGTGGGTCCCCAAAGCAGAGTCCGTCTAAAGATGTATAAAAGAATATGCCCTTATAAACTTGCTGTGCTATCCCTTCTATCCCTTCAGGTTTTGGGCCTTATTATGTTGCAGGCACCTGGGCCACCCACACAAGTGAGGTATCATTTTTATCGGGAGACTTGGGGGAACGCTGGGTGGAAGGAAATTTGTGGCTCCTATCAGATTCCAGAACTTTCTGCCACAGAAATGTGAGGAACATGTTTTTTTTTAGCCAAATTTTGAGGTTTGCAAAGGATTCTGGGTAACAGAACCTGGTCCGAGCCCCGCAAGTCACCCCTCCTTGGATTCCCCTAGGTCTCTAGTTTTCAGAAATGCACTGGTTTGGTAGGTTTCCCTAGGCGCCGGGTGAGCTACAGGCCACAATCCACAGGTAGGCACTGTTTTCTCCCAAAATTGTGGATGTGTCCACGTTGCGCTTTGGGGTGTTTCCTGTCGCAGGCGCTAGGCCTACCCACGCAAGTGAGGTATCATTTTTATCGGGAGACTTGGGGGAACGCTGGGTGGAAGGAAATTTGTAGCTCCTCTCAGATTCCAGAACTTTCTGCCACAGAAATGTGAGGAACATGTGTTTTTTTAGCCAAATTTTGAGGTTTGCAAAGGATTCTGGGTAACAGAACCTGGTCCGAGCCCCGCAAGTCACCCCTCCTTGGATCCCCCTAGGTCTCTAGTTTTCAGAAATGCACAGGTTTGGTAGGTTTCCCTAGGTGGCGGCTAAGCTAGAGGCCAAAATCTACAGGTAGTCATTTTGCTAAAAACAGCTCTGTTTTCTGTGATATGTCCACGTTGTGTTTTGGGGCATATCCTGTCGCGGGCGCTAGGCCTACCCACACAAGTGAGGTATCATTTTTATCGGGAGACGTGGGGGAACGCTGGGTGGAAGGAAATTTGTAGCTCCTCTCAGATTCCAGAACTTTCTGCCACAGAAATGTGAGGAACATGTATTATTTTAGCCAAATTTTGAGGTTTGCAAAGGATTCTGGGTAACAGAACCTGGTCCGAGCCCCGCAAGTCACCCCTCCTTGGATTCCCCTAGGTCTCTAGTTTTCAGAAATGCACAGGTTTGGTAGGTTTCCCTAGGTGCCGGCTGAGCTAGAGGCCAAAATCTACAGGTAGGCACTTCGCAAAAAACACCTCTGTTTTTTTCCAAAATTTAGGATGTGTCCACGTTGCGCTTTGGGGTGTTTCCTGTCGCCGGCGCTAGGCCTACCCACGTAAGTGAGGTATCATTTGTATCGGGAGACTTGGGGGAACGCTGGGTGGAAGGAAATTTGTAGCTCCTCTCAGATTCCAGAACTTTCTGCCACAGAAATGTGAGGGACATGTGTTTTTTTTAGCCAAATTTTGAGGTTTGCAAAGGATTCTGGGTAACAGAACCTGGTCCGAGCCCCGCAAGTCACCCCTCCTTGGATCCCCCTAGGTCTCTAGTTTTCAGAAATGCACAGGTTTGGTAGGTTTCCCTAGGTGGCGGCTGAGCTAGAGGCCAAAATCTACAGGTAGTCACTTTGCTAAAAACAGCTCTGTTTTCTGTGATATGTCCACGTTGTGTTTTGGGGCATATCCTGTCGCGGGCGCTAGGCCTACCCACACAAGTGAGGTATCATTTTTATCGGGAGACGTGGGGGAACGCTGGGTGGAAGGAAATTTGTGGCTCCTCTCAGATTCCAGAACTTTCTGCCACAGAAATGTGAGGAACATGTGTTTTTTTAGCCAAATTTTGAGGTTTGCAAAGGATTCTGGGTAACAGAACCTGGTCCGAGCCCCGCAAGTCACCCCTCCTTGGATCCCCCTAGGTCTCTAGTTTTCAGAAATGCACAGGTTTGGTAGGTTTCCCTAGGTGGCGGCTGAGCTAGAGGCCAAAATCTACAGGTAGTCACTTTGCTAAAAACAGCTCTGTTTTCTGTGATATGTCCACGTTGTGTTTTGGGGCATATCCTGTCGCGGGCGCTAGGCCTACCAACACAAGTGAGGTATCATTTTTATCGGGAGATGTGGGGGAACGCTGGGTGGAAGGAAATTTGTAGCTCCTCTCAGATTCCAGAACTTTCTGCCACAGAAATGTGAGGAACATGTGTTTTTTTAGCCAAATTTTGAGGTTTGCAAAGGATTCTGGGTAACAGAACCTGGTCCGAGCCCCGCAAGTCACCCCTCCTTGGATCCCCCTAGGTCTCTAGTTTTTAGAAATGCACAGGTTTGGTAGGTTTCCCTAGGTGGCGGCTGAGCTAGAGGCCAAAATCTACAGGTAGTCACTTTGCTAAAAACAGCTCTGTTTTCTGTGATATGTCCACGTTGTGTTTTGGGGCATATCCTGTCGCGGGCGCTAGGCCTACCCACACAAGTGAGGTATCATTTTTATCGGGAGACGTGGGGGAACGCTGGGTGGAAGGAAATGTGTGGCTCCTCTCAGATTCCAGAACTTTCTGCCACAGAAATGTGAGGAACATGTGTTTTTTTAGCCAAATTTTGAGGTTTGCAAAGGATTCTGGGTAACAGAACCTGGTCCGAGCCCCGCAAGTCACCCCTCCTTGGATCCCCCTAGGTCTCTAGTTTTCAGAAATGCACAGGTTTGGTAGGTTTCCCTAGGTGGCGGCTGAGCTAGAGGCCAAAATCTACAGGTAGTCACTTTGCTAAAAACAGCTCTGTTTTCTGTGATATGTCCACGTTGTGTTTTGGGGCATATCCTGTCGCGGGCGCTAGGCCTACCAACACAAGTGAGGTATCATTTTTATCGGGAGATATGGGGGAACGCTGGGTGGAAGGAAATTTGTAGCTCCTCTCAGATTCCAGAACTTTCTGCCACAGAAATGTGAGGAACATGTGTTATTTTAGCCAAATTTTGAGGTTTGCAAAGGATTCTGGGTAACAGAACCTGGTCCGAGCCCCGCAAGTCACCCCTCCTTGGATTCCCCTAGGTCTCTAGTTTTCAGAAATGCACAGGTTTGGTAGGTTTCCCTAGGTGGCGGCTGAGCTAGAGGCCAAAATCTACAGGTAGTCACTTTGCTAAAAACAGCTCTGTTTTCTGTGATATGTCCACGTTGTGTTTTGGGGCATATCCTGTCGCGGGCGCTAGGCCTACCCACACAAGTGAGGTATCATTTGTATCGGGAGACTTGGGGGAACGCTGGGTGGAAGGAAATTTGTAGCTCCTCTCAGATTCCAGAACTTTCTGCCACAGAAATGTGAGGAACATGTGTTTTTTTAGCCAAATTTTGAGGTTTGCAAAGGATTCTGGGTAACAGAACCTGGTCCGAGCCCCGCAAGTCACCCCTCCTTGGATTCCCCTAGGTCTCTAGTTTTCAGAAATGCACAGGTTTGGTAGGTTTCCCTAGGTGCCGGCTGAGCTAGAGGCCAAAATCTACAGGTAGGCACTTCGCAAAAAACACCTCTGTTTTTTTCCAAAATTTAGGATGTGTCCACGTTGCGCTTTGGGGTGTTTCCTGTCGCCGGCGCTAGGCCTACCCACGCAAGTGAGGTATCATTTTTATCGGGAGACTTGGGGGAACACTGGGTGGAAGGAAATTTGTAGCTCCTCTCAGATTCCAGAACTTTCTGCCACAGAAATGTGAGGAACATGTGTTTTTTTAGCCAAATTTTGAGGTTTGCAAAGGATTCTGGGTAACAGAACCTGGTCCGAGCCCCGCAAGTCACCCCACTTTGGATCCCCCTAGGTCTCTAGTTTTCAGAAATGCACAGGTTTGGTAGGTTTCCCTAGGTGGCGGCTGAGCTAGAGGCCAAAATCTACAGGTAGTCACTTTGCTAAAAACAGCTCTGTTTTCTGTGATATGTCCACGTTGTGTTTTGGGGCATATCCTGTCGCGGGCGCTAGGCCTACCCACACAAGTGAGGTATCATTTTTATCGGGAGACGTGGGGGAACGCTGGGTGGAAGGAAATTTGTGGCTCCTCTCAGATTCCAGAACTTTCTGCCACAGAAATGTGAGGAACATGTGTTTTTTTAGCCAAATTTTGAGGTTTGCAAAGGATTCTGGGTAACAGAACCTGGTCCGAGCCCCGCAAGTCACCCCTCCTTGGATCCCCCTAGGTCTCTAGTTTTCAGAAATGCACAGGTTTGGTAGGTTTCCCTAGGTGGCGGCTGAGCTAGAGGCCAAAATCTACAGGTAGTCACTTTGCTAAAAACAGCTCTGTTTTCTGTGATATGTCCACGTTGTGTTTTGGGGCATATCCTGTCGCGGGCGCTAGGCCTACCAACACAAGTGAGGTATCATTTTTATCGGGAGATGTGGGGGAACGCTGGGTGGAAGGAAATTTGTAGCTCCTCTCAGATTCCAGAACTTTCTGCCACAGAAATGTGAGGAACATGTGTTTTTTTAGCCAAATTTTGAGGTTTGCAAAGGATTCTGGGTAACAGAACCTAGTCCGAGCCCCGCAAGTCACCCCTCCTTGGATCCCCCTAGGTCTCTAGTTTTTAGAAATGCACAGGTTTGGTAGGTTTCCCTAGGTGGCGGCTGAGCTAGAGGCCAAAATCTACAGGTAGTCACTTTGCTAAAAACAGCTCTGTTTTCTGTGATATGTCCACGTTGTGTTTTGGGGCATATCCTGTCGCGGGCGCTAGGCCTACCCACACAAGTGAGGTATCATTTTTATCGGGAGACGTGGGGGAACGCTGGGTGGAAGGAAATTTGTAGCTCCTCTCAGATTCCAGAACTTTCTGCCACAGAAATGTGAGGAACATGTGTTTTTTTAGCCAAATTTTGAGGTTTGCAAAGGATTCTGGGTAACAGAACCTGGTCCGAGCCCCGCAAGTCACCCCTCTTTGGATCCCCCTAGGTCTCTAGTTTTCAGAAATGCACAGGTTTGGTAGGTTTCCCTAGGTGGCGGCTGAGCTAGAGGCCAAAATCTACAGGTAGTCACTTTGCTAAAAACAGCTCTGTTTTCTGTGATATGTCCACGTTGTGTTTTGGGGCATATCCTGTCGCGGGCGCTAGGCCTACCCACACAAGTGAGGTATCATTTTTATCGGGAGACGTGGGGGAACGCTGGGTGGAAGGAAATTTGTAGCTCCTCTCAGATTCCAGAACTTTCTGCCACAGAAATGTGAGGAACATGTGTTTTTTTAGCCAAATTTTGAGGTTTGCAAAGGATTCTGGGTAACAGAACCTGGTCCGAGCCCCGCAAGTCACCCCTCCTTGGATCCCCCTAGGTCTCTAGTTTTCAGAAATGCACAGGTTTGGTAGGTTTCCCTAGGTGGCGGCTGAGCTAGAGGCCAAAATCTACAGGTAGTCACTTTGCTAAAAACAGCTCTGTTTTCTGTGATATGTCCACGTTGTGTTTTGGGGCATATCCTGTCGCGGGCGCTAGGCCTACCCACACAAGTGAGGTATCATTTTTATCGGGAGACGTGGGGGAACGCTGGGTGGAAGGAAATTTGTAGCTCCTCTCAGATTCCAGAACTTTCTGCCACAGAAATGTGAGGAACATGTGTTTTTTTAGCCAAATTTTGAGGTTTGCAAAGGATTCTGGGTAACAGAACCTGGTCCGAGCCCCGCAAGTCACCCCTCCTTGGATTCCCCTAGGTCTCTAGTTTTCAGAAATGCACAGGTTTGGTAGGTTTCCCTAGGTGCCGGCTGAGCTAGAGGCCAAAATCTACAGGTAGGCACTTCGCAAAAAACACCTCTGTTTTTTTCCAAAATTTAGGATGTGTCCACGTTGCGCTTTGGGGTGTTTCCTGTCGCCGGCGCTAGGCCTACCCACGCAAGTGAGGTATCATTTTTATCGGGAGACTTGGGGGAACACTGGGTGGAAGGAAATTTGTAGCTCCTCTCAGATTCCAGAACTTTCTGCCACAGAAATGTGAGGAACATGTGTTTTTTTAGCCAAATTTTGAGGTTTGCAAAGGATTCTGGGTAACAGAACCTCGTCCGAGCCACACAAGTCACCCCTCCTTGGATTCCCCTAGGTCTCTAGTTTTCAGAACTGCATAGGTTTGGTAGGTTTCCCTAGGTGGCGGCTGAGCTAGAGGCCAAAATCTACAGGTAGTCACTTTGCTAAAAACAGCTCTGTTTTCTGTGATATGTCCACGTTGTGTTTTGGGGCATATCCTGTCGCGGGCGCTAGGCCTACCCACACAAGTGAGGTATCATTTTTATCGGGAGACGTGGGGGAACGCTGGGTGGAAGGAAATTTGTGGCTCCTCTCAGATTCCAGAACTTTCTGCCACAGAAATGTGAGGAACATGTGTTTATTTAGCCAGATTTTGAGGTTTGCAAAGGATTCTGGGTAACAGAACCTGGTCCGAGCCCCGCAAGTCACCCCTCCTTGGATCCCCCTAGGTCTCTAGTTTTCAGAAATGCACAGGTTTGGTAGGTTTCCCTAGGTGGCGGCTGAGCTAGAGGCCAAAATCTACAGGTAGTCACTTTGCTAAAAACAGCTCTGTTTTCTGTGATATGTCCACGTTGTGTTTTGGGGCATATCCTGTCGCGGGCGCTAGGCCTACCCACACAAGTGAGGTATCATTTTTATCGGGATACGTGGGGGAACGCTAGGTGGAAGGAAATTTGTGGCTCCTCTCAGATTCCAGAACTTTCTGCCACAGAAATGTGAGGAACATGTGTTTTTTTAGCCAAATTTTGAGGTTTGCAAAGGATTCTGGGTAACCGAACCTGGTCCGAGCCACACAAGTCACCCCTCCTTGGATTCCCCTAGGTCTCTAGTTTTCAGAAATGCACAGGTTTGGTAGGTTTCCCTAGGTGGCGGCTGAGCTAGAGGCCAAAATCTACAGGTAGTCACTATGCTAAAAACAGCTCTGTTTTCTGTGATGTGTCCAGGTTGTGTTTTGGGGCATATCCTGTCGCGGGCGCTAGGCCTACCCACACAAGTGAGGTATCATTTTTATCGGGAGACGTGGGGGAATGCTGGGTGGAAGGAAATTTGTCGCTCCTCTCAGATTCCAGAACTTTCTGCCACAGAAATGTGAGGAACATGTGTTTTTTTAGCCAAATTTTGAGGTTTGCAAAGGATTCTGGGTAACAGAACCTGGTCCGAGCCACACAAGTCACCCCTCCTTGGATTCCCCTAGGTCTCTAGTTTTCAGAAATGCACAGGTTTGGTAGGTTTCCCTAGGTGCCGGCTGAGCTAGAGGCCAAAATCTACAGGTAGTCACTTTGCTAAAAACAGCTCTGTTTTCTGTGATGTGTCCACGTTGTGTTTTGGGGCATATCCTGTCGCGGGCGCTAGGCCTACCCAAACAAGTGAGGTATCATTTTTATCGGGAGACTTGGGGGAACATAGAATAGCAAAACAAGTGTTATTGCCCCTTGTCTTTCTCTACATTTATTCCTTCCAAATATAGGGGTGTGTGTAAAAAAGACATCTATTTGAGAAATTCCATGTAATTCACGTGCTACTATGGTCACCCCGGAATTCAGAGATGTGCAAATAACCACTGCTCCTCAACACCTTATCTTGTGCCCTTTTTGGAAATGCAAAGGTTTTCTTGATAGCTATTTTTTACTCCTTATATTTCAGCAAATGAATTACTGTATACCCGGTATAGAATGAAAACGCACTGCAGGGTGCAGCTCATTTATTGGCTCTGGGTTCCTCGGGTTCTTGATGAACCTACAAACCCTATATATCCCCGCAACCAGAGGAGTCCAGCAGACGTAACGGTATATTGCTTTTGATAATCTGACATTGCAGGGAAAAGTTACAGAGTAAAAAGTAGAGAAAAATTGATGTTTTTTTCACCTCAATTTCAATATTTTTCTTTTTCAGCTGTTATTTTCTGTAGGAAACCCTTGTAGGATCTACACAAATGACCCCTTGCTGAATTCAGAATTTTGTCTACTTTTCAGAAATGTTTAGGTTTCTGGGATCCAGCATTGGTTTCATGACCATTCCGGTCACTGACTGGAAGGAGGCTGAAAGCACAAAAAATTGCACAAATGGGGTATGCCCCAGTAAAATGCCAAAATTGTGTTGAAAAATTGGGTTTTCGGATTCAAGTCTGCCTGTTCCTGAAAGCTGGGAAGCTGCTGAGTTTAGCACCGCAAACCCTTTGTTGATGCCATTTTCAGGGGAAAAACCACAAGCCTTCTTCTGCAGCCCCTTTTTCCAATTTTTTTGAAAAAAACGAAATTTTCACTGTATTTTGGCCAATTTCTTGGCCTCCTTCAGGGGAACCCACAAAGTCTGGGTACCTTTAGAATCGCTAGGATGTTGAAAAAAAAGGACGCAAATTTGGCTTGGTTAGCTTATGTGGACAAAAAGTTATGAGGGCCTAAGCGCGAACTGCCCCAAATAGGCAAAAAAAGGCCTGGCACAGGAGGGGGAAAAGGCCTGGCAGCGAAGTGGTTAATGCATGTGATAACAGTCAAAGATGGCACCCATGTTATGACAAGGTCACAAATCTATTATTTTGTCCTTCTTTCATGTTTTGCACGTCAAGCAGGCTGCGAGGTCCATTTTTGATGTTGTTGTTGTGAAGTTATTTATACACGTGGGGAAGTTTGTATGTAGTTAACCCATGATCAAGCCCAGCCCAGCTGGGCCGAAACGCGTTGGGGATTTAACATCAATAAAATCACGATCCTTCATTAAATCATAAGCTGTGTCTGGGCGTATCTGCAGTGTGGGTGGATACCATTTTGTGATATATATATATGTATATATATATATATATATATATACATCCTAACTATGAATGGCTACTGAGCTACTGGTGACTGCCGGTAGGGTGCATATATATGTATGCACATATATGTATGTATATATATATAAACACAACAAAATAGCTGAGGCACCAGTTTGGGATCCATCCAAGCGCTTTATTAAAGAGTGACCAACATCTCTCCTTTTCCTGACGCGTTTCGGCTCCAACTGCCTTGATCACAGGTGAGACAATGCAAGTGATCACAAAGCCTCCTTGTGGCGAAAGGAATATGGGCAACAACTTTAAAACAAGGACACTGTTCCAATATACATTGTAACTTTGGTGCCCATAATGCTATTTTATGCAGTACAATGATTCAACACCAGAGTTTAAGAACACAGAATAGTGCATCTTGGGGCATGGAGTTTGTGATTAACAGATATATTTAAATGCATATATAGATATGTGCACAACATGCTCCGTAAAGGGGCCATAGACCCTTGCAGGGCAGCCTCCGCATGAGGGTGAAGCATCCCATCTTCACATATAGCACAACAAAATAGCTGAGGCACCAGTTTTGGATCCATCCAAGTGCTTTATTAAAGAGTGAACAACAGCTCTCCTTTTCCTGACCTGTTTCAGCTCCAACTGCCTTGATCACAGGTGAGACAATGTAAGTGATCACAAAGCCAGTGCTTTTTGAATTGCTGGTCATGTGACCTGATAGTCATACATATATATGTATATATCAAAACAAAAGCCTTTCAGGGTTAGAGTGACGCATAAACAATGTTTTGACTAATACTGGTTGCTCCCTTGTGTCCGAACAAAACTAAACTCCGAAGAGAAGTAATGACATCAGGGATTGCTTTTATTTATTCTAGGTTGGCTTGGAGGGTATTTTATCAGTTCAAAGCTGTAATACTGTGCCTGGAGTGGTGAAAGGCTTTTGTCATTTTACAGTTCGACAAGAATGGCACTGAGCCAATCCTATGCTCAAAGATTTTGCTGTACAAATGGCAAAACACTTTGTCATTTTCTAGCTTGGCGTGGATGGCACTGTGTCAATCCTATGCTTAAAAACTTTGCTAGAAAAACAGACATTTGAGGTGAGCAAATCCTGAGTGTCGCTGGTGTTGCAGGATGCTCTTTACTGGAGCTGCTCTCCACCTAAACTTGGGAACTACCCAGAGTTCTCTCTTTTGTTTTGCATAGTCATATCTAAAGGTCCTATGGGAATTAACATGCGAAGCGCAATTTTTTGATGCCCCCTCTTTGTCAGCCTCCGCTTGACGGATCATCCTGAAACTTTACATGCGCAGCCAGCAAGAATCGCCGGGGCACTTTTTTTTTTTAAGATTTATCAAACGGTGCCAACGAAATAGGCAAATCAAAACAAACGTTTTCTATGGAAGTATTTCTCCCTAACTATAACTACCTAGTGGCGACTGATATATATATATATATATATATATATATATATATAGCCATATTGCACAAAGCATCATGTCAAACGTGGATTCCATCCTCATAATGAATAATGCCAAACTACTCTGAGTCATGGAGGACCAAATTACGTGGTAAGCTTATCCAAATAATGCAGCAAAATCACAAATTATGGCGCAAATTCTCTTGAAGTATTAGTTTCACCCTTTTGCTTAAAAAACATATTTCGTGCAATATCCAAATGATGACCCCCCCCTCTTAATGACCATATTAGACAGTTACCTGTTATTTATCCTATATTTGTGCACTCTCCCTGTTACGAGGAGATGGGTCCTATGGAAATAAGTTGCGTTCTCTCAGACTCCCATGGGACAGTGGTTCTTAAGCTTTTGACTTCTCAGGATCCCCACGTAATTGTTACTGGGGAACTTCCACTGAACGATTATTGGAATCCGGGGGGCGCCCAGCGAGTCAATATTGGAAGCTGGGGATGCCACCTAGGCATTTTCAATTATTTGAACCACAAAACATTACCCGAAAAATAGAGAATCAAGCATTTATTAAACAACTATACAAATTATGAAATATTTTATTTAATTCACCAGCAAATATTTAAAAAAAATACACATTTTAATTTTAAGTGGGAAGTTGAAGTGTTTCTAAATTCAATTGAGGTCACTCATCATTTATACTAAATTCTGTTTAACACACTCACACTTGGTTTTAAAATTTTCAATTGTACATTTTGCTTCCTTATTTATATACACTTTATTAATCTGGTAATATTATTTAATTTTCTAAGCAGTTAAGAAATACTGTCATGGGAGAACTGCACAATAGAGGTGAGGCTATGAAACAATTCATAGTAATACTTTTAGCAACAGCATGTTGCTCTGTGGCTGCTGCTTTACTAACTCTTTGCTGACTTGTAATATTTACTAAGTGACCATAAAACAGCTATTAGCAAAATTTATTATAGCAAGAGATATTTGATGCTCTGACCCTGCGATGTATACTTTCATCCTGCATACAGCAAATGTAACAGTAAGCCACATTTTTCAATTGTGAACAAATATGTTCCTTAAAATTATAAAAATAAATTAGGGTCCGGTTTAGGGTTTGAAGGAATGAACAGTCTCTCTAAGGATGGTGGAGAAACTCCACCATCCCAATGGTACTCGTCTGCCAGCGTTAGAGATTGCTGCCATCACAGTGGTTTCTTTCAATTTACTTAAAGTTTGGTGGAGGGCTGCCATTTGTTTCGATGGCCTTCCACCAAACGTTTCCATTTTTTGTTTTGTTTTAAGAAACAAACTCACAAGGAAAGAGTTTGTTTCTGACAAACAAACAACTAATGATCCCCACACACTAGGAGTTTTCATTTTTTTCCCTGCTCCTCGCTTCCAGGTTTTTGCTGGTGGTGACAAATAGTAAAAAAGTGTTACACCATTCTCCCTAAATAGGGCAGGCAGTGTAATGTCCTTGCTCCAAAGTCCCCTACTCTGTTGTGCCGTCAAAGGAAGTATTCTGATGTGGTGGCCAAAGTGGACTCTATCAATGCGATATTTAAGGCCTCTCATCTTCGGGGTTCTAGCAGCAGGGCACTCCATCACTTTTGCAACAGGGCACCTTGTCACCAAAACTCTAAAATTCGTCACTACTTTTAGAAGAAATTAAAGCATAATTTACCAGTATTCCGCTAAGCCCCATGGTGGGGTCAGAAGAGATTGCTCCATTTTTCATTCCTGCGTTGCTCCCAAAGCCTCATTCTCCCCTCTAGACTGTTTCTGAGTGGTCACTCTTCTGGCATCCATATTACTTAAATAGTAGTTTCCCGTTTATGTTTATTTCTTTCCTACCAGTCTCAGTGTAATCCTAACAAGGTAGTGCACTAGCTCACACTTTCGCTTCCTGCTGCACTCACACAAGTTCCTTCTGCAACTGGTGGGTTTGATGAAGTTATCTGCAGCTTGTAACCTAAGATCATGTGATCAGACTTCTCCCCTTCTCCCCTTCCCTACTACCAGTTTTCTGCAAGCTTGAGAAGAATGCCACTCTGTCACATCAAGGGTACAGTGTCCATCAAGGGTACAGCTCGCTATCTCTTTACTGCCTCACTCATCACCTTTCACACCCCTGCTGGGCTGTATCTCTGCTGTTTTATTTCATGTGGCACAGTTCGACCTTTAAAGCAACACCCCAAGTCATCCCAATCTGGGTTTCCAAACCTTAGCATTCAATCAAAGGGCCTAATAAAATTAAGATGGCAACCTGTGCAATCTTTGTTTGGCCCATTGACTTCATTTAAGCAAGTACTGGGGATTGCTGTAAGAACTCATCCACCTTTGGGAGTTCTTTGGGGATTATCCCTTGGTGTACCCCACAACCAGCACATACCACAGTCTAACTGAGAGAGCCATTAGCTTTGTGAAATTCAGAAAAAAATAGTAGATTAGTACACAGTAAAATCAATGTATTAGCACATTTCTCACAGACTTCTCTTACTGTCGTGTTATTGATGGCTGACAAATCCAGACAAATCATGAGGCACCCTCCCATAGGCTAGCTCATCACAAGCAGCCATCACTCTGCTGACTGAGATGGGCCACATTTCATGCTCTGCAAGCGCAAACAGTAGGCCCTACTGCACATAAAACCTTCCATTAACCTCACCCAGAAGTGGGAGATGTGGGGATGTTGGCATGATCTCAAGATCTGGCCTCCACGACAGAATAAATAATTAATTGTGATCAGAACCTGCTCTTCAGATGTGTCTTTGAGTAGAGTATGCCTCAAAAAGTGAATTACTATTTATCCACTGCGAAATATAGACAGATAATTATCTGAACTGTCCAAATTGCTCACAACCTTGCAATGCACCTAGCTTTCTGAAAATGCAGATAATTTTGAATTCACCTACTAAACCTTTAGTCTGTGAAAGACATATTTGTTGGATTCTGGTTTGTTTTCTTTGAGGCATCTTTGGCACACTGTTATCTGAAAAATCAAAGAAGCTAAAATATAGGAAATAGAGGCTAACAAAAGTAATATTAAATCATAATTATTTGTAAATTAAAAGGAAATAAGGATGCCAGATGTTGGAGTTATTGCACATTTCCCCCATCAACTTTTGTGTGTTTGATTTGTTTGGTGTATCACCATAGGTGGCAAGGGTATGCCCAGACCTGGGTCCCAAGCCCACTGTGCCACTGGACCCAAGCTACACCCAATTGACAGACCTTGGATTGATTGTGTTCCAATTCAGACAGAACCTGGCCTGGCAGTTCAGGCTGGACTGTTCTTATTAGAGCAAGACCAATACTGATTTGCACATGGCTGGCTCTAATCCTATTGGCATGGTGGGCAAAAGAGCAATGAGTTGGGATGCTGCCCTCAGCAATTACAAGTAGTTAGACAAATTGTAAGCACTCCTCCCATTACCCTTAGTGTGTTTTAGGTATTCAACCAGACATATTATAATGCAGAGGTTATAGCCATGGCTACAGCATGCACACTAGTGGCTTTACTGTCTTCCATGCTTTCACAAACCTACAACCATTCCAGAGGTGCTAACAGCTTGGGCCTGGTGGCCCTTGTCCCATTCCTCCCTGATCCTGAGCTTCAGTCAGGAAGCTAAAGATATTGTGGGGTTGTGGAGCAAGAGCCAGAAGGGCTCTCATTGTTCCTCACAATTTAAGATTGCTGATATGAGACCCTAAATGGCTATTGTCCTTTTCCCTCATGTTTAAGCACTTCACCTCAAAATCAAGACATTACAGGGTAAGAGCATAAAAGGATATTGTCCTTTGCACGATGTAGGGGTGCGTGGGCAAGCGCCCTTCTCCATAGTGCAAGCTATCTATTGGACTTGCTAGGGATGGAGCCCTTAGGTTCAATTGCCTAAACCCCTCAAAATCATGGGACTTCTTATGAAGAACACAGTGCTTCATAATTCAGCATAGAGAGAGCAAGAAGCATCTTTTTGATGGCATCATTGCCCTATCCATTTTGACATAGATAAATCCAGGACCTAATATAGATTCACATATTAATTCACTCCAACACACAGCTCTGTTTGTTTCTTTAGACTACTTTTATTAGAATTTCAATGAAGAAAAGTAATAAGCACTACAGTACATAGCGTACGTTTAAGGTGACAATACAGAATCAATGTATCCAAAAATTGAGGTCACGGGTGCAGTATGTACAGCTAGCATAGAAACTATTGCATTATATAAGCAAACTTCTGCATCGTGGGAGAAAGATCAAATCAAGAATACACCATTCAAGTACTGATAGCTATCCAGGGACTGAACACATAACTGAGTGTCAGGATTGCTAATTTCAATAATCGTTTCAAGACATAAAACCGCAGCTATACATAACTGTAGTGGACTTCCAAGAAGGCGTAATGCAACAATATAGAGAGAGTTATTCGTCAGGCTAGGACTGCTAATCAGCATTGCTAGAGAATCAGGCCTGACAAGTCAAGGTTGAAGTGTTTGCATTTTTACAGTAAGTCAGTTTACCTCACACGTCTAACATTATAATTGTACAAATGAAAACCATACTGTCTAATTTATGTTGCATGTGACTTAAAAATACCATTCAGCTTGTTCCTGCTAGAAATGGTCAGAATACAAAAGGCACATTTGCAAGCTGTCTGTAGACATTAAAAAAACCTGGTGACTTCGGAGCACTTGCCTGGATGCACTAAGCTTGTGCACAGGAACCAACAAACAACACCCACCAGTGACCACATACACATGAAGATTAGGGGCAGAGGCAGAAGCGAGGAGAGGGGAATGAAACAAGAGAGCACTGGAGACAGAGGACCTCTGCTTTGATTAAGACGACCGTACTATGTTCGTTCATACTGCTGTAATTCTGTCACGACATGCTGCAAACCAAAAAGAGTGATGTGAACTAGAATGCTGTCATCAGCATACTGCAAAATGTTTAAATGAAAGGACCCAGTTTGGTGTAACACATGCGGGTTTGAGGGTGTGCACCAACTTTTACTGGTGGGCCTTACCAAGAACACAGTCACACCTCTAACTGGAACTAATTTGTAACAGTCAAACCTCTCCTGTGATTACATTTAAACACAGCCCTAATTACTTTGACTACGCCCCAAAGTAAAATCTACCAGTTTGTGTGTATTAGCCAGTTACCACTTTAGGATGTTTGTAATGTACAGGATGACCCTTGTCCCTTGGCAAGGATGGACAGGTAGGAGGTGTTGGGGTGACGTACAGTAATTGACAGACTGCGTTGTCCCGTGGGTGGGGTCTACGCTGTTTTGGGCGTGGCTCACGTTAAACTGGATGATGCAAGCTGCACGTTGCGTCAAGGGCGTGGTTCACACTGTGCTTGGGCGTGGTCCAACGACGAAGGCGGGAAGTGTTCTAGAGCAGCCAGTGCCTGTTTGTGCGACGAAAAGAGAACACAGGTGGGTGTGTGCTTGCAATTTTAAGTGTAGAGCTATTTGTTTGGAATGGTTATAGATGTTTTCCAGTCTCACATTTTTTGTTTATTTTTGTACATCTATGGCTTGTAATTTCAATTTGTTTAGAAACTACAGAAGCAATAAGCTTATAAAAGGTTTTAGAGTAGTGCGTTATGGGTCTGTGTTTCACAAAGTTTCAGGCAGTTCGTTGACGGTAGTGGATATGTAACTATTTGGACTTTGACCTGCTGCTAAAATGGGTCGTTCTGTACCCAGGTTGCACGTTTGAGAGTTACTTGAAGTCTGTGGACATGAGTTTCTCTAGTAAACAGACTTGGCTGTGGTTATTGGTGACGTGGGCATAATTATTTTCTGATTTTGGGGTTGGTGACGCACATCATTCTCTGTGGGCCACGCCTCTCGCCCCAAAGACGAGGCCCTGTACAACACCCATCGTGGTCTCTTTATGACCTGTGTTTGTGCGATTGAAGAGGAGTGAAGGTTGAGTCACATTTTGGGTTTGGTAGTTCCGTTTCGGTATCCCTCTTTGTCACTGGAAGCTGTGTGATTTGTCCAGGCATGGGAAGTGTTGGCATTTCTGCTGAGATGGTGGGCGTGTTGCGTGCTGTAGGAGACATTAGTTGACAGAGCGCCTAACCAGCTGGGCGCTGACAGCTGCTTCACAGTGCAGTTGTTTTGCTGCTACACGTGCTCGAGGCCTTCGCTCGGCTTGCGCGGTAGGCGGGGCTTACGTGGGCGCGTCCTGAGCATGTGGCACGTGGTTCCCAGCTGATTTACGCGGTGGGTGGGGTTCGCGGGGCGGGCTTGTTGAAGCTGACACGTGGTTCGCTGCTGTGCAAAAGGCGAATTGGCCAGTGTGTTAACGCGAACTCAGCATCTTTCCTCCTAAACGTCGGGTCGGGTCCTGGGATTAGAGAGGTAAGGCCTGATTTATAGTACACACGCCTTTAGTCACATTTATCTTAAGTGTTTATTTATTTTATATGTGTATTCTAAAAAATGATGAATACAATAAGATACTGAGTGTTTCCTGTTTGATTATGTCTTCAACAGATGAGACGTGCACTTTAGTTAGTCTTTTAATGTGAGTTGGTTAAATAATACAATTTGCGACAGAACTTCAGTTTAAGTCTGGTGGGATTGACATACTCAAACATTCCAGGCTGATAGAATGGTCACCCTCGAATTCAGTAATAGCTCTCCTTATTCTAATGTGCCAACTGACAATGTTGTTGGCAGACTGGCTATAAAAATTATCCCTTTTCAAACTGATAAATAGTAGATTTTATCTGGGTGGGTTGGGTAGTGGGAGTCTGTGCTCATAACTTGACAATTTAATAAACTTAACTTTGCATCTCATTTGAATTTACTAAAATGAGTTTTTACATTTCTTAACATCAGTGACTGTAATCGCTTTTAAAAACCATGTTCTTTTTTGCAGACAAAATGACTGGGCGAGCTCGTGTTCGAGCCAGAGGTCAGAGCCTGTCCCTTGAAGTTGGAACTGTCGGGATTGCTGGGTCTCCTTCGGGGTCACCGAGAGGGGTTCGTATTGCACTTGCAGATGTTCTTCTTTAATGATACCTCCGTATCAGCTATGTTTAACTTACAAAAAATAAATGATGCTGTAGTTTTAAAAACAAATAAAATGCTTATCTGCTAAACCCAAGAACCTGTGATGAACCTTTACGTAATTGCTGAGATACTGAAGCCTTTTATAACACTTATAGAGCTACAAAAGGAAAACTGCCCAATAACCTTTTGTTTTTACAACATGATTCAAGTGCTGTGAACCTCGGATAAAAACGCCCCCTCCTGTATTGGGGAAGGCATGTTGTAAAATGCATTTTTTACCTTGTGTCCAGTTGGTTTAAGAATTTTATTTTAATTGTCTTTATACTCTTAAGCATTAAATATATGAACAATTCAGCTAGTACATTTATAAAATAAACCGTGATTGATGTGCAGTTTTCATTTTTTATTAAACTGTATTAAACAGTAAAACAAAATACGTAAATTTACATATGATGTTACTTATAATGAGCTTCATGTATCACAGAATACATTATTTAGCTGCCTGGAACTAATCTTGAAAAAAATTATGATATTAACTTATAAACAACAGATTCAGTTATACCCACTTTATAAGTGGCAGAGATTTCCCTGTTAAGTCCGTCCCTAAACCTTTAGCAATACCATGAGTACTGGTAACCCCAGGGGTTAGTTTTAACAGTGGGTTCAGATGGGAACCCTTAGGTTACTCCTAGAAATTAGGAATTACTGAGGGAATTGATAATTCCGATTCTGATTTCCCCTGTAGCTCCTCATTTGTCCTAGAGCTTAGCTTCACTCAGATATGATGGTGGCAGAAAGCAGATCAACTCTTCTGGTGAAAATTAACAGGTCCTTTGTGTTTCTGCGGATCCCAGACTCCTAATGTGGACAGAAAAGCTCCCAGTCATAGTGCGCAGCTCAGAGTCAGAGGGTTTCATACTAGAGCCATGCTGTTCCTTCTCCAAATACCCATGTATTGTTCTGAAGTAGTAGACCTTGCTGTCTTTATATAACTTTATCAGAAATAAACAGTATACATATCTGATTTTGTTCTTGTATTGCCCATATCACTGTGTCGAGGCCGGAAAGGCCGGATCGGGCATCGGGCGTTTCCAATGGACACTTTTGTGACTGGTGGGTGCGGTCTGTTTTGTAGCAGGGCAACAGTTTTAAAAGCGTTGCACAGTTCCTTGCGTATCCAACAGTTTTCAGGCAACAATAAAAGTGGCAGGATAACTTTGGTGCATAACGTACCTGCAGGATAGAATTCGGAGATTTGTCTTGTGGCAGTTCGACTCATCTAAGGTAGCGTAGAGGGTTAATATGCCTGCTCCTATGCATATCACAGAAAGGCATTTTATATGCATAGCTCAGTGGGATACTGCTTTTGTTACCAAGCTCCTTATGGTTCTGTGCAGTTCATAAGCTATAGTCATAATCTAGCACAAATCGCTATGAACTGCCATCAGAGAGCTGCGCACAAACTGCATGGCACAGGTTAGAAAGTTAAGTTTTTCCCCAGTCTTTGATTATTCTTATTTTGCTAAAATTGGTTTGTTTTGGGTAGAAACACATTGTTATTAGTATAGTCAACCATGACCACTGTGTTACTTTCTGAATCATGAGTTAATGCTTCCCCAGACCAAGCACTTTAAAAAAATGCCTACCAGTACGGGTGATGTGTGAATCCTTCACCTTGTAGTCACCTTTGTCAACATTTTCTATGCACTGATTTACACACGTATGATTCATTGTGCATGTGTGATGTAGTGTTCCAACACCCTACATTGGTAAAAGAGACACTATAAAATAAATAAATGCATGTCAGAGATGGGCCATGGAGAGATAAGAGGCAGTTAGAGGGTGATGATATTATTGAAGAAGCCCAACAAAGATTGCTGCATCCTGGTGCCCTGTAAGGTCATTTACAGTGCTCTAAAAACAAACAAAATGGAATTCTTAAAGAAAATCTGTTGTAGAATGCACTGTTTTTGCCATTTTTCCAAAATGTTTTTGGGGTGAGAATCCCCCAAGCCCCAGTGGGTCCGGCTCACCCATTGTGTACTCTATGGGATCTGGTCTGACAAAATTTACCAAAGCTGCATTCGGTTCCTAGTCTGGCCTTGATCACTGTCTCTAATACATGGCTTAGTTTATTGCACAGTTGGATGCAATATAGGACTCCAAAGACCTTGCTGTTCTTGTAATTGGAACACTTACCATATGCCATGTTGCAAATTGGTGTCACAGAAATAGACCAGTTTGGCGTTTATTGCTATTGCTGGGTCACTGGGCTTAGGCTGAGGCACCAGAAGTCTGTGAGTCTTCTCTTTTGAAAAAGAAAAAAAAAAAACACAGAGTCCCTGGGCTTGAGTGTGTCTTCAGTCTGTGTTTTCAAAAACGTGACATTTGAAAGTGGTGGGGTAAATCAGCAGAAGCAGATCTGGGCTCATGGTTAACAGGTACAGCCTTATAGCCCTGCACACCGTGTCTCCGCATTTTACTGGTACACAGGTACAAATTAGTTAAGTAAGCACAGGTTGTAACAAGAAATGGATTGAGGAAAAATGGCACGTAAGCCAGTATCCCCATTTCAATTCATTCTCAACTTTGTTTTTCAGACGTGTGAGATCCCAGGTCTTTGTTATGTGGCATCAAAAGCCGCTAAATCTAAACATAAAAACTGGCGTAACAAAGCAGGCACTATTTACATAAACCACAACTGAAATCTGATACTTAAACGTGACTTTCATGAAGGACATTCCAGCAGGTTTAGCAGAGCCCTAATTGTCAAAGGGATTTGGTTTGCATTTTTTCTCCTATTGGCTCTTGCTTTGTGTACACATGCTTATGTGTTATTCACGAGCCTGCGGTGCCTTATATTGCACAAACTCGACCCGAAGTTACCAGAGCGCTTTACGTGAACCTCTTGTATATTACAGACGGGGGGGGGGGGGGGGTGGTAATTTGCCCAGAATCACAGGATGTTGAGCCTTCTATGAGAAAGCTAGATACATTAAAAAAGGAAATAGCTCTAAAACTGGTCATTAGCTTTCTGCATTTTCCACTGGAAGACGTCTAGACTCCTGTAGAGTATGAGTGGACACCCGCCTGTACGGCCAGTAAAATGCACGCCGCTTCCATGTTCAAATCGCGGGTTCATGGAGCAGCACACTCCCAAGTAAAAGTGTTTCAGGGTGGTCCAATGCTAGGGTAACATCATTAACAGTGGAACGGATTATACCCAGTCCCCGCGGTTTATAATTAACACATCGCGTCCAAGCACTCTGAGATGCTTGGAAGCAAATGCTCAGATCGGATCCACTAAAGCCAGCTCGAGCACTTGCATAAGATGCCCTGCTAGCCAAGCATCTGCTTGGTCAACTTCAAACGTCACAATGCTGCAGTGCCTGGATCGCCGCACCGATGGTTACACACAGCTTTGCTGATTCAATGTCCCATTGTCCATGTGGCGTCGGAATGAGCGTTCACAAGAAATCATACAGGTAATTATGACGAAGTTCACCGTCCTAAAATAAAAGGAGGAACATAGTGAGTTAGCAAAGTCCTCCAGGCTTCAAACTACTAGAAAATGAAATACAAAGACCAAACAGAAAGAAAAGTGCACAAACCATGAAGAGACTAACCAGTCCTGGAACTGCGCTCATGCCGTTTTCAGCATGAGAGTAGCGCCATGATTGGTCTGAGCAGGCTAGCACAGCGCTCCTTTTCAGACAAGGAGCCTATGCCTGCAGTCCGCCCAGATGTTAACCAGCTCATACTTGTACTGTCTGAAGTGCGCCTGTCTGGCTGTGGCTGGACCTCGCAAGACTGCCGGCCAAGCTGACATGCTCATCTTAGGCTTTGCAGGAATGGCCCCGAGTCGAGAAAGACACAGTGCACTTCTTGAAATGGTAATGTCCGCCCACTGACCATTTTATTAAGTTTACGTTTGCCAGCGATGCTGTGCTCGCAGCTGGCGGCGGATGCACCTCCATCCTAAAGGAGGAACCGTCCATTGTGATGTTTCACCTAGCGCACTTACTGGTCCTAATCCAAGTTCGTTGTGGGGTGCTTAGCTTCCTCTTGCCTGTATCCTACAAGTGCTCACCTAGGACATCCCACAGCATACAAACAAAAACCATTCAGCAGCCGACACCTCTGCAACAGGATCCTGAGGTGTTCCCTACACACTCAGGTATTGCTGTCCACCAGATCAGCAAGCCACAGGTCCGGGGGCTACCCAGCGGCGGCCACCCTCCAAAGGAATCCTGCAGAAAAGTGCTGCCTGTGTAGTGCCAGAATACGATGTGACCCTTACTCATCCACACTGAACAGATACTCCCTAGTAGGTCATTCTCAAAGGCTGCCACGTCAGCATCCCGCTCGCCTGTCGGCTTCTGAGACGCTCGGATGCAGTGCTGCCCTGCCACCACCACAACCACCTCAGTGCTGCCTCAGCTCAACAGCTCTGTTTTGCAACTCCGTTCCCTCATGAGTTTGACTCTTTATATCGAATATCCAAAACTTTGTCCTAGGTACTGGCATTATTCTTATGTCCGTCCAGCCTCCGCATTGCATCACTAAGTCAAAAGTCTGGTTCTTTGTTTGACCACCCCCTCAGATCAGCTCTCAAATGTCATATCCCTTGATAAAAGCACGACAGGCATTCCTCCCCCGTCTTCCTGTTTCATGCCCAGGCCCATAGCTCTAATGCCTCATATATGTTTCACATCTTATCAAGGCTTAATGTCTATCCCAGTGGAAGCCCTGCAGAACAGAATAATCCGAAATTAAGACCTTTAGGTAGCACCAGTGCTTTAAATGGAAAAATAGAAGTGCAGGTACTCTGTAACAGAGTACCTGCTTGTTTCTGAGAAGTGCCGGTACTCTCCAATTAAAAGTATTACATTTTTCTTGAGATATGCCGGTACTCTCCCTCTCAAAATAAAAAAAGTGCCGGTACTCAGTACCGGAGAGTACCGGCCCATTTAAAGCACTGGGTAGCACAACACATAGTTTTAAATGGTTCTTTTACATGATGTTTGTCATAATTCGTCATTCACCATTGAACTATCTTTTTTTCAAATAAAAAGTAGCAAATATGAATTGTTTCCTAACAGAAGTAATATAAATGTACATATCAGTCACATCTAAGTTTCTTTTGGCAAAAAGTCCACATTTATATAGGGAAAACATTATTTTGCAATTTTGATTTTTTTTAATACATTGATCATTAAGGTCCAGATTTTGGTGGATAAGACGTTTTTACAAGCCAAACAACTGACTCTCATCCTTTGCTACATATAGTTTTGTGGATGGTAGAACAGTGCTAAAAAAGTTGTGTTTTTTTTATATAAAAAACAAATATGTTTTGTTCAAAGGTTGCTAGGACAGTCACAAGTTGTTGTAGTCACAACAAAAGGCATTTTAACACAACTATGGCACTGTATTATTTTTGTCTCCTGACGATAACAATTATCGCTAACAAAACAATTTGTGCTTTAGCAATGACATTCAGTACTGATGTTCCTGAATTGCGAGGCTTCATAATGAAACAAAATAAAATTTGAAATCAAGTTACATATGTACATTTATTTATTTAATATTTACTTTTTTTCCTAACATTTTGACACTGGACGTGCGAACATAGACAATAATGCATCAGGTGTTATGCACGTATAGATTAGTAGGAATATAATGACTTAATACACTGTCTTATTTTTGCAGATGACTAAATGGTCATAATCCCCAGTACAAACCTCTACCATATCAGCAGGTTGCATTAACCATTCAGTATTACAATATCATACCAGTCCTGCATTTTGCTTTCTAGTCCATGTGTAACTCTGCTTCCTACTGTTCAGCTTGGTTCCTCAAGCACACACGGAGTAGATTCAAAATATCTTTGGTCGAGATGCAAAGGGTAACTTGGAGGACTAAACTTCGGATGATTAGTACACATTATTCAGTCCTTAAACCTGTCTTTAAATCCAGGAGGCCGCCCTCTATGCCACGTCACAGCAATTTTTCACTTTCCCAACAGCATGGCAATTGCTTCAAATTTCCTATATGATTTCGAAATGTTCTTTCTATAGTCAAGTAATGCAGCGAACAGCTTGAATTACAGTTCATGGGTCATGGGATTCACTCCCCCACCACTCACGACCAGTAGGAATTACGTGGGTGGCAGTACCATGCCAAATGAACAAAATCCGCATTGAGGGAGGCACAACACCAGCAGTGTGATCTATCGCTAGTACCAAACCTTACCAAACTGGCTGAGGTGTAATACACTTTATATGTATTTAAAGTGTATTCACGGACATCTCTTTTGTTTGTAACAACAATGAGCCTATTTGGCCTCAGTGATATCAAAGCCTAGGTTTTGCGACCATCTATTTCTGATATGTATTTGATCTGTGACCATATCCTTTATTACCATGTTGAACATTGTCGTTATTAATCTTCTTGGGCGTGAGTTTTTTTCAGAATAAGAGCAAGGAGATTCCTCTCCTTGGGTTAAACTGGCATCGATGAGTACAAAGCCCTTATCACATATTTCATGGGGTGTGTCATCACTTCCAATAATGGTCTTGCCTTCCCATCTAGAAACTTCTGGGAAAGAGGAGGTGATAGCCCCCTGTGGTCACACACTTTGAGAGGGAGACAATCGAGTGTATACATAGGTACAAGTATATGAATCTGTTGTTGAAGCTAACAGGACAGTTCATTGGACATCTGTCTTCATTTATTAGGGAGATGCATCAAAGATGAAAACTCATAGTAAACGTTTTCAAAAAGAGAATGGGATAAAGGTGGGCTTGAGTAAACTGACTTGAGGGAAAAAGGTGGGAGAAGAGGCTACTGCTGGGTTCACAAATGGAATTACACTTGGACGTGGAAAGCTTGCTGATGAGAGTTAAGGGAGTACCAACTGACTTAACGTTCATTATCAGACAGACCTGTGGAGTTAGGAACATAGTGGTTAAAAAGATCCCGAAACGCCCATCATTTGATTTAAATATGCACTTCTGGAGTACACAATCGTTTGCACAAATTGCCCTTAGCATGACAGTGGGTAGATGGTAGCGGGTCGGGTGCAGGTCGCTTGCAGACATATAGCCACAGGATAGATTAATTACATTTGTTGATGCACAGGATTACTTTGAAGTTGGCCCAGGTAATTTTTTACAGTGTGCTACACCTCCAAACACAGCTGAAGAGATTAAGGCCCTCCTTCCCTTATGCACCCACACAATGCCAGACCTATATGCATTAGCTAATTGAAAGAGGCTAATTTCCATCCGATATAAAGCACTGTGTAATGACAGACCACTAACAGTGTTACAGGTAAAGGAAACATGGCAAATATGCACCAACGATCCCATTGTAGAGGTGGGATGGGATAAAGTGTGTATGGGAGTAAAATGCTGTCAGGTAATGCACACATTATGCTCATTCAATGTAATCATATTCACATGACTTATTTGACCCCAGTCAAATTATGTAGAATTTACCCTGAGTGATCTTCTGAGTGCGTGCCATTTCTTGCAAAGGGGGCTGACTTTGTACATCTCACCTGGAGTTGCCCATATGTGTGGTGCTACTGGGAGGCGATAATAGGGATGTACAATACTCCCTATGATTACATTCTGCTTACTCAGGCTGATACCAAGGGGAAAAAGAAAAACATGAGTAGAACATTCATGATGTTAGACTTGCTGTTGGCCACAAGGTGATTGCCATACATCGGATTGCAGCTAGGCTCCAACAATTAATTCCTGCATTAAGGATATGCAAGGATGGGGCTAGTGCAGAGAAGATTTTTATGAGAAAAAAAACAGCAGGATAACAAACTAGTGGAAGACTTAGGGCCTCATTATGATAAACTCTGATGGGTAGGTTGCCGCCATTGAGGCAGCCTCCCAGCCGGTCCCATTACGAGTTTCCTGCTGGGTCAGCGGGCGGAAACCTCAGTTTCCGCTTTCTGGCCCAGCGGGAAACGGTCTACAGCATTGTCGCCGGCTCGTAATAGAGCCGGCGGCAATGCTGTAGTGCGCAGGGTGCACCAGCAACCTCGCAGTGTTCGCTGTCTGCAAAACAGACAGCGAACAGTGCAATGGTGCTGGCCGGGGGGTACCCTGCACCTTTTCTCCACCAGCCTTTTAATGGCAGTGAAACCTCTGTGAAATCGCTGGAGGAGAACGTAACCGTAATCCCCAGGGCAGCACTGCCCCGGCTGTGTAGGACCGCCACAACCGCTGGACCACCAGGACGACTAATCGTGGCGGTGCAGGCGGTCTGACCGAGGCACAACTGTGTAAATGGACGAAGTGAAGGTTACACATGTTTGAAATGTTTATTATTGTTGAAAATGTAGTAATTCACTTAGATTGCATGACTAAACGGCCAGAGTTGTACTGATTACATTGAATAATCTTGACATAACAAATTGGATACTTAAACACTGCTGTTTATAATTACAAAAAATAAAATAAAAAAAGGTATTCTATTTAACTCGATCCAACCATCTCGGTGTGGTGATAAACTAGACCCCAGTACACTACTATGTAGCAGGTGTTAAGTCTGTCAGCAAACCATTGAACAATACTATGTAGCAAAACTAGTAATACCAGTAAATATGGTTCAAGATAAAGTGAGTGCCCCAAAACAGTTCACTTCAGAGTACTCGCTACATCTTGAAAATATGTGTGTACAACGAGTTTCAATCTTTGATGTATCTCCATGACAAATGACAGATGTATAGTGAACTGTCCTAGGAACTTCAACAGCAGGCTCATGTATTTGTACCTATGTATACATTCTGTGTTCTCCCTCCCAGTGTGTGACTACAGGTGGTCACCCCTTCCTCTTCTTAGCTAAACAGTAATTTCTGATTGTTTAATAATGAAATGTTATGCATCACAACCTTGTAGTGTAATGTCATTGTGTGCTGTGTCTTCCACTGTTTGCATTATGGGGGTCATTCTGACCCCGGCCGGCGGCTGGAACCGCCAGAATACCGCTGCGCGGTCAAAAGACCACCGCGGGTATTCTGGGTTTCCCGCTGGGCTGGCGGGCGACCGCCAGAAGGCCGCCCGCCAGCCCAGCGGGAAACACCCTTCCATGAGGATGCCGGCTCCGAATGGAGCCGGCGGAGTGGAAGGGGTGCGACTGGTGCAGTTGCACCCGTCGCGATTTACAGTGTCTGCATGGCAGACACTGAAAATCTTGGTGGGGCCCTGTTACGGGGGCCCCACGACACCCCATACCGCCATCCTGTTCCTGGCGGCCAAAACCGCCAGGAACAGGATGGCGGTATGGGGGTCGGAATCCCCATGGCGGCGCAGCAAGCTGCGCCGCCATGGAGGATTCCCCAGGGCAGCGGAAAACCGGCGGTACACCGCCGGTTTTCCGTTTCTGACCGCGGCTGTACCGCCGCGGTCAGAATGCCCAAGGGAGCACCGCCAGCCTGTTGGCGGTGCTCCCGCGGTCGTTGGCCCTGGCGGATTTTACCGCCAGGGTCAGAATGACCCCCTATGTCTCTAAAATACTTTATTGCATATCTTAACCTATTCCGGGAGTTGCCAGATTTACTCTTTTCATTTTTCTTCACAGAAAATATCCGAGGAGAGATTCTCCATTAATAAGTGCCCTCTCTGCTAGGACAGTTGGCATGCAATTAACAGTATAACAGACGTTATACATAGACAATTCAGCTTTTGGTCCTGAGACAAGCATAGGTCTTGAATAAAGCCACAAGGCCCTCTTCGAAATGGCTGAAACATTTGAAGCCTTTCAGATGGTAGGGTACTAATAGTCGCATCTATCACTGATATAAGCTCTCTCTCTCATCTTGATCCAGTCAAAAAAACATTAATAAATCATTTAGTACAATGACTGAAGACTGATTTAAAACTACTTTACCGCTGGCATCTGGAGACAATGTCTCCCATGTAAATAAAACATCCTATGTCCCACCAGTGGTGGGTGTAGCCTGGTTGAATTCTTATAAGTTTAGGTACAGGAATGCCAAATAATGAAGCATACCACATGTGGGGGAGTACATTTCAAATCCCAATGGCACACTTGTCCCAACGAGGCATCATGGAGTAGTCATATTCTCATATTCTTTTTGTGTATATATACATATATATACATATATATATGTATATATTCACTGAAAAAAAAAAGTTTACAGGTACGTTATAGTTAGGTTCTGAATTTACTTATAAAAAACCATGGAAATTCAGCAGCTATAGTTCGAGTTCTTTTATGTATCTATAACTTGCGCTCTAAGGTGACTATAACTGGTGCCTTCACCATGCACAGTTGTCTGATGAATAATTTTATTGCTAATGTTGCAGTGATATGAAAGGAGGGATAGAAGATGTCATCAATGATATAACATGTGGAGTAATTAACATGTGCGAGTTTTAGTTACCGTAAGGCGCACGTTATAGTTACTTGAAAGAACACTGCCCCCGCATACTATGTGAAAGCCCTGAGGAATTGCCGATACCCAGGGGAGCGGGGGTGGGAGGGCACAGGCCCCAGCACACAAGAAAATAAACCCCGGGGAAGTGGCGGTTTCCAGGGCATCGGGAGGGGGCCAGGAGGCCCGCACTGTTTTTTAAAAAAAAGCCCCCAAGACTTAGGCCACCCGGGGCATCAGACTAATAAAGCGCGGGAGACCCCGATTCATTCTTTATTTTTTTATTTTAAGAACAGATTCGTGGATCCACTGAGACTCTGCTGGTAAAACAAACAAAAAAATGCGTTTTAGCCCTGGGTGGGGGGTCCCCGTGCGACTCCACCATCAGACCTAAGGGGTCAGGGTGTTTGTACCCTGGCCCCTTTCTTTCATTTTTACTTTTTTTTGGGACTCAGCTTCAGCCCGAGTCCCAAGATGGCTGACAACACTTTGACGACTTCTGTTGTTGAAGTGCTATCAGCCAATCAGCTCTCTGCACGAGATCGGCATGGGTCGCGAATCTTTTGTGTCCCTAGATATACAAATTTGGATTTTCTTAAATTTCTCTAAAACTACTGAACCGAATTACACCAAAACAAAAAAGCACTCTTTCTGGACCAGGACCTACCTTCCTGCCAAATTTGGTGTAATTCCGTGTAGTAGTTTTTGCGCTATTGCTGTTCAAAATTCCTATGGAAAAATTAGTGGGGAAAACTAGTTTTGGGACCCGCCTTTTTTCTCACGCCCCCCCACCCCCAACCTCCCACCACCCCCCCCTGATGGATCGGCCTGAAACTTTCCAAATAGTAGCTAACTGGGCCGGCACGTTTTTTTGGAAAGTTTCATGAAGTTTCATCATGCAGCGACAAACCATATAGGCAAGTAAAAAAGCACCTTTTATATAGAAACTAGGTCCTAACTATAACTACCTAGTCGTTACCGCCACTATATATACGTGTGTGTGTATATAATATATTTATTCAGATCTGACCACCTACTACATTTATGATCTTCTCAAATGATAGTGTTTAGATTTATCTTCACTTCTTTGACCAACAGCAGGATGTCATTCTTATACATTGAAACCCAGATCTATCTTGTAGGCTGTGAATTTGATGATCTACGTATGGTGTACTTCCCTGAGAACACTGACAAGTGGTTCGATCACTAGAGCACACAGAATTGCTGATATGTGGTAACCCAAAAAAAGGTATGCAGGTTATCAGCTGTAGACCTGGAAGGCAAACCCCTATCGGTCAGGCAAAATCAGCAGCCACCTATTGGTGACTATTTTTGCCAGAATTTACTCTACATTAATCAAAGACAGAGATATATATGAATCACAACTATAAGGGGGTTTATCTGGCTTAAGCAGAGTGATTACATAACTTCCTGCACCGAGGAGGACTAGGACCTCCCCCATGTTGTATATGTTTTCATATACTGCCATTAAAATCAGGAAGAGCTCTGTGTATTCCTTGTAAACTTTGATCAAAGGCCGGCACCACTTGGTGCACTCTCATTTCTAAAACCCTTGATTCCATTTTTTATTTTCTGAAAGGTAGCATAGTGGCTCCCTCTTTGTAGCCCCTAGCCAGGTCACCATGGTCTTGTTGGAATACGTATTTCAGGTATGGGCTCTGTGAGCTGGGCCAAGTATAGTTTGGAGGAAAAACTAGTAAACTCTATCAGGATATCAGCTGAGTGATGCATCCTCTTGCCCTATTTGACTCAATCTGCATAATATCTGCCACCACCCACTGAGGGTGAATAAGAGGCTTTGGTGTGTGTCCTGGTTGTGCACCCTCACCATATTGGCTGACGACTGGGCCCATATATTTGACATTCCTGTCCACCTCCTCTTTGAACTCCCCCCTTTTAAAATATATTGCCTTTTTCAGGATGTCAATTTAAGCTTCAAGCTTATTTAACCTATTGTTTTAAGGGTTCCATGCCCCTCTGCAATGCACATACCTCTGAGTACTATATACGTTGCCACCAAACTCTGATTTAATTCAAAATTGGATTGCACTGCCTGTCTTATTCCTTCCTCAAAACACGGGTCAGCAGAGCAGTAGGCTGGAGCTTACACAAGTTGTGTGCATACCAGCCATTAGATATTGACAGTGACAGTATCACTGGGGGTTAATCTGATGGTGTTGTAGGACCGTGCAGAAGAGATTTAGTCCATCACCACATCCCTGCTACCAACCCACAAATGAGTCCTTAGTGATGTACTATAAACTGGGGGATACAATGTGAATTTCTGATATATCCTCCTGGAATTATTTTGTCCCCTCACATTTCATGTCATCATGTTAAGGTCAGTGGAGGCTGTTGTTCCCATCACTGAATCCCCAGTCCTGTACCCAGGATTCTGCACACATCTTCTAGCCGCCCCACATCACACCGCGTCACCACTTCACAACAAACCATCCCACAATATTCACTTGGCCAGTGCTACAACTATTTGTTGCCATTTATAACTTTATCTTACAGTAACCAGACCGGTAATTTAGCTATCGAGCCTGCCCTATAGCAGTTGAACTTTTACAACAAGTGCAGATCAGCACACAAAATAATAATAATAATCAATAAGTAGCACAGTCATCGGAGTCAGCAGTTGCTGCTGGGTACTAGAGGAGGGAGAGATATACCACCAGTGCAAAATTCCCACACACTTTCAAGGTGAAACAAAGCCTGAGTGCATTATTTATTCCACCACGCCAAGGTGTTGAATATATAGAGGTTCTACTGCAGCGTCTGCAATCCATCTCATTTGGGAATTTTTGTTGAAGGAAGACAGAGGCTTCTCTTGGACCAGAGAGCACATGCATTTTCCCTTTCAGTGTGACTCTGAGCCTTGCTAGATACACCATTGCCTATTGTAAATTACATTTTTAGAGCTTTATCTTGGTTCAGATGAATTTCCTTCTGGCTTCCTGGACACTTTGGGTGAAGTCGCGATAGAGGGCAAGTGACATTCTGGAATGCTGGATTTCCTTTTATTGATTGTCATTTTCAAAATTGATTCTGTTTCTGTAGTTAAGCAATTTGGCTAAGGTTGGGCATGGAGTAGCAGAGCATGAGTAATTTTTTCATTCATTTCAAGTTAAATTGTCTGATTTAGATTTAATCAGAGATCAACAATATTTACAGTCTTGAGTAGTAGATAAAACATAAATAAAACAATCTCAATTTAAGTAAATTACTAATTCATTGGTAAAAATGATTTAAAAAATCTGTAAAAATTGTGGAGGTGATTTTGCTAGGGTGATCATATCATTGGTTTTGAACGCACTATATTTATAACATAAAGGTTTTAAAAACCGCTCTGCACATCTGATGTTAACTTGTAGGGATAAACAAATAATACATACCTGATATCTTGACTCCCACCCCTGCATAAATCACATATTCCCAGTGCTTTGTGAAAGTATTCAGTGGCAAAATATCCAGTCTTAACATGATTTTGCAATGCATAGTACTGTGGTCTAATGTAAACTTCACTTACACTTGACTCATCTTAAACAAAAAGCTATTAGAATAGGGTTTATACATTTCCAACTGGGCACAATGTGTGACATCCCATGAGCAACTTAATCTGGTCATCGCATTTTTCAAAAACAACTTCAACTGTGCTGGTGTCCATAATTGCAAGTGGATACTAGAGCATTTAAAGTTCAATAATGTGGTTTCAGTATTAATATTAAAGGTGTGTACTCCTACTTCTTCCTTGAAAGTTTCATTCTTTAAAATGGCTCTAAGTGCCTTCAGGTGCATGGAGGAGATTACATGCCCATTTCATCACATTAGCCAAGGATCTTGAATGGGCACTTAGAAGGGAAAACTCTAAACACAATGCCTGGATGGGGATTGCTTGACTCAGGGATACTATCTTTTGAAGGAACTTCCCATTGTATACATTTGAAACGTACCACCTGCCTATTGGAATATAGTCAAGTGCATAAGAAAGGATAGGAGATATCTTTGTCTGATAAATGTCTAAAAGAAGTTTAAAATGTATCTTAAATCTTTTTAAAGCGCCTAAGTGCATTGATGCCTTGTCCCCTAATAAAGTAAAGTGGTTTGTGTCTCTTCCTTAATATGTATATTTATTTTGCGGCCACTTCCACAGACCTATGACTCTACACCCCCTGTCCACCACCCACCCACCAGTTTCCATTAAAAAATACGGTACAGTTTCGGTTATCCTAGTACCAGCTAAGTTTTTTGAGGATGTGTTTTTTTCATTTTTTTTAATTTTGTCATCATGCTTCCCACCTTGTGTGCACACCCTGTATGTCCTCACTCTCTCTGCAACAAGTAGATTTGTCTTGAAATTCGTAACCATCCTAATGTGATTCCAAATTTTGTCCAGTCTGGCTTCAAGGCTTGGGAACCCGTCCATACCTAACTCTTGGCATATCCTATGCCTATTTGAACTCAACCCTCTGGGAACAGCATACTTTAACATTTGTGTTTTACACTACTTTTGTTTGTCCCCATTATAGCTTATGCAATAAATTTGTCCAACTCCTATGGTACTGAGAAATTGTGCATGTTATTTTCCCACATGACTTTCCGTATTGCTGGGAATCTTAGTTGAAACGTTGCACCCATTTCCCTTAGGTTTTCCACACACTTGCCCAGTTCCCATTGTCTGTCTCAGAGCCTGAGTAGATTTTTCCTTTAGGGCCAAACCTAGAATTTTTGTCTTTTACAGAATACAACAAATGTGCTAGTATTTTCCAGGGTTTCTTCCTCCCTTGGTTTAGTTTAAATGAGTATCTATGGACCCTTTGTATTTCAGTCCTAAGGTCGATAGAGGAGATTTCCTGAGGAAATGAATTTGTTAAAAGATTTATTACAAAAAGAATTAACATCGGTCCCTTCCACAACTTCAGTCACATCCAAGGATCTGATATTATTTCCCCTTAAATTATTCTCTAACTTGCCTGTCCGTTTCTTTGCTTTTTGGTTCAACTGACCTCCTCTTTGAGTGTTTTCAATGACTGTTGAGATAATGTCCTGAACTCTGTTTTCAAAAACCTCCATGCGCTGAGCTAAGCCCGCTATTTTCTCCTCCATGCTTGGAAAAGTCACTTGGTCTCTCTCTTATTTGCCTCGGAGATTAAAAAGTGAGCTTTGAGCTCTTGTGGTAGCTGACCAAACATCTTCTGCACCTCCTCCCTGCCATTAAGGTTACTGCCACCAGCTGCTTGATTCTTGGTTGATACAACCACCCTTTCTACCAGGTCCGCCTCGTCTGTTGCGTGCCCATGCCTTTTCCCCAATGTTAAGCTTTCTATCACACAGGGGTTAAATTGGTTGCCCACTGGTATATCTGGGTGCTTCAAACTTGTTACTAACCTAGTATCCACCATTGTCTTATCTCAGCCCCTGGCCTCCATGCTCTTGTTCAGGCCTAAGTTCTTATCGTCCTCCCTTAGGACCATTTCGTGGTTAATAGAACCTAGCTTTACTTTAAAGAAGGAACTCAGGGATGGCATGACTCTGGTGCCCTTAGTGCTTGAGTCGCTTATACTTTCTTTTAAGACAGGTGTGCTCTTTAATGAAGTCCAATTTATACGTTTTTTGGGAGGTCGTGCGCTAATCCCTGGCCTAACCTGTTTAATAAACTGCTGCCCACTTCTCTCACTACTCCCAGAACCTACAGAGCCCGCTTCCACTAAAAGAGGTGTTGTGGAATCTCTGCTATACCTTCCTTCCATCCTTATGGCTCCCCATGATCTTATGCTTTTTTGACTGAGCAATTAAATCAAGAGTGCTCTTACCCTCTATCCTCAAACCTCCTGGTTCCATTAGCTCATCGTAGTTGATCTTGTTGCTTCCTAAAATAAATTTACTCCACTTTTCCCAGCGAACAACGGGATTCCACCCGGGACCACTAACTAGTCCTGTCCAGATAGCAGGGCTGCTGGGTCCTTGCAGTTTTCCCAGGCTGCATCTGCATGTTCGGGCCCTGCCAACAGTGCAAGCACTGACACCTCGTCGAAGCAGGACATACTGTGTGGCTCGCATCTCCTGGAGTGCACCCGCTGCAACAAACCAATGCAGCTCTCTCTACTGTATCAACATCTGCTCTCGGGAGAGGAATACAGCAGTGCTGAGTCAGGTGTGAGGAAAATCTCTGACCATCTCTAACTTCCAGTTTTTGGTGCTAGATCAAAGATGCGATGGCAGGGAGTAAAGCGGTAAGCCATGGCTATGTGGTTAAACCGCTATACCCAAGAGGTAGGAGCTCCCGGCCTGCTATTCTAGCTGGCCTCTATGTTCCCCTCTGAGGGACCATGTTTAAGAAAGTGTTAGTTAGACGACAACAAGATCGATGATCTTGAATATGAAAAGTTAGGCTGACAAATCTAGTTACATAATTAGCCTTTAAGCAAGGATGATGGTAGGTTAGAAACATCTTTGTTTTTAGACTTATCTATTATTTTACTCTTGAGTCTTTTCTAAGGCATGCACTATTTAATTTTAACTGTGCTTACTGGTAGCAAGGACATCGGTGGCATCCGGGGAAATTGAAGTTGAACCATAAAGTAGAAGGAAAGGCACCAGAGCTATTGCAGCAGGGAAATGCTTCTAGGTGTGTTAAAGATGCCTTAGTGAAATGCCTGATGTGACATAGCATGGTTGGGTTAAGTCTTTATGTCTGTGAACAAGCCTGTGAACAGAGCTTTCACAATGCCAATTCAGCACTCTTAGAGATAATCTTGAGTGGCAAAATATGGAACTAAACAATATTATTTATAAAAGAACTTGATCCATTGTTCCTGCTGTAGGAACATGGAATGTAAAAAGGGGTCTTTATGTGATTACAATAATGGTACATCTTTTGCATTATGATGATTGCAAAATTAAATTGTTGGGAGTGGTTTTCCATGAACGATAATATAGGACTTAATGTTCTAGAGAGCTTTGTAAAGGTGGGATATCTTGGTTACCATGAAAGCCAGAAGGTTGCCTAGCTGTGAACTTATTATAAAGAGGGTCACCAGTGATTCTGCTGGAAGTAGGACACTTGCATGTGATGGACTTCTTCATGTCTGGTGAAAGTATTCATACCACAATCAAAGAATGAGTTGTCTGATGGGTTGAGTGAGCTTAGAGAGGTTTTTGGGACTATACTCTAGACCATTGTAAAATGATGTTGACATCGGTCGTGTTAGCTTTCAGACATAGAACCCACAACACATTTCACAGATGTGTGCCTTCAGTAAGTCCTCATAACATTGTTTTGGATGTAGTCTTGTAAAAAAAAGGAATGTCATATTGGCAATTAATCATTGTTTTACTGCTAAATGAAGATTAAAAAACAGAAATACCAGTCGCAAGGACTAACTCTACCACAGTGCTGTGGTGTCTTCAGTGCTGTGGTGTCTTTTTAAAGGCCCAATAGTGTCCCACATTCAGGAAAGGAATAAAGACTAGTTTTTGCTATGACATTAAAGAACCCAAACACCTGTAAGTCCAGACGTTGTTGTGTAGTTTAGACAGTCAAGTTGATTGAAAGTTCTTAACACATGAAGAGCAATTGATGTTTTCATAAAGACTATTGAAACCAGTAGTGTCAAGTAGTGCTATCTAGGAATTTTGATAAGGTTTCATAAAATAAGGCAAGGTCATTTAACTAGCTCCCCAAGCAGGGAGGAGGAAGACTACTGTCATTCAGTGCAAAGTGTAGTTATATAGCTTAGTAAAACAGCTGTCTGTATGCGGGTCTTGAGGTTCCTGTTTTAGTTTAGTAGGAGTACTGCTCCAGCCCTAAGAGTGCTTAGCGGTACGAATTTTTAAACGTAGGTTCTGTCCTCTGCTCAGATTCTGATACTCTCTGCCATAACATCCTTGATATGGCACCATAAAATGAACTGTATGTAGACTTAAGAACATAGTTTTGGAAGTGCAGTCTTCATATGTGACCCACGTACCATTTTAAGGCATGAAACTATTCCATGTGCCTCTATAAACCTTTATTCAGTCTGTTTAACATGTTATTTTTTTATCTTGCCTTCTTTGATTATTATGTTTTTATTTGTAGAACAATTATGAACATGATGTCCATGTTAAAAACTCCCATCCTGGAAATGGATGCCCTAGCGGCAATGGATATGACAATGGCAATGGCAATGGACGTGGCAATGGGCGTGGTGAAGGATACTCCAATGGCAATGGATATTCCAATGGTAATGGACGTGCCAGGCCACAAAAGACATCGTTGCGAAGTAAGTTGACCAACAATTGCAAACAGTGGAAAAAAGTAGTTGGGCAACTTCTCTGCATCTGTAAATGTGTTTGCTGCTAGGCTACTGCTTCATCTAAAAATAATTAAGATTGGTATTAATAATTGTGTCTAACAAGAAACTTCTAGAAGGACTTCAAAATGCTCAGTATTTAAATACCCACACTTATGGTCTGATTCTCAAAGAGCCTCGACAGTTGTGGCGGAGGCATCGCAGTCGTGTTGGAGGGTCCCCAATGAGAAACTGCAGGGTGGAGATTCTGCCATGACTGTAAAGGCTGTTTATGAATCGGGGCCTGAGTCTTCATGTTTTTTTGACCACTTAGTTGAGCCTTTAGGTTGTTGAATGTGGCCACATTAGTGCAAGTTGACAACAGCAATAGATCTGGTCATTTCCTTGATTTATCCTCACATGGAGACAGTTACACTCTCATGGTTCTAAGTATGTTCAATCTCGACAAAACTACCCTGGGGCCAAGTCACAAAGTTAATAAACATATATTTACAGCCTCAAATACCTCCATTTGTGTCCACCAAGGAGGATTTCCGGCAAGTGTAAATGGTTTTAATACTGCAGATTTGTCTGCTTGTAAATTTTGGAATGCCCACCAACTTGTAGGTTTGTGGGGCTTCCCAGACTTTGATGCAACCTTGGACATTCCCGGAGATTTACTTTATTTCCAGTATGAACTGATCACCTCCAGATTTGGTGGGGGATATAGGGATGGGATTTCTCCATGAAGAACAATGCTTTCCATGGAGAAGGAAAAAAAAAAATGGTGCATTATTCTCCAAATGTAATTCTACAAGGGCTTAATTTGAGATGTGGTTGAGGCCACTGGCACTATTTTTTGGGGGACCCGCACTTCTTTTTCCTCATCAGATATTGACAGCGGGAAAGAGAGCGAAAACTACACAAACGGGGAAAGAAGCATGAAGATAAACATGGAAAAGCAGACAGATGGGGGAAAGGCGGGTACAGAAAGAGTGAAATAAAGGGGCAGCAGTGCATGACAGGAGCAGCAGTGTTTCGCAGTGGATTAAACAGGCATGAGGTGAATTCAAGACTATACAGCCTTCCTCTTTGAGGTTCCTGTTTTAAATAGCACCACAGGAACAGAGCTTTGGGCACCGACACTCATTCTTTTACAAATTAAGCACTGAGTGCTACACTGCTTAGAATGAACTCCTGTAAAGATGCATATGATATTTCAATAGTAGCTGTTCCTGGCACAGTTTTCCGGGTTGTCTACTGGGAACATAAGTGAATTGAAAAAAGTGGTAAAATCTGCATCTCTCCCAGGCATGCTCGACCAGGGTCAGATTTGCTACCATTTTGTTACTTTCTTTGTGAATTGTTCCCTTTGAGTGTAGAGTTGCTTCTATGACTATCATTGGTGGCTCCTGAAGAACACAAAAATATGCAAGCATTTTATTTCAACAAATGCCTTTGACATTAAATTGAGATGGTCCTTTTGTACGTTTGACCTAACGCCTCTTGAGCCACTCCTGACAAATCGCTGAAGAAAATATAGAAAAGGAAGAGACTAGGCTTGGTGTATAGAGCTATTTTGCAGTTGGTTACAAGCTGGAGTATTCAAGCTTCATGGCTCTGCAATGGAGTTATCATCGTTTACCTACTAATTCATTTAGTTTTTTCATTGGAGGCCCACAGTTGTCAGTAGAAACAAATTGTATTTCTACAGAGAGCCCTTTGTGGCTTCCATTTCTTGTCATAACTACGCAATCTCTAACAGTGCTTACGTGGCTGATGGTAACTGCAAAGCAGGGCCCAGCTGTCTTCTTCCCATTACAGTAAATAGCTGCATTGACAGCAATTAAAATAAAGATGCAGATGGCCAGGAATGGTTGAAGAATTAAAAACACCGGTGTTGTGGTTGTAAATGACAAAATCATTAATCTTGTGTGAAAGCAGGACAATTAAAATATTACCTAGCAAACACCAAATGTATGTTTGCCCATTAAAAAATGTTAAAGCAATGTGTGGCTTAATCCTGCGTATTTTTTATCCTGTGAAACAATACATTTGAAATAGTAAATGTGAAGTTTAGTACGTTTTTAGCTGGCTTGCTTTTTGCACACTGTGCACTGAGTTCTTGGTCCTGTACTTTTATTGAACAAATCAGTGCATTTTGCTTCAGTCACTAAATGCATTTGATGACAGTGGGCCTGATGAAGATTTCGGCAGATGGGTTACTCCATCACAACAGTGATGGATACCCTGTCCGCCGAAATATAAATCACATTATTTTCTATGGGATTTATATTTTGGCAGATGGAATATACGTCACCGTTGACGGAGTAATCCATCCGCCGAAATAAGTATCAGGCCCAATGATTTGTAAAGGCAAGGTCCAGGACTAGATGTGGCTTGATGTAACTGGAGCAATATCGTAAATCCATGAGTGCTATTAATAGTAATTAATAGTAATATGGCAGACTGATTTGTAACCCCCCTGCGATTCTGTATTTTATAAACCAGAAAAATGTTAGATTGGTTTGCAAAAAGAGATTGTATTTGCAAAAAATCAATCCGTAATTTGTGCTTCCTTCCGCAGATGTAATGGATGTACAACAGGCCCAAATGGGTAATTTTCTGTAAATGTTAACACAGATTATTCCATGGCTCTTGATTTGAGGATGAAAAATAATTCTGATTAGACTAGATTACCCCATTGTTGCTTTATGCAGTTACTGACAACCAACTGATGTGGGAACTCTCATAGCTGCAAATTTAAATGTTCATGGATCCCATTGTGAGAGAAACTATTTGGTACTTCAGGACAGTGGAAGTATACCCAGATCTGCACCAAGAAACCATGAATATTGCAGCCACCATTTTATCTGTTATTGATCCCTGTGACATAGAATGAAGTTTTAAAGAGGCTTGGAGAGCATCCTCTGACCCCAGGAAGGATGTGGTGGGGATAAAGAAAATACATATCTTCCAGTGTTAATGAATTCTACCATTGCAGAAAAATGGGTGTAGGGGTCTAATGTGTTCTAGAGATCAGTGTGTTTCATAGTGGTCGGTGCTAGTGCACAGTTGAAAGCATTAACAGTGAACCTATGCTCCATTTAAATGTTAGATGTAAAGCCTACAGCCATACGTGAAATTTCATTTGAAGTGGCAACAGGAGCGTAGGAGACACTACATTTCTGGGGGGGACAGCTTTAAAGAATTTACATTGCCCCTGTAGAAGGTGCCCGTTGTCTAAGAGCGGCAGGCTTCGATAAATGTATGTAGTCACGTAGCTCTGAAGTGCAATAGCAAGAAAGGAAGACATGTAATCACAGTTTGTAAGTATGCTTTATTGTTAATTACATTCTGGAAAACAATTAGAAAATATGTGAAAAAAACATGATCCTTGGTTTTTTATGGACTGAGCATCAAGGATGGCAGAGAAAAAAGGATGAATAAACACCATTTTCTTAACGATATTCATAAACCTCAAAATGCATCTGGATTAATCAGAAATCATTCTTTCTGCTGCAAACAGTTATAACAAAATCTTGAACTTATATTTGAAAAACCACATATGTTCTAGAGGATTTTATTTTGCTGTTGCCTGTATGTCAAATGATTCCATCATCTCTTTTTATATGTTGCATATGGCATGATTCAGTCTTTTCTGGGACATAGTTGACCTTAATCAAGTTTTCAGTCGGTGAAGCCCAATGAAGTTTATCCAGCCTCAAAGAAGATACTGGAATAACTAAGATGACCTGTTGGGGGTTCTTAACCTTTAAAAAAGCTCTATCTGTTGGAAGCATTTTTTTCAAAGTATGACTGCAAGTTCTGGCCTTGAAGAGTTGTTAAACATACTATAATAACTATAACTATAATACAGGTAACTGAGGTGAAGGTAGCAAATGATCAATTTCTTAGTACTGAGCAATGGTGTCTTCTATGTCTCTGTGTCCATTTTTGAGGTTTCAGTCCATATTGTCATTCTCTACAATAAGCCGTCAGTCTCTTAAAAGACAAAGCTGTAATCACTCATTGACTTTTATGTGTCTTATTGATGTATCATGATGTAAGGAAGTCACCATTCCTCTATTACCTCCCCTAAATCTTGACTGCCCACAATTGCTACTTTTTAAGAGTGAGTTGTATAAAGGCTTTGTAAATTGGAATTTGAGAGTATAGTAGGCCATGGGGCACCAATAAGTATCTGTTGTACTTAGCCCTCTATGAAGGGTCACTTCCAAACTTGTCGTTTCGCCCCTCCTGTTTTCCAAGCCTGTTTTTGTCATATTTTAGGACTCTGTGCACTTTACCACTGCTAACCAATGGTAAAGTGATTGTGCTCTCTTCTTTGCACATGGTAAAATTGCATATGGTAAAATTGGCTTACATCCAATTGGCTCATTTTATTTACTTATAAGTCCCTAGTAAAGTGGTACTACTTGTCCCCAGGGCCTTTAAATTAAATGCCGCCAGTGGGTCTGCAGCAGTTATTGTGCCACCCTCTTAGGTAGCCCCTTCAAATGTGCCTCAAGACAGCCACTGCAGACTGAAGTGTAGTTTTAAACTCACATTTCAACCTGGCAAAATAAACCTTTTGTCATGCCTAAACCTTCCTTTTTAATTCATAATTCACCCCTAGTGTAGGCACTAAACCACCCATAGGACTGGGTGAAGCATATTTAAAATGTTGGCCATGTGGTTTTAAGTTTTACACATCCTGGTAGTGAAAAACTCTGAAATTCGTTTTTCACTACTGCAAGTCCTGCCTCTCCCATAGGTTAACATTTGGTTACCTTATTACATTTAATAAGGGATAACTTCATTTGGGGACAGGTAAGAAGGTCGAGTTTGGTGCCTAAATAATTGTAATGTAAACCCCTCTTTAAAGTTAGGTTGGATTTTTAAGCTGCAATTCTGAAAATATCACTTCTAGAAAGTTTACATTTTGCATGCAGCCTGTGCTTTGGGTCACACGACTGGATGTAGTTGGCTGATGGCCTTTGAGTATTCTTTCCAGACAGTAAAACAAGGAGGGATTACGTTTTGGAAGAATGGGAGGGACAGAGCTGTTCCCTGGCCCAATTACATTTAGAATGGGCTGCCTCAGCAGACTCACAAAGAACTTGACACCAGTCTAATGTCACACCAGATCCCTTGGAATCTGTCAGGGAAAGGAAGCAAATTCCAGAACTAGATGTGGGGGAAGTCTAGAAGGTTCTCCCACTTCAAAGGCTGGCACCAGCTATAAATACTGCACCCTCAAATCAACCCTACAATACACTCCTGGAACTGTGGAAGACTACAGAAGGACTGCCTTGTACTCAGTGATACTACCTTGCTGCTTTAGGTATGCCTTGTTATTCAGAGGACTGCGCTGTTGCTTGAGGCCTGCCTTGTTCTAGAGAAGACTGCCCTCCTTCTTGAGGCCGGCCTTGTTTCTTGAATGAGAGAGGACCATCTCTTTGAATTGAGGGCTACCTGAGCTGCCCTTCTTTTATGGGCTACAGAGACGTAACAAGTTCCAGGGGCCTGATTGCACCTATCCAGCTGACCTGCTGCTACTGGCCCTTCCTGGACCTGCAACTGGACCTGCCTGAGGCCTGCTGATCTCTGCTGGAATGAATTCCTGATCCCCAAGAGGTGCCAATCCCAAGTCCTGGGTCCCTGGCAGGCATTAGTTGCGCTCCTGTGAAATCCTGATTCTTTGAACTCTGCGCGTATGAGTTTGAGGAGGTAACCTTTTTTAGTGGGGCTAACCTGGCCCATCTATCCGGTCCACACTCCATTGTGTTGAGTCTTGAATGTATGACTTCCTCCCAGTCTACTGACCAGATAGCCACAGGTAGAGCTTTCTGCTTCTTGGTGTTATTTTTACTTAGTCGTTTAAAATTGCATATACTTCAGTGCTACTGATTGGATTTTTGTTATTTTGGTCTCATTTTATTTATTATAATTTACTCTGTTTTCTAAACTGGTGTGGGGTTTTTCTTGTGTTGTGTTTTCCCTTTACTGCAGTTTGAGTGCTGCGTAAATACTTAACACAGTGCCTCTGAGTTAGCCTGACTGCATTTGCGAAAGGCTACCAGAGAATTAAGCACAGGTTAATTTAGTGACTTCTGTGGTTCACCTTGACCAAGATTGTGTTTGTTGCTTGAGAAGGATTTTCACCCCACACAATCAAAAACCCTAATTTCTTACAGTATCCATCATTCAGTAACCACCTACTAGCCCAGGCCTCTAGAAGAGGCTTGTCAAAGAGTAAAAGCACTCACAAACAATGCTATTAAAAGAATCCTTGGTAATTCACTAGCATTAGTCGACTGCCCACTCTATTAAACATGGCCCTGTGGGTATGTGTTTGCCAAAGAACTATAACATTTTGAATCCCAGCTTCTCCTTTTTAAATAAAAGTATGATGTAATAAGCACTGCATTAAAATGTGCACAAGGCTTCCAACAGCGGCATTCGTTCACAAGGGCAATCTCTGGGCACTTTCACCATAACTACTGTGCTGTGGGTAATGTGGAACCAGAAAAAATAATTATTCCCAGCCTCTCCACTAACAAATTGTGTGCTCATGGTCAATATTATTTTCAGCAGATAACTCTGCTGCTGTTTGCTTCATCATTGCACAGGAGGTGTAGCGAGGATACTACCACAGACAGCTGAACTGTATTGCTTGCTCTCCTGTGGCTGCAAGCTGGAGATCCAGGCACTGCATGCACTCAATGCAGCACAAAATATAAAATACAGTAAAAATACTTTAAACATCACTGTCCAATCTGCTCGAAAAATTAGTGCAGATGGATGCCACGAGGGTAGAGTGATCACAGACTAAAAAGCTGAAGATGTAGATAAACATGACATTAAATATGCCTTCTGTATGAGATGCTCACAAAATGAGATGCACAGTGTGTGTGTATTGGAGATAGATACTTTACAAATGTGAAAAGTCTGATGTGAAAGAAAAAGATAAAAAACACTTAGTATGTGAGATGCCTTCAAAACAAGATGCTGTGTGTGTGTGTGTGTGTGTGTGTGTGTGTGGTGGTGTGTGTGTGTACATGTGTAATATGTTCGCAAAAACGAGATGCAGTGTGTGTGAGAGACCAGTCATACAAACACACAACACTTGCTGTAGAAGATTAGTGTCTGACAAGGTACTTCTGCAGTATATTTGTCAATGGAGAGAGATATGCTAATGAAGCATTTCATCCCTGTTTATCTGCCCCACCAAGTCTTTATATGACACCTTGCACATTGGCTGAGAAGAGTGTGGTACTGCAGGGGGCACAAGAAGCAATAAAAAAAAAACAAAGCCTCTTTTACATTTGAAAGGCTTTGAATGACCTGTCAAGTACTAGAGTGGACCACACAGATCAGATAATCCTCTGTGTCATGGAAGCTGCAGCAGCCTGGGCAAAGGGCTTTGCGAGCTTGGATTCGGAAAAGAGTCAGTAGCCGGGTTTAAACCTGTTGCGTTTAATGCACTGCAAAACAAATTAAGTTTAAACAGGTACTGCATCACTGCCTCTTTTTAAACTTCATTATCATTTGTCCCCCGTGTCCCACCCACCCTTGTCCCCCGTGTCCCCCCACTTCCAAAATCTGGGGGGATAAATCCCCTGCGTCTCCCACATTTCCTACGCCCATGAGTGGCACTCAAATCTGACGACAGTGACATGAGCATAGCCTGTGCATTCTTTCAAAGACAGAAATATTGCTGAATGTTGTACATTATGCTGGACAGTGAAATAACAATTGCAAATTTGGAATATCAGCCAAAATTGGTGATATGAGCAAAACTCATGCTACATTCTAATTAAAGGATATTCCTGGCTATTTGCCATTTCCACCAAATAATTGTAGGCCTCAAACACATAAATTAATATATGAAAGAGCCGTAGATCTAGACTTTAAAGTAATCTCCTCGATCTAGCAGTAAGGCATTCGACTATTAACTAGGCCCGGGTGGAAATTGAAATATGCTGGAATAATTCACATAATTTAGTGGTATCTTGCATGAATTTCTCCTTGTGCTTGTTACACACAATTCCCCAAAACAAACCATCATGCAGCATTGCATAATTCGGCACGGTGCACATTAAACTTTTACTGTGAATGCATGGGAATAATGCTAACGGCCAGAATGCAGGCCACTTGTGTTTTTCCATTCTTTTTTTTACTGTGAATTGCGTCCTTAAGTCAAAAATTGATGCGAGGACACATTTCGCACTAAAATATAGCAATAAGTGGCAGATTTCTGTGTTGCTAAATAGCACGTAATTCTGCATATTTTTCCTGAAATTTTGCATATTTATGCAAATAACATAAATTATGCTTACCGCTATTATTATTATTATGTAGAAATAATGTTTTTGTTCAGTACGACAATAAAGTAGCATATTGGAGGTCAAGTTTAGATTTACATAATAAAACACATTGCTTCGGATCTATGTTTGTGCAGACTGGTTTATTTTCGTAGGAAGTTGTTTAAGGCTGGCCTTTGGTTAATTTTTCTTTACATTAGTCTATTCATTTTTCCTTATTTCCTTTCGTAGTTAGCAAAGAAACACTGTTTTTTTGGTCGGTGAATGTCTTTGCCCCTGGTATACATCAGAGGTTCAAACAACATTATGCTAACTAACCCTAATCCAACCGGCCGACCCTAGAGTCCGTCTATATGCATAATCAATTAGCCCCATTTACATAGGTAAGATTTTAACTTAATATAGTCCATCTATGCACAGCATACATATCAGGACCATGTCAGGGGTAATCAGTGTCATATCTAACCATGAGAGGGACCAGGAGGTTATATGGTCCAGTTTCCAGCCTCCCTACTCCAGTGGCGGGCGACAGCTTTAGGAGGGGGCGGGCGGGAAGCACACACACTCATTCTTTCACACACAGACATGCACACACGCACATCCATTAACACTCATAACATTCAAACATGCCCGCACGCACCAAACATTCATTTTAAAAGTTCACACACACTCATTCTTTCACACACACACGCACGCACGCACATCCATTAACAACACTCATACCTTTCAAACATGCACGCACGCACCAAACATTCATTTTAAAACATCACACACACATACTCATTCTTTCACACACGTACGCACGCACATCCATTAACACTCATAATATTCAAACATGCACTCATGCACCAAACATTCATTTTAAAACATCACACACACACACACACACACACACACACACACTTACCTTCAGCCTCGAGGTCCCAGGAGGGTTGGGACTGCTTCCTTCCCTCATTTGCTGATCTTAGCCAACCTTAGGTCAGCCGATGAGGGAAGGCAGCAGTCCCAGCCTCGTCACAGAGTGGGATGGGGTCAGTGAGACTACTGAGCCCACCCCATTCTGTGACGAGGTGTCACTGATTGACACTCACCCTGGGCGCTTCAGGGCTTAAACCTGAAGCGCCCAGGGCGAGTGTCAATGGGTGACGCTTTCCTCGTCACCCAGGGGAGGGCCTTGAGGCACCTTTGCTGAGCCGAGGAGGTCACGCCCACAGGAGCTGTGACCTCCTCAGCCCAGCAAAAATCAGCTCAGGCAGCCAGGAGTCTGTGCAAATCGCGCATGTCTCACTCCCGGCTGTCCGAGCTGAAAATGGAGAGTGACTGACAGGTTGACCTTGTTTATATTTTGTTGGAGGAATGCTTATCAAGTGGATCCTGTAATTTACCACAGAAACTATTATTTCTTTGAGACAGTATCCGATTTAAGAAGTTGGTCCTTTGGTCTCATCCTCAATCGAGACTTCAGCGAATAAAACCCAGGTATTCGCAAATTTCTCTGGAGGATGGTGGGTCATATACAATAGTGAAGGTTGCATAGATAGTCAGGGGGTACTCCGTTTTAATTTTTCCAGTCTGATAGCTGTTTCTCCAAAAGATTACCTAAAAAATAGACATCAACATGCTGGCAGTTTATTAAACTGTTCCCCAAATAATATAGCAGTGGAAAGAAATGCAATTCTAATACTATAAGCAAATTAAAATGCATAAGCATGACTCTTCTGATTTTTGTATATTCTGTAATGATGTACCCAAATACTGTATTTTTGCTTCTTAATTTATATTCCAGTTCAGGGTTTCTTAATGAAGTATTTCCGTCCCACGTTTTTAAGGTGAGCAGAGGCTGCAGCCTATTCTATTATTTAAGATGATCAATCTCTTATAATTGTGAACACCGTTAGGATCAGAGATTTGGAAAACTCATCCTTTACTACAGACTAACACATGGAATTTGTAATAAAGCCATTGGAAGTTGTCAAATGCCATTTACTTTCCTCTCTTATCTCAGAAATGGACAGCTAATTTCCATTATTGTATTTTTACAGTTATTAGCTAAGCTCTTTTGTCCAGGTAGTTTGCAAGGTTTCTTTGTAACCCTAGAGTAAACTTGCAATTAGAGAATCAATCAAGGGACGGTATTGTGTGAAGAACCATATAAGTGTGCAGATCAGATTCCACAAAGAGGCCATTATGAGCAATGAATTCCTAACTCCCAACAAAAGCAGCCAAACCCACACTTGCTTCATGGCTAAACCCCTTTTCGAGCTGAAAGTAAAGAAAAAACATTCTTGTGGAGTCGGCCTATCAGATCTCAACAGGTTTGCGATTCCGGGTATCTGAATGCATGCTAACTATTTAAACCTGAATTCTATTTCAAAAAGATGTCTGCAGACTAGTTCTGGAAAAGCTAATGTGAGTTTGAATATTATGCATTAAAATGTTTTGCTCTATTAATAAATCAACAACTCTGCATTTTAAACTAATCTGTATCATACAAGAGAAAAGGTGGTTATAGTTAAAATGTACGAAACATTCACATAGGCTCATTTAGAAATCTAATTATATTCAGAATTACATTTAATTGAGGGTTAACATTGGCTTGATAGAATTGTAAACCCCAAATCCTCTTCTAGAAGTGCTTAGTTCAACAATGGTACATTTTGTAGAGTCGTTGTTCCGAGTTCATGAGCCGGACACTCAGCTGTCCGACAGTGTTCCTTGAAATCCAAATGTTCTTCCCTGAGCAAGTGAAACCTGAGAATTGACATTGTGTCACTGCTCTCACTGGCCGCAGTGTGAGAAGCTAAAATTTACATGAATAAGTGAGAAAGATAGTACGCAAACTGCACATGTGACAGGACTCAGTTGCAGACATTCCCCTAATACTTTGAGTCATTAAAGTTGAGTGAGTATATATTGAATAGTTGCATCCTGTTCGACTACTCTTGCTGGTACCTTTTTTTTTTAGCAGATAGAGGATAAAAATGTATGAACTCTGTGTTTGCTTTTCTGTTTATGATACCAATTGTTTTTTTGCTTCTGTCTGTGTGAATGTACGGGTTCTTGCATGGTTACAGCATATTCCTTTGAAGCTATGTCTGGCTAAGCACCTTGGGGTAAAAGAACATTTTCCAATACCCAGGAGGTATTTTGAGCTTATGCACCATTCCTCCTTGGTTTTACTCCTGCAATTGTGTTAAGAATATAAGTGGTGAATTAGGTACTCATGATGTAAAGAAACACGGATTTGGGAAGGTAAATAATGAATATAAACCTTAGAGAATTTGTGTGAAGAAATTAGTGTTTTGATTTTTTAAAGATATTTGTTCCCTTCTCATTGCCTTTCATTATAGACTTAGAACCCGCTATAGCGGGTTCTACCGGCCATTAAAGACCCGCTCCCGCGTTAGCAAGGGAAAGGGCCTTTAATGGCTGGTAGAGCCAGCTACGGCGGGTTCTAAGGCTATTAGAACATTCTGCCACTAGAGGGCAGAATGTTCTATCAAATAAAACAAATTCCTCACGAAGCCCGAGGGGATTAAAATCTCTATAGGCTCCATGAGGCTTTGTTCACAGATTATGCTGTGAACATAGAGAACATTGGAATGTTGACGTTCTGGGCTTTTACCAGACAGTAAAAGACCGGAGCACTCCATTGTCTGCAATGGAGCTCCCAACACTCCAATGTTCTAATTTTAGTTAAACTGCTTATCTATTGACCCCTCTAACTGATCATACTATTTGCTTAGGTGGCTTGTCTGCTGGTGATGGAAGGCGATCCTTTGCAGAGCGAGGTGGAAAGATGGGTCGCAACCTTCATGATCTTGGAATAAATACCAGAGAGACCATGTCCCATGTAAAGGACTCCAAAACAGGTACTGTAATTTAATTTACTCCATTAAAGCCACAACTGCAATGTCCCGACCAGGCAAACTCTTGCCATCTGGCCTTTGTGTTAGTGGTATATGTAGCATTCAGTTTGGACTGGTTAATGGAAGATATTGCTCATAGTTCTCAATGTCCCTCTCTGACAGTGCAGGCTCTACTTTCATTGCTGGAATGTGGAAACTGGATGATCAGATTGGCCAGTTCATCATTTGCTGTTGGAAATGAGTGGGATGACATGAGAGGAAATAAGTTTGAATTTTCGTTCAATCATAATCTAGTCATGTATTACCCTTAAATTATCCAAACGTCTCAGTAGTCAGGCTGTATTTCATTGTGTTAGTGGGTGTTAACAAATATTGGGCTACTTTTTCCTTTGAAACACAAATTTTAGTGGAACAATAGATGCTTTGTTTACATACAAAAACAATTCAAAATCTTTCTAACCCCTACCTGTCAACCTAGATCTTCACAAACACACCTTCTGACCCTTTTAAAAGTAAGGCCAAGTGTGTAATCGTCAACATGAGTGGATGGACAAAGACAAGGAAAGCACTACTTGATTGAATTTGTGATCCGTTACGTGATTAGAACAGATTTACACTGATATCACTGGCCTTCTCTTCATCCAGTGATATTACAGCCACGGGGCTCTCTAATGCTTTGCTTTTATCAATAATACAGCAAATTAGTCTGGTGTCATCTCTGGAATACCTTTGTTTCTGAAATCTTGTCAGTACTGGATGACTGAAAATATCTATATTAGTTTGTAGTCTTAAGTGCTAGATTTTTAGCATAGACCTTACACTCGATGTTCTTCTAGGATATAGGTATCTAGCTTTTTCCACTACCAAACCCCCAATTTGTCTGAGCTTGCAAAGTGTTGAAAACAGGTCTAATAGGATAAAATAATAGAATGTGTATTATCTTTACATAGCTTTCCCAAAAATATATTAATCCATCAGGGGTTTTCCCATGGGTAGGCCCATAGTAGCTTTAGTTATTTATTGCTGAACAGGTTTATTTGAAAGGCACTTGTGATTCTCGTTGAGGCATGTGACGTCAAGTACACTAAAGTATTCTTCATGTAGTGCTGAGTGTACTTCCTTCTCTGGTGAATGCAAGGAGGCACAGTAGTCCTTGAAGGAAGAAGTTATCTGGATATGTTTTATGTGTAAGGGTTCATGTTTAGCTCCAATGGCAGGAACTTGCAATTTCTATTTTTCTGCTTTGAATAATTAGCTAGAACTAGTCTTGGATAGGCAGTATTGTTTTGTTTTTTGGATATGAATCCACATTCTGACTCTCTAGCTTACTAGACATTTATGTTCATATTTGAGGTTTCATACATCCTGATGTACTAGTCCCTGTTTGCACACCAAGATTTGCTAATTGCATGTGCATAGGTCCGCAACACTACCTGCCTAATGACTACCATCAGACAAGTTGCCATTGCAACTCTCTATTCGATTAGCTGCAAAAGCAGGGGTGGCAGACAGCAGGGCTCCTTTACTACATTTGTGTTCTCAAGCAGGATACATTATTATTTTTTAAAGCTGTCCCAATCCCTTAAAGGGGGTGGGGGAGAGTGCAGGTCCTGGTTTCCTGGACTAGTGCTTTCTTCTCCCCCACCCACCCCTTTCCTGAGGCCACCAGACTGGATTCATTAAAGGACCACTTCCTGTGCGCGATCAGATAGCACACTAACTCTGATGCTGCTGTTAGATCAGTGACTGCAGTTGTAGGTCTCAAACCAGCGATACACTTCATTATGCATCGCAGTTATGAGGAGATGCTCCTTTCACACTTGCTCTTAATTCAGAATCAGCCCCAAAATGCGTTGATTCAGAAAGGGTGTTTTGCAAAATTACTTACCGTATTCATTACATTGTGCATTTTTCTGTTGCAGTGCCTTTGATTTTGTCAGTTGCAGGCTTTGTGATCTCATTATTATACAATAACAAATCATCTCCTTAGTCTATTAAAAAATTAACTTTTTTGGCTTTTGATTAAAATACCAAATGTTTAATGCTGTATTCTGATTTAATTTGTGCTACATTGGTAAATTTGTTTGCATGAACCAAATCACGATCTTGATAATTACACCTCTCGGTTTCGCTTTCTAACTGTCTGATAACACTGGCTAGGAGAACAAATGTTTACATTTTCTTCCAGGAATCAACAAAATAATCTGGAGAAATTCTGGGTCATGCAGTACGCCTACGTGCATTGTCCTGATACTAGACTTTTAATTTTAAGGGTGTCAATATTTTAGCATAGCCATGGTGCAGAAATGTATAGAACATGAGCTCATGATTAGTGGGGCATTCTCCACGTATCCTTCAACTGCTGGTGAGATCTTGGGTTCTGATATACTAAAGTGAGGTCACAAACCAATTTGTGTATTTGCACTCACGTATGAGATTTTTATGGATGAAACTTAAAATATGACTATCAAGAATGTCGTCTCTCAGGTCCCCTTCAACTAAACTAGCAGTCCTCAATGTTACTTCTTTTGACATATTTCTCACTGCAGAGTTTCAGATTTTCCACTTAATAAATATCCTCCAGTTTGGATCCAGAAAACTTTCACCAGCAACAGCTCTCCAGCACTGCTGTGCATCACCATGCAGCATCACCGTGAATTCATCTGTCCAGGATATGACATCGGGATAAATAAGGCACTGACCAGCATTCTGCATGAAGTCTGGCTTTGTTATGCCTTATTGATGGGGGTTCGGAGCTCTGTTGATGCCGTGGGTGAAATTCGTAAGCTTTTGACAATCACTAGGTCAAATGTCTTTTTCCTAAATATCTATGAAGATGCTGAGAGAAAATGTCCTATTCGGAACAACACACCAACTTATGTTATGGCCAAACCCATAGAGACACTGCAGAATTGCACCTTTCTCTAACTGGGAAGTCTTCTGACTGCCCAGAAGGTCTTCCCAATAAAAAACATAGCAAATCCCATAGGAAGGAGAGGTCCTGTTCGACAAAACAGTATCACCTCTGGAATGGTTTGGATATTTTACTCTATCCCCAATGACAGTCTCCTTATTTTATGTGCCGGGTCCAGTGTTGGATAAGATGAAACAAAAATGCCTGATTTCATTTTCTAGCCACGTGCAAGTGAAGGACTTTTGACAGGCCAAGCTGGCCATAATCAGGATGGCCGTGCTTCCTTCTCGACAGCTTGCCAGCAGTAGGACAGTCCCTGCAAGTTTTGCTTTGCTGGTAGCTCCAGCCTGACACCACCCAACTTGGTGCCTCCACAGGCTCTCTCTTCAGCGTTGCATTCAAAAGAGGCAGTGCCTCCTTCAGTGCTGGACTCTGTGCCATAGGTGTATCCCCTTTTTAGGGTCTGTAATCTCACTGTGGGCTTTTAACCAGGCCCACTGCATGCCCATCAGTTTCGTTGGTTCGTGGGTTTGCCTTTTAAAAATCATTTGATTTTATTTGTGAAAGGCATGCCTTTTCTGATGTTTAGCCCTCCTCGAGCGCACCAGCCAAATACAGAAAACATACGAGGCTCCATGTTTTCAGCATAGTTTCTGGACTACTTTTTCATTTTATTTCCTCCGCAGCGCGATTTCGCTGCACATTTGCCGATACATTTGACTGCAAGCGAACTTCTGTTTCATTGTGTGTGTTCCTTCACGCTCATGCCTTGGCACTTTAAATCGGGCCGCTTATGTGAAACTGTATTATTTTTCATTTTCATTTTATGTAGCAATAGAAGTCCGGTTAGGACTTTACTATGCTAATAGCTCTAAGTTGAGCAAATGCGAGACCCATTGCATTGCAAATGTTTGTTCTCAAATGTTTATTGATTTTCCAAGCATAAAGCATAACCCACAGATAGTATAGAACTATAACAATACCCTGCAGGAAAGTGAGGGAGCCATCTACAGCATGATAGTTCAGTATACATGATACATCAAATAACACATCAGAACAACAACCTAATCACATGTGTGCGTGGCTAACTCTGCATTGGTTCCATTCCTCCCACTGTAACCTCCAGATCCTCCTTACTGTTTCATTCTAAGGTCAGTAGGACCTTGCCCCAATCATTCTATGTGGTCCAAGCCCTGTCCACCCTCATCCACTCCTAGTCTGCCTTTCCACATACCTGCAGGTGTTAAAATTTCAGTTTGGTGAGTAGTGTTCCCCTCGTGTTAATCAAGTGCACCGGGTCCCACTCTTTTCACGGGGGATGGTCATCCGAATTTACCTCTAGTTTCTCTGAGTGGGCATCCCATCTAAGTAGTAGGTCCTCTCTTTGTCCTCTGTTGCGCAGCCTCCTGTGGGCTGTCAGTTCATCCGTAGCCCATTTGCACAAGTTGGCATGCCATCTTTGGAGCAATTGTGCTGTAGGTGACTTCCACGTCATTGTGATGCAGCACTTCGCGAAAATCAATGCTAAGTTCTGAAACCATATTAGGCCTCTCATTTTTCTGGTAGCACTACCTATGTCAAGAATATACAGCAATGGGTCAAGAGGAAACAAACTGTGTCTGTCACCTCCATCACTCCCTGTGCGACCTGCTGTCAGAAGGGTGATAGCACTGCATACAACCATATCATATGCACAAAGTCTTTCTCCTCCTCACCATATCTGGGGCACCTACTAATTGCCAAAGGGTACATTTGCCCACTCTTCCTTGGCATCAGATATGCATGGTGCAAGAAATAAAACTAACGGGCAAAAACGTGCTTTTCGAGACACTTGCCTAACCGACTGTAGGCCCACACCTTAACCAGGATGTCAACATTCAGTGCGTTCTCCCACCAGTCTGTCATTGTCAATATCCCTTGTGGAGTGACTGTGCACTGCAGCGAAGAGATGAGTTATGGCCCAAAGCAATCCCACCCCTGTTTAATACCGTGTCTAGTGGGGTCCTCAAAGGGAGACTGCCCTTGACAAAACCCGAAGTCCACCTCATCACACCCGTAAGGGCAGAAAAAAACAGGAACTGTTCCTGCTGTTACCCATATTCATCTGTCAGGTCCTCAGATGTGCGCATCCCCTCATCGGTCATCATATCTGCGCATGTTCAAATCCCTATCTCCTCCCAGTCTCTGGTCCTGGTTTTCCCTCGTAAACCTGCACATTCTGGCATTGCTCACAGCGGGAGGCTGTGGGCAAAGGGTGTAGCCCTTGCGTTGCTGCAGATATAGCGCATCCATATCTGCACAGCAACTCGCAATAGTATACCGTCTGTCCCTACGGGAGCAGTGACGTCCATAAATCTGTGTAGAAGGGGCCGTCCGCCTAGATCATGGATCACATTCAGATGTTCCAGCTGTGGTGCCTGGGCCAGCGATTGCATGGCCACTGCAGCCGTGTGCCCGTGTTGTACAGCTTGTAGCATGGGGCACCCAACCCGCCATCCTCTATTGGCGCATATATTTACTGAGAGCTAGTCAGTGTCTACCTTTACCCCATATTAGTTGTGTCAGCAGACTCTGCAACTCTTGTAAGAAGGACTGCTTCAGGACCATTAGAATGGATGTGAAAAAGTAAAGGAACTTGGGTAGAACCAGTATTTCAGACACTGCAACCCTACCCATTCTTGACAGTGGTAGCCTGCTCCAAAAGGGACGCAGCGGCAAATAGATGCCAGTGCTTTACTTAGGTTCCCTTCAGTCCAGGTAGTCGCCTCAAGGTACAGCTGATCTCTAGGTACTTCAGGGTGTCAGACTGCCAGGGCAGCCCTGTGTCTGTCAGTGCTGCTCTCTGAATGTCTGACAGTGGTGTTAGAAGGAACAAGCAAGACTTGTCCCAGTTAATACAGAGGCCTGACATGTGCACAAAGTCTTTTAACTTGGACATGATCTTTGGTAGCACATTATGTTCTCCCTTCAAGTACACAAGCGTGTCGTCAGTGTACAGGGAAAACACCTGCGGTTGTCCCTGGACTACCAAGACCCACTGCGGTGCACAGATGCTCAATTGACAGGGCAACTGTTCCATCACCGGAACAAACAGCAAGATAAAAGTGCCACCCACCTGAAGAAGAGTGTACCCATACCCATCTGCCGCAGGACTGCCATTAGTTAAGGGCACCCAAGGGTATCAAAAGCCTTCTCCACGTCTAGGGATGCTACCCATCCTTCTGCCCCCTACGTCTCGTCTAGTCCATGGTGTAAAAGAGCTGTCTAAGATTGATGAACGTGGTTCTCCCCGGAATAAAACTTTCTGGTCCGGATGTACTAGTGCCCCTACCACCTCTGTCAGTTTGGTGGTCAAAATCTTCCAGACTATGTTACAATCTCGTTTGAGTAGTTACAGGGGATGATAGGACGGCATATTCAGTGGTCACACCCAGGTTTATAGAGCACAACTATCACCGCCTACATCATGGAGGATGGAAGACATTCGTAGGCTAGTGCTTCCTCATACACTTTCAGTAATTTAGGTGCTAACAAGGTCTTGTAGTAGGCATAGAACTCAATTGGGGAAATCATTGGTCCCCAGTACCTTTCCACATACCATGTGCTCTATCGCCCCCTTGACTTCTTCCAAAGTCAGAAGACTATCTAGTTCTTGCCATTGCAGTGGGTTGATCTTGGTAATCTGTACCCTCCTAAATACGCAGCAGCTGCGTCCTCTGTTATCCACACATTCTCTGCATAGAGCCCCTTATATTACTCCTTAAAGACTTCTTTGATTTCAGGGTGTGAGTTCACTATGCATCAAGACAGGGCTCTGTAGTCTTTCCACAAGTCCTGCAACTCTTGATTACAAGTCTGGGTTGTTGTGCCCTTCTCTCAAGTGCTCTGATACAATCTCCTGTCGCTATTGTTTCCGATGTGAGGCCCTTCTGCATCCTATATACTGTTTATAAGCACAGCCCTTGGAGGACTACTTCAAGTGCATCCCATTCAGCCAATGTCCCAGAGGCTATTCCCTCGTCATCCCAGAAATACCTCTTTATGTCTTCTCGTATGTGGTGTAGGCAGTGGCCAAGTGGGGATATTATGTCTGGATCTGCCCCATGTGAATGATATCAGTAATGGATTATGGTCTGAGCTGGTGTGCCTCAAATATTCTGCATGCGTGCTCTGTGGAATCAGTGTGGGTGAGCCAAACATCATATCTCGTCTGAAGTATGTAGTACGTGTACTGGTGAATTATGGGAATATTCCCTGTCCATAGGGTGTAGCAATCTCCAAATGTCCCCCAGTCGCATGTTATGTGCCCATGTTCGTAAATGTTGTGAGACCATGTGTGCTTGTGCTCCTGAGAGTAGGCGGGGGGGTGGGTAGTTCTATCTATTGGTGGGTTCATGACCCCCTTAAAATCTATGAAGCAAGTAGTGGGGTGCAGGATCCTCCAACAGTTTGGGTGTCAGGGTTGCAAAAAAGCCTTCCTGTCCTGTGTTTGGGGCATACAGCACGACCAGCGTCAGTGGTAGCCCATCTAGTGTGACACCCACAATCACAAAGTGGCCCTCTATGTCTTTCTTGCTGTATGCGACCTTGAAGGGGACTCACTGGGCAACCCCCACTAGTACTCCCCTACTCCAGTGAAGCCCGAAAAGGACATTGCATAGGCACTGCCCCTCCATCGCCTACACATTTTAGAAAGTTCTGGCTCTGTGAGGAGCGTCTCTGGAAACAGGCAAAATGCACATGCCATCTCCGGAGGTAGGCATAGACCCTGTGACACTTGACGTATGAACTCATACCTCTCACATCTGATGTGAGCAATTTATAACAAGGTGGGGTAATATATTTATCATTCATTTATGTTCCCTGCGCAGTCGGGGTGTAGGGGGTCTAGGGGCGAGCTGTCTGTCTTAACTTCATACACTCATGAGCAAATAAAACAATTCTCTTAAACACCCCTCCCCAGGCCGGCACACAACTGTGCTGTGAACGCCCACAAATCAGAGAAAACATAGCAAACAGTAAAATTATTCCAGTGGATAATGTGGGGTAGCACATGACAACCATTAATGATACCCAAAGTATTCTGTGAACATCCCAGCTCCATCACAAGTGTATGTCATTTTCCACCACTCCATTTCACTTGAGCAGTGCCATACAAACCATCAGAGCCAACAAAGCATGTTGCTTCTAAGCCATAGGATAAAGATTATAGCAAGGTTTAGTGAGTGGGGTAGTGGGGTTACCAGGGGACCACCTAGCAGGGCCTCTGGCATCTCATCCGAGACGGTGCCCCAGTCCCATCTTGGCCACCAGATCTGGCACCTGAAAAGCCAGTCCTCTCCAGCTCTCCCACCATTTGCACCCGTTCCGGGCTAACCCATAAACCCATAAGCATCAATGTAGTGCTGCAAGTTCACTGCAAATAGTAGTACGCATCCTACAATAGGCAGGAAAGTATGTGCTTGATGCATATGATCAACTGTCATTTATTGTAAAAAGACAGCGTACCACCCTGTTCTGGGCTTTAAGTCTGCTCTGTAGCTCGTGAATGTGACGAACCACCAGCTATGCTCCTACGACTACATGATCCAGTGGACTAAATAACAAGATGTTCACTACAGTGTATCCCACTCTACTAGCATCACACTATTACGATCACCAAGCCAAATTTTAGCTACAGTGCATCCTGCTTTAATAGCATCAAACTAACACTGTCTTCCATTCATCATTCAGACTAATGGTCTGATTTAGATCTTGGCAGAGGGGAATACTCCATCACAAACTTGCATTATATCCTATGGATATCGTAATACTGCAGGTAGGCTATCCGTCACGTTTGTGACAGATTATTCCATCCATCGAGATCTAAATCAGGCCCTAGGTGTACCAAAATTAATAAAACATAACTCTCATCCGACAATTGTTTTTTAACTATGCTGTAAGTCTGAACAATAAATCTGTCAAAGGCAATACTAGGGCGGAATGAAAATAAATCTACTGCCACAGTATTACCCAAAACGCAAGGTTACTACCTGGAATGCGACATAGCTTCCATCATCGTTTTTATAGAATTTACATACACTAAAGGATTCAAGCGCTGTGCCTGAATAAACACAAACATTTCCAAAAGATTCCCTTTTGCAGTACATCGGGCACCACAACCCTTACCTAACTTTTCAACAAACTTCCAGGTCTCCAATTCTCAAATGGGTCTGCCTGCAAACTGCTCCAAAAGTAATAGACGCAGTTCCCGTATAAATAGTCAAAACCGCAAAAAGAGCTCCTATCCGCGATGCTCTTATCTCTTCCTGCTTAAAACACTAGACCGCACTCACCCAATGTGGTGTCCTTCTTAGATAAACCATTGCAAGGAGAGCAGGGGTTGGGGGGAATTCGAGGTTGTAAAATTAAAAAACATTTCAGCAATTTTTTAGGGGTTGCCAGTCCTGTCTCAATCAAATACGTGCCTATACCATTCAGACACTTTAAAACTGTAAGCACAATCCTGTTGTGTCTGAAAATGAAAATCATGTTCAACTGCGCACTGTGCCAATTCAGTTCTGGTAAACCCCTTTGTAGATAGATCAATAAATTTGTATATTTATATAGGCTGAAATATTCAATGAAACCGTTGAAAGATGTTACAATCTGTTGTTGAAGTTCAACTCAATTTAAGAGAGACCGTATTCCAGTATAATGCAGTACAATGAGGTAGTACACATAATATAAATTAACTTACACTTTACATTTATACAGAACTGTAAGTATGTAAGCACCACTCTTATCATGTATTGCATCTCATATTTCAATCAACAATGTTCAGATTCCATTAAGGTATGTCAATCAGTTCAGAGATGCTTTCACACTTCTTAATTCACATTTGTCATTGAGTCCAGCTTTTGTGCTTTGGAGGTGGTAGATCCATTGATATTTTTCTGAGCGATAGTAACATGTTCAGGTTATCTCCTCTAGTGTTGTTTTCTCAGCTTCCAGCACATACCATTGTAGATTATTCTCAGTATGTTGTGCTTTCATGAAATGTTTCACTAAGGGCCAGATGTATCATCACGGCCCATTGCGATTCGGTAATAGCGATTTTTAAGAAATCGCTATTACCGACTCGCAAAGGGCCATGTATCACATTTGCGAATCGGTAATAGTGATTTCTTAAAAATCGCAAATGCTAATACCGAATCGCAAATTGCAATACCGGCCCCATTCGCAGCTATGGGCCTGATGGCCCATAGCTGCGAAATTTTAGCATTTCCAAAATTGCGATTTCTGAACCAGAAATCGCAATTTTGGAAATGCAAAAGGCCAGGGTGCTGGGGGCCTAAGGCCCCCTCTTCTGCACCCCAATTTTCTTTTTTTTTTAACATGTAAGGTACACACATGCCAAAAGGGCATGTGTGCTTTACATGTTCAATTTAAAAATGCAGTTTTACTGCACTTTTAAATTTTGCACCAGGTTACCACCTGGTTGCAGATCATGGTATTTTGCATGTGCAAAATGCCATTCTGCGAAAAATCGCAATTTGCGATTTTTTGCAGCATTTTCTTGTGACCTGGATTTTGCGAATCGCAAATTGCGATTTGCTAAATCCAGGTCGCGACGCTAAAAATCGCAATTTTAGCGATTTCTACTTTGTGGTCTGCGAATGCCTTTCATGCATTGCAGACCACTATTTTGCACTCGCAAACGGCCGATTTTACCGTTTGCGAGTGCAAAATATTTTCATACACCTGGTCCTATGTGCCTTCAATCTTGCATCATATGTGACTCCGGAATTCAAAACATCGTTAGCTTTACCGTCTGTGACGTTGCCCAGCATGCATGAGGACACATGGACTTATTATCACATAAATTATGTTTTTACTATTATAGTTTGAATGTGACAATAATTGAATTCTCATTGTGCCACATCTTTTACATTGGGGTCGTTTGTGAAGCTACAAGTCAGACACTTTCCACATCTAAAGTGCTGTCTCACTGGAGCTAGTCTGCAGACTGCATTTAGGACAGGGGTCGCCAACCTTTTCTGTAATGAAAGCTACTTCTGTTTGACAAAAATCCTCCCGAGCTACTAATATTCTTAGAGATGTAGTAGTAACTACATCAGACAAGATTTCGTTAGTGGCCACCATATGCATGATTACAAGCAGTGATCCCCTTCATGCATCAGGCACAATTGCCATCCACAATGTAAACAAATGCTTTGTCAATGTGAGATGCCTCTTCATGGATAATACATAACAGCCATAGCTGCAGTGCCCCAGCACTAAGTTAATAATATAGTAATATTCTTCACAACATTGTTTGATTTTTATAACTCAGATATCAGCTTTAAATATATTTACAGACATTTTAGTTTAAAATACATACTTTTCCATTCTGATATATGTATATTAATCCAACCAAGTAAAAGCTTCTAATTTAGTGCACTGGGTTGCATACAGGAGAGCTACTTACAGGTAGCTGGTGAGCTACCAGTAGCTCACGAGCTATTCGTTGGAGAAGCCTGATTTAGGGTTTCTGTCTTCTTTGATTCTCTGCATGCCTTCATCACATGGTCTCTTATGCTTCTATTACGTTTAGATACCAATTTCTTGAGATAATTACTGACTGAGTTTTAGATATAGATCATATTCATGTGTAACTTAACATTGTTTCTAACTCTAGGGGTCAGAAGTGATTCTCTTCCATGGTACCAAGCACATTTTAAGGTTTTTTATGTTATTTTCTCAGGGTTACACCTCTCAATCAGTTTGATGCTGATGTTTTCTGCCTCCCTAAAGTAGTCAAGTATTTTGACTACAACATCATCTGACCCATAGAAACTGCCCATAGGGAAAGTTTTTCCTTAGTGAATGTGCCATCTGCCCCTTCTTGCAAAGTATGTCATTAATGAAAAGGATATAACAGTAATATACTTTTGTGCACCCAGAAAGGCTTGGTGTGTTTTTATTCAATTCATGCTTTACTATTTTGGCTGAAGACTCACAGAACGTTTGTTCTCATTTTCCATTTGAAGCTATGCACAGTTGCCCAGTTTGAACACTGACACTATTTTCTTGGTGACTATCAACCCACACAGTTAGTGAACCACAGTCCATTTCGGTTGTTCCAACTTTAATTATGTTCCAGCTAGATAAACAACTGCTATACACATACCCTACATTTCTACCAAAGGTTGTGTTGACCTTTGACGTTGGCCAGTTCATTACACTTCCATCCTTCTTTCTTCATCCCCACCCAACCAAAGAATAAAGATCAACTGCATAGATTGTATTCCAGTTCAACTGCCCATGACTGATCTGGGTGGATGATCAGCTCTTTGTGCGGTTTACTGGAGTACTGAAGGGCAAACCAGTAATCTTGTGCATGATCTAACATCAGGGTATCCTTTGCATTAAGATATGATGTGTCTTGATCAAGAAAGGCCCATATGATGGCTGGCTTTTGTGCCCATTTCATGAGGGCTTTGGAAGCTTTGACTGAACTCACCAAAGACGTCCTTATGGCCGGTATTTGTCAGGCAGCCACTTGGTCTGCTCTTGTGAAGCATCATTGAATTACCACCAAGGTGTGCAGTGCCTAATACGTTTCTAGGTTGTTCTGCATGACTTCCTTAATTAAGCACTAATACTCACTTCCACCTTATGGATGGTAATGCTTTGGGACTCACTCATGAGGTGTCAAATACCTGTGTGAAAGTATCTGTCAGAAGAAAAAGTTTCTTGCCTTTCGAATGATATTTCTAATGGATGCTGTATTTTCCTGCAGATTTCACACCACCCTTTCTCCTCCTCTGAGTTGGTACTGTTGTTAATGGGATTTCAAGATATCCAATGTAGTGCTATTATTGGAAGTACAGCTGAACTGTCAAACATCATACATGCACCCCAACAACTAACTATAATGCAAGTCGAGCAGTAATGAACAGTTCATACATTTTCGTGGATAACCACACAGCACCACTAAGCATTATCAACATCGTATAATACAAATTCCTGTCACAATCAGAGATTGTGTACTGATGGTCAGTAGTTAGGGGGATGAAAAAGCTGGGTACTCTGTATGAACAGTTAATGGATGAAAACTCCAGCAAAACATGTATTGCAGCACAAAAATCAGTAATTTAACTCAAATCGTTTTAAGACAAACAGAGACAAGTTCAAGTAGGTAAGTCAAACATGGATAAACTGAAAGTCCACACTTTTGATGGTTTTAGCCTATGTTGACCCCACATGCTTTACGTGTCCCTGATAAAGCAAAATCTCAAAAACATAATTGCTTTACCATTGAAACTTGACAAATGGCCACCACTAGTTGGCACCGACATATATTGCTCAGTAAACATTCAAGTGACAAATTAGTACACTTCAAATGATGCGCAATTGCAAATTAATTTCCTACACTTAAATAAACCTCTAACTTGAACCAGAATGGATTAATGTGCAAGTGCTGCAAAAATGTGGAAAGTGCATTAATATTCCACATTTTCATAGGGTGTGTAGTACGGAAAGTTCTTTCATGGAGAACATTTTCCATAAAATTATAACAGGAAATAAATAGCTAGATTTGAAATGTTAGTATTGTTTTCAGGAGGTCGTACATTTATAATCTTGTTTTGCCTGGAAGACATCAATTAGAAGTGGTCAGATTTTGAGAGCTGGTAGAGCTTGTGTTGTAGCTCAATCTGAAGACCTTTCATATGTTCAAATCATAGGGATAGTATTGTAAAGTAATGAAATGTTATCGACCCCCGCCTCATTTGGAAGGAAGCAACTGAATCTGAAGAAGATGCACATTAATACCCAACCTTTCTGACATGCAAACACTCTTCCGTTTTACATCCCTGCTTTTTCCAATGCCATTGCAATGTTTTAGGTAGAGCAGAGTAAGAACATGAGAAAGATCTGCTTAATCATTTATTTTTGTGTAATGTAGTAGCCCGAATTAATCAAACCATGGCCCATTTATTTTTAATATTATAGGAACCTCTGGAATTCCCTTGAGACTTGTCACAAATCTCTTTGGCTTGGGATTGCCTGGTCAGTGGCACCTGTACCAGTATCATGTGGCCTTCAGTCCAGAATTGGAGTCCCGGCGTCTGAAGACAGCTTTGCTTTACAGCCACAGTGACCTCTTAGGAAAAGCAAAAGCATTTGATGGAGCAATTCTTTTCCTTTCACAAAAACTTGAAAAGCAGGTAGGACTCATTTGCTGAAATAGCTTTGAATATTTTTCTAAAATGTTTGGCTTTTTAAAATGTCAGATATGTTAGGAGATGATTAAGCTAACACTGAAAGCACACATGCACCAAAGAGTCAACAGTTGCTTGTCAGCAAACTTGTGTTTTCCTCTTAACACTGAATCCAACGATGTAACGTTGTCCTTGGACCCCTTTAATACTATTAGTAGTATCCTAGTTAAAACAATCTTGCTTGGATATTGCTAATTGTTCTACTGTTTCCCTATGTTATCCAAAGTAGGTGAAACCATTACCTCCTTTGGTTGCTATGCTGATATGTAGCTTAGCATTTATCCTCCAGATAAGACAGCGGCTTGAATCATCCTTTTGTGAGTGTAAGCCCAGGGGCAGGATTCAATCAGCTTTCAAAGCACTGCAGATTTTCTTGTCACGTTAGAACGTATACATCTGTCTTCCTTGAGTATAATTTTGGTACAGAACTTGTGGTGAGCCTTAAGGCAATTGGCCTCTGACATGGTTTGCAGAGGCAAATTGCTAGCTGTTTGACTTATGTCTAAAGTTTCCAGTCTACACTTGCCACCTCTGCAACCCTCTCATGATTTGTGCCCATGTTTTGTTGGAGAAGGGGGTCATGCTCAAATTAACAGATAACTAATTACTGGAGACTTCTTGACTGTGTAATTTAGTTGATGTGGGAAACTCTTGAGAATGTGCACAGGTGTAGAACAGAATCATACTATTGGTTGAAGAACTCATGTAACTCTTGACTTTGTGTGTAGCTGCTTTCCTCTTTGCTTACGTGGGTAAGTACCATGCTATGCACTTTTTATTCAACCTCCTTGAGCAAGAGTGGGGCCTTGAAGGCCATTTCATTGGCTTCAAGTGAAGAAATTGATGAAAATAATTGGAGTAAACTGTGCTACATGAACAATCACTGCGGATTGCATTATTTTCCTTACTTGCACTGAAGGTCGTAGTATTTACCCTGCCTTTCTACTATGACGTACTACATAACCAACCTACTCATCTGAGAAAGGAAATCTCTCCCTACCAACTCAGGTTCTCTTGGGTCTCTTTTCACCTCTTATTTTGAGTGCGAAGACAGAAGACATTGAGGATGAATCTAATTCTATATACATTTTGAGGGATCACCCTCCCATCCCCAGTGTCTTGGACAGGCACATATGGATCCCATTCTAGTTACCCTCAATAACCGGTTGGTGGACTTTGTGACCTGATCTTCGCTGTCTATGGTGGATCTGGGTTCCATTTGTCATCCTGCCTCTCTTCAGCGATAGCCAACTCTGCAGGGACAGGTTGTGGAGAGGGCAGCTACAGCGGAATGTGTCTACCAATGGTTTATGGCCATGGGCAGTTCGATAATTGTCTTTTTAGGACATTGAGTGCCCGAGGATCCTATTCCATGTGTCTGGTAGGTGCCTGCCCCAAGATTGAGACACACTATCAACACCTTTCTGATCTCCATGTTCTTTTTAAAGGTGTGGTCATATCAGAGCCCAGTTCCAAGTGCTGCTGACTGGCAGTACCCTCACAGCCTTCTTCAAGCTCTATCAGTTCCTGAAAGGCAATTGACCGACCAAATTTGCTAGAACGTTCTACTGTTTACAACATTTGTTTTGTAAGTATGCTGTGTGCTCTGTTTCCTGCCTGGTAGTCAGAATATTGCATTGTGTTCTTTTTAAAAGACTGTGTTTTGGTTCCAGTCATACTTTGAACAGTGTTTGGAAAAAACATTGTACATTGTTGGGACAAAATATTGTATCAACAATGTTGTGGACAAAAAAATTGTGAAGGTACCTTTCTATGGGTAGGCAAAGGTTATGTGGCATTTGTGGCTGTAGATACACATGCTCAGCCTAATCCTGCCATCGACTGTTGAGTCTGGAGTGTTGCAAGTTGTTTTTCTTTGAAAAAGCTTTTCGAATCACAAGATTGAGTGGCTCCTCTTCTCGGTGATATTGCGCATGGGCATTGACTCCTGTGTTAGATTGTTTTCTCTTCACTCTCAGGTTTGGATGTTTGTTCCTCAACTCTGTGTCTTCGACTCCGGTACGGTTCTCTCCTATTCTTACTGTTACGATGGTATTGTTTCGATCGCACATTTATACTCCTGCGCCACCTGTAAATTTCATTGGTTTGGGCTTCGACCAATCTCCCTTTCGGGCATTGCCATTGTCTCGGGCCCACCTTCTGCGTGTTTCTGGCATCGGCGAAAATCAGCAAAATGTTCTTCTGTTGGAACATACACCTTTTCATTTTTTGTCTGCGTTGCCTCGCAAAATATCCTCATACTGACCAACACCTTGTGTGCAACCTCGGCCGACTGCGAGGCTTGCAAGTCATTCAGGTCGAAAAAGACTCTTCTGGACCGGAGGGCTCGATGACTTGAAATGGCACAGAAAACTTTGGTTGACACCCCTGATCTCTTTGGGGAAGAACACACTCAAGAGAAAGGAGCCTTCTCCATTGAAGATAGCTCTGACTCAAATGTGGAGCTCGGTATCGAGACGCAGGAATTACCTTCTGCCCAGTGCATGTGTACTGTGGCCCCAGTTCTCCCACCCAAGCCCTCCAAAAAGTCCCTGCTATGATTCTGTAGGTCACCGGATCACCACTTCCTCCTGGCTATAGTACTGAAAGGCTGCCTCAGCTGCCTTGCCTTGGGACCCGGCGACAAAGATTGCTGCAAAGGCTAATCCCTGGCTTCGACCTCAGGCTTATTGGGCCGAGAAACTATTTTGCTGTCCATCCGAACCTCGGCAGTGACCCGGCAGCCACTTCCTTTGACCTCGGCACGGACAAAAATTCACAAGATGGATCCTTTGGTGCCGAAAGACTCCAGCCAGAATTCCCCACCACTCTTTCACCTGTCCAGCCGATCCTCCGGAAAATGAACACTAAGCAAAGAAAACTATACATCCAAGAAGAGATTGGTTGCATTATTGGAACTCCTGCCTCTTCTACACCTTCAAAGGTGAAGTTAACTTTGAGGAGGCCTTGGACATACCTATCGCTCCAAGTAAAAAGACAAAGGACAAGGCCACCAGCCCGGCCTATTATCCTTCTCCTGCTCCTTGTCCTCCTTCATCACCACCACCTCCACCTCCTTCCTCTGCTTACACTCCACCACCAAAAACCCCTACACATGACACACTTGAGGATACTCCTCAAGGGTCTTCACACTCTTACACTGGATAGTTTGGGGGACCATTAGATGACAATGACCTGTGGGATGCTTGTGACCTGGATCTCACTGCTCCCAATGATTCATACCTTTATCCTGCTTGCTCCTTCCCTCCAGAAGTTACCACCTCATGCCAGCAGGTTATCTCTAGGAACCCATAGAGCAGGTATTTTTATGTGACACCCTTTCTTCAACCCACAGGGACACCCATTTCCTCACCCTGCTTCCTGGCATGAGGCGACATACTGAGGATATATTCAAGGAGTCAGTCCATTCTAGCGTAATAACATCCCGGGTGGATAAACAAAATAGAAGGTGACTCCCTCAGGTCCTCTTTTTATTAGGAGTCAAGTTCCACCTGACTCTTGTTGCCGCCACAGACCATAAACGGGCAAATAGTCAAGCCACTGGGGACTCTCCTCCTTCTGAATAGGAATGCAAACACATTGATCCTTTTGGGAAGACGGTGGCAGCGCAGGCCACAACCATTGGCACATTCCCAATTCGCAGGCTTTTTTGGCCCGCTATGATTGGATGAATTGGGATGAAATGGAAGAACTGTTGCTGTACCTCCCAGAAAAACACAGCAAAAGGGGGAACAACTTGTCATTGAAGGACAAATTATCACCAACAACTCCATACAGTGCACCCTTGATGCAGCAGACCAGGGATATAAAAATCCTCTTAAGAAGCCACGCATGGCTTCAGTTTTCTGATTTCAAACCAGAGGTCCAGCAGACACTTTTTTATATGTCCTTTGATAAGGAACATTTATTCAGACCACAGGTAGACACAACATTAGACAAGATGAAGAAAGACACCGATACAGTCAAGGCGATGGCTGTGTTACAAACTCCCACACACAAGGGCTCCTTTTGTCACTCAGGCTGTAGAGGAACATACAATTCCTCTTTCACTGATTTCTCTGCATCCCAACAAAAGCAACCCCAACCCTTGACACCAGAGGGTATTTCAGATTCCTTTATAGGGACAAACAACAAGGGTAGACGAAAGGGTGCTGCAACACGCAGATCAACATCCAATGCAAAGCAGTGACTACTTGCACCTTTCCCCCTGACAATACAACTCCTGTTGGGGGAAGACTACAATACTTCTACCCAGTCTAGGACACGGCTATGGTCTGGGGCTCATTACCACACCACAGATTAACACAGGGGCACCTATCACTTATCAAGCAAGAGGTACAAGACCTCTATCCTCAAGGGGGCCATAGAACCCGTTCTTCTGCAACACCAAGGTTAAAGAGTATACTCCCTGTACTCTCTAAGCCCCAAAAAGGACAGGTCTCTGAGACCAATACTAGATCTAAGACCTCTAAACAAATACATCCTATCAGAACACTTTCATATGGTCAATCTACAGAATGTGATTCCACTTTTACAAAAAGGGCAATTTTATGGCAACTCTAGCTCTAAAGGATGCCTACTTCCACATACCCCTACACCCTGCACACCGAAAACACCTAAGGTTCGTATTAGCAGTCAAACTTTATCAATTCAAAGTTCTTCTGTTCGGGATGACTACCGCACCTCGTGTAATCACAAAATGATTAGTCGTGGTCGCAAAATGTCCATGTGTTCTCTTAGCTGGACGATTGGCTCATCAAAGCCAATACACTTCACCAGTGCCAATTACATACTCAGATGACCTTGGATATACTTCACCAACTATGGTTCACTATAACCCAAATCCCACCTCCAGCCTCTACAAGTTCAACAGTGCTAGGGAGCAATACTGAACACACAGCTAGGGTTAGTGAACCCCAATCCTGCTCGCATTCGGAATTTTGATATATTTCTGCCTTAGTTCCTAGAAAACCAATTCTACACAGTAAGAAAATTCATGTGTCTACTAGGGATAATAACTTATTGCATTGCAATAACACCCCATCCACCATGCGGGATTACACATGCGTCCACTACAGCAGTGTCTAACTCGCCAATGGTCTCAGTCACAGAGTCATCTGGAAAATCTAATGTTGATAGACCACTGCACTCACTGTTCTCTGCAATGGTTGAACACCAGAAACCTGTTAAAGGGACGTCTTTTTCTGACCTTGTTCCTCACATCACATTAACAACAGATGTATCACAGATGGATTGGGGTACCCACCTACAAGACCTGACAGTACAAGGTCTTTGGGATGCCAAACATCAGTCTCTACACATCAACTACCTGGAGCTTCAGGCGGTATTCCGAGCACTGAAAGCTTTCCATCCTCACCTGCCTCACAAGGTTGTTCTGGACCAGAAGGCAATATGAAAGCCATGTATTACTTATAAAAACGGGGGGACACAGTCTTCACTACTATTACATCTGTGTCAGACCATATGGAAGTGGGCTCTTCATCACAACATTCATTTGTTAGCGTAATACCTCCCAGGGACGGACAACGATTTTTTGCAGACTTGCTCAGCAGGATGCAGCAACAAGTCCACGAATGGGAACGCTACCCACAACTCCACCACTCTCGCTTCCAACAGTGGGGTTTCCTTCAGATAGACCTCTTTGCCGCAGCAGAAAATGCAAAATGCACAGACTTTGCTTCCAGATACCCACTATCCAAGAGCAATGCACTATGGATGAATTGGTCAGGTATATTTGCCTATGCTTTCCCTCTCTCCCTCTTATTCCATTTCTTATTCGGAGGCTCCAGCAAATGTCTCTTACTATGATCCTTGTAGCTCCCACCTGGGTTCGTCGACGCTGGTTCACAACACTCATAGATCTCTCAGTAGTTCCTCACGAGACAGGTCTTCACCAGGCTGACCTTCTCACTCAGACCCCAATTCGCTCAACCCAGCAGTTTGGCTCCTGAGGTCATAGAGTTTGGCTACCTTCGCTTGCCACCAGAATGTATAGACTTTCTCATGGAAGGTGGATTTGTTACTCAGGTGTGTTAGTGCTCTCCAAGCATTAACCGTAGAAGAACCTTTCTCCCAAATCCATAGAGAAAAAGTGGTTCTTCAAGCTAATCCTAAATTACTACCTAAGGTAGTTTCACTGTTTCATCTCAGTCAATCCATTGATCTCGCTGTTTTCTTTTCCTAACCAGATTCGGTTGCAGAAAGAGCTCTACATACTTTAGATGTCAGAAGAGCACTAGTGTTCTACAGCGATAAAACGAAAACTTTTAGGAATACAAAACAACTCTTCATAGCCTTTTTCTCCACCTCACAAAGGCAACTTTATATCCAAATCAGGCATACCCAGGTGGATAGGCAAATGTATTGAAACTTGCTACATTAAGGCCAAAAGACCTTTACCTGTTCCTCCCAGAGCACATTCCACTCGTAAAAAGGGAGCAACTATGGCATTTCTTGGAAACATTCCCATAGCTGACATTTGAAAGGCAGCTACGTGGTCTACACTGCACACATTTACCAAACTCTACTTTGTGGATGTTTTAGCATGCCAACAAACCAGCGCAAGTCAGGCACTTCAAACTACTGCAGTTGCTACAGGCCTGCCACCGCTTCTAAGGAGGAACTGCTTTACAGTCTATGCAGAGCATGCGTGTCTACAGCCACACATGCCATTGAAACAACTATGTTACTAATCCTGTAAACATCTGTTCATGGCATGTAGTGCTGTAGATTCACATGCACTCTCCCTCCACCCCAGACGCCTCTAGCCGTTGCAGTTACATTGTATAAATATTTGTATTAACATTTAGCATGGACATCTCTTCTCTTACAAATTAATTTCACTCCTTTCTCACCCGCCTGTGGTAAAACAATCCAACACAGGAGTGGATGCCCATGTGCAATATCACTGAGAGAAGCAGTCACTCGATCTTGTCACTCAAACAACTTCTTCGAAGAACCACTCTGGACCCAACACTAGATGGTAAGAGTATTCAGAGCATGCAAATCTACAGCACTACATGCCACGAACAGACGCTTACAGGTTACATAACATAATCCTTTTACTACACTTAACTCTACATATATGCACCTTGACGATATATATCTCTTGTAGGTAAGTAAATGTGGAGTTGGGAATAGTAAATCAATATTTAGCTATTTAAACTTGCCTTCTCGATATTTGGTCCTCATTATTTTTGACACAGTGGTGGTCATTCCAACCCTGGCGGTCGGTGTTAAACCAGCGGCCAAACCGCAAACAGGCTGGCGGGTAAAAAAATGGAATTCCGACCCTGGTGGAAACCGCCAACAAAGACCGCCACATTACCACACAGCCCGCCACGGCGGCACAAAAAAACAGCGCAGCGGTCACCGCCAACAGACAGGTGGGAGTCAATGTCCCGCCCACCTTATCACAACACACCAATCCGCCACCTTTTCCGGGGCGGTAGCCCCGCCGATAAAAACATGGCGGAAACAGCCATTTCAAACGGAAAACGCTCACCTCCATACACCCCACGAGGAATCTGGACAGCATGGAACCCGAACTCCACATCCTCCCAGCGATTGTCTTCCTGCTCCTCTACCAGGAGCACGAACGCCGGCGCAGAAGACAACGGTGAGTACAGCACCTACGACACAGGGGAGGGGGGAGGAGAAAATATTACGGGGACACACATACGCGACACACCCCCCCCTACCCTCACCCACTACAACACACACATCAATGCACAGTAATACATCACAGTTACCCCCCCCCCCCAAACCCCCTGGAAGAATGCAAAGACAAAAGGAAATGATTCTAAACATTGGAATATATTGTATTACTGGCAGAATTATATATATATCTACACATCAAAAACACTTATATACATATATGTACAAGTCCGAGCATTGTAGCATGTATTGTCCGTGGACCACTGGGCCCAAATCACATGGGCAAAGCCCACACAGGATACCTGACTCCAATGGAGAGAACACTGCAGGGGCATCAGATAGGAAAACTACAGGCACCTCAGGGGGAAGGGAAGGGGGGGCACCTCAGCCAGATGAGTGCACGACGCCAGATCCACAATGGGCCTCCATGGCCACTGTTCAATCCTGGGGAGTGAAAAGCCACAGTCTCTCAAGTCTCTCCAGTGGGTGGGTTGCCCACTGTGCCATCCTGGGGAGTGCAAAGCCACAGTATCTCAAGTCTCTACAGTGGGTGGGTTGCCCACTGTGCCATCCTGGGGAGTGCAAAGCCACAGTCTCTCAAGTCTCTCCAGTGGGTGGGTTGCCCACTGTGCCATCCTGGGGAGTGCAAAGGCACAGTCTCTCAAGTCTCTACAGTGGGTGGGTTGCCCACTGTGCCATCCTGGGGAGTGCAAAGCCACATTCTCTCAAGTCTCTCCAGTGGGTGGGTTGCCCACTGTGCCATCCAGGGGAGTGCAAAGCCACAGTCTCTCAAGTGGATGCATGTTTCCACTGGTTCTGGAGGGGGACTGGTGCCCAGAGTGCTCGTGCAGCCCTGCCCGACACAGATGCGGGCCTGCCCCTGCCGCTAATGGGCCAGCGGTGCTTGAGACGGCGGTGCCCAGTTCAGCTGTGCTTGAGATGAAGGGCCCAGTTCAGCGGTGCTTGAGACGGCGGTGCCCAGTTCAGCGGTGCTTGAGATGAAGGGCCCAGTTCAGCGGTGTTTGAGATGAAGGGCCCAGTTCAGCGGTGCTTGAGACGGCGTTGCCCAGTTCAGCTGTGCTTGAGATGAAGGGCCCAGTTCAGCGGTGCTTGAGACGGCGGTGCCCAGTTCAGCGGTGCTTGAGATGAAGGGCCCAGTTCAGCGGTGCTTGAGACGGCGGTGCCCAGTTCAGCGGTGCTTGAGACGGCGGTGCCCAGTTCAGCTGTGCTTGAGATGAAGGGCCCAGTTCAGCGGTGCTTGAGACGGCGGTGCCCAGTTCAACTGTGCTTGAGATGAAGGGCCCAGTTCAGCGGTGCTTGAGACGGCGGTGCCCAGTTCAGCTGTGCTTGAGACGGCGGTGCCCAGTTCAGCTGTGCTTGAGATGAAGGGCCCAGTTCAGCGGTGCTTGAGACGGCGGTGCCCAGTTCAGTTGTGCTTGAGATGAAGGGCCCAGTTCAGCGGTGCTTGAGACGGCGGTGCCCAGTTCAGCGGTGCTTGAGACGGCGGTGCCCAGTTCAGCTGTGCTTGAGATGAAGGGCCCAGTTCAGCAGTGCTTGAGATGAAGGGCCCAGTTCAGCGGTGCTTGAGACGGCGGTGCCCAGTTCAGCTGTGCTTGAGATGGCGGTGCCCAGTTCAGCTGTGCTTGAGATGAAGGACCCAGTTCAGCGGTGCTTGAGACGGCGGTGCCCAGTTCAGCGGTGCTTGAGACGGCGGTGCCCAGTTCAGCGGTGCTTGAGATGAAGGGCCCAGTTCAGCGGTGCTTGAGACGGCGGTGCCCAGTGCAGCGGTGCTTGAGACGGCGGTGCCCAGTTCAGCGGTGCTTGAGATGAAGGGCCCAGTTCAGCGGTGCTTGAGACGGCCGTGCCCAGTTCAGCTGTACTTGCGATGAAGGGCCCAGTTCAGCGGTGTTTGAGATGAAGGGCCCAGTTCAGCGGTGCTTGAGACGGCGGTGCCCAGTTCAGCGGTGCTTGAGATGAAGGGCCCAGTTCAGCGGTGCTTGAGACGGCGGTGCCCAGTTCAGCGGTGCTTGAGATGAAGGGCCCAGTTCAGCGGTGCTTGAGACGGCGGTGCCCAGTTCAGCGGTGCTTGAGATGAAGGGCCCAGTTCAGCGGTGCTTGAGACGGCGGTGCCCAGTTCAGCTGTGCTTGAGATGAAGGGCCCAGTTCAGCGGTGCTTGAGACGGCGGTGCCCAGTTCAGCTGTGCTTGAGATGAAGGGCCCAGTTCAGCGGTGCTTGAGACGGCGGTGCCCAGTGCAGCGGTCCTTGAGACCGCGGTGCCCAGTTCAGCGGATCAGGCCATGGCGTGCAGGTCATTTGCCACCTGTCCTGTGGCTGGCGGGGCCTTCCTGCCCATCTGTCGGGTGGCTGGCGGGGCCTTCCTGCCCATCTGTCGGGTGGCTGGCGGGGCCTTCCTGGTCTGCAGTACCAGGCCTGTTGGTGTCCTCCTGCCCACCTGGGATGGGGCTGGCGGGCCCTCCTGGCCAGCTGGGCTGATGGCGCTCTCCTCGGGCGTGCCGCCCTTCCCAGCCTTCCCTGTTCGCCTGTGGCCCTTCCCCACCTTGGGCGGTGTGCCACCTGCCTCCACACTTTGTGCCGGAGCCATGGTAGGGATTTTAGTACCTGGTGTTTTCACCCTCTTGCGCCGGCCGCTGACTATCTTCGGGTGTTTCTCCGGGGGTGGGCTGCCCGTGCCTTGGCTCCGTACTGAACTGGCTGCCCTTGGAGGTGGGGGACTCCACAGTCCATGGCAGACTGTCATCACAGGGCCCGGTTTTGTGGTGGCTGAGGTGCTGACTGGAGTCCTATGAGATGGACGGGGTGGGGGTGTTGTAGGGAAGAGGTTAAGTTTGGACAGGAGTAGCAATTTAGGACCAGTGGGACGGGTAGGTGTAGTGGGTATGGGAGTGGAGGAAGAGGTTGTGGTTGTAGGAGTCTTAAGTCTGGTGTCTTTGGGTGCAGGTGCTTGGGCTGGAGGCTGTCGTGAGGTGGATGGCTGTTGGGTGGGTGGCTGCCTGCGTTTGTGTATCTTGGAAGAGGGGGTGACAGACACACTGGGAGAGGACACAGGGGACGTGTAAATGGTAGTGGGGGTGGTGACTGCACGTGTGCGGGGGGTTCCGGTGTGTGTGCTGGTGATGGACGTAGTGGCTGAAGATGTTGTGCATGCAGGTGTGAGTGGAGACGTGACAGGGAGGGAGGAGGGAGATGAGGAGGAGGGGGACACAGTGGAGGCAGTGGGTGTTGATATGTCTGTATGTGGATGTTGCTTGGGTGAATGCTTGTGTGATGTGTGGTGCTTATGTCTGGATGAGATTCCCTTGGGTGTTGAGGTGTGTGCAGGCTGGTCTGATGGTGTGTCTGGGATAGGCAGAGGTACAGGTGATAGGGTATGGGTGGAGGAAGTTGGAGGGGGAGGCTAGAGACAGGGACAATTGCTGCCATCAGTGCTGAGGCCAGAGTGTTGAACGATCACTGAAGGGCAGCCTGACCAGAATGAATGCCCTCCAGGTATGCATTACTCTGGTGCCCCTCTCTTTCGACACCCTGGATGGCATTCAAAATGGTAGACTGCCCAACAGTGAGCGTCCTCAGGAGGTCAATGATCTCCTCACTGAGGGCAGCAGGGGTGACTGGGGCAGGGCCTGAGGTGCCTGGGGCGAAGGAGATGCCCACCTTCCTGGGTGAGCGGGCATGGGGCAAACGCTGAGGGGCTGCTGGGAGGGCGGTGCTGGTGCGCTGGGTGGCGGCTGTACCTGTTGTTGCGGGGGGCACGGATGTTGCCACCACCACAAGTGAGCTCCCTTCAGAGGACGAGTCTGTGTCACTTATGTCTGCCCGAGTCCCCGCTGTGGAGCTCCCCTCGCCCTCTGTCCCACTGGTGTATTCTGAATCTGTTGCATGGCCCTCCAGGGCCATGTGGGATGCAGCTCCCTCGTGCTCCGATGCCACTTCTCCTCCGCCTGATGATGCTAATGCACACATGAACAGAAAGACCACAAAAAAGGGGGGGGGAGAAAATAAAGACATGTTGAGTGCATGCATTTGCGACACCTTTGGCTGACAGGACAGACACAGAAGCCCCCTGCACTACGCCGCGCACTTGGGGTCCACTACTCAATCCGTGTGACATGGCCTACAAGCCTATGGACGACATCTGCACACATAGATGACACAGGGCCATGAATAGCTGTACTTGGCACCCTACAGAGGTGGGGGGGCGGGGGCACAGGGCCATGCCTTACGGAGGGGCCTAGCCTACAGAAATCGCCCTGGCCTAGGGATACCCACAGCCCTCCTCCCCCACCCAGACACCTCCACTGCGCGCAAAGTCACCAGGATGAGAGTGTACTCACCCCCTTGTGTCTGCTGTGATGTCCTCACGCGCCCATCCAAATCGGGGTAGGCCACCGCCAGGATCCGGGACATCAGGGGGGGTCAAAGTCCGACTGGCACCCCTCCCACGTTGGGAGGCCATCCCCAGCTGAGCCTCTGCCGTCTTCCTGCTCCAGCGTCGGATGTCCTCCCATCTCTTCCGGCTGTGGGTGCCCCGTCTGTGGTGGACCCCCAGGGCCCGGACGTCCTTGGCGATGGCACGCCAAATATCGATCTTCTGGTGGGCGCTGACCTATGTGAAATGTACAGGGGTAGAAAAAGAGTCATCACCTTCTGCACCCTCAATGTGAGTGGCCCCCCATCCCTACCCTTGCCATGTGGCACATCCTGTCATCCGTCGTTTGATGCATGCCTCATTCGCTCCCCTCCCCACCATCTTTCATCCACCCGACTCAACACAGCCATTGCCCCCAAAGCATGGTCACAGTGTACTTACCTGTTGGTCTGGAGGACCGTAGAGTAGCGCATACTGGGGGAGGACCCCATCCACGAGTTTCTCCAATTCCTGAGCAGTGAAGGCAGGGGCCCTTTCCCCAGTCGCATGAGCCATTGTCTCTTCCAGACCGAGGTCACAGCAGCACTTGCAGTGTAGGTCCTCTCCTGTCGAAGATCAGGTATCGAGTGATTAAGCAGATAGAAAATGGCGGTCACGCCCGTGGCGGTGCGTATTGCGGCGGTGCGTACCGCGACCGCCGGCGCACATCGTCATTGGCTCCTGAGACCCATAGGGTTCAATGTTAACCAATGCGGTTTTGCACCGCGGTCTTCGACCGCCTACCGCCACGGTGTGCCACGCCAGCGCATTTACCTCACATCCCATTGTCACACTTCACAGGTCAGGCAGCCGCCATTTCAAGGGCCCACATGGCTTACTTTTAACTGCGTCACACATACCTAGCCCTTGCATCAACACTCATACAAACCATTCAATGCATTGGGAATCGTGTTATGTGCAAGCTGTGGTTACGTACCTGTGGGTTGAATTACTCTGTGCTCACTGTTGTCCTTCATAGGCACCGTCCGCTGGGACATGCGAGGAGATGGAGGAATCTTCCCGTGTACAGACCGCTGGTAGACCTGTCGACAATGGAGGAAAGACATGTCATACTGACATACAGGCTTGACCGAGCCACTATTCATGAACTGTGTGCCCAGCTGGAGCCAGACCTGATGTCACCCATCCGCCAACCCACAGGGACCCCACCTCTAGTGCAGGTGCTGTCAGTACTACATTTCTTTGCAAGTGGGTCATTTCAAACAACAGTGGCCATATCATTAGGGATGTCTCAGCCTATGTTTTCCAAGGTGTTGTCCAGAGTGTTGTCTGCCCTTCTAAAACACATGCGGAGCTACATTGTTTTCCCTGAGGTGGAGGACTTGCCTACAGTGAAAGGTGATTTCTATGCCCTTGGACATATCCCCAACATCATAGGAGCCATTGATGGGACCCATGTGACTTTAGTACCCCCCCCACAGGAGTGAACAAGTGTACAGAAACAGAAAGAGTTATCATTCGATGAATGTACAGATGGTGTGTTTGGCAGACCAGTACATCTCCCATGTTAATGCCAAGTTCCCTGGCTCAGTGCATGACGCCTACATCATGCGGAATAGCAGCATCCCTTACGTGATGGGTCAACTCCAGAGGCACCGGGTGTGCCTATTAGGTGACTCTGGTTACCCCAACCTGTCATGGCTACTGACCCCAGTGAGGAATCCCCGGACCAGGGCAGAGGAACGGTACAATGAGGCCCACGGGCGAACTAGGAGGGTGATCGAGCGGACCTTCGGCCTCCTGGAGGCCAGGTTCAGTTGCCTCCATATGACAGGTGGATCCCTATTCTACTCACCAAAGAAGGTGTGCCAGATCATCGTGGCCTGCTGTATGCTTCACAACCTGGCTTTGCGACGACAGGTGCCTTTTCTGCAGGAGGATGGTCCAGATGGTGGTGTTGCAGCAGCTGTGGAGCCTGTGGAGAGTGAAGACGAGGAAGCCGAAGAGGACGACATAGACAACAGGAACACAGTAATACAGCAGTATTTTCAATGACACACAGGTAAGATTCCAACCCGGCATATTACATATACTTAACCCCTACTACCTCTCTACTGTCTGACCTTTTCCCCCAGTCTATGGTAACTGAGTTGTGACTTTCCCTTCCAATTTCAGAGATGTGGGCCATACTGCGTGACATCTGCTTGGTTTCCCCATGGACTACAGCTGTGTGACAGTGGTATGTTGGCATCACAATGTAAATATGCATTTATGGACGTTTATGTCTAATACATTAGTACAAATTCACAGCCAGACTCCTGATTTGGGGCAATAACTGTGTTTATTTCAGTGCTCTATATTGGTGGGTGATTGCAAATCGGTGAGGGGTGATGGTGGAGGATTGTCCATGGCAGAGTCCAGACTATTAGTATCACAGGTGCATTGTCCAAATGCCTGTGGAAAATGGAGCATGGGCAGTATAAGAATGGACAGGGTGTCAATGTGGGACAGTGGGATGACAATCAGGGAGGTATCCTTTCCTGGCGGGGGTCTTGGCATCTTACTCTGTCTTCTTCCTGGATCTCAGGGCCCGCTTGTGGGGTGGTTCTCCTTCTGCAGGGGGTGGGGTGCTGGTGGCCTGTTGGTCCTGTGGCTGTGCCTCCTGTCCACTAGCGCCGGCAGAGGTGGTAGGCAGTTCTTGGTCCATGCTAGTGTCAGGGGCCCTTTGTCCTGCTACAGTGTCCCGCAATGTGGTGACTACCTGATTCAGAGCCCCTACAATGGTGGCCAGGGTGGAACTGATGTTTCGTAGTTCCTCCCTGAACCCCAAATACTGTTCCTCCTGCAGAAGCTGGATCTCCTGAAACCTGGCCAGGACCGTCGCCATCGTCTCCTGGGAGTGGTGGTAGGCTCCCATGATGGAGGAGAGGGCCTCGTGGAGAGTGGGTTCCCTTGGCCTGTCCCCCCCGTCGCACAGCAGCCCTCCCAGTTCCCCTGTTTCCCTGGGCCTCTGTCCCCTGGACCGTGTGCCCACTACCACTGCCCCCAGGTCCCTGTTGTTGTTGGGGTGGTGGGTTAACCTGGGTGCCCTGTAGTGGTGGACACACCGCTGATTGACGTGTCCTGGGGACAGAGGGATGGGCCCACTGGGTGGGTGCGGTGCTGGTGTTCCCAGAGGGGGGAAGGTCTGCTATGGGCTGTGGCTGTGTGAGGGGAACCGACTGTCCCGAGGTCCCCGATGGGCCGGGCTGGTCATCTAGATCCAGGTCGACAGAGGTGCTGTCCTCACTGTGGGCCTCTTCTGGGGGTGGAGTGGACATTTGTGGATCCTCCTGCGCGGTGATGTGGCGTTCGGGTCCTGCAGGGGTATAAAAGTATGGTTATTGCATTTTTTTGTGCCATAGCGTGTAATGGGTGGGTTCCCTTGTACCTCAGTGCTGGAATTCCCGTGTGGGGGCTTTTGGGCCGGTGATTTGGTGGGGGATGGGTATGTGCAGTGGGCATGCTTTGTTGATGGGTGTCCATGCTTTGTGGTCGCATGCAGGGTGTTGGGATGGGTGGGCTGTGATGGTGAGACATTTGCAAGGAGCAGGATGTGATGGGGGTGAGGGTGAGGGTGGAGGTATGAGTTGGTATGCTGGTGGGGTGGGGGGGATGAAGTAGTGATGATTTGACTTACCAGAGTCCATTCCTCCAGATACTCCTGCGAGGCCCTCAGGATGCAGGATCGCCAAGACTTGCTCCTCCCATGTTGTAAATTCTGGGGGAGGAGGTGGGGGTCCGCCGCCAGTCTGCTGCACCGCGATGTTGTGCCTGGATAGCATTGAACGCACCTTCCCCCGTAGGTCGTTCCACCGCTTCCTGATGTCGTCCCTATTTCTTGGGTGCTGTCCCACAGCGTTGACCCTATCGACTATTCTGCTCGATAGCTCCATCTTCCTGGCAATGGTGTTGTGCTGCACCTGTGTCCCGAAGAACTGTGGCTCTACCCGTACAATTTCCTCCACCATGACCCTGAGTTCATCCTCGGAGAACCTGGGGTGTCTTTGCGGTGCCATGGGGTGGTGTGGATGATGTGTGGGGTGGATTGTGTGGTGATGTGTATTGGTGTGTTGTGTGAAGTGCGTGGAAATATTGCTGGGTGAAAGTAAAATGCGCGTCTGGGTGCTCAGTTCTCTTTTTTTTCAGTGCGTGGTCCCGATTCTGTAGCAGTGGGGATTTGTGGGTGATGTGGGTGTGTGTTTTATATTGTGTTGGGTGTGTGGGAGTGGTGTGTGTATGTGTATCAGGTGTGTGTATTTGTAATTGTCCAATGTGGCTGTGTTTTGTAAGTGTTTGTGTATATTGAGCGCGGTGGTGTGTACCGCCAATGGAATACCGCGGGTGAAAGACCGCCGCGTGGATTCGTGTGTCGTGATAGTGTGGGCGTATTTCTGTTGGCGTGACGGTGGAGGTTTGGTCATCGCCAGTTTCTCGCTGCCCTTTGGTGTGGCGGACTTTTGTGGATGTCTGAATTTTGGCGGTTTGCCTGTTGTGGGTCAGAATGACCATGGCGGTTTACCGCGGCCGCGGCGGTATGTTGGCGGTCTTCTGGAAGCGGTAAGCGGCTTTTGCCGCCAGGGTTGTAATGACCCCCAATGTTCTGTCCACACAAAATTTTTAACATCGATATTCTGTTAGACAACCATTTGAATGGCTTGTGAGAATGTCCCCTGACATTGACTACGTACAAGGATACAGATTCTGCCTCAGATTTTATTTTTCCAGTAGCAGATTCATTGGTGCTTCAAGAACAAAGAGTTAAAACCAAAGGCAAGATTGCGGGGATAAATTCAGTGGTTGAGAGCAGAAATGGCAAATGATGGCTGGAATTTTTTTTCTGACTGGTCACCTTTCCAGCCCAATTGTATGAGAATGACTTGTGTGCCGGGCTTGGGGGAAGGACTTTGTTCACACATGGAAAATACACCATTTAAATTCTCTGCTTCCTGAAACACTTTGGAACAACCATCACAAGGATTATTAAATAATCACTGCAAGGATAATTGCAAGGGGAGCAAAGCCCATTGGTAAAAATGTCTTACTGAGTGGAGAAGCAATGTTCTTTAGGGAAATGTAAATGCACTGGGTCGGCCTGCAGCTTGTTAAGCATATCCGGACTGAAGGAGTGCTGTGCAGCACTGGCTACAGGAATAGTGGGTGACGAGCACTTTTACAAACGTCATAAAATAGCAAACTATCAACTAGCGATTCTCTCTTGATATTAGCAATTTGTTGTCTGTTATCTATTCGGAGTGTTTGTCTATGTGCATATATCATAATTATACTGCATTGATGATTCACCAACAATAGTTATCTTCATGACTTCGGAATGATTTTTGTACATGCGGTTCTTGTTGAACTTCCTCTATGAACAGCAGGAGTTCACCCTCTTGGTGCTGTGACTGGTTGGATATAAAATCAAGCCATGACCCCTAATTTGTCACCCAGCTAATATGCATCACAAATGATGTAGCACTCACCAGCAAGTATTTATGGATTCCTATTCAATATGCATACTTGGTCTCTTTCCACAGAATTAGCCATCAGTGTCTCGGAAAACACATTAATTCAAGAAACAAATGCAGAGAAATTGCCCTGTTTCCTAAAAAGAGAAAAGTTGTAGCATTATACATAACACCTTAAATCTTTCTCCCTTTTTGGTACTGGGTAGTTCACAGAAGCAGACACCATACCAATTAAAAATTAACAAATTGAACACCAAAAATGGTATTTCAAAATGATCAGCTTACAAAATGGTGCTCTGTAATAGTGGAACAATGGAGAAGGGAAAAGGAGCAAGCACTTAGTGTAATGTCATGTGAGTGTGAATGACAGAACCCTTTTGGCTCCTGAAAGACTCCGTAGAGTGATGACGTGAAAGTTAGAGTGTGGTGAAGTGAATGCAGGTTTAGAATGTTGAATTTGTGGTTACACGCAGACGAATAAAGACGTGTAATCAGTAGCGCCTACCACTCAATGTGGGGGGTGGGTGGGACGGTGTTGGGGCAGGGGTCAGGAAGGGAGGCCCAGGAAAATGGGAAAAAAGCTTACTTGTGGGGGAAACGCGTTGTCTCCCCTCCGTCTTCATCCTCTTCCTGTTCCCAGGCTCCCAGCCAATCACGATGCTGCTGTCACCAGCAGCGTTGTGATTGGACTGAATGGACTGCCTCGTTGCTCAGATTGGTAGTGGGAGCTTGTGCATGTTCTCTACTTGGCTGGGCAATACAGCTGGGTAGAGAACATGCAAAGTGCGCATGTCTGTTTGGCTAGCCCAACACGTCTGCCCAAACAGACATGCTCACTTTATAGGACAAATGCTCCCTCCCTCCAGTCCAGCCCCACCCGCCCCTTCTCCCAGGAAAAATAAAATTATAATACCGTAGCAATATTATAATTTTATTTTTCCTTTTCCCCACAATCCAGTGGGGCGAAGCTCCTCCGCCTTAGCGTGTAATACATAGGTTTATATGTTGGGTATTCATTGCCGAGTACCCAGTCTGGGTAGGACGCTACAATTAGGAAGGTACAATGAGCGGAGAAGATCAGAAGGTAAAAATATTCTGAGAAAAAATATGTTTCTAGACCTCTCATACAGTCGTAAATGCTCAGATCAGGTGTTCCTTTGGAAACCTCAATAGGTGGTTAGGAGAGTGGGAAACCAGATTTAGTGGGGTAGTGCATCTGTGGAAGAGAGACCTACGCTTCCCTAATGGTGCGAGGAAGAGGGAATTGGAAAGAGAAAATATAAAAAGGTGCAGTGAGCGCCAATATTGCAAACTAATTGTGTGAGTGCAGAGAACCCACCAATTGCTGCTACCAGGCGAAGTATGGCGGATGGACTGATAGCAATATAGTAACTACAGTGAGTAATTTGTGATGTATGCCTCATCCACTTACCATGTTTTCATTTGGGCCGCCTTGCAATATGTTTATCTTTTTGTAAAGCTCAGGGAGATGGTAGATTTATTTCTGCACTTCTCAACAGAATTCACTTCAGCACAGTAATTCCAGTTGGGCTGCACACTAATGCATCTTTTGCACTCTTCCATCAGGTCACTGAACTTTCAACAGTAACAAAAAGCGGCGAGAGTATAAAGATAACCATTACTCTAACTAACAAGCTACCTTCTGGGTCCCCCGTGTGCATTCAGTTTTTCAACATCATCTTCAAGAAGTAAGTAGTGGATAAAGGTGTTCTCTTCTGTGTTGTCCTTTTATGCTCGCTCAAATGGGGAAAGCTATTTGAAATAAGTTCCTAGAAGTAAAATAGTGGGTATAGCGTGTTACCTAATCCTCCAGTCCCGTACCAATTGATGCCCAATTTCTGGTCGTTGGCTGTGGCAAGAGACAGTCAGCTTTCATTCCTCTAATTAAGGTTAACAGAAAACCTTATATTAACCCCATTTTTGAATTAATATTAACTGTTGCCCCCACCCCTAACCAATTTGCAGGAAACTTTGATAAAGGCCTATACAAAATTCTGACCCTGATCCTCACTAACTTGGTGCAGATTGGTCAGGGGTCAAATTTATGAGTGAAGTGAGTTTTTCATAAAGCGTATTATTTACATTTAAAATGAGAATGAAGAAAAACGTCTGAACGATAATAAACTAAAACTTTATCAAATATAAAGAAGTGATTTTATATTCCTCCATGCGCAAACATGGCTTCAATCCCTCTGAAACTTTTCCATGTTTACAGCTTGAAGCAGGGTAAATAACAAACTGCTTAAGCAAAGCCTACAACACCAATGAAAAATTATGTATTTGTGATATCATGTTTTTAGGAGGGTAAAGCCACCGATTTATAAAAAATAAAAAAACAATATTGCTTTTACTAATGACCTGTTCAGCAAATGAAACCTGCCTCAGAATGTTTTAATCTGTTTTAGGGTCCTGAAAATGCTAGCCATGTATCAAGTTGGAAGAAATTATTACAGCCCAAAAGACCCTGTGGAAATTCCCCAACACAAGTATGTTGATTTTCTCTATTTTTCTTTAATGGTTGTGTTATATACACTGTTAACCTACATCTATCACCCAGATGTATTTTGTTTAATTAAAATGACATGCCTGTATAGGGACTCTGTTTGCTTCAAACGTTTTCAGTAAAATTTAACAGAACTGTTGTTACGGTTTTAACTCCCAAAAGTTGTAGATTCTAACTCTACTGCTGCCTAAGTCTTACATCTGTATCCAAAGGCAAGGGTGTGTAATAACACTGGTGGGTGGCAGTTATGTCAATAGCCACAGCTTCCAAAAAAAGTAAAATAATAGCACCTTCCACAACATCAGTTAACGCTGTTACAAGTTGATTCTTTGAAGCGATATATGGCTTTATAAAGAGCTAGGACATAAGCTTAAAATGCTAAAAAAAAATTACGTTTACTGTATGCTTTTGCATTTTTTTATTTGCAAAGAAATTGTCAGTTGACAAGCATAGTGTGCCATCTTGAGTAGTAAAACTGCCATGAAAAGACTGGCGGAGAACGAGGACGTAATCAGCCGGGCAGTTCTGCATGCAGTGCTGCCCTGGCTGATTGCGATCCCCACCTGCCGTCAACGCGTAGGGATCACCGATCCCAGCGGAGACGGCTGAACCCTGGCAGTCTGAGCTCTAGGGTCTTAATGTGTCAGTCGGACCTCGTGAGGCTGGCTGTCTCAAGACTGCCAGCCTTGTAAAGAGGCCCTATGTATGTAAACTCGATATTTAGCAACAGGGACAGGTGTGTGTAAGATTAGCCATGGTTTGTGTGTGATGAAAGGTTTATGATGTGTTGTGCCTTGATACTAATCTCATTCGGCCACTGGGAAAGAATCTGGCCGAACAGGTTTGGCTTCAGGCAGTGGAGTCAGCTTGCCCAGGTCACAGAGGAGTCAGCAAAGGTGTACGTGTCCTTCAGACTCGTTTTCAGCATTAGTCATTGGCCTATGTGAGGGCAATCATAAAATGGCTGTCGTTTAAATGGAACACGAGGGTTCAAGACGGAAACTCTGATATTCGGGTGATTTCGTTACCCGAATATGAATACAATGCTTGTGCATACTATTCTGATCATTCTCGGTCTGCTGATACCAAAATCGTTGTGATACGACGATGTTTATAACACGGGTCCAGAATTTTCTGTACCACAGACCCTCCTTTTGCCCTTACATAGGCAATAACCTATTCTCACGCTAATCTGAGTCCAGGTCTATATTCATAAAGTCGTTGAGATGTTGCTGTAGCATCATCCTATTACTTAGCTCATCCCTTGATACAGGTTTCCTTACACACGATGTAGCACAGAGGCCACATATTGCAGGAGCACACTGTACACACAGACAGGACAGGAAAAGAATGGCTAAGATCATCCCAATGACTACCAGAGTCTTCCATCCCCAGGCGGATATCAGCTTCCAGAACCACCCCATCAATGACCAATCTCCTTTATCCACGTGAATAGACTCGGAGATCTTATGCAGTTTGGAAATGGCCTGGTAGACTGTCGGAGCGTTATCTGGGATGAAAACACAGCAACTTGATTGGATCACTTTACATACCCCACCTCGGTCTGCAAGTATGACGTCTAATGCGACCCTGTTCTGAAGAGTCATAAGGCGATCCGACTGGAGCTCAGCAGTCAAATTACTAAGGGCACCGGCGGTTTCAACTACCGTGGATTCAACCACCTTTGTCAATTGCCTTGTGTTCCTGCTGTTAACCATAGGGCCCCAAAACGGCAGAAAACCCTTTGCGAAATCTCCAAATTCTTGTCCTGTAGTGTCTTCTTTACTTATGACACCTCGAACTATCCTTGTCTTATGGTAATCTGCCGCTGTCGTGTAGGTGGGAGGTAACAGGAACGAAACAAAACATGTGCCTGAGAAGTCAGGAGGCAACCATGTATAGGCTCTATTATGGCAGATGAAATAGGTACCCTTAGCTGCTAAGAACAAAGGAGAAGTCTGAGACGCAAAAACATATGTTTCAGTGCAGATACTTTTCCCTAACTGAGCTCTGGGATTCTTGCCATTACCTTGCAGACATAGGTGACCCTGATGGGGTACAATCCAAATCGGGGAGGATCTCTTTGCTCGCTGGTTCCCACTCAGAGTAACTCCATATCCTGTTATGTTCCATCCAATATATGCTAGTGTCTCATCTCTCGGGATAGTCTCATAGGAAATATCTTCCCTAATCATATCTACTATACCCTTAGCTAGAGCACTATTCTTGTGATTATCTTTCACAGAACGTAGGGGGTTGGCTTCATACGCGTATATGAACACCGTTCTATATGCCCATACAGAACCATTATCGCTGAAAGGCAGGACCAGATAAGGGATACCTTTATCAGTAGTATGGGGCATAAGACCACATACCCAACAGTTAGTTGTGTTCACTACTAATTGGTGTTGGTGTAGAAGCTGAATGAATGAATTGTTGGCAAACTCTAATCTTCTGGCAGACTCGTGTTCAGGCAGGGGGTGAAAAGAATGCGAGGAAACAGTAGAAGGAGGTATGGGCTGTGTAATGGGTGCAAATGTCACTTGAAAAGAGAATAAAACATATCCTATTAAAAACGTCATTACACTAAACAACATGAAAACACATAATATCAAAAATCGTTTCTTTGTCATTATTATACCCATTCTGGCTTTAAAGTCCATCTGTCTGGCAGGTCTCTCATTCTTGAAAAACTCCATCCTCTCTAATTGCTGCTCGTGGTGGTAGGGTGTTCTATGCTAGGGAATGCTTCTGTCAGTCCAGGGCAACTCCCTTAGACCGACCAGAACTGTCGACCTAACGTCTTCAGCTGCACTCCAAAGACTTGGGCAACCACGACCTACAGCTGAACCCGGATGGCGGTTCGAAAAGAAAAAAAACAAAAATAAGAAAGTTTCTCAGATGAGAGAGCCGCACCTTTAAAAAAAAAATAGCAAGGGAACGGGAAAAAAATATTTGTCCTTAGTTCTTGGTCTCAAATTATAATGGCTTTTTCCAGGTACTGTCTGGTTCTGGAACAAGAGTTCAGGCTCTGTAGTGTTCAATCGAATTGACGGTGGCACAGGTTCTTGCTAATTATTGTCACTTTCTCGTTCAGAAATTGTTCCTTTTACACGTGCATCGCTAAATGGCAAAAAATGAGGCACAGTCTCAGTCTCAGAGTCAGCGATCCCCTCCTGGACCCACCGGTCGTACGGTAGAGGAAAAGGGACTCTCTTGCAGTGTACGCCGTAGATCCAGTTCTTTTTCCCTTCCACTCGAACAGCTGATCTTGTTGAGAGAAGGACGAGGTAAGGGCCGGTCCAACGGGGCTGGTCATTCTTTGTCCGCTGGAAGTTCTTGACCAGTACCCATGATCCAGGATCGATAAGATGTCCTGGAGCTTCAGAGACCTGAGGCAGAGTATCGTGAACCTGTTGGTGTAGAACACGCAATTTAGCCGTCAATTCATACAAATAATCAAGCAGTACAGGGTGTTCGATCTCACTGAATTTTGTTGGTCTTGGCACTCCCTATATGTTGGCCGGGCGGCCAAACACAATTTCATAGGGACTAAGTCCCACTCGCGAATGCACAGTCATTCTTGTTGATAGGAGTGCTAAAGGCAGAGCGTCAGGCCATTTAAGACCAGAGCTCGCTTGTATCTTTGCCAACTTCAGTTTTAGCGTGCCATTATAGCACTCTACTAGTCCAGCTGATTGGGGGTGATTTGCAGCATGGAATTTTTGCTGGATACCTAGCCCTTCACATACTTTTTTCATCACTCGACCCACAAATTCACTCCCATTATCACTCCAGACCATTCTCGGCATTCCAAACCTAGGGAAGAATTCTTTGACAAGGGCTTTAGCTGTGGATAAGGCAGTGTTGTCTTTTAAGGGATATGCTTCTACCCATCTTGAAAAAGCACAAACAACAACGATTACGTATTTCAGATTGTTGCACCTTTCCATGTGGATGAAATCTAGCTGCAAAACCTTGAACGGATACGTTGGAGGTGCAAAATGACCAGCTGTAGTTGGGGTTCCCCTACCAGGATTGTATTTCAGACACACCATGCAATTCTTGACCACATTCTCTGCACATTTAGGAATTCCAGCATTTTGCCATACTGGAGCCAACAACTTGCAAATCCCTTTCACACTGATATGGGCCATTCCATGAGCCATTGTCACCACTGCAAGCACATACGCATCGGGTAACAACCATCGCTGATGTTCTGACAAGTCAACCCAACAACCATTTTCATCCAATTTACCCGTACTTTCTTTCCACACACTCAACTCTTTCTCTGAAGCTTCAGCTTGAATAGACTTCACACCCTCTATCGTATCTTCACATATTCCAACGTCACCAACCCATCTTGCGGGGCCTGCAACATACATTCGATTCATCACATCTTTTGCTGTTTCTTTTGCGATTTCGTCAGCAAATGCATTGCCACGACCGACATCATCAGTAACCTTCTTGTGTGCACTGCATTTCACAATCGCAACTTGTAATGGCAAGGTCAGTGACTCAAGAAGCTCATTCACCAACTGACCATGCTGAATTTTAGCTCCATGCGAAGTCAGGAACCCACGTTCTTTCCACAATCGTCCAAAACTATGGGCCACACCAAACGCATACTGGCTGTCGGTATATATGGTCACTTTCATTCCTTTCGATAACACACACGCTCTCGTAAGTGCAATCAGCTCTGCTGCTTGAGCTGAATTATGTGGTATACGTGCAGCTTCAACAATCGTATGCAAAGTTGTGACAGCATATGCTGCAGTCGTATCACCATTTGGAAGCTTGAAGCATGAACCATCCACCCATAAGGTACTACAAGAGGAGTATCTTTAAGATCTACTCTCCCTTTCGTTTCTTCTTCTGTCCTAAGAAAACAATCATGTTGTTCAACATCCTCTGTCTCTACTGAAATCGGCAATAACGTGGCTGGATTCAACGTATTGCACCTCTTTATGTGCACATGACTCGCTAACAGTGTCAACTCGTAACCTGACAATCGAGCACTAGTTAAATGCTGTGTCTTGGTCCTGTTTAACAACGTGTCCACTGCATGTGGAACCATCACAATCAACATATTATTCATCACTAACCCAGCAGACTGTCGAATAGAAACAGCTGCTGCCGCTGTGGCTCTCAAGCAACTCGGCAATGCTTTAGCTACCGGATCCAAAGTCGACGAAAAATATGCGCATGGGCGCTGCTTGTCTCCAAAAGACTGTGTCAGCACTGACAATGCACAACCCTCTTTCTCATGGACATACAGTGTAAAGGGCTTACTGTAGTCGGGGGTACCCAACACAGGAGCCGAACACAATGAATTACGCAATTCGGAAAAACTTTTCTGACAATCTTCAGACCACGGAACGGGATTCGGTGTATCTTTATAGGTCAATGCTACCAAAGGTTTGGCCAGCAAAGAAAAATTTGGTATCCATTGTCTGCAGTATGATGTAATGCCCAAGAAAGCACGTACTTCTCTCTGTGTCTTTGGCACACTCAATTTTGCAATTGCCTGAATTCTTTCTGAGGTCAGTTTCCTTCCCTCCTTCGATAAGAGATGACCTAAGTAGGTCACTTCTTGTCGACAATATTGCAGTTTTGAAAGGGACACTTTGTGATGTAAATCAGACAAATGACGCAACAACAACAAGGTGGCTTCTTTACAAATCTCTTCAGTATCTGTAGCGACTAGCAAATCATCAATGTACTGAATAAGGGTAGCGCCGTCAGGTAAAACAATGGCATCAAGCTGTGTTTTTAAAGCCTGACTATATATTGATGGACTTTCACAGTAGCCTTGTGGAGCGCGTTTGAAGCGGAAACTTCGGCCTCCTAAACTGAAGCCAAAAATATCTCTGCTCTCCTCTGCAATCGGGATGCTGAAGAAAGCATTCTTTAAGTCAATCACCGAGAACCAGGTGGCGGAAGCTGGAATCATAGTCAATAGGGCAGTGATATCAGGAACAACTGGAAACTGTGGCACAACTATTTTATTTACCTCTCTAAGATCAATCACGAGCCTGTAAACAGGTGGCTTAGAGGGGTCAGTATGTTTCAAAACAGGCAAAACAGGACTATTACAAAAGTTGCCTCTTGTCTCTTCAATTACATCTTTTTCAATTAAATCATAAATGATCGCTAGCAACGCCTTTTCACCTTCACTAGAGATCTTGTATTGTTGATGCGTGGTAATTTAACATTGGCTTTCAATGTCACAACATAAGGCGGTATTTCCAACAGACCCACATCATTAGGACCAGTAGCCCAAATGGTATCAGGAAGAAACGACAATTCGGTCGGAAGTTTATCCTTCGACAAATACATTGGAGAGACCATTTTCCTACCCAGTGTAAGTTGTACTCCCGAAGGAGAACAATATAATGTTGCATACAATCTTTTCAACAAATCCAATCCTAACAAGTTTTCACCACAATCTGTCGTCAGAATAAGGGGTGCTTCCAATTCACAAGGTCCAACAGAAAGGGACATAGGACTAGAAATCGGGTTTCTAACCGGGGCGCCAGAAAAACCTACTGAAACATTCATCTCGCCAGACAAAGGTGCGCCAGGGAGTTTTGAGTGCATAATAGAACTCTTTGTAGCACCAGTATCCAACAGAAAAGGCTCCGACACACCTGAGGTAATAGCTTGCTTAATCTCCACAACGGCCCCAACAGCGCTTGGATGCCTGGCTTCACCCTGGGGGTGCTCAGGAGTGGGCGCCTCACAGGGAAAAGCCAGGAGGGGTTCCATAGCGGTATGAGTACAGCGCCTTGAGACCCTAACGGGTGAGTAGTGCGCTATACAAGTGCTAATTTACATTTTTTTTTTACATTTTTTACCTTAACATAAGGTCCATTCTGATCCACTGGAACTAAAAAAACTCCCTCTCTTCGTCTATGGCTGTCCTAGCAATTATTACCTTCCAAGTTCTCATCTTCTGCATAGTAGTCGTCAGCATAGTACTGAGCCGTCCTACCAGACGCGTTATGTTGCTGGTCAAAACTATTCATTGAGTTTTGAGACGGAAAGGAACGTGTGTTCTTGGGGAAACTTCCACGTCCTCTACCTCTATCTAGGAGCTTGTTGAACACCTCGACCTCTTGCGCCAGAAGCACCATTCGTACGCTGTAACAAAATAGGACAACTATACTTGAAATGACCCTCTTCTTTACAATATGAACACTGATTGGGACCTACAGGAACAATTGGTTGAGAAAACTCGAACCTTTGCGAGTTTCTCTGGAACTGTTGAGGTTGCTGATAGTTACTCTGACCACCACGTGGCGGATACGCCTGTTGTAAAAGAACCTTCGTCTTTAATTCTTTTGTTTTCTTGTCTGCTCTATCCTTCTCATCTTTATCCCTATTTTCGTAGTACTGTGCAGTAGCCAATATTTGTGCTGAAGAGGAAACGGCCCAAGAACTCTCTGAATCCTTCAATTTCTTACACAGCTCTGCAAGCAAATTGTGCACAAACTTGTCAACGAACAACCGTTGACCACCTTCTGTACTCATATCTTGACCACTGTGGTCGATAAACGTTTCCTCAAACCTGGTGAAGAAATCAGACACTGTTTCATCTTTCTTCTGCTTACACGCAGACAATTTATCCCAATTCACACGCATCGCAGGCATTAAAGTCTTCATGTAAGTAATGATCCTAGCAGGCAGTTCTGCTACCAAAGGCTCAGGCTTGGCACCACCAACTTGTCTATCATTTGCAGCACTAATATTAGCCCATGAGTCACCTAACTCTTGCGCATGATCTGTATGGCGAATCAATCCCCACAAAGGCTGTGGAACAACATTCCCAAATAACATGTCTGTGTCGGCTAAATTCATAATGCATGAGTCTGCAGTCTGTGATAATTCCTTATAATACCCTGCAGGGCTTTTATGGGGATCAGGCAAAGTCTACTTAAGGGCTAAAACTTCAGCTCGCTTCCACGGAACATGTACCCAAACACGCTGAAAATGAGCTGGGACAGCATCAATTTGATTAGCAACATCAGCCGCAACGGTGTCCTTCCATACCGAAGGGACTTCTCTCATTGGGTACTGTCGCACCTTTTTTTTTAACAGAGGAGTCATGTTGGAACAATGACTGAGAAGGATCCTTATTCATAAAGGACAACAACGTTGCAACTGCTTTCTCAACATCGAAACCCACAATCGTGCCCTTTGCAAACTCAAACCGTACACGGCACAAATCAGGCGGATTTGTTTCCAAATCATTATCTTCCAATTCCTCACAAAGGAAAGCACACATTTTCTCAAAAACGTATCTTTGTTTTGGTGCTCCCCATTGATGGAAGACATCCATAACAGACTCTACATCGTATCTTAAAGGGTAAACAACCCATTTACGCGCCATACGGTCAAACATTTCTCTCTCTTGAGAATTAGGCAGTTGACTACGCGACTGTTTACGCTCCGAATCTGGGGTCACACCAGACGACCCAAAGAGAGGAAATATAAGGCTGGCAACAGTATCTGTCATTCTCTGTCGGACAGAAGGAGAAGTTGATGAAAGAACAGGAGGAAAAACAGAGGGAGGCAAGGCAGACGCAGAAGCAGAAGCAGAGGCAGTATCAGGAAGAACACCAGAAGAGGCAGTCGATGTAGTACATAAAGTCGCAGGAGGTACAGATGGAGCAGGTAGCGAAGTTGGCGGCCCTTGAAGGGGCTGCGCCATAGTAGTAGGAGCCAACTGAAAAGGAGCTGGCGGCTGGGGAAGAACCTGAGGCACAATAACCGGAGGTTGCACAGCTAAAGGTTGCGGAGGTGCTGTAGCATTCTGCGCATAAGGGGGTGGCGACCTCAACAAGTGCGACATTAAAGGATCTTTCTCAAGTTCTTTTGCTGCATCTTGCTGAAGAAGCGGAAGAACTGGATAACATTTATCGGTCACCAATTTACGTTGCCTGTGCAACTGCTCATTCATCTGTTCTTCTTTATCATCTTTAAACTGCATGGCAGCTTGCATTATCGAGATACCCTCTTCCCTCTTATTTCTCTTTGCTAATTTAATTTCCTTCTGTTTGGCTTCCTTACGCCATAGGCGGAAAGAGTCAAACATCGCCGGCCGGGCTTTCTTCTTAAAAAGTTTAACCTCCAGATTATTCAGAATCTCTGTGTCAAAACTACCATATTGGGGCCATTTCAAAACTCCATCTTTCCTGGTGTATCGGATCCATACTTCATTATATGTGAGGGGGCCTATGCCATGTTTCACATATAGTTCATAGGTTGGAGTTCCAATCGGAGGAACCGGACACGAGTCCTCCAATCGGGAATCCCTATTATAACCAAGACAAAACAAATTTCCATATCTGCTAAGACCAGGCATCTTCGCACTCTAGTCTAGCTTCAAACTTCAAAGGATTATCGAATACGATAGTCTCGTGAATACACGAATCCCTCGGCTTTGGTACTTGCAAGTTCCAAATCAAAGATCCCAAGGGGATACCAAACTAAGAACCAAACTAAGGACTGGGAGACGCTCCACTTATACTTAACTGAGGTATCGATGACGTCACCAGAAGACTCGTTTATCGTTTCGCTCTACCAAATCATCAAGGGTCCAAAACAGGGCAAAAGTCAGGGCAGCAGTCCTTCGTAGCCGTCGGAAAGCGGGGAACCTCGCAGCAAAGACTTTCGGACCACGTCGACATACAGGGGTCGATGAAGTGGCGGCCTTCCTCCAGAATTTTCACACGAAGCTCCTCACGAACCTCTGGCTTGGACCGGTACCGCTGAAATCGCCCCACGTTGGGCGCCAACTGAAGTACTGGGTTTTTCAGAACCCAGTGGTGCCAGGGAACACACCCTAAGACTTCGAGTCCTTCCTGTTTCAGACTACAGAAACACAGAGTCTTCTTGGTGAAGTCAAAGATCTTGTTTATTGGCTGCAGCCAGTAACAGGTATCCTAGAAGTACAACACGGTGTATATTCTCAGGAGACTGCTCTCTTTGCAAAGCTAACCTTCTCTTTTATACAAAATATTATGCTTTAGGCAAACATTCCTTATTTTACAGTTGACCATTCACATATTTTCACTACAAAGAAATAGCAGGTTTATAATGACAAGCCCATATTCCAGTTTATCCAGCCCTCAATCAATTACCCGGCAAGGCTTAGTACTTTCATCAGATATCGACGGACCCCCAATATAAACGGGCACCTCCTCCTTGTAAAGCAAGTCATAAAGAAAGAAACAGGGACAGGTGTGTGTAAGATTAGGCATGGTTTGTGTGTGATGAAAGGTTTATGATGTGTTGTGCCTTGATACTAATCTCATTCGGCCACTGGGAAAGAAACTGGCCGAACAGGTTTGGCTTCAGGCAGTGGAGTCAGCTTGCCCAGGTCACAGAGGAGTCAGCAAAGGTGTTCGTGTCCTTCAGACTCGTTTTCAGCATTAGTCATTGGCCTATGTGAGGGCAATCATAAAATGGCTGTCGTTTAAATGGAACACGAGGGTTCAAGACGGAAACTCTGATATTCGGGTGATTTCGTTACCCGAATATGAATACAATGCTTGTGCATACTATTCTGATCATTCTCGGTCTGCTGATACCAAAATCGTTGTGATACGACGATGTTTATAACACGGGTCCAGAATTTTCAGTACCACAACTTTGTCTAATGGGCCACTGGCTGTGGGTTTAGAGCAGCAGATCCAGCTGTGGTTTTCTGCTGGAAAACCCAGCTGTTACCCACCGTACATGGAGGGGGGGTCTTGGATTAGGTGGATAATGATCTCTGCTGATTTATGGCAGTTTCCCTGCTCTTTCAAAATGTTGATGAAACTCTTTATTAAGCATCGACCTTTATACTGCCGTCATGTTCTTGGTCATGGGCAGTGGCGTAGTGAAACATGAGGGGGGTCCCCCTTGCAAAGAACATGGAGGGTCACCCACTCTGGATGCATTGAGGAGCTCTGAGGCCAGGGTGCTGTTCTGAGGGACCCCCTGGAGCTCACAACCTCTCCCTCCACAACTGGGGTGGCAGGGCCTTTGTTACGCCACTGGTCTTGGCAGAACCATTTTGGGTTGTGACCTTTTAGGCTTTACAGGTTTTTAGACTCTTGGTGGTTTCTCAGACACATAGGCAAACCCACTGACATGTCCACTTTTGCGAACTGATCTGCCAAGAAACTAGAGCCGAAATCAGGCACCTGGGCATGCTAAATCTTTTGTCTGGCAACTGCTGATTTATTGAAGTTTGTATGCCAAATATTAGTAAAGTTTTCAAGTTTTAAAATATTAGTCCCAGGAATGCAACTTGTTGAGCCACTTCGATGACTCCTGCAAGACTTTACATTACTCATATTACCCCATGTTATTAGGTTTGTAGCGCATAAATGGTATAACAGAGCTTTGGGTTCCATCTTTAGCCCAGAATTTGCTGGGACCTTCTGGCTTTCTGTTTCTGTCAGAATTTTGCCTGTCCTACTTTCCTACTTAGAAATAAACGATAATTTGCTCTGCATTGAATGTACTTACTTGTGTATGCACTACCTGACTTTCAAACCATCTGTTACTGGTCTGGAACAAGCCTTGACTGCTTGAGTCACAAAAGGTGCAACTTTGTTATCGGGTTAGAGTGCAGTAGCCTCTGTAGTCAGCAGGGCTGGTTTAAACGACAGTACCTGCCCAGTATAAGGCCGAATAACCACCTATTACCCGAGGACTGACATGCTCAGAATTGCTCCTCAAAATATACAGTCTGTGGACCGCCAAACCCGCGGTGCCGGTTGGACCGCTGCACTCATGGTGGTCTGACTGCCAGATTATGACCCTGACGGACCGCCGCCACCGCCAGGATCATGGATCCCGATGGAGTGGTGGCGGTCAGAGTTGTGGTCAGCCTCAACAGCGCTGAGTTCAGCACTGCTGTGCTGATCACGAGTCGTCTTTCTGCCAGCCTTTTGATGATGGGGCAGAGCAGGGGCCCCAACACCACCACACTTTGAATGCTCGGAATGCGCACTGTCTGCTGTGCAGTGGCAGCTCGTGAAAGGGAAAGGGCGTGGCGGGGGGAGACTATGAGAAAATAAATAAATCATTTAAAAAATGTGTCTTATGCGCCGCACCACACCGATCTACTCCACTGTAGGCTCAGGCTCCCAGCCTGCCCTGTGTCCAATCCTAATGCTGCTTTCATGCTGCTGGCAGAATGCATGCAGCATTGGGAATGGACGGGGCACCCAGCCAGGGCGCTCTGAGGCCAAGTGGAAGTCTCTGCCTGCTGTTGCCAACCCAGCAACGCAGTGCCTGCTTTGCCGGGTTGGAGAGAGCCTAGTGTACATGTGTGTTTGGCCACCCCAAGACAGCAGGGCAAACATACATGCGCACTGAGGGGGAATGCGGTGCACTCCCCTTCTGTACCTGTCAGCGCCCTTGGCTGTGCCCCTTTTACAAGAAAACGATAATAAGGTGGGGTCGACGCTCTTCCACTATAGTGGAGGAGCCGCCCCTGCTGCTGTGAAGACAGTGCACATTCCAAGGGTGCTGTAGTGGCCCAGCATTGGCCTGGTCTCTCTTAAGGGGGCCAAGGTCACTGCCGTGGCATTGCTTCCGCCGGTCTGACCGGTGAAAATGTCATAATACGATGTTTCCGCCAGTTAGCCTGGTGGAAACATCATAATACGACTGGGGAGGGGAGGCTGTCGGAATGATGGCAGCCTCCTCCCTTCGGCTTTGGAGGTCGGCTCATTGGACCACCAAAGTCGTAATGAGGCCCATAGCTTCCTCCTCTTCTGCTCACACCGCCAACCAATGCTGATGCAGTACTGCATGCTTTTAGACCGACCATTTTTAAAAATCAAAATCACATCACATGCCTTGGTTATTTTTGTGTTTTTTGCAACAGTTATATAAAGCACGCACCTAGCCCAAGAGCTTTAGAGGACTTTACAACAGAACCAAATGTTATACACTTTTAGTCACAGGAAGACTAAGGGCCTGATTTAGAATTTGGCAGACAGTTTTCCCTGTGACATCCGTGACAGAAATCCCATCTGCCGTATTACAGTTCCCATAAGATAGAAAGGGATCATAATGCAGCAGACGGGATATCCGTCACATTTGTGAAGGAGTAACCACATCCGCCAAACTCTAAATCAGGCCATAAGTGGTTTGTTTACAATCACAAGAGAGCCATGTCTGAGAATCAAACCTGGTTACTCAGTTTGATAGTCGGCACTCCTATCCGGTAGGCACAGACCATTACTTAAGTTGAGCCGGTGGTTTCCAGGTGTTTGGAACCGGCACTGAGTTGTGAACACCATCACCATCACTTATGACAGTCCTCACTGTTCTGGTTAAAATAGCAGTGCTGATGCTGGCTGTGATAGTACATCCATGACAATTTACCCTCCCATACTGTCTCTGAGTTGAAGTCTTTTTTCTGCAGTAAGAGTTTGCGAATATGGGCCTCATTTTGAGTTTGGCGGATGAGTAAGCTTAACCGCCAAATTCCCGACAGGGTGGCCGCTGCCTTTGTGGTGACCACCTCACCGGAGTTATTAAGAGTGTCCCGCTAGGTCGGTGGGCGGAAAAGTCGGTTTCCACCCACCGGCCTAGCAGGAAGCAGGCTGCAGAATTGTCTCCTGCTCGTAATCGAGCCGACGGCAATGCTGTAACCCGTAGTGTGCACCAGCACCCTTGCAATGTTCACTGTCTGCAAGGCAGACATTGAACATTCGACGGTGCTAGGCATGGGGGGGTCCCTGCACTTCCCATTCCAAGTGTATGGGCAGTGCAGGGGCCCTCCTGTGTCCCCCTGCACCTGTTCTCCACCAGCCTTTTCATGGCAGTGTTACACCAATTAATCAATCAATCAAGGCGTTTGTAAAATGCACTACTCACCTGTGAGGGTCTCAAGGCGCTGAGGGGGAGGGGGCTGCCACTCCTTGAACAGCCAAGTCTTGAGGTAAGTAGATCCTGTGTCTGTCTCAGGTGGGTGGGAAGAGTGTTCCAATTCTTGGCGGCGAGGTGGGAGAACAATCTGCCGCCGGCGGTCGTTCTGCGGATGCGTGGGATGGTGGCAAGGGTAAGGTCAGCGGGACGAAGCTGTCGGGTCGGGGTGTAGAAGGAGAGCGTCTGCTGTGGTATTCTGGTCCGGTGTTGTGCAGTGCCTTGTGAGCATGGGTGAGGAGTTTGTACGTGATTGTGTTGTTGACGGGGAGCCAGTGCATGTCTCTCAGATGGGCTGTGATGTGGCTGTGGCGGGGGATGTCCAGAATGAGGCGTGCGGAGGCGTTCTGTATGCGTTGCAGTCTTTTCTGGAGCTTGGCCATGGTTCCTGCGTAGAGGGCATTGCCATAGTCCAGTCTGCTGCTTATGAGGGCTTGGGTGATCGTCCTTCTGGTTCCAGTGGGGATGCATTTGTAGACCTTCCGAAGCAGGAGGAGGAGACGACGTTGACTTGCTGGGTCATTGATTTGATCCCCACCACTGCCAGGCCGCTGGGATCATGGATCGTGGGGGTGCGAGCGGTTCCCTGGCGGTCTGACTGCCAGGGTTTTAATGTTGCAGTCTGAAGACCGCCACAATCATAATGAAGCCCTATGTCTCTCCTCTGTCAAGTGTTGGTTGAATACAGCACTAAGTAACTTGCACCCTCAGGGTCTCATTGAGTACCCCTATCAGTCATTGTGCACTGCTCCTGTTTTCGGGAGGATTTCTGTCATTCTGTCTCTGAGAGTCCAGCAAGATTGACTATAGTGTCTAGGTTTGCTGGGTCACCACTCGACGTAGTTTCTTTGTTGGGTTTTGTGTAAAGATAGTCCATGACTGACAGCATCATCCTCGTAAAGTGTTCATTGTTACTAGGCTTTTAATGTTGGATAGGAATGTTCTGGGAAATGCTCCGGTAAGGCTTATGGTATTTAGATTAATGTCTGAATCATTTTGCTCTGCTAGTGCCTGTTCAGCTTCATGTAACTTTGCTGTGATTTGTGCTGCTTGTTCAGAAGATAGGCATCCCTTTTAGGTCTTGGGCCTTAACTTTCCTCATCTTCTATCAAAATCTGGGCTCATGATGCAATATTAAGACATTAAAACTTGTTCAGGAGGAGAGAGGAGGGCTTGCATTTTGCTGACATGGAGGTTTTTCATGTTAAGTGGTGCCTATACCTCAACTCTGGCAGGACCTGTCTTCCCCTGATTCTGTAATTGTTAGAACGGATCCGATTGAGGTTTTCCTGCCTTCAACCGTCAGGAGTTTAGTAATCTTCTTTCACAAGTGCCCAAAGAGTGGTGCAAGCGATGCCTGGATAGCCACTTTCTCAGGTCCAGATGTGTGTCATTTTGGCTGTAACTTTTGTCAAATAGTGGACTATAGTCGCTGACATTCAGAATGCAGCATGTCCTCTCGTGAAGTGCCATTTTGACTTTCTCGGAAAGGTGGTGCCTGCCTCTAAGACTAGTCTCTTCCATTCCTCTATTTTTTTTGTATGTGCTTTGGCTTGCTCATAAAATGCTGCACATCTTCCATTTTCTTTGGCTTAGAAGGCCAGTAAAACGTTGTGAGGAGAGAGAGCTAATCAGTAGGGGTGTTTCATGGCTGATTTTCAGGCTGCTCCCTTCAAGTGCACCACTGTATGCCAAAGTTTGGGGAGATTGCCCTTTTTTGAAAAGCACCTCCAACTCAAACACCACTGCAAATCCCAACATATACCAGGAAGCTATTATCCTTCCAGGTTCTTGCTGTTTCTCCCCTTGTTTTGATCTTGCAGTAGAGATTTCTGCATTTGGGACAGAGTGTCCATTACTTTGGAATCCTCTGGTGCTGCACATAGGGAAATGCAGAAAACGACTCTTAATTTATACAGTTGCATTCACGCATTACAACATGCGCGTGCGTGCACACACATGCATGCTCCCCCCACTTCCTTCTTGCATACTTGGCCGTTGCTTGATTGGCTTTATTAGTAGCACACAGCTCAATTAAACATTGAATCACTAAATCAACCAGTTCTTGCAATGTACATTCAGATTTACACCTTAATTCAAAATCATAATAATAGTCAATTCTTCTCAAATGGGCAGGTGTACAAATTATAGTAAATAGACTTCTCAGTGGTTTTCTTAGAGGCTACATGTGTCAAACTTGAGAAGAAAAATCTCATTGACATGGAAATAAATTGTAACTCTGCACCACCCAAAACACAAATTAACCAAAATGTGCATTTATTCACATCAGATGTCAGTCATTTCAAACTTTGCATTGTTCAACCAGAACGAAACCCCTTCAGCGTGTTTAATTTAATTAGTCAAGAGCCTGAATTATTACTGAAAAATGTGTGTTGTCATCATTCACAAAGTATTGCTTTTTGAAAAAACAAGATGACACAAATACTTCAATCAATCAAAAAATGTATAGAGTGCATTACTCACCTGTGAGGGTCTCAAGGTGCTGGTGGAGGGGGTGGTGGGGGTGGTGAGTTACTGTTCAAACAGCCACGTCTTGAGGTTTTTTCTGATGAGCAGGAGCTTCTGAGTCTTGGGGAGGTTAGTGGGGAGGGAGTTACAGGCCTTGGGGGCGAGGTAGGAGAAGGATCTGCCTCCGGTGGTGGCACGTTGGATGCGGAGGACTGTGGCGAGTGCGAGGTCGGCTGAGCGGAGGTGGCGAGTGGGAGTGTGGAAGTTCACTCTTTCGTTGAGGTAGGATGGCCCGGTGTTGTGGAGAGATTTGTGTGTGTGGATGAGGATTTTGAAGGTGATCCTCTTGTCGATCGGAAGCCAGTGAGGGATCTGAGGTGTGACGAGATGCGTTCATGACGTGGGAGGTCCAGGATGAGGCGGGCGGCTCTGTTCTGGATTCTCTGGAGTTTGCGTTTCAGTTTGAGTGTGGTCCTGGCATCGAGGGCGTTGCCGTAGCCCAACCTGCTGTTGATGGGTGCGTTGGTGACGGTCTTTCTGGCCTCTATGGGAATCCATTTGAAGGTTTTTCGCAGCATGCGGAGTGTGTTGAAACAGGAGGAGGTGACGGCGTTGACTTGCTGGATCATGGAGAGGGAGGGGTCCAGGATGATGCCGAGGTTATGTGCGTTTTTTGCTGAGGTTGGTGGGGGGCCTAGGGCGGTGGGCTACCAGTACTCGTCCCATATGGTTTTGTTGGGGCCGGAAAGGATGATTTCGGTTTTGTTGGAGTTGATCTTGAGGTGGTTTGCTGTCATCCATGTGGCAGTGTCAAGGAGTGCAGCGTGAAGGTTGATTTTGGCAGTGGTAGGGTTACGGGTGAGGGAGATGATGAGCTGGGTGTCGTCTGCGTAGGATATGATTGTGATTCCGTGTGGTCGGAGGATGTTGGCGAGCAGGGTCATGTAAATGTTTGTAAAGGGTAGGGCTGAGGGAAGACCCTTGGGGGACTCCGCAGATGATTTTGGTGGCTGTTGAGTGGAAGGGAGGGAGGCGGACTTTCTGGGTTCTTTCGGTGAGGAAGGAGGTGAGCCAGTCTAGGGCCTTGTGTTGAATCCCTGCGTTATGGAGGCGTGTGCGGAGTGTTTGGTGGCAGACAGTGTCAAAGGCAGCGGAGAGGTCCAGGAGGATGAGTGCGACGGTCTCGCCTTTGTCGACTCTGGTTCTGATGTTGTCAGTACATGCGATGAGGGCGGTCTCAGTGCTGTGGTTCTTGCGGAACCCAGACTGGGAGGTGTTGAGTGTGTTGCTTTCCTCGAGGAAGTGGGACAGGCGGGTGTTCACTAGTTTCTCAGCGACTTTGGCGGGGAAGGGGAGGAGTGAAATAGGGCTGTAGTTGGTGAGGTCATCAGGGTCAGCTTTGGGCTTTTTTAGGAGTGCGGTGACTTCTGCGTGCTTTCGGGGGTCTTGGAAGTGGCCGCGTTGAAAGAGCTGTTGATTTTGTCGCGAAGCTTGGAGGCGATGGTTGGGCTGGCTTTGTTGTAAATGCAATGGGGGCAGGGGTCTGAGGGGGAGCCTGAGTGGATGGAATTCATTGTTTTTTCAGTTTCTTCATCGTTGGTAGGGGCCCAGGTGAGTAGTAGGTTGGGGTGTGTGTGTGTGGAGGGTCTTTGCTGGTCGAGTCGTAGGTGTGTGTGGCGGGTGCGTGTGGTTTGAAACTGTTGGGTATGTCTAAGATTTTGCGGTGGAAATGGTTGGAGAGGGAGTCGCAGAGGAGCTGTGTGTGTTTGGGGTCTATGTTGCTGGCTTTGGGTTTGGAGAGCTCTTTGATGATGGCAAAGAGTTCCTTGCTGTTGTGAGAGTTACTGTCTATACTTTCCTTGTAGTATGCTCTTTTGGTGGTGCGTATGAGTTGGTGGTGTTTGCGAGTGGAGGTTTTGAGGGTGAAGAAGTTGGTGGGTGAGGGTTCCTGTCGCCAAGCTTTCTTTGCTCTGCGGCATTCACCCTTGGAGGCTTGGAGTTCAGTGGTGAACCAGGGGGTGTTCGTGATGTTGCGGGTGGTGATGTTTCTTCTGAGAGGGGCGAGAGAGTCTGCGAAGGTTGTGATCCATTGTGTGAGATTATGAGCAGCAATGTTGGGGTCGTTGGTGTGGGGAGGGGTTCTGCGCAAGTTGGGAGTTCAGGTACTGTGGGGATCTTGTCCCACATGCGGTAGGGTGTGGTGTGTTGGTGGTGGTGTGTGGGAGGTTTGGAGAAGGAGAAGTGGACGCAGTAGTGGTCAGTCCAGTTTAGTTCGGCGGTGTGAGTGTAGGTTATGTCGTTGCTCGTGGTGAAGATTGCGTCCAGTGTGTGTCCTACTGCGTGGGTGGGTGCTGTGACCAGTTGTTTTAGTCCAAGGTTCGTGAGGTTATTTAGAAGGGATGAGGAGTTGTGGTCGTGCGGGTTCTCCAGGTGAAAGTTAAAGTCACCGAGGAGGATGTAGTCTGTGGTGGTGAGGGCGTGAGGGCTAATGGTGTCAACAATGGCATCACAGAAGGGGGGGCGAGGTCCTGGTAGTCTGTAGATGAGTGTTCCTCTGAGGGTGGTGTTGTTCTTTATGTGAATTAGGAAATGCATGTGTTGTGCGCTGTCTTTGGTGTTGTGTGTGTTGGTGGTGACCTTAATGGTGTTTTTGTTTATAATGGCGATGCCACCTCCTGGTTTGTTTAAGCGGTCTCTGTGGTGGAGTTTGTATCCATCATGGGTGGCGGTGGCTATCTCTGGCTCAGATGAGTGGTTCATCCAGGTTTCCGTGAGGAAGACGATGTCTGGTGAGTGTGATGTGAAAAGGTCCCAGAGTTCGATGGCATGCTTGTGTAAGGAGCCGGTGTTTAGAAGTATGCAGTTATGGTAGTTGTGGAGGCTGTTGTTGTTGTGGTGCGCGATGGTGTTGGTGTGAGGGGTTTTGGAGTTGCTGTAGGTTGTGGTGGTGTTGTGGAGTGTGTTCAGGTTGTGGGGCTTGTTGGGGTAGGGTCTGTTGGGGTGGGCGGGGGCTGTGTGGGAGTCTTCTGCGTTGAAGTTGTGGTGTTTGTTGTGGGGAGCTTTGGGGTTGGCGTGGGGCGTGTGGGTGTTTCTGGTGTTAGTGGGGGAGCAGGAGAACTTGCAGGCATATCAGGTGAAAGGTCCCTTTGTGTGTATGGAGTTGGCTTGGGTGCAGGTGGGGAGTAGTCCTGGGTTGAGGGAGTGAAGTGTGGTTGTGGAGTAGTGTTGTTTGGGGGGGTCTGGGTTAGGGGGACCAGGGGGACTGACGCTGGGTCAGTCCAGGTGCAGACGGGCGCAGACGTGCTTCCCTCTGGTACGAAAGTGGCCCGGCCACGCAGCGGCCGCCATTAAGAGGTTGGGGTGGGAGGGTGGAGCAGCTGGGAGGCCGGAGGGAGGGCCAATGGGTGTACGCAGGGGCGGGGCCGCAGTGGAGGCAGCGGCAGGGGAACAGTGACCGGCTGGAGCCAGTAGCAGGGAAAAAACGGGCGGAGAGAACCGGGTGAAAGCGAGAGCTAAACGGGGGGGGGGGGCAGGCAGGCAGAGAACGCGCTGGACTACACGGCAAAACAAACGTCAGTCTAAATCACAGGAACAGATTATGGCAAACACAGAGGATTACTCAGGGAAGGGAAAACACAGCAAAACAAAACAGCGGTGTAAAACACAGAAACAGCTTATGGCAAACACAGAGGATTACTCAGGGAAGACAAAAAGCAGCAAAAAAACTAACGGCAGTGTGAATCACAGAAACAGATTATGGCAAACACAGAGGATTACTCAGGGAAGGGAAAACACGGCAAAAAAACTAACGGCAGTCTAAATCACAGAAACAGATTATGGCAAACACAGAGGATTACTCACGCGAGGGCAGCAGGAAAAGCCTACCACTAGGCACCAAGGATGAGGCGCAGGCGGGTGCCTGCGGGTAGAGGAGGGCCTCGAACTGCTGTCCAGACGTCAGTCTCACAGTATCAGGGGCACGGGGCAGGCTGGTGGAGCCAAGTGAAACTCCTGGCCTGAACACGGTCAGGGAGTTTACACGGGGCTCCACACACCGGCTGCCATTCAGAGGGTGGGGTGGGAGGGTGGAGCAGCTGGGAGGAGGGAGGGAGGGCCAATGGGTGTGCGCGGGGGCGGGGCCGCAGGGGAGGCAGCGGCAGGGTAAAAGTGACCGGCCGGTAGCAGGACAAAAAACGGGTGGAGAGAACCGGGTGAAAGCGAGAGCTAAACAGGGGGGGCAAAGCGAGAGCTAAACAGGGGGGGCAGAGAAGGCGCTGAACTACACGCAAACCAAACGGCAGTCTAAATCACAGCAACGGATTATGGCAAACACAGAGGATTACTCAGGGAAGAGAAAACACGGCAAAACAAAACAGCAGTCTAAATCACAGAAACAGATTATGGCAAACACAGAGGATTGCTCAAGGAAGAGAAAACACAGCAAAAAAACTAACGGCAATGTAAATCACAGAAACGGATTATGGCAAACACAGAGGATTACTCAGGGAAGGGAAAACACAGCAAAAAAACGAACGGCAGTGTAAAAACACGGCAAAAAAACTAACAGCAGTGTAAATCACAGAAACAGATTATGGCAAACACAGAAGGATTACTCACGCGAGGGCAGCAGGAAAGCCTTCCACTAGGCACCAAGGATGAGGCGCAGGTGGGTGCCTGCGGTTTGAGGAGGGCCTCGAACTGCTGTCCAGTCGGCAGTCTCACAGTATCAGGGGCATGGGGGCAGGCTGGTGGAGCCAAGTGAAACTCCTGGCCAGAACACGGTCAGGGAGTTTACATGGGGCTCTGCGCAGCTGCCGCCATTAAGAGGGTGGGGTGGGAAGGTGGAGTAGCTGGGAGGAGGGAGGGAGGGCCAATGGGTGTGCCCGGGGGGGTGGGCCGCAGGGGAGGCAGCGGCAGGGTAACAGTGACAGGCCAGAGCCGGTAGCAGGAAAAAAAACGGGTGGAGAGAACCGGGTGAAAGCGAGAACTAAACGGGGTAGGGGGGCAGAGAAGGCACTGAACTACACGGCAAAACAAACGGCAGTCTAAATCACAGGAACAGATTATGGCAAACACAGAGGATTACTCAGAGAAGGGGAAACACGGCAAAAGAAAACGGCAGTCTAAATCACAGAAACAGATTATGGCAAACACAGAGGATTACTCAGGGAAGGGAAAACACGGCAAAAAAACTAACTGCAGTGTAAATCACAGAAACAGATTATGGCAAACACAGAGGATTACTCAGGGAAGGGAAAACACAGCAAAAAACGAACAGCAGTGTAAAAACACAGCAAAAAAACGAACGGCAGTGTAAATCACAGAAACAGATTATGGCATACACAGAAGGATTACTCATGCGAGGGCAGCAGGAAAAGCCTACCACTAGGCACCAAGGATGAGGTGTAGGCGGGTGCCTGCAGGTGGAGGAGGGCCTTAAACTGCTGTCCAGATGGCAGACTGGTGGTGCCAAGTTAAACCCCTGGCCAGAACACAGTCACGGAGTTTACACGGGGCTCTGCGCAGCAGGCGGCATTAAGAGGGTTGGGTGGGAGGGTGGAGCCGCTGGGAGGGGGGAGGGAGGGCCAATGGGTGTGCACGGGGGCGGGGCCGCAGGGGAGGCAGCGGCAGGTGAACAGTGACCGGCCAGAGCCGGTAGCAGGAAAAAAAAACGGGCGGAGAGAACCGGGTGAAAGCAAGAGCTATACGGGGGGGACAGAGAAATACTTCTTTGTTTATTCCCATTTAATTGTAAGACGTTTGTCAGCAGACTGCAGCTTTTTATGTATAACACGACTTAAACAGCTTTCAACTTTTATGGAATCCTTGTCTAATTAAAAGCACATGCTATTTTTGGTCTCCCTTTCCAATTGCACATCGTTAAACCTGAGAGTTACCTCCAGAGAGGAATATATTTATTGATTCAAGTTTTAAATTGGCACCAAAAAATCCATGAACTTTAGAAATTGCCTGGAAACAGTACAATGAATGTTTGACTGACCAAAAAAAACTCATATTCAAGAGAACTTCATATATTTAATTCTGATGGGCACTTCTAATGGTAAAATCCTCACCTTTTGAATCTCCTGAGTGTCAAATTGGATCTGGAAAACATCTGGGAAGACTTGGTACCTCCTGGATCTGACAATACGGAGCCGCTTATAGGGACCCACCCTGTGCTCTGACATTAGTTCCTGTTAACTCTGCTCTGCGATGCAGATCCACAGCTATACTCCTAGCTTTTCCTGGCATACTATCAATTTTTTTCGAAATTAACATTGACAGTCCTGGACCTGCATCCTGTCTGTCTTTGGTGACTTGGCTTAGAGTCTTGCTCCAAATGCTCCTTGAAGCACCCTGATGCTATTGGGGAGGAGGAGGCTAAGCACCACGCTGTTGCCCACAAAAACGGGGCCGGTCCATTTGAAGTTGCAGGATTATTCCTGGTCCTATTCGCTACCCTTGGATAAGTCCAGGATGAAGTCAGAGACAGCTCCAAATTGAAACATAAAAAGTCAAAGCAGGGTTTGACCCCCTCACCTATGCCCTTGGGATTAGTTGCTAGATGGTGAGCCAGTGGCCCTTCTTAGACATCTGATTCTGATATGAACCCAGCTCCGGAGCCTGTGGTTCCTGAATTTCTCAGGCCATCATTCCGCCCTGCAGAAAACTGGTGTCTTTAAACGCTTTAAAATGGTTCTGGGTCCCACTGGTATGACTTCAGGCCCCACGATTCTGATGGGGCTTCTAGTCGGGCTCTCACTAGTGGGTCACTCCCCATTGCCTACTGAACACCTATGGACTCAGCACGGCCAACACTGGTGCCACACCTTGCTACTGCTCTCTCAGCTTCTTCCTTGCATAGCACCGGCTTTGATCCCAATGATACAGTCCCGTCTCCACCAACAGGTCTGGACCTGGCTTTGGTGAGTGTGTGCACTGTGTCACGTTTTGAAATCAGAAATGTGCAATTTCAGATTCAGGATGAGTCCCCTCCTACTCGTCTGCCTTGACATCATTACCACAGGTGATTGGAGACCATATTTGATTCGGATCAAGTGTCATCCAGAGGCCTGAGCAGGTTCTCTGCAATGAGGAAGATGATAAGACAGACGATAAACTCTCACCTCAAATGTTATACTGATACTGTCCTATATCTTGACTTTCAGAAAGCCAGTGGCTTGGACTCTTCACTTAAGAACTAACTGAATTCACCTGTGGCCCCATTACTGAAGTACCTCCTTTGTGGAGGTGATGCGAGGGTCCCTGAGATCTTGGACCTGCAATAGCCCACAGTGGAGGCTTAGGCAAACCTATTAATTGAGCAGCTGAAGCCTGGGCCTTGGACTTCTGTCCTTTCTTTTCTGCCATTTAATGAGACCCTAACTAGGTCCCTGAGTGCGGTCCAAACATTGTTGCCCCGCCCCACCTGTGAGAAGCCTGATTGCTCAGTGCCACAGGTTGCTTCTTAGGATTTCCAATCCTTTCTAAAACAGCACCTGACTTTGGAGTGTCTTGTTATGTACACCTCCTCTAGCAAGGGGAATACTAATGCCTTACAAACTGCTACTCAATGTCGAGTATACAAAAAGATTGGTGCCCTAGGCAAAAGTGTTTTTTAGTCTGCCACTAACTCTTGGGTCCTTAAATGCTGTGTGCCACTTGTGCCCTCAAAACATGGCAAGCCAGATCTTGCCTGACCCTCTCAGGATTTTAGCATCTTTTTGTTCAGACCATTAAAAATGGCTAGGACACAGCTAAATACAACCCAAGGTCCGACCTCAATTTTACAGATTGCGTCACCTGGGCCATGGGCACCAGCGTAGTTTTCAGCCCCCCACTTGCATGCATGGTACTAGCTATTTTGGGGGCATAAAAGCACAAGCTGCCTGTTGATGGTGCAAGGCTCTTTGGTGAGAAAGCAGGTTCAGCCCTGGACAGGATTACGGAAGTAGAGCTACAGCTTGCTCTTTGGGCCTATTTTGTCCTGCTTTCCCATTTCTTCTGCAGAACTGAAAGTTCTAAAGTTACTCAAGGGGCGTTGTCTACCATTAGAAACAACCTTCCCAGTCTGTCCAGCAACCAGTTTCAACTCTTTCATGCCTCCAGAGAAAGGGGAGACAGCAGTGGGCATGGACCCTTCTTGATACAGCAGTCCTTTTCTTCCCCCTCACCTGATGGAGTTTCTGCTAAGCCACTTTAGTTCCCTCTCTAATTGCCTTCTAGGAATGGAAGAGGACAGGATTCGTTTTTCTTATCCTGCTTGTGTGCAATTACTTCAGACAATGGGTCCTTCAAGCAGTACAGTCTGGGTATGCCCACCTTTTTTTGCCTTTTTTTTGTGATCCTAGACTTTGGGTTTCTGATCTCCTTTCTACACAAGGACAAGTTCAAAATATGGACACTGGATGATGCCATATTAGCTTTGGACCGTAAAGACTGGATGGTGTCCTTAGACTTGAATGTGCTGGTCCTACAATCACACAAGTGCTACCTTTGATTTGTGATGGGCTCAGAACATGTTCAATTGATCATCCTGCTGTTTGGCCTTACGTAGGCCCCTTAGAATTCATGAAGGTGCTGTTAGAGGACGTGGCTTATCTTTGCAAGCTGAGGGTACATGCTCGTATTTCTATACTTCGATAAAAGGTCGTTAGTCTCAGGCCACCTGCAAGCAACAGATTTTTTGTTGTCCACTATGGAGCTCTCAAACAATGAACCAAACTTGCATCTTTGGCCCAGTCCACGATGTTCCTCATTGTCTTCTCTCTGCTGCGCCTCTCTAGAGAAGGAGGAGAGGCTTTGCCAGTTGGATTCTGAATAGGCTATTTGTTCCTTTATTGGCAGGACCAAGGAGCACCAGATAGAGGATCAACTTTTTGTTGGAGTCACTGGTGCAAAGAAAGGAAGGGCTGTTGAAAAAGAGACCTTACTGAGGTGGATTTTCCTTTGCATTAAGCTGCACTATGCATTAGCAATAGAGAACCTCCAGAGGGCTCATTCCACTAGGGTAAATGCCACTACCAAGCCCTGGCTAGAGAGGTTGGACACGTCCAAAGCTGTTACTTGAGCATCGATCGAGAAACACCCTCACCAGACATTACTGTAACGACGATCAGTCGCCAGAAGAAGGACCATTGGGCCACTTGGTCTTACAGGTTATCCTGGTGTAAAGTCAACTTCTCATGTCCACCACCTCTGTGAGCGTATTGAATGGGTATTGACTCCAAAGGGTGAGGAATCTGTGGTTAGAAGTAACCATCAGAAGAATAAATGACTTACATTTGATAGTGCTCTTCCTGATGAATGCTTCATCTAACTTTAGATTCATAACCATCCGCCCTACTCCCCTTTCTGAAAGGTGGATTTTTCACATGTAATAAGGTTTCAAGATAGATTTTGCAAACTGTCAATTCCTCCGTCGTTTGTTGCTTTGTGCCAGAGGGTGCATACGATTTTAATGGACAAACTGACGTCAGTGTACAATGGTTGTGCTGTTCTGTGGCTTTGTGTAATCACACCTGGAGGCGAGATGGAGTTGTGACAAAGGATGACGGCAAGACCTCTTGGTGCACTGGAGCTATTGCTGCGCTTTCTGGATCCAACTGGTGCTTGGAGGTAATCTAATGGAAAGGAATCTGCAGTTAACTAGAGTGTCCACCAGAAAGAGCATTACCAACAATAACTAACTTTCCCAAATGAAAGTGTTGTTAACTGTTTGCATGTATACTTTAGTGGCATTACAGATTTCTACCTTTGTGTGTTGTAAATCTTTACAGTCAAAAACTACTGTACATACCAAAACAGTACATAAAATATTGTTTTAATTAAGCAGACTAATAAATACATGGTTTTCTCTTGTTGTGGGCAATTTGATAGTTATCTTTTCTGATTGGGATTTTCTGCGTTCACATCTGTTTGTCAGTACCCCAGATACAGGTGTTGGAGTGTCAAAGTAGCCCTCTTGAGTTAAGAGCATCAGGGCTGTATTACTAGGACTAAGGCCTGTAGGACCAAGACAGCAGACTAGCAACTCAGTAACCGAGAGCAGACAGTGGCAAGAATGAGACCCAGAAAATGAGCTTTAAACCTCCCTCCAGGTGGACCAATTAAGTGTTTTGCCCCAGTCCTCATGGATTAGCAAGCTATCTTTAAATGGATTTATTTAATCACTTGTGCCGGGATTGGTTAATAGATCAGACTGGCGTATGCAGGTGATTCAACCCGTAAACACATTGAAACTAGATTCACACTTTGGCCTTGCTTTCCGTGCATCTGAGAGCAGCTTGTCTTAGCAACCTTTTGTACAAGTTAACATTATCATGGACCATATCTACTGTGCTATATGACTTTTCTAAATCTCATATCCACTTAACATCAAAGGACCTGCACAAGTGTTATACATTATGCTAATTGTAAGAAATTTACCAATCAGTCTTCAGTAGGTGTATCAACCTATGTAAATGTAGCAGAGGCCTGCTGACTTTAGCAAAAGATACAACACAGGCACTTCCAGGCGCTTCCACTTTGAATTATTATAAAATATAAAATAAACCATGAAAATGCAATCCAGTGCTTTAGTATATTCCCTAACTTGCTGGTGATGGCTTACTTCAAAATTATTTCCACTTCACATATAATAATTATATACTTGTAAATCCTTCTCTGCAAATGTAGGTACTATGTATTTCATTGTTATAATGTATTTTTTAAATATCTTTATTGCCATTTTACACAGATCAACAATTATTCTGTAATCGAGTTTCGGTTATACGAGGTATCGCAGGTGGTCTTAGGCGTACATCAATTCAAATTTTGCAGAAGATATACAGATATGGTATAACAAGGATAACAGACAGTTGTAATTACAATCCACTATATTTATCACGTTTGGACCCCTTATTTGTGATGACAACGTCAAGTTCTGCGTTTATTGTCATTGTTTCCCGTTTTGCACATTCCTCATGAAAGGGAAGAGCCATTCTTAAGTAGTGTAATGAGCTCTGTATTAGAAAAGGGAATTACCAGTGTCAAAGCCGTTGTAACTGAATCAAATTGTGAAGAACAAAAACATCCAAAATAAAATGTGTTATAATTAACTTTAGTGTTTCTGGCATTTGGGAATTAATTAACACTATGGTAGCGGACAGGCAACTTATCTAGGGAGGCGACATCTATTTGGAGCGTCTAGTGTTGGACTAAATGGGTGTCATAATGGGTTTCCTGTCCAGAGCTGGGGCCTGTGGGTGGGTCCGGCTCTTAGTGGAAGTGTCTCATGAGGGGAATATGTGCTTAGCTTCTCATCGCTTTTCTCACCATCATGTCTGATTCTGGTCTCTTGTTCCGGGTATCCCCCTGGTGTTAGTGCTCTGCATCATAATCATCACTTCCCTGTTCTGAGTCAGTAGCATTAACAAGGTTTAACCATGTACCCAGTACCTCACTCCACAGGTAAGCCATAGGGCGCCATCTTATCGTCCTTGTGTCTTCAGTTCGGAGCACCCACCCTTCTGCCTCTGTCCACCTCATGACATCCTGTACCCAGTCTTCATATATAGGACCAGCTCTTGCTTTCCAGGCCATCGCGATCTGACATTTGGCAAGGCCCAGCGCCAGGTCCAGGAACCTAGATCCCATCCTACGCTTCTTGGATCTCGAGAAGGCGCCCAGTAGGCAGGTCTCTATACATTGTGGTATAATTCATCAGAGTGTGAAGTGCAGCCTACTCAAAACTGCTGTTCAGAACACCTGGAAAACTGTGCAGTTCCAGGTCATATGGCAGAAGTCTGCATCTAGTTGTCCAAACATCGGGTATCCCCCTGTGTCAGTTCCATATATTACTCGGAGTCTGTGTGGAGTGAGGTAAGTCATGTGGAGGAAGTTAAACTGAGTATGTTTGAGCCTGGTGTTGTGGGAGACCCTCCTGGGGTATGCTATTGATTTGTTTCAGTCCCTGTCTGTGAAGTCTTTCCCACATATATTATCCAACTTGGCCCTCAGAGTATTCAGAGGTTGGCGCTCCATGCTGCTTAATGCTTTGTAGAACCAGGTGACCTGTTGGCGAGAAGTGCCCAGTGTCAGTAAAATCTGCAGGGTATCAGGCGTTCTGGTTTCCTCCCTTAGGCACTGCCATAGAGCTGCAAACATTCTCCATAAGGCTTTGTAATGCAGGAATTGGCCTCCAGGTAACGAACACTGCCCCATAACATCTCCCAAGGGCATAACATCCCCATTTGGAAGCAATCTCTTACCAATTCCAACCCTGCAGTTATCCCGGCAGTCAGATCAGCTGCAGTACACAAAGTAACCAGATCACAGTGTGGTAGACCCACCAGGGGGATCCTCAGGACATATGGACTTGACCTGTGGTTTCTGACTTGGCAGCGCTTCCAGGTGTATAATGCCACCTGCAGTAGAATGGTGGGGTGTGAGATCTTAACATCCTGTCTAAGGAGCTTTGGGAGGAGGTGCTTTTGGTGAGGGGCGAGGCCCATGTGATCCAAGGGGCTGTGATTCGAGTCATCAAGCCATTTTGAGATCCACTGCAATTGTGCTCCCAAGTAATATAGCTCATGGTCCACCCTCATCCAGTAGGCGACATTAGGTCTTGAGCAAAACCCTGTGTCTGCCCCCATCCCAGATCAGACCTCTGAACAGCACATTCACTTGTTTAAACCAACTAACACGGATACCTATCGATAGATTTACAAAATAATACAGGAACCACCATTTTATATATAGCAATTTGCGCCATCAAGGATAGTTTCAGTTATCTCCAAAAGGGAACATCACCCTTAGGGGACCGATATGCTTTCCCCAAATTTGCTTCACGTACGTTGTCCACTGAATGGTAGCCATGTATGCCCAAGTATTTAAAGGAAGAAACTTCCAATCTGAGACCCTCTGGGTTGCCTTGAGGGGGATGGCACACCAGCGGCATGGCGGAACAAGCAGGTCTTTGATCGGTTCAGTCATAGGCCTGACACTTCCCCAAACTCCTTGAGGTGTGCCACTATTTTTTTTGCCCCCCTCATGCCATCTGCTGCATACACTGGAAGGTTATCGGCGTAAATCGATGTGATGTGCTGGAATCCGTCTACAATTATGCCATTCCGGTCTCCCTCTGTGCGAAACAGTGCTGCTAGGAGTTCTATAGCCAGGGGAAACAACAGGGGTGATAGAGGGCAGCCCTGTCTTGTATCCCTATAAATGTCATATTTGGAGGAGATCGTATTACATGTCCTTACTGTTGTGGTTGGGTCTGTGTAGAATAGCATGACGCACCTAATCCATCTCTCCCCAGGTCCATCTTTTGCATGACGTTGGTTAGGAAGTCCCATCTGATAGAGTTGAATGCCTTCTCAAGGTCTAACGACATGAGTACAGCATGGGTTCGGTTTGCATGTCTGGGTGATAAAAGACATGGACCAGCCTGCGCAACTTAAGGGCCCTACTTCTGTTTGGAATAAATCGATTCTGGTCTTCATGCACCAGTTTCTGCATGTATGGTAGAATTCTATTTGCTGAAATTTTGCTGTGAATTTTGAAATCCACGGTAAGCATAGACTGAAAAGCATACCTGTGATTTTGGTCTTGGGAAGTGGCACTACCAGAGCATTTCCGGTTGATTCAGGCAAGCGCCCCTCATATAGTATGGTTGTATATAGAAGTACTAACTTCTGGGCCAGAAGGTCTATGTAGGTCTGTAAGGATTCAGCTGGGAGGCCTGGTGTTTTGCCTGAGGTCATCTCTTTGGCCACCTGCTTTATCTCCTGTACGTGATGGGCCCACCCAGTGTTTATTTTGCGGCAGGGGGCAGCTGCGGTAAGTGAATAAGCACAAGAAAGCTCGATTGTGCCTGGGCAATAGTAGGGTTTCAGGACGTCCATACAGGGTCTCATAATAGTCCTGAAACACATCGTTAATGGGTCCTGGAGCTTGAATATGTGACCCTCTGGCAGTGGTCAGTTGAGTAAAGGGGCACCTCTGGATTCTAGATGCAACAGCCATGCTAAGAGCCGTCCCAACTTGCCTTTCTCATCATCTTCCCTTGTTAAGTAAGTTTTGTAATCAATACATTTAAGTCTGTGCAAAAATATCATTTTGTTGTTTGTGGGTCTCACTGAATTTTAAACCAATGGTAGGGTCTGTGCCCTTGCACATTACCAAGGTGAGAATGAAGTCTCCAGCGTGTGTAGTTCTTTGTGTAGCTCTCGGCTAACACCCCCAGTCTAATTCAGGCATTGTCTTCTAACCACAATCTTGAAGGCCTCTCATTCCACAAGAGTGGATGAGGTGGACCCTTGATTCAGTTCAAAGTACTCAACTATTGTTTTGTGCAGCAGTCATCTATAGCAGTCATCTTCCAGCGAGGTGGGTTGGTGTCGCGGATCTATTGGCTAGGGGATAGAAGCCCAGAAGGCTATGAGAAGAGGACCATGATCTGAGAGGGTTCGCCCCAGATATTCAGTGAGCTTCACATAATTACACAGTCTCCCAGAACAATATATTCCATCTGTTCTAGTGTGCAGATCATGTATGTGCGAGTAATAAGAAAAATCGTGTTCCTGGCCATGTTGGATCCACCACATGTCCATTAGTGCCCAGGGGTGTAACCACTCCCTAAACGCTACCGCAAGCTTGTGGCCCGGGCCCCTCGGAGGGCTGGAGTGGAGCAGTCTAGTGTGTTGTTGGACCTGGCCCTTTTTGCAGGGTCATGCCGAATCTTTTTGCCTCTTTCCTCCTATTTTGTCGACCTGTTTTTGTTGGCTTTAGGACTCTGGGCACGTTACCCCTGCTAAGCAGTGCTAAAGTGCATATGCTGTCATTATGAATTGTTTCGTTGATTGGTTTATCCATGATTGGCATATTTGATTTACTAATAAGTCCCTAGTAGAGTACACTTGAGGTGTCCAGGCCCTGTAAATCAACTGATACTAGTGGGCCTGCAGCACTGGTTGTGCCACCCACACGAGTAGCCCTGTAAACATCTCAGACCTGCCACTGCAGTGTCTGTGTGTGCAGTCTCGCATTGGCAATTCGACTTGGCAAGTGGGTGGCAAGTGTACCCACTTGCCAGGCCTAAACCTTCCCTTTTCATACAGGTAAGGCACCCCTAAGGTAGGACCTAAGTAGCCCCATGGGTAGGGTGCAGTGTATGTTAAAGGTGGGACATGTAGTAATGTGTTTTACATGTCATAACAGTGAAATACTGCCACATTTGGTTTTCACTCACTGTTGCAAGGCCTCTCTCTCTCATAGGTTAACATGGGGACTGCCGTTAAATAACTTTAAAGTGCAGATTCCCTTTGAGAGCAGATAGAAATTTTGAGTTTGGGGTCTCTGAACTCACAATTTAAAAATACATCTTTTAGTGAAGTTGGTTTTTAGATTGTTAGTTTGAAAATGCTACTTTTAAAAAGTAAGCATTTTCTTGCTTAAACCATTCTATGACTCTGCCTGTTTGTGGATTACCTGTCTGGGTCAGTTTGACAGTTGGGCAGTTTGTGAATCCCCTGTAGACAGTGAGACAGAGGGAGCTGCGGTGTAGCCTGCATATCCTGATGAGCCATCTGTTCTAGAGTGGAGGGAGGAGTGGTCACTTACACCTGAATGGGCTGGGCTGTGCCTTCCCTCTCACAATGCAGTCTCCAACCCCCTGGGGTGTGCCTGGAGCCTGGCCTGGGCAAGTCAGGATCTTGCAAACAGTAGAGACTTTCCTTAGAAGTTTACCAACTTCAATGGCAGAAGGGGGTATAAGTATAGGACCCAAAACTGCTGAAAATGAGATCACTTCTGGAACCCAGAGGAACCTCTGCCAAGGGGAAGAGTTGAAGAGCTGAGGAGGAAAGCCGCTTTGTTGGGCTAGCCTGCAGGTTCTGCTTCTGCCTGTGAAAGGGGACAAAGATTGGACTTTGTGGTATATTCCTGCTTGTGAAGAAATCTCCAAGGGCTTGAATTGAGCTTGCCTCCTGTTTTGAGGTCTCATGGCCATCAAAGACTTCCTCTGTCAGCACCTGGACTCTCTGCTGCAACTCCTGGTCTGCTAAGAGGTGCCCTATCCAGTCCCAGGGCCCTTGAAAGGTGAAGTTGGCAGACCAAGAGCTGAAAATCCACGTACACTACGTCATGTGGGGACATTTTCAACGCACCATCTGCAACGTGGCTGATAAATGACATGCCGCCAGCTTCGCATCTGGGAGATCGATGCATCGTGGCTGGAGAAATGACACGCAACACCTGCTTGCGATTGCTGATAACTATGCACATCCCACGCAGCTCAGGTTTTCTAACACCGTGCGACTGGATTTTCCACGCATCGTCCCTGGGCGTCAAAGTCAACCCAACACTGCTTGGATCTGAGATGCCCGACTGGAAATCAACGCACTGCTCTCTTTCGAGGGAGAAAAACGACACATCACTGACCAGACCGGAAAAGAAACGACGTATGGCCTTCCTTGCAAGGAGGGAATCGACACATTGCTGCCTTTCCCTACGCACGCTCACCCGTGTAGCTTTACTTTTGACGCTAACAAGGTACTTTGTGCAAAATCAACGTTTCCATTGTTTTCTATGGAATAAGACTCTTTATTCTTATGCCTTCCAGCCTCAGCCTGATGGCACCCCATACGAGGCACAGAGTGTCTCCGCATTGTGGTACCTGGGTGCAGGTGCCTCATCTGTGAGATTGGGTTATCTACTGACCAATAAGCATGGTTGCACCACAGCAGAAATTCAACCCCTGTCAGGGGTGTGGTGGAAGAGAGCGTCAAATCAGGTTGACAACTATTTGTGGGGTTACCACCGGTAAGCCTCCTTCCTCCAGAGTGGATCGTTCGTGTCTGAATCTGATGCCGTTTCTTTAGGGTCTGTTCCCAACTCATGATCTGAGCCATGGTGAGTGGCAAGGTCCATTGCCGTCTGAATTGCTGCTACTTTCTCCTCATCCGCTTGATCCTTAGTCAGCTTCCGTAGCTTGGTTTCATCCCTAAACATTCGAGGTTTCTTGTGGGGGCGACGCTGTTTTCCTCTTGATTTGCCCTGCAGTCCATTCCCTGGTGTCCCCTCTATATAACGTTCGAACCAGTTCCATGCATCTTGATGAGTTTCACAGAAGTGCATATTGTCTTCAACAATGAGTTTCAGTTTGGCAGGGAACATCAGTGAGTTTTGAATACCTTCATCCCTAAGTGTCTTTTTAACTTCAGCATATGAGGCCCATTTATTCTGGACACTCATTGTGTAATCAGGGAACATAGTCACCTTACTATTCCCCAATTGGTAGGGGCCCCCAATCTAGCATTTCGTTGCTGAGTGTTCCTGTCTTTGAAGTGGAGCAACTTGGCAATTACTGTACGTGGCTGCCTAGCAGGTACTCTGTGGGCCCTTTCTATCGCAAAGTAGGGAATGAGGTGAGTAGGCAGCATGATCGATCTGATCCAGTTCTCAAGATATGTCAACATATCTGCCCCTTCAATGCCTTCGGGAAGGCCCACTATGAAGATGTTATTTCGTCTATTGTGCCCTTCGGCATTCTCAGCACGACGCTCCAAAGTGTGTACTCTGTCATCTGAGGAGTCGATCTGGTCCGTGAGGTCTTTCTGTGCTGGGCAGATTTCCTCGTATTCCCTTTCCACCTGCTGTACTCTATCGACCAGTGTTTGATGTTCAGCAGGCATCATGCCCAGGCCCACAGACACGACGATGATATCCTGCTGGAGGGAAGTTTTGGTGTCCACTATAGCTGCCAGTATTTTACCAAATTGGAGTTGCATAGAAGACATCATATTGACTGTCCCTTCTGGCATTTCCAATTAATTTGTCTCTAGGTCTTGAACTCCTTGCCAGGCTTAGATTATCTGGTTCAGGACTGTTAGAAATTGGGTCTCTAGTTGGCAGTCGGTTTGCACCCTGTCCAAGTAGGGACCCTCACTCTAGTCAGGATAAGGGAGATACCCGCTCAGATAACCCCTGCTCACCCCCTTGGTAGCTTGGCACGAGCAGTCAGGCTTATCTCAGAAGCAATGTGTAAAGCATTTGCCCACAACACAGAGTAATAAGTGAAAACACTACAAAAGGACACCACACCAGTTTTAGAAAAATAGCAATATTTATCTATATAAAACAAGACCAAATATGATACAAATCCAATATACAGTAAGAAAAATATGAATTCTGCAAGATTTCCTCAAAACTACAGTTCCTTGAAGTCGATAGCTCCACCTGGGGCTATCACGGTGTCGTGATCAACAAAACCAACAGTTCAGGCCTGCCGCGGCGTTGCTGGCCAACTACGGTGTCGGGAAGACCCACAAACAGTACCTTTGATTTGCAGGGCATCGTGATCCTCGCGATGAGCTCCGGAGAGCGGCGTCACTGACGTTGCGGTGTCGGTTCCGGAGTCGGTGCAGGAGTCGTCGGGTCCTTGAGGTCACACGCGTTGCAGATCGAACTCCAGGCTGATGAAGCCAGGTGCGCTGGCGTGGATGGCATCGGGGCTGCGGTGCGAAGCGGGACGATGCGACGTGCGGTGTCCACAGGTCATGGTGCAGGCAGCGGCTCAGTAAAGGCGTCCAGCGGCGTCGGTGAGACCAGGGCTGCGGTGTGAAGCGGGGCGGTGCGACTTGCGGTGTCCACAGGTCACAGTGCAGGAAGTGGCGTCGTAGTTTCTGAAGCGTTGTCGTCGGTAGGCCCAAGCCACCGGTGCGGGACGGGACGGTGCTTTGTGTACCTCATGAGCAGTGTCCACAGGCCATGGTGTCAGCAGGAGCGGCATCGTCAGGGATGCCCAGGCTGCGGTGTGAGCAGGCGATGCCGGAGTGCGGGGCCCACAGGTCGCGGTGCGAGCAGCGGCTCGGTGAAGTTGTCCGATGACGTCATCGGGGAGACCAGGGTCGTGGTGCGAAGTGGGGCAATGCGACTCCGTGTGGCGTCAGCAAGTCACGGTGCAGGCCAGCGGCATTGTTGGCAGCGGCGCAGTGAGTTCTCTTCTTGAACAGCACAAAACACACAGTTCCCAGTGCTGCAGGTCGAGGAAACTGAAGTGTTTGGTGTCCCTGAGACTTCCAACAGGAGGCAAGCTCTACTCCAAGCCCTTGGAGAATTTTCTCAAGCAGGACACATAGCAAAGTTCACCCTTTGCAGTCTTTTCAGGCAGAAGCAGCAACTGCAGGCCAGTCCAGCAAAGCAACACAGCAAAGGGACAGTACTTCTCCTTCAGCTCTTCTGGGCCGAGGTTCCTCTTGATTCCAGAAAGATTCTAAAAGTCTGGGGTTTTGGGTCTTCTTCTTATACCCAGTTCTGCCTTTGATGTTGGCAAACTGCAAAGCAAAGTCTCAAGTGTTTGCAAGATCCTTCCTTGTCCAGGCCAGGCCCCAGACACTCACCAGGGGGTCAGAGACGGCACTGTGTGAGGGCAGGCACAGTCTTTTCAGGTGTGAGTGACCACTCCTTCCCTCCCCTCCAGCAGAGATGGCTAATCAAGATATGCAGGCTACACCCCAGCCCCCTTTGTGTCACTGTCTAGAGGAGAGGTGTGAACAGCCCAACTGTCAAACTGACCCAGACTGGGAATCCACAAACAGGCAGAGTCACAGAATGGATCAAGCAAGAAAATGCCTACTTCCTAAAAGTGGCATTTTCAAACTAACAATCTAAAATCCAACTTCACTAAAAGATGTCTTTTTCAATTTTGAGCTCAGAGACCCTAAACTCCAAATTTGTATCTGCTCTCAAAGAGAATCTGCGCTTTAAGGATATTTAAAGGCAGTCCCCATGTTAACCTATGAGAGGGATAGGCCTTGCACAGTGAAAACCGAATTTGGCAGTATTTCACTGTTAGGACATATGAAACACACAAGCATATGTCCTACCTTAAACATACACTGAACCCTGCCCATAGGGCTACCTAGGGCCTAATTTAGGGGTGCCTTACATGTAGTAAAAGGGAAGGTTGAGGCCTGGCAAGTGGGTACACTTGCCAAGTCAAATTGGCAGTTTACAACTGCACACACAGACACTGCAATGGCAGGTCTGAGTCATGTTTACAGGGCTACTAATGTGGGTGGCACAACCAGTGCTGCAGGCCCACTAGTATTTACAGGCCCTGGGCATCTCTAGTGCACTTTACTACTAAATCAAATATGCCAATCATGGATAAACCAATCAACAATACAATTTCTATAGGGAGCACTTGCACTTTAGCACTGATTAGCAGTGCGCAGATACAATAAACCAGCAAAAACAGACCTAAAAAAATAGGAGGAGGAAGGCAAAAAGTTTGGGGATAACCCTGCAAAAAGGGCCATTTCCAACAAGGACCTCCCATGTTTATTATTGTTAAGTATTCCCTTGTGAAAGTGAGTACCAGTCTATGTGCTTATGTAAGGATGGCTATCCTGGGGACTCTGGGGGGGGATCCTCTATAAGCACAGAATATGGACCTGTGGTTACTGTGCAGATGCACGTGCCAGACCCTCAGTAAGCCTTGTAGCCACTATCAGCCAGGTTCATAATCGGCCATTCCAGTACTGTTCCCAGCTCAAGGAACACAGCATGAGGCTCACTGTCTTCCTACGTACCACTGTGTACATAAATAAATTGCTGGGCAGGCTCCAGTAATGCATTGTCAAAGTCAGGTATATTGTTTGTAATTGTCAGGATTCAGAAATGCATTCTCAAAGTCAGGTATATTGTTTGTAATTGTCCGGGTCATGGCCTCCAAGCCCTGCAGGAGTGTGGGCGGAGGGCTTATGACGTTTCTCTGGGTCCCTTAAAGGTCATGATCCCCCTTGCTGGCGCTCCAGGCCTCTCCACTGTTAAATGTTAGTGCCATATAGGAGGGAGTAGTCCCTCTGGGGTCGCCTTCCTTGTTCATTGCCTTCACGGCTACCCCCTGTTTTTCGAAAACAGACAGCGCACTGTCGCGCTGGTCCTCTTTACGGATATAAACAGGAGTCAACCAGCCAGCGGTAGTTTCTATTGTGGGTCTAGCAGCATCTTGGCCAGGCAGATCACCGGCTCTCTGTGGATATAGCCGACCCAGCAGCGTTGTGGGCAGGGAGTCCCCTGTGCCCCACCTGCAGTCACGGTTGGGCGTTGGGCTCACACTGGGCCCCAGAAAATCGTGGTCCAGTCCAGATGAGCGCCAGGTGCATTCCCTCATACTGCAAGCCCCAGCACCAACTGTATCCCCCACTGATCATGCCACTCTCCAAAACCAGGCCAGAGGTCAAAGGCGGGAGGCGGCAGACATCTCCCAAGATGGACTCAGTCACCAGCGCAGAGGGTGAAGTTCTTCAAGGGGTTCCCCCTACTTTAAGTGCTGTCCGCACTGCAGCCGGCAGTCCTCCAGAACAGGCAGCACACGGTCGCGCCGCATCCTCCCAGGGAGTACAATGAGTAGGAATCGCCCTGCTGGCAACCCTCTCCCCTATAGGTCCAGCAGCCCAGAGCCATTCCGTGTGTTTCTCTGGCTCCAGGAGTGCAGCGGTAAGAGCACCTTCTCTCTGCGCTCTGCCAACAATCTCAGTAGCACGCTCAACTTGTGCTGGGCTCCCCTGGCTGTGTCCCGATTAAGGGAGTGTTCAGTGTGTGGCCCGCTCTGCCGGCCCAGTTGTCACTGACTGCCCTTTCTGGCTGCCTCAGTCCCGCAGTCCAAACCGGGGACCGTGAGCAGGCGACGCCCAGCCGAGCGTTCCTTCATTAAGAAATAAACAGTATGTACAATATATACAAAAGGAGGGACAATGCCCACTCCAAAATGTCCGTGGCCCACTGGGCCAAAACACATAGGCCAAGCCAACACTTGACTCCTGCCTCAATATGTAGAGAACACTGCAGGGGCATCAGGTCGAAAACACACAGGCACCTCAGGGGGACGGGGAATGGGGGGGGCACCTCAGCCGGAAGATGGTATAACGCCACTGGCCTGGAGGGGGGCTCCATGCCCACTGCTTGGTCCTGGGGAGTGGAAGGCCACAGTCTCTCAAGTGGGTGGTTTGCCCATTGCTTGGTCCTGGGGAGTGCAAAGCCACAGTCTCTCAAGTGGGTGGTTTGCCTACTGCTTGGTCCTGGGGAGTGCAAGGCCACAGTCTCTCAAGTGGGTGCCAGTTTTCCACTGGTTCTGGAAGGGGCCTTGTGCCCAGTGCGCTTCATCCTGGCAAGGAGGGGCTGAGTGGTGGCTTCTTCCACTGGTTCTGGAGGGGGCATTGTGCCCAGTATGCTTCATCCTGGCAAGGAGGGGCTGAGTGGATGGCTTCTTCCACTGGTTCTGTAGGGGGCCTTGTGCCCAGTGTGCTTCATCCTGGCAAGGAGGGGCTGTGTGGGTGGCTTCTTTCACTGGTTATAGAGGGGGCCTTGTGCCCAGTGTGCTTCATCCTGGCAAGGAGGGGCTGAGTGGACGGCTTCTTCCACTGGTTCTGGTGGGGGCCTTGTGCCCAGTGTGCTTCATCCTGGCAAGGAGGGGCTGAGTGGATGGCTTCTTTCACTGGTTCTGGAGGGGGCATTGTGCCCAGTGTGGTTCATCCTGGATGGTGCCAGGTCACAGTCTCTCACCTGTAGGTCACACCAACAGGTGTTGCAGGGTCCAGGACGCACTGCAGCCCATGTAGTCACCACTACACCCTGCTCTCCGGCAGTGACGGCTGCTCAGTGGATGCCAGTTGCGCTGCAGGTGGCGGGCGGTGCAGGCAGTGGTGGTGGTAGCCTCCAGGCCTTCATCTGCAGCCTTGGATGGCTGCCCACTGGGGCTGCTGCTGCTGGCAGTGGTGCTGCTGGTGGTGGAGCATTTGGCGGTGTTGGTGGCAGTGCAGGTCGCGGTGCAGGCAGTGGTGGTGGTAGCCTCCAGGCCTTCACCTGCAGCCTCGGACGACTGCCCACTGGGGCTGCTGCTGCTGGCAGTGGTGGTGCTGCCGGCGGGGCAGGTGGCAGTGCTGGCCACAGTGCAGGTGGTGGCGCTGGCCGCGGTGCATGTGGTAGCCTCCAGGCCTTCACCTGCAGCCTCCGACAGCTGAAGTGCCATGGCTGGTGTTCTGGCTCCTTCCTGCTATTGGTAGATGGTGGTGCCTCCTTGCTTCTGCCAGCTGGAGTCTTTGTCTTGCCCTTGCCGGCTGGTTGTGCCTCCTTACCCTTGCTGGCTGGTGTCCCATTCTTGCCCTTGCCAGGTGGCGGACCCTTCTTGGCCATGGCAGGTGGTGCTGGCACACTGGCTGGGCTGACGATTGCCTCCTTGGAGCCTCTCACAGCTGCAGAAACCACAGTGGCCGTGGACTGGGTGGCTGAGGTGCTAGGCTGGGTTCTGGCCACCCTGGCCCGAGGTGAAGGACCTGTGGGGGGGAGGGGTAGGGAATAGGTCAATGTTGGCGACGAAAGGTTTCTTAGGGACACTGGGGCAGGAAGAGGGTGAAGGCTTGGGAGTGGAGGAAGAGGGAGTGGTTGTAGGAGGTGTCAGTCTGCTGTGTTTGGGTGCAGGTGTATGGGCTGGATGTGGTTGTGAGGTGGATGGCTGTTGGGTGTGTGTGTGCTTGCATTTGTGTACTTTGGGAGGAGGGCTCACAGACACAGTGGGAGAGGACATAGGGGACGTGTGCATGGATGCTGGGGTGGTCACTGCCACTGAGGGACGTGTAGTGATAGGCGTGCTGTAGTGAATTAGGATGTAGTGCATGCAGTTGTGAGTGGAGACACTACTGGGAGGGAAGTGGTGGAGGAGGAGGAGGGGAACACAGTGCAGGCAGTGGATGTTGGTGTGTCTGCATGGGGTCGGTGCTTGTGTGAGTGCCTGTGAGATGAAGTGTGGTGCTTGTGTTTGCCTGAGCCACTTCTGTGTGTTGATTTGGGTGATTGCTGGTCTGAAGGTGTGCTTGGGATAAGCTGGGGTTGAGGGGACTGGGTAGAGGAAGTTGGAGGGGGGAGGATGGAGACCGAGACAATGGCTGCCATCAGTGCGGAGGCCAGAGCCTGGAATGCTCTCTGTTTGGCCGCCATGCCAGAGTGAATGCCCTCCAGGTATACATTTGTTTGTTGCAAATGCCCTGCTACACCCTGGATAGCATTCAGTATGGGTGACTGCCCAACAGAGAGGGATCTCAGGAGGCCAACAGCCTCCTCACTGAGGGGATCAGGGCTGGCTGGGAAGGAGCCTGAGGTGCCTGGGGCGAAGGAGATGCCCACCCTCCTGGGTGAGCAGGCACGGGAAACACGCTGAGGGGCTGCTCTGAGGGCGGTGCTGGTACGGGTGGTGGCGGCTGTACCTGTTGTTGGGGTGGGCACAGAGGTATCTGCCACCGCCAGGGAACTTCCATCAGAGGAGGAGTCGCTGTTGGTAGTGTCCCCTCCTGTCTCTGTCGTGGCTCTCCCCTCGCCCTCCGTCCCAGTGGTGCCATCACGGTGGATTTGGCCTCCAGTCCCACGTGGGATGCAGCTCCCTCATTCGCCTGTGCCTCTGCTCCTCCTCCAGATTATGGTAATGCACACAAGGACAGGGTGACAAAAAAAAAGGGGGTGGGGAGAGACAGAGGATACACTTGGTCAATGCCAGCAACAACACTACAGTTGGCGTACACAACACACAGGAAACAGCCCTATGCACTAGGCCACGCTCTACCAGTTACAATGCTAATCACCAGCCCATGGGGTACAATGCCTAACGCCATTAGCTGCACACCTTTTGGAGGGAACTCACATTTTTTCTACTTTCTGCCATAACTTAGGACTGTTGCATAGGTTCTCACTATCCTAATGAGACTGCTGGACTTGGGCGGCAGAATCGCCTGGACTGCGGGGGACTGAGTGTGAACCCGCACCATGTGACACCTGTCGGCCTAATCCTTCCGGCTAACTAGCAGTGCCTCATCTCCACCCAAGAGCAGAGATGATTGGGCACCTGGGGCCATGACATAAATGACTCCTCAGGGTAATTGTGGTCACTCAGATCTCATCAGTTTCTCTCAGTTACATTAGTCTCACATATGCAAGGACAATCAGAGGCAGAGTAAGGTTCAATAATGTTTTATTGAAGTAACTGCATCTTGAATAATACAGCATGTATTGCAATCACTAGGCCGATGAAGCACAATAGGATTAAGATTGTGACAAAGAGAGTAAAACACAGAAATAGCGCTACCATTGTGTCACTAAGATTGTGAAGGATAGTTTCTACCTAGGCTATGTTAGAGCACAGCATATTAAACTCTAATTCTGCCCTTCAGGTTCCCCTGGGAAAACATAATTCCTCATACCTGAGCAAGAGGCCTGTAGTCTACATAAGCAGCTGCAGCGAAGCAATCAGCATACAGTCATGGTCATCTGGCTGGAATCTCCCTCTAACGTACATGGGTCAAAGTAGTGTTTTTATAATAAAACAGCTGATGTTCCAAGAAAGGATCCCTACGTAAGAGTGTGCATGTTTCTGTGAACATTGGAGACAAAACGTACCACTTTTGCAGGCAACCTATCTTGCTGCAGCCTTGAGAAAAGCACAGAGTGAAAGAAATGTCTTGTTTAAGTATGCAGTGCTGACCTAGGCTAAAAACAGCTAGATAGAGAAATTAAAACAAGACCGCAAATGTGGCTATTGTTAAAATAATATAACAAAGCTAGAATAAAACATATCTGGGTTAAAGTGCACAACGGGAGGCCTAGTTTGCTAAAATAACGTGTATAAAGCTATAGCTAAAATGGCTACAGAACAGGACGAGGGACCAGATCAAATGATCAACAAAGGCAATATACAGTCGGCCACCCCCCTAGACCATTGCTTTCCAGTATATCAACTTGAGTCTAAAAACCTGGTCAATCGTCCTAACTCCCTTTCGGAACCCTGCCTGGAGATTAGTCAAAATATCATTATTTTCTATCCACATTTGCGAACGTTTAAGTAAGATTGAACTGAATAATTGTTGTGAACAATCAATTAGACTGATGGGCCTATAATTCCGGGGATCATTCCGGAAACCATTCTTGTAAATAGGAATGATTTCTGCTCTTTTCCAGGAAGTTGGAATTGGTCCTCCTGCGAGGGTTACTTAAATATAGATCTCCTTTTACTTTGTTCAACTCGGGTGCTTTATTAGGCCTTATTTTACTCATAGCCCTCACTTCTTCCTTCTTAACAAAAGAGTCATCTGCAGTCTCACAGTGATCTGGCACACCACATTTCAAGCTTAGTTCCCCCCCATTGGGTTTTTGATTTGGAACACTATGAGCATATAATGGGGAGAAGTGGGCTACCAAGTCATCTGCCAGTACATTAGTTCCCAGTTGCGTAACACCGTCCCTGCACCCTGTTGTGACCAAATTCCAAAACCCCTGGGCCTCCCCAGACCTCGAGGCTGCAAGCATCTTTTCCCATTTTGTCATCTCCCATTCCTTTTTTGCTGCTAGAATGAGTTTATTATATTGGGCCCTCCGAGCTTGGATTTCACCTCACCTCTGTGCTTTAATCACAGTAATTATGGCAACCCTGGTTTCCCAACAAGCTTTATTATACCAAGATTCGTGAGTCCTGTCCACAGATCTACATGCAGCCTGGTAAAAAATATCCTTCAATGCCTCAAACAATTCATTATAAAGGGAGCTAATCCATGAACCCCTGATACCCCAGCCGTTGCTTCCCTCACCTCTCAAGAGTGCATAAATACTCGCTATTAATTTTGGAGAACTAAGCACGATGGGTCATTTTATTCTACACATACTGCTGGATAAACACTCCACTGTGACTAAAGGATTACCCACACTACCTTCCCGTCCCAGAAACCATAGGTCTACCTGAAGGCTCTGCGCATTATGATGGCTATCCAGGCGGGGTATCACGGCCATATCTACCACCAACGACCAGATCCTAACATCCACAAGGATGTAATCAATCAGGCTAGAACTGGGGACATGATTAAAAGACGGTTCCCATCTTTATCTGCTATTGTTCTCCCATTACATAAACGTAGACCATGCTTCATTGTGAGATCGCTAATTTGCAGGGCTAGTGTAGACCATTTCTTAATTGGTGCCAAAGTCAACTGAGGTATAGACCAAACTCTTCACACGTTAAATATGCCACATTATCATCTAGAAGCTCATATTGGCAATTAAAATCCCCATCCACTATCTTCAGCACACCCCCAGGTGCATCAGCCATATGAGTATTCAATGCTTCCATTACACTAGATTCTCTTTTTCTGCCCACTGGCCTTATATACACATTATATTATTATAAAGATAAATGTTATCCAACCCAACACTCAAACAGACACATAAAATGTCTGCAGATGGAACCAGGAGGTCACTGGCCTTGCAACAAAGGCTTGTAGAACCCAAGTGGTAAGTCTCCCCAAAGGGCAGTCCCTACCACATGAGATGGCCTCCTTACTAAAATTGACAAACCCTATATGATGCTGTGGTCTAACCAAGGTTTCTAGGAACAAATATATGACATAGGAAGCTATAAACTTAGCCCACACTGGAACAGTTAGTTTTGTTACAAGGCCCGCAATGTTCCATGACAATAACAACCTCTACTGCCTGGGGGGCTTTCACTTGACATTGTTCCCTGTATCGGAGGGCCCCTCTAGCCTCACAGCTGTGGGTTTGGGGTAACGATCCATCTACCACTCTTGTGGGGCCTGCTGAAGTATGGGACCACTAATTACAGTTTGGGGATTTATATCCAGATGCCTTGGTCTAGGTGTGGCGCCGTTTAGAATAAAAACCTGAGAGTCAAATATCTGATTGCCAGTGGTCCGCTGATTATCTATGGAGTCGGCAGCCCGAGCAGGTGAGTGTGTAGATCTAACCATGCATAAGACCCCATTTTGTGCCTCTGTAACCCGCATTCCGTCCCACAAATAACCCACACTAGTACCTCCCTTATCTGATAGAGACTTCTAGTGGCAGATTCCCTACCTTAGAATTCCCCTCAGTCGTCAGACTGGATCTGGAGATTTTTCTTCAAGCAGTACCCTTTCGCGTCAGGTGGCGTTGGTCGACTTCTCGTCCACCTTTGGCATTGTGCTTGCCGTGATGACGTCGGGGTCGTACACATGCGCCACCTCGACACAGTGACATCAGATGCGCTGATCCGGAGAGAGCTACCCTGGTAGTTTTTTTACCAATTTCGACCCACTACTTTCTGGTGCCCAAAAAGTACAGTGGATTACTTCCTATTCTCGACCTTTGGGCCCTCAATCTCCTCCTCAAGAAGGAGAAGTTCAAAATGCTCACTCTTGCTCATGTCCTGTCTGCCTTGGACCCAGGAGACTGGATGGTAGTGGTGGTCTTGCAGGAAGCTTATGTCCATATCCCCGCCTTGCATGCCCACAGACACCACCTGCGATTCGTGGTAGGTCACAAGCTCTTTCAATTTACTGTGATCCCCTTCGGCCTTAGCCCCCCTCGGGTGTTGACGAATGTGATGGGTGTGGTTGCAGCTCATCTGTGCAAGTAGGGGTTTCAGTCTTCCCCTACCTCGACGACTGGCTGTTGAAGGCAGACACTCCCCAGAAAGTCATCTCCCACCTTCAGACTACGGCAAACCTTCTACACACGCTGGGGTTCACTATAAACATGCGGAAGTCACACCTGACTCCCTCTCAGACGCTTCCTTTTATCGGAACCGTTCTGGACATAGTGCAGTTTGGGACCTATCCTCCTGAAAAGCGAGTCCAGGATATTCAGGCAATGATTCCGATGTTTTAGCACCTATCTTGGGTTTCAGTGAGAATGACTCTGTGGCTCCTGGGCCTCATTGCCTTCTGCATCCTACTAGTTACACATGCCAGATGGCATATGCAGACTCTGCAGTGGGCCTTGAAGTTTCAGTGGGTGCAGCATCAGGGGAATCTCTCTGACATGGTTCACATCTAAAAGGGTACTGCAAAAGATCTGTAGTGGTGGCTTTCGAATCAGTATTGGGTCAACAGCAGGCCCCTCTCCCTTACCCAACCGGATCTTGCAGCAGTGACAGACGTGTCACTCCTGGGATGGGTCGGCCACATGGGAGAGGCGAAGATCAGAGATCCGGGGCAGTACGTGAGTACCACAGTCCTGTCCCACCATCCAAAGACAATAAAAAAGACTCCTGCATTGGTCTTAGGTTCCCCACTGCCCTCAGGCTCGGCACGGAAAATAAAGAGCAAAGTGCATTTGGCACGACCAGACACCCATCTGCATCCATTTTAAGCCCGAGCCGAAAACCGGACTCCTCCACCTCAGAGCTGAAAAGACTTTCAGCACTTTCGGAGCTGACATTTTCAGTCTGTAGCCAACATTTTTTTAGATGAAACCTGTCGGGGTAAATATGCTCCAGATACTGAGGAGTCATCTGAGATATGGCCCATATTGGAGGTTATGGACGCTAAGCAGCGCCAGATGCATATTCATAAGGATACAGCAAGGATCATAGCCTCTGCTCCTCCAACAATAAAGCGAAAACTCACTTTTCAGCAAACTTTAGACGCTGGACCTCCACCTACCAAAATCTCCACACACAAGGAGAAGCCTTCACCAACACATTCTCCTTCCCTTCCTGTTAGTCCACCACCCATTTCTCCACCACATTCCCATTTACAATTTTCATCGCAACAATCCTCCCTTTCACCATATACAGATGATTTGTCTGATCCTCAACAGGATATAGATCAGTCGGATATGTATGACTCAGATTCCATTCTTCCCAATGACCCTGATTTATACTCAGCGAGGACGCCCTCCTGACTATCACACTGCCTATAATCAGGGTCTAGCTAGGTATCGCAATCTACAACTGCACATCGACCCTATTGAGCATGACTTCTATTTAACACGCTAACATCTACTCATAAAGACTATCAGTGTCTTGCTATGCTTCCAGGCATGCTTAAACCTGCGGAGGACATCTTTAAAGAGCCTGTGAAATCAAGGGTAATTACACCTAGGGTGGATAAGAAATATAAACCCCCACCCTCAGTTCCCGTGTTTATTAGGGCACAGCTACCAAATGACTCTGTAGTGGTCAACACAGCAAGAAAGCAGGCCAATAGTCAATCTACAGGTGAGGCCAAAGAGTGGCCACTAAAGTGGCTAATCATTGGAGAATTGTGAACTCACAAGCTCTCCTAATGAGGTATTACAAGGCTCATTGGAACCAAATGGAGGACTTGCTGCAGTATCTACCACCTGAGCATCAGAAAAGGGCACAACAGATAATAGCGGAGGGGCAAGCTATCTCCAATAATCAAATTAGATCCTCTGTTGATGGAGCTGATACAGCAGCAAGGGGGGTCAACACCAGCATTATTATCAGGAGGCATGCGTGGTTAAGAGCTTCAGGTGTCAAGCCAGAAATCGGGCAGGCGGTGTTTTGACAAACACAATTTGTTTGGGTCAGGGGAAGATACCATGTTCGAGAAGTTCAAAAGGACTCTTAGACAGCAAAAGCTATGGGTGCGTTATATACTGCACCCACTCGGGGCACTTTTCGTAGGATACAGTTTAGAGGTGGTTTCAAGTCATCCACCACAGAGCCTTCCACATCCCAATCAAAACAAGGAGCACACTTTTACAACAGAGGTGCATTTAGAGGCTCCTATAGAGGAAATAATTATAGGGGTAAACCAGCCGCTCCCAGAAGTTCCTCCACCTCATCCAAGCAGTGACTTAAGATACATCCTCACAGAGCATCCATCTCCTGTGGGAGGAAGACTGATAAATTTTTACCCACAATGGCACAGCATTACTACCGATCAATGGGTTCTAGCAATTATCCAACATGGCTATTGCCTAGAACTCATCTCCATTCCACCAAACATTCCTCCTCGTTCACACAGACTTACTCCAGAACATCTCGGCTTATTAAAACAGGAGGTGCAATCGCTACTTCTCGAAGGTGCCATGGAGTTAGTAGCTATATCCAAATACGGAGCCGGAGTATATTCACTATACTTCCTCATACCAAAGAAAGATGGTACTCTCAGACTAACCCTGGACCTCAGACCCCTCAACCAATACATCCTTTCAGAGCATTTTCACATGATCACTTTGCAAGATATTATTCCCCTACTACAACAGGATTACATAACAGCATTAGATCTCAAAGATGTTTTTTTCCGTATTCCCATACACCCAGCACACCAAAAATATCTCAGTTTGTGATAGCAGGAAAACATCACCAGTTCAAAGTCTTACCATTTATGGTAACAACAGCACCAAGGGTATTCACCTTGGGCCAGATGTAGCAAAGTATTTGCACGTCGCAAACGGCGAAAATCGCTGTTTGCGAGGTGCAAATGCCTCTTTGCTATGCAGAAATGCATATTGCGAGTCGGTACCGACTCACAATATGCATTTCAGAATCGCAAATAGGAAGGGGTGTTCCCTTCCTATTTGCGATTCGGAATGGAATGCAATACCATATGCGACCGCATATGCGGTCGCAAAGGGTATCGCAGTTACCATCCACTTCAAGTGGATGGTAACCCACTCGCAAATTGGAAGGGGTCCCCATGGGACCCCTTCCAGTTTGTGAATGGACCCAAAACATTTTTTTCAGGGCAGGTAGTGGTCCAAGGGACCACTGCCTGCCCTGAAAAAAAAACGAAACTAAAGATTTCGTTTTTTTTTTTTAAGTGCAGCTCGTTTTCCTTTAAGGAAAACGGGCTACACTTAAAAAAAAAAAAACTGCTTTATTGAAAGAAGTCACGAACATGGAGGTCTGCTGACTACAGCAGGCCTCCATGTTTGCGAGTGCCTAGACTCGCTATGGGGCCGCAATTAGCGACCCACCTCATTAATATTAATGAGGTGGGTCATTGCGACCCCATAGCGAGTTGCAGACGGTGTCTGAGACACCGTTCTGCATACCAATTTGCGAGTTGCAAATTGCGAGTCGGAATGACTCGCAATTTGCAACTCGCAAATTGGATTTTTCCTACATCTGGCCCCAAATGCCTAGCGGTAGTTGCAGCGTTCCTCATATGGCAACACATTCACATCTTCCCATATCTGGACTACTGGCTCATGTAGAATGCCGGCCTGGTTTGTTGTGGGTACCTAAGGTACTTACACCTAATACCAGGTCCAGTTATCCCTTATTAGTGAAATGTAGGCGGTGTTCTAGCAGCTTAGGCTGTCTAGAGGTAGCTGTTGCAGAGCAGCTTAGGCTGAACTAGGAGACATGTAAAGCTCCTGCAATACCACTATAGTTACACAGTACTTAAACACAATAAAAGACAATACTCAGTGTTACCAAAAAAAAAGGTACTTTATTTTGGTGGCACAAGGCCAGAAATATCTTGGAGGCAATACTCCTTCCAGAGGTAAGTATTATACACAAAATCAGGTAAGTAAACAGTCATAGAATAGTGCAAACAGAAGAAAATACAATCGATTGCAATGGGCCTAGGGGCAACACAAACCATATTCTAAAATAGTGGAATGCGAATGTTGATTTCCCCCCCTAGGCAAGTGTAGTGTGTAGAGGGGCACTGGGAGTGTAGGAAACACTAAAGGTAAGTAAAGTACCCCACCCCAGAGCCCAGGAAAGCAGGAGTAAAGTACAGCAAGTTTCCTCAGGACACACTACAAGTCGTGGTAAAGGATTTTGCAAGAACCAAGCAAGACTGCAAGCAACAAACGAGAGATTCCTGGACTTGAAAACCCGAGGAGAGAGAAGACCAAGTCCAGAAGTCGAAGAAGAGCCCAGGAAGGACAGGAACCCTGCCAACCTAGAAGCAGGTGCAAAAGTGGATTCTCCATTCAGAAGAAAAGTACAGAAGAGTACCAAAGAAGATGGCTGCAGGTTCCTGCTTGGTGCAGGAGATGTCCCACGTCGAGTTGTTGGACGCAGGCTGTTTGCGTTGCTGGATTCCGTCAACAAGCCTTGGTTCAAGCAAGTACTTGGTTTGTGTCAAAAAAGAGCTGCCAGGACCCAGGAGGGACATGGGGGTCTCAACTCAGACCGAGGAGACAGAGGGGGTTCTCACCACGTAAGAAGACCAGGCAGCACCCACGGGAGTCCCAGAACACGGGGACAAAGAAGATGCAAAGTGCAGTCATCACAGCACTACACTGGAAAGTCCAACGCTGCCGGAGAACAACTCAGGGAGCTGTGCATCTCAGGGTGGAGTGCTGGGGACCTGGGCTGTGCTGTGCATGAAGGATTTTTGGAAGAAGTGCACAGAAGCCCAAGGAGCTGCAGAAGACTCAGTGCACAGGGGTACTGTCGCATCATGGGGAGGCAAGCGCTTACCTCCACCAAATTTGGACAGCTGGACCTTTGGACAGTCTGGGTCACTTTGGTCCACCACCTGTGTTCCAGGGAGCACGCTCGTCAGGAGAGGAGTCCCAGAGTACTGGTTGTCGTCACAGAAGGATGCCTGCAGAAGCAGGGAAGTCACTTTGTCACTCCACGGGAGATTCCTCCAGTTCTTCTGGTGCAGGGTGAAGACAGGCAGTCCTCAGAGTGTGCACACCTTGGAAATTGTTGCAAAAGCTGGCTGGAGCTGAAGTTGCAGGTCACAGGAGTAATCCTGGATACTTTGTTGCAGTTACAGCAGTTCCTGGAGCAGTCTGCGATTGATCCGATGGTCAGAAGCTGAACCAGAGGATCCAGAGGAGTCTTGGAGGAATCTTGCAAATCGAATCTGAGGAAACACCCAGAGGAGAGACCCTAAATAGCCCTGAGAGGGGGATTGGCTTCCTACCCAGGTATGCACCTATGAAGTGGGGTCTCTGACGTCACCTGCTGCACTGGCCACTCAGAGGTCTCCAGAGGGTCCCACTCCTTGGAATCCAAGATGGCTAACGCCAGGGACACTCTGGAGGAGCTCTGGGCACCACCCCTGGGGTGGTGATGGACAGGGGAGTGGTCACTCCCCTTTCCTTTGTCCAGTTTTGTGCCAGAGCAAGGACTGGGGGTCCCTGAACCGGTGTAGACTAGATTATACAAGGAGGGCACCGTTTGTGCCCTTCAAAGCATCTCAGGAAGCTGTGGGAGGCTACCCCTTCCAAGCCTGTAACACCTGTTTCCAAAGGGAGAGCGTGTAGCACCCTCCCCCCAAAGGAAATGTATTGTTCTGCCTTCCTGAGATTGAGCTGCTCAGTCCCCAGGAGGGCAGAAACCTGTCTGTGAGGTGGCAGCAGCTGGGACTGCAGTGGAAACCTCAGAGAGCTGGTTTGGCTGTACTGGGGGTCCATGGTGGAGCCCCCAGGGTGCATGGGAGTGCACCCCCAATACCATATTTGGATTGTGGGGGACAAGTCCATGATCTTAGACACCTTATATGGCCATATTCAGAGTTACCATTGTGAAGCTACATATATGTATTGACATATATGTAGTGCATGCTTATAATGGTGTCCCCGCATTCATGAAGTCTGGGGAATTGGCCCTGGACAACATGGGAGCACCTTTGCTAGTGCAAGGGTGCCCTCACACATAGTAACTTTGGCACATAGCCCTCAATAAATGAAGGTTAGACATTTAGGTGACTTATAAGTTACTTAGGGCCAGATGTTGCAAGGCTTTTGCGCCTCGCAAACAGCGAAAATCGCTGTTTGCGAGGTGCAAAAGCCACATTGCGACGCCCATTCCCATTTTGCGAGTCGGTAACCTGGTTACCGACTCGCAAAATGGGAATGCGAGTCGCAAATACGAGGGGGTGTTCCCCTTCCTATTTGCGAGTCGCATCGCGACGCAGAATTGCTTTGTGACCACGAACGCGGTCGCAGAGCAATTCGCAGTTACCACCAGTGTCACACTGGTGGTAACCCATTCGCAAAAGGGAAGGGGTCCCCAGGGGACCCCTTCCCCTTTGTGAATGGCCCAGAAAACATTTTTTCAGAGCAGGCAGTGGTCCTACGGACCACTGCCTGCTCTGAAAAAATGAAACTGACACGTTTCATTTTTTTGTGTGTAATGCAACTCGTTTTCCTTTAAGGAAAATGGGCTGCATTACAAACAAAAAAAACTGCTTTATTTAAAAGTAGTCCCAGACATGGTGGTCTGCTGCCTCCAGCAGGCCACCATCCCATTGAGTGCTGCGACTCGCAAGAGGGTCGCATATAGTGACCCACCTCATTAATATTAATGAGGTGGGTCTTTGCGACCCCCTTGCAACTTGCGTATGGTGTCAGGGACACCATCCTGCATCCGGCATCGCAATGCCAGAATTTGCTACATCTGGCCCTTAGTGCAGTGTAAAATGACTGTGAAATAGTGTGTGCATTAATTCACTCAGGCTGTAGTGGAAGTCCTGAAGAAAGGTTTCTGTGAGGTCCTTATGAGTGGCAAAAGAAATTATGCAGCCCTTAAGGATTTCGTGGAACCCCAATGCCCTGAGTACCTAGGTACAATATACTAGGTACTTATAAAGGGGAGGGGTGGTCCAGTGTGCCAATCGGAATTGGAATCTGGAGTCACTAAACTGTAGTGACAAATTTGGTAAGTAGAGAGAGCATAAGCACTGGAGTTCTGGTTAGCAGAACTTCAGTGACACAGTCAAGCATACTGAGAGTACACATAGGCCCCAAACTATGAGCACTGGGGTCCTGGCTAGCAGGATCCCAATGAGACAGGCAAAACACACTGACAAACAGGCCAAAAATGGGGGTAGCCATGCTTGAAAGAAGCTACTTTCTCACAGCTCATAAAAGCCAGTACAGAGCAAATTTGTCAACAATATACTCAGAATGTAGTAGACAAACTACACAATCTAGGATTCACAGTTAATTATCAGAAATCTCACCCTGAGGCCAGCTCAGATGCAACCGTGTCTAGGAGCAATTCTCAACACTCAGTCAGAGTTAGCATATCCAAACATACTCTGAATAAAAAAATGTCACAATCTCATATTGCACCTACAGCTCAACCACACTTACACAGTAAAGTTGGTCATGAAACTGTTGGGAATGATGGCCTCATGCATAGCAATAGTACTCAATACAAGACTATACCTGCGACCACTACAGCAGTGTCTTTCTCTACAATGGTCTCAGTCACAGGGTCAACTTCAGGATGTAGTGTTGTTGGACCACCAGACTCATCGCTCTCTGCAGTGGTGGAATCACACAAACCTATCAAAAGTGTGGCCCTTTCAGGACCCAGTGCCTCAGACCATAATCACAACAGATGCGTCGATGGGTTGGGGAGCTCACCTCAACCACCTCATTGTACAAGGGGAATGTGACTCAGTACAACACACTTAGCACATAAACTACTTGGAATTTCTAGCAGTATTCCTAGAACTCAAAGCTTTCCAAACACAGATGACACACTAGACAGTGTTAATAAAAACAGACAATAAGACTACAATGTATTATCTGCAAAAACAGGGGGGAACACATTCATCTCAATTATCCCTTCTAGCACAGATAATTTGGAAATGGGTAATTCATAATCGCATTCACCTATTTGCAGAGTATATCCCAGGGATACACAACCAACTAGCGGACCTCTTAAGCAGGATGCAACAACAAGTACGCAAATGGGAGATTCACCCACAGGTGATTCAGCAATACTTCCAACTGTGGGGAACACCAGAAATATACCTTTTCATCACAATTAATATGCAAAATGCCAAAACTTCGCATCCAGGTACCCACACCCCCAATCCAAGGGCAATGCTGTATGGATCAATTGGTCAGGGATATTTGTTTACTCTTTTCCACCTCTCCTACTCATTCCATTCATGATCAGGAAGATGAAACAAAAATCCCTCACTATGATACTCATAGCTCCCACATGGGCACGTCAACATTGGTACACAACACTACTGGAACTGTGTTGTGCCACATCACAGATTACCAAACAGACCATATCTCCTAACTCAAACTAGAGGTCAAATCAGACATCCAAATCCCAGCATAATCATCCTGGCGATTTGGCTCCTGCAGTCATAGAGTTTGGATATTTACAACTTCCATCTGAATGTATGGAAATTCTAAAACAGTAAAACCCGCAACTAGACAATGTTATGCAGCTAAATGGAAACGTTTTGTCTATTATTGTCAGCCAAAGAACATTGACCCACTTGAAGCTTCAGTACAAGATATTGTATGCTACTTGTTTTACTTACAGAAAGCAAACCTAGCGTACTTCTCTATCAGGATACATTTAACAGCTTTAGCTGCTTACCTTCAGAACAGACAACATACTTGTTTAGGATTCCTGTTATAAAGGCTTTTATGGAGGGTCTTAAATGGGTTATTCCACCTACAGTTCCACCATCTCCTGTCTGGAATCATATTATTATAATCACAAGACTTATGGGTCCACCATTTGAGCCCATGCATTCTTGTCCACTTCAGTTTCTATCATGGAAGGTTGTCTTTTTAGAAGCCATCACTTCTTTACGAAAAGTTAGTGAAATTCAGCATTCACTTTAGAAGAACCTTTTTTCAGCTTCATAGGAACAAAGTAGTTCTTATGACAAACCTAAAATTTCTACCAAAGGTGGTTTCACCTTTTCATATTAATCAGTCAGTGGAATGCCAGCCTTCTTTCCACAGCCGGATTCAGTTGCTGAAAGAGCTCTTCACACTCTTGATGTTAAAAGAGCTCTCATGTACTAAATAGACAGAACAAAGGATTTCAGGAAAACTAAACAACTTTTCGTGTCTTTTTCAAAACCTCACAAAGGTAATCCTAACTCAAAAACTGGATTAGCAAGACGGATAGTCAAATGTGTCCAAACTTATTATCTTAAAGCCAGAAGACAGTTACCAATTACTCCTAGATCTCATTCTACTAGAAAAAAAAGGAGCTTTCATGGCATTGTTAGGGAATATGCCAATAGCTGACACATGTAAAGCAGCCACATGGTCTACACCGCACACATTTACTAAACATTACTATGTGGATGTCCTATCTCGCCAACAAGCAAATGTTGGTCAGGCAGTCCTTAGGACACTATTTCAAATTATTTGTAACTCCTACAGGCTAGCCACTGCTTATTCTAGGAGGGGACTGCTTTGCAGTCTATGCAAAGCATGTGTTTCTACAGGTACGCATGCCATCGAACGGAAAATGTTCCTTACCCAGTGGACATCTGTTCGTGGCATGGATTGCTTTAAATTCACATGCGCCCACCCTCCTTCCCGGAAGCCTATAGCCGTTGTAGTAATATATATTGTAAATATGTATATACATTGCATGGACATCTCTTTTCTCTACATATATATATGTGTCTACACATACACTCTTTACTTCACCCTCCTGCGGGAAAACAATCTAACAAAGGACTCAATGCCCATGTGCAGTATCACCGAGAGGAGGAGTCGCTCGATCTGTGACTCAAAAATATTCTTTGAACAAAAACAGCTTGTAATACTCCGAGGCCAACATTAGATGGCGGACTTATGCAAAGCATGTGAGTCTACAGCACTACATGCCACGAACAGATGTCTACTGTGTAAGTAACATTTTCTTTCTGCACCATATACCATGACCTTCTATGAAAGTTAAATGTACTAATCAGGTTTTAAGCTAATTTCACTATGTTTTACAGAATTCAAGATTATAAGCAGGTGAGTTGCAAAAAAAATTTAAAACTGAAGGTGAACATCCAAAAAGAGTCACTTTGCAACAGCGACTCACTCTAGACTTCACTTCACTTCTCATGAGCCACAGTCCGTTCAACACTCAACAATGGTAATACATATATGCTTATGTACACTCAGACACAGACACACACATAAAAACTGTCTCACAAACGAGCTGGCTGCTTGTGCCTGGTATAAAGTTTAAAGAGCTTTCAGGTTCAGGTTGTTTTGTATTTGGGCCAGGGCAGACTGCCAGATACTGGACTTCTGAGCAACAGTTATCAGCTTAGCACAGGACAATTCACAATTCTTGTGCTATTAACCTGCCCTTTTTATTGAAACCTGTTTTAGTGGTACAATGCACTGTTTGTTCCCAGGAAAAAATAATGAAGGCAGTACAAGATTCTCATTATTGTTAAATAACACAAACAAAGCCTCAAATTTTGGAACTCTTATTAAATGTCAGCGTTGAATTTACACATCAGGGATCTGAAGTTAACCATCAACGCTTTCCCATTCATTTGGCAGAGACGACGAGAGAGCCTTTAAATGTATGCTTTGGATATAATTTAAAGAAAGGGCTCCAAATCCTAGGCTGACACCTAATGGTCAATTTTATCTATTGGTTATATGTAGTCGGTGGTGGAAGCTGGCCTGGTGTGTGGTGAGCACCTATGGTGTTATCACCTTATACCAGGTCCAGGTATCCCCTATTAGTGAAGTGTAGGCAGTGTCTAGGAAGCCAGGGCACTCTAGAGGTATCTGTGGATGAGCAGCCAAGACTTATCTAGGAGACATGCAAAGCTTATGCAATACGAGTATAGTCACATATCACTGACACACATGAAAGAACCACAGAGTGTTACAAAAATAAAGGTACTTTATTATAAACACATTAGAATTAGGAGTTGGCATAGAAAGCAATAGAAAACAATGAAATAGCAGGATGCAATGGAGATGCTAGGGGGAGACCAAACCATATACTAAGTAAGTGGGATGCGAGAGTCAGCCCCCACCCAAGGAAGTGGCATCTGTAGAGGAGCGCTGGAGGAACTAGGAATCCCAAAAGATAAGTACATGGGTGCCCCCCCGACCACCAGCATACTGGTAGCTTGGGGAGGCTACCCCTTCCAAGCCATGTAACACCTATTTCCAAAGGGAGAGGGGTTGCCTCCCACTTCCAAAGGAGATCCTTTGTTCTGCCTTCCTGGGCTTGAGGTGGTCAAGCAGCAGGAGGGCAGAAACCTGTCTGTAGGGAGGCAGCAGTGCAGGCTGCCTGGGAAAACCCTGCAAACTGGTAGGAGCAAAGCTGGGGATCCTCTAAGGATCCCCCAGAGTGAATGGAATCATACAACCAATACTGGGAATAGTATTGGGGTATGATTCTGACATGTTTGATACCAAACATGCCCAGGTTTGGAGTTACCATTATGTAGCTGGACATAGGTTGTGAGCTATGTCCAGAACGTGGGTGAGATGGCTTCCCTGCACTCACTAAGTCCAGGAAAAGGGAGCTGGAGTTCATGGAGGCACCTCTGCTCATGCAGGGGTACCCTCACAAACAGGTATTTGCACCCTGCCCCCTGGGCTAGGAGGACCTGCCATAGGGGTGACTTATAGTTGACTTTTGCAGTGACCTGTAGTGACAGGGTGCATGCACATTTTCACGCAAGTTGCAATTGCAGGCCTGCAGACACATGTTGCATGGGCCCCCATGAGTGGCACAATACATGCTGAAGCCCATGAGGAACCCCTGGTGTCCCAATGCCCTGGGTACCTAGGTACCATATACTAGGGACTTACATGGGGCCACCAGTATGCCAATTGTGGGGTGTACTAGTCAGGAAGAACCAAATTTAGAGGAAGAGAGCACAGTCACTGGAGTCCTGGTTAGATGACCCCAGTGAACACAGTCAAAACACATTGACAGCAGGCAAAAAGTGGGGCTAACAATGCCAAAAAGAAGGTACTTTCCTACAGTCGGTGTCATTGTGCATTCTTATTAATACCTGTACGAGATCCTTAATTCCAGGAAATCAGCATACAGCATGAGTGGAATGTAAACACTCAATAGCTTCATGTAGAGTGAGCTTAAGACTTGTAGAGGACATAGAAAAAAACTATTATTTTAGCAAATTCTTATACTTTATATTGTATGATTTATTTAAGATTCTCATAACTGATTCTATTCTTGTTCACCTATTGATTTTGCTCTTGTTCTTCATTATAAGAGGAGAAAAAGGCAGTTAATACATATTCCTCCCCCTAAGGGGGTGCCTGCCTGGGTTTTTTTCAAGGCTGAAAAAGTGAATTCTGATGAATACAGAGTAGAAAACAATGTTTTACTTATCAATGAGTTCCGGTCCCCCTGGTGTTCCACTGCACCTTGGTCGTAATCTAATTTGACAAAAGTGGTACATGTGTGTAAGTGAGCATGGGGATTACTATCTAATACAAAATATTTGTTTTTCCAGATTATGCTCACTAGATGCAGGCACAGGTACAGGCACACATTTCATTGGTAAAAAACAGAGTAAAATTTGACCGAGTATGTCAACACAAAGCTTAGGTTTGTGCTTTTGTAGACTCTGTAATCAATCCTGAATGCATTAAAAACATAGGTTATCTTTAACCCCTTTGCTGCCAGGCCTATTCCCCCTCAGGTGCCAGGCCTTTTTTGGCTACTTGGAGCAGTTCGCGCATAGGTCCTCATAACTTTGTGTCCACATAAGCTACCCACGCCAAATTTGCATCCTTTTTTTCCAACATCCTAGGGATTCTAGAGGTACCCAGACTTCATGGGTTCCCCTGGTGGAGACCAAGAAATTTGCCAAAATACAGTGAGATTTTCTTTTTTTTTAATGGGGAAAAAGGGCTGCAGAAGAAGGCTTCTGTTTTTTTCCCTGAAAATGACATCAACAAACCGTTTGTGGTGCTAAAATTACCATCTTCCCAGCATTCAGGAACAGGCAGACTTGAATCAGAAGACCACATTTTTGAACACAATTTTGGCATTTTACTGGGACATTCCCCATTTTTACTATATTTTGTGCTTTTAGCCTCCTTCCAGTTAGTGACAGAAATGGGTGTGAAACCAGTGCTGGATCCTGGAAAGCAAAACATTTCTGAAAAGTAGACAAAATTCAGAATTCAGCAAGGGGTCATACAGGGTTTTCCTACAGAAAATAGCAGCTGAAATAAAAAAAGATTGAAATTGAGGTGAACAAAAACTGCCATTTTTCTCTCCACGTTTTACTCTGTATCTTTTTCCTGCGATTTCAGATTTTTTAAAGCAATATACTGTTACATCTGTTGGACACTTCTGTTTGCTGGGATATATAGGGCTTGTAGGTTCATCAAGAACCCTAGGTCCCCAGAGCCAATAAACGAGCTGCACCTCGCAATGGGTTTTTATTGTATACATCAATTCATTTGCTGAAATATAAAGAGTGTAAAATAGGTATTAAGAAAACCTTTGTATTTCCAAAATTTGCCCTAGATAAGGTCTTAACAAGCAGTGGTTATTTGCACATCTCTGAATTCTGGGGTGCCGATCCTAGCATGTGAATTACAGGGCATTTCTCAAATCTTTTTTACACACTGTCTCACATTTGGAAGGAAAAAATGCAGAGAAAGACAAGGAGCAGTAACACTTGTTTTGCTCTTTTGTGTTCCCCCCAAGTCTCACGATAAAAATGGTAACTCACTTGCATGGTTAGGCCTAATGCCTGCAACAGGAAACGCAACATGGAGACATCACATTTTTACATTAAAAACTGATGGGAGTCCAGGGAGGTGTGACTTGGTGGATCCCCCAGTGTTTTTTACCCAGAATCCTCAGCAAATCTCAAATTTAGCAAAAGAAAAACACATATTTCCCACATTTCTGTGTGGGATCACCACACCGGGATACATTTCCAACCACCCAATGTTCCCCTCTGTCTTTCGATAAAACTGATACCTCACTTGTGTAGGTGGGCCTGTGAAAGGGAAGAGCAAAAACATGTCGAAATTGAGGGGGAACCAAGGAGGATTTAAAAGGGTAGTTTGAAAAAAAATATTTTTAGGATGACAAATAGGGCAGAATTTTTATCAGTATAAATGCAACAATGCTTGGTGGTAGGCATTTTGTGGATTCCTACAGATTCCGAAAAATTTGGACGTTTACAGGGCATTGTGGGTAAGAAAATGGTGCAGGGTGCATGTGAAGCACACCACCCTGGACTCACCCAGATGTTTTGTTTAGTTTTCAGATGTGTCTAGGTCTTGTGGATTTTTCTACATGGCAACGTCCCAAAGTCCTCACCATTTCAAGTGGGAGGATTTTGAGAGTTAGCCAAGCTCCCATGGCCCAAACTTAAACCAAAACCCAAAATAAATGAATGTCCTCTTGCTTGCCATGGGATAACATGTTTTAGTGTGCAGGGGAGAGCTGAAAGACTGTTACCCCTTTCAGTTGGGGTTCGGGGTATAAACATGCCCATACTGGTTGGTAGCCACCAGCCCACTATTTTTTATTTTTTTTAATTCCCTGGCATCTAGTTGGTTTTCTGCCCCCCTCAGCCCCGCCCCCCCCACCTACCACTCCCCCTCCCCTGGGGAGTGGATCAGGGGTAATTGCCCCATCTGGCCACAGGTGGGCAGAACAACATTGCCCCCATTTATTTAGGGTGGGGGTATGACCATAACCCGACCCTCTTTTTTTTTAAACCAATTCTTCCCTGGTGTCCTGTGGGGTTTCTGCCCTCCTGGGGGGGCACATGAGCCTTACAAAAATAGGCCAATCTGCCCCCAAGGGGGGCAGAAATGGCCTAAAAAAAAATGTCCCCCTGGGGAGTGACCCTTGCCAAAGAGGTCACTCCCCTTATGCCAGTTTCATTAAAAAAATAAATTAAAAAAAAATAGTGTCTAGTGGCTTCTGCCCCCAGTGGGGCAGAATAGATCTAATAAAACTATTGCCCCCCTGGGGAGCGACCCTTGCCTAAGGGGTCTCTCCCCTTATGAAACAAACCAAAAAGAAAAAATCCCTGGTGTCTAGTGCCTTCTGCCCCCATTGGGGGCAGATTGGCCTAATCAGCATAAGCCGATGTGCCCCAGGGGGGGGGGAAGACCTAATAATAAAATGCCCCCCAGGGGAGCGACCCTTGCCCAAGGGGTCGCTCCTCTTTAAATGTAAATAAAAATAAAAAAGCTCCCTGGTGTCTAGTGGGCATTTCTGCTGCCCGATCACAGTATGATCGGCCAGCAGAAATGCTCAGAATGACATCGAAAGAAAGGAAAAGCCTTTCCTTTCTTTCGATGTCTTGGCTCGCCCCCTCCTCCCAAGTGGAAGAGAAATGCTCAGCATTTCTCTTCCGCATTGCGCTGGAAGCATGCTTTCAGTGCGATGGGTGGTGACCTCTGATGAGGTCAGCATGCAATTGCATGCTGATGTCATCAGACGTCATGGGGGGGGTCTGGGGTGAAAGGGGAAGCAATTCCCCTTCCATCCCTGACGAGGGGGTGTGGGTGGGGAACCGTCCCAGGCACCACAAGGGCTAAAAGGCATGGAGAGGAGCACTAAAAATATCATGTCTCATGTCACATTGTGTTTGATAGGACTTGCTTCTGTCCTGAGTGGGTCTCTGCTGTGCATAGTGGGGTGCGGTGGAGTGGGAGGGGATGGTTAAGCTAAGGACCATACATTTCTCCTCTTCTCCATTGGACTACCTGCTCTCCATTTTCATAGAAGATCAAGGTGTAGATTTACTAAGGGTTACCATGGTGCTCGTGCTATGCTGTGAATTTTGGAGCAACTCTTGCAGGATTTTTTTGTAATGGTAAGTACATTGATGCAGTGCTTTGTGCCACTTGGGCACCTACTCAAAACCATAGTAAATAATGCCCCAATTATTGCTTATTTAACAACACTTTCTTGAAACCGAAACTATCAATAATTATCCTATTCTACATGTGTGGCAGTTATAAGCATATATCATATTTTCGGAAAAGCAAAATAGTGTTCGCATGTTTTGGTGGCAAAATCATCCACTGTGGATGAGGCATAATTTCACATCATCAAGTATTCAAATAGTTCCCTTGGAGTTGGCTAATATTAAATACATTCTGCAAAATATCTGTGACTATTCAGATGACCAGGCATGCACTAACTTTTTTAACAGTCATAGTATCATGTGGCCTGGTATTAAAAAGTGCCAGGAAAAACAGTCACGAAGAAACATAAGTATGTTTTGTTGATTTGTATAACACAATAATCACCCGCAAGGGTATCCAGACGCTTTGGAAGGTATGTAGGTGTATTGTCCCCAAGGTGCTTATATGAAGAGCCAAGTCTTCAGTTTCTGGTGCGACTCAAGAAGTGAGAAGGAGGCTCTGATGTGTTGAGGGAGGTTGTTCCATGTGTTATGTGCGATGTGGGAGAATGACTGACCTCCAGTTTTGCTTTTGCAGATGCGGGGAGTGTGTGCATGTGAGAGTGAGGAAATGTTTAGGTGTCTGGTGGATTGGTGAAAGTGAATGTGTCTGTTCAGGTATTCTGGTCCTGAGCTGTGTAGGGCTTAGTATGTGTGCATGAGAAAAGTGAATTGATTGCTCTCCCTAATGAGTAGCCAGTGAAGTTCTCTGAGATGTGGTGTGATGTGGGTAGGGTATGGTATGGGAGGTCGAGTATGAGTCTTGCAGTGGTGTTTTGGATGGTGTGGAGGCTGTGTATGAGTTGTCTGGAGATTCTGGCTTAGAAAGTGTTGACATAGTCCAGCCTGCTGGTGATGAGTGCTTGCATGACGATCCGCCTGGTGTTCTGAGGCAACTATTTGAACATCTTTTGCAGCATGCGTAGGATGTGGAAGCAGGAGGTGCACACTGTGCCGACTTAAGTCAGCATGTTGAGCTTGTTGTCAAGGGTAAATCCCTAGATCTCTTGTGTGTGGGCGTGGCTGTAGGTTCTAGCTCCGATGGCCAATGGGTGGGGTCCCATGGGGAGGTCCTGTTGCCAAAGACCAATAATTACTAGGAGTGGGTGGAGCTGACGCAGTCAGTGCACATGGGGCAGGCTGGTGCACAAGAGGCCTGAAACAGCAGCTTTCACTGCCTATGTCCCTGGCCTGAATTCTGGCCAGGGCCGTAGACAGTGAAAGCTGCTGTTTCATGTCTTTTCTTGTGCACTAGTGTGCACATAAAAAAAGGAGGACTTAACTGGTTCCCTATTCCCAGGGGGTCCTTGTTGCCAGTGCCTGGCTGGCTCTCTGCCTCCTGGCCCTGAATCTTGAGCTGCTTGCTGGGCCGCCGGCGAGCATCTCCACGCTGCGTGAGTGCTCACTGCAGCCCAGTTCTGGGCTACAGAGCGCAAGTGCAGGCGTCTGCGCTGTGTGGCCCATAAGTGGGCTGTAGTGCGCACGTCGTGACCTCTGCTATGCTGGTACGGCTAGCGGAGTTTTTGGCCGAACACCGCTCTCAAAGCAGAGCATGGAGTGTCAAAAACTCTGTTAGCTCCGCCATTGGAGTTGAGCTCACTGCCCACCCCTAATAATTACATCTTTCTTGTAGGAGTTGAGCTTCTGGCAGTTGGTTTGCATGCTGTCTGTCACAATGGTCATGCAGTTAGTGAAGTTAGTTCTGGTGGTGGGTTGTCTTGTCTTTCAGAGAGATGACTTGAGTGTCATAGGAGATGACGGTGATGTCTTGTGATCAGATCATTTTGGTGAGCAGTGTTATGCATATATTGAAAAGAGTGGGGTTGAGGGACGATCCCTGTGGAACTCCACGTCAGTTTCTTGGTCTCTGAAGTGAAGGGTGACAGCCTGCCCCCCTGGGTTTTCCCGTGAGAACGAAACAGATTAATTTGAGTGGATCCTTGTATGCCAATCTTGTGTCACCATAATGCTTGACTCTACTATTTGTCATCTCTTTTGGTGATTAGTCTTGATTTTCATGCTTGAAACAATATAATGTAATGTTCGATGGCATCTGTCGCTGTAGATACACATGTTCTGCATAGCTCGCCATCTGGTGTTGGGTCGGAGTGTTACAAGTTGCTTTTCTTCGAAGAAGTCTTTTGAGTCACGGGACCGAGTGACTCCTCCTTCTGTCTCCATTGCGCATGGGCGTCTACTCCATCTTCGATTGTTTTCTTTCCGCCATCGGGTTCGGACGTGTTCCTGTCGCTCCGAGTTTCGGAACGGAAAGTTAGTAAATATCGGAAGATTTTTGTCGGTATTGTTGCGTTCGGGATCGGCGTAGTTAGATTCAACACCACATCGAAGATCGACGCGCTCCGGTGCCCTTCGGGGTAGTTTTCGATCCCCCGTCGGGGCCTGGTCGGCCCGACCGCGTGTAGAACAACGCCGATGGAACGGACCCCGTTCCGTTTTTGTCCCAAATGCCACAACAAATACCCGTATACAGACCAACATTTGGTCTGTAACCTGTGCCTGTCACCTGAGCACAGTGAGGAGACTTGCGAGGCCTGTCGCGCGTTCCGGTCCCGAAAGACACTCCGTGACCATCGAGCCAGGAGACTTCAGATGGCGTCCACGCCGACAGTGCACCGAGAGTTCGAGGAACAAGAGGAAGAAGAAACCTTTTCGATCCACGAATCGGACTCCGAGGAATTCGACGATCAAAGAGCCGTGAGTAAGACGTCGAAAACAACACATAAGAAAAGTGACAAGGCCCAGGGGACGCCACTGCCACCAGGCCATGGCTCCACCCATAAATTCGGTGACCGACCATCGGCACCGAAAAGGCCCAAACAGTGCCGAGATCGTCCGACTCCGGTCGAGACACCGGCACGCAGCCTTCTCGGGATCGAGAAAGTGCTGGAGAAAAGCAACGACACCGAAATAGCGGTGTAGAAACGGCTTGACGCCGAGACAGCGGCACCGACGAAGATCGACGCCGAGAGGTTTCGACTCCAAAAAAGAAAAAAGCCACCTCGGAGCCGAAAAAAGATACAGGCAGGGTTTCGGTGCCGAAACAACCCGTAACCGACCCAGGTCCAGGCTCTTATACAGAGGAGCAATCACTGTCCTCTCAGATGCGAAAGCATAGGTTTGAGGAAGAGCTGCAATCCACCGAAGTGGACCATACGCAAAAACGTATTTTCATACAGCAGGGAACAGGAAAAATAAGCACCCTTCCCCCTATTAGGAGAAAAAGGAGACTGGAGTTTCAAACAGACCAGGCGCCACAAACAAAAATGGTGAAAAAGGTGACTCCACCACCCTCTCCTCCACCTGTAATTAACGTCTCACCAACGCAAACTCCGTCACATTCCCCGGCTCACACCACCATGAGCCAAGGTGACCAGGATCAAGACGCTTGGGACTTATATGACGCCCCAGTGTCGGACAACAGTCCGGAGGCATATCCAACAAAGCCCTCACCACCAGAAGACAGCACAGCATATTCTCAAGTGGTGGCTAGAGCAGCACAATTCCACAACGTAAACCTCCACTCAGAACAAGTCGAGGATGACTTTTTATTCAACACCCTCTCCTCCACCCACAGCTCCTACCAAAGCCTGCCTATGCTGCCAGGTATGCTTCGGCACGCAAAGGAAATCTTCAAGGAGCCGGTCAAAAGTAGGGCAATAACGCCAAGGGTGGAAAAGAAATATAAGGCACCTCCTACAGACCCTGTTTTCATCACCACACAGCTGCCACCAGATTCCGTCGTAGTAGGAGCAGCTTGGAAAAGAGCCAACTCCCACACATCTGGGGATGCACCACCCCCAGATAAAGAGAGCCGCAAGTTCGATGCAGCTGGGAAAAGAGTCGCAGTACAAGCTGCAAACCAGTGGCGCATCGCTAACTCTCAAACACTACTTGCGCGCTATGACAGAGCCCATTGGGATGAGATGCAATACCTCATCAAGCATCTACCCAAGGAACTACAAAAAAGGGCAAAGCAGGTGGTTGAGGAAGGACAGAACATATCAAATAACCAGATACGATCTTCTATGGACGCAGCAGACACAGCTGCAAGAACAATTAATACATCTGTGACCATTAGAAGGCACGCATGGCTAAGAACGTCTGGGTTCAAACCAGAGATACAGCAGGCAGTGCTCAATATGCCATTCAACGAAAAACAACTGTTCGGACCAGAAGTGGACACGGCAATCGAAAAACTTAAAAAAGACACTGACACTGCTAAAGCCATGGGCGCACTCTACTCCCCGCAGAGCAGAGGAACCTACAGCACCTTCCGCAAGACACCCTTTAGAGGGGGGTTTCGGGGTCAGGCCACACAAGCCAGCACCTCGCAGGCAACACCGTCCAGCTACCAGGGACAGTACAGGGGAGGCTTTCGGGGCCAATACAGAGGAGGGCAATTCCCTAGGAATAGAGGAAAATTTCAAAGCCCCAAAACCCCTACAACCAAGCAGTGACTCAGATGTCACTCACCCCCTCCACACAACACCAGTGGGGGGAAGAATAGGTCATTATTACAAAGCATGGGAGGAAATAACTACAGACACTTGGGTCTTAGCAATTATCCAACATGGTTATTGCATAGAATTCCTACAATTCCCTCCAAACATACCACCAAAAGCACAGAATTTATCAAAACAACATTCCGAACTTCTGGAAATAGAAGTTCAAGCACTATTGCAAAAGAATGCAATCGAATTAGTACCAAACACACAAACAAACACAGTAGTCTATTCACTGTACTTCTTAATACCAAAAAAAGGACAAAACACTGAGACCAATCCTAGACCTCAGAATACTAAACACCTACATCAAATCAGACCACTTTCACATGGTCACGCTACAAGAGGTGTTACCATTGCTAAAACTACAGGACTACATGACAACCTTAGACCTCAAAGACGCGTATTTCCATATACCAATACATCAATCTCACAGAAAATACCTACGGTTCGTATTCAAAGGAATACATTACCAATTCAAAGTATTGCCTTTTGGTTTAACAACCGCACCAAGAGTCTTTACAAAATGTCTAGCAGTAGTGGCTGCACACATCAGAAGGCAGCAAATACATGTATTCCCGTATCTAGACGACTGGCTAATCAAAACCAATTCACTAACAAAGTGCTTACAACACACAAATCAAATCATACAAACCCTCTACAAACTAGGTTTCACCGTCAACTTTGTAAAATCCAACATTTTGCCGTGCAAAGTACAACAATACCTGGGAGCCATAATAGACACAACAAAAGGAGTAGCCACTCCAAGTCCACAAATAATTCAAAATTTCAACAAGATCATACAACGCATGTATCCAACACAAACAATACAAGCAAAGATGATATTACAACTCCTAGGCATGATGTCTTCATGCATAGCCATTGTCCCGAACGCAAGACTACACATGAGGCCCTTACAACAGTGCCTAGCATCACAATGGTCACAAGCACAGGGTCACCTTCTAGATCTGGTGTTGATAGACCGCCAAACTTACCTCTCGCTTCTATGGTGGAACAGTATAAATTTAAACAAAGGGCGGCCATTCCAAGACCCAGTGCCACAATTCGTAATAACAACAGATGCTTCCATGACAGGGTGGGGAGCACACCTCGATCAACACAGCATACAAGGACAATGGAACGTACATCAAACAAAACTGCATATAAATCACCTAGAAATGCTAGCAGTTTTTCAAGCATTAAGGGCTTTCCAACCAATTATAACTCACAAATACATTCTTGTCAAAACAGACAACATGACAACAATGTATTATCTAAACAAACAGGGGGGGACACACTCAACGCAGTTGAGCCTTCTAGCACAGAAGATATGGTGATGGGCAATTCACAACCACATTCGCCTAATAGCGCAGTTTATTCCAGGGATCCAGAATCAACTTGCAGACAATCTCTCTCGAGATCACCAACAAGTCCACGAATGGGAAATTCACCCCCAAATTCTAAACACTTACTTCAGACTCTGGGGAACACCTCAAATAGACATGTTTGCAACAAGAGAGAACGCAAAATGCCAAAACTTCGCATCCAGATACCCACACAGGCAGTCCCAAGGCAATGCCCTATGGATGAACTGGTCAGGGATATTTGCCTACGCTTTTCCTCCTCTCCCTCTCCTTCCTTATCTGGTAAACAAATTGAGTCAAAACAAACTCAAACTCATTTTAATAGCACCAACTTGGGCAAGGCAACCCTGGTACACAACACTGCTAGACCTATCAGTAGTACCCCACATCAAATTGCCCAACAGGCCGGATCTGTTAACACAACACAACCAACAGATCAGACATCCAGATCCAGCATCGCTGAATCTAGCAATCTGGCTCCTGAAATCCTAGAATTCGGACACTTACAACTTACCCAAGAATGTATGGAAGTCATAAAGCAAGCCAGAAGGCCGTCCACTAGGCACTGCTATGCAAGTAAATGGAAGAGGTTTGTCTGCTACTGCCATCATAATCAGATCCAACCTTTACACGCAACTCCAAAGGATGTAGTGGGTTACTTGCTTCACTTACAAAAATCTAACCTAGCCTTCTCTTCCATTAAAATACACCTTGCGGCAATATCTGCATACCTGCAGACTACCTATTCAACTTCCCTATATAGGATACCAGTCATTAAAGCATTCATGGAAGGCCTTAAAAGAATTATACCACCAAGAACACCACCTGTTCCTTCATGGAACTTAAATGTTGTCTTAACAAGACTCATGGGTCCACCTTTTGAACCCATGCACTCTTGCGAAATACAGTTCCTAACCTGGAAGGTTGCATTTCTCATCGCCATTACATCTCTAAGAAGAGTAAGCGAAATTCAGGCGTTTACAATACAAGAACCTTTTCTACAACTACACAAAAATAAAGTCGTCCTAAGGACTAATCCTAAATTTTTACCAAAGGTTATTTCACCGTTCCACCTAAATCAAACAGTGGAACTACCAGTGTTCTTCCCACAGCCAGATTCCATAGCTGAGAGGGCACTACATACATTAGATGTCAAAAGAGCATTAATGTACTACATTGACAGAACGAAAAACATCAGAAAGACTAAACAACTATTTATTGCATTCCAAAAACCTCATGCAGGAAACCCAATATCAAAACAAGGTATAGCCAGATGGATAGTTAAATGCATCCAAATCTGCTACCTTAAAGCAAAATGACAACTGCCCATTACACCAAGGGCACACTCAACCAGAAAAAAAGGTGCTACCATGGCCTTTCTAGGAAACATCCCAATGCAAGAAATATGTAAGGCAGCCACATGGTCTACGCCACACACGTTCACCAAGCACTACTGTGTAGACGTGCTATCCGCACAGCAAGCCACAGTAGGTCAAGCCGTGTTAAGAACATTATTTCAAACCACTTCCATTCCTACAGGCTGAGCCACCGCTTTTGGGGAGATAACTGCTTACTAGTCTATGCAGAACATGTGTATCTACAGCGACAGATGTCATCGAACTGAAAATGTCACTTACCCAGTGTACATCTGTTCGTGGCATCAGTCGCTGGAGATTCACATGTGCCCACCCACCTCCCCGGGAGCCTGTAGCAGTTCGGAAGTTAGCTTCAACTTTGTACATTTGTATATATATTATTTTAACCTTAAATAGGTACATACTTAGTCACTCCATTGCATGGGCACTATTACTACAACACAACTCCTACCTCACCCTCTGCGGGGAAAACAATTGAAGATGGAGTCGACGCCCATGCGCAATGGAGACAGAAGGAGGAGTCACTCGGTCCCGTGACTCGAAAGACTTCTTCGAAGAAAAACAACTTGGAACACTCCGACCCAACACCAGATGGCGAGCTATGCAGAACATGTGAATCTCCAGCGACTGATGCCACGAACAGATGCACACTGGGTAAGTGACATTTTCATTATTGGCAACAACAGCATGGCCCAGATCTCAGAGGGAACTGCGAAAGATGTGCAGTGGTGGCTATCAGATCGCGATTGAGTCTGAGGCAGATCCCTCTGCTTCCCCAGCCAGAGATCACAGTAGTCAGAGATCCGTCACTCCTGGGATGGGGCGGCCACAAAGAAGAGGCGGAGATCAAAAGTCTCCGGTCTCCAGCGGAGTCCGGACTCTACATCAATCTTCTGGAGCTCCTTGCGATCAGGGTTGCATTGAAGGCTTTCCTTCTTTCTTTGTAAGGGAAAGAGGTGCAGGTGTTCACAGACAACACTACCGCCATGTGGTACTGCAACAAGAAGGGCGGAGTGGGGCTGTGGACCCTCTGTCAAGAGGCTCTGCACCTCTGGACGTGGCTGGAACATCAGGGCATTACCTTGGTGGTTCAACATCTGGCGGGCTCTGTGAACGCCAGAGCTGACAAACTCAGCCATCGATGCATAGTCTATCACAAATGGTGTCTCCATCAGGAGGTAACACAAGGTCTCTTTCAGCAGTGGGGAGAGTATTCTTGCCTCCGCAGAGAATGCACAATGTCAGCTGTTTTGAATGTTGGAGTTTCCAAGGCAGCACTCGCTCACCAATGCTTTTCGTCTTGAGTGGAACTCAGGCCTCTTTTACGCCTTCCCGCCTACACCACTTCTATCCAGAGTTCTGAAGAAGATCAAGAACTATGAGCCCAAGTAATTCTTGTGGCTCCAGACTGGGCACGGAGAGTAAGGTATCCAGAGCTACTGAGCATGGCCACAGGTTCTCCAGTGAGACTGCCCCTTCGAAAGGATCTTCTGTTGCAGCAAGAGGCGACGCTCCATCACCCGAACCTGTCCAGTCTTTGCCTTCATGTGTGGAGATTGCGTTGCAGCTTCTGACTTTCTGCCCGAAGTCTCTGATGTTATCTTGGCAACCAGGTGTCCCTCCACCAAAACGGTATATGCCTGTCGGCATACATTTGTGGCATGGTATACCAACAAGTATATTGATCCCCTCTCTGCCTCTCTCTCTGAGGTTCTTTTGTTCTTACTTTCTTTACCCCAACAGAGCTCTGCTTTGGGAACCCTTTAAGGTTACTTATCGGTTATTTCAGCCTTTCTTAGATTGCCAGACCAACCTTCCCTTGTTAAGTCTCCTATTGTTGGTAGATTCCTTAAGGGACTCACCCATTTGTTTCCTCTCACTCCGTTTATCATGTCACAGTGGGACCTCAATCTTGTCCTTACTTACTTAATGTGTGCTCCTTTTGAGCTGTTACACAATTGTCCTTTGTGGATCCTTACTCTCAAAACTACATTTCTTGTTGCCATCACTTCTGCTCGCAGAGTGAGTGACTTTCAGGCTCTTTCTTCAAAGCCCCCATTTTTGTCTGTTCACCCTGACAAAGTGATGCTACGTACGAGGGCCTCCTTCCTTCCCAAAGTAGTTACACCTTTTCATGTAGGCCAATCCATCACTTTGCCTACTTTTTATGCACCTCCACATCCTTCTCATGAAGAGGAGAGACTCCACCGTCTGGATCCAAAAAGAGCGTTGGCATTCTACCTCAATGGTACAAAAGATTTCCAGGTGGACAATGAACTCTTTGTTGGATATGTGGGTGCCAAAAAAGAAAAAGTGGTGCAAAATCCAGCTGTTGAGATTTAAGAAGATAATTCAGCTGTACAATGGTAGACCTAAGGTCTGTCTTTCACAGTCATACATGTGAGTAGTGTAAAAGTACAATGCAGACTACGTGTGACATTTACATTTTGCACCACTGATTTATTGGCTGCACCATTTGGCACTTGGTTTCAGCTAATTTTATTCCGTGAGATGAGAGCACGGGGGACCAAATTGTAGTGTCAAAGTGCTCAGAGTAAAAAAAAAAAGATCTAAAAAATGCGATAAATCAGATAGAAAGGACATATTTTACATAGTACGCAATACCAGTAAAATCGAGCTGTTGTAGGAGGGCCCAAAGTCAATGCTAGTAGTAAACTGGGTGAGCCTTATAACCTCTGGAGTATAGGGAAGCACACATTGTCCTTTCTTGCAGAAGAAAGGCTAGCTACAATAACAAGATCAATAATAGACTCTGATTCTGTCATTGTTGGTGCTACCAAAAAACTGTTGGATGCTTGGAGAAAATTCAGGAAGTTGCAGCACCTATGTCGGAAATAGTCATAGTTTAGGCACACTCTATAGGGTGGTCCATCACAACTATTTGAAACATAGGAAAGCAAGGCTGGAAATCTAAAAACCTTGCCTCCCACGAAGATCTGTAAAGAAAGAGCAACAAAGGTTCTCTGCTGTTAAAAGGAGTACTTTTTGTGAAAAATAAATGAAAATTTCGGGAGTTTGTTAAATGAATGGCCTACTTTTGAACATAAGTCCACTAGCTTTGCTCAATTTAGGAAGAGGTTGAAGACTCAGCCCTTTTATATGGCTGTCTAGGTGTATTCCTCTGATCGTGACAACCCTTATAAGTATCTTTGACTTTGATTTGGTTTTGAGAAACAGTAAGAAAGTGAGGTGGGGAAAACTAGTCGACAGTGAGCTTTGTCCAGGTGGGAAATAGGTCATGGATTGACTCCAGAGAAAAAGAGCTTGATCTGAACTCTCCTAACCCACCTATTGGTGAGAGGAGGTGGGCTGTCCTCAAGGAGTGTAAAAATGTTCTTGTAGCAAACATGAAGGTTTAGTCCAGGAGAGAGGAGCTTCTTACGAGGGACTTTGCAGCAAGCAACGAGCGATAAGATACAGTTTCTCCTGATATTGAGTAACTAATATCATACTGCAGTTTTTGTAGTGTCAGTAAAGGAGTGCATGTACGATTTTATTTGAACTAGTGCTTCCAGGTTTCTGGAAGCAGTAAATGTAGCTGAGGCATTTGATGGAAAATAGATTGTTGGATGAGGAAACTATCTCAGTTATAGAATTAGATCACAGAGCCATTCAGTGTCTGGCAGAAGTGAGAGTGGTGATTGGGACGGTCAGAAAATGGGGGAGGTAAACATTATTTGCAAGTTATCAGATGGTAAGCGAAGCAGATACGAATTTACTATCCCCCATCGTAAATGTATGGAATGAAAGGAGTGATGGGACAGGCATGGAGATTTGGGAGACACCCCCCATAGAGGGATGGATGAGGACAAGTCGGAGCACAATGAGACAGAAACAAAATTGATTGTATGGGAAGAGGAGACCGGTTCACAGGCACTACCTGCAGTGCCAAAGGAAGCCAGAGGGTTTGGTAGAATGGAATGGTCGGCAGCCTCAAAACCGAGCTGCGCAAGTATAGCTGAACATTTGTGTGCTGGGATGAAATAAAGGTTTTAAGGATAAGGGGCAAGAACAGTCCGAGTTGAATGGAGAGCTCCAAACCAGCCTGCTGAGGGTGAAGTAAATTACAAGTGGATATAGAGAAAATAAGCCTGTTTAAAACAAGACTTCCATTGCAGAGGCATTAGGTGAGGAGCAGTTGGCCTTCGGGTTCCTCCAAAGTGGCAGTTCCATGGTGCACATGAAACCTTGCAGATAAATAACGTGAATAGAGAAAAGGTGAATGAGAGAGGAGGGGGTGCATGAGAGGTGTCAACAAGTGGAGCCAGCGGTTTATGATTTGAGGGCAGTAGGAGCGAAAGAGGGCACAAGGGAACATCTTTATTTTGTTATCGTTGTCTCTAATCTTCTAAACAGCACAGTTTTATTATAATCAAAGTGTGTCTGCTGCGACTTAAAATTTTATTGCTAATATGCGCTCGTTAAAACAGGCTGATTTGCTTCTGCAGAATTAGAAAAATATGCTAACTGTATTCTTGTAAACTTGTTTATTTGTGACAAAGCGGCTTCCTTAGCAATATTGGAGACAAGAGTTTCCTAGTATAATGTATTATAATATCTTTTTCCTGCACTGCCTGGCATTTATTCCCTCTGTCCCCATATAAATGGTACTTTGTCTGAGTCAGCTAGTTCAGAAGACACATCAAATGAACAGGTAATTAACATGAAGTATACTGTAAAAATAGGTGAAACCCAGGAAACTTCTAAAAACTTTTACCATCATGAGTGGAGTCTAGTACACTCTGTACTTTTGTGCATAACACTCTGTTTCTGGGTAATAGTGTAACCTAGGAAAACAGCTCTTGGAACGTGAAAGTCAGCTTTCTTGTAATAATTGTACTTGTTTTTGTGATAAGACCAAATAAGTAAAATAGTATGCTAGCAAAACTATAATGATGATACAACATATATTGAACAAATGAAGTCTTGGAAAACGTTATCCGTATATTTGTGCATATGTCATGAATACCAGAAAGCATATCTTCGTATTGAAAATGGAAAGATGTGTGTTTAGGTCATAAGGATGGCGGCCAGAAATCCCTGAAGCTTCGAGCCACAACGGTCCGAAGCCCCTAAAACCACAAAAATGAACCACGGAGGAACAGATATTTAAGAAATTGATGTTAGGGGTGTACCCAGCCCCTTGGAATGTGAAAAGGAGGTCTCCTCAATGCCACCGAAGGACAATGGTAACATAGGCACATGGCAGAATCAGGACGGCTGAGGCACGGGGAAGACGCGGGGAGTACCACTGGTGGTGCGAGGGAACACTGGAGATGGAAGAGAGAAGGAGAAATGCCCACTGAATTCAATAGAATCATGAAAATGTGGTAACTGCTAGGTAGGAAAATCTTTTGAGAGAAACGTGGCAGTTGAGTAAAAATAAAAGAAATCCCTACAAATTAGAAGAGAATGCAGGAGTAACAGAATTTATAATAGGAATGATTTAAACTACAATACAGTGAACTCTGCAGGTATCAGCTCCTAGGTGACTGGCACAAAATACCCCAAGCACATCGAAAGCATGATGACAAAAATGTACACTCGCTTCCACTGCACTCAAATAACACCTCCCGTTAAGTAATGTGCTCACCAAGACTTTCAACACACAACAAATCATACACTTCTTTGTGGAAAGAACAGACACGGTCTTCACTGTTACATGCCCTGAGTGAGCCCCAAGGCCACAAATGATAGTAACACACAAAAAGATACAGGCCCCCTGCTGGAATAAATCTTCAGTGTCAAAAGGAAAATAGCCAGCTACTGCCCAACAACTAGTAGAAATGGCTTCACAGCTGGCAGATCCGCGCTTCACGAAAGAAGTTACTTTCACACTTGTCCAAAATGTGCAGAAGGAATGGCAAAGTGTTCTAAGCGGTGACCGCTAGACAAGACATTGCACAAATGAGGCAGAGAGTGGCCGAACATGAAGATGAAACAAGTGATGTTGACCGTGGACACAACCATGTGAGACAAGCTGAAAGAAATGGATCATCAAACTGAAAGACTGCAACAGAAATGAAGATAATTAGAGAATTGCACGAAAGGGATAATGTATGCATCAGAAATGTTTCAGATGCCGAAGGTGACAGTATACTGGAATATGGCAAACTTCTATTCGCCCGGTTACTAGACATGAAGGAGTGAGAGGCGGTAAGCATAGATAGAGACAGTGCACATGGAGCAACCATAAATGCTCCAAGGACATTGTGGCGAAGATGAGATCATTTTGAGAGAGTGTGCTAAAAATAGCAAGGCGAAAAGCCAATGCTCTATCAAGGAATAGCGATCATACCTCTGCAGGACATAGTACAATCTACGCTGTATAGCAGAAGAATCTTGCACCCATTGGTGGACTCACTGGCAAAACAAAGACTCAGATTCCATTGGCCATTCCCTTTCAGAATATACTTTCAGGTCCCTACTTTAGGTCAATCGAGGAGGAGATGTGGCCTAGTGGCCAGAGCTGCTGACTGGGGAACAAGGTTCAAGTCCCAACATCGCTCAACACCTTGCAGTCCTGGGCAAATCAAATTAATCTCCCCATTCATTGAAAGAAAATGATCTGACCTTGCGTTATGTAATCTGGGTCTCATGTAAAGCACTCCATTGCCCCTTCGCCGAGTTTGCGCTATATAAAACTGCAAAAAAAAAGTAAAAAGTGATAATATTCAGATGACTTCAGTTAAAGCAAGTCTGGTGACTCTAGGTCTTACCTCTGGCAAAGAGGAAGCAGTACATTCGAATCAACCATCGAAATCCACATAAAGATGCGTGAAAATTAGAAGCAGAGAGACAGGTTTGGGAGGAAGGACAAATCCTCAGAAATGGCTAAAGAACAAATATGGTACACGTGCTCAACAAATCTACATCAGAATCAACAAGAGGTAGAGATAAGTGGGAAAATGGAAGGGGAGACTATACAACCTATCCAATAACCTGCTAGAGGTGCGAATCAAAGATAGGATAGACCAATTTTTGAGATGCTCAGAACCCCGAACCAGAAGGTCAATGGATGCTGAGGAGCTGTTGTTCAGTCTGTAGGTAAACCACGGGGTACAATAGTGGAAAACATGCTCTGTTCATGGCGCTCCTCTTTTTTTGTTGTTAATGAAGGATAGCCTCTTGTGAGATAAAGAGTGGAAAATGTTCAAGATACATTGAGAGACACCAACAGAAAGGAGAGGGTGGGATTCTCATATTTAATAGGCACTACAGAGCAGCCTAACTTCATTTAATAGAATAGTGAGTGAGATAATTTAGCAGACACTGGATACAAGAGGACCAAGCAGTAATAAGGAAGACACTATGGCAACAAATGTGGCTTTAAGAACAGAAAAAAAAACTGCCCGCAGGGCTGTATTTTCAGAAGGGTAAAAATTTAATGTCTGGGACGCCATAGCTCCTAGAAAGTAATTTATATTTTTCCGATTCCTAGTGGCCCCCTATTCACTATATCGTAGACTTTACACTAGCAGTTGCTGGAAAAATGTTTAACGCACAAAGCGAAGGACAGTGAAGAGTTTTTGTACACCTGTGTGATGGAACCGCTTAAAGACATTTTAGTGATGTAAACAGACACTTGATAGAAGCAAAATGAAATGATGAAATGACTAATCATAAATAACGAGCAGCCCAAACTGAGAAATACCCTTTGAGGAATTACACTTGTATATAAAAGCACTGAAGGACTTATCTCTAAAATATATAATTGGAAACCCAAAAGAACAACAAAGGTGGAGATAATGTGAGAAGAAGGGACACCATGGTAGGGAGAGTTTAATCTTCAGAAACTGTGGGTCACCGTATAGCAACACATCGTCACCAATAACTAATTAGCCCTGCACATGGAGTCCTTCCTCAAAACATTGATGGGATGATACAGGACAATCTGACATACAACATTAGATGCCCTCAAAATAGATAGCTATTGGAGGGGACTGGGAACCAGGTACATATTTGGTGGGCATGTCCCAAAATAACTGCATATTAGAAACAAGTACTAAGAATGATCAGGGAGATAGAGGGGTTCCTGATCCCAGATGACCCAGCGATAGCAATTGTAGGATTAATGTCTGATAACCGGGAACCACCAATGAAAATGTAATGGAAACTGGTCTTTTTCAGTTTCAGGAGATGGGAGACCAAAACAGCACTAGCCGCACACTGGAGACGAGCACTTACTGGCATTGAAAATAGACTTGTACACAAAAACATGGGAAACAATGGCGATGGAGAAACTTACCAGTCACTTAATAAAACACAGAGGCAACTGCATGGACATTTGGCAGCAGGTCTTAATATGTATGTGAAAGACTCACTGAATAGTCACATGCCCGCTGATAGCAAGCCCATAAGTTAAGGGAATTTGGAGAATCATGCAGATATCACATTAAAGGGCACATAATTTGATAATATGGTTTAGACCACAACCCTCTGAGTGTGAAGAGAGAGGTGGGGGAGGGTATTGTTGTGGTTGAATGTTTTGTTAGGCTGTTGCTTGCTTTTAACTCCCACTCAGTTTGGGATTTCTAATAGTCCAATTAAAATTCAAAGTAGAAGAATCTGTGAAGCAAGAGTCCGTAAAATCAACTACCATGTCATTGTCATTTTCAGATTATAAATTACCATTCTAATAAACACTTGGGAAAACAAAAATAATACTAGACCTGTTTTTGAACATGGTCATCCATTTGTTTTCATGGTTAAGTCTCATTAGATAACATGCAGATAACACCTGGGAGATATAATTTAGAAATTACTGTGGCACCAAGAATCTGACCCAAAAATCCACTCAGTAAAGCTAGCTTTGCACCATGATTAAAGTGCCACCAGCGTTTTTCCAGTGAAGGATAGAGAAAATCATGGTGAATTTGTTAGTACAAAGGGCAAACATTTCATTTACACTGATGTCAGACCCCTCTCATGGGGCAAAAATGGGCTTCCAGGGCCCCAGCTTTGGGGACTTAGGTCAGTTGCGGCTGATATCCTGGGGTCCATCGTACTGTGGCTTCTATGGTCAAGTATAAACCCTTCAGCGCTTGACTGTGGGAGGTCTTTGGTAGTAGGAGCGATGTTGAGCTGTCACTCAGTAAGGTAGTATGGGGGGATGCGCAAGCTAAGGGCTCAATTACCAGTTATCTCAATAATTGATTGTCCAACCCTGCGCTATACATTATTATATAAAAGTTCTTTAATGCACACACTTAAAGCATTCCACAGAGCAGGTCTCAGGCTACCGTGCCTTATTATAGTCTGCTCCACCTCGCGCCCCCTTTTACTAGTGCACCCCTTGTATGTCTAGGCCACTCTCCCTCTGGTGTTAGTCTCTCTTGGGCACGTGCAAAGATTAAAATGTAATTACCCATCAAGGGTTAAGTGGTGACTACCCATAAGTTTAGTTTGTAGTGCTGATAAGTGTTTGTTCAGTGTAGCCTTACCACAACACAGGCTTCGGAGTCTGTTTCTCCCTACAGAGGCCTGAAACATGAGGTTCGATGGCATCTGTCGCTGTAGATACGCATGTTCTGCAATAGCTCGCCATCTGGTGTTGGGCCGGAGTGTTACAAGTTGTTTTTCTTCGAAGAAGTCTTTCGAGTCACGGGACCGAGTGACTCCTCCTTTTGTCTCCATTGCGCATGGGCGTCGACTCCATCTTCGATTGTTTTTTTTCCGCCATCGGGTTCGGACGTGTTCCTGTCGCTCCGAGTTTCGGAACGGAAAATTAGCTAATTTCGGAAGATTTTCGTCGGTATTGTTGCGTTCGGGATCGGCGTACTTAGATTCCACACCGCATCGAAGATCGAAGAGCTCTGGTGCCCTTCGGGGTAGTTTTTCGATCCCCCGTCGGGGCCTGGTCTGCCCGACCGCGTGCTGAAGAACGCCGATGGAACGGACCCCGTTCCGTTTCTGCCCCAAATGCCACAATAAATACCCCTACACAGACCAACACTTGGTCTGCAACCTGTGCCTGTCACCTGAGCACAGCGAAGACACCTGCGAGGCCTGTCGTGCGTTCCGGTCCCGAAAAACACTCCGAGACCGTCGAGCCAGAAGACTTCAGATGGCGTCCGCACCGACAGCCCAACGGGAGTTCGAGGAACAGGAAGAGGAAGGTACCTTCTCGATCCAAGACTCAGACTCCGAAGGATTCGACGATACACAAACCGTGAGTAAGACGTCGAAAACCACACAGAGAAACATTTACAAGGCCCAGGGGACGCCACTGCCATCCGGCCATGGCTCCACCCATAAATTCGGTGACCGACCGTCGGCACCGAAAAAGGCCCAAACAGTGCCGAGGTCGTCCGACTCCGGTCGAGACACCGGCACGCAGCCTTCTCGGGACCGAGAAAGTGCTGGAGACAAGCCTCGACACCGAGATGCCGGTGTGGACACGGCTCGACGCCGAGACAGCGGCACCGAAGTAGATCGACGCCGAGAGGTTTCGGCCCCGAAAAAGAAAAAAGTCACCTCGGAGCCGAAAAAACACGCAGACAGGGTTTCGATGCCGAAACAAACTGCAAGCGACCCAGCTTCAGGCTCTTATACAGAAGAGCACTCGCTAACCTCCCAAATGCAAAAGCATAGGTTTGAGGAAGAGCTACAAGCAACTGATGTGGACCATACGCAAAAGCGTATCTTCATACAGCAGGGGACAGGAAAAATAAGCACCCTTCCCCCCATTAGGAGAAAGAGAAGGTTGGAGTTCCAAACTGAACAGACACCACAACCAAAAGTGGTGAAAAGAGTTACCCCACCACCCTCTCCTCCGCCCGTGATTAACGTCTCACCAGCACAAACTCCATCACTCTCCCCAGCTCACACCACCATGAGCCAGGGTGACCAAGATCAGGACGCATGGGACCTATACGACGCCCCAGTGTCAGATAATAGTCCGGAGGCATACCCTACGAAGCCATCTCCACCAGAAGACAGCACCGCGTATTCTCAAGTGGTGGCTAGAGCAGCACAATTTCACAACGTAAGCCTCCACTCAGAACAGGTCGAGGATGATTTTTTATTCAACACACTCTCCTCCACCCACAGCTCATACCAAAGCCTGCCTATGCTCCCTGGTATGCTCCGGCACGCAAAAGACATCTTTAAGGAGACGGTCAAAAGTAGGGCAATCACACCAAGGGTGGAAAAAAAGTATAAGGCGCCTCCTACAGACCCGGTTTTCATCACTACACAGCTGCCACCAGACTCTGTCGTTGTAGGAGCAGCTAGGAAAAGGGCCAACTCTCACACATCTGGAGATGCACCACCCCCAGATAAAGAAAGCCGCAAGTTCGATGCAGCTGGTAAAAGAGTCGCAGCACAAGCTGCAAACCAGTGGCGCATCGCGAACTCCCAGGCACTACTTGCGCGCTATGACAGAGCCCACTGGGACGAGATGCAACATCTCATTGAACATCTGCCCAAGGACTTACAAAATAGGGCAAAACAAGTGGTTGAGGAGGGACAGACCATTTCCAACAACCAGATCCGCTCCTCCATGGACGCTGCAGATACAGCTGCACGGACAATTAATACATCTGTAACTATCAGAAGGCATGCATGGCTCCGAACGTCTGGATTTAAACCAGAGATTCAACAAGCAGTTCTCAATATGCCTTTTAATGAAAAAGAACTGTTCGGTCCAGAAGTGGACACAGCGATTGAGAAACTCAAAAAAGATACGGACACTGCCAAAGCCATGGGCGCACTCTACTCCCCGCAGAGCAGAGGGAATTACAGCACATTCCGTAAAACGCCCTTTCGAGGGGGGTTTCGGGGTCAAAGCACACAAGCCAGCACCTCACAAGCAACACCGTCCAGTTACCAGGGACAGTATAGAGGAGGTTTTCGGGGACAATATAGAGGAGGGCAATTCCCTAGAAATAGAGGAAGATTTCAGAGCCCCAAAACCCCTACTACTAAACAGTGACTCACATGTCACTCACCCCCTCCACACAACACCAGTGGGGGGAAGAATAGGTCATTATTACAAAGCATGGGAGGAAATCACTACAGACACTTGGGTTCTAGCAATTATCCAACATGGTTATTGCATAGAATTTTTACAATTCCCTCCAAACATACCACCAAAAGCACAAAATTTAACGACACACCATTCCAATCTCCTGGAGATAGAAGTGCAGGCACTATTGCAAAAGAATGCAATCGAATTAGTGCCAAACACACAAATAAACACAGGAGTTTACTCACTGTACTTTCTGATACCAAAGAAGGACAAAACGCTGAGACCAATCCTAGACCTCAGAGTAGTGAACACTTTCATCAAATCAGACCACTTCCACATGGTCACACTACAAGAAGTATTGCCATTGCTAAAACTACACGACTACATGGCAACTTTAGACCTCAAGGATGCTTATTTCCATATACCAATACACCCATCGCACAGGAAATACCTAAGGTTTGTATTCAAAGGAATACATTACCAATTCAAGGTACTGCCTTTCGGATTAACAACCGCACCAAGAGTCTTTACCAAATGTCTAGCGGTAGTCGCTGCACACATAAGAAGGCAGCAAATACATGTGTTCCCATATTTGGACGACTGGCTAATCAAGGCCCATTCGTTCATAGAGTGCTCAAATCACACAAATCAGATCATACAAACCCTCTTCAAACTCGGGTTCACCGTCAACTTTACAAAATCCAACATTCTGCCGCGCAAGGTACAACAATACCTAGGAGCCATAATAGACACATCAAAGGGAGTAGCCACTCCAAGTCCACAAAGAATTCTAAATTTCAACACCATCATACAACGCATGTATCCAACACAAAAGATACAAGCAAAGATGGTATTACAACTCCTAGGCATGATGTCTTCATGCATAGCCATTGTCCCAAACGCAAGACTGCACATGAGGCCCTTACAACAATGCCTAGCATCACAGTGGTCTCAAGCACAGGGTCACCTTCTAGATCTGGTGTTAATAGACCGCCAAACTTACCTCTCGCTTCTGTGGTGGAACAACATAAATTTAAACAAGGGGCGGCCTTTCCAAGACCCAGTGCCACAATACGTAATAACAACAGATGCTTCCATGACAGGGTGGGGAGCACACCTCGATCAACACAGCATACAAGGACAATGGAACGTACATCAAACAAAACTGCATATCAATCACCTAGAACTTCTAGCAGTTTTTCAAGCACTAAAAGCTTTCCAACCAATAATAGTTCACAAATACATTCTCGTCAAAACAGACAACATGACAACAATGTATTATCTAAACAAGCAGGGGGGAACGCACTCCACGCAGTTAAGCCTGCTAGCACAAAAGATTTGGCGTTGGGCAATTCACAACCAAATTCGCCTAATAGCACAATTTATACCAGGGATCCAAAATCAACTCGCAGACAATCTCTCTCGAGATCACCAACAGGTCCACGAATGGGAAATTCACCCCCAAATTCTAAACACTTATTTCAAACTCTGGGGAACACCTCAGATAGACTTGTTTGCGACAAGGGAGAACGCAAAATGCCGAAACTTCGCATCCAGATACCCACACGAGCAATCCCAAGGCAATGCCCTATGGATAAACTGGTCAGGGATATTTGCTTACGCTTTTCCTCCTCTCCCTCTCCTTCCTTACCTGGTAAACAAACTCAGTCAAAGCAAACTCAAACTCATATTGATAGCACCAACTTGGGCAAGGCAACCCTGGTACACAACGCTGCTAGACCTATCAGTGGTACCCTGCATCAAATTGCCCAACAGGCCAGATCTGTTGACACAGCACAACCAAAAGATCAGACACCCAGATCCAGCATCGCTGAATCTAGCAATCTGGCTCCTGAAATCCTAGAATTCGGGCACTTACAACTTACCCAAGAATGTATGGAAGTCATAAAACAAGCCAGAAGGCCATCCACCAGGCACTGCTATGCAAGTAAATGGAAGAGGTTTGTTTGCTACTGCCATATTAATCAAATACAACCATTACACACAACTCCAGAACATGTAGTGGGTTACTTGCTTCACTTACAAAAATCTAACCTGGCTTTCTCTTCCATTAAAATACACCTTGCAGCAATATCTGCATACCTGCAGACTACCTATTCAACTTCCCTATATAAGATACCAGTCATTAAAGCATTCATGGAGGGCCTTAGGAGAATTATACCACCAAGAACACCACCTGTTCCTTCATGGAACCTAAATGTTGTCCTAACTAGACTTATGGGTCCACCTTTTGAACCCATGCACTCCTGCGACATACAGTTCCTAACCTGGAAGGTGGCATTTCTCATCGCCATTACTTCCCTAAGAAGAGTAAGCGAGATTCAGGCGTTTACAATACAGGAACCTTTTATACAACTACACAAAAATAAAGTCGTCCTAAGGACCAATCCTAAATTTTTGCCAAAGGTTATTTCACCGTTCCATCTAAATCAAACAGTGGAACTTCCAGTGTTTTTTCCACAGCCAGATACCGTAGCTGAAAGGGCACTACATACATTAGATGTCAAAAGAGCATTGATGTATTACATTGACAGAACAAAAAACATCAGAAAGACTAAACAACTATTTATTGCATTTCAAAAACCTCATGCAGGAAACCCAATATCAAAACAAGGTATAGCCAGATGGATAGTTAAATGCATCCAAATCTGCTACCTTAAAGCTAAACGACAGCTGCCCATTACACCAAGGGCACACTCAACCAGAAAGAAAGGTGCTACCATGGCCTTTCTAGGAAACATCCCAATGCAAGAAATATGTAAGGCAGCCACATGGTCTACGCCTCACACATTCACCAAGCACTACTGTGTAGACGTGTTATCCGCACAACAAGCCACAGTAGGTCAAGCCGTATTAAGAACATTATTTCAGACTACTTCCACTCCTACAGGCTGATCCACCGCTTTTGGGGAAATAACTGCTTACTAGTCTATGCAGAACATGCGTATCTACAGCGACAGATGCCATCGAACTGAAAATGTCACTTACCCAGTGTACATCTGTTCGTGGCATCAGTCGCAGTAGATTCGCATGTGCCCACCCGCCTCCCCGGGAGCCTGTAGCAGTTTGGAAGTTACCTTCAATTATTTATATATGTATCATCTCAACCTTAAATAGGTGCATACTTAGTCCCTCCATTGCATGGGCACTATTACTACAATTCAACTCCTACCTCACCCTCTGCGGGGAAAAACAATCGAAGATGGAGTCGACGCCCATGCGCAATGGAGACAAAAGGAGGAGTCACTCGGTCCCGTGACTCGAAAGACTTCTTCGAAGAAAAACAACTTGTAACACTCCGGCCCAACACCAGATGGCGAGCTATTGCAGAACATGCGAATCTACTGCGACTGATGCCACGAACAGATGTACACTGGGTAAGTGACATTTTCATTTCTCTTCACTCTTGCATTTGGGAGAAAGCGCTCCTGAGTGTGGCTTGCCTGGCGATCTGGAGGAGGGCCACGTCAGAACTACTGTGCAAGCCACCATCTGACGACCTCTCAGACAAGCAGTGTGGTTTTGGCAGGTGGCAGACACCCAGTCCAGGTAAGGTGTGGCAGGCGGGCCTCTGGGATCAAAGGTCACAACAACACAAAGACAGCCACTTTATGGGATCTTGAGTGCAGTGGCACAGTTCATCCCGGGTGCATGCTTTGATGGCAGCAACGTTTGCCTTGGCACAGATTTTTACAGGCTGTACACTGCACCTCAGATATGCTCAAGGATGGTGGCGCACTTTGCTTTGGGCACAACTTTTTTCTGCCTTAGGGCACAGCTTCTTGATGGAAGCACACACTTCCTCGGCCACAAGTTCATAAAGGCAAGGAGAATGACTGCTGTCTGAAATCCCTGCCAGGAGTTGCTTTCATGTTGAGACTGCTGCCTATGCTTCTCAGGGCATGCGGCTCACTCTCCTCTGTGTGTTTTCAGCTGGCAGACCTATGCATCACTGGGGGTTAAGTTTCTATGGCACTTGCTGGTCAGTCACACATCTGCAGGGTTAGCAGACTCCTTCACTCTCTAAGCAGCACGTTGGATTCCAAGCACTTAGGGTCAGAGGACTAGCTTATTTTAGCAAGCCAATGATTCCAGGCAGTGTCCCCTCACCTCCCCGTTATGTTATGTTATAATAGATAAGTCTTACAAAGTGCATCGTTCACATGGCGCTAACTGCCGCTCTGGGTGGCTGGCTGTCTGGCAGACACCATCTCTTGTTGCATAGCAGTCTTTCGAATACTGTGCAGAGCACTCCCTTCCTTGGACCTGAACCCACAAGTGGACCACTTTTATAGTCAAAGCAGATAGTGGAAGTGAATTACCTGTCTGCGCTTTTTGAAGCAGTTTGAAGCGCTTCTTGTTTTTACTGTCATATCCAGACTGTTCTCTAGACACAGCCTTTGAGTAGAGTGATGCTCCTCACAGTAAGATAATCCTCAGCCTGGAGTACCCACAACAGAGGCACAGAGGTGTGAGCCTTCTGTACCTTAATATGAATAGCCACAGTTAAATGAGATCAGGATAAAAGCTAAAGGCTGGCCTCACCTAAGAGCCCTTCTCACTTTCAACAACAGAGACTGCAGCCACACCCCAGCCATCGCCAGATGGCTGTGCTACTGGAAGATCAATCAGCAGACCCTCTCAGCAGAAGGACGTAATTGAATTTGTAAAGGAGTCTCATCTCCTATGTCCTCACTTCGTTGTCTAGTTCTTTCCTCTCCAGCTTCAGGAATGTAAGCAATACACTTCTATCTGGGAAAAACAACCTCACGCCCTTCTTATGCACAGGATCAGGCTGGGGCTTTCAAACTTGAACCTGCAGGCCTCCATTCTTCTGGGTCACTCAGACACATGTGTACACCATACAGGAAAAAACACAAAACGTGCACAACACATGTTTGGAATGTTAAAGCAAGGATCCCTGTTAAGGCATAGATGCATTCACAAGCTGGCTGGTAGGCCTCCTCTCCAGTGATACAGATAAAAGGGATGGTCCCAACTACTGATTCACAAAACGGGGGATGATGCCACCTCCACTCAGCATGATCAACCCATGACAGAGGCCCTGCGTTAGATATTAGCAGACAAGTTACTCTGTCACAGCAGTGATGGATATCCCATCCGTCGAAACCTAATGAGATTTAGATTTTGGTAGACGTGACATCTCACTGTTGTGACACAGTAACTCGTCCTCCAATTTCTAACCAGAGATGTTAGTTCACTGTCTCCTAAGTTAGGGCATTCATGATGCCCTCATTTCACAGGACAGGCCCAGGTCCTCACTCTTTTCAATGGACAGGCCTAGGCCTCTGCTCATTAGAATTCTGTGAGACTGGGGCCAAAATCAAAAACCAGATACTCGAGTTGGGCACATAAGGCAGGTGAACAGACTTGTGCAACAGATAGAGGACAATCCGATCCCAGCCACTGGTGAATTAGTTTTTTTTTTTTTCAAATGACATATTTGGACTCTGTATCACAGCTGGCACTGATGTGTGATCAGTGAGGAACATCTATGTTTTAGAAGTGTAGCACACTATTTTCTGATAATGAGTATGTTGGTAGAGCTTTGCCAGCTCAAGTCATACCAAGGAGGTGAGGTGTACTCCCAGGATTGACGGTTGCCTAAAGTGATGTCAGACACGGTCAAAAGGGCGAGAGAGAAAGGAAGCCTTTTTTGCAACTCATACAGTTTGATTGGCTAGCCTGGTGCTGCTGTGCTTCTTATTTTTGCCCTTTTTTCTATCGTGCCTTCCAGGTTACCCTCAATAAGTGTCTTTTTGTGGTTTCTTTTTCATATCTTTTCAGAGAATGGTTGATGGCTGTGGACATCCTTCTAATGTTATAATTGCTTTCCTTTAATTTCATGTAATTTCTTTTACACTGTCTCTTGTGTGCCAGTTCCAGCATAGTGCAAGTTGCAAAGCATATACAGCTGTATATGTTGTCTCTGTGAATATGAACTTTTCTGCGCTCAATGCTGTTTTTAGGACGAGCATAGCAGCGCGCAAGCGCTGCTTTTCCGACATGTTGGTATGTATCTGGGCTTTTAACCACGCCCACCGCACGCCCATCACAATCACTAGTTCACAGGCTTGCCTTTCAAAAATCCTTTGTTTTCGTTGGTAAATGCTTTATGTTTGTCCCTCCTTAGGGCGGTTTGGTTACCACCGTGGCCATCGACCCTGCTACATTGATAATTGCACTTTTGCCGATAACCTTGACTGCGAGTGAACTTCTTTTTCGTTTTGTGTCTCTCTTTGGCGCTCACGCTCATGTCGGCAGTGGCGCTTTGAATCGGCTTGCTTATGTCAACTATTTTACTTTTTATTTTCAGTTTGTGTGGCAAGAAAAGTCCAGTTAGGGATTTACAACGCTAATAGCTCTAACTTGAGCAAACGAGAGACCTATTGCATTACAAATGCTTGTTTTCATTGATATCACTGGATGATCTGCTCAGATATAGGAACAATTCTCTACTTTCTTCTTCTTCACGAAATAACAGTTGTTTCCACTGTGGAAGTAGAATGTCGAGTAAAACTGTTTGTGGGCTTGTCCTACTGTTTGAACACGTGTGTTCCTTTAACGTGATAATTCACTTTACCACATGGACCTAACTGGTGTACTGTGAATCTGGTCTTTTCAACATTCTGCTGCTTAAGTGATGACCGTCCAGATTATTTGGGGCATAATACATTTGCAAATTTAGCATTATTTTCTGGATCCTCTCATCTAACAAAGTGAAATATTCTGTTGACATATTTCTTGTTAATGGACATCTGTCATACTTAGTAAAACACTGTTGAAGCCCTGTAGAATTTGGTTGCAGTGTTCAATTCTTTTAATAAATGTCCAGGCCTTGTATACGTTTCAAAATGTGCTGCCAAAGTAGGTTACCCCGTGTTCACAGTTACATTCTAGTCAGTTTACCCAGAGAACATTTGCGTATGTAGTGTTCTATTTGAGAAATAGTTTTGTGCCCATTTTTCAACAGTGGTGTGCACCATAGGAACTATTGTGAGGCTTAATTTTTAACTAGATTATGTGATTCAGATTGTGAAATATGTTTCTCTGTAGGTTGCACCTTGGCGTTGCGGTGTTCATTGTAAATATCCTTTCTTGTTTTTCATCCATGAAAAACACTCATGAGATTCATATGCCAAATCTTTTTGAAGGTATAATGAGGGTACAGAATAAAGGGAGCACTGTGTGGAACACCCGGCCTTGAGATTGGTTTACTAACCGAATATTGCTTCAGCAGTGGAGTGTTGACCTTTCACCATGCCTCAGCGATTTTCATTTGAGAACTGTTATGAGGAAATACACTTGTAACTTTATTCTCCTCACTTCATACTGACAGTACAAGGTTCAGTGAGTTTCTTACCTTTCACACAACGTAAAGCAATAAGCAGGTGTTGGACTTTTGCTTATGCAGGGTCATCCCCAGTCTTTTTCGCCTCCTGCCTCCTATGTTTTTCTGACATGTTGCTGTTGGCTTTTCAACTCTGAGCACTTTACCACTGCTAATCAGTGCTAAAGTGCATATGCTCTCCTGTCTAAATTGTATGTAAGTGGTTTATCCATGATTGGCATATTTGAATTACTAGTAAGTCCCTAGTAATGTGCACTAGAGGTGCCAGGGCCTGTAAATCAAATGCTACTAGTGGGCCTGCAGCACTGGTTGTGCCACCCACATAAGTAGCTCTGTAATCATGTCTCAGACCTGCCCCTGCAGTGTCTGTATGTGTATTTTTACACTGAAAATTCGACTTGGCAAGTGTACCCACTTGCCAGGCCTAAACCTTCCCTTTCCTTACATGTAAGGCACCCCTAAGGTATGCCCTAGGTAGCCCCAAGGGCAGGGTGCAGTGTATGGATAAGGTAGGACATATAGTAATGTGGTTTATATGTCCTGACAGTGAAATACTGCCAATTTCGTTTTCACTGTTGCAAGGTCTGTCTCTCTCTCATAGGATAATATGGGGGCTACCTTTAAATATGATTAAAGTGTAGATTCCCCTAGAGAGTAGATGGACATGTGGAGTTTGGGATCCCTGAACTCACAATTTAAAAATACATCTTTTAGTAAAGTTGATTTTAAGATTGTGAGTTTGGAAATGCCACTTTTAGAAAGTGAGCATTTTCTTGCTTAAACCATTCTGTGACTCTGCCTTGTTTGTGGATTCCCTGTCTGGGTCAGTTTGACAGTTGGGTTGTTTTTCACCTCACACCAGACAGTGACACAAAGGGAGCTGGGGTGGAATCTGCATTTCCTGATTAGCCATCTCTGCTAGGAGGGAGGGGTGGAGTGGTCACTCTCATCTGAAAGGACTGTGCCTGCCTCTGACAATGCTGTCTCCAACCCCCTGGTGTGTGTCTGAGGCCTTGCCTGGGCAAGGCAGGATTTCACAAGAAGGTGTGAGTCCCCTTTGAAGAAAGGTGACTTCAAAGACTAAAATGGGTATAAGAAGGGCACCCAAACTTACAAACTTTAGAAACACTTCTGGAATCAAGGGGAACCTCTGCCTGGAGAAGAGCTGATCGCTGAGGAACAAGTGCTGCCCTGCCTGTGACTGTGCTTTGTGGAGCTTTCCTGCAGTGCTGCTTCTGCCAGAGTAAGAGGGCAAAGACTGGACTTTGTGTGCCTTCCATCTTGAAGAAGAAATCTCCAAGGGCTTGATGTAGAGCTTGCCTCCTGTTGTTGAAGTCTCAGGGATAGCAAAGACTTCTTCCTGCCAGCACCTGGAGTCTCTGGAGAGACCCCTACTCTGCTCTGTGGTGCCCTTCCAGTTCCTGGGACCCTGAAAGGAGAGGCTGGCAGCCTAAGGACAAAAATACACGCACCGAGCGCCGTGCGGAGAAAAGATCGACGCGAATCCGATCGCGGCTGAGAAAACGACGCGACGCCGGCTCCGCAGCTGAGAAACGACGCCGCAGGAAACGCGACCGGAGAATCGACGCCCGGAGCAGGAGAAACGACGCGCAGCATCGCTGACGAAGGCTGAGAGATCGCAACCTGCGCCGCGGGACTTTCGGACCGTCGCGTGGCTGGCTTTTTCGACGCGCATCGCCGTGCCGAGTTGTTTTCGACGCCTATAACCGTGCAGGGTTATTTTCGACGCCCACCGCCCGTGCGGGGTTATTTTTGACGCAAACCAGGTACATTTACACGCTAGCAGCGCTAGTGTGTTGTTACAACTACCTAAAGACTCTTTTTATTTTTAAACCTTTAAAAAATCATAACTTGACTTGTGTATGTTGGATTTTTGTCGTTTTGGTCTTGTTTTGTCTAGATAAATATTTCCTATTTTTCTAAACTGGTGTTGTGTCATTTTGTAGTGTTTTCATTAAGTTGCTGTGTGTGTTGGTACAAATACTTTACGCCCAGCACTCTGAGGTTAAGCCTACTGCTCTGCCAAGCTACCAAGGGGGTAAGCAGGGGTTAGCTGAGGGTGATTCTCTTTTATCCTAACTAGAGTGAGGGTCCTTGCTTGAACAGGGGGTAACCTGACTGTCAACCAAAGACCCCATTTCTAACATTGGTGACCAGCGGTCGGGATTGGACTTGTGTTTGTACTTGACATACAGTAATTAAGTGTACACTACTGTTTTGATCTCAGACCACTACGTGACCACATACTACTTGTTTGGTGATCTTTTGATTTTTCTCTTAAGGACTCTTTTTGTTCTACTTCCATGATTTTGCTGATCCCTTGACTGATTCTTTTTACTTCATTGGGAAATTATTTTTTTTCTGCCTTTGGAACTTTGCACTTGTGACCATCATGTCTCAATCTGGAGATGCAACAGCTGGAGCTGTGTTTGAAATGGAGAAACTGAAGGAGTACTCAGTTGCTCAATTGAAACAGTTCCTTAAAGATCTTGACTGTCCCACTGAGAGCTCCACCAGGGAGGGGGAGCTGCAACAGGCACAGAGGGCCGAGGTGGCAATCAAGAAGGCTGGAGGGCACACAGAGGAGGAGAATGTGGGTGGGGAAGTGCAGAGGATACACAGTGGTGTAGTGGAGGTACCTGTTACGCCTGGGGGGAGGGTCCCCAGGAGGGATGGCAGGGTGTCACCCAAGGGTCTGACTCCTGAAGAGTTACAGGACAGACAGGCAGAAAGGGTTCGCCGGTTGGAGGCAGAAAAGTTGAGGATGCAAAGGGAGTATGACAAGTGGGAAGAGTTGAAAGAAAGGAGGAGGAACTTAGAGATTAAAAAAATGATTTATGCTTACGAGCTTAAATTGAAAGAGCTGGAAGTCATGAGGGCTGAGTCCAGCTGGAATGGTGGCAGCAACAATTGTATATCCAGTGATGCTGCAGAAGTGCACATGCCCAGAGAGGTGGTGCCCTACTTGAAGGAGGGAGTTAACACACGCCAGGAGGTTCAGGGGTATGAGGTAGCTCCAGTGATGCACAGGGTCCCTGAGGTGGATTGGGGAACTGGCATGGGGAGTCATATTCCTACTGGTGGGAGGGACACTCTACTGACTCTAAGTGAGAGTGACAGGGAGAGGGGTTCCCCCCAAGTAGAAGTCCTGGTTATGGAGTGTGAAGACATCCCAGAAGAGTGTGGGTTGAGTGTCAGGGACAGTCAGGTACTGTCTCACCAGTCTCAGGAGGGTGATGTGGGGTGCTTTTTCAAAGCAGAGTCACTGGATGGTTGGGTGAAGGGTACTTTGGTTAATTCATGTGAGGGGCTGAGTGATGTAATTGCTGGAGAGCATAGGTCTAGTCCTTATTTTCCAGAGCTATGCCAACACCAGGTGGAGTGTGAGTTCTCTGACCCCAGGGAGCTTACAATGGAGGCAGACTTCTGGGTGAGTACCAGAGAGTCTGAAGAGGCATTTGGGGGTGCTCCTGAGAGGAGTGGTCTAGGTAGTTCCCAACCAGGTGAGGTAGGGAAGGATTGTAGTGTCCCAGGTAGGTCCCAGTGTAGTGGGATGGGTGAGGGACCCCATGTCCAGTCTCAGAGGAGAGGGAATGGGGATGGGTTGAGGCCCAAGGTGCCCGAGATCCGGTCCCAGGTCCTGGAGGGTTCCCTGCGGGAACCCCAGGAGGGGAGCCTAGCCTGTACCATAGGGCCATCTGTTGAGGGAGACCCCACAGTGTCAGGAGAACTTGGGGGGGCGGCTGTAGCCAGCGTCCCACCAGTTCTGGTGTCTGGCAGTACCACTCCTAGTGAGGGGGTGCAGAAGTCCAGACAGAGGGTTGAGAGGGGGTTGCGGACCCCAGTGGAGAACCTGGAGGGTCAGGGGTCAGCTCTGAGAGCAGAGCCCCCCATGAATGACCTTGGTGAGACCATTTCTGGGTTGGGGGGAATCCAGACTCTGTCAGATGGGCAGAGGTCAGGAGACCTGCGCCAACCAGACTCTTGTGTGGCCCTTCGGGACAGTGTGTCCCTTGAGGGGGGTAAGTGTGCCCCCCTGGAAGTCCTGGTGTGCCAGGCAATGGTTCAACCGCAGGGTGGTGACTCTGGGTTGAATGATCAGGTTCAGGGGGTAAACTCTGACCTGATGGGGGGTAAGTGTGCTCCCAAGGAAGTCCTGGTGTGCCAGGCAGTGGTTCAACCGCAGGGTGGTGACCCTGGGTTGAATGACCAGGTTCAGAGGGTAAACTCTGACCTGGTAGGGGGTAGGTATGCCCCCCAAGAAGTCCTGGTTTGCCAGGCAGTGATCCAGTCTGTGGGTACAGACCCTGGATTGGGAGGCCAGGTTAAGGGTGTCCCCCCTGACCTGGAGGAAGGGGCTACTGCTAACAGTGCCCCTACCATGTTGTCTTCTGGGGGGGCCACTCCTAGTTGGGTGGTTCAGGACCCCAGAAGAGAGGGCAGGGGGAGGGAAGCCTCACCCCTGGCCCTGGTCCAACCTGAAGGTACAGACCCCAGGTTGGAGGATCAGTTGCAGGTTAACATCCCTGCACTGATGGAAGAATTGTGCAGGACTGCTTCTACAAGCACCCTGACAGTTTTTGACTCTGGGGGTGCCGCTTCTGTAGGGAGGTTACAGAGCCCCAGAGGGGAGGACCAGGGTCAGGTTGTCATCCCTGACCTGGTGGAAGAGAGAGTGGTCAAAGGGTGCCAGGCACCTGGGGCTACCACCCCCCACTCTCCACAGTCACAGTGGTTAGAGAGGCCTGAGGTCGGGCTCTCATCCCTGACAGTTGTCTGGGGCCACTGTGGCTTGCTGTCCTGGTGGACAGAGTTGCCCCTGGGGGGGGGAGGACGAGAGTCACACCCCGGGGGTGGAGTGGGCAACACCACTGTGTTGGCCCTGGTGGTACTATCTGCCCATTGCAATACATCTGTGAGCAAAGTAAAGTTAGGTGTTGCACAGATGGTGTCTGTAGATGTGGAGAAGGGTTCCCCATGGGTTAGCTTAGTGGGCCCTGAGAGTATGGACAGAGGGATCCAACTGGAGTCAGGAAGGCGTAGAACTGGAACATGCCCCTGCTGTTGTGGGCCTGGGTCCCTGTTCTATCGCCCCAATCAGGGAAGTACATCAAGGTATTGATTGTTCTCCCCTGGCTTTAGGCTGGTAGGGGGTCGTGTTGGACTTTTGCTTATGCAGGGTCATCCCCAGTCTTTTTCGCCTCCTGCCTCCTATGTTTTTCTGACATGTTGCTGTTGGCTTTTCAACTCTGAGCACTTTACCACTGCTAATCAGTGCTAAAGTGCATATGCTCTCCTGTCTAAATTGTATGTAAGTGGTTTATCCATGATTGGCATATTTGAATTACTAGTAAGTCCCTAGTAATGTGCACTAGAGGTGCCAGGGCCTGTAAATCAAATGCTACTAGTGGGCCTGCAGCACTGGTTGTGCCACCCACATAAGTAGCTCTGTAATCATGTCTCAGACCTGCCCCTGCAGTGTCTGTATGTGTATTTTTACACTGAAAATTCGACTTGGCAAGTGTACCCACTTGCCAGGCCTAAACCTTCCCTTTCCTTACATGTAAGGCACCCCTAAGGTATGCCCTAGGTAGCCCCAAGGGCAGGGTGCAGTGTATGGATAAGGTAGGACATATAGTAATGTGGTTTATATGTCCTGACAGTGAAATACTGCCAATTTCGTTTTCACTGTTGCAAGGTCTGTCTCTCTCTCATAGGATAATATGGGGGCTACCTTTAAATATGATTAAAGTGTAGATTCCCCTAGAGAGTAGATGGACATGTGGAGTTTGGGATCCCTGAACTCACAATTTAAAAATACATCTTTTAGTAAAGTTGATTTTAAGATTGTGAGTTTGGAAATGCCACTTTTAGAAAGTGAGCATTTTCTTGCTTAAACCATTCTGTGACTCTGCCTTGTTTGTGGATTCCCTGTCTGGGTCAGTTTGACAGTTGGGTTGTTTTTCACCTCACACCAGACAGTGACACAAAGGGAGCTGGGGTGGAATCTGCATTTCCTGATTAGCCATCTCTGCTAGGAGGGAGGGGTGGAGTGGTCACTCTCATCTGAAAGGACTGTGCCTGCCTCTGACAATGCTGTCTCCAACCCCCTGGTGTGTGTCTGAGGCCTTGCCTGGGCAAGGCAGGATTTCACAAGAAGGTGTGAGTCCCCTTTGAAGAAAGGTGACTTCAAAGACTAAAATGGGTATAAGAAGGGCACCCAAACTTACAAACTTTAGAAACACTTCTGGAATCAAGGGGAACCTCTGCCTGGAGAAGAGCTGATCGCTGAGGAACAAGTGCTGCCCTGCCTGTGACTGTGCTTTGTGGAGCTTTCCTGCAGTGCTGCTTCTGCCAGAGTAAGAGGGCAAAGACTGGACTTTGTGTGCCTTCCATCTTGAAGAAGAAATCTCCAAGGGCTTGATGTAGAGCTTGCCTCCTGTTGTTGAAGTCTCAGGGATAGCAAAGACTTCTTCCTGCCAGCACCTGGAGTCTCTGGAGAGACCCCTACTCTGCTCTGTGGTGCCCTTCCAGTTCCTGGGACCCTGAAAGGAGAGGCTGGCAGCCTAAGGACAAAAATACACGCACCGAGCGCCGTGCGGAGAAAAGATCGACGCGAATCCGATCGCGGCTGAGAAAACGACGCGACGCCGGCTCCGCAGCTGAGAAACGACGCCGCAGGAAACGCGACCGGAGAATCGACGCCCGGAGCAGGAGAAACGACGCGCAGCATCGCTGACGAAGGCTGAGAGATCGCAACCTGCGCCGCGGGACTTTCGGACCGTCGCGTGGCTGGCTTTTTCGACGCGCATCGCCGTGCCGAGTTGTTTTCGACGCCTATAACCGTGCAGGGTTATTTTCGACGCCCACCGCCCGTGCGGGGTTATTTTTGACGCAAACCAGGTACATTTACACGCTAGCAGCGCTAGTGTGTTGTTACAACTACCTAAAGACTCTTTTTATTTTAAACCTTTAAAAAATCATAACTTGACTTGTGTATGTTGGATTTTTGTCGTTTTGGTCTTGTTTTGTCTAGATAAATATTTCCTATTTTTCTAAACTGGTGTTGTGTCATTTTGTAGTGTTTTCATTAAGTTGCTGTGTGTGTTGGTACAAATACTTTACGCCCAGCACTCTGAGGTTAAGCCTACTGCTCTGCCAAGCTACCAAGGGGGTAAGCAGGGGTTAGCTGAGGGTGATTCTCTTTTATCCTAACTAGAGTGAGGGTCCTTGCTTGAACAGGGGGTAACCTGACTGTCAACCAAAGACCCCATTTCTAACAGCAGGTAATAGCTCTAGCCCCTCCCCAGGACTTCTCTTTGTCAGGTTCTCTAACTAGGCAAGGCCCTTCCGGACCTGGCTTCTGCTTCAAACCTCTCTGATCCACTCTCTATCACTCTTTCTCAATCTCTCTCTCTCACACGTGCTCTCAGACCTCTCTCTCTCTCTTTGTGCCTCTTTTGTTCTGCCAACTGTTCTCTGTCTCTTTTTCTCCTCTGCTGTCTTTTGTGCCTCCTGTTGCATTTTTGCCACTGTTTTATCTCCTTTTTGCCCTATGTTATGCTTTCTTTTGTTTTTGACCACTCCTTAGCTCTCTGTTGTATCCTCTTTTGTGCTTCTTCTAGTGATTATTTTGACCACAGTTTTCTTCATTTGGTCCGTGTTGTGCTGTCCTTGAGGCCTCTTTATGTATATTTGACTAGTGTTTTTGGTCTCTTGGTCTAGCTTCTCCTCTATTGTGCTCCTTATTTGTGATTGTTATCTGCTGTTTGCATTTTTTTTTGCTCCCCCTTATTTTTGACTTGTGTCTGGTTCTGCCCACCCTGCCTTCATTCCTTTCCTGCCTCTCAATTTCCCACCTCTACTGCCCCTCTCTGCCTCACCCACTCAGCTCTGCAATCCTCCCCTACTTTAGTGGTTGCAGTGCACACATGTAGGAGAAGCGCGCAGCCCACCTATGCTTGTCTGCATCCAGCATCAGTAATTCTGGTCTACGCACACCCACTACTACAAAGCTGTATTCCTCTACACTGTCAACCCTGTTTGTTACTCGATGCACTGTTTCCACTCTATACAACACAAAGGGAGCTTTGTCTTGCACTTCCTTCAATTTCTCATGCACTCTTGCACACCCCACTCCTACACCACCAGCACCGAGCATTCAACATGCTGAAACACAGATCAACTGCCTCCAACACAGCACTCCAGTCTTGCATGCATGCTCAACATGTATTCACTCTGAAAACTTGCCCCGGAAAGACGAGCTTACTGCACTACCACGCTGTGGACCTCTTCTTCCCCACAGAGACATGGCTGAACCCAGTCTTGCAGCCAGACATCACTACAGCCATCCTCACCAGATACAAGATCACCAGACAAGACTTCCGGCACAAACCCAGAGGCCGAATCACCTTTATATTCAATGACACAATCAGCTGCACTGTCTCCATGGTCACGCTTACCTGCTACACGGAACACCTCACGTTCAAGCTACACATCCCAGCCAACTTCTTCCTATATAGAACTCTCATTAACATACCATCAGGATCCGCACCGACTTTGCCAGTGAGATTACAGACTTTGTCACACCCCTCATTATCTACTCAAGCACCTTCATTCTCAGAGACCTGAACATTCATCTGTATGACCACATTGACCCAAACTTCACAGCCCACCTAGAAAATATGGAAACCTCAGTCTCAATCAGCATGTATCTGGACTCATCCACATCACCGAACACTAATTGGACCCAATTTCACACTGCTCAGCAACATCAGTGTTGACAAGCTATCACCAGTGACCTGGACAGTTCACGCCTTTGTCAGTTTCAGCACTGCTGCTCTGCTCTACCACAGACCTAACAGCACACTATTTGTCCACTGCAGCTGGAAAAATATCACAGAACAGGACTGAACCCACAGCCTCTCTAATGACCCGATCACACCAACAGCCTGCCGAAAGCCATCAAGAATTTCAAAAGGTGGATCACCACAAGCACAGACACCCTGTACCCCTCACGTGCAGCACCACATTCTAGCTCGTACAAAGAGGAAGTCAGGATCATAAAACAAGGCTCACAAGTAACTGGATTGCAAGTGGAGTATGAGCCAAGACATCACAGACAAAAACATCTTCAAATCCGTCCTAAGACAGGATCACCAGCAGATGCATAATACCAAGCGCACAGCTCTTTCAGACCACATTGACACTGGTGAAAACAACAGAGAGGAAATCTTTGCCATCATCAAAGATTTCAGTGCGGCTCCTTCCGCATCTAGCAACATCACCCCTCGCAAGACCTTTGCAGCAAGCTGTCTTAATTATTCTGTTACAAAATCACCTTCACATACAGCAGTTTCCGGCCTCAACCAGACCATGTCACCATTGCAACTCAAGTACCCATCACAGCCAAACAATGAACCTTGACCATGTTGCCTGCCGTCACCACTGTTGAAATCACTGCTACCAAGAAAACCATCTACAGGGGGCTGCGTCTGACCTTTGCCATCAACAAGTCTTCGCCAAAGGACTCCTACCACTCAGTGATGCTCCTACATCCATCCTCAAAGCCTCCATCAACTCTGCCACTTTCATGGACTGCTGGAAACACTCCACCACCTCTCCCCTGTTCAAGAACCCTTCCACAGACCCTGCCACACTCACTAACTATAGACCAATATCCCTCCAGCCGTAGACCCATGGTCTTAAAGAAACTCATCAACCTGCACCTCACTGACCACCTCAACAACCACCAGCTCCACAACACCACCCAGGCCGGTTTCAGGACAAACCACAGCAGAGAAACAACGTTTAACCCCACCACAGATGTACACACAATTCTAGACAAAGGAGATATAGCAGCCCTCATCCTTTTGAACCCCTCTGCAGCCTTCATCCTCATTAGATGCCTACATGAGATTGGCATCCAAAGACCTGCTCTCTACTGGATTTGCTCCTTAATGTATAGAACAGAATCTGACAGCCTGGGATCATAATCCTCTGAAGCCTAAAAATGTAACTGAGTAGTGCCTCAGTGGTCATCTCTCAGCCCCACCCTTTTCAAAGCATACATGATTCCTCTGGCTGATGTGATCCGCAAACAAATGACCAAGCTGACAAATCTCAGCTCGTACTCTCCCTCTTGGACATGTCCCACAAAACAAGAATCAAATTCACTGCATGCATGGCCAAAGTCACTAAATGGGTGAAAGCCATCTATCTCCAGCTCAACCCTGATAAGACAGAAGCAGTGATCTTTGGCAAGCACTTCACCATGAGATTCCAAGTGGTGGTTGGCCTAACTCGGACCTGCACCCACACCCAAGAACGTCGGGATCATCATTGACAGCATATTGGACATGATTGCACAAGTCACTGCTGTCACTGCATTCTGCTTCCTCACTTAGATGATGCTTGGAAGATTACCGTATGGCTTCCAATCTATGCCAAACCATCACTCAAGCCTTTGTAACCACCAAACTGGACTACGGGAACACTTTCTATGCCAGTATCACCAGCCTACTCACCAGACAACTACAAGCAATCCAGAACTCGGCAGTGAGACTCATTCTCAATCTCCCATGTAGAATCCACATCACACTGCAACTCAGTGAGAACTTCAGTGGCTTCCCGAAACACAAACACACCTAGTTCAAACTCCTCACCCATATGTTTGAGGTACTGCACAACTTAGGCCTCACCTACCTGAATAGCTGCATCTCCTTCCACCAACCACCCAGACACCAACGCTCTGCAGGGCTCTTACTCTCACACATACACAGAACTAACGGCCACATGTACGAACCTTTGTTTGTCGTCCATTTGCAACGAGAAAAAAGCTTTTTCCAATGCACAAACCCAATATTGCAATTCGGTAATCACAATACCGAATCGCAAAAAGGGTTTGCGAGTCGCATTTAGGAAGGGGAGTTCCCTTCCTAACTGCGAGTCGCAGTCCGACATATGATTGTTTTGTGACCGCGAATGCCGTTACAAAACAATCGCAGTTAGCACCAGTTTCAAACTGGTGCTAACCCATTCGCAAAAGGGAAGGGGTCCCCAAGGGACCCCTTCTCCTTTGTGAATGCATCCGAAAACATTTTTCGGACCACTGCCTGCTCTGAAAAAATGAAAAGAAAACTTGGCATTTTTGTTTATGAAATGCATTCCATTTTCCTTTAAGGAAAACGGGCTGCATTTTAAAAATAAATACTGCTTTATTTAAAAGCAGTCACTGACATGGTGGTCTGCTGACCCCAGCAGGCCCCCATCCCTGTGAATGCCACCATTCCCAATAGGGTCGCAATTGCGACCTACCTCATGAATATTCATGAGGTAGGTAATTTGCAACCTCATTGCAAATCGCAAAGTGTAATTGACACTGTTATACATCAGGTTTTGCGACTCGCAAATTGTGAGTCGCTAAGTCTCGCAATTTGCGAGTCACAAAACCTGATCTTCGTACATGTGGCCCTAAATCTGGAGCCCGGCCTTCTCCTACATTTCTCCTAAAGGGTGGAATGGTCTCCCACTTTACTTCAGAGCCTCTTCCTCTTTTGAATTCTGCAAAAAACTAAATACCTGGTTATTCAAGTAACCACCCTATTCTAGTCTAACCACTACAATTAATTATTGTATAAAGCACTTTGTGCCTGCATTAAATTGTAAACAAAGGCTATGAAAATCCTTTAGAGGTACACACTGAAAGAAAGTGTAAAATTGTTACTTAAGGCACACTTTTTGTTTGGAACGCTTGGCACTTAAAGTATAATGTGAGGCTTTTTTATTTTTAACGGAATCAAAGACTTTTGCGGCATCTAGGGCCAACACACTTCAGGTTCTTTAAGAGTTCGCATTCTCACCAGGCAACCAAAGTCAAATTGTCTCCAGTGGATCAGAGGATTAACGTTTAACAGTCTTGTAAATGTGGTAGCTCATGGTTAAATACGGCTCTGTCCAGAACTGGCATACTTCTCTCTTCTTTTTTGCAGCTTGCATTAGTCACAATAACATGTCTTGTAGGGCTTTCGCTTTAGCTTTTTCTTTCATAGTTTTATCTTAGTCCTGTCTTAAATGTGAGTTACAACTGAGTATTCAGACATGAGCCACAGAGCATTTTTTTGAGTATATTTAGGGAGTGATGCTGAAACTGTGAGTAAGTAAGCTCTGCCTCTAGAAATGCATGAAAAGAGGAGTTTACCTTGGGGAAGGGGATGAGAGAGGGGTACCCAATCTCCCCTTTATTGTTGGCCCTAGTCCTGGAAACTCTGGCATGCTGGGTGTGAACAGACTCCCAGCTCCGGGGACTATGATGAGACTTAGTTTGGGATGATGTCATCTCCCTTTATGCAGATGACATGCTAGTGTACGCCAGACACCTGGAGTTTTAAGACATCTTTCACAGGTACTCAGGGGTTTGTATCCACTGGCATAAGTCTGAAGCATTCCCGCTAACTAGCTAGTGTACTTCCTCGGAACAGACTTTGCCCAAATACACTGTTCTGTAACATCTCTCTTATGGGTGGCCAAGAGAAATTGCCCGGCTGTGGGAGAGAGGGGAGTCACCTTCTGTGTCACAGTGGAGGGTCGAACTTGACTGGTGTATGCAGGCTGAACAAATGTTGTCAAAGGCTAATGTGTTGTCCTAGGAAACTTGATAAAGTGTGGGGGGGAATGGAGGGAATACAGGGATTTGGATTGATTCAAGAAATTGTCATTGTTTCTGCTCACATTAAAATCCCATGATCTACTGTAATACAATGGCAGTGACACTTTTTTCTCTTTTGATTTTTCTATGCAGTGCACAAATACAAAGATTTTTATTAAATCTAATAATTCAGTATTTGACCTACCCTGACATACCATTGAGAGTAACAGTTCAGTATCAGGAAATGTAACGTTATTGTCAACATCCTTGCACATTGCACACAGTGCACCACACAGACCTTTTCCACAGTCACATGAAAAGTCCAATCCTTTTGCAATCTTCTAAGCTGAGATTTACTTTTACTGTAGTGGTGGATGGATTGGTAGGGAACATCTTTAAATGTTGTTAGCCAAGTCACTCAAATACTGCCATAGATGTCCGGCAACTAGTTCATAACTTTAATAATGTGTTGCAAATTGTAATTTTATTTTAGAATGACACTCTGGCCCGGCTTTGCTGTTTCCATCATGCAATTTGAAAACAAGTTGATGCTGAGTGCAGACGTGAGCCATAAAGTCCTTCGCAATGAGACTGTTCTTGAATTCATGGAGTGTCTGTACAGCAAAATGAATGCAGAACGGTTCATGGAGGCATGTGAAAAGGAGCTTCTGGGGCTGGTTGTTCTGACAAGGTAAACATATGTTTGTGCAGTGCATGTGCTAGCACCTTCGTAATATTAAATAAGTTCCTGAAAATATAAATTAATGTTTTCATAATATACAGGAAGACCACTCAAAAGCTTGTGGATTGGTGTCCTGGTCTCATACTATGTTTCAAGTGGGAAATAAGAATGTCTTGTGCATCTATTGGTTACCATTTGCATCAATATCTGATTCTGATTCTGCCTAGTCATTACTCTTACTTCATACCTCACAGCATTGAAAAATATGTTTATCACTGCTGTGATGTTGCTTGAGAAAGAAGTTATGGTTAGGGTTTTAATCTTCTACCAGTGTCTCCGGAGGCTCAGTGGCCCATCATCCTCCCCATTTTTCTCCTTCACTCCTAGTTTTCCATAGATTTGGCAGAGGAGGCCAGGGAATTGGTGTACCCTGGGGACCAACAAACTCTGTCGTACCTGTGCAACTGATATGCTGTCCGTGCTAACAACTCCTTAGACAGAGCTACTCTCAGCACAATATCTGCTCTCAACTTCCACTTTGAGAGCAGAGAGCAAAGCCACAGGCCAGGACGAGGTTGCATGGCCTAAAGCATTTTGAAGGAGGATGTCAAGATGCCAAATATTTTTTTAATAATAATTGGATGGAAGAAGGGAGTGCTTACCCTGAGGGTGGTAGAGGATGGTGCCATAATGTTAGGTATCTACATGGAGGGTAGGGTTGTAGGCCACATGTTGCATGTCTGTTTGGAATTTGGACCACCATAGCTTTCAATTCATCATTAATTTTCCTAAAAAAATGGCTCCTCTTTTTTCAGATGGCCCATTATTAGCTTCAGACAACAACTGCTGGGATTGTGCTAGGTATGTTAACATATCTTTTCTTTCCTGTATAAAGTGTAATAGCTCTAGACCTAGGATTGGGCAACAGATCTACCAGATATACAATGGAGCTCTGTTTCGAATTGATCATCATTACAGAATAAGGGACTATTTTTATCACTAAAGGTACTGATCATCATGCATTGTCTCCAGATAATTACAATAATATGAACACTACTTTCTCTTCCGGAGTTAATCACTGCTGCAGGATGACACAAAAAATGCAAGGTGCGTTGAGTAATAAACTTTCCTATCTTTAGAGGTTCAGCAGAAAATCATTCATGTTCAGCTAAAGGTAATTGAGTTGGTGCTACAGAAGAAGGGGCTGCAGTCTCACATGTGATATGATAGGCTGTACGGTTCCTTGACTACTATGAGAACTTTGTCTTGTGGGAGACATGGTTGGAAACATTCGAAGACCTGTCATCAGGTGATGGTTTGGTTGGCCTGCACATGTAAGAACTGTACAACATAATGTCCTAAACACTTGTTTTCTGCTTTTAAATTCTGCTGCATGCTTGTGTGAGCCCTTACAGCTTGCTCTAAACCCACAATGGAGTAAGCACCAGGATCAATAGCCCGTAGACAGAGAAGGTACATGAGATTTTCAATCTGTCAAACCTTAAGTGCCTCTGCAGAAATGTTCGGCAATAGATGATACTCCATCTGATCCACTGAAATTTCCTGGAGCTCGTGTAACAACAAAGCTGGGGAGTTGGGGGAAGCGGAATGTGAGGAGAAAAGCCACTGACCAATACCATTGTTTGTGAGAGATCGTCAACTATGCTGTGTTGCATTTGAGTCGTGAGAAAGACTACCCAGGATGTCCACCAGAAAGGCAGGTTTTAAGCCACAGGGAACCTACCATCAACAGATATTGATGACAGGCCCACATTTGGTCTCTGTCTGGTGTCTCCTGCAAGACCACAATGCCAAAACATGCCAGGACTTCTGTGTCATGCACCCTAAGGCGCTGAGGGAGCTGTCCCTCAAGTTTCTTGCTTCCTGGCATCGATCGGCTCTGCGATGCTCCAGGTCTCAGTTGTGAGGATGGTCCCAAGATTGCTCGCAAAGTCAAACCCAACGAAAGTCCCACTCAAAGTCATCGGGGAAGTCACGCAAGTCCCACAGAATAAGAAGTCACTGAAGAGGTCTGAGGCTTCACCGTACAAGTTTTTAGGCGAGTTGTGGGGCTATCGGCATTTGAGGCCTAGCTCTGCAGTGGAGCCTGTGCCACCTCCAAGCCTCCCAGGCCATGCACCTCATTTTTGGATGGCACGACCCCTCTAGAGTGCCCTCAAGCAACATGGGAGTGGGAGGGGCCCCTACTGGTCTTTCACTGGTGGGGTCACCCTGGGCACCGGTCGGGCCCCAAGGATCCTTTGATGGGTCCTGAGCGGCACCAATCAAGAGGCCTCGACCTTCCCCGACTCCTGCTCCAGTCGGTGACCCCCAGTGCCACTAATACCCATCAGTGGTGCCACCCTCATCATCATTTCTAACTTCGATACAAAGGCGGACGGACGTTGTCCAGTGACTTCTCCAGCTGGGGGCAGACTCCTTATATCGGAGCCATGTTCATACTACAGGTCTGGATTGGGTGATGGTTGGGGGGGATCTCTGGGTCTTATGGATACTAGTTAGAAGATCTCGGAAACAACTGGTTTGAGGACCTGACGGATGCTAGGATGGCTGGATACCTCTCCAGACAGCGGCCTGGTCTCTCCTCCTACCTTGTCTACGGAGAATTGCGCCTCATCCATAGTGGTGGTGCAAAGGGTGGATGAGGTCATAGACCTTACGCTACCCTCAGTGGCAGCCAAGACAAACGTCTTGCTACAGGTGCTTCAGCCGGGAGTTGCCCCACCAAATCGTTACTCCCATTCAATGAAGTCCTTATAACATCATATTCTGGGCCGGATCCAACCCTGCACAGGAGCTCCTGTGCATAGGGCAATTGTCTGCCGCCATTGCCCCTTCCCAGGGGCTCCCATTTTCCTCACCCAGTACCCCTCCCCAGAGACCTTGGTGGTCCAGGCCTCCATCTCCAAAGTTAACCCAAGTGCATTCTCTACTTCTCCACTAGATAGGAAATCGAAAAGGCTGTATTCCATTGGGAAGAGGATGTTCTCTTTTGCCAACCTTGCACTGTGGTCGGTGAACTTCTCATACTACTTCGGACGATACTCCCATAGTATCTGTGACTCAGTAGCGCAAGTGCTGCCCACAGTCTCAGAGGAGGCCCATGCAATGCTTGTCAAGCAGTTGCTGATGGAAGGGTTGCAGCCAATTTCACTCTACAATGTGGGCTGGACACGACCAACTCAATGGGTAGAATGATTTCATCATCGGTGGCCCTTAGACTCCATCCCTGGTTGAGAACCACTAGCTTTATCGGGGATGTTCAAGCTTCTCTATGGACATGCCATTTGATGGCTATTTGTTGTTTGGAGGGAAGGCAGACTCAGCGCTAGAGTTCTTCAAAGACAGCAGAGTTATGGCCAGGTCTTTGGGCCTTTCTATGGCCCCTCGCCTACCCCACTCTGCCTTCCTCCCCTTTCGTGGCCAACAAAGTGGTTTCCATCCATGTCTTCACATGCTCAGTTGCCTTGGCCAGCAAACTGCACAATCTTTTCATGGCCTAGGACACGGTTCCCACAGACCACTTGGGACAGGCAGCCAGAGGTCAAGCCAGTCCACCACCTCCCTGGCAGCTGCAGCCTCAAAACATCGTTAGTATGCCTTCAGACCATCATGGGCATTCAGTGAGGGGCAGGATACTCCATCACCTGCACCACTGGAGGGAAATAACATCCAAACATTGTGTTTTGCAGCGCTTCCAAAAAGGCTACTCCCTCCTCTTTGTGACCACTCTGCACCCATGACATCTACTTATGACAAGCTGATGGCTCCATCAGGCGGTGTTAGATCTCTTGGTCAAGGGAGCTATAGAGAAGGTGCCGGCATCAGACGTAGGTCATGGTTCTATTCCCACAACCTTTTGGTGCCCGGGAAGTCTGGAGGCCTTTGTTCTATTCTAGACCGTCAACGTCTCAATCTCTTCCTGTAAAAGGGGAAAATCAAAATGATCATGCACGGGCACTCAACTCCTCTCTGCCCTGGACTCAAGAGACTGGATGATTTCACTGGACTTACAAGATGCTTATGTTCGATGGCATCTGTCGCTGTAGATACGCATGTTCTGCAATAGCTCGCCATCTGGTGTTGGGCCGGAGTGTTACAAGTTGTTTTTCTTCGAAGAAGTCTTTCGAGTCACGGGACCGAGTGACTCCTCCTTTTGTCTCCATTGCGCATGGGCGTCGACTCCATCCTCGATTGTTTTTTTTCCGCCATCGGGTTCGGACGTGTTCCTGTCGCTCCGAGTTTCGGAACAGAAAAAATAGTTAATTTCGGAAGATTTTCGTCGGTATTGTTGCGTTCGGGATCGGCATACTTACATTCAACACCGCATCGAAGATCGAAGAGCTCCGGTGCCCTTCGGGGTAATTTTTCGATCCTCCGTCGGGGCCTGGTCGGCCCGACCGCGTGCTGAAGAACGCTGATGGAACGGACCCCGTTCCGTTTCTGCCCCAAATGCCACAATAAATACCCCTACACAGACCAACACTTGGTCTGCAACCTGTGCCTGTCACCTGAGCACAGCGAAGACACCTGCGAGGCCTGTCGTGCGTTCCGGTCCCGAAAAACACTCCGAGACCGTCGAGCCAGAAGACTTCAAATGGCGTCCGCACCGACAGCCCGACGGGAGTTCGAGGAACAGGAAGAGGAAGGTACCTTCTCGATCCAAGACTCAGACTCCGAAGGATTCGACGATACACAAACCGTGAGTAAGACGTCGAAAACCACACAAAGAAACATTTACAAGGCCCAGGGGACGCCACTGCCACCAGGCCATGGCTCAACCCATAAAATCGGTGACCGACCGTCGGCACCGAAAAAGGCCCAAACAGTGCCGAGATCGTCCGACTCCGGTCGAGACACCGGCACGCAGCCTTCTCGGGACCGAGAAAGTGCTGGAGACAAGCCTCGACACCGAGATGCCGGTGTGGACACGGCTCGACGCCGAGACAGCGGCACCGAAACAGATCGACGCCGAGAGGTTTCGGCCCCGAAAAAGAAAAAAGTCACCTCGGAGCCGAAAAAACATGCAGACAAAGTTTCGACGCCGAAACAAACTGCAAGCGACCCAGCTTCAGGCTCTTATACAGAAGAGCACTCGCTAACCTCCCAAATGCAGAAGCATAGGTTTGAGGAAGAGCTACAAGCAACTGATGCGGACCATACGCAAAAGCGTATCTTCATTCAGCAGGGGACAGGAAAAATAAGCACCCTTCCCCCCATTAGGAGAAAGAGAAGGTTGGAGTTCCACACGGAACAAGCACCACAACCAAAAGTGGTGAAAAGAGTTACACCACCACCCTCTCCTCCGCCCGTGATTAACGTTTCACCAGCACAAACGCCATCACACTCCCCAGCTCACACCACCATGAGCCAGGGTGACCAAGACCAGGACGCATGGGACCTATACGACGCCCCAGTGTCAGATAACAGCCCAGAGGCATACCCTACAAAACCATCTCCACCAGAAGACAGCACCGCGTACTCTCAGGTGGTGGCTAGAGCAGCACAATTTCACAACGTAAGCCTCTACTCAGAACAGGTCGAGGATGATTTCTTGTTCAACACACTCTCCTCCACCCACAGCTCCTACCAAAGCCTGCCTATGCTCCCTGGTATGCTCCGGCACGCAAAAGACATATTTAAGGACCCGGTCAAAAGTAGGGCAATCACACCAAGGGTGGAAAAAAAGTATAAGCCGCCTCCTACAGACCCGGCTTTCATCACAACACAGCTGCCACCAGACTCTGTTGTTGTAGGAGCAGCTAGGAAAAGGGCCAACTCTCACACATCTGGAGATGCACCACCCCCAGATAAAGAAAGCCGCAAGTTTGATGCAGCTGGTAAAAGAGTCGCAGCACAAGCTGCAAACCAGTGGCGCATCGCGAACTCCCAGGCACTACTTGCGCGCTATGACAGAGCCCACTGGGACGAGATGCAACATCTCATTGAACATCTGCCCAAAGACTTCCAAAATAGGGCAAAACAAGTGGTTGAGGAGGGACAGGCCATCTCCAACAACCAGATCCGCTCCTCCATGGACGCTGCAGATACAGCTGCACGGACAATTAATACATCTGTAACTATCAGAAGGCATGCATGGCTCCGAACGTCTGGATTTAAACCAGAGATTCAACAAGCAGTTCTCAATATGCCTTTTAATGAAAAAGAACTGTTCGGTCCAGAAGTGGACACAGCGATTGAGAAACTCAAAAAAGATACGGACACTGCCAAAGCCATGGGCGCACTCTACTCCCCGCAGAGCAGAGGGAATTACAGCTCATCCCGTAAAACGCCCTTTCGAGGGGGGTTTCGGGGTCAAAGCACACAAGCCAGCACCTCACAAGCCACACCGTCCAGTTACCACGGACAGTATAGAGGAGGTTTTCGGGGACAATATAGAGGAGGGCAATTCCCTAGAAATAGAGGAAGATTCCAAAGCCCCAAAACCCCTACTACTAAACAGTGACTCACATGTCACTCACCCCCTCCACACAACACCAGTGGGGGGACGAATAGGTCATTATTACAGAGCATGGGAGAAAATCACTACAGACACTTGGGTTCTAGCAATTATCCAACATGGTTACTGCATAGAATTTCTACAGTTCCCTCCAAACATACCACCAAAAGCACAAAATTTAACAACACACCATTCCAATCTCCTAGAGATAGAAGTGCAGGCACTATTGCAAAAGAATGCAATCGAATTAGTGCCAGACACACAAATAAACACAGGAGTTTACTCACTGTACTTTCTGATACCAAAGAAGGACAAAACACTGAGACCAATCCTAGACCTCAGAGTAGTCAACACTTTCATCAAATCAGACCACTTCCACATGGTCACACTACAAGAAGTATTGCCATTGCTAAAGCTGCACGACTACATGGCAACTTTAGACCTCAAGGATGCTTATTTCCATATACCAATTCACCCATCGCACAGGAAATACCTAAGGTTTGTATTCAAAGGAATACATTACCAATTCAAGGTACTGCCTTTCGGATTAACAACCGCACCAAGAGTCCTTACCAAATGTCTAGCGGTAGTCGCTGCACACATCAGAAGGCAGCAAATACATGTGTTCCCATATCTAGACGACTGGCTAATCAAGGCCCATTCGTTAATAGAGTGCTCAAATCACACAAATCATATCATACAAACCCTCTTCAAACTAGGGTTCACCGTCAATTTCACAAAATCCAAAATTCGGCCACGCAAGGTACAACAATACCTGGGAGCCATAATAGACACATCAAAAGGAGTAGCCACTCCAAGTCCACAAAGAATTCAAAATTTCAACACCATCATACAACGCATGTATCCAACACAAAAGATACAAGCAAAGATGGTATTACAACTCCTAGGCATGATGTCATCATGCATAGCCATTGTCCCAAACGCAAGACTGCACATGAGGCCCTTACAACAATGCCTAGCATCACAGTGGTCTCAAGCACAGGGTCACCTTCTAGATCTGGTGTTAATAGACCGCCAAACTTACCTCTCGCTTCTGTGGTGGAACAACATAAATTTAAACAAGGGGCGGCCTTTCCAAGACCCAGTGCCACAATACGTAATAACAACAGATGCTTCCATGACAGGGTGGGGAGCACACCTCGATCAACACAGCATACAAGGACAATGGAACGTACATCAAACAAAACTGCATATCAATCACCTAGAACTTCTTGCAGTTTTTCAAGCACTAAAAGCTTTCCAACCAATAATAGTTCACAAATACATTCTCGTCAAAACAGACAACATGACAACAATGTATTATCTAAACAAGCAGGGAGGGACGCACTCCACGCAGTTAAGCATGTTAGCACAAAAAATTTGGCATTGGGCACTTCACAACCAAATTCGCCTAATTGCACAGTTTATACCAGGGATACAAAATCAACTCGCAGACAATCTCTCTCGAGATCACCAACAGGTCCACGAATGGGAAATTCACCCCCAAATACTGAACACTTATTTCAAACTCTGGGGAACACCTCAGATAGACTTGTTTGCGACAAGGGAGAACGCAAAATGCCAAAACTTCGCATCCAGATACCCACACAAACAATCCCAAGGCAATGCCCTATGGATGAACTGGTCAGGGATATTTGCTTACGCTTTTCCTCCTCTCCCTCTCCTTCCTTACCTGGTAAACAAACTCAGTCAAAGCAAACTCAAACTCATATTGATAGCACCAACTTGGGCAAGGCAACCCTGGTACACAACGCTGCTAGACCTATCAGTGGTACCCTGCATCAAATTGCCCAACAGGCCAGATCTGTTGACACAGCACAACCAAAGGATCAGACACCCAGATCCAGCATCGCTGAATCTAGCAATCTGGCTCCTGAAATCCTAGAATTCGGGCACTTACAACTTACCCAAGAATGTATGGAAGTCATAAAACAAGCAAGAAGGCCATCCACCAGGCACTGCTATGCAAGTAAATGGAAGAGGTTTGTTTGCTACTGCCATATTAATCAAATACAACCATTACACACAACTCCAGAACATGTAGTGGGTTACTTGCTTCACTTACAAAAAGCTAACCTAGCTTTCTCTTCCATTAAGATTCACCTTGCAGCAATATCTGCATACCTGCAGACTACCTATTCAACTTCCCTATATAAAATACCAGTCATTAAAGCATTCATGGAGGGCCTTAGGAGAATTATACCACCAAGAACACTACCTGTTCCTTCATGGAACCTAAATGTTGTCCTAACTAGACTTATGGGTCCACCTTTTGAACCCATGCACTCCTGCGACATACAATTCCTAACCTGGAAGGTGGCATTTCTCATCGCCATTACTTCCCTGAGAAGAGTAAGCGAGATTCAGGCGTTTACTATACAGGAACCTTTTATACAACTACACAAAAATAAAGTCGTCCTAAGGACCAATCCTAAATTTTTGCCAAAGGTTATTTCACCGTTCCATCTAAATCAAACAGTGGAACTTCCGGTGTTCTTTCCACAGCCAGATACCGTAGCTGAAAGGGCACTACATACATTAGATGTCAAAAGAGCATTAATGTATTACATTGACAGAACAAAGAACATCAGAAAGACTAAACAACTCTTTATTGCATTTCAAAAACCTCATGCAGGAAACCCAATTTCAAAACAAGGTATAGCCAGATGGATAGTTAAATGCATCCAAATCTGCTACCTTAAAGCTAAACGACAGCTGCCCATTACACCAAGGGCACACTCAACCAGAAAGAAAGGTGCTACCATGGCCTTTCTAGGAAACATCCCAATGCAAGAAATATGTAAGGCAGCCACATGGTCTACGCCTCACACATTCACCAAGCACTACTGTGTAGACGTGTTATCCGCACAACAAGCCACAGTAGGTCAAGCTGTATTAAGGACATTATTTCAGACTACTTCCACTCCTACAGGCTGATCCACCGCTTTTGGGGAAATAACTGCTTACTAGTCTATTGCAGAACATGCGTATCTACAGCGACAGATGCCATCGAACTGAAAATGTCACTTACCCAGTGTACATCTGTTCGTGGCATCAGTCGCAGTAGATTCGCATGTGCCCACCCGCCTCCCCGGGAGCCTGTAGCAGTTTGGAAGTTACCTTCAATTATTTATATATGTATCATCTCAACCTTAAATAAGTGCATACTTAGTCACTCCATTGCATGGGCACTATTACTACAATTCAACTCCTACCTCACCCTCTGCGGGGAAAAACAATCGAGGATGGAGTCGACGCCCATGCGCAATGGAGACAAAAGGAGGAGTCACTCGGTCCCGTGACTCGAAAGACTTCTTCGAAGAAAAACAACTTGTAACACTCCGGCCCAACACCAGATGGCGAGCTATTGCAGAACATGCGAATCTACTGCGACTGATGCCACGAACAGATGTACACTGGGTAAGTGACATTTTCATTTCACCTCCCCTTCCTGCCTGCCCTCAGGGCATACTTGTGGTTCTCGGTCAGCCAAGATCACTTTCAGTTTGCTGTGCTCCTGTTCGGCTTTAACAGTCTTCTAAAGGTATTCACAAAAGTGATGGTGGTGGTTGCAGCACATGTGTGGATGTCAGGAATTCCATCCTTCTCTTACCTCTACGATAGGCTATTGAAGGCAGGTTGTGCCCCCAAGCAGCTGTCTCCACCTTCAGACTTCGACAAACCTTCTGCACTTGCTGGGGTTCACTATCAACATGCCAAAGTCACATCTTATTTGTACTCACACATGTGGGCTTCAATTTACATATTTCTGAAGTACTAATGCCTGTACAGTCAGGTCCGGTGTGATGGTCATTTTGCCTGTTTGGTCCTACAGGGCATTCAAGTGTAATCCGTAGTGCGGTCTCACCTCTGGGGAGGTTTTGCTTGGGCATCTATTCTAAGGTAATGATTTTGCAGCTATCAGAAGAACAAGTTAGTTACCTTTGGTTACACCTTATTTAGTAGAGATTCTATCTAGCTGCATATTCTTTACCACCCCACCCATCCTCCCCACTCTGCGGACAAATTTCAGATTTAATTGTTGTGTCCCCTTCTAAGGGCCCCGAGCTAATGCACCAATGGTCAGTGTTCTCCATGGCTCTGCACTTCTGGGGTGAAAATCGCAACAACAAAAAAAAAAACTGACGGTACACTGAGGTGGCACCTATATAGGCATTGCACATGTCACTTCCAGTGTGCATGACAACTCTATGTGGAGCTGAGTGACGCCACCCACTAGTGCATAGGGGTACTTTATGAGAAAGTTTTCTGGATCCAGTCTGATACCTGGGGATTATTCTAAGGTAAGGAATCCTTAGCTAAAAAAAGGGTCTCTGACAGTTAAGGCAGAACTGATGGTTAGTAACTTGATTGTTACTCCAATGCTTTTAGTTAACGTATTAAGTTTATAAAAAAGGTCCCATCTCTTGTGACCAGTACTTTTAGATCTACAGCAGTAGATTCTCCTTCAGTACTGCTATTTTAGTTTTATTGGGTTTCAACTTCAGTTGGTTCTCCCTCATCCAGCCGCAGACAGAACTCACGCTTTCCTGAAAGTTTCACTACAGTGATATCTGTCTGCTAGGCAGAGTTGTATCTGTGAGTCATCTCCATATTTGTATATTCTACACAGTCTTATTTTCAGTTCCTTTATAAGTGGCCTCTTAGAGATATTAAAAGATGTGGGGATAATGAATATCCTTAAGGATCTCTGCATTCTCCCTCTACCCTTTCTATCCTTTCAGCTGTATATGGAGGCAGCCTTACAGCTTGTGTCCTATTCTTTAAATAGAATTTATGCCATATGTAAGGAATACTGACAATACCTGCAGCCCTGACACTTTGTAATAGTATGACATGGTAAACCGTGTCGAAAGCTGTGGATAGATTTAATAGTATGCGTGCAGGTATCATGTCCGTATCTAGGTATGCTTTTAGGTTGTCAGTGACAGACAAGATTACTGTCTCAGTGTTATGGCTAGGGTGAAGGCAAGCTTGTAGAGGTTACCAGTAGTTGCTTCTTTGCAGATGGGACCTGAATACATGCCCTTCCTGTATCTTTCCAGTATCTTTGCTTTTTTAGGACCGGTATCACCGCCGTATGTTTTGTAATTTGCTGATACCACCCCTTGGGTCAGGGAAAACTTTGGTACTGTAAGCAAAGGGTCAGAAATGATAGAAGCAATCTGTCTTATTACCTCAGGGGGACAAGAGTCCTTTTTGGGAACCCAATTTGATTATTATATAAATCAGTGTCCAGAGTAATTCCTTGTCTACAAGTTTAAAAGTAGTTAAAAGACACTGATTATAATCTCTTTGATAAGGTATATTTTTATGACAGGACTTTTAGCAATCATCTCCCTGATCAAAATGTATTCATTTTGATATGCCTTTCTTGAGTAGGACTCACTTCTAGAGTGACCTTGGATGGCCGAGTGATCATTCATGATTTTCAACATTTCCCCTTGTGGGTTTTGGGCTTTTAAAACATAATTTGAATAATAAGGATTATTTAGTTTGTAATAGAGACTTTCAGGACTCTATCTGGTCAAAATTCCACACCAATTAGTAAATTCGGAGATTTGCAAAATCAAAGATTTAGGTAAAAATAGTGCTTAGAGGCACGAAGTGTCAACTGGTTATCTCATCGTTGCCGGACTGGGACAAAGTCACAGGTTCAGACTGACCACTATGAATTTCAGGTCGGATACATGGACCACGTTAGACCTGCTGAGAATTGTACGTTATGCAGCAACAGTTCTGAGAACTGATGCCTGGTCCTGCGTCGACATGCATCTCACATAGTCAGTTTCAATAAGTAGCTGCAAGTGCTGCGATGTGAGTTCCGTGTCGTGTTGGGTCTGTATCATGTTGCGTTGCGTTACGTCAGTTCCGATGAGGCGCTGCGAGGGGTCTGATGAGAGCCAGAGCTGGGTCAGCAGAGCATTTTTATCCCCACTTCCACGGGTCCAGGACTGTGAAGGCACAACTTGGGGGGTTAGGACCCACAGCAGCCAGAGTCCAGATACAGGTTCAAGATGAATGCAGTCTTTTCTGCTCCTGAGTCTCTAATCAGGAGGCCAGAAAAACTAACCCTTAGAGTCACTCTATTAGTCCTGGGCGCAAGATGTGGTTCAGTTCTCCTTCCTCTAGTAGCAGGACAGCAGAGCCACTGGGCAGTCCATTCTGCAGCATAGCAGTCCTTCATCTGAGTGTTCCACAGATCCAAAAATGATACGAAGAGTGGGCTGAGAGTCCAATGTTTTATACCTGGTGCCTCATTTGAAATAGGGAAAGTTTCTACAAGTTCTCTTTTCAATGGTGCTTGGGATAACCTGCCTCCCTGCCCTGGCTCCAGCCTGGCTATAGGCACAATAGACTAGTGTGAAGTTATTTATGTAAAGGCAGGACACACCATATTGACTTGCAAGTGGGGCTGGCCCAGATACGACCCCTCCCCTGCCCATCCTGCCTGATATGGCACATCCAGGCACACCTAATCCCTCCATTTTGTGGCTGTCTGGAATGAATATACAAAGGCCAACTGCCACTCACACAGAGTCATGTAACCCAGGAATAGGCTGCAGGCACCAAATAGTGAGGACAGGAAAATGCCAACTTTTTAAAAGTGGCTTTTAAAAAAAATTGTGACTTACGGTCTGACTTTACCATTAAAGAGAATCTTTAAGTTCGATGGCATCTGTCGCTGTAGATACGCATGTTTTGCATAGCTCGCCATCTGGTGTTGGGCCGGAGTGTTACAAGTTGTTTTTCTTCTAAGAAGTCTTTCGAGTCACGGGACCGAGTGACTCCTCCTTTTGTCTCCATTGCGCATGGGCGTCGACTCCATCTTCGATTGGTTTTTTTCCGCCATCGGGTTCGGACGTGTTCCTGTCGCTCCGAGTTTCGGAACGGAAAGATAGCTAATTTCGGAAGATTTTCGTCGGTATTGTTGCATTCGGGATCGGCGTACTTAGATTCAACACCGCGTCTAAGATCGAAGAGCTCCAGTGCCCTTCGGGGTAATTTTTTCGATCCCCCGTCGGGGCCTGGTCGGCCCGACCGCGTGCAGAAGAACGCCGATGGAACGGACCCCGTTCCGTTTCTGTCCCAAATGCCACAATAAATACCCCTATACAGACCAACACTTGGTCTGCAACCTGTGCCTGTCACCTGAGCACAGTGAAGACACCTGCGAGGCCTGTCGTGCGTTCCGGTCCCGAAAAACACTTCGAGACCGTCGAGCCAGAAGACTTCAGATGGCGTCCGCGCCGACAGCCCACCGGGAGTTCGAGGAACAAGAAGAGGAGGGAACCTTTTCGATCCAAGAATCGGACTCCGAAGGATTCGACGATACACAAACCGTGAGTAAGACGTCGAAAACCACTCAGAAGAAGATTTACAAGGCCCAGGGGACGCCACTGCCACCAGGCCATGGCTCGACCCATAAATTCGGTGACCGACCGTCGGCACCGAAAAAGGCCCAAACAGTGCCGAGATCGTCCGACTCCGGTCGAGACACCGGCACGCAGCCTTCTCGGGACCGAGAAAGTGCTGGAGACAAGCATCGACACCGAGATGCCGGTGTAGACACGGCTCGACGCCGAGACAGCAGCACCGAAGAAGATCGACGCCGAGAGGTTTCGGCCCCGAAAAAGAAAAAAGTCACCTCGGAGCCGAAAAAAGATGCAGACAGGGTTTCGGTGCCAAAACAAACTGCAACCGACCCAGTTTCAGGCTCTTATACAGAAGAGCACTCGCTAACCTCCCAAATGCAAAAGCATAGGTTTGAGGAAGAGCTACACTCAACTGATGTAGACCATACGCAAAAGCGTATTTTCATACAGCAGGGGACAGGAAAAATAAGCACCCTTCCCCCTATTAGAAGAAAGAGAAGATTGGAGTTCCAAACTGAACAAACACCACAAACAAAAGTGGTGAAAAAAGTTACCCCACCACCCTCTCCTCCACCTGTGATTAACGTCTCACCAGCACAAACTCCATCACATTCCCCAGCTCACACCACCATGAGCCAGGGTGACCAAGATCAAGACGCATGGGACTTATACGACGCCCCAGTGTCAGATAACAGTCCGGAGGCATACCCTACGAAGCCATCTCCACCAGAGGACAGCACTGCATATTCTCAAGTGGTGGCTAGAGCAGCACAATTTCACAACGTAAGCCTCCACTCAGAACAGGTCGAGGATGACTTTTTATTCAACACACTCTCCTCCACCCACAGCTCCTACCAAAGCCTGCCTATGCTCTCTGGTATGCTCCGGCACGCAAAAGAAATCTTTAAGGAGCCGGTCAAAAGTAGGGCAATCACACCAAGAGTGGAAAAAAAGTATAAGGTGCCTCCTACAGACCCGGTTTTCATCACTACACAGCTGCCACCAGACTCTGTCGTTGTAGGAGCAGCTAGGAAAAGGGCCAACTCCCACACATCTGGAGATGCACCACCCCCAGATAAAGAAAGCCGCAAGTTTGATGCAGCTGGTAAGAGAGTCGCAGCACAAGCTGCAAACCAGTGGCGCAACGCTAACTCCCAGGCACTACTTGCGCGCTATGACAGAGTCCATTGGGATGAGATGCAACATCTCATTGACCATCTGCCCAAGGACCTACAAAATAGGGCAAAACAAGTGGTTGAGGAGGGACAGACCATTTCCAACAACCAAATCCGCTCCTCCATGGACGCTGCAGATACAGCTGCACGGACAATTAATACATCTGTAACTATCAGAAGGCATGCATGGCTCCGAACGTCTGGATTTAAACCAGAGATTCAGCAAGCAGTTCTCAATATGTCTTTTAACGAAAAAGAACTGTTCGGTCCAGAAGTGGACACAGCGATTGAGAAACTCAAAAAAGACACGGACACTGCTAAAGCCATGGGCGCACTCTACTCCCCGCAGAGCAGAGGGAATTACAGCACATTCCGTAAAACACCCTTTAGAGGGGGGTTTCGGGGTCAGAGCACACAAGCCAGCACCTCACAGGCAACACCGTCCAGTTACCAGGGACAGTACAGAGGAGGTTTTCGGGGACAATATAGAGGAGGGCAATTCCCTAGGAATAGAGGAAAATTTCAAAGCCCCAAAACCCCTACTACTAAGCAGTGACTCACATGTCACTCACCCCCTCCACACAACACCAGTGGGGGGGGAGAATAAGTCATTATTACAAAGCATGGGAGGAAATCACTACAGACACTTGGGTTCTAGCAATTATCCAACATGGTTATTGCATAGAATTTCTACAATTCCCTCCAAACATACCACCAAAAGCACAAAATTTGACAAAACATCATTCCAATCTCCTGGAGATAGAAGTGCAGGCACTATTGCAAAAGAATGCAATCGAATTAGTGCCAAACACACAAATAAACACAGGAGTTTACTCACTGTACTTTCTGATACCAAAGAAGGACAAAACGCTGAGACCAATCCTAGACCTCAGAATAGTGAACACATTCATCAAATCAGACCACTTTCACATGGTCACACTACAAGAAGTATTACCATTGCTAAAACTACACGACTACATGACAACTTTAGACCTCATGGACGCGTATTTCCATATACCAATACACCCATCGCACAGGAAATACCTAAGGTTTGTATTCAAAGGAATACATTACCAATTCAAGGTACTGCCTTTCGGATTAACAACCGCACCAAGAGTCTTTACCAAATGTCTAGCGGTAGTCGCTGCACACATCAGAAGGCAGCAAATACATGTGTTCCCATATCTAGACGACTGGCTAATCAAGGCCCATTCGTTAATAGAGTGCTCAAATCACACAAATCAGATCATACAAACCCTCTTCAAACTAGGGTTCACCGTCAACTTCACGAAATCCAACATTCTGCCGTGCAAGGTACAACAATACCTAGGAGCCATAATAGACACAACAAAAGGAGTAGCCACTCCAAGTCCCCAAAGAATTCAAAATTTCAACACCATCATACAACGCATGTATCCAACACAAAAGATACAAGCAAAGATGATATTACAACTCCTAGGCATGATGTCTTCATGCATAGCCATTGTCCCAAACGCAAGACTGCACATGAGGCCCTTACAACAGTGCCTAGCATCACAGTGGTCTCAAGCACAGGGTCATCTTCTAGATCTGGTGTTAATAGACCGCCAAACTTACCTCTCGCTTCTGTGGTGGAACAACATAAATTTAAACAAAGGGCGGCCTTTCCAAGACCCAGTGCCACAATACGTAATAACAACAGATGCTTCCATGACAGGGTGGGGAGCACACCTCGATCAACACAGCATACAAGGACAATGGAACGTACATCAAACAAAACTGCATATAAATCACCTAGAACTTCTAGCAGTTTTTCAAGCACTAAAAGCTTTCCAACCAATAATAGTTCACAAATACATTCTCGTCAAGACAGACAACATGACAACAATGTATTATCTAAACAAGCAAGGGGGGACGCACTCCACGCAGTTAAGCCTGCTAGCACAAACAATTTGGCGTTGGGCAATTCACAACCAAATTCACCTAATAGCACAATTTATACCAGGGATCCAAAATCAACTCGCAGACAATCTCTCTCGAGATCACCAACAGGTCCACGAATGGGAAATTCACCCCCAAATTCTGAACACCTATTTCAAACTTTGGGGAACACCTCAAATAGACTTGTTTGCGACGAAGGAGAACGCAAAATGCCAAAACTTCGCATCCAGATACCCACACAAACAGTCCCAAGGCAATGCCCTATGGATGAACTGGTCAGGGATATTTGCTTACGCTTTTCCTCCTCTCCCTCTCCTTCCTTACCTGGTAAACAAACTCAGTCAAAACAAACTCAAACTCATATTAATAGCACCAACTTGGGCAAGGCAACCCTGGTACACAACGCTGCTAGACCTATCAGTAGTACCCTACATCAAATTGCCCAACAGGCCAGATCTGTTGACACAACACAACCAAAAGATCAGACACCCAGATCCAGCATCGCTGAATCTAGCAATCTGGCTCCTGAAATCCTAGAATTCGGGCACTTACAACTTACCCAAGAATGTATGGAAGTCATAAAGCAAGCCAGAAGGCCATCCACCAGGCACTGCTATGCAAGTAAATGGAAGAGGTTTGTTTGCTACTGCCATATTAATCAAATACAACCATTACACACAACTCCAGAACATGTAGTGGGTTACTTGCTTCACTTACAAAAATCTAACCTGGCTTTCTCTTCCATTAAAATACACCTTGCAGCAATATCTGCATACCTGCAGACTACCTATTCAACTTCCCTATATAAGATACCAGTCATTAAAGCATTCATGGAGGGCCTTAGGAGAATTATACCACCAAGAACACCACCTGTTCCTTCATGGAACCTAAATGTTGTCCTAACTAGACTTATGGGTCCACCTTTTGAACCCATGCACTCCTGCGAAATACAGTTCCTAACCTGAAAGGTTGCATTTCTCATCGCCATTACTTCCCTAAGAAGAGTAAGCGAGATTCAGGCGTTTACAATACAAGAACCTTTTATACAACTACACAAGAATAAGGTCGTCCTAAGGACTAATCCTAAATTTTTGCCAAAGGTTATTTCACCGTTCCATCTAAATCAAACAGTGGAACTTCCAGTGTTCTTTCCACAGCCAGATACCGTAGCTGAAAGGGCACTACATACATTAGATGTCAAAAGAGCTTTAATGTATTACATTGACAGAACAAAGAACATCAGAAAGACTAAACAACTATTTATTGCATTTCAAAAACCTCATGCAGGAAACCCAATATCAAAACAAGGTATAGCCAGATGGATAGTTAAATGCATCCAAATTTGCTACCTTAAAGCTAAACGACAGCTGCCCATTACACCAAGGGCACACTCAACCAGAAAGAAAGGTGCTACCATGGCCTTTCTAGGAAACATCCCAATGCAAGAAATATGTAAGGCAGCCACATGGTCTACGCCTCACACATTCACCAAGCACTACTGTGTAGACGTGTTATCCGCACAACAAGCCACAGTAGGTCAAGCCGTATTAAGAACATTATTTCAAACTACTTCCACTCCTACAGGCTGAGCCACCGCTTTTGGGGAGATAACTGCTTACTAGTCTATGCAAAACATGCGTATCTACAGCGACAGATGCCATCGAACTGAAAATGTCACTTACCCAGTGTACATCTGTTCGTGGCATCAGTCGCTGTAGATTCGCATGTGCCCACCCGCCTCCCCGGGAGCCTGTAGCAGTTTGGAAGTTACCTTCAACTATTTGTATATGTATCATCTCAACCTTAAATAGGTACATACTTAGTCACTCCATTGCATGGGCACTATTACTACAATTCAACTCCTACCTCACCCTCTGCGGGGAAAAACAATCGAAGATGGAGTCGACGCCCATGCGCAATGGAGACAAAAGGAGGAGTCACTCGGTCCCGTGACTCGAAAGACTTCTTCGAAGAAAAACAACTTGTAACACTCCGGCCCAACACCAGATGGCGAGCTATGCAAAACAGGCGAATCTACAGCGACTGATGCCACGAACAGATGTACACTGGGTAAGTGACATTTTCATTACCATTTCTCTGACAAAAATGTTTTTCCTACCTGTTTCCCATCAAACATTTACACTTATCAAACGTATCAAAGGTAACCTGAGTCATTCCACCCGGCTCCATGCTGAGCATATGTAAACCAGCTAGCTTATTCTACATATAATATTTTTGTGTACCACATATCAGTTTTTCTTTTGTTGATTTTAGGCTTAAACCTCGTTAATACCATAAAAATTAAAAGATGCACAGGATCTTGAGCCACAAAGGCTCTTTGCTGCCGTTAGGAGAACCTAATCAGCCAAGGGCTATACATCTGACTCCTACGAGGGAGGAATATTGTGGGAGAATGGCATGGTTAACACTTTCAAAGATTACAAGATTACAAGAAGTCCAAGAAATCCAAAAAGAATCTGTTCCCCACCAGTGCCGCCATATATTTTCATCTGGATGGTGTCATTAATTCCATGAGCAAAGCAATATTTTACCAATAACTTTAAAAAGTGTCAGGGGTGACAGATAGATGTTCGTAAGCATAAGGCACCATATCTTGTAGAATGGAATTATTGAGGGCAGCACAGTAGTACATTTCTTTGAACACATTGATCAGAAACATTATCCTGTCAGCTACAACACTACAAAAGGGTTTTGGGGGAGTTAATATAGAAATGTTAGAATTAACCCATTTGCCCCTGTTTATTGCACCAACATATTAAAACCTTAGCATGCAGCATTGTAGTTGTATCTCTCCTTTGTGAAATTAACAAGAGCCTTACTGGGGCTGTTTTTCAGTGACTCTTCAGTAAATTTGGGATTAGGGGCACAACTGGAATACTCCAGCCTAGGTGGTCCTATAAGTAATCTGAAGTGTTTACTTTGATAATCATGGTGGTGGGACTGCAGTCCCACCTCCGGTACTATTGGCCGTGTTGCCAGGGAGCTCGAAGCCCGGGGATATGGAGACTCCCCCATCTTTAACTCGGCTCGGAAGGTAAAGCATACCGTGCCTCACGAAGAACTTTGGTGCTTTCTTACGTTGAGCTGTAGAAAGTCTTGCAGAGTAATGGAATGAGCACCTCAATCTTGAGATGTTTTGCGTCTTTCCTTGCCAGGTACTAAAAGGCATAAGTGACACATTATTTTCACTGCATCATCATAGGTTAGACTTTATGGGTAAAAAAGTTAGTTTCCTCATTGACTGGTTCCAAAGTGACAGATTAATTTCAGTGCCTTTGTTGTCGTATGGAGATGCATATTCTCCATCGGCAATCTGAGGCAGCGTCCATGACCTGACTAAGTTCATCCTCCACCTCCATAGAAAAAGAGGATAAGGCAGGAGATGCCCTTAAAATAAAACTCTGGCAAGACATGACAAGCTCAGAGTAGTAGACACTGGCACTGACCTTACAAACCCAAAGACAATCCACAGGATATGTGTGACTGGCTTTTCGACTTGTGATTAATTATCTGTCTGGCAAGCACAGCAGAGTTACAGCATTATCAAGTTTGCAAACTTTGATCCTACAGCAGATTGGTATTGGCTTTTCGATGCGCCAGCAGAGCAGTGTGACATCCACAAGTGTGCTTGTTGCAACCTGTCGTTTCCTGCCTGCCCTCTATTCTATGAACTTGACCTGCAGCTCAGGCTGGTGCTGGATAGGGAATATGAGGATAGTTATTCTCATTCTTGTTCCTGCAAATGTTAAATGGGCTACATACCTGCTCAATGCATAGAATGTGATTTAAATAGGGAAATTACACAAATCCTCATGATGCTATCTGAAGTTTCAAGATACTGATGGGGCGTCCGTGTTATGGTAAGTCCATGTTGGAACAGGTGGCAATATAAATGTGATACTTTAATGAAGGTGGCTCAGAACAGTCAGTTATGGAGATTCCTTTTTTCATTGCATGTATTTTTTTAAGATATGCATGTCTGTCTCATAAGGAGCAACCCATTTTCCATGCTCATCCTTTTCTCCCAAATAACCTACAGACTAAGGCCCTTATTTACAGGGTTCTGGTGTTAGGGCGGCGTCGCAAGTCATCTTGCTGTGCTGTGATGCCCTACACCAAAGTGAAAGGGCAGGAATGCACTGTATTTATGCAATACGGTGCATTCCTGTCCATTCCCACTGCGCTGTTGCCGTTTTGGCAGCCTAGCACCAGGGTTGTTTTTGTGCTGGAAAGGGCACCAAAAACCAACATGAGAGGTGTCTTCCTCTTTCTATGTGCACTGCAGAATGTACAAATATTTTTTCTCGTTACGCCTCACCTCAAGAGGCGTAAGGTTTTGGTGCTTCCCCTGTTTTACATGATTGAGTAAATTTGGGCAGCATCAAATTCCATGGGTGTTGTATCGAAAAACCTACTGCAACACCAATTTAACACCTCGCTCTGCTTTGCCTTACTCCATATCTATGAGGCCATTTAAAGCTACACAAAGTGGCTTTGCCTGGCCTCATAGATATAGCTAATAGGTTTGCACCGCCGGAGTGTCACAAAGAGTAACGCACCATTGGCGCAAGCCTCCCATAAGTAAGCCCCTACCTGTTGTGCATTTTACACCACAGCTAGGAGACACACTGACCGACACAGAGATTTGACGCACACACTCAGCATTACAGGATGACACGTTGCAAAAACCAAAACTATTGGCTTTGTCCGTCACTACACAAAATGTAAATAAATCGATACACATTTTGTTCAATGCAGCAGAAGGCTAGTGCTTGCAGTGGAAATCAAAGACACTGTGTTTGAAATATTAACCTAAGAACTATAAACCATGTTCAGGTTTTCTATCAGTCAATCAATCAGTTTAATCTCTATTCGGTTTAAAGTGTAAACTTTAAAAGCAGAACACACTTTTACGTAAAACAATGATATAAAAGAAAATAAACTTGAAAATGTACCTAATTCAGTCGTGTTTAAAATCTTAGCAGCAGACAGAAAACTACTAACAGCAAAACATACTAAAGGGGTATCGCACAGCTGTAGAAAAGGAAATGTTGGACTACGTTGTGCAAAACTAGCTGGGTTTAGAATAGGAACAATAAACTTTTATCTGGGAACACGATAACATTGACAAAAAAGCATGAACTGCATAGAGCATTGCAAGGAAACGTTATCACATTGACAAAATGTATCGCTGTCCTGTACCTTCCAACGCTTAGGAAATGACTCAGAATGCTGGATAAGCTCCATCCTGAAATGTCTTCTCAAATAATGATCCCACTTCTCACATTCATTATAAATGTAGGGTTCCATTGAAGGTAATGTTTTAAGCTTAATAAAATATTTAGCCAATGGCTTGAGCAGTTTTAAAAACCTCTATTTTGTTTCCTGTGATATAAACATTTGAATAGATAATGTCCTTTTTCATTAAATGTTCTGAGTGGTCAAAAACATGTTCTGCCCAATTAAGGGAAAGTGCAGAGTGATTTTAATATAGGTTAGCAGCCACCTTGATTTGCTACAGAGCTCTAAAGAGGTAAGTCTTTAATAATCAGTCTGTTCATGCTAGTGCAAGGATTAGTCCAAGTTGAGGTCCATAGCAAAACTGGAGAGAACTGAATTCTGTTTGCTAAATAAGAGAAACTTAGTTCTTCATGGCATGAAAAATGTGGAGATCCTGTTGCCTCAGATACAAGACAACTGCAACATTTGTTCTGCACTACCTGTAGCAAACAGGTGTGGACATACTGACAAACCCTTGCATCGTAGCAGGCACTGGAATCACACTTGCTGTTATATGAGATAATGTGCGGTGAAACGTCTGCCTAGCCTGCGGGTCTAAATAAGTTTGGTCCACCGAGCTGCACTATCAAAGACCATTCCCAGGTACAAAAAAACTTTGACCATCTGAAGGTGGGTGGTAAAGTTTTAGGATATAGGGCCTTATTACGACCTCGACAGAATGATTTCCTCCATCACAAATGTGACAGAAATCCCGTCCGTCGTATTAGGATCTCCACAGGATATAATGGGATCATAATACAGCAGACAGTATATCTTTCACATTTGTAATGGAGGAAACCCCTCCGTCAAGGTCATAATAGCCGCTTAAAATGTTTCGAACCTGCAATCATAACAACATTTTTAGCAATGCTGGTGCTAAGATCCCAGTCATTCATGAAGGTGTCAAAACACTCAACAGGTTTATTTTAACCATTTGCTGTTTGTGGAGATGAACCTGTTCCCTACACAAAGGACATTGTTATTCTATGTTATTAATATATACAATAAATAAAATAGGGGCTAACACAGCTCAGAGATGAAGATAAAAGCATGGTTCTATAGTACACAGCCCAGTCCTGAATCCATATTGTAGGTCTGCTCTTGTCTGCACTTGCCCTCTGCTTATCGCAAAACCCTTTCCATGATGACTCTGCCAGCTACTTTTATTATTGAGTCAGTCAAAGGTTTTGTCTGGTAACATGAGTTGTCCCTATTTCCATTCTTAAACACAGCTGTTTCGTACACCCCTGGCTAATTTAACATTTAAAATATTATATTATGTGAATATTATAGGTCTGTGTAAACCTACCTGTCCTCTGATCACCCCAAAGTCCATGATGACTCTGCAAGCTTCTATTACTACTGAGTCAATCAAAGAGATTGTGCGATAACAACATTGATTGTCCCTGTTTCCTTTTTTAAACACAAGTATGGTTATCAATTGTGACAAAATACCAGAATGGTGAATTTACTTGTAACCTTTAGAACCCTGGTGACAATCGTGGCCCATAGATCTATATTACTCTAGACTTTGGACCTGCCATTTTCATAGCAGAACTAATAATGTCCTGGTCTGCGAGTCTGCAGAAATACTAATCTTAAGAGCATATGTAGAAGCCTCAGCATAGATAGTATTACAATGTTTAATTCAGCTATCTGGTGTAGTAGTAAATTTCAGATGGGACTTGTATTAGAAATTAAATGTAATTTGTGAGTTTCTAGAAATAGAGACAAGAACATCTCAGGCCTTGTTTATACTGCAACCGTTCCTGGTGCTACTTCCTCCCTATTTCTTGGGACCAGTAAGAGCATGTCTAAGTCTCATATTAGCTTACAAACATGAATTAATAAACCACTTATTGCATTTGGAAGAACAAGGTACCAACTAGCAATGAGATGCTGACAGTCAGCAGTACGTTTAGAGGAAACTGTGAGGTCCCTCCATTGAATCCAAACATTTATAAATGTAACTCAAATTGCCCATTTCATGAATTTCATCAAATCTCACTGTAATCGCATGTGGCTGGGGTCAAAAGTAGATGATTGAACTGTAACAATATCGGGTAGAAACTTATAGATCAACATATCAGGAATAACTGCAAGAGATGGGTTATTTACAATAGGGCCAGGATCCGCTGTTTTTTCACCTACTGCACAAGCTAACGGGATTGATGAAGAAGGTGGTTGTTTCTTATTTTGTGTTAAGGAGAAGCGTTAAATGCTTTTTTCCTACCCATGATGAGGGAAGGTCTCAAAAATATAAATCAGTGAGGGATGGCCCAGCCAAGCCTCTGCCATCCTCTGAAGGGTGTTGACCCTCCCAATCATGGTCCAGACGCATCCCTGTTGCCCAAAATGCTCTTTATAGGGCCTTCTCCTCCTCATTTTCCAGCCGGTAGGCAGTCAGACAAAATTGCAGGGCAGCCAGAGAGGTGTAGTCCTGTTCGCCGAAGGAGAGCATTAGTCCGCAGAGTTTCGTGCCGTGGCAGCACAGTATGCACTTTATAGGCTTCTTGCCAGTGCTTAATTTGAGCCGATGGTTTCTGGTGTGCCGCACTTATTTCTATGAATCAAACAATTTGTGCGAGCAGAAGACACTAATGGGAACAACGGAGGAAGAGGAAAATGAAAAAGGGTCACAAAGGGAGAAAGCAGAAAGCTGCAAGAGTGAGCTGAAGGGGCAGGGAGTGGCTGAAAATGGATAAAGGAAGACAGAGACGGTTTTAGGATTAGCTGCCTCAGTACTCTCTGCTCGCACATTTAAATGCTCAGTCACGTGCTTCTGAGGAGAGCTTTGGGCACCAGCATGTTTTTATTTACAAATTAAGCACTGCTTCTTCTTTCTCCTTCTCCTCCTCCCCCAGCAGGCAGGCAGACAAATGCAGGACAGCCTGGGAGGTGTAGTACTGCCCTCCCAGCAGGGCAGAAGACAGCTGAGTCCCAAGGTCCTGTCAGAGCTATAGGTAAATCATCTAGTGAAGGTGGGAAAGGTCAGGCAATCAAAATGGCACCCACAGAACGTAATATAGTGTTCACTTCTTTCTGAGGCGAGGGATGACCTCTATCATTCTGTAGCAGCACTCAGTTCTTTTCCTACATGCGAGCACCGCAGACCTTGTTCAAATCCTGGTTTCACCCAAAACCCGTTCTGAATTACTGCAGCACTTCTACAGTGGTCGACCCTGAAGCTTTAGAAACTCAGCTGACTGAAAACAAAGTAATGTTTTTTTTTAATCTAATGTTGAATGACCGCAGCCCTGATACATTTAATTTAAGGAGTAAGTGCTATCTTCATCCAGTAGTTTTGAACTACTGAGAATTGGAGATAAAGTATCACTTGTTGTCTTTGCTGGAGGGACTCTTGACAGAGGCTGAAAACAAAGTAGCAACTGAGTAGCAGTCAGAACACGGATTTGAGACAGGCATTCGATATGTTGATACAATGTATCACCTCCAGCTAACTCACTACTTATCACTGAGAGCCTTCAGACAGGAGCCTTACTGCAAAATAAATGGCTCCGGCAGCAAGTGGAAAGTGCAACTTTACGGGGAGAGAGCTGTGTTCGGCATTGTAAGCAGGGTGCCCACCCATTAGTTCAGTGCGATGTGGCCTACCTCTCACCGAGGCAAAACTAGCTGGGTTTGTGGGGGCAGCGGGAAGGGTCGACCTGTGGGTTTACTAAACGGCTTACAGCATGACAGTCCTACACCTTTGGAGTACTCATTGTCAAGGCTTAGTCTGTTCTGCACCGTAGAACAACTCACTCCACAATGTTTCAACACCAGAACAATTACATCTTACACATCACACTAAACATGATGGTCATAAATGTCTACCTCACTGTAAATACACAACTACACACAAAAACGCACCCTCAAAACCACCACTCGCCAATCCCCTCGGGGTGCAAACGCAACAGAGGAGCTAGAGGATTGTAATTGTTCATCCTTTTGGGATGGTACTCACCCTGTAGCAAAGTAACTAGCTGTTTGTGCTCTGCTGTGCACCTGTCGTCTCATCTCCACAGAGCAAGAACAGGTAGCCACCCAATGTACTAAGATGCACATTTGACACACCAGCTTGTCAGATTCTGAGGTGGAGGAAGAGAGTATGTACCCTGTAGAAGAGAGGGTTTCACTGAAGCCTTGGACTATTCAGTCCAGAAGACAGTAATTCTCCTGCGGGTCCTGTCGGAAGGCTGCTACCTGTTTTGCTGGCTCACCATCCTGAACCTCAGGAGGTTTCATGTGACCCCAGAAGCTCTGGGCTTTCGTTTTTGTTGATACTGGATTTGTAAAGCTATTTTTGACATTTGTTTCATAAATTTTATTTCAAAAACTTGAAAATATTCTGTTCAAAAGAGGCAGAGAATCCGGACCAGACTCAGCAGCAGTAGTTTGCTTTTATTTTCTATAGGAATAGACGTGAAAATCATGGAAGGTCAGGTGTGCAATAGTGGCAATTGTTAGTAATCTCAACAGTAAGGGGTAAGCACTGGTTTGACACGGGTTCAAAAAGGCACCCAAACTCTCGGTAAAATTGGCTAATTGTTCCATACAGTGCAATAAGCTTTCCTATTTCATAGTTGTTCCAAACCAGTGGTTAAAATGTCCATTTTACACCAGGCAGCATGGCTGTCGGTTCACCAAAAAAGCCAGGGGTTGTGGAAGTGACATCACACAACCTTTGACCAGAATGACATAGGAAGTGACATCACAGGACATGGGGGAGAGCTGCCATTGAAAAATGTCGATACTATGTCCTGCTACATTGTGTCACATATTAGTAAAGCAGTGAGTCCCCTGCTTAATCTGTTTCTCTAGACCACAATGCCTTCTGCTAAACCCAATGTTTTCTTTTCCTATCTTTTGAAATTGTTTCTGTAAAATGTTATCACAAATGCTGTTCAGAAATGGCAACCTGTACACCTGCATTTGAACAGATAGGTGGCCACTTCAATGTTTTTTTTAAAAACTATATAACAAAAACATTTGAAAATCTACAACTGTCCATACACGATGTACATGCTTTATCAGCTATTTTTTAAATAGTTTTTCTTGTAACATTTTACAAAAAAACTATTTCTGATGAACTCTAGAAATGGCAAACGCCAAACAAAGACCAGCTGTCAAAGTTAGAAATTTGGTCTCACCAATGCTTGTATGTTTTTTGTAATAGGCAAAAGTAGTAGAATATTGTTCCTGCCGGGCCCTGTAAATAACATCTTTAGGTTCAGCAAGAAGGCTCTGGGGCCTGGAGAAAGAGATCAGTTAGGGCCCCTCTTTCCACTGCATTACACCAGGGCATAGAGAGGCCTTGCACCGCATGCACAAGTTAAAGCAGGATCCCTGAAGTGAGAGTGTTTGTTAGTTTGCTGGCAGGATCATATTTTATTCATTAGTGTGTACACCACAGGCACTTAAGAATGTTTTTATTTCCCAAAATAAATGCATTCTGAAGCCTAATGCACAGTCTAATGAATTAATATTTCCCACATAGAGTGCATGTATCAGCAGAAAGTAAGCAGGGCTCATCATAGCCCTGTTTTGCATTTGTCCCTGGTACTGCCGTTGTAATCGAGGCAGCCAGGAGTAGCAAAGAGCAAAGCAGGAGCCCTGGCAACCCAAAAAATGATGCTCATGCCAGGCAGGCTCTTATACTAAAAGTCTTGTGTCTCTTTCCCTTCAGACAACTTTCAGCCTTTATGTAGGTAATGACTTGAAGGTGAAAGAGACACAAAGGAAAGCTGTTGGGCGTGCATTGGGAACAGGCAGTATTGTACTTGGCCTAAGACTAAAAAAACTGTGCTCTAGCTGCCTGAAAGGGAACTAAAGGATGCCAGAATACGAGTCGCTACAGGGGGGAACTTCCATTTTTTCCAGAATACTATGTTGAATGGGTCTGACAGCCTCTACATGCATGCTAAACAAATAACAATTTTTTCCTAATTTGCTTCGGTATATCAAGCAAGCTGCTAATCTAACATGCCCCGGCTCAGTTTCACAATATCTTGCCTTTTCTTCCAGTATAATCCATGTCATTTGTTTGCAGTGTGTCTTCTTCTAAATACATAAAAACATGTACTGAGTTTAGGTAAAATGGAAAATATTTTATTTCTGTTTTTAGATACAACAATAAAACGTACAGAATTGATGACATAGATTGGACTGTAAACCCAACAAAAACATTTAAGAAAAGCGATGGCACCGAAATATCATATGTAGATTACTACAAAAACGTAAGTTCATATCATGGAAAGGAGTTTATGGTACTTCTTTTCTTTTCTTTTTTTTGTTGATACTTGTTTGTCCTTAACATGTGGTGAAATTGTGGTCTCTTGTGTACACATTCTTCCAGCTTAAATGTTGTATTCCTTTGTATTGTATTTGTACTCCCTATAAAATACGTTTTGCATATTTTTTTATGGGGTGTGAAAGATGAACCAGTGGAGAAATGGTTGCTTGTGATGGCAACAATAGAACTACATCTAATCCACCTCTTTCGGGGGCATCGGACAAGCAGGGGCTACTGGACCTCAACAGTACTGTTTTACGTTATTTTCCTCTGCTTTCTCTGGGTCCATCTATCAGCGAAATAACTGATTGACAAACTCAGTGCTTTCATTTTAAGAAAAAAAAGTACATTAAATTACACTGCAACTAAATACTGTTCGTGCAGTAATGGCCTGGTACATATTAGTGAACTGGGCACTGGGGATAGTTGCGTCTCATCATCTATCCTTTTCGTCACCCCTGAGGAATCACCTAGTACAGAAGGGAAGAATCTCCCTTCTGATCTAGGTGGTACCCCTCATTACAGGAGTAGTAGTAATAGTCAGAATCTAGGCTCAGGTGAATTTCCTTGGTGAATTGCCAACGTACTCAGTCTTTCACAGTTCATGCAGTCTTCATCTCGCCATGGTAAGTCTTGAAGCCCTCTCCTGCTTCTGAGATGTGCATGCCGCGGGTTCCGATGCGGCCTCCTTTGGCTGCAGTGAGGTCGCGGATGAAGTGGCAGGGGCAGACTACAGAAAGCCTATGAAAAGCCCTTGCAGCCAGAAAAACGGGTAACTTGGGCAGGATCTCATCACAACCACACTCTGGAAAGCTTCTGGGTGCCACAGTCCTCACTTTAAGGCATTAGACTTCTCGACTAAAGTGTCTCAAGTTGGACCTCATTCTCTTTGAGCCAGGCGGAACCTCAATCTTCAGGTGAGATGTAGTGGTGCAGGACAGCCATAAGAGTTCTATGGATCACAGTGGTCAAAGGTCAGCCATGTTCCCAGTTTGTTAGGTCATAGCGACACAGGATCAGTCAAATGCTATAGTTCTTTTGGTCAAAGCAGCACAGGTCAGTCACACTCACAGTCCTCATTGCAGCAGCACCAGGAAGCTTTGATTCTGATTGGAACTTCAAATTAGTGTCGTCCACCTGCACCAGCGACACATAGATCACTGCCCTCTTTCCTCTGCCAGACCCTGCCACCACTGGTGTATCCCTGTACCTGGCTTCTCATGGACAGTCACACCTTCTTAAGGGTTGGGAGACTCCTTTCCTCTCTCAGCAGGCAAGCTGATTTCTGGGCACTTCAGGGCTGCTTCTCCCAGTAAGGCAAGACTCAGATGATGCCCTCTCACTTCTCGGAAGCTGACTGCCAGGGAGACACCAGCTCTGGTTGCACAGTAGTCTTATGAGTTCTCTGCAGAGTACTCTCTTGGTCTTGGACCTGGAACTAGTACAAGTGGGTCATATTTTTGTACAGCCAAAGCAGACAAGAGATGTAGATCCGCTGCCTTCACTTTCAGGACTGGTTCGGGGTGGTTATGCTTTCAAGTGTCCTTTACAGGCTGCTCCCCAGTGCCAGCTGTGCAGTCATGCTTCTCACAGCACAGTACTCTCGATCCTGAGGCACCCAAAACAGAGGCACAAAGAGGCATGAGCCTTCTGCACCTGGCTGTTATCAGTCCAGCTGAAGAGTGATCAGGGGAAATACAAAAGGCTGGACTCACCTAAGGTTTCCATTTAACCTTGAGCAAATGAACTTGTAGTCTCACCCTTCACTATGTACCAAATGGCAACACTACAGAAAGACTAAACCGCAGCTCCTCTCAACAAAAGATCTAATCGAATTACTAAAGATGCTGTGTCTCCTTTTTCCCAGGCCCAGTGTCTCTGTCTCTTCCCTCTCCATTTTCAGGAATGTCAGCAGTACAGAGCCACTGTCTGGAAAAACAACCTCACTTCCATCTGTTGAAAAAGGCCAGACCAGGAGCATCAAAAATGGATCCCACAACCCTGCTTTATGTTGGTTAACTCATGCACACAATGCAGGCCACATACTCTAACACACAACATATATTTGGCATGTTAGCGTGAGGATCCGGGTTAGCACATAGAAGTAGAATTTTATACTTGTGGGCCAGTAGATCTCCAATCCAATGACACAGATAAAAAGTCTGGAATCTTGCACGGATTTTCTAAACTCTCTGCCCTGCCAGTACCCATCTTCACATTAAACCCAAGGCATGGACAGTAGTCCACTGTCATTGAAATGAGGGTTTACTTGATGCACCCGTGTTGGTCATAGGAGAGAACCTAACTCAAGTCAAGGGTCAGGACTGGGCCTGTTCACATGCACTACATTAGTGTGAAACCAGGGCCAAAATCAAAAACCAGGACACCAGATACACAACGTGGGGCACTCAGGGCAGTCAACTGTGTCTCGGCACCATGAAGGGGCCATTCTGATCACAACAGATATAACTAAAGGTAGAACCACAGAGATCACTGTGTTTCTTAGTGTTGAGTTTGCCTGAGTTCTGGATGTTGCACATGGGAGAATTAATTAAAAATATTAGACAAGTGGCCTTGAAGGTGGGCACTCATTTCAGGGCCTGAGTGCCCGTGAAGTTGGGTATAGAGGTAGAAAACATGGCCCTAGAACTTCTGCATAATCACATTTCTCATTAGAAAGCAAACCCATCGGATTCATGGTACAGAGAAAGTAATTCTGAGAAGAGGATGTTGTCCATTATTATCCAGAGATGAAAACAGGTGAGAAGATATGTGGGATATTGAAGCCACTTTTAAATTGAGTGTGCTATCAGAGATCACTTTATATTCAGAGAGCCTGAGAACAGATGTCTTATGCTTTATATATCTAATATAACCCTTCTTCTCAAAGTTGAAACTTAATTGTGAAAGACTTCATTCTATGAAGAGGGGTGTAGTAAGGTGAACGACATCTTGAAATAAGCAGCTCCACTTCTGATACCGAAAATCATGTATGAATATTGAAGGGGCTGCAAACAATATTTACCAAAGTTCACCTATATGCCACATTCCAGGAAACTTGGAAGAATGCCACTCGCATTTCCTACAGCTCATGGTTGGCTAATTTTTAACATATGATGTTGAAAGATCCCAGGTGCAAGACCTGATTCTTCTAATATTTTACACCTCTGGTGTTTTGAGTGGCAGAGATGGACATTGTCAGCAGATGTTAAGCACATTGTCCGCAAATGTACGACCTGCGTCTGTTACACCAGTCTCTTTTTTTCTGTGTGACACTCGTGCAAAAGTGTGTGACTTTGATAACTTTCTAGGACTCCTTCAATTTTTTTTTCAAACTATTTTTACAACAATACCTGTTGGAATGGGAACCATATTATGTCTGTTTGACCCTCACTAGTGGTACATTGAGTGATTTAGGTTGATACAAGTTCTGTATCTAATACTTTTGCCCCCGATGCATACGAAGACCATTAGAGAGAGAGGCAAAGTCATTCTTGCTCTTCATGCTTCCTGTCCTGAGGTACGCAGTTGTATTATTTCATGTGAAGCTGATTGGTGCGGTTCTGTAAGGGCCGGTCTTAGGATGAAGAAAACAGTACTTGGAGTCTTTACTTTGCAAAGAAACAAGGCTCCCATTCAAAGTCACCTCTCTCTTAAGAACAACTCCTGTTTAGATCAAATAAGGAAGGAGAGCAGAAGGCTTGACAACAGTCTTTAATATCAGAAGATCCAGCACCTGTAGTAGAAGAGATCCTGGTCAAAGCTCCTCTCTTCCCTGCCTCTCTCCAGTCCTTCCCAGATCAGACCTCAGGCTGTGCATCCTCAAGTTTGTTAAATACTTAACTCCACCAGATTACTGCTTCTGCCACTATGTAAAGCATATCTGGTAGTTGTGCTGCCTGACCTCTGCAGTAACTTGTGCTTCATTCACACTCTAGCATGAGGCATACACTCTGCTTCACAAGGCCACTGGAGAGTTATGCCCTCAGAAACTGCAGGTAGGGTTATTTTTCACTATATTTTCTGGTGCTCAAAAAGGGAGAGAGTTTCCTGGCATTCAGTATTGTCACCTTGGGTATGATTCTACAGCCTGAAGGCGGAGGATTCTGAAGTGTCCTTCTACCTTTATTAACATTATCCTGAGGCTCTGGCACTGCTGTCAGTTCTCACTTGTGTCCTGACACCAGCCCCGAAGGGGCTGGAAATTGAAGATCCAAACCTCGTCAGCTGACCTCTGAAGGCAAAGGGCTCACGGCGGACGCTTTCAGAAGACATATGGTCTGATGCATGTTTGTGGGTTCTTGCAGAACTTCATCAAACCATCACACTTCCTTCCGTTTTTTGGGACTGTGATTGACATGGTGCAAGGCGAAGAGAACACCTAACATTGCCTAGACAATGCAGTTATTCTGTCATTTAGTCTCCCTTACACCAGTTAATTTCCTCCCACTGCCGGGTCTTGTTGTTAGGCATCTTCGTGTATACAAAGGTAAGCCAGAGAATTATAATCCCAATAAAAGGATTTGCTCTAGTTCTAGGGAGTTCTGTAGGATGCTATATTGTTTTTTTCCTCTGCCAAGCAGAGACGTGAAGTTATTGTCATGAAAAGAGGGCATTATAATTGTAAATTAGCGGAGAATATTTGGTGACCAAGATCTCCTCTGTGTAGTAGTGAGAATCACTGGGCGACCCTTCTGTCAGTGAATCTTGGTTTTGGTTGGATTGTGTGAGTCATATCAACCTACTAGAATTTACACCCATATTACTGTCCCGCTTGATGTTTATCAGTTACATGAAAGTTCAGGCGTAGGCAAAACAACTTCCATGCACTATGCACACCAGCTAATATGTTGGTTCGAAAGTGTCTCCATATTAAAGCTATAGAGATGTGGATCTTGGCTCCTATTGACTGTTTTTGTTGCCTGGGTCTCCTCATTTGTAAAAGGACAAAGAGGAGAAAATGGGGGTGTAGCTTAGACAGTGAGTTTCGTGGGGTGTGAATCTCAAATTTCCCAACTAAAATAGCAGTGGGCTACAGGCTTGAGATGTGAGATGACCAAGGTCAGAGATGGACTGTTCCATGAGGAACAGTGCCAGTACTGAATTGCATTAGGTGGGCCTCTGCCTAGAGTGGCACAGTGGTTGAAAAACGATGGGTTGAAATGCTACCCCTAGCAACTGCCACTGGTTAGACTATTTGCAAGCATTTATCCCATCGCTTTTGGGTGTTTGATTGCTATTAGTGAGAAACCTACTACTGCCAGTATTTGTGAATTCCAAAAAGTAGTAAATTTTCACCTATTGAAGGAAAACTTCTATGGATGTAGATTTGCTATTTTTGGTAAACTAGTCACTAGATACAGTTATGTTTCTGCTCCAAAGCTCTTAACAAAATCAGAATTACAAGAAAAACCAACACAGTTATAGCAGACTCTACTTGGCGCCCCCAGACCCAACCACCAAACCAAGAATGCATTTGTGGGGTGTCACACCTGGGCAGTTAGTTCTCCCTGGAAACTCATGACTATGGTCATGAACAACATAATGGCCTGGTGTTCCTGACCTGGCATCACTTATTTTAATTGTACTTTTAGTGCATGCATTCTTCATCTCTGCTACAAAAGGCCTTGTTAGAAGAGTTGTCAAATCAGTGCATGTTGGCAAGGCTCCATGTTTACAGGCATTGCCTTTTACACATCATTTAATCAAGTGACTGATGGCCATGTGGACATGCCAGCAAATTAATCGGGGTAGCTGAGCAAAGGGTCTAACTTGGCTCCAAGCGTCCTTGCAAAAGCCAAGCCATGAAAATGTTTAGCCTGTATATTGTACAACAAAATGTAAAAATATGATACTCTTCAAAATAACTGTATTTGTTTAACATGCAGATGCATTTCCTCATAGATCATGAGATTATATCAACGCATAGACTGATATTTATTAAAAGTAATAGATTTTAAACATGAACGTAGAAACATTAATGGTTCGCCACCAAATGACAATGCCTTTAGTGAACTAAGAGGCAAGTCAGTAGTCAAGTAAATTTTAAACGTGGCCTTCATTTTATCATAGGAGGAACATTATAGTTTATGAAATCATATATAAGAAGTGCTTGTACAGTGCACATTCTGAACTCAGATATTTAAAAGTGCTTTCATATGTGATATTTAGGAAACAGGAGGGTCTGCGAAATACAGTGTTTGCCTTGAGGCACACAGTTTGGGCAAGCAGGGAAACTGGTATTGGTTCCAGATGATTGGGATTTTGAAATTCAGCCACCAGTTGAATCTCTCTCCCCCACACTGTTTTACACCAAAGGTTATTTTTTTGTCTTCTTATTGGTTCAGGAGGAGAAATATAAATACACAGACCTATCAGACCTGAATCAGGGCCTCTAGACCCAACTACCAAGCCAAGAACGCATCTATTTAGGCGGTGTCTCACCTTAACACCCAACCGTGAAGCTACGCCTGGAGGAAAAATAAAGTCTCACAAGGTTCACACAGACACACACACACACACATCTGATAAGGAAACTCAGGAATAGGTCTTGGAGGCTGTGGCATTCTGGAATGCAATGATTAAACATTATATTAGTGTACTAGTGTTTCACAAAGGAACATAGTTCACTTCCTTATTTATCCACTCCATCGGAGTTGGGCAATTGCTTTGGCTTGCACAGGCCACTGCTACAGTACGTCACCCGACCTTTGGGTTCACGGACATTTGTTTTGTTTTTCCTCTCAGTTTCCTTAACACCACCATGGAGTTGAGAAGCGAAAATGGTGGATAAGGTGAAATGGACGATTTATGCCTCTTTACTAGAGCTGGAAAGGTGCAGATTTAGGAATCAGCACTAGAGGATTACAGGCAGACAGTAATTAAAGTAGGGTGCCAACGATGGCACCTGTGTCTCCACCCAGGAATTCCAAATAACCTTGTGGGTGTTTATGTATGGTTTGATGAAACCCAGAGCCAGCAAGTATCAAGAATAAAGCAAAGCAAGAGTTGGGAATTCAAAAGTAGAAGCATAGGTGGGAATATCAAAGTCATGAACATGGTCCACTTGAATCCAGAACATTGGTGGCTTCTGTTAATGGGCTCAAGGGCTGTGCTTTTCCCCCATACCCCCATTTCCTGGCCTGTTGTTTTTTATTCTGCCAAGACTGAGTAATAATCTATTATTTACTCCTGGTGTAAAAAAAAAATGGTGACCTCCTTTGGGTCCGGCAACAGTCTTTGTCTGATGGCTGGCGATTTGTGACCCTGCAGGGTTGTTCAGAATCCAGAAAAGCACACTTCTTGTTTTGAACTACTAACAGCAAATAAACCATCAGAAGATTCTAACAGCTGTGATCAGGCAAAAAAGCATCACCTCAGTCTTGCACTGAACACCCACGAAGCTTCAGTGGAGATATCCCACGAAAAAGGGTGGGATTTCTTTTTTTTTTTAAATACTATTAAGATGTTCGCAAACCAACTTTTAACAAGAAAAAAGTACATGAAAAAGTAGACAGTGAAATTTTCCTTTAGGACCTAAAAAAAAAGCAATGTGTTAAGTTAAGAATTCAACACGCCTATGAGCTATTGACAGCTTCATCTGTTAAGTTTTCACTTTGTCAAAACCTGCATATTGATTGTTGATCCAAGTAACATTAGTCAATACAGAAGACAAACACGGCCAGAGAAGACAGTGTGCACCTAAAATCTATGCTCCTTTTAGCAGTAACTTTGAGTATAAATGCTCCCAAATGTATGTTGGAAGGTTTGCGTGGCTATTTGAGTCTCAGGCGCTTTCTAAGCATCTTCCATTCTAGTTGTGTGCTATGTAAAACATCAGTGATTATGATAGTACAACAGTGATATAATACTGTGCTATAAGGGGTCCAATTCCTAAGCATTTAAAGTATTTTTTTCTTTTTTATTCTGCCAGATAGCTGAAATAAATTACCTTTTTAAAACATGCACATAAAAAGTTAATGGCATGATCCTTCATTTTCCACCGCCTGCACTGCCCATCCATCCTGGTTAATTAAAACACATGGTAAAACAAAGGAGGAAAGGACAGATTTCTAGATTTTGAATGCAAGAACTATTTAGGTTACAGGTTTGGGTTGATTATGCTTATGTGAATCTTATAATATCTGCTTCCTTCAATGGTACAGCTGAGATCCCTGAGAAAATAATTAGGGGCCAAATGTACGAAGAGACTCATTGCAAAAATTTTAACTTTTTGTGAGCAGTCTGAGTTTATAATGCGACCTATTTACTTTGTACTCAAGTAGCCTTAGAATGACCTACCTAATAAAAAGTAAAAAGGCAAGTCGCTCTTTGCGCCTTCTCCAGCAAATGGCAATCAACACTGGGTAGGTGGCCTGCAGGACTCAGACCACCATCCTTGTATTTGAATACCTAAAATGTTTTAAAAAGCAACTTTTGTGCCTTAAAAAAACGTTACTGCTTTAAAAAAATAGTTTCTTTTTAGGAAAGATATTGGGGGGAAGGGGGTGTTTAGGGGAATGGCAGTGTTGTTTGGACCACTACCGGCTTACCCGAGGTTGCCCAGCATGAGTCTTGAAAGGGGAAGGGGTCCTCAAGGAAACCCTTCACCTTTGAAAATCTTTTACACCTCCTCTGAGATGCCTGTAACTGATCAATAGTTTGTATTCACAATTGCAAAGCATTGATACGTACCATACTAAATCACAGGGTTTTATGCACTTTTGTAATTGCTTTTCTGTATGGGTCGCTAAGCCCATTTTGGAAGTCGGAAGTACATTTCCGACTCACAAAATTGGTTTTGTATGTTGTTAGAAAACATCTTACATTCACTAACCTTGTGAATTTACAAATAACAGGGCTTGTGAATGCAGAATGGTTTCGTTCATCTTGCCCCATAATATTAATATTGGGAGAGCTAATAAATGGTTTCTTTTTTTTGTTTTAAATCCAGTAATGATATGACCAAATTATATGATGCAATTTAGTTTTTCAGTCCACCCATGGAAACCTAATAAAATGGGCATATTGCGAATTATATAGCTTAACTCATTAATGTAGGACTAATCATTGCAAGTGTCAGGATGATTTGTTCGTTGAATACACTCACAGCGCTCCCCTTTGTGTTACAGTAATATATTAGATTGGACCTTTGTAAATTCTCTGTTGTGTTTTTAGGATTTACAGCTTCAAGGCTTCCTACATAGCATAAAGTCTTCGCTTCTGCCAGTTTTGCATTTTGAAGTCAAATAAAAGTGAACATAGCCTGAGGAACACCTTAAGAATTTTGGGGGCCCAGGCCGAATGTATTTTGGGGGTTACTGTTCAAAACAGCTTTTAATTTATGATCCAATTTCAACTCTTTCATGCCCTCTTTGGCCAGGTCATGAACGATTCACGGACACACTCGTCCAAATTCTTAAGTTGTAACTTCTAATTTTCTGGGCTAGTGACTTGTGTTTTCAATATTGTACATAGTAGCAGCGCACTAATATTACTGCTAATAATCTCTGTGACACCGTCTGACTTGTCATATGCGAGGTCCTGTTTTCATCTAAAATAAACTTTTTTAAGAATGTTGCATGAACCATAACCACAACATTTCTCTGCAAAATCTCTGTTATAGGATCACACATCACTCACTTTCAACATAAATTAAAGGGAAACAGTATTTAAACAATCTGTTTAAGAGTTATTCAAGGTATTCAGGGTAAGAACAGAACCGATCTGGCACTATTAGGGGGCCCTCCTTGAAAGGCTGGGGCCCAGGGCCAGAGCCTACTTTGAACATGCCTTAAAACGCATGTGCATAGCCTATAGACAAAATTGACAACTTTTCCCAAATTTGCTCAAAGTTATCCATCAGATGGAAACTTTTTATGGGAAAACATTAAACTTTTTTGTGTTTATTACGACTGATTTCCGCAAGATATTTGATAGTGGGATAGCATGCAACTAACACTGGTGCATCCAGCAAAATTTCCCATCCTTACTTTGCAACAAATAAACTCTCCCCAACACAAGTTGGACTGTAAGAATTAAAAATGACAATTACATGAATTGCCATGGGAATGAAACAAATTTATTTTTGGAGGAAGCTTGGTATTTGACTTCAAACACTGACAGAAAATTCTGAGATGTAGTCTGCTGGTAAAATATTATTTCTGTTTAGCAACTTGGATAGTATAATGACGCTGAGATAGGAGCAAGAAAACCTTACAGCTGCGTTGATCAACCATATACATCTGTTTTATAGACCAATCTATAGATTTTCATAAAGTCATAATTTTTTGTAAATTAAGTTTGAACATGTGGGTGTTGAGCCTTCATTATTCAATTTAATATGAGGTCCTTTTACAAACATTGGTTCAAAAAGCCAGAACAAAAGTATTTGAAAGCTGGCTTTGTGCTTGGTTCTGTACTGAGTAACCTGCAGTTAATTGATATTGTTATATAACTGAAAGAGGTTCCCTCCCAAATTTGGTAATCAGCCTTTTCCAATACTTCTTGCTCAAAAGAATTGATCCTGATAGACCAGTGGTCTACAGATGCCAGATCCATGACCAATTTTTAGGATAGCCACATACAAGGTATGTGCAGCTATCCTAAAGGCATTCACATAACCATCAAGTTTTCTGAAATTTTGTGTGGATCCAGCCCTCTTGGTCCTACATTGGACACTCCTATCCATAATCCATCAAGCTTCTGTGGCTTTTCCGTGTTTCCTTTTTGACACTATAATTTTTCATTAGAGAGACTTTGTTTTGTTAAATACATAGAAGTCTGAAATATTTACTTTATCATCTATTTATGAGCCGTTTTGGGTTTAAACAGTTTCAGCCATCAGTTTGTTGACCTTGTTTACGACCTACTAATGTGAACACTAAATCGTCCACACAACAACATATCAATTAATCAATCTAAACAGAAGATTTGTAGAGGTGGAGCACTACTTCTCACCTGTGAGGGTACCCAGGCGCTGGGTCCAGCATTAACTGAGTAGCCAGGTCTTCAGGGACCTTTGAAAGTCTAGAAGAGATGGGGAGCTCTGTCGAGAAAAGGGTAACTCATTCTCTTTCTATGTCTACGCTGCTAGGTAGGAGAAGAAGCGACCTCTGCATCTGCCACATCGGATGCGGAGCGTTGAGGGTTAGAAACAGGAACACGGAATGGAGGTGTCTGGTGGGCTAATGGAAGTTCAGACAGTGGATCAAGTAGGCCGGTCTACAGTTGCGTAAAGCCTTGTAATCATGGGTCAGGAGTTTCTACTGACATCTTTTCTGTACAGGGAGCTAACGGAGATTCCTGCAGTAGGGGGTGAAATGGGCTTGTCTAGGGAGAGCCAGGATGAGTCTGGCTGCTGTGTTCAGGTACGGCCTGTAGTTGGTGGAGGAGATGATCTGGGATCCCTGCGTACATAGCGTTGCCGTAGTCCAGTTGGCTGGATATGAGGGCACGGGTGATGGTGCATCTGGAGCTTTGGAGTAGCCATTTGCAGACACATCAGTAAATATAGAATGGGCTTTTAACTTTTGTTTTATTCTAGTGCTTGTACCATATTTTTAAAGCAACTTATTGCAAATAGATTTACTTTTGTAATACATTATAATTGTAGTAGTTTTTTATGACTTATAACACAATAAAGATACTAACTGATTACTAACATTTAAAGTCAGTCAGCAGCTTGAGTTTTTATTCTCACTATGGACAATCCATTAAGCATGTGTTTTAGTGGTCAAGGTAACTGGTCAAATGTATGTATGTGGGATTTGTATAGAGTTAACGTTGTCTTAAAGGCAGCAGAGCGCTAACCTTGAGACATTCATGACCTATTCACTCTCAAAGCCATTTGAGGTTTACTCCTTTTTGCTATGTTTTTATTTTACAGCAATATGAAGTAGTTGTAAAAGATTTAAACCAGCCCATGCTAGTCAGTCAGCTGAAGGCTGGAAAGAATGACGCCCCCAATACAACTCCTCGTGTTGTCCACCTGCTTCCAGAGCTGTGTTTCTTAACAGGTAAAAACAAATGTAATCAGCTTGTTTTGTGAATTATTGTATCTTTATGTTTCATTGGGGGTAATACTTAGAATAGATGTGTCAATCTTCATCCCTCTTGCAGTGGACCTTTGTAAAATGGTGTCCCTAGAATCTATAGTTGTCAGATTACCCATTTCTAAAATAATGACCTAAGCATATACATTATTTATCAAGTTGGAGGCTTGCAACGGGCGACAGCATCAATACCTGCCTAGATATTAGGATGTTATTTATGTTATAGTCTAATTGCATTCTTATTATTCTTATTTATGCTCAGTACATTATACATTTATCAAACACGAAGACAGTGATCATAAAATGAGGAGTTTGAAACATGTGTGATGAGGAGCCTGATTTTTACATTTGTGCAGTTGTCCAATTTTAAGCACAGAAATGAAAAAGTATATAATTTAAACCTCTTTAAGTTAGGAGTTGTACCTTTTACATACTAAGCAAGAAAGATAACTAGAACTCTTAATAACAGCTTTCCCCAGATAACTTTCAAATCCTGAACCACACATTGTATGTTTTGTTGAAAAAATAGCGTGGCAGCAGTATTGTTTTTTTAGGACTGACCCTAGAGAGACCCTGCTCTCTTGCACAGCTATCATAATTGTATACATAGAGGGGCTAAAGGTCAGCTTCATTTGAACATTAGATTTTGTATGTCATCCATAAACTATTGCATCAATCAATGTTTAATTGTAACAGTGATTCAAGACACTTGGAGTTTCACAATTGCATGAAGGCATATAGCTGTTTTATTGGTGCAGCAATGAAGGTGTAGACTTTTGTGACATCTCGCCTTCCTCACCCTCCATGCTGTATGCACTTACAAGAGCTTTATTAAGGCATTGAGCCTACCTTGCTCCCTCTGCACTAATGTCATAAAACAGGTACACCTGCTGTTTCTCTAGAGAGAGAATACTGCATCTTTTACAGTGCTAAGGTTTATCTTGTTGAAGCATCAGTGCATAGCTGTTGGCTACAGCCAGGCAAGCTCCTAGCCTGAACAGATGCAACAATATCAGTCCTGTCCTCGAGGTTCAGCACTGGGTATCTCTATAAATATACTGATGGGTTAGGCCTTTCAGTGGTGTTGGGTGGGCCCGATATTAATGATGGGTTCGTGTTTATGCACCATCAGGTGCAGCACATGTATTATCTATCCGGCCGACTAAACCATCACCCCCAACTGCTACTTGTACCTCTAGCCACTCAAAGATGGTGAGTTGTTGCATTTATGACTGTGTCTATTTTCACACACTACACACCACGTGCTCATGCACACTATCACTCAGTCAGATCTTACTCTCTTCAGTCAGCTTATCAGAACAATGATGCTCTAGGTTTTGGCTTTCGTGTTTTCAGATTCTATTTGTTTTGAAGTATTACTTTACAGTGTTTTAAAAGACTGTAAAAATCAGTGGCTATCAGTGCTTGCTCTTTTCTTTGGTCCCTAAAGACTATAGGGCTAGTGTTTTCCAGTGCTTACGAATAATTTACATTTGATGTCCTTGTCTACCTGATTCAAACAATCCTGTTGTCAATTCTTATTTCTTTATTACTCCTAACTCCATTACTGTTGCTAGGTTCTTGAGACAAATGACAAAGAAGATTGACTGAATGAAGTTGTTTCTAATTGGAACACAATATATGTACGTCAAACAAGACACAAAAGAGTTGTAAATAAAAGTGATGAGTTATTTAATACAGCTCAGGGTTATGAGTGGCAATATGGACAATGCATGCTTCCCCTTACCCATTTAGAGATCTCAGTAAGCAACATCCCCAGTATTGACAGGTTTATTTTCACACACACACACACACACATGCATATTGTCGTACTCAATTTCAAGTCGGTGTTAACACTGCCCTGTACTTTGTATTGCAATACAAAGAAAGGACTGAGCTAACATGCATTATTACTGGTTGACCTGCTCTGCCTGGTAATAGAGTACACACCTGCTAAGGAATTAATACATATACCATTAGCTATAGGGTTTTGGCAACATCCAGTGTTCTGCTGGATGAAGCAGCAGCTGAGGTAATAAAGAAACTTCAATACCTGCAAGAGGCATTGGGCATTTTTCCTGTATAGTTCCTGTTATGAATTAAGTTTACATTAATGAGCGATGCCTATGGGGTATTTAAAAGCCACCGAAGAACTGACATGTATTGGCTCTTACTAAGCATGGTGGCCAGTGCTTCTTTGAAAGCAGTACACTGACTATGCATCTTAGTAGGCTATGTGTGAGAGTTGCCGCAGGCACCTCAACTTTGTGTTCTGTGCAGCAGTGACAGTTCCTGTACATTTTCTGTCTTGGGGCAAAGAACAAGCACGTTTCAATATGTTTCTATTAAATACTGTTACTGTGGTGTCCACAGGCAAATTTGCCAAGTGTTGAGCCTTTTTGTGGCACCAAAAGTTCCAGGCTCCTTCTTTACAGAGGCAGGAGCAATAAAAATAGAACTTGGTTATCCTGGGGTCGTGGCATGAACATATTCTATTTCGTTGTGCACACCCAGAATGGGCCCATACACCTGTTTTGCTGTGCTGTCTGCAACACATGCTAGGAACAACAGAGGAGTGGCAGCCTTCATTTTATTTCTGAGTTGCACTATCATGACGCAAACACTAGGTTATAGATTATCTAAGTTAATGTAAACATGGCGTAGGCAGTGCAGTTTCAGTAAAACTGGCACATGTACCCCTTCTGGGTCTATGCATAATTGGTAGAGATGTACATATGATCCTTGTCCTGCTATACGATAGGATGCAACTTTATTAGACATGCTTTTCGGGCCATCACACTGTAAACTAAGAACAGGACTGTTGGGCTCAGAGCTTTATAGGAGGACATTGGTTATAAAAGCGGACTGATTCATAATGATCCTTGTTGCCACAATTCTCATATCTAAGTTTTAGACAGCAGAACTCCTTCCTGCTCTCAGTAAAAGAGGATGACATCATGGTGGTGGCTCGTCTCTTACTCTGAGACCTGACTCAGAGTTTAGCTACAAACCTCACAGCTGATACACAGCAGTGTGCAGTGAACAGCGAGTGGAAGTGTCATGAGGTGAGTCCTTACCCCCTGAATAGGAGAGGAAGTAGGTCAAGGGTCTGTGCAGATGCTCAAATGGAGATATTAGATGGCTTACCATGGTTCTAGTGGGACATAGTCTGAACATCCATATCTGAAAATGCTTACATGTAGAGGTGGTGCAAATAATACTTTGATATATGAGGGCACTATAGTAGTAAAACTGCAGCAAAATGTCTATGTTTCCTGATTTTCTGTGGAAGAGCACATTTTTTATTTGGTGTTGTTTCTATTAGGATACTCATGATCCCATGTAAACACCGGTAATGCGTTTTTCTCCGCGTCCACTCTTCTCCTGTGGGTTTTCTGGGGGATGTAACCAGAACTGTATTGAGGCCTTAAGTCAGATATGTCAGGGGATCTGGCAGCTGTATTACCAAAGAGACTAAAAGCCATAACGTGGGTTGGGTGGAATGGTCAGAGACTAACAATGCTTCACCAAAAAGGGGAAAACCACTCAGCCACTACTCCTGAAATACCCACCTCTCTGAGACTTGTCATGAAGGTTAGTATGAATGACGATAGATTGGACAGGATCATACCTGTCTCCCACATCTAGTATATTTTTCCGATCGTCCAAGTGCTGTGGCCTGAGTAGCTCTGCCCATCTGCCAAGATTTCAGCAGTTTGTACTTTGGACTGCTTCAGTTTGGCTGACAGCTGTCCAGCGAAAACTATGTCCGAGATTTTGCCCACAAAAGGGAAGAAGTAAATAGGAAGACAATTGACCACGGCTGAGCTCTCCAGTGTTTACCACTGTTATCTCTATAACACCGAAGAAGAAAAAGAGGCTGGGTTTAGGTCCAATGTCTCCCTCTAGTACAGCATCCAAAACACAAAGTGACGTTGTAACCTGCTTAGGAGCATTTGTAAATGTTTAAACGCTTCTCTGAAGATTCTGTCTCCCTACTACTACTTTCTTACTCTAAGTCCTGGCAATTCTAAGAATTGGACGAGGAGGGCTTACTCAGACGAGGAGGGCTTACTCACGTAATGTGACATGCTTCATTATAGGCCACCTCGTCCCACCCTGGTAAAATAGTACTACCAGGGCAGACTCAACCTCAAGTTGGACTGCCTTGAAGGACTTTCTAGAGAGTTCTTACAAAGTAATTGTTTTGTGGGATCGATATCTAGGATCCAGTTGATGCTGTTAAAAATACCTTAGATTAAACTAAAAAGTGTCCTTTATTAGGGATTACCCTAGGGATACATAAAAATACTATAGAGTGTGATCAGAGGATGTTGGTGGGTGCGATGGCTTTTACGTACCTCTAAGCTGCCCTTGAACAGTCTAACTAGGCCTCGGCCATTCGTCAGGGCTTTTAAATGGATCCATATATTTAGTTAAGGTAAGGGTGTGAAGATATGTGGAGAGGGTCTACCTCTCTCAGAGAAGTCTCAAGGTAATTTTACCTGAAATACGGGTAAAAAAGTAGAAAAGAGCAGAGGCATTAGGGAAGACAGATGCTCGATGGCATGTGTAGCTGCAGATACACATGCTATGCATATCCATTCCGACATCTAGTGTTGGGCTCGGAGTGTTACAAGTTGTTTTTGTTCGAAGAAGTCTTTTTTGGAGTCACGGGATCGAGTGACTCCTCCTCTCGGTTCCATTGCACATGGGCATCGACTCCATTGTTAGATTGTTTTCTTTCCGCCGTCGGGTTCGGACGTGTTTCCTCTCGCTCCGAGATTTTGATTCGGAAAACTTAAAAAAACCTTCCCTTTCGTCGGTATTGTCTCGATCGCGTTCTACATCTAGTATTAAACCGGTAGTACCGTCGGAAAATCACTTTGTTCGGCTGGAAGTGGCGTCAAAGATCAGTGAACATCTCGAAATCACCGAAAAAGAACAAACGCAAACAGCAGTCTGTATCCGAGACATAGACTCCGAACAGGAATCCGAAGACGACAGACCCATCACAGCTGGCCAGCATGTGAGTATGCCTGCCCCTCCACCCCCACACAATAAACATCTTAAAGTCTTAGGTACCCCACTGCCGGATGGCAATGGTTCGGCCCGAAAAAAAACTGTCGGCGACCGACCTCCAGGTTAGGCACCAAAAAGGGCCCACCTCCGACTACTTCCAAAACTGTAAAGGTCTCTATTTCGGACTCCAGCAAGAAACACCAAGTTTCGGAGTCGAAAAATTAGAAAGGCAGTTTCAGAGCCGAGACCTTCCACAATATTTTCGATACAGAAAAAGCAACAAACTTCAGAACTGAAAAAGACATCTTATACAGAGGAACAAGGACTTTCCAAAAAATTACGAGAAAGCCATAAAATCTCTGAGGAAGAGTCAGACATTGAGCCCATTATACAAGTGATGGATGAGACACAATCTAGGATACACATCCATAAAGAGACAGGGAGAATTATTACAGCACCTCCTCCAAAAACAAAGGGAAAGCTGGCATTCCAGGAAGAACTGGACACTGCACAGCCCCCAGCTAAAGTGCAAAAGCAAAAAGAGAAACCAGTACCTCCTCAGTTTTTTCCTCCTCATTCTCCACACCTATTTGTCTCTCCTCACACCAACCCTCCACCAATGCCTTCTCCAACACACTCTTTTTATTCACAAGAAGACATTGTAGATCCATGGGACCTTTATGATCCTGATCCCATCCCAGATAACGACCCAGATACCTACCCATCCAAACCATCTCCACCTCAAGATACCACAGTATACAATCAGGCCATAGCCAGGGCTGCAGCTTATCATGGGATAACAATGCAAACTGAACCACTGGAGGAAGATTTGTTGTTTAATACATTATCCTCAACACATTCTAGGTGCCAATGCCTACCAATGTTACCAGGCATGGTAAAACACAGAGACCAAATTTTTAATGAGCCTGTGAAATCCAGGATAATTACACCTAGAATAGAAAAGAAATATAAGCCTGCACCCTCTGACCCAGATTATATTACCCATCAGGTGCCTCCAGATTCAGTGGTGGTTAGTGCTGCATGAAAGAGGGCAAATAGCCAGTCAGGAGATGCACCCCCTCCCGTAAAGAGAGCAGGAAATTTGACGCTGCAGGGAAAAGAGTTGCATCCCAAGCGGCAAATCAATGGAGAATAGCTCATTCTCAGGCACTACTAGCCCGTTATGATAGAGCTCATTGGGATGAGATGCAGGATATCATACAGCATCCCTCAGAAGAACACCAAAAGCGGTCACAACAAGTAGTAGAGGAAGGGCAAGCCACCAGTAACAATCAGATAAGGTCTGTCCTTGATGTTGCTGATACAGCTGCAAGGAGCGTGAACACAGCCATTACCATCAGAAGACATGCATGGCTGCCCTCCTCTGGTTTTAAACCAGAAATCCAACAGGCTGTGTTAAACATGCCTTTTGATAAAAAACACCTCTTTGGCCCAGAAGTGGACACTACAATAGAGAAATTGCGAAAAGACTCTGATACAGCAAAGACAACGGGTGCTCTGTATACTACACCATATAGGGGGTCATTTTGTAAGCCTCAGTTTAAAGGAGGTTTTAGAGCACAATCCTCATAGGCTTCTACCTCACAAACAAAACAACCATATCAAACCCAGTACCAGCGAGGTGGGCGTAGAGGAACATACACAGGCCAATACTCTAGAAATTGAGGTAAATTCCAAACCTCTAAACAACCAACAGCACAACCGCAACAGTGACTTCCTTCCCTCCCTTCCACTCCACACATCTCCTGTGGCGGGAAGACTACTGCAGTTCCACTCGCATTGGCAAAATATCACCACAGACAACTGGGTATTATCAATTATCCGCAATGGCTATTGCCTAGAATTGATAAACACCCCTCCAAATATTCCACCAAGATATCACAAGTTATCCCCAGAACATACAGTTCTGCTACAAGAGGTTCAATCTCTACTTCTAAAACAAGCAATAGAATTAGTTCCACAGTTTCAACAGGGAACAGGAGTATACTCACTATACTTCCTAATTCCCAAAAAAGATGGCACCCTCAGGCCAATATTAGACCTCAGGCCCCTCAATTTTTACATCTTTACAGAACATTTTCACATGGTAACTCTGCAAGATGGTATCCCACTGCTACAAAAACAAGATTTTATGACAGCCCTAGACCTCAAAGATGCATATTTTCACATACCCATCCACCCAGTTCAAAGAAAATACCTCAGGTTTGCCATACAAGGAAAACACTACCAGTTCAAAGTGTTATCTTTCGGCATAACAACAGCTCCAAGGGTGTTCACAAAATGTCTAGCAGTAGTAGCAGCATACTTAAGAAGACAACACATCCATGTCTTTCCATATCTTTGGCTAATAAAATCAAACAATCGTACGCAATGCCAAAAACATACTCTGCACACACTAGGATTTTCTATAAACTACCAAAAGTCACACCTTCAACCAGCACAACTACAACCGTATTTAGGTGCTATGCTAAATACTCAACTAGCTCTAGCGTATCCAAATACACAAAGGATACAAGCTTTCCAAAATCTAATTCCACTTATACAGCCAAATCAACAATACACTGTAAGAATTGTCATGAAGATCTTAGGAATGATGGCATCTTGCATAGCAATAGTCCCCCATGCAAGATAAAACATGAGGCCCTTACAACAGTGCCTTGCACAACAATGGTCACAGGCACACAGTCAACTTCAAGATCTAGTTTTGATAGACCGCCAAACACATATGTCCCTTCAATGGTGGAATCGCAGCAATTTAATAAAGGGGCGGTCGTTTCAAGACCCTGTGCCTCAGACCATAATCACAATAGATGCATCAATGATTGGTTGGGGAGCTCACCTAAACAATCACAACATTCAAGGGCAGTGGGATGTCAAACAGAAACAGCTACACATATACTGCTTAGAGTTATTATCTGTATTCCTTGCCTTAAAAGCATTTCAACCTCTTCTCAAACAGAAGAATGTTCTTATAAAGACAGACAATGTCACAATGTCCTTTACTCGGGATCTGCACGCCGCCAAGCAAAAGGCCCACCTTCCGGTGTCACCAACTCAGAAAGCTATTATAGCACAGAGTCATGGTGAAGCCAGTCGGGGGAAGGGAATAAGGGTAGGGAACAGCAGGGAGAGAGATCTGAAAAGGAAAAATGGTTAAGCATGTATGTATATACTTGTTCATAACAGCATTAACATTCAATTATACACTTAGACAAAGGCGTCTCCATGAATGCAAGTGTTGAGACTTTTATGGAATAAACAAAGGCGTGTCTGTGGATGCAAGAGTTGAGACCCTTATGGAATAGACAAAGGCGTTTCCGTGGATGCAAGAGTTGAGACCCTTATGGAATAAACAAAGGCATCTCCATGGATGCAAGAGTTGAAACCCTTATGGAATAGACAAAGGCGTCTCCGTGGGTGCAAGAGTTGAGACTTTTATGGAATAGACAAAGGCGTCTCCGTGAATGTAAGTGTTGGTAGAATCATGATACTTCAGAATGTCATGAGCCTTAGACCAAACTGGGCATGGCCCTTCTCTGAATCATGGAACAATAACAATTAGTAAAATCATGATACCTCAGGATGAAATGAGCTCTAGGCAAAAAACTGTGCGTGGCCCATCTCTGAATCATGGAACAAGAACAATTGGTAGAATCATGATACTTCCGGATGTCATGAGCATTAGACAAAACTGGGCGTGGCCCTTTTCTGAATCATGGAACAAGAACAATTGGTAGAATCACAATACTTCAGGATGTCATGAGCCTTAGACAAAACTGGGTGTGGCTCTTCTCTGAATCATGGACCAAGAACAATTAGTAAAATCATGATAGTTCAGAATGTCATGAACTTTAGGCAAAACTGGGTGTGGCCCTTCTCTGAATCATGGAACAAGAACGAACTGAGACCTCTGAACCTTGAGAAGGCAAGAGCATGGACCATGGACATACTCTGAACATCAATCATGCAACTACTATGCATTCATAAACATAAAATGTTTGGTCTCGGCCTAGAAATTCGCAAAGACTTAAATATGTATCTCACATATCATCAAAGACTTAAATATGTATCTCACATATTATGCTTCCAAAAACAATGAAACTATGATTTGCTTATCTTTGAAATGTTTTCACATTTGCCAACCAGGCCTGAAAGTTTTACTCAAGTAAACTGAAGCGCTTTGATTATTGGACCAAGGGGGCTTTACTCATGTGAAATGAAGCGCTTTGATTGCTGTGCCAAGGGCGCTTTGCTCTTGTGAACTGAAACGCTTTGAATGCTGTGCCAAGGGCGCTTTACTCCTGTGAACTGAAGCGCTTTGAATGCCATGCCAAGTGCGCTTTACTCCTATAAACTGAAGCGCTTTGATTGCTGTGCGAAGGGCGCTTTACTTCCTGTGAACTGAAGCGCTTTGAATGTTGTGCCAAGTGCGCTTTACTCCTGCAAACTGAAGCGCTTTGAATACCATGCCAAGTGCGCCTTTCTCCTCTGAACTGAAGCGCCTTAAATACCATGCCAAGTGTGCTTTACTCCTGTGAACTGAAGCGATTTAAATGTCGTGCCTGGGGCGCTTTACCAGTGTGGCCTGAAACGCTTTGCTCGTTATGCTAAGGGGCGCTTTACCTTATGTAAGTAACGACTTCCTTCAAACTTGGATTCAGCAAGTACGGCCTACTCGTTTTTGAATGCACCATGGAAACAAGGATACTTCGGTTGGATGACACTCTGCCATTCAGGAACTCTGCTCTTCTCCAGAGAAACCCCCACGAGGTCTGGCTGCATCAAAGTCTTCAAAATAGTGAGCAACGTGCTTGGGTGTGGCTGGGCTTTATAGGCCTGCCACACCCCAAGATGGCTGCTGCCTCTAAAAACATGGGAATTGTAGTCCCTTCATAGAATAGCACTGATAAGTGCATCTTGTCCACCAATGACCTGAACCTGCAGCTCTGTGAGCTTTGCCACAGGGCAGACGACGTTGATGGCCACCTTTGGGAGCAAGTGGAGATGAAAAGTGGTGCGCAGAAAGCGCTGCAGAGCCGCGCAGTGGAGTTTCGGGCGGGACCTGGACCGCGCATGGTTCTATTCCTGACAGACAACATGACAACCATGTATTATCTCAACAAACAGGGAGGGACTCATTCATCTCAGCTGTCCCTTCTAGCCCAAACAATTTGGAAATGGGCAATTCACAATCAAATTCACCTAATAGCACAGTACATTCCAGGGATCAGTTGGCAGATGTCCTCAGCAGAAATCACCAACAAACACACAAATGGGAGATTCACCCCCAAGTACTTCAAAAGTACTTTCAAAAGTGGGGAACACCAGACATAGATCTATTCGCAACAAGCGAAAACACAAAGGCCCTCATTACAACATTGGCGGTAAATCCCGCTTACCGCTGCTCAGAAGACCGCCAACACACTGCTGCGGCGGCAGAATTCTGCTACAGCTATTACGACCCACAGCCCGGAATCCGCCAAAATCTAGACACCCACACAAGTCCGCCACACCAAAGGTCAGTGATAAACTGGCGATAACAAAACCTCCACCGTCACGCCAACAGGAATACGCCCACACTATCACGACCCATGAATCCACGCGGCCGTCTTTCAACCGCGGTATTCCATTGGCGGTACACACCGCCGCACTCAAAATATACATACATTTACAAAACACAACCACATTGGACAAATCGAAATACACACACCTGATACACAAACACACCACTCCCACACACCCAATCCAATATAAAACACACACCCACATCACCCACAAACCCTTACTACCAGAATTGCGATAGAAGGCCAGAGAGAGACACCACCAGAAACACTAGCATCCACAGGCACACAACACCATCACTCACACAACATCCACGCACCTCAGACAACACACACAAACACATCCCCTCACACATCACAACCGACACCACCTCACACATCACCCACACCACATCATGGCACCTCAATGACACCCCAGGTTCTCTGAGGAGGAGCTCAGGGTCATGGTGGAGGAATTAGTCCGGGTAGAGCCACAGCTATTCGGATCACAGGTGCAGCACACCTCCATTGGTAGGAAGATGGAGCTATGGCGCAGAATCGTCGACAGGGTCAACGCAGTGGGACAGCATCCAAGAACACAGGATGACATCAGGAGGAGGTGGAACGACCTACGGGGGAAGGTGCGTTCCGTGGTCTCATGACTCCAGATTGCAGTACAGAGGACTGGCGGCGGACCCCCACCTCCTCCCCCACAACTAACAACATGGGAGGAGCAAGACTTGGCTATACTGCATCCTGAGGGCCTCGAAGGAGTAGCAGTAGGAATGGACTCTGGTAAGTCAAATCTTAACTATTACATCCCCCACCCTACCTGCAAGCTATCACATACCCCACCCTCACCCCCATCACTCCAACACCTTACAAATGTCCCACTATCACAAACCACCGATCCCAACACCAAGCCCTGCATGCAACACCAAAGCATGTACACCCATCACCAAAGCATGTCCACTACAGATACCCACACAGACCCCAAGCCAATTATCACACAAGGTCCTAGACAAGAATGCAAGCACTGGAGTACAGGGTCACCCACCCATTGCACACGATGGCACACACAGATGCAATAATCATGCCTTTACACCCCTTCAGGACCCCTACCCAACGTCACCGGACAGGAGGTTCCAGACATGTCCACTCCCCCACAGAAGATGCCAACAGTGATGACAGCAGATCTGTCCAACTGGATCAAGATGACCAGCCCGGCCCATCTGGGACCTCAGGACAGTCGGTTCCCCTGACACTGGCACATGCCACCACAGAGCCTCCCCCCTCAGGAAACACCAGCACAGCACCCACCCAGCGGGCCCATCCCTCTGTCCTCAGGACACGTCAAGCAGCAGTGTGTCCTCCACTACAGGGAACCCATGCAAACCCACCACCCCCAGAAAATCAGGGACCTGGGGGCAGTGGCAGTGGGCACACGGTTCAGGAGACAGAGGCACAGGAAAACAGGGGAACTGGGAGGACTACTGTGCGACAGGGGGTGGACAGGCCCAGGGAACCCACTCTCCATGAGGCCCTCTCCAACATCATGGGAGCGTACCATCATTCCCAGGAGACGATGGCAACGGTACTGGCCAACTTTCAGGAGACCCAGCGGCTGCAGGAGGAACACTATCTGGGATCAGGGAGGAACTCAAGTCCATCAACACCATCCTGGTCACTATTGTAGGGGTGCTGAAGGACCTTGTCAACACCAGGAGGGACACTGTGGCACAACAAGGGGCCCCTGACACTAGCCTGGATGATGAACAGCCCACCACCTCCGACAGCCCTAGTGGACAGGAGGTACCGCCACAGGACCACGACACCAGCCCCCCACACCCTGCAGATGGAGAACCATCCAGCAAACGGTCCCTTAGATCCAGGAACAAGACAGAGAACAATGCCAAGACCCCCGTCAGGAAATTAGACCCCCCTGAATGTCATCCTTCTGTCCCACTTTGTCACCCTGTCTATCCATCAACTGCCCTAGCTCCACTTCCTATGCCCCTTTGGACAATGCACCTGTGAAACAAATAGACTGGACTCTGCCATGGACATTCCTCCACCATCACCCCTGCCCATTTTACAACCCCCTCCACTAATTTGCACTGAAATAAACACTCTTGAATCACAAAACAATCTGGAGTCAGCCTGTGCTTTCGCAAATTTGTATTTGCAACAACTGTGGAATATAGCAATGCCAATTGTAATGTGAACATACCGATGTAACACAGCTTCAGTCCATGAGGTAATATAGCAGAGGTCACACAGTGGGACCCACATCTGTTAAATGGAAAAAAGCAAAGTGACAAGTCAGGGTCCATACACTGGGTGAAAGTGACAGACTTATGATAGGTCTAACAATTGTGTGAGATGTGTGAGGCAGTGACATCATCTTACCTGTGTCTCACTGGAAGTATTGCTGGATAACGTTGTTTCTATTGTTGATATCCTCTTCTTCTGCCTCCTCTTCTTCACTGTCCACAGGCTCCACAGCTTCCACAAGACCTCCTTCTGGACCATCCTCCTGCAGAAAAGGCACCTGTCGTCGCAAAGCCAGGTTGTGCAGCATACAGCAGGCCACGATGATCTGGCACACCTTCTTTGGTGAGTAGTAGAGAGAACCACCTGTCATATGGAGGCACCGGAACCTGGCCTTCAGGAGGCCAAAGGTCCGTTCGATCACCCTCCTAGTTCTCCCTTGTGCCTCATTGTAGCGTTCCTCTGCCCTTGTCCTGGGATTTCTCACTGGGGTCAGTAGCCATGACAGGTTGGACTACCCAGAGTCACCTGCAAATGTCGAGGGACAACTGTTAGACACACACTAACCCTTAGGGACAACCCCAGACCCAGACAACTATTCACAGGGTATAGGGTCCTTGTCCTTACCTATTAGCCACACACGGTGCCTCTGGAGTTGCCCCATCACATAAGGGATGCTGCTATTCCTCAGAATGTAAGCGTCATGCACTGATCCAGGACACTTGGCATTCACATGGGAGATGTACTGGTCGGCCAAACACACCATCTGCACATTTATACAATGGTAGCTCTTCCCGTTTCTGTACACCTGTTCACACCTGCGGGGGGGTACCAAGGCCACATGTGTCCCATCAATGGCACCTATGATGTTGGGGATATGTCCCAGGGCATAGAAGTCACCTTTCCCTGTAGGCAAATCCTCCACCTGAGGGAACACGATGTAGCTGCGCATGTGTTTCAGCAGGGCAGACAACACTCTGGACAACACGTTTGAGAACATTGGCTGGGACATCTCTGATGCAATGGCCACTGTAGTTTGAAAAGACGCACTGACAGGACCTGCACTAGAGGGGGTATTCCTGTGGGATGGCGGATAGCTGACATCAGGTCAGGCTCCAACTGGGCACACAGTTCATGGATTGTTGCACGATCAAGTCTGTAAGTGACTATTACGTGTCTCTCTTCCATTGTCGATAGGTCCACCAGCGGTCTGTATACCTGAGGATGCCGCCATCAAATCACCTGCCCCAGCGGACATGCCCCATGGACGAGAACATCGATCAGAGAGTCATCCAACAATGAGGTATTACAAAATGTCATTAGCACATATTTGTTAATCCGCAATGTGCCTGTTACTGTGTGTATGCAAGGCCTAGATAGGTGTGACGCAGTTATAATTAATGCCATGTGGCTCCCTGAAATGGCGGCTGCCTGACCTGTAAGGTGGGACAAGGGGATATGAGGTAACTGCGCTGGTGTTCTACACCGTCGCGGTAGGCGGTCGAAGACCGCGGCACAATCCTGCATTAGTTAACATTGGACCCTATGGGTCTGAGGAGCCAATGACGATGTACCCCAGCGGTGACGGTATGCACCGCCGCGGACGTGACCGCCATTTTCCGTCTGTTCACTCACTTGATACCTGACCTTCGACAGGAGAGGACCTACACTGCAAGTGCTGCTGTGACCTCAGTCTGGAAGCGATGATGGCTCATGTGTCTGGGGAAAGGGCCCCTGCCTTCACTTCAGAGGAGTTGGAGAAGTTAGTGGATGGGGTCCTCCCCCAGTACACGCTACTCTACAGTCCTCCAGACAAACAGGTGAGTACACTGTGAGCATGCTGCATGGGCAATGCCCGTTTGGAGTGGTGTGGATGGAAGATACATGGGGGGGGACTGAGGCCTGCATGAGCGGACGGTGAGTGTATGTGCGTCAGGGCAAGGGTGGGAACGTGGGCCAATGACTGTGGCAGTCCAGACGGTTAAAGTTTTTCCTTTTCCCCTGTACTATTCCTCTAGGTCAGCGCCCACCAGAAGAAGGATATTTGGCGTGCCATCGCCTAGGACGTCCGGACCCTGGGGGTCCACCACAGACGGAGCACCCACTGCCGGAAAAGATGGGAGGACATTCGCTGCTGGAGCAAGAAGACGGCGGAGGCCCAGCTGGGGATGGCCTCCCAACGTGCGAGGGGTGCCCGTCGCACCATGACCCCCTGATGTCCCGGATCCTGGCGGTGGCGTATCCTGAGTTGGATGGGCGCTTGAGGGCATCACAGCAGCCACAAGGGGGTGAGTACCATCACATCTATCTGACTCTGCGCGCATTACGAGGTGTCTGGGTGGGGGAGGTAGGCAGTGGGTTACCCTGGGCCAGGGCGAGCTTTGTAGGCAAGGACCCTTTGTGAGGTAGGCTATGTGGCACCCCAACCCCACCAGTGGTAACAGCCATCTACACCTAGTCAGGCTCCTGTGACTTCCATGTGTGCAGCAATCGGGCATAGGCCTTGTACCCCATGGGCATGTGATTAATCTAGGAACTATAAGTGCATGGCGTAGTGCAGAGGGCTGCTGTGTCTGTAGTGTCCGCCAACGGTAGTGGTACTGCATGCACTGAACATGTCTTTCTTCTGTCCCCCCCCCTTTTTGTGGTCTCCCTGTTCTTGTGTGCAATAGCATCATCAGGTGGAGGAGCAGTGGCACCGGAGCAGGAGGGAGCTGCATCCCACTTGGCCCTGGGGGGGCGAGACAACGGAGTCTGAAGCCACCAGTGGGACGGAGGGCGAGGGAAGCTCCACGGCGGGGACAGGAGGTAACAGCAGCGACTCCTCCTCTGATGGGAGCTCCCTTGCGGTGGCGGGCCTCCCTGTGCCCCCCGCATCAACAGGTACAGCCGCCACCCCCTACCAGCACTGCCCTCCCAGCAGCCCCTCAGCGTGTGTCCTGTGGCCGCTCACCCAGGAGGGTGGGCATCTCCTTCGCCCCAGGCACCTCAGGCCCTACCCCAGCCAGCCCTGCTGCCCTCAGTGATGAGGCTATTGACCTCCTGAGATCCCTCACTGTTGGGCAATCTACCATTGTGAATGCCATCCAGGGTGTCAAGAGGCATTTGCAACAAACAAATGCATACCTGGAGGGCATTCATTCTGGCCAAGCAGCCCAACAGAGAGCATTTCAGGCTCTGGCCTCAGCACTGATGGCAGTCATTGTCCCTGTGTCCAGCCTCCCCCCCTCCAACTTCCTACACCCAGACCCAATCCCCTGTACCTCAGCCTATCCCAAGCACACCATCAGACCAGCATGCACACACCTCAACACACAAGAGTGGCTCTGGCAAACATAAGCACCACACATCCCACAAGCACTCACACAAGCATCATACCCATGCACAAATACCAACATCCACTGCCTCCACTGTGTCCCCCTCTTCCACGTCGTCCTCCTCCCTCCCAGTCTCGTCTCCACTCACAGCTGAATGCACTACATCTTCAGCCACTACCTCCATCACCAGCACGCCCATCACCACACACCGCGCACGTGCACTCACCAGCCCCACTACCATTCACACATCCCCTGTGTCCTCTCCCAGTGTGTCAGTGAGCCCTCCTTCCAAAGTACACAAACTGAGGCACACACCCACCCAACAGCCATCCACCTCACAACAGCCTCCAGCCCATGCACCTTCACCCAAATTAAGCAAACGTACACCTCCTACAACCACTACCTCTTCCTCCACTCCCAAGGCCACTCCAATCATCCGTCCCAGTGTGTCTAAAAAACTTTTCCTGGCTAATATTGACCTCTTCCCTACACCGACAAACCCCCCTCCCCCCTGTCCGTCCCCTAGAGCCAGGCTTTCCAGGTCCCAACCCAGCACCTCAGCCACCACATCACCAGGTACAGTGGTGCCAGCAACTGCGGGCTATTGGAGTGCGCCAAGCATCAGGGCTGCCAGTGTGCCACGGAGTGAGGGCAAGGACATTCCGCCACCTGCAAAAGTAAAAAAGTTGCCCACATCCCGGAGGGAGAAGCCGAAAACACCTGCCACCAAGGGCTCAGGGAAAACGAAAGGGGATAGTCGCAAGACAGCTGCACCACCATCTAAGGTGGGGAAGGGCCAGAAAATAAAGGGCAGGGCAGGAGAGGGCATGGTGGCACTGACAATGGGACGAGTGTCACACCTTCTGTCCACGTCGACGCCAACCTGTACGGCGGAGAAGACCCCCACCTGCACCGCCACCAACACCGCAGTCACTGAGCCCGCCACCAGCACCGCCGCCACAGAGTCCACCGCCAGCACCAATGCCACAGAAGCCGACACCAGCACCGCCGCGACTGACACCGTTGCAAGCACCGCCAGCGGCCCCGCGACATCCTGAGCCAGTGGCACCACCGCAGACATGGCTGCCATCCCCAGTGGTCAGTCGTCTGAGCCTGGTGGTCAGTTCCAAAAGTCTGGGCAGCTTCTATGATGCACCACTTTCAGTGGAGAAAGGCATCCACTACCTCTGTCCATGCAGGATGAAGCACTCTGGGCACAATGCCCCCTCCAGAACCAGTGGAGTATCACATCCACTACCTCAGTCCTTGGCAGGATGAAGCACTCTGGGCACAATGCCCCCTCCAGAACCAGTGGAGAAAGGTATCCACTACCTCAGTCCTTGGCAGGATGAAGCACTCTGGGCACAATGCCTCCTCCAGAACCAGTGGAGTATCACATCCACTATCTCAGTCCTTGGCAGGATGAAGCACTCTGGTCACAATGCCTCCTCCAGAACCAGTGGAGTATCATATCCACTACCTCAGTCCTTGGCAGGATGAAGCACTCTGGGCACAATGCCTCCTCCTGAACCAGTAGATTATTACATCCACTAACTCAGTCCTTGGCAGGATGAAGCACTCTGGGCACAATGCCCCCTCCAGAACCAGTGGAGAAAGGAATCCACTTGAGAGACTGTGGCTTTGCACTCCCCAGGATAAAGCAGTGGGCAAACCACCCACTGGAGAGACTTGAGAGACTGTGGCTTTGCACTCCCCAGGATAAAGCAGTGGGCAAACCACCCACTGGAGAGACTTGAGAGACTGTGGCTTTGCACTCCCCAGGATAAAGCAGTGGGCATGGAGCCCCCTCGTGGAGCAGTGGCGTCGGGCACTCATCCTGCTGAGGTGCCCCCCCTTCCCTTCCCCCTGAGGTGCCTGTTTAATTTCGATCTGATGCCCCTGCAGTGTTCACTCCGTTTGAAGTCTGGTATCTAGTGTGGGCCTCGCCCATGCATTTTGGGCCCAGTGGTCCACGGACAATAATTGGTGCACTATCCGGACTTGTGTAGTTGGTGTACATAATTGCATATACTGTATTTCGAGTTTTGACTACTGGATTTTTCATGATTACAATCGTTCAACTAATTTCCTTTTGTCCTTGCGTTCTTCCAAGGGGGTGGGGGGTGTATATGTAATGTTGCAGCATGTATTTGTGTGTATGTTGTTGTGGGTGGGGGTGTGGGTTTTGCGTGTTGCGTGTGTGTGTCACTGTCTTTTCCCTTCCCCCTCCCCTGTGTTGTAGGTGCAGTACTCACCGTGGTCGTTGCCGCCATCTTTGGTGCTCCTGATAGAGGAGCAGGAAGACCATTGCAGGGAGTAGCTGGAGTTCTGGCTCCATGGTGTCCTGGTTCCTCTTGGGGTGTGGAGAGGTGAGTTTTTTCCCTTCCAAGTCCTGTTTCCGCCTTGTTTTTGTTCGTGTTGGTTCTGCCCCGGAAAAGGTGGTGGATTGGCATCTTCTGATAGGGTGGGTGGTACATTGTCTTCCGCCTGTCTGTTGGCGGTGACCGCTGCGCTGTTTGTACTGCTGTGGCGGTCAGAGTGTTAAAGTGGCTGTCTATTTTGGCGGTTTCCGCCGTGGTCGTAATCCCATTTTTTTTCTGCCGCTTTAACACCGACCGCCAGGGTTGTAATGAGGGCAAAAATGCCAAAACTTCGCATCCAGACACCCACATTCCCTATCCAGGGGCAATGCTCTATGGATCAATGGGTCAGGGATATTTGCTTACGCTTTTCCCCTTCTCCCACTCCTTCCATTTCTGGTCAACAAGTTGCGTCAAACGTGACTCAACATGATACTCATAACACCAACATGGGCACGTCAGCCTTGGTACATGACACGACTAGACCTATCTGTAGTACCTCACTCCAAACTCCCAAACAGACCAGATTTGTTAACACAAAACAAAGGTCAAATCAAGCATCCAAACCCCAGTGCTCTCAATCTAGCGATTTGGCTCCTGAAGTCATAACATTTGGATATTTAAAACTTCCATCTGAATTTATAGAAGTCATTAAACAAGCACAAAAATCCAATACTAGACAGTGCTACGCAAACAAGTGGAAAAGATTTGTCTACTATTGTCAATCTAAAAACATAGATCCACTTACAGCATTAATACAACATATTGTATGTTACTTACTTCATTTACAAATCAAATTTGGCTTTTTCCGCCATAAAAATACATCCTACTGCAATATCTGCATATTTACAAACTTTTCAACATAGTTCTTTATTAATAATTCCTGTTATTAAAGCTTTCATGGAAGGATTAAAATGCATCATTCCACCAAGAACACCACCAGTTCCATCATGGAATTTAAATATCGTACTTAGAAGACATGGGACCACCTTTTGAACCCATGCACTCTTGCCAAATTCAGTTTCTAACATGGAAAGTTGCCTTCCTTGTAGCTATTTCGTCTTTAAGAAGAGTTAGTGAAATACAAGCATTCACTCTTGAAAAACCTTTTTTCCAAGTACCCAAACATAAGGTTGTACTAAGAACAAATCCAAATTTCTACCAAAAGTAGTATCTCCTTTTCACATCAATCAAACAGTGGAATTGCCAGTTTTCTTTCCACGGCCAGATTCTGTGGCAGAAAGAGCTCTTCATACCCTAGATCTCAAAAGAGCTCTTATATACTACATAGACAGAACTAAACAGTTTAGGAAGACAAAACAACTTTTTGTAGCTTTCCAACAACCACATTCAGGCAATCCTATATCAAAACAAGGTTTAGCAAGATGGATTGTTAGATGTATACAAACATGTTATATCAAAGCAAAAAGACAACTTTTAGTCACCCCTAAAGCACATTCTACAAGACAGAAAGGTGCAACAATGGCTTTTTTAGGAAACATACCAATGGCTGATATATGTAAAGCAGCTACATGGTCAACCCCTCATACATTTACTAAACACTACTGTGTTGATGTGTTTTCACAACCAGCCACTAAGCTGTCCTAAGAACATTATTTCAAACAACTTCAACTCCTACAGGCTAGCCACTGCTTTTTGGGAGGACTAACTGCTTTGTAGTCTATGCATAGCATGTGTATCTGCAGCTACACATGCCATCGAATGGAAAATGTCACTTACCCAGTGTGCCTAACTGCTCATCCACACTACCATAGAAAAGGGTTTTTGGGGGTCAATTGTTCCTATGTAAGTCCTCCGGGGTTTTCTTGGACTCTTTACACAGTGTACCTCTTCTTGATCCCTTAAATAAAGAGCCAGCTTCCTACATTTAACTTGCCGAAATCAAAGGTCTTTGAATGAAAAAAATCTATGTGCATACGCTCCGCGGAAAACCACTTAACTGGAGACTAGACCGAGGTATTACCAAGTATTGCAGGGAACTTCACCGCCTCGAGTGTTCACAAAGTCAATTATCCTTCACTGTCAATGGAAGGGAAATTGACAGGAACATCGAGATGTGTTGAGGAATGTAGGGAATGCTGAAAGGAGGAGCTCAGGCTCCCCAAGCCCCCTAGAGTGCGCCGCTGTCACCGTGTGTCTCGCAGCAGCGAGATGTGTCAATGGAATGCTGGTGGAAAGGGCTTCAGTCACACACCTGCTTCTAGACCACCCACGCTCCTCGCTGCACACATCAGGGAGCACATTGGGTGAATGTGATGGGCCAAATGCAGTGCTTGTGCTCTTACGCCCCTGGGGGCTTTATAACGTTACACAGTTCCCCGCTAAAGCAAAAAGACTCCATTTGTCAGGAAAATCAAAAGGCTACAGACAGTGTGGCAAGCAGCAACTAACAATAGTGGGTGCACATTTAGGATGAACGCAGCACACCAGTAGTACAATAACACCAGAACTGCCCCCAAATATCTCAGATAAGGGAAAGCACTTATTTGGCTGCTGAATAGCGATGAAAGAGGAACTGCTTTTCCTTGATGCTGGATATATGGGGACGTTCTTCCTGCTTGTTGTGCAGAACTGTTGCAAAGAATTCCTGGTATTTGTAGTCTTTTATTAATGTGTGTTTTTTGTTAAGGCTGCTGACTGGAATAAATGAAAGAGTTTAGCATAATTTGAGCCTCTGGTCCTGACATAAAATCCTACTTCCTTGACTCCAGTTCTACAGTGCTCTTTCTAAGTCCCTCTGTTTCCACTGGTTTAAGGTATTAGATCATAATTCAGTGGTAAGCAGCAGAGGCCTTGTGATGGGTTTCAGCTGATGAAATGTCTTAACTGGTTCAGATATCCAGATGCAAAGTGGAGCTTGACAGATTTTGAAAGTTATAACTAAGTTTCTTAAGAAGAAGTTGATTAAACTAAAAATAACTTTGGATTCAATTAAATATGGTGCTCTATTCACTGAAAACATCCTTACAAAGTAAGGACAGGAGGAAATCAGTCTGCAGTGCAAATGCATTTTCATCTCCCCCATCACATGCTAGGAAAGCATTTTACCCCAAGGAAAAAGCCCTTACCTTACACCTTCACCAGATGTTACAGTGTACCATTAGCCTTCCTTGGAAGGGAAGTAACGCAGTCCTTGGCTGGTGTAAATTACAGATTATGTCCAGCATGGGAGGGGTTTGATTTGGAGTTAGGAAATGTCCACAACTGTACAGGTTTGTGGGTGTTCCCAAATTTGCAAGGCATGCTGTGCTTTGTAGCACCCACTTCCTAACCACTGAGATTTACTACTGTTCATATATTCACTATTGTGACAGAGAAACTCTTAGGAGTATCCCTGCCGTAAATCCTTTTGTGAATCATTGGCAGATGTAAATTGGAATGTTTTCTGCCATAAACATACATTTACGGCTAAAAATAGATTTGTAAGTTGGTTTTTTTTAGCTTCAAAATGTTATCTGAACATTTTTAATGTGAAAAAAATATTTCATTGATATTCTTCCATAAAGTTTCATCACTGTAAATTATCGGCTTGTCTTATCTTTATCACTAACCACTGAATGTAGCAAACGGCTTTCTCCATGCATCTAAACTACAGGACACATTTTTAGAAGTATTCTTTGAAGCTATGAGAACGTATCTCTTCAATTATCCTTTGTCCCGGCATGTTAATATCTCTGTTCTGTGCCATGATTGGTCTTAGGGTGCCTAGTTTTTTTTTTTTTTGTGTGAAATATACATTATTATTCAGTATTTATAGTATTGTTAAAACCTCTACGCACAAAAGGCAGAATAGCACAGTTGTGAACCCTGTAGTTGCTCTATTCTGTGCGATACCCTACTGAATGTTTTATAATTTTGTACTCTTGACTCCGTTTATTTCTCATTCAAGGTTTGTCAAATCGAGCTCTTTCTGATTTCCGTTTAATGAAGGATCTCTCAATGGAAACCCAACTAAATCCAGACCGCAGACAGCAACGACTGCTGAGGCTAGCAGACAACATTGAGAGGTAAATAGTTTCATGCTGCGTGTACCCCTGGTTTACTACAAACTTTTAATCTAAAACTATAGTTCGATGGCATCTGTCGCTGTAGATACGCATGTTTTGCAATAGCTCGCCATCTGGTGTTGGGCCGGAGTGTTACAAGTTGTTTTTCTTCGAAGAAGTCTTTCGAGTCACGGGACCGAGTGACTCCTCCTTTTGTCTCCATTGCGCATGGGCGTCGACTCCATCTTCGATTGTTTTTTTTCCGCCATCGGGTTCGGACGTGTTCCTGTCGCTCCGAGTTTCGGAACGGAAAAATAGCTAATTTCAGAAGATTTTCGTCGGTATTGTTGCGTTCGGGGTCGGCGTAGTTAGATTCAACACCGCGTCTAAGATCGAAGAGCTCCGGTGCCCTTCGGGGTAATTTTTTCGATCCCCCGTCGGGGCCTGGTCGGCCCGACCGCGTGCAGAAGAACGCCGATGGAACGGACCCCGTTCCGTTTCTGTTCCAAATGCCACAATAAATACCCCTATACAGACCAACACTTGGTCTGCAACCTGTGCCTGTCACCTGAGCACAGCGAAGACACCTGCGAGGCCTGTCGTGCGTTCCGGTCCCGAAAAACTCTCCGAGACCGTCGAGCCAGAAGACTTCAGATGGCGTCCGCGCCGACAGCCCACCGGGAGTTCGAGGAACAAGAAGAGGAGGGATCCTTTTCGATCCAAGAATCGGACTCCGTAGGATTCGACGATACACAAACCGTGAGTAGGACGTCGAAAACCACTCAGAAGAAGATTTACAAGGCCCAGGGGACGCCACTGCCACCAGGCCATGGCTCGACCCATAAATTCGGTGACCGACCGTCGGCACCGAAAAAGGCCCAAACAGTGCCGAGATCGTCCGACTCCGGTCGAGACACCGGCACGCAGCCTTCTCGGGACCGAGAAAGTGCTGGAGACAAGCATCGACACCGAGATACCGGTGTAGACACGGCTCGACGCCGAGACAGCGGCACCGAAGAAGATCGACGCCGAGAGGTTTCGGCCCCGAAAAAGAAGAAAGTCACCTCGGAGCCGAAAAAAGATGCAGACAGGGTTTCGGTGCCGAAACAAACTGCAACCGACCCAGTTTCAGGCTCTTATACAGAAGAGCACTCGCTAACCTCCCAAATGCAAAAGCATAGGTTTGAGGAAGAACTACACTCAACGGATGTAGACCATACGCAAAAGCGTATTTTCATACAGCAGGGGACAGGAAAAATAAGCACCCTTCCCCCTATTAGAAGAAAGAGAAGATTGGAGTTCCAAACTGAACAAACACCACAAACAAAAGTGGTGAAAAAAGTTACCCTACCACCCTCTCCTCCACCTGTGATTCACGTCTCACCAGCACAAACTCCATCACATTCCCCAGCTCACACCACCATGAGCCAGGGTGACCAAGATCAAGACGCATGGGACTTATACGACGCTCCGGAGGCATACCCTACGAAGCCATCTCCACCAGAGGACAGCACTGCGTATTCTCAAGTGGTGGCTAGAGCAGCACAATTTCACAATGTAAGCCTCCACTCAGAACAGGTCGAGGATGACTTTTTATTCAACACACTCTCCTCCACCCACAGCTCCTACCAAAGCCTTCCTATGCTCCCTGGTATGCTCCGGCACGCAAAAGAAATCTTTAAGGAGCCGGTCAAAAGTAGGGCAATCACACCAAGAGTGGAAAAAAAGTATAAGGCGCCTCCTACAGACCCGGCTTTCATCACTACACAGCTGCCACCAGACTCTGTCGTTGTAGGAGCAGCTAGGAAAAGGGCCAACTCCCACACATCTGGAGATGCACCACCCCCAGACAAAGAAAGCCGCAAGTTCGATGCAGCTGGTAAAAGAGTCGCAGCACAAGCTGCAAACCAGTGGCGCATCGCTAACTCCCAGGCACTACTTGCGCGCTCTGACAGAGCCCATTGGGATGAGATGCAACATCTCATTGACCATCTGCCCAAGGACCTACAAAATAGGGCAAAACAAGTGGTTGAGGAGGGACAGACCATTTCCAACAACCAAATCCGCTCCTCCATGGACGCTGCAGATACAGCTGCATGGACAATTAATACATCCGTAACTATCAGAAGGCATGCATGGCTCCGAACGTCTGGATTTAAACCAGAGATTCAGCAAGCAGTTCTCAATATGCCTTTTAACGAAAAAGAGCTGTTCGGTCCAGAAGTGGACACAGCGATTGAGAAACTCAAAAAAGACACGGACACTGCTAAAGCCATTGGCGCACTCTACTCCCCGCAGAGCAGAGGGAATTACAGCACATTCCGTAAAACACCCTTTAGAGGGGGGTTTCGGGGTCAAAGCACACAAGCCAGCACCTCACAGGCAACACCGTCCAGTTACCAGGGACAGTACAGAGGAGGTTTTCGGGGACAATATAGAGGAGGGCAATTCCCTAGGAATAGAGGAAAATTTCAAAGCCCCAAAACCCCTACTACTAAGCAGTGACTCACATGTCACTCACCCCTCCACACAACACCAGTGGGGGGAAGAATAAGTCATTATTACAAAGCATGGGAGGAAATCACTACAGACACTTGGGTTCTAGCAATTATCCAACATGGTTATTGCATAGAATTTCTACAATTCCCTCCAAACATACCACCAAAAGCACAAAATTTGACAAAACATCATTCCAATCTCCTGGAGATAGAAGTGCAGGCACTATTGCAAAAGAATGCAATCGAATTAGTGCCAAACACACAAATAAACACAGGAGTTTACTCACTGTACTTTCTGATACCAAAGAAGGACAAAACGCTGAGACCAATCCTAGACCTCAGAATAGTGAACACATTCATCAAATCAGACCACTTTCACATGGTCACACTACAAGAAGTATTACCATTGCTAAAACTACACGACTACATGTCAACTTTAGACCTCAAGGACGCGTATTTCCATATACCAATACACCCATCGCACAGGAAATACCTAAGGTTTGTATTCAAAGGAATACATTACCAATTCAAGGTACTGCCTTTCGGATTAACAACCGCACCAAGAGTCTTTACCAAATGTCTAGCGGTAGTCACTGCACACATCAGAAGGCAGCAAATACATGTGTTCCCATATCTAGACGACTGGCTAATCAAGGCCCATTCGTTAATAGAGTGCTCAAATCACACAAATCAGATCATACAAACCCTCTTCAAACTAGGGTTCACCGTCAACTTCACGAAATCCAACATTCTGCCGTGCAAGGTACAACAATACCTAGGAGCCATAATAGACACAACAAAAGGAGTAGCCACTCCAAGTCCCCAAAGAATTCAAAATTTCAACACCATCATACAACGCATGTATCCAACACAAAAGATACAAGCAAAGATGATATTACAACTCCTAGGCATGATGTCTTCATGCATAGCCATTGTCCCAAACGCAAGACTGCACATGAGGCCCTTACAACAGTGCCTAGCATCACAGTGGTCTCAAGCACAGGGTCATCTTCTAGATCTGGTGTTAATAGACCGCCAAACTTACCTCTCGCTTCTGTGGTGGAACAACATAAATTTAAACAAGGGGCGGCCTTTCCAAGACCCAGTGCCACAATACGTAATAACAACAGATGCTTCCATGACAGGGTGGGGAGCACACCTCGATCAACACAGCATACAAGGACAATGGAACGTACATCAAACAAAACTGCATATAAATCACCTAGAACTACTAGCAGTTTTTCAAGCACTAAAAGCTTTCCAACCAATAATAGTTCACAAATACATTCTCGTCAAGACAGACAACATGACAACAATGTATTATCTAAACAAGCAAGGGGGGACACACTCCACGCAGTTAAGCCTGCTAGCACAAAAAATTTGGCGTTGGGCAATTCACAACCAAATTCGCCTAATAGCACAATTTATACCAGGGATCCAAAATCAACTCGCAGACAACCTCTCTCGAGATCACCAACAGGTCCACGAATGGGAAATTCACCCCCAAATTCTGAACACCTATTTCAAACTCTGGGGAACACCTCAAATAGACTTGTTTGCGACGAAGGAGAACGCAAAATGCCAAAACTTCGCATCCAGATACCCACACAAACAGTCCCTAGGCAATGCCCTATGGATGAACTGGTCAGGGATATTTGCTTACGCTTTTCCTCCTCTCCCTCTCCTTCCTTACCTGGTAAACAAACTCAGTCAAAACAAACTCAAACTCATATTGATAGCACCAACTTGGGCAAGGCAACCCTGGTACACAACGCTGCTAGACCTATCAGTAGTACCCTACATCAAATTGCCCAACAGGCCAGATCTGTTGACACAACACAACCAAAAGATCAGACACCCAGATCCAGCATCGCTGAATCTAGCAATCTGGCTCCTGAGATCCTAGAATTCGGGCACTTACAACTTACCCAAGAATGTATGGAAGTCCTAAAGCAAGCCAGAAGGCCATCCACCAGGCACTGCTATGCAAGTAAATGGAAGAGGTTTGTTTGCTACTGCCATATTAATCAAATACAACCTTTACACACAACTCCAGAACATGTAGTGGGCTACTTGCTTCACTTACAAAAATCTAACCTGGCTTTCTCTTCCATTAAAATACACCTTGCAGCAATATCTGCATACCTGCAGACTACCTATTCAACTTCCCTATATAAGATACCAGTCATTAAAGCATTCATGGAGGGCCTTAGGAGAATTATACCACCAAGAACACCACCTGTTCCTTCATGGAACCTAAATGTTGTCCTAACTAGACTTATGGGTCCACCTTTTGGACCCATGCACTCCTGCGAAATACAGTTCCTAACCTGGAAGGTTGCATTTCTCATCGCCATTACTTCCCTAAGAAGAGTAAGCGAGATTCAGGCGTTTACAATACAAGAACCTTTTATACAACTACACAAGAATAAGGTCGTCCTAAGGACTAATCCTAAATTTTTGCCAAAGGTTATTTCACCGTTCCATCTAAATCAAACAGTGGAACTTCCAGTGTTCTTTCCACAGCCAGATACCGTAGCTGAAAGGGCACTACATACATTAGATGTCAAAAGAGCATTAATGTATTACATTGACAGAACAAAGAACATCAGAAAGACTAAACAACTATTTATTGCATTTCAAAAACCTCATGCAGGAAACCCAATATCAAAACAAGGTATAGCCAGATGGATAGTTAAATGCATCCAAATCTGCTACCTTAAAGCTAAACGACAGCTGCCCATTACACCAAGGGCACACTCAACCAGAAAGAAGGGTGCTACCATGGCCTTTCTAGGAAACATCCCAATGCAAGAAATATGTAAGGCAGCCACATGGTCTACGCCTCACACATTCACCAAGCACTACTGTGTAGATGTGTTATCCGCACAACAAGCCACAGTAGGTCAAGCCGTATTAAGAACATTATTTCAAACTACTTCCACTCCTACAGGCTGAGCCACCGCTTTTGGGGAGATAACTGCTTACTAGTCTATGCAAAACATGCGTATCTACAGCGACAGATGCCATCGAACTGAAAATGTCACTTACCCAGTGTACATCTGTTCGTGGCATCAGTCGCTGTAGATTCGCATGTGCCCACCCGCCTCCCCGGGAGCCTGTAGCAGTTTGGAAGTTACCTTCAACTATTTGTATATGTATCATCTCAACCTTAAATAGGTACATACTTAGTCACTCCATTGCATGGGCACTATTACTACAATTCAACTCCTACCTCACCCTCTGCGGGGAAAAACAATCGAAGATGGAGTCGACGCCCATGCGCAATGGAGACAAAAGGAGGAGTCACTCGGTCCCGTGACTCGAAAGACTTCTTAGAAGAAAAACAACTTGTAACACTCCGGCCCAACACCAGATGGCGAGCTATTGCAAAACATGCGAATCTACAGCGACTGATGCCACGAACAGATGTACACTGGGTAAGTGACATTTTCATTATGCATAATGTTGATTTTATGAGCTAAAAAGAGGATTGTTATATAGGCCATTTGTATTTGGTTCACAGTACCACGCAGGAGATAAAAGTTTGTTGTGTGCTGAAGCTGTGTGTCTTGTGGGATGCAAATAAGACACACACCATAACCATTGGGGGAAGATTGAGATGGCGCAATTGTAGCTTGATAAATACGACCTGCTTTGACGTTTTGACCAGCAAATTTTCAATCTGTCATAGCAGCAGATTTAGCTGATCTGCGATGGCACCTGCAGGTTATTCTCCTTAAAAAGTACGAGTCCCCTCAAAACTGAATCCTGTACATCGAAGAAATACAACTTGCAAAATGGTTACCAAGCACTTGAATGCAGCAGTGTGCAAAGCATGTGAATCTACAGTGCTAGAAGCGGCAAACCAATTGTTACAGGAAGTAACATTTTTCATACATTGTTAGTGCCCACATTTCTAGACTCCCCGGCGTGCTGAGGACTCTACTTAACTTGAACATCCCTGTTTATGGCATTTTTTCCACAGAATTCCCTCTCCCATATATGGTGATAGATCATGCACCTTAGATTGAAAGGTTGGGCCTCCACCGCTGCTATTATAGTGATGTCTGCGCCTTTCAGGAATGATGCTGGAGGAGTTCCTTTGCTAGAGCTTCAGCCATTTTCCCTACTTAAAATGTCTTAATATTATGCCAGCAGATTATGCTATTAAAGCTGTTTCTTTTGATAGACATACCATAGCCACTCCCAAATAAATTAGTCACGGGCCAGGTTTCCAATTGATCGGACATGGGAAGTCCTCCAGTTAATGTCCGAAAATTCTAAATTCGGACAAAATTCAATTTGCTGATTTTTCCACTACTATATGTGGTGGAAGAAATTCAGATTGTAGATTCTCTATCAGATTGAGTGGTTTCTTCCAGAAACTGGTGTTTTCTTCCTTCATTACCGAACTCTAAATCAGACATCAAGTCTCATTGTTAGAACAGCCAGATGCAGTGCTTGAAGTCACTTGTGCTGCATGAAGATCGTGCATTATTTATCTTCGTGGGAACTCTGTGCAGTGCTAGGAGTGAGGGTCCTGGCGTAAGGAAGATAGGGGACCATGGGCTAGGACTAGATTTTCAAAGAGGGTCTGGAGTTCAGAGTACATTTGTAACTGTTTTATGTGCTCCGAGGCCCCATTGTCATCCCAGAAAGGGCTGAACACCCTCATGCCACCCATTCCTTAATATTCATTGCATTGGAGAACGATATTAAAGATCTTTGCACATTGTCTTTTGATCCTGTAACAGTTACATCTTCATAGAAACTGACCATTGTAGTCTCGCTTCTGAAAAACCCTTTGACAGATCCAGCAGTACTGAGTAACTTTTTCAGTTTATTTACTTTTACAATAGTAGCTGGAAAGGAAGTAAAACAGGTCAAATCAAATCTGGACCACTATCAACGCACTATCAGGTCATACCGTGGCACAGAAATGGGTATAGTTACCATACTTGATCAATTGACAACCATCAAGGACTAAGTAGTTACTGCCACACTGGTTCTATTAGGTCTCTTGGTAGCCTTTTGTGCTGTATCCCATAAGATCCTAATTTTCCATCTGTACACTGTGATATCAGACATAAAGCGTTCCCTAACCCAATTTCCTCTCTCTCGCATTCATTTCAGGCAACCAGTTTGCCTCTCTTCTAATCTTTTTTTTTTACATGCTCACAAGTGGAGTCCCAAATAGCTTCTCTTTCAAACACTCATTATTCAGTCTGTCCCTCTGTTAGCTTCTTTCATTAATTGTTAGGTGACTATACGGAAGACGATACGTATCTTAATATAAGATTACATACGAATCATGACACCGCAAGATACAGCTTCCAGCAGTGTCTGCAAAAAGGAGCAGAACAAATTAACACAAACGCCCTAAAGCTCAAATCAGCTAAATGCATACCCGTGTTCCACAAGATGCCGCTTCCATCTGGTTTGACAGATGATGGCCTTCAGAGTTACATAGTCCTCCATCCCTTTCTCACTTAGGGCCAGATGTAGCAAATTCCCAAATTGCGACTTGCAATTTGCGAGTCCCTGCAACTCGCAAATTGCAAGTCGCAATTTGGGATGCAGAAAGGTGTCTCAGACACCTTCTGCGAGTTGCTATGGGGTCGCAAAGACCCACCTCATTAATATTAATGAGGTGGGTCGCAATTTGCGACCCCATAGCGATTCAGGGCACTCACGGGGATGGTGGCCTGCTGGGAACAGCAGACCACCATGCCCGAGACTGCTTTTAAATAAAGCAGTTTTTTTTTTTCAAAGTGCAACCCGTTTTCCTTAAAGGAAAACGAGCAGCACTTTGAAAAAAAAAACGAAACCTTTAGTTTCGGTATTTTTCAGGGCAGGTAGTGGTCCATTGGACCACTGCCTGCTCTGAAAAATTATGTTTAATGCCAGACACAAAGGGGAAGGGGTGCCATAGGGACCCCTTCCCATTTGCGACTGGGTTACCATCCACTTCAAGTGGATGGTAACTGCGAGTCCAAACATCGCATTGCGAGTCGCAAATAGGAAGGGAACACCCCTTCCTATTTGCGAGTCGGAAATGCATTTTGCGAGTCTGTTCCGACTTACAAAATGCATTTCTACATTGCAAAGTGGCTTTAGCGACTCGCAAACTGCGATTTTCGCCGTTTGCGAGTCGCTAAACCTTTGCTACATCTGGCCCATAGTCTGGAACCTGATTGTCACATTTGATCAATTTCTTTCTTTGGCCTCTCAGAACGATAAGGTTCCTGGGATTTTCTTCTTTATTCTGAGAATGCTGAAGCACCTTCTGTCCTTGGTCCCTTTCTTTTGTCACTTCATAGTACTCATTGTGGTCATTAGTTCACACGTGGAGCACTGCAGTGCTCTCTTCTTCATTCTCCCTGTCTGCACGAACTGCTGGCTGCTGAACTCCTAAACAGTAGCTGCCTTTTAAGCCCAACAACACGAACCTGGTGTACCAAACAAGCAGGCAGTAATTCACTGCAACATCATTCACAGGCATAACTTTATAGTCAGCCAGTGGCATGTTAATTTTTTTGGGTGCTATGAATTATATTTTGCAATCATTGTAAGTATGTATTTAGCAACAGGACATCATTAATTTGCACAAGAAAATTGCTAACTTTAGTTATATATAAAAATAGAAGTAGTGCTAGGTGCTCAAAATGTGATCACTTAGTGACATTGAAGGAATAATGTATAATCCATTTGTACACTAAATCAAAGACACCAACAACAGCATTGATGGATAATAACTGAATTCAAGGATTGTCCAACTAGCCTGATCTAGTGTCACAATTTGTTTTAAGGGTTAAGTCCCTAAGGGATACACCCACCAGTACCAGCCGTCCTCCTGTTGCAGTCAGTATTCTAGATAGCAATGCCTCACTTGGGTACTAGGAGAGAAATGGGGGAATGGGTGAGACATTGGAGGCACTGGTTCGGAATGATGCCTACTGCTTGTCACAGAACCACCACTCAGTAATCTTGATAAAATAAAATACAGAACAATGACTTTTTGAGAATATTCTAATAGCTATATACTGCCGCACACATGAATCAATAAGATTATCAGCCTACCTCTCAGTTGGCTAAGGAGCACTGCACCTAGCCCTAGTCAAAGCAGGTTACAGGCCCAAGGCCGTAAGGTGGTGTAAAGGTCAGAAGTTGTTAGGGGACAAGCTGATGCAGATTCAATGATCAGCCAAAGAATTGCGAGACAGAGAAAAGATAGTAGGGAGGGATCTGGTCTTGCCATATAAAGGAGGGAGACAAAGTGCTGCTGGAGTGAAGGAACTGGGATGGGAAAAACAAAGCATAGTTAGGGACACTTGTGGAACAGGTACAGAAAGGAGAAACTCATACAACTAGGAACGTTTCCAATCGCACCCACCAATGCCTGTGAGAGTCTTATTTAATAACAGTGGCCTATCAGGCCCAGAAGTTCTGCCCTTAACCAAGCTATCTGTTATGCTAGTTTCCATGTCACTGTATCCATGCATGACCACTTCTGAATTTTTATGAGGTTCGGAACTCTGGTACCTGTCAGTATGCATTGCAGTGTGTGCCTTTGTCTCTTGTTGCTACTTACCGTTCTTGACATCTAGACCAAAAGTAAACTAGTCTATGTATGAAGCTTACGATGTTGTCATCTCGTATAATGTTTGGGGGTCAGCAATCTGAAACTGAACAAGAATCTACAGACACACTGGAGAAGGTAGCTGTTTAAAGAAGCGTTCATGGTAATTGTAAGGGCAAGTTTCTTTTAACTGAAGTTCCAACAGGTGGGTTCTCCAAGTCTGCTATCACAAATGTAGCTGATATCACAAACTACTACAACTGCATAGGAGAATGTGAGTGCCAAAATGTCAAGCAATAATTGCTTACAATTTAAATTAATTCAAGCATTCCATCCGTCACCTTGTTGTTTTTGCATTTGCTGCCCTAAGTGCGCCGGGTATGCCCAGATGTGGGCAGACGTGGGTCTTGGGCTCACTGTGCCACTGGAACCAAGCTAGGGTGAGACCAGTCTTGAGATGTTGGTTTTCCGGTTCAAGGAGGACCTGGCCTAGCAGTTCATGCTGGACTGGAATATGATGAATAGGGTCGAGAAAGATTTGCATATGGCCTGGTCCAAACTGAAGTGGAATGTTGAGTAAAAAATGATAGATTGGGATGTCCCGAGTGATCACCAGTGGCTCAGATTAATTCAAGCATTCCGTCCATCATCTTGTTGTTTTTACATTTGTTACCCTAAGTGCGCCGGGTATACCCAGACGTGGGTCTCGGGCTCTCTGTGCGAATGGAACCAAGTAATACCTGGCTCAAGAGCCCTAAGCAGGGTGAAACCGATTCTAGGTTGCTTGTGTTCCTATTCAGAGAGGATTTGGCCTTGCAGTTTGGGCTGGGCTGTTCCCCTGAGGGGCAGAGTCGAGACTGATTTGCATTTGGCCTGGTTCAAACTGAGGTGGCATGGTGACCAAAAAAATGATGGATTAGGATAGGGACCGCGTGCATTAGCCAGTAGCTCAGATTACTTCAAGCATTCTATTCATCACCTTGTTACTTTTGCAAAGAACATGGGCTTCGGGGAGACGAAATAACCTTTCAGCTTTGTAGCCTTAAATTAGGTAAAAACTGAGTGGGGGTGAGGGGTTTGGCAGGTCTCACAGCATTTAATTTGGCAAGGGTAAATGTCAAAACGTTTGTAGGAAATGTATTCTGTAGACCAAACAGGAGGATATGGGTTCCAGTGAAGCCTCATCTGCTCACACTCCTTCCTGGCAACTTGCCAAATAAAATTTTATAGTCCAATTTTTATTTTCTGACTCTCACCCTCCTTTATGCGACTGTAAGAACTGCCGATAACGAGTGTCTTAAATAATTACTTTATTTGTTTTGAGATACATCGCAGAAGGGAGACAGCGCTGCCGCTCAATCCGCTCCAATAACCGTCTCTTCACACACCGTTCTCGAATGCCTCAATGCGCATGCAGAATTCCCAGCGCGAGGCAATCGAGAACGGTGAGCATTCTCTACTACCGACACTACATATCTTCTCTCTTTACAGTAAAAACAATATGAGAATAAACAATGTATGTATTCTTATAAATAAAACAGTTGCCTATAAATAAACAGTAAAACATTACTATAAATAATAGTCTATTTCTTCGGGTTTACAATAAACAGTTGAACATCCCAAAACGCGTATCTATAGAACATTACTATGAATAATAGTCTTTTAATTTCTTTGGTATCACAATTCTCCTGCCAAATCTACTCCACCTTCCACTCCTACAGCCAATTTCATCCAAGCCACTAGAGTCTCTGGAACTGTTAGGTGACCTCAGGTCATTTGATGGAAGATGGCGATCATCGGAGCTCCCTGAATCCACTCTATGTTGACATTGATGAACATGTTCTTCTCTTCCCTCATTCCTCTCTTCCAACCATTCTTTCCACATATGACTCTTCGGAATACTAATCTCCGTTCCCGAGACAATTCTGTAACTCTTACACAGTGACAAAGCCGATATATGCCACACTTTACCAACATTGAGTCGTGCTGAATTATTGTACACAGAAATTACTCTCATGGGGGAAGAAAATTTACTTTGTCCTTTAATAGTGTGTTTATTGCTCTTGACTCTCACAATATCTCCAACACACAACCTAACCTCTTTGCACTTGTGTATGTCATCATAATACTTCTTATATTTATCCCGAGCTTTCCCAATATTTGTCTTCACTTCCTCCGGACTCCATTCTACCCTTTTTGCAGCTTTGAGCCAACCAACATTATCTTTTGACATGGGAGTTCTACCCCTCATGAGTTCAAACGGACTAGTATTAGTACTGTTACATACAGTAATCCTAAAAGCCCACAGGGTTTTCCATAACTCTGTTTTCCAAACTAAATTATTGCAATTAGACCACTGAATCATTCCTTTAAGTACACGGTTGAACCTTTCTACAGAACCATTACCTGCAGGATGGTAAATTGAAGTAGTATGATGCTTTATCCCATTCCTTCCCACATAATCTTGGAAAGCAGAAGACGTGAATTGTGTCCCATTGTCCGACACAATACATTTTGGTAAACCTTCTCTTACAAAAATGTTATCCATAAATTTGATGATACTGCTTACATCAGCTTTCCTTACAATTCCTACCTCTGGCCACTTAGAAAAGTGATCTACAAGTACTAACAAGAAAGTCTGCTCTTCACCTTCACCAATTGGTCCCATGACATCAATACCTACTCTTTCCCATGACATGTTGGGAGAAGGAATGGGATGTAAAGGCGGTTTCAACATCACATGCGTTTTATCTGCATTTTCACAAACAGGCCAATCTCTCACCAACCTTTCTACTTCCTTATCTATTCCCGGCCACCAGTACCACTGTTTCACTCTATTCTTAGTTTTACCGATGCCTAGATGGCCTTCGTGGCAAATCTCAAGAATTTTCCCTCTTAAGGTGAAGGGAGATATTACCTTCCCATTCCTAATAAATAGACCTTCTTCCATAGATAATTCGTCCCTTACTTCCCAAAAAGGTAACACATTTGTTCGATGGCATATGTTGCTGCAGATACACATGTTTGGCACAGTCCGCTGCCTGGTGTTGGGCTCGGAGTATTACAAGTTGTTTTTCTTCGAAGAAGTCTTTTTGGTCACGGGACCGAAGGACTCCTCCCTCCTCGGCTCCATTGCGCATGGGCGTCGACTCCATCTTAGATTGTTTTTTTCCGCTGTCGGGTTCGGACGTATTCCTTTTCGCTCCGTGTTTCGGTTCGGAAAGTTAGTCAGAATCTCGGAAGAAAGCGTCGGTATTGTTCCGTTCGGTATCGGGATAGTTAGGTACATCGACACCGATCATCGGAAGACTTTGGGGTAGTTTCGATCCCCCATCGGGGCCTGGTCGGCCCGACCGCGTGCGACATCGAAGCCGATGGAACGGACCCCGTTTCGTTTCTGCCCAAAATGTCACAGTAAGTATCCTTATACCGATCAGCACTTGGTCTGTAACTTGTGCTTGTCCCCCGAGCACAAGGAGGATACCTGTGAAGCCTGTCGAGCCTTCCGGTCCAGAAAAACACTCCGGGACCGAAGAGCCAGGCGTCTACAAATGGCGTCCACGCCGACCAAACAACGTTTCGACGACGAAGAGGAAACATTCTCGGTTCCGGAATCAGAATCCGGAGACTCCGACGTCGAACAACAGCAACAAACTGTGAGTAAGACGTCGAAAAGTAAATCCATCGACAAACCGAAAGCCCAGGGGACGCCACTGCCAACAGGCCATGGCTCGACCCATAAAACAGGCGACCCGTCGAAGGCGCCGAAAAAGGGCACGCCCATAGCGAAGACACCCGACTCCGGTCGAGGGACCGCCATGGAGCAACCTCGGAGCCGAGAAAGCGGCTCCGAGAGACAAAAACAAGATACCGGCACCGAAAAACATCGGCACCGAGAATCCATGCCGAAAGGAACAAAAATTCTGTCGGTGCCGAAACCGAAAAAAGATTCTCTCTTGGCGCCGAAAAATACCACACCTTCATCCTACTCAGAGGAACAAGGAATAAGTGGCCAAATGCACAGATTTGGACAAGAGCTCCAAAGTGTAGAATCGGACTACACACAAAAGAGACTGTACATCCAGCAAGACACAGGGAAGATATCAACCCTTCCCCCAATCATGAGGAAAAGAAGGATCGGACTTCCAAAGGATGACGCACAACCACAAGCCAAAGTGGTTAAAAAAGTCACGCCTCCGCCCTCTCCACCACAGGCATCGCCGGCACAAACACCGCCACAAATGCACTCACCAGCGCAAACTACCATAAGTCATGACGATCAGGATCAAGACGCTTGGGACCTGTATGACACCCCAGTGCCGGACAATGATCCCGAGTCATACCCCACAAAGCCGTCACCGCCAGAGGACAGTACCTCATACTCGCAACTGGTGGCTAGGGCAGCAGAATTCCACAATGTCCAACTGCATTCCGATCCTATAGAGGATGATTTTTTATTTAACACCCTCTCGGCTACACACAGCCAATATCAATGTCTCCCAATGCTACCAGGGATGTTACGACACGCAAAACAAATTTTTGAAGAGCCCGTAAAATCAAGAGCCATCACCCCAAGGGTGGATAAAAAATACAAACCACCACCCACAGACCCAGTGTTTATTACTTCGCAGTTACCACCTGACTCCGTGGTAGTAGGGGCAGCTCGCAAGAGAGCAAATTCACATACATCTGGCGACGCCCCACCTCCGGACAAAGAAAGCCGAAAATTTGATGCGGCAGGAAAAAGAGTAGCATCACAGGCAGCCAACCAGTGGCGCATCGCAAATTCACAAGCGCTGCTGGCCAGATATGACCGCGCACACTGGGACGAGATGCAACTTCTCGTAGACCATCTTCCCCAGGAATACCAAAAAAGGGCGCAGCAAATAGTTGAAGAGGGACAAACGATCTCAAACAATCAAATCCGCTCTTCACTAGACGCAGCCGATACTGCAACAAGAACAGTCAACACTGCTGTCACCATAAGGAGACACGCTTGGCTACGCACTTCAGGCTTCAAACCTGAAATCCAGCAGGCTGTCCTTAATATGCCCTTCAACGAGAAACAACTTTTTGGCTCTGAAGTGGATACAGCCATTGAAAAACTTAAAAAGGACACAGACACGGCCAAGGCCATGGGCGCACTCTACTCCCCGCAGAGCAGAGGCTCTTTCAGAAAAACTCCATTTAGAGGGGGGTTTCGTGGCCAACCCACAGACACCACCAGCCAACAAACAAGAACCACACCATATCAGGGTTCCTTCCAAAGGGGAGGTTTCAGGGGATATCGGGGGGGTCAATTCCCAAGGAGTAGGGGAAGATTCCAGACTCCAAAAACACCTCCACCTAAACAGTGACTTTCAAGTCACGCAACCCCTTCACTCAACACCAGTGGGGGGAAGACTAAGCCAATTCTACCAATCTTGGCAACAGATTACAACAGACAATTGGGTATTAGCAATAATCCAACATGGCTATTGCATAGAATTCCACAACTTCCCACCAAACATCCCCCCCAAAACACGCAAAATGTCACCACAACATTTAGAACTTTTAGGACTAGAAGTTCAAGCACTACTGCAAAAGGATGCAATAGAGTTAGTACCAGTACAACAAAAAAACACAGGAGTTTACTCCCTGTACTTTCTAATTCCAAAAAAAGACAAAACATTAAGACCAATATTAGATCTCAGGACACTAAATACCTACATCATATCGGACCATTTTCACATGGTCACACTACAAGACATCATTCCACTGCTCAAACAGCAAGATTACATGACCACATTAGACCTAAAGGATGCGTACTTTCATATACCAATACACCCTTCTCACAGAAAGTACCTACGGTTCGTATTCAAAGGAATACATTACCAATTCAAGGTGTTGCCATTCGGAATAACAACTGCACCAAGAGTGTTCACAAAATGTCTAGCAGTAGTAGCAGCACACATCAGGAGACAACAGATACATGTGTTCCCTTACCTAGACGATTGGCTAATCAAGACCAACACAGTAAAAAAATGCGCAAACGACACCACATTTGTCATACAAACCCTTCACAAACTGGGGTTTTCCATCAACTATACAAAATCTCACCTAGAACCTTGTCAAACACAACAATATCTAGGAGCAACCATCAACACATCAAAAGGAATTGCCACTCCAAGTCCACAAAGAGTGCAGGCATTCCACAAGGTAATAAGTGCTATGTTTCCAAACCAAAAGATACAAGCAAAATTTGTGCTAAAACTTCTAGGCATGATGTCATCATGCATAGCCATTGTCCCAAACGCAAGACTACACATGCGACCCTTACAACAGTGTCTAGCATCACAATGGTCACAGGCACAGGGTCAACTTCAAAATCTGGTGTTGGTAGACCGCCAAACATACCTCTCGCTTCTATGGTGGAACAGCAAAAATGTAAACAAAGGGCGGACATTTCAGGACCCAGTGCCTCAATACGTTATAACAACAGATGCTTCCATGACAGGGTGGGAAGCACACCTCAATCACCACAGCATTCAAGGACAATGGGATATACACGAAACAAAATTTCATATCAATTACCTAGAACTGTTAGCAGTATTTCTAGCGTTAAAAGCCTTCCAACCCATAATAACACACAAATACATTCTTGTCAAAACAGACAACATGACAACAATGTATTATTTAAACAAACAAGGAGGAACACACTCAACACAATTGTGCCTCCTAACACAAAAAATTTGGCAGTGGGCGATTCACAACAACATTCGCCTAATAGCACAATTTATTCCAGGAATACAAAACCAACTAGCAGACAATCTTTCGCGAGACCACCAACAAGTCCACGAATGGGAAATTCACCCCCAAGTTCTGAACAAGTACTTTCAAATTTGGGGAACACCCCAGATAGATTTGTTTGCAACAAAAGAAAACTCAAAATGCCAAAACTTCGCATCCAGGTACCCACACCGCGAATCACAAGGCAATGCTCTATGGATGAGTTGGTCAGGGATATTTGCGTACGCTTTTCCCCCTCTCCCTCTCCTTCCATATCTAGTAAACAAGTTGAGTCAAAACCAACTCAAACTCATACTGATAGCACCCACATGGGCAAGACAACCTTGGTATACAACTCTACTAGACCTTTCACTAGTACCGCATGTCAAACTACCCAACAGGCCAGATCTGTTAACACAACACAAACAACAGATCAGGCATCCAAACCCAGCATCATTGAATCTGGCAATTTGGCTCCTGAAATCCTAGAATTCGGACACTTAGACCTCACACAAGAATGCATGGAGGTCATAAAACAAGCTAGAAAACCTTCCACTAGACACTGCTATGCATCTAAGTGGAAAAGATTTGTTTACTACTGCCATGCCAATCAAATACAACCATTACATGCCTCTACTAAAGACATAGGCCCTCATTCTGACCCTGGCGGTCAAAGACCGCCAGGGCGGAGGACCGCGGGAGCACCGCCGACAGGCCGGCGGTGCTCCAATGGGGATTCCGACCGCGGCGGTAAAGCCGCGGTCGGACCGGCACCACTGGCGGGCTCCCGCCAGTGTACCGCCGCCCCATTGAATCCTCCACGGCGGCGCAGCTTGCTGCACCGCCGCGGGGATTCCGACCCCCCCTACCGCCATCCAGATCCCGGCGAGATCCGGATGGCGGTAGGGGGGGTCGCGGGGCCCCTGGGGGCCCCTGCAGTGCCCATGCCACCATGCCATTTAATTCCCTGAGCAGATACAACATGACCTAAGTAATTGACATGGTCACAAGCAAATTTGCATTTACTAAATTCTGCCGTTCATCCAACGTATTCAATACTTTTAATAAAGTTTGGTCATGATCATCTCTTGACCTACCCATCACCAGGATATCGTCTTGGAAGACCATCGTATTATCTATTCCTGCAAGGATTGAGTACATTAACCTTTGGAACATGGCTGCTGCTGACGCCAAGCCAAATGGTACTCGCCGAAACCTGTAACAACCAAAGGGTGTAATGAAAGCGGTCAAGTCCCTACTACTGGGATGTAACCGTACCTGATGATAGGCCGCTTTTAAATCAATAGTAGAAAACCATTTCATTCCTCTAGTGCGTGATAACATTTCACTAATATGCGGTAAGGGGAATTGATCAACTAGTATATTCATATTAAGATCTCTTAAGTCGATGCATAATCGTAAACCCCCATTGGCTTTCTTCACCACGACTAACGGGGCCACCCACTCAGAAGATTCAATGGGTTCTATAATTTTCTCTTCTTGTAGTTTATCCAATTGCAACTTAACATCTTCCTTTAGGGGAATTGGAATGTTTCTTACTTTATGCACTTGTGAGACAGCATCCTTTTTTAAATGGATAAGGTGCATAAAGCCTTTCATTTTTCCAATCTTCCCCGTAAATACTTTAGAGAATCTCTGCAGAACCAGTTGACCAATTCCTGACCCTTTTTCTATGGACAATACAGGTTCAGGATTATTTGGATCCAATATTATGCCCAATTTCCTCTGATCAATCCATCCCAAAACGGAAGGACCAGTGACTGCAATATACAATTTTCCGGTCATTTGTCTGTCCTTATACTGGAATTCCAATTCCTTGTAGCCTAACAATTCGATAATTTCACCAGTAAATGTCTTGATTGTTATGTCCGGTGAGCATAACTCTTCACCCACAATATGCTTGAGACTCTCTTCCCACACATATTGATTAATAATAGTATATGGAGACCCTGAATCAACTACAATGCGCATAGTCACACCTCCCAGCATAATCTCACAGCTTGTTTTTTTCATTCTATTTTTCTCTTCTTGTTTCGTGCAAAGAATAGTATCTTCATCAGAAGAATTTACACACAAAATACACATGTTCAAATCGTCATCTTCTGAAGAGTTTGTGTCTTCAAGATCCAGGATTTTGCTACCTCCACTCTTCCTCTGACACACTTTTTGGAAATGACCTACAATTCCACATTTTAAACATTTCTGTTTCTTTGCCGGACACAATTTATCATTCGCCAAGTGGTCATAACTGCCACATCTATAACACTTCTTTTTATCAGTCGAATTATAATTCTTAGATTCTATTCCTATTCTCCTTGTGCTTCTCTTTTTAGAATCTTTACTGTGTTTTTTTTCTTTCACTCTTGCAATTATGGTCTCCTCGCCTTTATTTTCACTTAAAACTTCTTTCGCACACCTTCCCGTCAATTCTGCCCTTTTTACAATATCAATGACTTCCTGCAAAGAGCTTTCTCCTTTGGCCCACAGATTGTCTTGAATATTCGAGTTTGACGATTGCATAACAATCTGGTCACGAATAAGCTCATCATGTAAATCACCAAATCTGCAATTAATTGCTAAATTCTTTAAGGCAGATACGTAATCCTCTACTGGTTCCTCCTTCCCTTGTTTCCGATGAAAAAACATTCTCGGTTCCGGAATCAGAATCCGGAGACTCCGACGTCGAACAACAGCAACAAACTGTGAGTAAGACGTCGAAAAGTAAATCCATCGACAAACCGAAAGCCCAGGGGACGCCACTGCCAACAGGCCATGGCTCGACCCATAAAACAGGCGACCCGTCGAAGGCGCCGAAAAAGGGCACGCCCATAGCGAAGACACCCGACTCCGGTCGAGGGACCGCCATGGAGCAACCTCGGAGCCGAGAAAGCGGCTCCGAGAGACAAAAACAAGATACCGGCACCGAAAAACATCGGCACCGAGAATCCATGCCGAAAGGAACAAAAATTCTGTCGGTGCCGAAACCGAAAAAAGATTCTCTCTTGGCGCCGAAAAATACCACACCTTCATCCTACTCAGAGGAACAAGGAATAAGTGGCCAAATGCACAGATTTGGACAAGAGCTCCAAAGTGTAGAATCGGACTACACACAAAAGAGACTGTACATCCAGCAAGACACAGGGAAGATATCAACCCTTCCCCCAATCATGAGGAAAAGAAGGATCGGACTTCCAAAGGATGACGCACAACCACAAGCCAAAGTGGTTAAAAAAGTCACGCCTCCGCCCTCTCCACCACAGGCATCGCCGGCACAAACACCGCCACAAATGCACTCACCAGCGCAAACTACCATAAGTCATGACGATCAGGATCAAGACGCTTGGGACCTGTATGACACCCCAGTGCCGGACAATGATCCCGAGTCATACCCCACAAAGCCGTCACCGCCAGAGGACAGTACCTCATACTCGCAACTGGTGGCTAGGGCAGCAGAATTCCACAATGTCCAACTGCATTCCGATCCTATAGAGGATGATTTTTTATTTAACACCCTCTCGGCTACACACAGCCAATATCAATGTCTCCCAATGCTACCAGGGATGTTACGACACGCAAAACAAATTTTTGAAGAGCCCGTAAAATCAAGAGCCATCACCCCAAGGGTGGATAAAAAATACAAACCACCACCCACAGACCCAGTGTTTATTACTTCGCAGTTACCACCTGACTCCGTGGTAGTAGGGGCAGCTCGCAAGAGAGCAAATTCACATACATCTGGCGACGCCCCACCTCCGGACAAAGAAAGCCGAAAATTTGATGCGGCAGGAAAAAGAGTAGCATCACAGGCAGCCAACCAGTGGCGCATCGCAAATTCACAAGCGCTGCTGGCCAGATATGACCGCGCACACTGGGACGAGATGCAACTTCTCGTAGACCATCTTCCCCAGGAATACCAAAAAAGGGCGCAGCAAATAGTTGAAGAGGGACAAACGATCTCAAACAATCAAATCCGCTCTTCACTAGACGCAGCCGATACTGCAACAAGAACAGTCAACACTGCTGTCACCATAAGGAGACACGCTTGGCTACGCACTTCAGGCTTCAAACCTGAAATCCAGCAGGCTGTCCTTAATATGCCCTTCAACGAGAAACAACTTTTTGGCTCTGAAGTGGATACAGCCATTGAAAAACTTAAAAAGGACACAGACACGGCCAAGGCCATGGGCGCACTCTACTCCCCGCAGAGCAGAGGCTCTTTCAGAAAAACTCCATTTAGAGGGGGGTTTCGTGGCCAACCCACAGACACCACCAGCCAACAAACAAGAACCACACCATATCAGGGTTCCTTCCAAAGGGGAGGTTTCAGGGGATATCGGGGGGGTCAATTCCCAAGGAGTAGGGGAAGATTCCAGACTCCAAAAACACCTCCACCTAAACAGTGACTTTCAAGTCACGCAACCCCTTCACTCAACACCAGTGGGGGGAAGACTAAGCCAATTCTACCAATCTTGGCAACAGATTACAACAGACAATTGGGTATTAGCAATAATCCAACATGGCTATTGCATAGAATTCCACAACTTCCCACCAAACATCCCCCCCAAAACACGCAAAATGTCACCACAACATTTAGAACTTTTAGGACTAGAAGTTCAAGCACTACTGCAAAAGGATGCAATAGAGTTAGTACCAGTACAACAAAAAAACACAGGAGTTTACTCCCTGTACTTTCTAATTCCAAAAAAAGACAAAACATTAAGACCAATATTAGATCTCAGGACACTAAATACCTACATCATATCGGACCATTTTCACATGGTCACACTACAAGACATCATTCCACTGCTCAAACAGCAAGATTACATGACCACATTAGACCTAAAGGATGCGTACTTTCATATACCAATACACCCTTCTCACAGAAAGTACCTACGGTTCGTATTCAAAGGAATACATTACCAATTCAAGGTGTTGCCATTCGGAATAACAACTGCACCAAGAGTGTTCACAAAATGTCTAGCAGTAGTAGCAGCACACATCAGGAGACAACAGATACATGTGTTCCCTTACCTAGACGATTGGCTAATCAAGACCAACACAGTAAAAAAATGCGCAAACGACACCACATTTGTCATACAAACCCTTCACAAACTGGGGTTTTCCATCAACTATACAAAATCTCACCTAGAACCTTGTCAAACACAACAATATCTAGGAGCAACCATCAACACATCAAAAGGAATTGCCACTCCAAGTCCACAAAGAGTGCAGGCATTCCACAAGGTAATAAGTGCTATGTTTCCAAACCAAAAGATACAAGCAAAATTTGTGCTAAAACTTCTAGGCATGATGTCATCATGCATAGCCATTGTCCCAAACGCAAGACTACACATGCGACCCTTACAACAGTGTCTAGCATCACAATGGTCACAGGCACAGGGTCAACTTCAAAATCTGGTGTTGGTAGACCGCCAAACATACCTCTCGCTTCTATGGTGGAACAGCAAAAATGTAAACAAAGGGCGGACATTTCAGGACCCAGTGCCTCAATACGTTATAACAACAGATGCTTCCATGACAGGGTGGGAAGCACACCTCAATCACCACAGCATTCAAGGACAATGGGATATACACGAAACAAAATTTCATATCAATTACCTAGAACTGTTAGCAGTATTTCTAGCGTTAAAAGCCTTCCAACCCATAATAACACACAAATACATTCTTGTCAAAACAGACAACATGACAACAATGTATTATTTAAACAAACAAGGAGGAACACACTCAACACAATTGTGCCTCCTAACACAAAAAATTTGGCAGTGGGCGATTCACAACAACATTCGCCTAATAGCACAATTTATTCCAGGAATACAAAACCAACTAGCAGACAATCTTTCGCGAGACCACCAACAAGTCCACGAATGGGAAATTCACCCCCAAGTTCTGAACAAGTACTTTCAAATTTGGGGAACACCCCAGATAGATTTGTTTGCAACAAAAGAAAACTCAAAATGCCAAAACTTCGCATCCAGGTACCCACACCGCGAATCACAAGGCAATGCTCTATGGATGAGTTGGTCAGGGATATTTGCGTACGCTTTTCCCCCTCTCCCTCTCCTTCCATATCTAGTAAACAAGTTGAGTCAAAACCAACTCAAACTCATACTGATAGCACCCACATGGGCAAGACAACCTTGGTATACAACTCTACTAGACCTTTCACTAGTACCGCATGTCAAACTACCCAACAGGCCAGATCTGTTAACACAACACAAACAACAGATCAGGCATCCAAACCCAGCATCATTGAATCTGGCAATTTGGCTCCTGAAATCCTAGAATTCGGACACTTAGACCTCACACAAGAATGCATGGAGGTCATAAAACAAGCTAGAAAACCTTCCACTAGACACTGCTATGCATCTAAGTGGAAAAGATTTGTTTACTACTGCCATGCCAATCAAATACAACCATTACATGCCTCTACTAAAGACATAGGCCCTCATTCTGACCCTGGCGGTCAAAGACCGCCAGGGCGGAGGACCGCGGGAGCACCGCCGACAGGCCGGCGGTGCTCCAATGGGGATTCCGACCGCGGCGGTAAAGCCGCGGTCGGACCGGCACCACTGGCGGGCTCCCGCCAGTGTACCGCCGCCCCATTGAATCCTCCACGGCGGCGCAGCTTGCTGCACCGCCGCGGGGATTCCGACCCCCCCTACCGCCATCCAGATCCCGGCGAGATCCGGATGGCGGTAGGGGGGGTCGCGGGGCCCCTGGGGGCCCCTGCAGTGCCCATGCCACTGGCATGGGCATTGCAGGGGCCCCCGTAAGAGGGCCCCTACATGTATTTCACTGTCTGCTGCGCAGACAGTGAAATACGCGACGGGTGCAACTGCACCCGTCGCACAGCTTCCACTCCGCCGGCTCGATTCCGAGCCGGCTTCATCGTGGAAGCCTCTTTCCCGCTGGGCTGGCTGGCGGTCTGAAGGCGACCGCCCGCCAGCCCAGCGGGAAAGTCAGAATTACCGCCGCGGTCTTTCGACCGCGGAACGGTAACCTGACGGCGGGACTTTGGCGGGCGGCCTCCGCCGCCCGCCAAGGTCAGAATGAGGGCCATAGTAGGATACTTACTACATTTGCAAAAAGCAAATCTCGCTTTTTCATCTATAAAAATACACCTCGCAGCAATATCTGCTTACCTACAAACTACTCATTCATCGTCTCTATTTAGAATACCAGTTATTAAAGCATTCATGGAAGGGCTAAAAAGAATTATACCACCAAGAACACCACCAGTTCCTTCATGGAATCTTAACATCGTCTTAACAAGACTCATGGGTCCACCTTTCGAACCCATGCATTCCTGTGAAATGCAATATCTAACCTGGAAGGTCGCATTTCTCATTGCAATCACATCCCTCAGAAGAGTAAGTGAAATACAGGCATTTACCATACAAGAACCATTTATTCAAATACACAACAATAAAATAGTTCTAAGAACAAATCCAAAATTTCTGCCAAAAGTAATCTCACCATTCCATTTAAATCAAACAGTAGAATTGCCAGTGTTCTTCCCACAAACAAATTCTGTGGCTGAAAGGGCACTACATACATTAGACATCAAAAGAGCACTAATGTATTACATTGACAGAACAAAGCTAATCAGGAAAACAAAACAACTGTTCATAGCTTTTCAAAAACCACACATAGGAAATCCAATCTCTAAACAAGGCATTGCTAGATGGATAGTCAGATGCATTCAAACATGCTATCTTAAAGCCAAAAGAGAATTGCCTATTACACCAAAGGCACACTCAACCAGAAAGAAAGGTGCTACAATGGCCTTTCTAGGAAACATTCCTATGAGCGAAATATGTAAGGCTGCAACCTGGTCTACGCCTCATACGTTTACTAAACACTACTGTGTAGACGTACTAAATGCACAACAAGCTACAGTGGGCCAAGCTGTACTAAGAACATTATTCCAAACTACTTCAACTCCTACAGGCTAAACCACTGCTTTTAGGGGAGGTAACTGCTTTATAGTCTATGCCAAACATGTGTATCTGCAGCAACATATGCCATCGAACTGAAAATGTCACTTACCCAGTGTACATCTGTTCGTGGCATTAGTCGCTGCAGATTCACATGTACCCTCCCACCTCCCCGGGAAGCCTGTAGCCGTTTAGAAGTAGATCATAAATCTTAAACATCTGAACATTTGTAAATAATTATTAGAAACTCTTAACGTACATACATATTCACTCCATTGCATGGGCACTATTTATACCAAACAACTCCATCCTCACCCTCTGCGGGGAAAACAATCTAAGATGGAGTCGACGCCCATGCGCAATGGAGCCGAGGAGGGAGGAGTCCTTCGGTCCCGTGACCAAAAAGACTTCTTCGAAGAAAAACAACTTGTAATACTCCGAGCCCAACACCAGGCAGCGGACTGTGCCAAACATGTGAATCTGCAGCGACTAATGCCACGAACAGATGTACACTGGGTAAGTGACATTTTCATTATTAATCATTTTCTTTAACGGCCACCCCTTAGTAATCATGACACTCAATTCTTTCATTACCTCATCCAAATTCTGCTCTGTATTCCATTCATCTCCCGTGATACCTTTGCATATACCTTCCTCCACAATAGCCACCCACATGTCTTCTTTCCCATCTTCATCAGTGTTCTGAAACTCTTCAATCTCGTTGGATGGCAAGGGCATGCGGCTTAAGAAGGCTGCAACCGTATTCTTCACTCCAGGTAAGTATTGTACCACATAGTTGTAATCAAACAAACGCACAGACATTCTGGCAAGCCTAGGAGAAGCTTTATACAACCCCTTCGTGGTTAAAACTTTCACCAAAGGTTTGTGGTCACATCTTAATATGACTGTAGTACCCCACACATACTGTCTAAAATGTTCCATTGCCCATACACATGCAAGTGCCTCACGCTCAATAACTGAATACTTCTCCTCAGATGTAGTTGATGAACGTGAGGCAAAAGCAATAGTATCTTCATACCCCTCCTTATTAATTTGGGTGAGAACTGCTCCTATTCCCTTGCAACTAGCATCAGTTGTAATAACACTTCTAAGACTTGAATCAAAGCCTTGCAATGGTGGAGCATTGCAGATATAATTTTTCAACATGTCAAAAGCATTTTGACACGCATCTGTCCACAAAAACTTGTTCTTTGCTTTAAGCAATTGCCTTAAATCATACATTTTCGTAGAAAAGTTATTAACAAATTTGGAATAGAATTCCACTAAACCCAGAAAAGCACGGACCTCATCCTTATTGTGAGGATTAGGTGCCTCTCTTATTGCAGACAATAACTCTTCCTTTGGTTTAATTCCCTGAGCAGATACAACATGACCTAAGTAATTGACATGGTCACAAGCAAATTTGCATTTACTAAATTCTGCCGTTCATCCAACGTATTCAATACTTTTAATAAAGTTTGGTCATGATCATCTCTTGACCTACCCATCACCAGGATATCGTCTTGGAAGACCATCGTATTATCTATTCCTGCAAGGATTGAGTACATTAACCTTTGGAACATGGCTGCTGCTGACGCCAAGCCAAATGGTACTCGCCGAAACCTGTAACAACCAAAGGGTGTAATGAAAGCGGTCAAGTCCCTACTACTGGGATGTAACCGTACCTGATGATAGGCCGCTTTTAAATCAATAGTAGAAAACCATTTCATTCCTCTAGTGCGTGATAACATTTCACTAATATGCGGTAAGGGGAATTGATCAACTAGTATATTCATATTAAGATCTCTTAAGTCGATGCATAATCGTAAACCCCCATTGGCTTTCTTCACCACGACTAACGGGGCCACCCACTCAGAAGATTCAATGGGTTCTATAATTTTCTCTTCTTGTAGTTTATCCAATTGCAACTTAACATCTTCCTTTAGGGGAATTGGAATGTTTCTTACTTTATGCACTTGTGAGACAGCATCCTTTTTTAAATGGATAAGGTGCATAAAGCCTTTCATTTTTCCAATCTTCCCCGTAAATACTTTAGAGAATCTCTGCAGAACCAGTTGACCAATTCCTGACCCTTTTTCTATGGACAATACAGGTTCAGGATTATTTGGATCCAATATTATGCCCAATTTCCTCTGATCAATCCATCCCAAAACGGAAGGACCAGTGACTGCAATATACAATTTTCCGGTCATTTGTCTGTCCTTATACTGGAATTCCAATTCCTTGTAGCCTAACAATTCGATAATTTCACCAGTAAATGTCTTGATTGTTATGTCCGGTGAGCATAACTCTTCACCCACAATATGCTTGAGACTCTCTTCCCACACATATTGATTAATAATAGTATATGGAGACCCTGAATCAACTACAATGCGCATAGTCACACCTCCCAGCATAATCTCACAGCTTGTTTTTTTCATTCTATTTTTCTCTTCTTGTTTCGTGCAAAGAATAGTATCTTCATCAGAAGAATTTACACACAAAATACACATGTTCAAATCGTCATCTTCTGAAGAGTTTGTGTCTTCAAGATCCAGGATTTTGCTACCTCCACTCTTCCTCTGACACACTTTTTGGAAATGACCTACAATTCCACATTTTAAACATTTCTGTTTCTTTGCCGGACACAATTTATCATTCGCCAAGTGGTCATAACTGCCACATCTATAACACTTCTTTTTATCAGTCGAATTATAATTCTTAGATTCTATTCCTATTCTCCTTGTGCTTCTCTTTTTAGAATCTTTACTGTGTTTTTTTTCTTTCACTCTTGCAATTATGGTCTCCTCGCCTTTATTTTCACTTAAAACTTCTTTCGCACACCTTCCCGTCAATTCTGCCCTTTTTACAATATCAATGACTTCCTGCAAAGAGCTTTCTCCTTTGGCCCACAGATTGTCTTGAATATTCGAGTTTGACGATTGCATAACAATCTGGTCACGAATAAGCTCATCATGTAAATCACCAAATCTGCAATTAATTGCTAAATTCTTTAAGGCAGATACGTAATCCTCTACTGGTTCCTCCTTCCCTTGTTTCCGATGAAAAAACTTATAACGATCCACAGCAATGCACACTCTAGGTCTGTAATAGTTATCTAAGTCTTCAAGCGCATTCTTATACAGGTCGCCATCACCCACTTGCCTAGGTTTCTTATTAATGTTTTTAAAGATTTTCAGACCACCTGGTCCTAAACAATGCAAAAGGATCCTATATTTTTTCTCAGCAGAAAGTTCTTCTTCCTCCTCAATGGCGGAGATATAATTCCTAAAAAATTCGTTCCATTCTTCCCATTTTATTATTGGTGAACCAGCAACAGGAATAAATGATTGTGGAGGTGATAAGTTCCAAGGATTGTTAGCCACCATATATTTGCACTGTCTCCCTTCTAAAGATTACTATAATTGCTAATAGTAGGTTATAAATGGTTTAAATAAAGTGTTAAAACTACTAATAAACCAATTTCCAAATTCAAATTATTTCTAGAATTATCATCTTTGTAAAAAGTCCAAATGACAGCTAGCATATACTAATCAATAAAAAACTGCCTTTTTAAGTTGGCACGAACTGTCCGAAATTAAGATGTCTGCCGCATAGTTGACATCTGACTTAAAATGGCTGCCCCTCTGTCAGCCGAACTGTCCCAACTTAAAATGGCTGCCGCTTTTAAAATGACGTGTGACCAATCCAAATTGGCTGCTTAAACAGTATGACGTATTAGTTAAGGCAGTACCAGTAACGGTACACACCCACCCAGTGAAGACGATCTTCAGCTGCAACGTGAATGCTGCCCAGCACTGGATTGATGAATCAGGCGATTTTCGGCTGCAGCGTGAGTGCTGCCCAGCGCTTGACTCACCGGAGAAGCGGTTGTTCACAATGCGGCACACTCGTCATGAAAAATCCCGGTAGAGTTATTTTTCCACTCGTCACCAATTGTAAGAACTGCCGATAGCGAGTGTCTTAAATAATTACTTTATTAGTTTTGAGATACATCGCAGAAGGGATGCCGCTCAATCCTCTCCAATAACCGTCTCTTCACACACCGTTCTCGAATGCCTCAATGCACGTGCAGAATTCCCAGCGCGAGGCAATCGAGAACGGTGAGCATTCTCTACTACCGACACTACAGCGACGCCCTTTTGTGCGCATGGTCTGCTACAAGCCCTTTTCAGGCCCACCTGTAAGTTGCCTAGTCACCCAGTGCCATAGCTCCGCACTGAGCGGCACAAATTTCCACTTCCCATTGCTTTCCACTCCACCCCTTCTAACTGGGTGCCCAAGAGAATCAACAGAATGGATAAATAGTCTTTTCTTCATTGAGTATATTCATCCGAATTTCTAATGCAACATTCCTTTGGGAGCCCTACTGTCTTGCTCTGTAGGATATGACAAAACGAGTGACAAGTAGCCTACTGTTGCGTAGGCAGAGTCCTTTTTTTCCATTTACTCAATGATGGACATGATGCAGCAAAGCAAACAATAGGCACCAGTGGGGACACTGCCATCTCATTTGCTTGATCAATGAGCTTTGGTGTTCTCATCCACCACCACCACGCTAGGCTGCATTTTACCAGGATTTTAGAAAGTGAAACCCCACATACTGTTGTTTATCTCAAAGACCACTATGTGAAATGGGACTTTAGATTTTTTCAGAGTTCAGTCAGCCCTTAAATGAAGTAGTGTTCAAGGTGACCTCCTACCAATTTTGAACTTAAATTCAGGGATCGTCTTAAAATCTGACTACCTTAGCTGATGGCGTCGAGGCAGTGTATATGCAGATCATAAATTCCCCTGACGTAAGCTGCAATTAAATCTATATAAACTATTCAGTCATAGCAATTTTATATGTTTCAGTGAACTGGTCCCGATGGAAATAGATTAAAGAGTACTGGGCCAAAGCAGGCAGCCTCGTAAAAAAATTTGCTTTCTACCCTATATAGTATAAGTGACTTGCATGGAAAATTGACAGTCAAGTAAGGAGCACTTTCATTTAAAAAAGGGAGATGTGGTATATCCTCATTTCTATGCCATGCATTTTCTCCCTAGTTATATGACCTGCTGCTCAGCCAGTGTGACTGTGAGGTGATAGAATGCTGCTGTGTGCATGGTTTGAGTGAGTGTCAGTTGGAATGCGTGGGCTGAGCAGCAAGGATGCTGCTCCCAGTGGGGCCTTTCTGCTACCTTTATACCATCTTCTACCGATAACCTGAGACTCCTGTCTTGTGAATAAATCTTATTCTGGTCCACCTACACTACTGTCTACCCTGCATCATCATGTACCACAGCAGACCTCTTGGCTTTTTCCACTCTGCCTGTCTGTGGATTATCCCAATGATGTCACCTACACAATCTGTCTCTGGGGACAAATGTGGGCGTAGAGATTTTGCACTTACCTTGCTAATAACAGGGCCTAGTGACAGGACAGGGCCTATTTGAGGCCTTCCCTTTGTTCAGAATAGTCCTTATAAACAAAATAGCCCACCCAGAAGTGTACACTAGTGGGCTGCTTGCACCCCAGTGACTCAGTGGAGCGACCAGATCGCCGGTTGTCTCCAGCGTGGCCAATGCCAGGGAGGCTCCACTAAACTGGACATTACACCCAAACTCCCTGGCTTGTGGGGCCTGTGGGGAGGAGAAGAAAATTACTCGTTGGCAAGGGGCGAGAATTCAAATTACTCAGTGGTTTGGTCGTGGTCTAGGTTGCCCCAATCCATCTGCTTAAGATCCACCAATTCCTCTATTCACTCATTCAGTATATACATTTGTATGAATTAAATTAGATCTGCCTGGGCACCCTGATGCATGGCATGTCCTGGCCTTCCCTTGCGACAGAACACACAAAAGTGTTCCCTAATGCCCCTCTAGCATGCCCTGGAGCCATATTGTGGCCCTCTGGAGGTATTAGCAAGACTGAGTGGACCCTCAATGTGCTGTGGGCCTTTGCTTGGATCAGCCCGAGTGATGTTGCTGGGCTCCTGGCTTGGCCTGATGTCGGGTCAAGACTGAGGTTTTTCTAGGGGTTGGAGAAGTGGGCACTTGGCAGCCTTTGGCTGCCTCAGCCATCTGTGCCTAATCGAAGTTTAGCACGAGGCCTGAGAGACTTTGCATAGCAAGACCACCCACCATGAATGACGTGTGTTTGTGTGACTTCATGCTCCATCAGAACGACCCGAGATATGGCCAGTGCTGAGAAAAGGCCAAACAGGAGCAGTGACCAGGAGGTGGACTTGGTGCTCCCCCTTCCAAAGATAATGCCCTTACACCTCCGCAGACCTTTTCATTCTCCCTGTTTTACAGGAACCTATCAGTGCAGTTTAATTCTAGCACAGAACCAGTATCATTCATTGCCTTCACTGCCCTGTTGATCATAGTCCAACTGCACAACACCATCTACTTCTTCCAGATCATACATCTTCATGCAGTCATTTCACTATCAGGGCACTGTAATAAGATAGCTGGACTATGGTAATACCTTACTGGTGGACCTTTCCAATATGAACAATATGTCCTTGACATGATCATCAGTTTTGCTAAACACAATTTTACAAATTCCACAGACTTCACCTGTCTCATCTCACTGGCATGGAATAGGTTAGCTGTTAACTAAATACAGGGTGCATTTCAATCTGTTTGCCCTAGTGTTAAAAGACATCCACAGCACAGTCCCTTCCTATTTCTCTCATTTCACATCCTGCATGTTCTTGGTTCCCCGGCCTCCTAACTGCATCCAAACTTCCCCCTGCAAGCTCAAGATGTGGATATTTTGATCATAAGATTCTTAGGTCGATGCTGCCTCACTTGCCACGTTTTATGTCTTGGTGTTGCCACTATAGTAGCAGGATATGCTGGGACATGTGGGTGTAGGGTGTGCAAGAGAAATGGTGCCTTTGGTCTGGGGAGCACGCATGCCCTCCAACCCCACCAACTCCATTTGATTCACTGTTTCAGGTTGTCAAGTGATCCTGCCATTGCAGTAGTTCTTTTCACCCTACCCTAGCAGTCTAACCTATTGTCTGCATCTCAGCCTGCTCCTCTTATTGGACACATCTTGGTCCAATGTAGACAGAATAGGGATCTTGACTTTACGTTGTCTAAATAGGCCCATCAGAAGGAACAGTGGGGTAATTATTCCCCAGTTCCTGTGCGTTTTAAGCGCCACTTGCATTATGAGATTTTAAAACAAAGCTGCCCTGTTCACTAATGGTTTGGCAGGTAACATGGCTAGCAACACTAGATGAACCAGATGATGGATCTGCCCCGTTTACTCTTTCTCATCCTATGAAGGGCCCTCTAAAATTTGTTGACCTGTGCCCGCCAAAACATCTCACATTCTGACGAACAACTGCCAGGATAGAAAAAGACTGTATCCTACTGTGCCTGTGAAGTCTGCGAAGTATGCTAACACACATTTGTGAATTCTTCTGGTTCTATTGTAGTATATTAACATTTGCTCTTTTTTGTCTGTGCCCATTTTATGTAATAGCTTTGTTTAAGAATTATGCAATAATTTCGTATCACCCTGGTCATACTATACTGTGGTGCATTTAATATTATGCCCTTTCATTAGAACATGCTTTCCTTTTATATGTTTCACTTAAAATGCCAATCTGTATTGCAGAAACAGAGAAGCACGCTTGGAGTTAGAGAATTGGGGAATGCGCCTTCAACCACAGCTCAATCTGACAGGCCGTGTTGTACCACCAGAGAAAATCATGTTGCAAGACCATATAGTAAGGGCAAAACTTGTTTCATTGTACGTATACTTTGCGTATTCAAGGAAATGTTGCAGGGTACTAAAGGAAAAACACATATATTGTAAATATTCAAGAATTTCGTGATTAGTAGGCGTTTGCACTGGCACTTACTTGAACAAAGTTGAAAAGGTAGCCCCCTTACAGAAAAAGTCTCCCCTTTAAAGAATGTTAAATGGTAGGGGCTTCCCATGCATGCATTTTTTGAAGTTGACAAAAGTTATATTTCTTGGTTGCTTCCCGGAGTTTATTAAAAACAGTGTGAAACTAACTGATGTTTCTCTTTGCAGAACACCAAATTACATGTGTGATGCTCATACATATATATTTTTGTTTGAAGTGTTGTAGAGTAACAGTATTAGTCCATGAAAATATCTCTGTTTTTAGTTCTAATTTAACAGAATTGGCTGACATAGTGTAGGCTAGTTCTTTGGTTCTTTTAAGGATATAGAAAGAGCTATTAAAAGCTAAACCTTGCAAATAGAGCTCCCATCTCATAGGCATGTAGGTTTATTATAACTGTGCCCCTGTCTAAGGACTTGAGTAGGTAATTTAGGCCTTCAAGGGCAGGGTACTTGGGCGACTGACCCTTTCTCCATCAGCCCCATAGAGGCCTGCTCAATTGCAAGATTATCACCACTGTGGCAGGGAATTTTAAAGTGCTGCCCCATCAGAATTTTTGGTAAAAATACAACGGCTACCACCGGAGGTAAAACAAAAAATAAATGTCCCTCAATTTTCACTCCATGCCTGGAACACATTTTGTATTTTTTCTGTAATTGACCACCCTGCTTTGCATGGTGGTGGCAAATAGAAAGCAACGTTGAGATACATGCCCTAATTATGGCAGCCGTTCAAACACAGTTTGCCTGCTCTTTGATGGAGCCCATCCAGCACAGGGTGTCCGATGTCAGTCATTCTGAGGCTCTATAATGCTGAAGTTAGTTTTTTGTTTATGCGGAGGCTCATGTTAGCTTCTTACTCAGGCTGCATCATATCCACCAGTGGCATTTTAAATAAAACATATTCCATTTACTGAAACGGAAATATTTCAAGCAACTCCACTTAATTAGGTTTTGCATTGTCGTACCATGAATATAAAAAAAAGACTCGAGCCATACCACTGTAAGATTTAGCTAGAACTAAGCAAAATTTCAAACAAACATAAGCCAGCAGTGCCATACTCAATATTCAGATGGATCCTAAATGGAGCATCCCGCTACACTACCTGTAAGTTAATTGTTCGAGCCGAATTAGTAATTATATTAATCCTATAGGATATCATATTGGCTCATAAATATTTGTGTTGTTTTTTGTACACACGTTTTAGCCTGAGCCAAGCTACATTTACATCAAACCATGTCAATTGTGCCACCCTCCAAAAACTGCGTTTCTGTTGAGTTGCAGACGAATAAATAGCCATCCTTTCTATTGGTAAGATCAACTTGACTCACCAGTATTTACATTGATTCTTATAAATGGAACAATCCTCTACGCTGCCTGTATGTAAATAGTCTGAGCTGAGCAAAATGTGGCACAAGTGGTGCCAAACCAGTCATCTTTATCCCAATGCTTTCCTATTTACAATTGCATTCCTAAGCACTCTCATACTGTCCTTAATAAACAATACCTTTGATCAACACATTTGAAGCCTGCAAGAACCACCCGAGGCAAATCCTGGCATGGTTCCTCTAACATTAAAATGCTCTGCGTCTAAATAAAATGGACCATTATACGCATGAGAACAACCAGACCTACTTCATGGCGGACTTTTCCTATGAAAACATCTCCAAGGGGAAAGGATTTCTGGAACTCGAGCCTAGATGTGGGAAGAAACATACCAAGCACGGTCTGCTGCAGTCAAGACCATGATAGTCATAATCATTGGCCATACAGAGAAATATGATAAACCTGGCGACCTAGAGAAATTCCAGGAGGAAATCGCTGCTGCTGGATAGTACCAGGAAGAGAAAGTTTGAACATGGAGAATAAGAGGAAAGGCGACCCCTTGAGACAGTCACACTGAGGTATACATGGCAGCAAATAGACAATTGAACTTCTGCGTGGGACAAATTACAATCACCCATTTAACCTGGAGATACAATGTAGATGTGAAGGATGGGAGTAAGAAAGGAATCCCCCTCCAATCACTTGTGTCTCTGAGACAAGGAGCCTGTAGTAGGCAGAAGACATGGCAAAGAACTTGAGTGGTCTCAAGAAGAGCTGGGGACAACATGTCTCTGGTGAGACACTTACTCTGACATGTGTATCTATGCCTGCATTGGACAAAGACATGATCGGTAAGGCTTGGAGAGGTGAAATTTTGACTACCCTGTCTGTGCACTGTGAAACACCCAAATCATGCTTACTCACAGTGAATATGGCCCCCTGTTGAGCTATACTGAACACCAGTTGTTCCAGTGTAAATCTGTGCTACAGGGGAGTTGAGGAGGACTATGGTGTAACAGGTCCGATTAGGCCACATGGGACCCTTTGCAAAGCCCAACTGCCCCAATACATTGCCTTGCTTATTTCACTTTTGTGTGTTGTTCTAAGGACATTGTTGCTTCTGATTATAATGTTACATTTGTGGCACTGGCTCTTGGGCATTGATGGTTTTGTCAGCACCAATAGCCCCTCACGGATAGCTTGTTTTGGGGCCAATATTTGCTTTACTTAATCACAGTAGTAGTTAGGGGAGGTTGTTAGATTTCAGTATCCTCATCTCTCTTATTACAGACCAATTGCCATACAAGGGATAAAGGAGCAAGGTTATTGGGATAAATTAAAATTTTCTCACATACAGGACTGTCCTCCAACACAACTCCTCTACAAGTCTGAATCAAGTGGCGCTACTGTGCATAACAGGAGGGTGTTGCTATGACATATACCACTCACTTGCACACAAAACAACTGTCCAACATCAGCCAAAATGATTCTGACATTGCCATGAGTGTGATTAATACAGGAACGGCGCACAAATACATATGCTACTTAAATGGAGCCTATCGGTTATAGAGGACTTCTCTGACAACAGCTACCTGCAGACATTTATATGGTGATGCAACGGTAGTTAGCAGTAGTCTCATAAACATTAATGGCCTAACTCATTGCACAAAACTGAAGAAAATGCTTTTTTTCCTTGGCAACAAGAGACCAGACACAGCGCTGTTGCAAGAAACACATCTCACAGAGTCAGAATGTGAAAAGTTATGGTGAGACTGGGTGGGCAGGGTTTTCTACTCAGGTCCCATTGCACCCAACCGCTGCCTCTAACCATCAGAAAAAAGAAGTTTCAATATTGCTTCATAAAAAAATTGCCATATAAACAACACCACACATGGGTGGATGAAGGGGGAAGCTATATACTTGTTAAGTTAAGTGACTAGACTAGTTGTGGGGGTAGGGGGGTGCATGGATGCTGGATACAGATCTAGGACATATTGAATGAGGAACTCGGCTAATCACTTGATTTTACGGCCAGGACAGAAGTTTTACATGATACTTAGGAGTTCCCATCACTCCAGTCCCATCTGAAAAGATGGATATTAACAGCCTTGGTTTCAGTGTATGTATATTAAGATACTAGAAAATAACCACAATACAGACACACAGAAAATGACTAGAAGATAGGTTTGAAATGCACCATATGAAAAGCTGATAAATAAAATTAAAGACACACTCCCAATTTGAGGCAGGGTGGGTACAATTTCTAAATGTGTAGTAAAGAGGTTGTGGAATATGGCATGGTGATGTACAATGCACAATCCATCCTGCTTCTTCCCTCTCCTTCCCTGCATCCCTCTTGAGACGGGAAAACAAAAGCATTAGAGGCATAATTGTATAGGAGGGTGGTGTGTAGTCCAGTGTACCCTTTTCATTTTATTGGGGTTTTAAGATTTGATGGTTGAGGGACAGGATGAAGTCTGGTTTGATCAGGGACTCTCAATCCATGTGTCAAGGGGATGTGGTGGAAAGTTTGCCTTGCTTGTATGCCCATTTTGGACCATTTGTAAGCTCTATTCTTGAGGCAATGGTCCTTTTGGTTCTTTCGAAGGGATTAACTAGGAAATTAGGTAACAATCAGTCATCATTAATTTACAGTGTAGCCAATTCGGCCTCACAATTAAGAATCAAATCGGAAATAAAGTTAAAAGGTTTTATTACAAATTAAGACTCAGGTTAATGTAGACAAATCTCAAAAACATACTTTAAAGATACACAATAACTATAGGGTAACCAAACCTCCTGAAGACATTTAGGTGTATTAACTTGAGGGAAATGAGGAATTCAGTAACCACAATACAGAAAATCAGGAATAATATTTGGTGCTCAGAGAAAAGCTTTTGGTCTTCTCTCCTATACATGGCTGCAATCTAAGGACATCTACCTCAAATAATCTATAAAGGGGAGTGAAACCCCTGGTTGTTATGCTGGGGTATTTAATACTATCTCTTTGCAGGAAGTACTCGGATTTGCATAGTCTGGTGTATTTACAATGGACATTGCAGAATTTGGCAGGTTTAAATGTATTCCTGTCCTAGCAGTTCTACAGTCATCTTTTGGAATAGTGTTTGTTCTTGATACGCAAAGTGGTGGTGATCACAGAGGAAACCTCACATTGGGGGAAAATCCCAACTGACTTTGTTGTCTGGTCTGTGTTTACATTTGGACTGAAGGAAGTCTTCTTATTGCCATGTTCCCTGAATTGTGATTATGTAGGATACTCCTTTCTTCAGGAACACCCAGTGTATGTGTGTTATTCTCTGTCACTCCCAGTCCATATGGTGGAACTGCCCTGGCGATCAAGTGGAGGGGCCAACGTTAAGACCGTGGCTAATGTGCCACGGTCATAATACAGTGGCAGAACACAGCCAGCCTGTTGGCGGTGTTACCGCCTGCCGCCAGGGTCGTAATGACCCCCTAAGTGACAATAATACCCAGCCACAAAATAAGAAACAAAGCAGAAAAGAAAGAAAGAAGCGAAAAGGGAGACATGAAAAAATAGTGCTGCAGTCTAGAAGATATCAGTGTGAGCATGGAGGGAACCAAAAGCTGCAAAGCTGAGCTGATACAGCCGGTCTGTGTTTAGTGAAAGGGACAGTACCCGTCACATCCAAAACAAAGACACGATGCCCACATTTCAAACTAAATTAATCAATGACATCCGTCTAATGACCAGACAAGAAAATTGATACATATTAAATAGGTACCTCAGTGGCGGTCAGTGCAACTGAAAATCCTTTTGGTTCACAATGTGATAAAGGTACTTATAAAATGAGGCCATAGAACATAGATAATATATTAGCATCATTTATGGAAAAGTTGGATAGTAAGCTAGAATGAAGACTCCCTACATTTGAACTACTTGTTTAACATAAAGACATAAGGCCTTTTTTCCAGTGCTCAGTGTTCCTATATTGATTCAATTTGATTATAACCCTTTGTGGGGTCACAACACGTGTGACACCCTATAAGTAGTGGTGTGTAGGACACTGTCAGAGGAATCCACACTACACAGCCATTAAAAAACTATCATTACAACTTAGTACTACCCCAAGTCAATTTAATGTATTGGAAATGTGCGATCAATTTAGGCCACAACTATCTTAATGTTTTTCTGCGGTATGAGAAGAGGTAGGTTCATGGGAGGGTTTAGGAGTACTGGAGGAAGTAGGACTGGTAGTTTTAGAAACGGGTGGTTTAGCTGTATAGAAAGAGCTGGGTCTGGGTGGTTTGGTGATGGAGAAGGTTTGGGGACATCTGCGTTAGGTTCAATTGATGTTATGTTTTCTGTTAGGGTGGATTTGTGTAAGTCTGTTTCTTGCATTTGTGTGCGGGCATGTGAGTGTTTTGAGTGTTGAGAGAGAGATAAGAGTGTGTGTGTGTGTTGTACTTTGTTAATGTGCCTTGTGTGTTGGGAATAGTAGGGTCAGGACTTTAGTTAGAGGAAGGAATAGGAATGGGCAAGGAAGGAAAGAAGGGTAGAAGCAGGGATGGGTGGAGGTGTGGGAGAAGCACTGATGTCACAATCCTATCTGTAGGGCAGATAGAATGCCATCCAGAGCACTTATCACTTTGCTAAGTTGTTGACCAACACTGTAGATGTTATTCAGCAGTTCAAGCTGTCCAACAGGGAGGCTTCTTCTGAAACCAGGGCCGCTGGCATGTGGACATGGGGAGATGTGCCAGGGACAGACAGCATAAATGCCAACAGACCAGATTCAGGCAGAAAGCTCACAATTTTAGAAGTCAAAAATGGCTTTATCTTAACTGTCTCCCACCTAAAATCACCTCTGTAACAATTTAAATGAGTGGGGAATAATGTATTCTCTCGACTTAGTTTTCAAAAGTCTCCCACTTTCTTGTGTTAAATGTTTGGCATGTATGAAACAGAGACCCCAGCCAATCTAGGTGCTGAGTGGTGGGTCTTGGGTGACTTAACATTTGGGGCTGTTTACTGGATTTGTAGCCATTTCTGGTCAGAAGGACTGATTGCCAGTCAGTTGAACTACCAGGGCAGAGAGCACACATCCATAGGTGCCAAGTTTCACAGGTTCATGTGTAATGCAGTTCAACAGTCCATTTTTTTTTTTTGCATTCTAGGACCTGTAGGCCTACCTCATAATGAAATAAAGAAGATTACAATTCCCAGAATCCAGAGAAAAAGGCTTATGCTGGGGCAGCACATCATAAATGGACCTGGGAAACATGGCAGTGCTGAACTTACTATCCCAAGCCCGATAAATCTGATCATTATCAAAGATAGGCAATGACCTAAACTTGTTCCCACGGTTAACATTTTTCAAAGGGACATATCATTTGTTTTATCGAGGGCCTGCCTGAAAATAAAGTTGTCCAAGTTAACATTGCCTTTTTCCTCAACTTGGCGACAAATCATACGATTGCAGGCTTTGAAGCTACTGCTAACTGGTGGCACTTTAAAAGCCCTTAAAGTGATACACAAATGCTGAGCCCCTGTTCGTTATACATGCTGACTCACACATATGTGTTTATGAGGTCTTAACTAATTCAATTAATATCCACAAAAACTAGGTATAATGAAAATTCTGTTTATTAAATTATTTGTCTCTGAAGCAATCTTTGAAGTTTCAGGCCAACACATGTTTCACGACAAACGTCACTTCATCAGGACCAGGAATTAATCATGAAATCTTAATTGTAGTGAAAACGTAAAACACAAAGCTAATTTTAGATATTTTTCACAAAAACACAATCTTGATGAAATATTTAATAAATTAACATAAGTTCTTGCAGGAGAAAATTTAGAAGAGAATCCACGAAACAATGTGCGAAAATGATTCACTCTAAGATAACACTGTGGTTAGCATGCCACGTTATCTTAGAGTGATTTCACTACAAATAAGCTGAATTACTTGAGATGTCAAAAACACGTCTTGTTTTTGTCCTCTAGTTGCGGGATTTGAGGGTTTGACCGCTTCAAAACTTTTGAGGTTGCGATGCCTGAACATTACTTTTAACCTCTGTATCCCTCTCTTTCTCTTTGTACATGCTGACTCATATTTCCATATATCGACAAAGATTTAAATCTATTAAGTTTTTTTTGCAGAAGCTTTCTTTACTCTGTCATTGTTGCCTCCCATTTTAGTGCCAGCCTATGTCAGCGGCAGATTGGTCCAAAGAAACACGTGGCTCAAGGGTTATTGGTGTGCAGCCCTTGGAGAGGTGGTTGATGGTGTTCGGAAACAGAAATGGAGATATAGCTGAGAAGTTTCTGAACTGCTTGAAAAGAGCTGGATCTGGGATGGGATTTAACATTGAGTACCCAAAAATGTGAGTAGACAGGAGTCGGTACTCCGTCCCTGGTTTGCTTTTATCTGCTTGTCTAAAAGATTCACATACATAATTTTAAGGAGTTTTCAATTGTTTTTGTGTAGCAAACCCTTTGCATAATGGCTGCTTCATAGCGCTTGGGAAGAAATAAAAGTATGGTGACAGATCGGGGCTGCAAAACATGAGAAAGATGATCATCCACAAATTAAGTGCCATACTAAAGAGGCAGAGATTTGTGTGGATGCCAGATTGGCAATCACTTTCAGAGCTCTCTGGTATTTAGCGCTGTACTTTAAGGCAAAAAGGTAATGGAAGCATGGTGCCTGTAACTTCCTATACCCAATATGTTTGTGCCTCACAAGTTGAATTGTGGATCTAGTTTGGATAACCAGGTTTCGGATCTGGAAGACAAAATAACCACTGTTAGTGAAGTAGACAGGCTTCAACCGTGCAGGGCCTTGTGTACTGCCTCTTACTTTGATTGCAACGCTTTGAAGTAAAATCGGTGCAGGTGAGTTCTAGTCGTGTTCCAGGCTCTGTATGTAATGCAGTGCATGGTTTATGCTTGTTAGGATGATGGGAAATGATAGTATGGATAACTTACAACTTCTGTCAGGAGTAGCCGAGGCCAGATCCTGCAGAGGATGTGCAGGTAGTAAACAACATTTTTGAGATCCAGTTGGCGTGAGGTGTCAGAGGTGAGATGGAATTAAGAGTAATTTCCGGGTGGTGTACTTTGAGGGTGTGTTGGCAGAAGGCCGAGAAGAAAGTCCAATTAAAAGAAAATGATACTGACTTAGATTCTTCAGCTGCCAACATCAAGACTTTTGTGCTTAAAACATTGATACGGAGCCAATTCTTGTACATTTAGGACAAAAGAGAGTGTATGAATTATGAACTATTTCCAAGCTTCTTGGATACCCTGTGCTATCCACTTCTGCTCAGTGCATTTAGTAGATAGATCCACACTTGTTGAAGAGTTTGTGTGTATTGTGCATGTATTATGCATTTGCTGCACTGCCTGTTCTTTTGTGTGGATATATTGCTGGCTCTTCTATCCACAGGTGGGGCAGCAGCAGAAATGATTCTACTGAAGACAGTATTCGCCTGTACTTGCAACCACGCTGCCTTAAAATAGCAATTAAGGAGCTGGTCCTTGAATTAATTCATTCCTGCAATAGAGAGGAAGGGCTCCTCAGAACTGGAAATAACTTACTTCATTAGAATCAGAAACATTTGCAGAGCACACCCGTTAATGCTTTGTCCAGTTAAAAAATGTTGTTGTTTAACTGTTCCCCATCTACCCAGTTCAGAGTTTTGATCATTGGCCCAGCTAGTTCCATGCAAACACGGTGGGCACTTCCCTTCCCCCACAGTGCTTTGTCTCGTATTTTAGGTGTACAGCGACTTTTCAGTTTTTCCGTTTGGAAGTTTGAGTTGAGTGAAAGTTCACTTTTTTAACAGGCTCGGGCTTTCTGGCCAGATCATTCATCTACCACACATGATGCATACCTTTGTTGTTTGAATCTTTTTAGCACTTGAATGTCAGTATATAGCAGTCCTTTCATCAGTTTCATCCTTTATTGGATCCTCTGAAATGTGTGCTGTGTAACAGTGGGTGGGAAGGATCATGTGTGGGGCGAAGTTTATAAGTATCGTCAAACTGTCTCTTTAATATTTTATTAGACTAAAAGCCCTATTTGGGGGAGGGGCGGTAACAAAATATGTACCAGAATAAATAGATTGTCCTGTCATGTATCCTATTGCTTTCCCAGCCTCATATATTGGGAAAAGTGGACTTGCTTGTGGTAGAAACACTGCCCACTCTTCCAATCCCCTTGTACTAGACCCGACAGCAGTGAAATTCACATCTGAAGGCGGCCCAATCCTCTGACGCCATTTCCACCTGTCTGGGAGGGCAATATAATCCCATGGTGATCCCAAGCAGAAAAAGGTCTGAAATGTTTCCTATCTACTGAGTGTGTGAACAGCCCCTGTTAGCAGAGCTGCCGAGCACAGTCACTGACTAGCAGCCTTGTGGCAGCAGGCTGTCGGCAGCGTGAGAGGAGCGTGTGAGGAGCGGCCTTGTAACGGAAGAGGATCTGCTGGGTGCGCTCAGTGTATGAGCGGCAGCCCAGCAGCAGAAGAGCCATGGGATCTGCTTGCTTTGTTTTTTTTATTCTTTTGACAGGCTGAAGTGACTGGCTAGTCAGTAAGAAATGTGGCTGTAGATGCAATAAACAGGCATAAGCGCCTGATAGGGAGGGGAGGGATTGGCAGGCAACAGCGTTACTTTGTGTCTGCAGAATGGAAACAATAAAGCACAGAAATGTAAATAACCATAAAATGCAATAGGCTGTGGTGGGAGACCCATAGTGCCAAAGGGGTACTCCCAAACAAGCTAATTGCTGAAGGGCGCTGGCCCAGAGGTCGATTTTCTCCGTATTAGTGTCATAAAGCACAAACCTGGTACTTAAGATCCAGCAGGAGCAAAGCACTCTTCCTTCTTCCGCCTCCTCCACCAATGACCATATGCACAAGAATATGAGGGCCAGTGGTAAACACGTGGAAGGGGAATGGTATAAGACAGTCGTTCCCAACCTGTGGTCCGGGGACCCCTGAGGGTCCGCAAAGCCTACTCAGGGGGTCCGCGACTGCTTAGGAAATTAAATAATATTAACATTTCAGGTCCCCAGCTTTCAGTAATGACTCAGTGGGGGGGTCCCCAGATTCCACTAATGATAAAGTGGGGGTCCACAGAAGTCAAAAGGTTGGGAACCACTGGTCTAAGAGGAAGCAGATATACTGGACTTCACCACTCTGAGCTTCACCTCTGCTGGGCTCTGAGGTCTGCAGAGCCTAGAGGGTTGTCTAAAGTCAACAAGTGATATCTCTAGTAACTGGGTATAACAGTCCTGCATTTAACTGCAAAAGTGAATCGATATCCCTCAGTGATATCTCTGTTTAACCAACACTGATGTAGAATTTTCTATTTCTGAATCTAAACATACAAGATACAACTTTCTTAAAATATATATTCATGAACCATTCTGTCGGTGCATAGGATAACTACCTAAAGTTTCCTTGCTACACACACACTGTGGAATTTGAGTTACAGTTTCTATTGTACCCTTGTGCTACGGCAACTTAATTAACATGCATCAAACATACTTTTGACTGAGGAATCCTTCCTTTTCTTCACAGGATAGCTTTACATGTAACTAACCCTACAGACTTCCAGCAAACTTCAGGTTCAACATTCAAAATAGTTCATTTGTATTCATAACATGACTCCACTTTTAAAATAATTCTCTGTACTCCCGGTGTCCTTCAAAACAACTCCAAAATTAAACCATGGTTCTTGCAAATTAATCCTAAAGCAGTGTAGCAAAGCCCTGACTTTAGCAATATAGAATTGCTATTCCTTGCAAATTCACCATGGGCCGCGGTGAAAGTTATACCTGGAAAACCAAGAAGTCTGCTGTGTCTCCAAGCTACAGAGAGATTCATAGCCTGCTGGGAAATGAAGTTTGTCATTAAAGCGCACCCACGTAGTGTGTACCCTGTGCATGCAAAGTCTCTCTTAAGACAATGTACACGGACTAGGAGAGAGGTCCTCTCTCCACTGTGACACTGTGCAAGGACAACCAGCCTTTACTTCCTTGCAATGGACTTACCGAGAGTAGGTTTGGAGTATTCTTTGTCTGCACTTTCCGAGTCATAACTGGTAAGCCAGGCCTCTAGCCAGACGTATGATAATTAGTAATGGTTCCTTCCTGCCAAATACCTCAGTCTCAGAAAGACAGTTAACTTGAACATACCTGGGTGTTTTCAGGGAGGGCATGCATGTTTTCCCAGTCCTTCTGTAAAGGTTTCCCAAAAAGCCCAGAGCTCTTCCACAGATTTTTGTAGCAAAAGTATCTTGAAGAAAAGCCATCCCTAGCACTGGTTACCCATCCTCTGGTTTGCATAATTCATTTGTAGGAATCTTTCAACAGCTCTCTTTTTGGTGGAATCTTCTAACCGCAGATTCCTCACCTTTAGAATACCTCCAGGCTGTATCCAGAGGTTTTTCAGCACAGCCCCTGCTTGCCAGTACGTGGCATTGTGCGGCTCCGCATCAACTCTTCTCCTCCCCAGAAGCGATGGCTGGAACATCATATAGGTGCTACCCAAGCTCTGTGACATAAGTTCCTTTCTTTCTGTGCCATCGTACTTAGATCTGGCGCTAGCTCCTACCCTTTTCTCATCTATTGAGTTTTTTTTTTTCAAATTTCTTTTTCCAGCTTGCAAGGCAACATATCCGCTCCCAAAACTACAATGGTTAAACCACCTATGATCATTTGCAAACGGATGTCTGTGACAGAGTCCAACAAGATGTCTCTCTGGTGTTTGGGTTTATGGCACAACTCCAAGTTGTATGAGGAGTGTGCCCTAAAGCACCCTACAGCGACTCAGGGATGTGAAGCCAAGCTGCATTTCACCAAACACCACAGGAAGGTATATGAGGCCTACTCCCACTCAAAGTCAAGGACTCGGATGCTTTTCCTCTCTCAGTATTGATCCCACAACAGGGCTCTGTCATGGTCTAGGTCTTCAGGTAAGTCCAGCTCTTAAGGGAAGCACAAGAAGTCCACGCTGGACTTGCCACAGCCTCGCCACTCTCTTTTCAACAGGCACAATTGGGGCACAACTGTGACATTTTTTCAAAACATTGAAGTGCTGTTATGTATAGTGAAGATGCATGATATTGGGATGTGTATTTAAAATGTCACAACTGGTCTTGTACTTCTGATTACACTGAAACAAAATGTTTTATTTTAACAGATGAGTGAGTGCATGCCTTCCAATATGAGTTAGAGGCATTAAGGAATCGATTGAAAGGCATAAATATGTCTTCATGTACTCCTGCTTTTTCAGATACTAGGCGAAAACCCTAAGTAAGCTGATGGTACAAGATGGTAGTAGGAGATACTTGTTTTGGTTGCATGGGTTAAGTGTTTGATACTGTCCCGCATTCACCTATAACCTAGAGCCTGAAATAACATAGGGCCAGATGTAGGTAGGCTTTTGCACCTCGCAAACGGCGAAAAATGCCGTTTGCGAGGTGCAAAAGCCCTCAAGCGATGCAGAAACACATTTTGCGAGTCGGAACCGACTCGCAAAATGTGTTTCCGACTCGCAAATAGGAAGGGGTGTTCCCTTCCTATTTGCGACTCGCACCGCGATTTAAGTTGATTTGTGACCGCGAAAGCGGTCGCAAATCAACTCGCAGTTACCATCCACTTGAAGTGGATGGTAACTCATTCGCAAAGGGGAAGGGGTCCCCACGGGACCCCTTCCCCTTTGTGAAGGCTCACAAAATTATTTTTTCAGAGCAGGCAGTGGTCCTATGGACCACTGCCTACTCTGAAAAAAAAACGAAACAAAAGGTTTCGGTATTTTTTTCTATTTGCAGCTCGTTTTCCTTTAAGGAAAACGGGCTGCAAAGAGAAAAAAAAAACTGCTTTATTTAAAAGCAGTCACGGACATGGAGGTCTGCTGTCTCCAGCAGGCCACCATCCCCGTGAGTGCCTAGACTCGCTATGGGGTCGCAAACTGCGACCCACCTCATAAATATTTATGAGGTGGGTCTTTGCGACCCCATAGCGAGTTGCAGAAGGTGTCTGAGACACCTTTCTGCATTCCAAATTGCGACTTGCAATTTGCGAGTCGCAGGGACTCGCAAATTGCAAATCGCAATTTGGAATCTTTCTTCATCTGGCCCATAGTTCTTATAATTATTGTGGGGCTTGGTTGCTTCTGAAGAAAGGTGGAAGACCTGTGGGTATTACCACCTGAAACATGTTGACCTTCGGGCTGGGAGCTCATTGATCCCACCTAGACCCCTTACCTTATGATTTTAACCATGTCAGGGCTGCCTACTACTATTAAATAGTCAATTTAGCAACCGTGGACATTTTTAATCCTCTTTTTTTATCTTTAAGTTCCCCTGTTTGAAACAACCTGCAGACTATTCTATCAAGTCCCCCCACCCTTTAAAAGAAGTGGAGTCGAGCCCACCCGGTATTAGGTATCTGTACCAGGTGAAGACTCGATGATGAAGCATGCGTCATTGTGGTTGATATTCCACAAAAATAACATGAGTTTTTCCCCTTATTTTGAATAATAAGAGGACAATCCCACTTTCGCTTCTTGGTCCAGGTGAGCGATTTGCTTGCCTGGATAAAGAAATAGTGACATACCTTTCTTTTTTATTTCAGGAGCAGTACCACGAACACCACTTCCAAGAGTCCAGGACCTTGACACCACTTGGAGGGTTAAGACTGGCTCAAGCAGAGGCCGGAAGCAGGTTAAAAAGCCTCAGAAGCTTGTTATGTCCCTGTATCTCACACAGGAGGTCAGCTAACTAGCTCTTGGAGTCACTAGGGTAGCCCAGAAGAAAACAGCAATGATGAAAATCGGGATGCATGTTGAAACTCTACACACTAGCCACTGATGCACCCATGTTTTCTTGGTTTACATGTACAGTAAATATCACTCAGCAGAACCTCACTGTACATTTTGGAAGGAGTGGTTCCCTAATGTATGCTTTTCCCTTCAAGTGGATTAGCTGCACTTTTTAGTTAATGCTATTTCAATGTTTAGGGTTCCATTTTTTGATTGACTTAACAGGTAAGGTTAACCCTGTTTTTTCCCCTTATTTTCCCTTCACTCTGTCATTTCTTCCAGGTGGTGCCCCTACAGTATTAATCCTGTATCTGAGCAGCAGCGGCTGGATGGCGATATTCGCCCCCGCTATGTTCCTATAACTTGAAGCAAGGAGGTTACTAGGGTCCAGTATAGGGCTTGGGCACTGGAACAAGCCTTGACAGTGTCTCTTCTGAAGGCACGAAGTTTCCTTCTGGGCAGACAGCGATTTATAAACATTGTGGGCTGTCCAGCACTCTAAGGAACAAATGACACAATTAGTCTGTAGGAGCTGGGGTCTCTCATGTGACCACGGGTGGGCATAGATTACGGTTTCCCGCTTTGACTGCTGCTGGACAGGAGGTGAGGTGAATTATGAGGTGAGATGTCTCTGCAGTGTGATGCAAGCTGGAGGTATGGAGCAGCTTGCCCAGGTAGTACTGGCTGGATGTGAAAGTGCGTGGTCTCTTGATCTCCAAGGCTGAAGGGTTGCAGTGGAAAGCAGAGCATCACAATCCAAGGGTGATTTTGCCCTCTCCCGGTATACGAGCATGAGGCCTGGCTACCGGCCTACAGAAGAAGAGAGCTGGTTTACAGTTCTCTTGCGTTCAAAGTCCCCCAAGAATGCCATGAAAAGCCCACAGACACCTGGTCTTGGGTGTTTGTAGACAGTTTATCCTCAGAAATACCAGCCAAGTCCCAGGAAAAAAGCACTGCTCATTCTAGAGGCCACTGAATTTAATTAGTGACAACCCCCATCGCTTGAGTGGAATGTCATCATGACTGTTAGGTGGACCAGTTCCTTCCTCCTTGTCCCTTTCCAGTTCTCATAAGGAGTGGTGTATTGCGATGGCGATTCATTCAAAAACAGTATATACTATCTGGGCAGCGGTGCCTTTTCTAGCATCTAAGACAAACTGGTATCACTCTAGTTTCCTATAGTCTCTTCCGCTTACCCATGCTGAAGATGTTGAAACCTTGTGCATGGTGAACCCTATGGTCCTGTCAAGCTGTCCGACGACAAACAGATGAGGATGCTTGACCTCCTCCACTGCCGACGCTAGTGGCTGGTGAGACTCCCACCACTGTTGGAAGCTTAGTAGCCTTTTATATGGGCAATTCATAGGTCAGTGCATGTATCCATCTTGTGTGCCTTATTTTGCTCTCTTGGCCGACTGTACTTGGTATCCTCAGGTGATAGTGCTCCTCCCCCGTTCACAGTAAAGCCCTTCCTGTGTCCCGGGTGCTTCAACCGAGCTGGAAGGTACCAGAGGGGCCAGGGATGGCTGACGGTAGCTTTTCTGCTACTTCAGGCCTGACTGTGGCGTTCATCTAGTTTGAGGGACCTGGATGGGCACTTTAAAATTGGCCCCAAAATGCATCCAGCATTTTGTGAGTAGAGGGGAACCATGAGTTCTGGAATTTGCAGAATCCAGTTCCTCTAACTCTTGGAGCCTACTCACATCCTTCCTCGATATTGGAAAAGAGGTGGAGACCATTAGAGCTGGGTGCATTCTGGCTCTACCCTCAAGCATTGACGTAGCAAGCCCTGATTGCCACCCTGTGGCCGTTCTGGAGCGGGAAGGCACTGGAGAGGGTAAGTGTATCATAAATTTGCACCCACCAGGACCAGAAGATGCAGAAAAGCTTCAGAAAAATGGAAATGGCTGAGGGAAAATGGGGCTCTCCCCTGAAGCTTAGTCTCCCTGTCTCAAGATGTCTCTTGAGGGGTACCCCCTCACTCTTTATACCTGCCAAGGGTGATACATTTGTTTATACAATTTTAAATGGGAGCTATGGTTGTTCCATAAATGTATGTTGAATTGTGCTATATTTTGTGTTCTTGCAGTAATTCACTGAATGATGTGCATTGTCTCCCTTTATGCAGTGTACAAGTTGAGGATCATCCCACGGGCTTCCTGCGAGCTATGCAGCAACATGTAAATCCAGATTTACAATTGGTATGTGCACAAAAAATATCACATCTCATTGAATAAACCCATACTTTTGGTTGCTATATTTTATGCACTAAGGGCCAGATGTAGCAAGGCATTAGCGCCTCGCAAACGGCGAAAAACGCCGTTTGCGAGGCGCTAATGCCCGCCCGCAATGCAGAAACGCATTTTGCGAGTCGGAACCGACTTGCAAAATGCGTTTCCGACTCGCAAATAGGAAGGGGTGTTCCCTTCCTATTTGCGACTCGAACCGCGATGTAAGTTGATTTGCGACTGCGAAAGCGGTCTCAAATCAACTCGCAGTTACCATCCACTTGAACTCATTCGCAAACGGACCACTGCCTACTCTGAAAAAAAAACGAAACAAAAGGTTTCGGGAATTTTTCTATGTGCAGCTCGTTTTCCTTTAAGGAAAACGGGCTGCAGATAGAAAAAAAAAACTGCTTTATTTAAAAGCAGTCACGGACATGGTGGTCTGCTGTCTCCAGCAGGCCACCATCCCCGTGAGTGCCCAGACTCGCTATGGGTTCGCAAACTGCGACCCACCTTATTAATATTAATGAGGTGGGTCTTTGCGACCCCATAGCGAGTCGCAGAAGGTGTCTGAGACACCGTCCTGCATAGCAAATTTCGAGTTGCAATTTGCGAGTCGCTCTGACTCGCAAATTGTAAGTCGCAATTTGCTGTCTACCTACATCTGGCCCTAAATTCCCACAAAGTCAGCTCTGATTAGAAACTCTTAAATGCTCATGGCCTAATTTACAAATAAATTGCTGTGGTTTTCTCTTGTAGTACGGCTAACTCTTAAATTCTGAATTACAGGAGTACTGAAGGAATGTCACACTTAGTCGTGTAACACTTTTTCTGAGAATCAAGGTCCCAGTTTCTCTGAGGCCACAGATCAGGGCACTGACCCTGTGTCCCGCTGGCATGTCTCTGTACTTAAACTTACTTTGTCATTGATGGGTGGTATGGGTAGTGGTAAAGCACACTATCGCACGAGGTTCATCCTGCCTCTGGATCTGTTTTCTTGTGATCTGTGCACTGGTTACTAGACAATAAACAAGTTCTACAAAGGAAGCAATTGTGTGTTTCCATTAACGTCAATTTACCAAAAGGCACATCGCACGCCTTTCACAGGCTCCTTGTCCTTACATTTCGTTGTCACACACGTGCTTTTACACCTATGCACACTCTGTCACGTAAACACACCCACCCACCCGCAAGCACGCACACAACATACATTTGAAAGCCTTTTTTTAAACATGCCACCTCTGAGTCCAGGGGTGCAAATACAGCCTTAAGGATCGCAAGAGGCACGCCAGGGGTCACAGCTGTGACCCCTGGCGACGCCTAAATGACCTCCATGTTTCTTGATTCATGGCAGGGAAACAAATCGCAGGCAGTATAGGTACCTACTGCTTTGTCCAAAAGTTCGATGTGGATTCGACTTTCTTTTTTCCTGCTTCCCACCTACGGCAGCCTCTTGCTCTGGTCTGATAGTGCCACCTGCTGGACACTGTTAGACGCACCTGCAGTTTTCTTTCACATCTTTTCTCATATCACTGTTGGTATTTTAACTAAGGCAGCGGACAAGGTAGCAGGTCTGTGGTGCTGTCAACTTGCACCTTGGTTTGCGGGCAGAAGGGAGCAGCGTCGTCATATTTTTAATATAGCCAAAAATGTCCTTTGAAAAAATAGAGATCTTAATATGGAATTCCTTATGCTCATATGTGTATACCTTCATATGTATGCATCTGTCTAGTAATAAATTAAATATCGTATTGTAAGGGTCCCATCCCCTGAATGCAGTGACCGGGTCACTGGTGTACCTAACACAGTAAGGGCGAGTTAGAATTGGATGCATTTTCGTGTTAACCCCCTTAGCAGTGCTGGATGCGGGAGTGGGATAACTTACAGGCAGCAGAGAAGGGCTTCTGATGACTGGCTGACTACCAGTATTTGCAAAATGCATAATATCCAGCTCAGGGTCTTGGTGCTGGTCTTCGTCTTAAAAGGCAGACTAGTCTTCAAATGTGTCTTCAAGTGTTTATTTAAGATTGTCATATAGGAAGGAAGGGATCCTTATGTTCCTTGTTAAAGAAGTCTAAATATTTGGGCCTGGGCTGAAAAAGATAGACCACCCAGTATAGACAATGCTAGCTTTCCTACGGGTTTAACCTCTATACCATGTGCTTGGCGCTTTACTTGCAGGGGCAGACAGTGAGGCTTGACGAGATGGAGAGAGTGATTTGCAGATGGGTGGAAGAGGTTAATTAACATTACTTGAAGCCACAATGGTTTAAAGGTACAAGAGAGTATGAGTCTAAAACCTCGAGGGGTTCGGGCGATCTATTACGCTGGAGTGCCTCTGAATAAGAGCCTGCTTCTGAAGCCAGGGCAGGGACCGAGGAGGAACCCAGGAGCTGTGCCACAGGTGAGTGTTAAGTCTAGTTTTAGGCACTGGTTTGCGATCACTTTCAATGGCCCAGCTCCTTTCCTGAGGACTAGCCCTGGCAGGTGACGCAGTGTTGAGGAACCAAAAGGAGAAAAGTACTAGGTCAAGACATCCTCCAGTAGGGTCACTAGCCCATTGTTTTAGAGGGTCAACTGTTATTCTCCTACCCTTGGTCGAGAGTGGTTCATCAGTAGCGAATTGCTACGTATCTGTCCCCTAAAGAGTGGCCAGGGTAGAATGTTTTCCTTGAAATGAACTGCCCTTCCTTCCTCTTGAGGAGGCCCGCATTTCCCTTAGCAGGTGGGTAAGCCCAGAGTCTGAGGTGTCACATAGACTAGGTGACAATATAGCCTAGGGATACCAGTGAGTTAACCTACATTATTGAGTTGAGGTGTCACCCTGACCCTACTAACCCGTACACATGCAGGGCATTTTTAATTCCATCTACCTCCATTAATAGATGCTATTCACCAGTCTGTAGCTCTAACATGTTTTTTTGCTGCAAAAGCAATGACATATAATACCAGTAATTGCATATTGCTCTATTATTTGGAAATGTAAATGAAGAAGGACAGTATGCACTGTTTTCATTATTCCCAGAAAATGAAACCTCAGAGTCCATTCTTGGAAAGATTACACATTTTTATTCATGTTGTACTTCATAGATACGGATTTCCAGCTAACACTTTTCAGTCTGACTACGTTAGCCATGGGGAATTCTAGGGCATTTCCTTCAGTACTTATAATGTCAAAGCATGCTGGTTATACAGTGTTCCATATAGGTAGCAGTATGTGCCTCAGTACCACATGTCGCTTTGGCTTGCTTAATGCTTTGTTTTGTCAATTTCTGGTAAGAAGACCTTCCCCAGTCTGGTTGCCTAACCTTTTACCAAAAGTGGAAGTTCACAAATAAAGAACCTCACTCTGAGTGGCCTCTTTACTCCAATATGACCGAGAACACTGCAAATGTGTTTTGTTAAACCCTGAGATTTCGGCTTCTGAAAGCAGCTGATATATGCTGGTGAACCATTGGGGGTAAATGAGGAATTACTTGAACAGAGGGACCTAGAATGACTAATTGTGCAGCAAATTCCTCCTGTAATCCCATTAACTCCATCTCCTGGGTTACTGACACTCCAGTATTATTAATAACTTCGGGTAGTGGTGAGTGTGGTCAGAATGGGGGGTAATTAAGGACACAATCCAATCAATTGAAAGTTCCTCTGTAATTATGGTTAACTAAAACTTTTGCATCAAGTGGGGGCCAAGAAATAGTGTGGGGCAGGGTGGTTTTCACAAAAGTGACATTCCCCATTTTAACTCCCCATAGGGTTCTTAGCTCCCTATAACAGATAAAACGGCTAAACGGAATTATACATGCAAATCAAACTTTACTCAAGGAAATGTCTTTGATTTGGTTTGGTGTAAATCACCTTAATAGTTTCTGAAAATTTAGAACCGTTCTGCGCATGAAGAGGTTTCATTTTAGATCTAACTGGTCCGTTAATTTGCAGATACACAAACCTACTGAAGATTCACAAATCTGATTAAAAAACATAAAGGCACACCTTTGTACGTGGGATGATTTTTGTTTGTTGTGAATCTGTCAGAGCTGTGGTTGGATGGTTGTTACAGAAAAATTTATTTTGCAGCTGTCATTACCCAACACAGTGTACCGAGCACCATGTTAGGAAAAAGAAAAACAAAAAGGGCCGGGGTTGACTTCCAGCTGACATTTGAACACAGACCTAGTGGTCATTCCGCCTTGCACATGACTAAAGGCCATTCACTGTAGTTGGAAGCCACCCACAGAGGGTTAGGCTCAGGGAACTTTTGGAGATGGCCTGTGATAAAAACAATCACTGATAAAATAAAAGTTTAAAATAAGGTTATGGTTGTCGTTAAAATATGTCAGACTCAGAAATTAACCTAAAAACCGCAGTTGTGGTTACAATTTAAAATAAAAAAAACACCGAAATTTGCACGCTATGGTTAGGAGCACAATCCATAACCCACACAACAACCATGCAAACCATAACTCACACACCAAATGCTATATTTATTGTTAGAAATGGGTTTCTGGTTGGCTAGGGTATACACCTAAGCCAGGCAAAACTCACCCACTCTAGTCAGGGCGAGGGAGTTACGCACCCAAGAAAACCCCTGCTCACCCTCTTGGTAGCTTGGCACGAGCAGTCAGGCCTATCCCAGAGGCAATGTGTAAGGCAATTGCACAACACACAACATATGATGCAATAAATACATCACAAAGGAAACACAACACCAAGTTATATAAAAATAAACTGTATTGTACAAAACATTGTTAGACCAAACGCCAACATGTCAGTAACATACCCTGCTGCACAAGCAGTTGTCAGAACATTACTCAGTTACTAGTACTCTGCAAAAGCCAGCAGTAGTCACATAAAACACATGGGTTACTGGTTGTCCTGCAACACAAGCAGTTGTCAGGTTGTCATCATTATCACCACAAATCACATGTCATAGTAAACACATTATAAGGCATGCCAAGACGTCATCATGAATAAAGAGTCAGAAGCATTTCCACATTACATGTGTCCTAGGACATTTACCATGTATGCCCATAAAAGGAACCCACACATGTACTACAAAACAATTCTTTATGGCATCTGTCATAAACACATCCGGTACAGTACCCCAATTAAGTATTGGAAACATACAAGCTTCCCTCCAATCTGGTTAGTACAACCTGCAACCGGGATCAGGTCCCTGAACGAGAGGAACAACGGTATGTGTACTACCGAGAGCTGAAATCACCATACAACACCTCCTCCAACAGGGCTACAGTGTCTCGGCACTGCTTTCATGTAGTTTGCGGTAGCTTCCCGGGAGGCTGGGCAGGTACGGGACCTCCGGCGAGGGATTTCTTCCTGTCCTGCCAGCCATACAATACTGCTGCTGAAAATACGTAGGGGGGCTTACCCTCAACGACCAAAACCCCATTCGACCGCCGTTGCTTCCACTGTGTGGGGGAGGGGGACAAGCTGAAAGGAAGGCAGCCCTTCTAGGTGGGAGGTGACCCCTCTCCTCACACAGGGCGCCACCTCTTAACAACCACCCTCAGCCAGGCGGGGCCTCAGTCAAGGCTTCCGTCCGGTGAGGCCTAAGAGGGTGTGCGGCTTCCCACTCATTTCCAGTTCTACAAAAGATGCGGCTAGGTGGGACGGGTCTCCTGGCTTGGGACCCTGCGTCACTCAGACTCAGGTCTCCAAGTCCTCTCGGGGGCTGGGACGCACCTCCCTGGCTGACCCGACTGTCCGCGTCTCCCTGGCCCCCTCAGGATTTTGTTGTATGACTCGGGCCGCGGCGGTGACTTGGCAATTGAAGGTGCCAGGTTGTGCCCCTAGTCCACCACAGAGAGTGTGCATCTCATCACGTCAAACACCTACTGACGTCGGCAGCTGTGCCTCCTCCTTCCTGGCCCCCACAGCACTGGGGGGGGGGGGGACAACTTAGCTCTCTCTCGATGGAGACATTGAAAGAAACAGAATGTAGCGCTCACCAAGCGCTATGTGCTCAAATAAAATACAGCGCTTCCCTCGACCAGGACTGGAAATGAAGTGCTCCTCTGACCTTCTGGCACAGGAGGAACACAGTGCTTCTGTGCTTTGGGAAAGACGGTGTAGGGGGTACACCACCCAGCGCCTGGAGACAACAAATGGGCCACAGGGAGGCAAGGCTCAAGCAAGCAGGCCAGCACAAAAGGTTGCATGCAGTGGCAGTTCCTCTTAGTGACCCAGCAGGTCACAGTACAGTACAACAGCAGCAGTCCAAAATTCCTCCAGCAGCATCCTGTGTTCAGTTCAGTAGTCATTAGTGTCTCTCCTAACATGGGGAAAACCCTCTGTACTTATACTCAGTTTTGCACCACTTTTACAAAAGGGGGAGAAGAGCTCCCTACCAGTCCTAACTGGTTCTAGGAGTGTCCCCTCTCTCCTCCAGCACAGGCGCCAGACATCAGCCTTTTTGTGTGAGGCCAGGGCACATCCTTTACAAATGCAGATGTGTCCTGCCTCTCCTTCTCTCAGCCCAGGAAGACCATTCAGTATGCAGATGCACCTCTGTGACCCCTCCACCCTCCCTGTGTACAGGCTGTCGGAAAAAGTATGCACAAAGCCAAGCTGTCACCTTGCCCCAGACGTGGATTGGAGTCAAGCTGCAAAACACCAGAGTCATAAGCATAGTGAAATGCCCAGTCTCTAAAAGTGGCATTTCTATAATGGTAATAAAAAATTCACCTGCATTAGTAAGCAGCATTTCTCACTACTGTTACAACCATACCAAACATGCCTATGCTACCCCTCATAGATCAGACAATGAGCAAGGCAGCACTCACAGCAGTGAGAAACTAAATAGGCTGTTTGTCACTACCGGGACAGGCCACACAATCTGGCACATGTCCTGCCTTTTACATACATAGCACCATGCCCATAGAACTAGCTAGGGCCTACCTTAGGGGTGACTTATATGTAGTAAAGTGGGAGTTCCAGGCCTGGCAAGTAAATTCAGGTGCCAGGCCCCTGTGGCAGTAAACTGTTCATGGAGGCCCTGCACTAGCAGGCCTGAGACAGGTTTGAAAGGCTACTTCTGTGGGTGGCGCAAACAGCGCTGCAGGCCCACTAGTAGCATTTAATTTATGGGCCCTGGGTATAGAGATACCTCTGTACAAGGGACTTACAGGTAAATTAAATGCTCCAATTAGGTGTACGCCAATCATACCTAACTTTAGAAGGGAGGGCACCTACCTGCACTTTAGCACTGATCAGCAATGATGAAGTGCCCTGAGTCCTACAGCCAACAACAAGAGGACGGAAAAATAGGAGGAGTAAGGCAAAAGGTTTGGGGATTACCCTGTAAAAAGGGCCAGATCCAACAGTTATGACTTCACACAATTCGTACCATTGAATTACATCTAAAAGTGTGATGCAATTAAACAGTAACACATAATCAAACCAATTAACAATACTACATTAATAGATGTCTCTCTCAAAGCAGCAAGGGTAATGTGATATGTAATCCCATAATCTTCAAGATGATCTATAACAACGTTAATTGCACCAGTTTTGGTAAATTAACCTTATGGGTATTGCATTTGGTGTGTGACTTACGGTTTCATGGCTGCTGTGCTAGTTCTGGATTGTTGTGATTGTGCTTCTAAGCATACTTAAGCAAATTTCAGTTATTTTGTAGCTTTAGTTTGTAACCATAACTGCACTTTAGCTGTTTATTAGGCAAGTATACATACATCTGCTACTGTTCCATGGGAGTGACAGAGTCCATTGAACCAGGACACATACTTCATAATCCATCCCTGGCAGATGAACTGAGTATCTTTTAAGGGAACTTGTCATTCACGCCTTAGTAAATACCTGTATTTAGTTTTCTTTGTATCTGAGTGTGACTATTATTGGCATCTCCTTAAACCATATTTTTTTATTTCTTTACAGGTGTTCTGTATCCTACCATCAAATCAGAAAGATTGCTATGATGCCATTAAAAAGTATTTAAGCCTTGACAGCCCTGTCCCAAGTCAGTGTGTTGTGAGCAGAACCTTGAACAAGCAACAGATGATGATGAGCGTTGCTACCAAAGTAGTCATGCAGATGATGGTCAAAATAGGAGGGGAGCTGTGGGCAGTGGAGATACCTGTGCGTACTTCAGACAAAGAAAGATATTTGCTTTTTTTATTCTACAGGCTGGGGAGAGAGAGAGGAAATTTAATTATTATATTGAATGGTGTCAGTGTATGTTTGTGTCTGTATTTACACACACACACACATGGTATGCTACTTCTTGTACAGTCCGCTGTGTGTCCGGCCTTGTCCCCTCTTAGTTTTGCCTTGAGCTGCCAATCTTAAGTTCCTTACATTCCCATTATTGCAGTGCCTTGTTTGTAGTTCTTATCGCTTATTTTCGGCATGTCTCAATGCTTCATGTTGGGATTTTTCTAGTTTTTACTTTTAAGCCCCTCTGCTCCACTGTACATAGAAACGTCAAAAAGGGAAATTTCCTTCCAAAATATATCTGTTTTTGGTTATCTTTATCTGTTTTGTTGTATATATGTCCTAATCCAACAGCTTTGCTGGCAAGGTCTCAGTGCATTCCTATGCATCTTTGGTTATATACATGCCATGCCAGTGAAGTAAACATGCAGGTCAGTGATAAATGCTGAAATACTAAAATGAATACTAAAGGCCAAGCCTGCAGCTGAGTTCTTGACTGTCCACTGATGGTGGAACCCCCTAAATGAAAAATATCATTATGGATTCTCACCATTTTTCATGATTGCTTACAGGGGCAGAATGACCCCTGGCAGTATTCTTGTATTTCTTCGAATGATATACCAAAAAGAATGCTGAGCCTTTCACCAACAGCCCTGTTCTTCAATCATTTTGAGAAACTTTTCAACAACAGTGGACTCCTTCCCAAGTGGGAGATCTTAAAATGAGGCCTCCCCATTTTGTACGCTTGGTTCCAGAATGAGAACAATAATGAAACACTTTCTCAGTATCTCAAGTATTATAGAATACTGGAGGGTTGAACCAGTGTATAACAAAAAATACTTTGTGGTCGTCTATTATTAAATTTATTATTGTCTTCTATGTGTAAAATTAAGACTTCCAGGGAAATTTCAAGACTAATTTATTATGATCAACAATGCCTTGCCTAAACCTAGAGCCTATTATAGATGTGGTTTTTTTTCATAAGACAAATCCTTATTTCCTAACTGTGTGTGTTGTCGAATGACAAAATACAGGACAAGGATACTGGAGTTGCACTGGTGTAGGAGAGATATAATACTCTTCAAGTCCCTACAGGTAACAGAACCAGATTGAAGGAGCCTTGTCAGACCCTGTTCTGGGGGGAAGGTTGAGCAGGAATGAGGACAGGGGGTTCGGAGCAAGCAGTAGTCCAACAATAATACTTCACCGTGGTCAGCCTGGTAGAATTGTACTGCAGGACTTGCATCCAGGCACCTGAACATGACTCTAATGGAAATAGACCTTTAGCCAGGATTTTGCTAAGCATGCGTTTGCTTACCTTGTGCATCGGTCTAGAATCTCTTCAGCTTCCCTTACTGGGATGATTGCCTGGGGAAGGCTTTGTAAATGGAGCTAACTGTTTCTGATGTGAGTTTAACCCTCAGGTGTATATTCAGTCTTAGCTTCACTGTAAACTATTCACTATTCTTTTTCATACCTTCAAGAAGGATTCAGTCCATCTGGGCCATTCTAGAGTCAAGATTTGCAAAGGCTTTTGTTTCCCAGTCACAAATTGGAATTCCATTGCAAGCAGTACCAGCTTTTCAAGTTTTGAACCACAGCTGAGTCCGTACAAGCTCCTTGGTTGGCAACCTTGTTTCAGGACTGTGAGTGACAGGGCACAGGGACTGGATCCATGTTCTCAATTAAACATTTTCCATTTTTTACAGAAAATGTCACTAAAAAGGAAGACAGAGGAAGTTGCTATTACTTTCGTTAGGCGTACTCTGAATGGTATATAGTGGTAAAAGCCTCTTGAAAGATGAACTAAGTGATAGTCCAGGGGCTAGTAATTCGTGCTAGTGAGGGGGTCGTGGAACTTGCCTGATGCTTTCCCTCTACCACCTGAAGCACAGAATCCTACTAGGGACCACCTCTTTCAAAAGCGGAATGTTAAAAAATAAATACATGTAAAGCACTGAATTTTATTTGGATTCCACTCCTGCCACATTGAGCTTCTTTTGAGGCCCATGAAAAACAGGTTTCTCTGTGACACAGTTTCTTGGTAGTCAGAGGAAATATAACATACGGAGTTTGTTTTGCTGGGTTTCAAAATTGGGGCTTGCAGGTCTCGTGTTAGCAGTAAGTGCTAAGCTCGCTAAGCCATCCAGCTAGTAACTCTCCTGTAGCTACAAGTAACTCTTATGGGCATGCCAGAATAGAGCACACAGTCTTCACAAATGAAGAGCCAGACCGAACGCTCGAGGACTGTTGCTCAGATGCCCACTTCTTTGCAGCGACTGCAGGACCATCCATAGGCTGATGTTCTGCTGGTGTGATTAGGATTCTTACAGTGCCTTAAAGAAGGAATCACTGCTTCCGCAGAGAAACAGCACCTATACTTCAGGGCAACCACAACCTTTGTCAGCCATGGGAGCATCATCCAAAGACGATGTCATGATTGCATTTGCATGAGGTTCCTTGAGAGTAGGTATGAATCTATATCATATTCTGAAACCATCTAAGACGTCCTGGCCATAGAAACCACACCATAGTCTTCTCACCATATTAGCAGCGAACAGTGCATTTCAACCATGTCTACTGAAAGCTGCTGCTGGTTTGGAAAGGGGTAGTCTTGAGCCAGTGTTCTGAAGTCTCAGGTGCTGCTACTGTCCTCGGTGCTGAGAAGTCAGTCAGAAAATGGCAGTGTTCGATGGCATATGTTGCTGCAGATACACATGTTGAGCACAGTCCGCTGCCTGGTGTTGGGCTCGGAGTATTACAAGTTGTTTTTCTTCGAAGAAGTCTTTTTTGGTCACGGGACCGAAGGACTCCTCCCTCTTCGGCTCCATTGCGCATGGGCGTCGACTCCATCTTAGATTGTTTTTTTCCGCTGTCGGGTTCGGACGTGTTCCTTTTCGCTCCGTGTTTCGGTTCGGAAAGTTAGTCAGAATCTCGGAAGAAAGCGTCGGTATTGTTCCGTTCGGTATCGGGATAGTTAGGTACATCGACACCGATCATCGGAAGACTTTGGGGTAGCTTCGATCCCCCATCGGGGCCTGGTCGGCCCGACCGCGTGTGACGCCGAAGCCGATGGAACGGACCCCGTTCCGTTTCTGCCCAAAATGTCACAGTAAGTATCCTTATACCGATCAGCACTTGGTCTGTAACTTGTGCTTGTCCCCCGAGCACAAGGAGGATACCTGTGAGGCCTGTCGAGCCTTCCGGTCCAGAAAAACACTCCGGGACCGAAGAGCCAGGCGTCTACAAATGGCGTCCACGCCGACAAAACAACGTTTCGACGACGAAGAGGAAACATTCTCGGTTCCGGACTCAGAATCCGGAGACTCCGACGTCGAACAACAACAACAAACAGTGAGTAAGACGTCGAAAATAAAGACCATCGAAAAAACAAAAGCCCAGGGGACGCCACTGCCAACAGGCCATGGCTCGACCCATAAAACCGGCGACCCGTCGAAGGCGCCGAAAAAGGGCACGCCCATAGCGAAGACACCCGACTCCGGTCGAGGGACCGCCATGGAGCAACCTCGGAGCCGAGATAGCGGCTCCGAGAAGCAAAAACAAGATGCCGGCACCGAAAAACATCGGCACCGAGACACACTGCCGAAAGCCACAAAAATTCAGTCGGTACCGAAGCCGAAAAAAGATTCTCTCTCGGCGCCGAAAAGTTCCACACCTCCTTCCTACACAGAGGAACAAGGAATAAGTGGCCAGATGCACAGATTTGGACAAGAGCTCCAAAGTGTAGAATCAGACTACACACAAAAAAGACTGTACATCCAACAAGACACAGGGAAGATATCAACCCTTCCCCCAATAATGAGAAAAAGAAGGATCGGATTTCTCAAGGATGACGCACAACCACAGGCCAAAGTGGTTAAAAAAGTCACGCCTCCGCCCTCTCCACCACAACAGGCATCGCCGGCACAAACTCCGCCACAAATGCACTCACCAGCGCAAACTACTATAAGTCAAGATAATCAGGATCAAGACGCTTGGGACTTATACGACACCCCAGTGCCGGACAATGATCCCGATTCATACCCCACAAAACCGTCACCGCCAGAGGACAGTACCTCATACTCGCAACTGGTGGCTAGGGCAGCAGAATTCCACAATGTCCAACTGCATTCCGATCCTATAGAGGATGATTTTTTATTTAACACCCTCTCGGCTACACATAGCCAATATCAATGTCTCCCAATGCTACCAGGGATGTTACGGCACGCAAAACAAATTTTTGAAGAGCCCGTAAAATCAAGAGCCATCACCCCAAGGGTGGATAAGAAATATAAACCACCACCCACAGACCCAGTGTTTATTACTTCGCAGTTACCACCTGACTCCGTAGTAGTAGGGGCAGCTCGCAAAAGAGCAAATTCCCATACATCTGGCGACGCCCCACCTCCGGACAAAGAAAGCCGAAAATTTGATGCAGCAGGAAAAAGAGTCGCCTCACAGGCAGCCAACCAATGGCGCATCGCAAATTCTCAAGCGCTGCTAGCCCGATATGACCGCGCACACTGGGATGAGATGCAACTTCTCATAGACCATCTTCCCCAGGAATACCAAAAAAGGGTGCAGCAAATAGTTGAAGAGGGACAAACGATCTCGAACAATCAAATCCGCTCTTCAATGGACGCAGCCGATACTGCAGCAAGAACAGTCAACACTGCTGTCACCATAAGGAGACACGCATGGCTCCGCACTTCAGGGTTCAAACCTGAAATCCAGCAGGCTGTCCTTAATATGCCCTTCAACGAAAAACAACTTTTTGGCCTTGAAGTGGACGCAGCCATTGAAAAACTTAAAAAGGACACAGACACGGCCAAAGCCATGGGCGCACTCTACTCCCCGCAGAGCAGAGGCTCTTTTAGAAAAACTCCATTGAGAGGGGGGTTTCGTGGCCAACCCACAGACACCACCAGCCAACAAACAAGAACCACACCCTATCAGGGTTCATTCCAAAGGGGAGGTTTCAGGGGATATAGAGGGGGTCAATTCCCAAGGAGTAGGGGAAAATTCCAAACTCCAAAAACACCTCCACCTAAACAGTGACTTTCAAGTCACACAACCCCTTCACTCAACACCAGTGGGGGGAAGACTAAGCCAATTCTACCAATCTTGGCAGCAGATTACAACAGACAATTGGGTACTAGCAATAATCCAACATGGCTATTGCATAGAATTCCACAAATTCCCACCAAACATCCCTCCAAAAACACGCAAAATGTCACTACAACATTTAGAACTTTTAGGACTAGAAGTTCAAGCACTACTGCAAAAGGATGCAATAGAATTAGTACCAGTACAACAAAAAAACACAGGAGTTTACTCCCTGTACTTTCTAATTCCAAAAAAAGACAAAACATTAAGACCAATATTAGATCTCAGGACACTAAATACCTACATCATATCGGACCACTTTCACATGGTCACACTACAAGACATCATTCCACTGCTCAAACAGCAAGATTACATGACCACATTAGACCTAAAAGATGCGTACTTTCATATACCGATACATCCTTCTCACAGAAAGTACCTAAGGTTCGTATTCAAAGGAATACATTACCAATTCAAGGTGTTGCCATTCGGAATAACAACTGCACCAAGAGTATTCACAAAATGTCTAGCAGTAGTAGCAGCACATATCAGGAGACAACAAATACATGTGTTTCCTTACCTAGACGATTGGCTAATCAAGACCAACACAGTAAGAAAGTGCACAAACAACACCACATATGTCATACAAACCCTTCACAAACTGGGTTTCTCCATCAACTATACAAAGTCACACCTCGAACCGTGTCAGACACAACAATATCTAGGGGCAACCATCAACACATCAAAAGGAATTGCCACTCCAAGTCCACAAAGAGTTCAAGCATTCCACAAGGTAATAAGTGCTATGTTTCCAAACCAAAAGATACAAGCAAAATTTGTGCTAAAACTTCTATGCATGATGTCATCATGCATAGCCATTGTCCCTAACGCAAGACTACACATGCGACCCTTACAACAGTGCCTAGCATCACAATGGTCACAAGCACAGGGTCAACTTCTAGATCTGGTGTTGGTAGACCGCCAAACATACCTCTCGCTTCTATGGTGGAACAGCAACAATTTAAACAAAGGGTGGACATTTCAGGACCCAGTGCCTCAATACGTTATAACAACAGATGCTTCCATGACAGGGTGGGGAGCACACCTCAATCACCACAGCATTCAAGGACAATGGGACGTACACCAAACAAAATTTCATATAAATTACCTAGAACTGTTAGCAGTATTTCTAGCGTTAAAAGCCTTTCAACCCATAATAACACACAAATACATTCTTGTCAAAACAGACAACATGACAACAATGTATTATTTAAACAAACAAGGAGGAACACACTCAACACAATTGTGTCTCCTAACACAAAAAATATGGCAGTGGGCGATTCACAACCACATTCGCCTAATAGCACAATTTATTCCAGGGATCCAAAACCAACTAGCAGACAACCTTTCGCGAGATCACCAACAAGTCCACGAATGGGAAATTCACCCCCAAGTTCTGAACAATTACTTTCAAATTTGGGGAACACCCCAGATAGATTTGTTCGCAACAAAAGAAAACGCAAAATGCCAAAACTTCGCATCCAGGTACCCACACCGTGAATCACAAGGCAATGCTCTATGGATGAGTTGGTCAGGGATATTTGCATACGCTTTTCCCCCTCTCCCTCTCCTTCCATATCTAGTAAACAAATTGAGTCAAAACCAACTCAAACTCATACTGATAGCACCCACATGGGCAAGACAACCTTGGTATACAACTCTACTAGACCTTTCACTAGTACCGCATGTCAAACTACCCAACAGACCAGATCTGTTAACACAACACAAACAACAGATCAGGCATCCAAACCCAGCATCATTGAATCTAGCAATTTGGCTCCTGAAATCCTAGAATTCGGACACTTAGACCTCACACAAGAATGTATGGAGGTCATAAAACAAGCTAGAAAAGCTTCCACTAGACACTGCTATGCATCTAAGTGGAAAAGATGTGTTTGCTACTGCCATACCAATCAAATCCAACCATTGCATGCCTCTACAAAGGACATAGTGGGATACTTACTACATTTGCAAAAAGCAACCCTCGCTTTTTCATCTATAAAAATACACCTCGCAGCAATATCTGCTTACCTACAAACTACTCATTCATCGTCTCTATTTAGAATACCAGTTATTAAAGCATTCTTGGAAGGACTAAAAAGAATTATACCACCAAGAACACCACCAGTTCCTTCATGGAACCTTAACATCGTCTTAACAAGACTCATGGGTCCACCTTTTGAACCCATGCATTCCTGTGAAATGCAATATTTAACGTGGAAAGTCGCATTTCTCATTGCAATCACATCCCTCAGAAGAGTAAGTGAAATACAGGCATTTACCATACAAGAACCATTTATTCAAATACACAAAAATAAAATAGTTCTAAGAACAAATCCAAAATTTCTACCAAAAGTAATCTCACCATTCCATTTAAATCAAACAGTAGAATTACCAGTGTTCTTTCCACAGCCAGATTCCGTGGCTGAAAGGGCACTACATACATTAGACATCAAAAGAGCACTAATGTACTACATTGACAGAACAAAGTTAATCAGGAAAACAAAACAACTGTTCATAGCTTTTCAAAAACCACACATAGGAAATCCAATCTCTAAACAAGGCATTGCTAGATGGATAGTCAGATGTATTCAAACATGCTATCTTAAAGCCAAGAGAGAATTGCCTATTACACCAAAGGCACACTCAACCAGAAAGAAAGGTGCTACAATGGCCTTTCTAGGAAACATTCCTATGAGCGAAATATGTAAGGCTGCAACCTGGTCTACACCTCATACATTTACTAAACACTACTGTGTAGATGTACTAAATGCACAACAAGCTACAGTGGGCCAAGCTGTACTAAGAACATTATTCCAAACTACTTCAACTCCTACAGGCTAAACCACCGCTTTTAGGGGAGGTAACTGCTTTATAGTCTATGCTCAACATGTGTATCTGCAGCAACATATGCCATCGAACTAAAAATGTCACTTACCCAGTGTACATCTGTTCGTGGCATTAGTCGCTGCAGATTCACATGTGCCCTCCCGCCTCCCCGGGAAGCCTGTAGCCGTTTAGAAGTAAATCTTAAATCTTAAACATTTGTACATTTGTAAATAATTATTATAAACTTTTTATGTACATACGTATTCACTCCATTGCATGGGCACTATTTATAGCAAACAACTCCAGCCTCACCCTCTGCAGGGAAAACAATCTAAGATGGAGTCGACGCCCATGCGCAATGGAGCCGAAGAGGGAGGAGTCCTTCGGTCCCGTGACCAAAAAAGACTTCTTCGAAGAAAAACAACTTGTAATACTCCGAGCCCAACACCAGGCAGCGGACTGTGCTCAACATGTGAATCTGCAGCGACTAATGCCACGAACAGATGTACACTGGGTAAGTGACATTTTCATTTTAAGTGATGGAGAATTCACCCAATGTTTTGTACTGCCATGACAATGGATAAAGCAGTTTTTCAGGGAGTGGCTCAAGGAACAGTCTCTGAAGACCATCAGTAATGCATGCCCTAAACACATTTCAGTTTGAGCTCTTTCTTAATGCATGTTCCCTTGCTATGCCCAGCGTTGTGTGGGTAGTGTTGAAAAACAACCATGTGATGCTGGAAAGAATATTCAGTAAATGCCCCAGAGCCATGAATCGTAGGCTTGAAAACTTTTTTCTTTCTAGCATGTTTTATATCAGGCTGAACATTTTTTAGGGTGCCCTCTCATCAAATTAGTAGTGTATTTTCTTGGCGTTCATGACCTATGCGGCTACTGTGGGTTTTGACATGATTCGTTACCCCTTTGTCTACGGCTGCTTTGCTTTTCTAGTGAGTCTCTGCAGAGCCTTACCAGAGCGTGATTGTGCCCCAGTCCAAAACTTCACAGAGTTCATCTCTAATCACATTCACTCGAGCAAGAGTAACACCAATAGGTCCAAGACCTCGACAGCATCTTTCCCCAAACACTCTGCATGCTGTACTCCGAGACCCCCATCTTTAAATACATGTTTAATGGAGTAGTGAAGGGGGCAGCATGAGTCCCTGATACTATAGTCTTCCCTGCAAGGGATTAGTCACAGTCACAGGGCATCCTATCAGACCCCGGTGTGCTGCCCACAGATCTATCATGCAGCGAGGAAGGTAGGGGCATAGGGACTAATCTGGTAAAATGTATGGATAATTTTATTTTAAAAAGAAAGAAACTTTGTTTGCAAGCAAATTGTGTGGTCCACTGTTGAGGCAAACAAGGAAATTGTCTCTTTCAGGGATTTGAACGCATTCTTACAGCGTAAAGACCTTATATAAAAAGATGTACAAAGTGGTAATGGGAGACAGGCAACTATGAAGTCACTGCAAAAATAAATTTAGCGTTATTATGCAGCAATCTTTTCTGTTGTAGCAATAGTCCTGGCTTACTGCTTCTTTCAGAATGGTTTTCTCCTTTCATGAATACATGACAGCAACATCATTAACCTGCTAGATAAGATCTTGTTAACATCACCCACAAATCAAGACCTTACTAATGTGATATACAAAACTGCCACTGTGGTTGTACTTCACAGACGTGCCAAAAACCAATGCTGTGTTTGCTCAATGCATGTCATTTAACATTTGTAGCTAGGCCAGTTCTGGACATTCCAGCAAATGTGTCTCAGTAGTTTCATGTATTGGAATCTACTCATGATTTTGAGGAAAGTGGATATAGGACATTGGAGTAAGGATATTTTTGCACAGTAAACCTGTTCACTTTTTGGGTCAGTTAGATCTCGCAATAGTGCTAAAACCGCCTCGCACAGTGTTTGTGCTCGTTCCATATGAAGTTTTGATTGTAACTGAGTACAAATTATCACAACTCTCTTTTGGCTGGTTGCGACTTTGGAGGCAAAATATAAAAAGAAGTAAAAAAAATAGCATGCACGTAACAGCAGAAATACTGTATGATTTCCTTAGTTGCCAATTTTCAAGCAATGTAAAAATTGGGTAGCAAACATCCAGCTCATATAGCATTACCATTTGAGTGCCTTTGTGCTTCGTTTTTTGCACCAGACTGTAATTAGGGTTGTTAATCCGCTTTAAGTAAAAGAAAAGATCTAAACTTATATTTTGCCATATTTCTTGTTTCACAGTTGAAATCACTGATGGTGGTTGGAATTGATGTCAACAAGGATGCGCTTAACAAGGGAAACTCAGTTGTTGGATTTGTATCCAGCACAAATCCCAAACTGACCAGGTAGGCCTTTTTAGTCAATAACTGCTGTCAATTTACAATCCTACAATAAACTTTGTTAATTTGGTTTTGATATGGAGATGCAGTGTGATCCACGCCACATCTCTGGTTAATAGTGTAATTTTCAGGTCTTTAAATAATGCATCTTTGAAGTAATAATCTTCTAGTTTGTTATGAATAAACTGTTGCTATTTCATTGTACTTGAAAAATATTGAACATAACCCATAAGCACTATGGTCCATTCAAAAGTACATCATCAAATAGCTGTGCAAAGAACACAAAATCATGGAAATATCCCATCAGCCCACAGAGCTGAGAACCTCAACACCAACACAGCCAACCAAGAAAGATGAATGCCTTAAAAACAGTATTAGAGTTCAACTACTATTGCATAGCACTTTACAAAGCAGCTAAGCAGCAGTCCTTCCTTCAAAACATAACCCATTCACTGTAAAGGTTCATGAGTATTCACTCGCTGTCCATCCAGTCCACAGCCACTATTATCCACCTCATAGGAACTACAGAGCATCCTGACAACATCATTGATTCTATCTTTGGTAGTCTGATAGGATATAAATGAAACGATGTATGCACAGGATCGGGGGCAGTGTTAGCTTAAAAATTGCTTGAGGTAATACACCCACAACAAAGTCAATATTGTCAGTAAAACAAGATTTCTTGAGTCACAGAAAATTTAGAAACCATGTTGGTTTATTAATAAATCAGTAGTCATTGCAGAAGGTAAATACAGATAATCATTCATTGGCAAATAGGGATTTAGCATAAAGCTCAGTTAGATGGAGCATAGAATTAATTAAAATTTAGTGTGAAGATCATTTCCCCAAGAATGAGAGAAAAGCTCACTGAGACTGACGAGGCAAATTGCACAGCAAATCTTGCTCTTCTCCAAAATTAACCTAATTTTATAGGAAAAAACACATAAAAAATTGTAGTCAGCATTCAATGAGCAAAATGCTGTAATGGCTCAGCGAATTACAATTCAGAATAAAATCCAATGAAACATAACACACCCCCTGAATGAATATTAATTAGTCTCTCTGAGTTGCAGGCAAGAAGGAACTTGAGCCTTAAGCAGTTACATGTGGAGGTAAAGCTTCCTCAGAAGCGCACCAAGAACAAAGTGTCATCACACAGAATTTCGTCTGTGCACTTTTTGCTGCACATGGAAAGAGAAGAAATCAAAACACAACCATTTTGAATTCCAAGATGGAGTAAGGTACAGATTTCTCCTAGTTTGTCCACGCTTAGGAAAACAGTTCTGTAAAGTGCAACAAAGTAGTTTGTGATGGAAAATGTTCATGGCACTAGGCAGCCATTATTTGTTAATCTGAATTTTTTTTTACAATGTCTTACTCTGCCCCATTATCAAAGTCATATCCTTTTGGGACCCACACTCCTACATTCAACATAGTAAGCCTCACCCCTTAATGAGACCTACCCACTGTCATAAACAGAACCAATCCTACTCCTCAGAAAAGATAAATTCAGTGATATTACTCCCTTCAGTTATTGCCCCATCACCAATCTTGGAGCCATGGGAATCCCAATAACCATTTGGCTAAGCAAGGAGTTAATCTCTCCTCCGGATTTGTTGTAAAAGTGTGTTCGATGGCATCTGTCGCTGTAGATACACATGTTCTGCATAGCTCGCCATCTGGTGTTGGGTCGGAGTGTTACAAGTTGTTTTTCTTCGAAGAAGTCTTTTGAGTCACGGGACCGAGTGACTCCTCCTTCTGTCTCCATTGCGCATGGGCGTGGACTCCATCTTCGATTGTTTTCTTTCCGCCATCGGGTTCGGACGTGTTCCTGTCGCTCTGAGTTTCGGAACGGAAAGTTAGTAAATATCGGAAGATTTTCGTCGGTATTGTTGCGTTCGGGATCGGCGTAGTTAGATTCAACACCGCATCGAAGGTCGACGCGCTCCGGTGCCCTTCGGGGTAGTTTTCGATCCCCCGTCGGGGCCTGGTCGGCCCGACCGCGTGTAGAACAACGCCGATGGAACGGACCCCGTTCCGTTTTTGTCCCAAATGCCACAACAAATACCCATATACAGACCAACATTTGGTCTGTAACCTGTGCCTGTCACCTGAGCACAGTGAGGAGACTTGCGAGGCCTGTCGCGCGTTCCGGTCCCGAAAGACACTCCGTGACCGTCGAGCCAGGAGACTTCAGATGGCGTCCACGCCGACAGCGCACCGAGAGTTCGAGGAACAAGAGGAAGAAGAAGCCTTTTCGATCCACGAATCGGACTCCGAGGAATTCGACGATCAAAGAACCGTGAGTAAGACGTCGAAAACAACACATAAGAAAAGTGACAAGGCCCAGGGGGCGCCACTGCCACCAGGCCATGGCTCCACCCATAAATTCGGTGACCGACCATCGGCACCGAAAAAGGCCCAAACAGTGCCGAGATCGTCCGACTCCGGTCGAGACACCGGCACGCAGCCTTCTCGGGATCGAGAAAGTGCTGGAGAAAAGCAACGACACCGAGATAGCGGTGTAGAAACGGCTCGACGCCGAGACAGCGGCACCGGCGAAGATCGACGCTGAGAGGTTTCGACTCCAAAAAAGAAAAAAGCCACCTCGGAGCCGAAAAAAGATACAGACAGGGTTTCGGTGCCGAAACAACCCGTAACCGACCCAGGTCCAGGCTCTTATACAGAGGAGCAATCACTGTCCTCTCAGATGCGAAAGCATAGGTTTGAGGAAGAGCTGCAATCCACCGAAGTGGACCATACGCAAAAACGTATTTTCATACAGCAGGGAACAGGAAAAATAAGCACCCTTCCCCCTATTAGGAGAAAAAGGAGACTGGAGTTTCAAACAGACCAGGCGCCACAAACCAAAATGGTGAAAAAGGTGACTCCGCCACCCTCTCCTCCACCTGTAATTAACGTCTCACCAGCACAAACTCCGTCACATTCCCCGGCTCACACCACCATGAGCCAAGGTGACCAGGATCAAGACGCTTGGGACTTATATGACGCCCCAGTGTCGGACAACAGTCCGGAGGCATATCCAACAAAGCCCTCACCACCAGAAGACAGCACAGCATATTCTCAAGTGGTGGCTAGAGCGGCACAATTCCACAACGTAAACCTCCACTCAGAACAAGTCGAGGATGACTTTTTATTCAACACCCTCTGCTCCACCCACAGCTCCTACCAAAGCCTGCCTATGCTGCCAGGTATGCTTCGGCACGCAAAGGAAATCTTCAAGGAGCCGGTCAAAAGTAGGGCAATAACGCCAAGGGTGGAAAAGAAATATAAGGCACCTCCTACAGACCCTGTTTTCATCACCACACAGATGCCACCAGATTCCGTCGTAGTAGGAGCAGCTCGGAAAAGAGCCAACTCCCACACATCTGGGGATGCACCACCCCCAGATAAAGAGAGCCGCAAGTTCGATGCAGCTGGGAAAAGAGTCGCAGTACAAGCTGCAAACCAGTGGCGCATCGCTAACTCTCAAGCACTACTTGCGCGCTATGACAGAGCCCATTGGGATGAGATGCAACACCTCATCGAGCATCTACCCAAGGAACTACAAAAGAGGGCAAAGCAGGTGGTTGAGGAAGGACAGAACATATCAAATAACCAGATACGATCCTCTATGGACGCAGCAGACACAGCTGCAAGAACAATGAATACATCTGTGACCAGTAGAAGGCATGCATGGCTAAGAACGTCTGGGTTCAAACCAGAGATACAGCAGGCAGTGCTCAATATGCCATTCAACGAAAAACAACTGTTCGGACCAGAAGTGGACACGGCAATCGAAAAACAAAAAAAAGACACTGACACTGCTAAAGCCATGGGCGCACTCTACTCCCCGCAGAGCAGAGGAACCTACAGCACCTTCCGCAAGACACCCCTTAGAGGGGGGTTTCGGGGTCAGGCCACACAAGCCAGCACCTCGCAGGCAACACCGTCCAGCTACCAGGGACAGTACAGGGGAGGCTTTTGGGGCCAATACAGAGGAGGGCAATTCCCTAGGAATAGAGGAAAATTTCAAAGCCCCAAAACCCCTACAACCAAGCAGTGACTCAGATGTCACTCACCCCCTCCACACAACACCAGTGGGGGGAAGAATAGGTCATTATTACAAAGCATGGGAGGAAATAACTACAGACACTTGGGTCTTAGCAATTATCCAACATGGTTATTGCATAGAATTCCTCAAATTCCCTCCAAACATACCACCAAAAGCACAGAATTTATCAAAACAACATTCCGAACTTCTGGAAATAGAAGTTCAAGCACTATTGCAAAAGAATGCAATCGAATTAGTACCAAACACACAAACAAACAAAGGAGTCTATTCACTGTACTTCTTAATACCAAAAAAGGACAAAACACTGAGACCAATCCTAGACCTCAGAATACTAAACACCTACATCAAATCAGACCACTTTCACATGGTCACGCTACAAGAAGTGTTACCATTGCTAAAACTACAGGACTACATGACAACCTTAGACCTCAAAGACGCGTATTTCCATATACCAATACATCAATCGCACAGAAAATACCTACGGTTCGTATTCAAAGGAATACATTACCAATTCAAAGTATTGCCTTTTGGTTTAACAACTGCACCAAGAGTCTTTACAAAATGTCTAGCAGTAGTGGCTGCACACATCAGAAGGCAGCAAATACATGTATTCCCGTATCTAGACGACTGGCTAATCAAAACCAATTCACTAACAAAGTGCTTACACCACACAAATCAAATCATACAAACCCTCTACAAACTAGGTTTCACCGTCAACTTTGCAAAATCCAACATTTTGCCGTGCAAAGTACAACAATACCTGGGAGCCATAATAGACACATCAAAAGGAGTAGCCACCCCAAGTCCACAAAGAATTCAAAATTTCAACAAGATCATACAACGCATGTATCCAACACAAACAATACAAGCAAAGATGATATTACAACTCCTAGGCATGATGTCCTCATGCATAGCCATTGTCCCGAACGCAAGACTGCGCATGAGGCCCTTGCAACAGTGCCTAGCATCACAATGGTCACAAGCACAGGGTCACCTTCTAGATCTGGTGTTGATAGACCGCCAAACTTACCTCTCGCTTCTATGGTGGAACAGTATAAATTTAAACAAAGGGCGGCCTTTCTAAGACCCAGTGCCACAATACGTAATAACAACAGATGTCTCCATGACAGGGTGGGGAGCACACCTCGATCAACACAGCATACAAGGACAATGGAACGTACATCAAACAAAACTGCATATAAATCACCTAGAAATGCTAGCAGTTTTTCAAGCATTAAGGCTTTCCAACCAATTATAACTCACAAATACATTCTTGTCAAAACAGACAACATGACAACAATGTATTATCTAAACAAACAAGGGGGGACACACTCAACGCAGTTGAGCCTGCTGGCACAAAAGATATGGCGATGGGCAATTCACAACCACATTCGCCTAATAGCACAGTTTATTCCAGGGATCCAGAATCAACTTGCAGACAATCTCTCTCGAGATCACCAACAGGTCCACGAATGGGAAATTCACCCCCAAATTCTAAACACTTACTTCAGACTCTGGGGAACACCTCAAATAGACTTGTTTGCAACAAAAGAGAACGCAAAATGCCAAAACTTCGCATCCAGATACCCACACAGGCAGTCCCAAGGCAATGCCCTATGGATGAACTGGTCAGGGATATTTGCCTATGCTTTTCCTCCTCTCCCTCTCCTTCCTTATCTGGTAAACAAATTGAGTCAAAACAAACTCAAACTCATATTAATAGCACCAACTTGGGCAAGGCAACCCTGGTACACAACACTGCTAGACCTCTCAGTAGTACCCCACATCAAATTGCCCAACAGGCCGGATCTGTTAACACAACACAACCAACAGATCAGACATCCAGATCCAGCATCGCTGAATCTAGCAATCTGGCTCCTGAAATCCTAGAATTCGGACACTTACAACTTACCCAAGAATGTATGGAAGTCATAAAGCAAGCCAGAAGGCCGTCCACTAGGCACTGCTATGCAAGTAAATGGAAGAGGTTTGTTTGCTACTGCCATCATAATCAGATCCAACCTTTACACGCAACTCCAAAGGATGTAGTGGGTTACTTGCTTCACTTACAAAAATCTAACCTAGCCTTCTCTTCCATTAAAATACACCTTGCAGCAATATCTGCATACCTGCAGACTACCTATTCAACTTCCCTATATAGGATACCAGTCATTAAAGCATTCATGGAAGGCCTTAAAAGAATTATACCACCAAGAACACCACCTGTTCCTTCATGGAACTTAAATGTTGTCTTAACAAGACTCATGGGTCCACCTTTTGAACCCATGCACTCTTGCGAAATACAGTTCCTAACCTGGAAGGTTGCATTTCTCATCGCCATTACATCTCTAAGAAGAGTAAGCGAAATTCAGGCGTTTACAATACAAGAACCTTTTATACAACTACACAAAAACAAAGTCGTCCTAAGGACTAATCCTAAATTTTTACCAAAGGTTATTTCACCGTTCCACCTAAATCAAACAGTGGAACTACCAGTGTTCTTCCCACAGCCAGATTCCGTAGCTGAGAGGGCACTACATACATTAGATGTCAAAAGAGCATTAATGTACTACATTGACAGAACGAAGAACATCAGAAAGACTAAACAACTATTTATTGCATTCCAAAAACCTCATGCAGGAAACCCAATATCAAAACAAGGTATAGCCAGATGGATAGTTAAATGCATCAAAATCTGCTACCTTAAAGCAAAACGACAACTGCCCATTACACCAAGGGCACACTCAACCAGAAAAAAAGGTGCTACCATGGCCTTTCTAGGAAACATCCCAATGCAAGAAATATGTAAGGCAGCCACATGGTCTATGCTACACACGTTCACCAAGCACTACTGTGTAGACGTGCTATCCGCACAGCAAGCCACAGTAGGTCAAGCCGTGTTAAAAACATTATTTCAAACCACTTCCATTCCTACAGGCTGAGCCACCGCTTTTGGGGAGATAACTGCTTACTAGTCTATGCAGAACATGTGTATCTACAGCGACAGATGCCATCGAACTGAAAATGTCACTTACCCAGTGTACATCTGTTCGTGGCATCAGTCGCTGGAGATTCACATGTGCCCACCCGCCTCCCCGGGAGCCTGTAGCAGTTCGGAAGTTAGCTTCAACTTTGTACATTTGTATATATATTATTTTAACCTTAAATAGGTACATACTTAGTCACTCCATTGCATGGGCACTATTACTACAACACAACTCCTACCTCACCCTCTGCGGGGAAAACAATCGAAGATGGAGTCCACGCCCATGCGCAGTGGAGACAGAAGGAGGAGTCACTCGGTCCCGTGACTCGAAAGACTTCTTCGAAGAAAAACAACTTGCAACACTCCGACCCAACACCAGATGGCGAGCTATGCAGAACATGTGAATCTCCAGCGACTGGTGCCACGAACAGATGTACACTGGGTAAGTGACATTTTCATTACAAAAGATGTTTGATCAGTTTGGATCTGGAATTCAGTGCCACTCACATAGAAATGTGTGAAATTCCAGTAGGAAGCAACAAAATAATTCCCTTCAGCTGCCTTCAGTGGTCTTGATGCATATGCAGCTTTCTTTTTGTCCTGCACCTGAAAGGACAGCCATCAATCCATAGTTATTAACATCAGTAACTACAGTAGCAGGCATCTTTGTGGTAGATCTAGCAAAGTCATACCAACATTCATACCACCACACAAATCTGGTGTCCTTCTTCAGTAAACTACTTACTCTGCTAGTTTTCGTAGGACAATTTGCTTTAAACTTGCTGTAATATTCTGCCAGTCCAATAAATGGACATCTTGAGTTGCACTCACTAAATTTTACTTGAGTGGAATGTAATTTTGGTCAATATGGTGACCCATCGAACAATCTAGTCCCAGTTGTACACTAATCCCTCTTGAATCAGTCCACTTTTCTTTCAACGCATCTAACACCTGTCACAGCACTCTGTCATTCACCAGAATGTTGTCCTGAAAGTATGTAACATTAGAGATTTTCGCCACCAACTTTTTCTAACCTCTCTGAAATACCGCTTGCGGAGGCAAATGTGAAAGGCATGCAGAAAAATCTGTACACAGACTCCAGAGTGATGAAGGAAGTCAATGATTCCGAACTCTCTGTGAGCCCTATTTGGTGATAATGCAGAGGAGAGACCGAGGGTGAAAAAATCTGGAGCTCTATTGAGAGTTCCAATATTTGAGAATGTGTCAATCTTCTCACATGTTCTGGTTAAGATTAGATCGTCAGATATTCTTAATCTACCTGCTGCCGTTGTGGCCATCAACACCAGAGCCAAACAATTCTGAAGCCTCAGTAGGCTCAATCATATCACCTTTGTACAGTTTCTCTAATCCCTTCTTCAACTCTGCCCTTGGAGACAACATTACTGGCCACACCTTGTTCTCAAGAGGGGTAGTAATAATCTTGTATATAAAACCCTTATCAGGCCCAGCTCTTCTAGAACACATCGGTATACTTGTGCCAGGTGATTGGGATCTAACGTTATTCATGGCTGGGGCTGCTGCGGCCACCCCAGCAAATACCCTGCTACTGTAGCTACACACACACAAGATTGGATGCTGCAATCCTTAAATTCTGTCATATCACACACCATCTGTTCACCGGTCAGAGCATACTGCGCTCTGGGTTCTTCCATAACGGTCACCCCTTTTCCATTTACCTTTATCTCACTAAACGTGGCATCAGGTTCCCCATGTATATGATTCATCTGCTTAATATGGCTATCATCTTAATTTCCTTACCCAATTATGTCTGAAATTGTTTACATGTAATTCATCCGTCTTCCTTGTGAATTAGTATTGGATATGGCCTTTCTTCAGGGTCACCCCCAAACCTTTTGCCTTCCTCCTTCTCTTTTTCTGACCTCATTTTTGCTGGCTTTAGGACTCTGCGCACTTTACCACTGCTAATCAGTGCAAAAGTGCACATGCTCTCTCCTTAAAACATGGTGACATTGGCTCATACCCAATTGGCTTATTTAATTTACTTGTAAGTACCTAGTCAAGTGCACTGCTTGTGCCCAGGGCCTGTAAATTAAATGCTACTAGTGGCCTGCAGCACTGGTTGTGCCGCCCACGTAGGTATCCCCTTAACCATGCCTCAGGCCTGCCATTGCAAGGCCTGTGGGTGCAGTTTCACCACCAATTCAACTTGGCATTTAAAGGTGCTTGCCAAGCCTTAGACTCCCCTTTTTCTACATAAACATCACCCCTAAGGTAGGCCCTAGGTAACCTATAGGGCAGGGTGCTGTGTAGATAAAAGGCAGGACATATACCTGTGTAGTTTATATTTCCCGGTAGTGTAGAACTCCTAAATTTGTTTTACACTGCAGTGGGGCATCCTCCTTTCATAGGCTAACATTGGGGCTACCCTCAAATACTGTTTGAGTGGTAGATTCTGATCTGAAAGGAGTAACAAGGTCACATTTAGTATGGCCAGAATGGTAATACAAAATCCTGCTGACTGGTGAAGTTGGATTTAATATTACTATTTTAGAAATGCCACTTTTAGAAAGTGAGCATTTCTCTGTACTTAAATCCTTCAGTGCCTTACAATCGAGGTTAGTTGACAGCTCCCTTGTGCATTCCACTCAGACAACCCCAAACACAGGATGCTCAGTAACACCTGCACACATCTGCATACTGAATGGGTCTTCCTGGGCTGGGAGGATGGAGGGCCTGACACTTACATTTGAAAGGCCATGGCCTGCCCTCACACAATGGACTGCCAAACCCCTTACTGGGATGGAACTGAAAGGGGATCTGGTGCGCTTCTAAGCCACTCTTTGAAGTCTCCCCCACTTCAAAGGCACATTTGGGTATTTAAACGGGGCCTCTGACCATACCATTCAGACACTTCTAGACAAAATACCACTGGTGAAGAAATTCTGAACCAGAACCTGCAACCTGCCAACAGGACCTGCCTGGCTACCCAAAGGACTCCCCTGACTGCTTTTCTGCAAAGGACTGCTGCCCTGCTGTTGCCCTGCTGCCTTGCTGCCCTCAGACCCTGCAGAGAAGTGCTCTCCCAGGGCTTGGATAGAGCTTTCCTTCTGTTCCTTGAAGTCTCAGGGCCAAAAAGACTTCCTCCTGCAAAGAACTCCTTGTGCGGTGCAAATTTGACGCACAGCCTGCCAGAAAAGACACATAGCCTGCACTGCGGTGAGAAAATCACTGCACGTTGAACCGGAATGACGCAGCCCGGCTCCCCGAGTGGAGATTGACACAGCGCCAGTGTTGTGACCGGAACTTCGATGCACGGCCCACTGGATCGACGTGTAGCCGAGCTGGAACGATGCAGTCTGACTTCCTGTGAGAAGAATCGACGCAGTGCCTGCCGTGCTACAGAAATTTCCTCGCACCGCCCACCGGATCGACGCAGCTCCTGTGACTTTGTCCTGCACACCCAGGATTTCTCCACATCATCCCCGGTGCGTCCGAATACCCTGCAACCCAAAGAGGATCCACGTCAGTGCGTCGGAAATTGACGCAAAGCCTTCCCTGCGTCGGAAATTATCGACACATCGTCTGTGTGCGACCGGAGAAACCGATGCACACCTCCCCATTTCCATGCATCTCCTCCTCTGCAGTCCCTTGCGGAAAATTTGAACGCAAACCAGGTACTTTGTGCTTGCAAGAGACACCAGTTGCTTTTTAAAGACTAAAGACTTTTTCTCTAAAGTGATATTTCAATGTGTACTTATCAAATCTTGATTGTTTTTACCTGCATTTATCCAGATAAATATTCTATATTTTTCTAAATACTGTTTGGTGTATTTTTGTAGTGGTATACTGTGTTATTGCATGATTTATTGCACAAATACTTTACACATTGCCTTTTAAGTTACGCCTGACTGTTCAGTGCCACACTACCAGATGGTGGGCACAGGATAATTTGGATTGTGTGTGACTTACCCTGACTAGAGTGAGGGTCCTTGCTTGTACAGGGGGTAACCTGACTTGCAACAAAAGACCCCTTTCTAACAATTAGCTTTCGGCCTCTACTCATGCAAACATATTGTCCTTTGTGCTTACATTGACTTCCACTTAATTAACTGCAGGGCAGATGCTATCCACCACCAAATCACCTTTTTATTTCCTGCTAAAGAAAATGGCAGTTGCTTCAATATTTCTCTGCCTTCGGACCCCAAACACAGTTTTAAAAGATTCAGTTTACACACATTTTCAATTGCAGTTCATTTTTGCCGCGATTTGCAACACTGCACTAGGTAAGGAGTCAGAAATGATCATCTCAATCTAAGAATGGTAAGACCAAGGGCATGGGCATCAAAGTGATCTTAAAAAGCACGCACTACTGTGCAATAAATGCCATTATGCTTGCTGCATGGTACAATTCATTTTAGCTGTTCACTGGTGTACAGATGGATCAAGGTCCAAATAGTCATCCATGAAGTGCTATCCACTCACGCACACCTACTGGTTAAAAATATGTAGTTGACCCTACAGTACACACACTATCAAATTAACAGTCAGAAATATACCCAGTAATTCACTGGTGTGCACATCAGCAATGTAGTACACATGTGTGCTCAATTTAATGTGATATACACATCATCACCACCTTCAATTTTACTGTTGTATGTATCATCGATAAATACTGTAGGTGCACACTGAATCTAACCCTGTGTGCATGTTACCAGTGCTTTTCCTTCAGCACAGAAAGCAGATTTCATCTGTGCATCTCCAGACTGAAACCCTCTTTAATTGTACCTATGTGTCGTCAACAACAGGACCACTGCTACTGGTCCTTCCTCCAAAACCCATTGCACCAGATGTAATGTGTCATTGTCAGCGTTTACATAGGGAAGCATCTCTTCGTTTTTGTAAGAGCTCAGCATACCCAGCTCCTCCAGCCACAATTTCCACCACGTGCACACGTAGTCAGCACAGCCTTCGGAAGTCAATGGGCCACGCTAGTAAGTAATGTGGTTCAAAAGCTTTGTGTTTCACTGTCCAAAAATCAGCATCCATTCACTGCACTCACAGTTTAGGTGGCACCGCTGCCTTTTCCTTCTGCTGTGAACAGTAGCTTCAGTAGTATCCAACGCACACAGGAACTGGTCGTTTGGTCTCTTCCAATATTGTTCAGTTTTCAGAAGCATTACCAACTCTGCTCCCTCATTGCCACACACCTTTAAGGACAAAGGTCATTTATTAACTTTAACTGGATGTGTCCAAGGAGGATCAGCTTGAAACAGACCTTCCACTCAGTGGTGTCTCTAGAAGCGGGCCAGATGGGGCCTATGCTTCAGCTCTATTTGTTCTGTCTGTACCCCAACATCACAGTTGCTGAATGTGCCTAAAGATGCCACAGCAGCAACAAACTCTGCACATTGCCACACACATATGGCCTGATTCACAAAGGTAAACTTGCACTTTTGTATAAATTTATGATTTTTGCTATACACAAAGGGATTTATGTGTAGCATCTTTACAAGTGTGGAGTCAGCACACATTTATTTATATATGCTAAGACTCCGCACTTGTAAATATACTACTCTTAAATCCCTTTCTGAATAGCAACATTTGCAAAATTAAACAAAAATGTAAGTTTGCTTTTGTGAATCAGATCTATAATTTCTCCCACTACCTTTCATTGCAAAGCCATGATGTTTACTAAAAATGTTTAAATATGACTTTGTATGTATATGTGCACACATGCATATCTAAATATACATACGCAGATAAATATACGCACATTCATAGAAAGTCATATTTATGGGTGCGTGTGTGTGTGGGTGTATATATATATGTTTGATGGCATATGTAGCTGCAGATACACATGCTATGCATAGTCCTGCCATCTAGTGTTGGGCTCGGAGTATTACACGTTGTTTTTCTTCGAAGAAGTGTTTTCGAGTCACGGGATCGAGCTACATTCCGCATGGGCATCGACCCCATGTTAGATTGTTTTCTTTCCGCCATCGGGTTCGGACGTGTTTCTTTTCGCTCCGGTAGTTCGAGTCGGAGAAGTTCTAAAAACTCCCAAATTCATTGGTATTGTTTTCGATCGCGTATCATCTCTTATCGACACTTTGGTACCGTCGGATCCAACTCCTTTACTCGCCCTTCGGGACACCCGTGCCCAACTCGGGCCTGGTCGGGCCGACCACGTGGAAGCCTCATGGACAGGACCCCATTTCGCTTCTGTCCTCGGTGCCAAGCCAAGTTTCCATATACAGACCAACATCTCATCTGTAATCTCTGTCTCTCTCCAGACCATTGAGAGGACACTTGTGAGGCCTGCAGATCCTTCTGTTCGAAGAAGACTCTACGAGACAGAAGAGCACAAAGGTTGGAAATGGGGTCGAAAAGCACTGAACATCTGGACGTAGAGGAAGAGGAGATCATGCACACCGCAGTCTCCGTCTGGGGGTCCGGGGGTCCGATTCCGAGCAGGGGTCAGAGGAGGACAGACCGGTCATGGCAGGACAGCATGTTAGTATGCCTGCCCTGTCCAATCCAAGCCCAAACATAAGGCCTCAGGAATGCCACTGCCAGAAGGTCATGGCTCCACCTGCAAAAAGATCTCCGGTGACCAAGCAACAACTTCGGCACCGAGAAAGGCCACGCCACCGAAGCCTTCGGACTCGAGCCGAAGCACTGGCTCCGAAGGCAAACAACGACCCTTCAAGTCGAAGACTCGAAAATCGCTTTCTGAGCTGAGGTCAACATCCACTCCCGGCTTTCCATCCTGAGAAAACTGGCTTCGGAGCCAAAAAGACCCAGTTACACGGAGGAGCATGGACTTTCGAAACAACTTAAAGAAAGCCATAAATTTTCAGAGGAACTCACACAGATGGAGGACATTGATGAAAGGCAGCCAGAATTCACATTCATAAAGACACTGGCAAGATCATAACTGCACCTCGTCTGAAGCCTAAGAGGAAGCTGGCCTTTCAAGAACAATTGGACACTGGTCAGCCACCGGCTAAAGTGCCAAGACCTAAGCAAAGATCTCCACCTCCACAATTTTCACCTCCTCAGCCTCAGCCTCCTCCTCATTCACCTCACCTGCTTGTTTCTCCACCTACTACTCCTAAACCTGCACAGTCTCCTGTACACTCTGTAGATTCACAACAGGACAATGTGGATCCGTGGGATCTCTATGATCCAGATCCCATTCCGGATAACAGCCCAGACTGCTATCCTTCCAAACCATCACCACCAGAAGATAGCACTGGAAACACTCAAGTTCTAGCTAGGGCTGCTTCATACCACAATGTCGCCATGCACAGCGAGCCCTTTGAGGATGATTTTCTTTTTAATACATTATCCTCTACACACACTACCTACCAGTCCCTTCACATGCTTCCAGGCATGTTAAAGCATGCACATCAAATATTTCAAGAGCCAGTCAAAGCCAGGATCATCACTCCCAGAGTGGATAAAAAATATAAACCTCCCTCTGACCCGGCATTCATTACTCAACAACTGCCTCCTGATTCTGTAGTTGTAAGTGCAGCTAGGATAAGGGCCAACTCTCAGTCATCTGGTGATGCACCACCACCGGACAAGGAGAGCAGGAAATTCGATGCTGCTGGCAAAAAAGTAGCCTCGCAAGCAGCCAATCAATGGAGGATAGCCAACTCCCAAGCGCTATTGGCTAGGTATGATAGGGCCCACTGGGACGAGATGAAAGATATCATCCAGCATCTTCCCATAGACCAACAAAAAAGGGCACAGCAAATAGTCGAGGAAGGGCAGGCTATTACTAACAACCAAATTAGATCAGCCCTGGATTCAGCAGACACAGCAGCTAGGACAATCAATGCTGCTGTTACTATTCTGAGACACGCATGGCTTCGGTGGTCAGGGTTTAAGCCTGAAATTCAGCAGGCTGTCCTTAATATGCCATTCAATGAAAAACAGCTTTTTGGCCCTGAAGTAGATACGGCCATTGAAAAGATGAAAAAAGACTCAGACACCGCTAAAGCTATGGGTGCTCTGTATACCACGCAATACAGAGGTTCATTTCGAAAACCTCAATACAGGGGTGGTTTTAGAGCGCAAACACCTGAGGCATCCACCTCACAATCCAAATCATCTTACCAGCCTCAATACCAACGAGGTGGGGTTGGAGGAAATTATAAAAGCCGATTCCCCAGAGGTAGGGGAAAATATCAGCCAACAAAACAAGCCTCACAGCCAAAACAGTGACTCTCTCCATCTCGTCCCAAATCACACCTCATTTGTGGGAGGAAGACTGCAGACGTTCCACAACAATTGGATACCCATTACAACAGACAACTGGGTATTGTCTATTATCCGCAATGGTTATTGCATAGAATTGGCACAAATTCCCCCAGACGTACCTCCACAAACTCTCCTCCCAACACATCTCCATGTTGCAAGAAGAAGTACAATCACTATTACTCAAACAAGCCATAGAGCTTGTACCACAAAATCAGGTAGGAACAGGGGTTTACTCCCTATACTTCCTTATTCCCCCAAAAAATGGAACCTTGAGACCAATATTAGATCTCAGAACTCTCAATCTTTACATCCTATCAGAACACTTTCACATGGTAACACTACAAGCTGTAGTCCCACTGCTACAACAGCAAGATTTCAAGGCAACATTAGACCTCAAGGATGCGTATTTTCACATACCCATCCATCCAGCGCACAGAAAATATTTCAGGTTTGTAATACAGGGAAAACATTACCAGTTCAAAGTGTTACCCTTTGGGATAACAACAGCTCCCAGAGTATTTACAAAATGCCTGGCGGTAGTTGCGGCCTACCTAGGAAGGCTATGAAAAATATAATAGTGTTCCAATTAGAAAGAAGGGAACACTCATGGGAGTCCTAAAATTTAGGAGCAAATAACCTCACACATCCAAGAGGTACAGCTCCTCGTCAGACCGGCGCTGCAATGTCTGACGGACACCACCCCAAATGGGGGGGCTCTTTGCCGGAGATCTTTTACAATGATGGTGCCATGACCCCAGGATTGAGTAGGGAAAAGAAGGAGATCGAAACAGAAAGAGAATAAAATTGGCTCTCGAAACCTCCAATGGGTAAATGATTTATTAAACCAAATGTAAGATAGGGACCAATATTAAAAAGGTATAGTAAAAAAAGAGTGAAACAGAAATAATGATCAATCACTCTATAGAAAAATGAGTGGGAGGGAGGTCGGACAATTTTCAAACCAACCCTTTTGATGGGTCAACATGTTTTGCATCCTAGTGGCCCATAAGGGTCCATTGATGCTTCGTCAGGACCTAGTTGACTATCGATATCTCCTAATCATAGAGGACAAGTGTGCCTTCTAAATCGAAGTATATGAGTTACTGATAACCAAGAAAAATATCCAATCACTTACATCAGTCGGGAACATATGATTCCTAACTATGGCTCAACCCCAATTAGGGGAGTGCGCTCCATAGGACCACGTAGACCAATGGTCAGGCGCAGTTTAGGTTTGCAATGCTGCCGAGACCGTCGAAGAACCTACCCGGGTCCGTGAGTCCTGTATTATATGTAATTGTATATGTATAGTGTTCCCTTCTTTCTAATTGGAACAGTGTATTATATTTTTCATAGCTTTGTTGGGAGGACATACACTGGACCATAACCCCTCCCTATCCCTCTCTTTTTTTAATCTACCTAGAAAGGCAACACATTCATGTCTTCCCATATCTGGACGATTGGCTAATAAAATCCAACAGTCCTACACATTGTCAAAACCATACACATTATGTAATACAAACCCTACACACTCTAGGGTTCTCTATAAACTACCATAAATCCCACCTGCTCAAATTCAACAGTATTTAGGAGCCACACTAAATACGCAAACAACACTTGCAAGCCCAAGTCCACAAAGAGTGCAAGCATTCCACAATGTAGTACCACAAATTCACACAAACCAACAGTACCCAGTCAAATTTGTAATGAAACTGTTGGGCATGATGGCATCATGCATCGCCATTGTCCCAAATGCAAGATTAAACATGCGGCCTTTACAACAGTGCCTTGCAAAACAATGGTCACAGGCACACGGTCAGCTTCAAGATCTAGTGTTGATAGACCGCCAAACATGCATATCACTTCAGTGGTGGAATTCCACAAATCTAAACAAAGGGTGGCCATTTCAAGACCCTGTGCCTCAGACCATACTTACAACAGATGCATCAATGATTGGGTGTGGAGCACACCTCAACAATCACAACATTCATGGACAATGGGACACCAAACACAAACAACTTCACATAAATCACCTAGATTTGCTAGCCATATTCCTAGCACTGAGAGCCTTTCAGCCTCTTCTCATTCACAAACACATTCTTATCAAGACAGACAACATGACTACAATGTATTACCTAAACAAACAAGGAGGGACCCACTCATCTGTCCTTTCTAGCACAAAATATTTGGCATTGAGCAATACACAACAACATTCACCTGCTAGCACAATACATTCCAGGGATACACAACCAATTGGCAGATGTTCTCAGCTGAGATCATCAACAAACACATGAGTGGTAAATTCATCCCCAAGTGCTTCAGACATACTTTCATCACTGGGGAACACCAGACATAGACCTATTCGCCACCAGCGAAAACGCCAAATACCGAAACTTCGCATCCAGGTTCCCACCCCCTCTATCCAGGGGCAATGCTCTGTCGATCAACTGGTTAGGGATATTTGCTTATGCTTTTCCCCCTCTCCCACTCATTCCATTTCTAGTCAAAAAACTGCGTCAAAACAAACTCAAACCCATATTTATGGCACCAACGTGGGCACGTCAATCCTGGTACACAACACTGTTAGATCTGTCAGTGGTACCACACATCAAACTCCCCAACAGACCAGATCTGTTAACGCAAAACAAGCAACTGATCAGGCATCCAGATCCCGAAATACTCAATCTAGCAATTTGGCTCCTGAAGTCTTAGACTTTGGATATCTACATCTTCCAACAGAATGTATGGAAGTAATTAAACAAGCAAGAAAACCCACTACCAGGCAGTGTTATGTGAACAAATGGAAAAGGTTTGTGTTTTACTGTTTATCTGAGCAGATTGCCCCTCTTTCAGCGTCAATACAAGACATTGTTGGTTACTTGCTTGGTTACTTGTTTCATCTGCAAAAAGCTAATTTGGCCTTCTCATCCATCAAAATACATCTCATTGCTATTTCAGCGTATTTGCAAAATATACAACACACCTCTCTATTTAGGGTCCCTGTTATCAAAGCCTTTATGGAAGGACTAAAACGCATCATACCACCAAGAACACCCCCAGTGCCTTTGTGGAATCTAAATATTGTACTCACACGACTCATGGGTCCACCATTTGAACCTATGCATTCATGTTAGATTCAATACCTAACATGGAAAGTTGCATTCCTAGTTGCAATTACTTCAATAAGAAGAGTTAGTGAAATCCAAGCTTCCACTTTTCAAGAACCGTTCATACAAGTACACAAACACAAAGTGGTACTTCAAACAAACCCAAAGTTTCTACCAAAGGTGATATCACCGTTTCATATCAATCAAACAGTGGAACTCCCAATCTTCTTCCCACAGCCAGACTGTAGCAGAAAGAGCGCTGTATACATTGGACATTAAAAGAGCTAGAATGTATTACATTGATAGAACTAAATCATTTAGGAAAACCAAACGGTTATTTGTGGCATCCCAGAAACCACATACTGGTAACCCTATCTCAAAGCAAGGACTAGCTAGATGGATAGTAAAAAAGCTAAAAGGCAGCTATTAGTAACACCAAAAGCACATTCCACCAGGAAAAAAGGGGCAACAATGGATTTTTTAGGAAATATACCAATGACAGAAATCTGCAAAGCAGCCACTTGGTCAACACCCCATACATTTACCAAGCATTACTGTGTAGATGTGTTAGCGACACAACAGGCCACAGTAGGACAGGCTGTACTGAGAACACTATTTCAAACAACTTCAACTCCTACAGGCTGACCACCGCTTATGGGAGGCAAAACTGCTTTGTAATCTGTGCATAGCATGTGTATCTGCAGCTACACATGCCATCAAACGGAAAATATCACTTACCCAGTGTACATCTGTTCGTGATATGTTCCGCTGCAGATTCACTTGCGCCCTCCCGCCTCCCGGGGAGCCTGTAGCCGTTTAAGTTAAAACACTCATTTGCACATATGAATGTATATCTTTATTCCATTTGCATGGACATCTCTTTACTTTATACTCTATCACTCCTACCTCACCCTCTGCGGGAAAACAATCCAACATGGAGTCGATGCCCATGCGCAATGGAGCCGTAGAGGAGGAGTCACTCGATCCCCTTACTCGAAAACACTTCTTAGAAGAAAAACAACTTGTAACACTCCGAGCCCAACACTAGATGGCAGGACTATGCATAGCATGTGAATCTGCAGCGGAACATGCCACGAACAGATGTACACTGAGTAAGTGACATTTTATATATATATATATGTTCGATGGCATGTGTAGCTGCAGATACACATGCTGTGCACATCCCGCCATCTGGTGTTGGGCTCGGAGTGTTACAAGTTGTTTTTCTTTGAAGAAGTATTTTCGAGTCACGAGACCGAGGGACTCCTCCCATTTCGACTCCATTGCGCATGGGCGTCGACTCCATCTTAGATTGTTTTTTTTCCGCAATCGGGTTCGGACGTGTTCCTTTTCGCTCCGTGTTTCAGGTCGGAAAGTTAGTTAGAATCTCGGAAAAATCGTTGGTATTGTTTGCGTTCGGTATCGGGTTAGTTACAACAGATCGACACCGAATTAAGAAGAGCTCCGGTGGCCCTTCGGGGTTTTCTTCCATCCCCGTCGGGGCCTGGTCGGCCTGGTCGGCCCGGCCACGTGTCTCTTCAAGGCTGATGGAACGGACCCCATTCCGCTTCTGTCCAGAATGCCATAACAAGTATCCATATACAGATCAACATCTGGTCTGTAACTTGTGTTTGTCACCAGAACACAAGGAGGGATACTTGTGAGGCCTGTCGAGCGTTTCGGTCCAGGAAGACACTCAGGGACCGAAGAGCAAGAAGACTGCAAATGGCGTCGGCGACGACAGGACAAGAGCGTTTCGAGGAGGAGGAAGAAAAATTCTCCACCCAGGAGTCGGACTCTGAAGAGATCGATCCCGAGGAAACGCCGAAAACCGTGAGTAAGACGTCGAAAACAAAAACTCACGAGAAAAGCGCTAAAGCCCAGGGGACGCCACCGCCAACAGGCCATGGCTTAACCCGAAAAGTAGGTGACCGTTCATCGGCACCGAAAAACTCCGGTCGAGATACCGGCACACAGCAATCTCGGGCCCGAGATAGTGGCTCAGAGAAGATTCGGCACCGAGACACCGGCACCGAAACGGGTCGGCACCGAGAGAGCACGACGCCGAAAGTAAAAAAGGTTTCGTCGGAGCCGAAAAAAGCAGCCGAAAAGGTTTCGATACCGAAATATCCGGCCTTGGAACCGAAAACAAGTTCCTACACTGAGGAACAAGGACTGTCCACACAAATGAAGACACATAGATTTGGACAGGAATTACAGGCAATAGAGCCAGATCACACACAAAGACGGCTCTTTATTCAAAAAGATACAGGGAAGATCAGCACTCTTCCTCCAGTCAAAATGAAATGCAAGCTTGCCTTCCAAGACAAAGACAAACAGCCACACGCAAAGGTGGCTAAACAAGTAACACCATCCCCACATCACTCTCCGCAACCATCACCGGTAGCCACTCCACCAATGATGCAATCCCCAACTCATACAGGAATGAGTCAAAATGACCCTGACGCATCGGACCTTTATGACGCACCAGTGTCAGACAATAGTCCAGAATGCTATCCAGCTAAACCATCGCCACCAGAGGATAGTACAGGCTACGCACAAGTGGTGTCAAGAGCAGCTGCATTTCATAATGTCAGCCTTCATTCAGAGCCCATTGAAGACGACTTTCTTTTTAATACACTGTCGTCCACACACAGCCAATATCAGAGTCTTCCTATGCTACCCGGAATGCTAAAACACTCCAAACAAGTGTTTGAGGAGCCTGTTAAAGGGAGAGCCATTACTCCAAGAGTAGATAAAAAATATAAACCGCCACCAACAGACCCAGTGTACATTACACAACAGCTAACACCAGACTCTGTTGTAGTGGGAGCAGCGCGCAAAAGAGCCAACTCTCATACTTAAGGAGATGCACCACCTCCAGATAAAGAAAGTCGAAAATTCGATGCTGCAGGCAAAAGGGTGGCGGCACAGGCAGCAAACCAGTGGCGTATTGCAAATTTGCAAGCTTTGCTAGCCAGATATGATAGGGCCCATTGGGATGAGATGCAACACCTTATTGAACATTTACCCAAGGAGTTCCAAAAGAGAGCGCAGCAAGTAGTAGAAGAAGGACAGGGTATCTCAAATAATCAGATACGGTCAGCAATGGATGCTGCAGACACAGCTGCTAGAACTGTCAACACAGCTGTAACAATAAGGAGACATGCATGGCTGCGTACATCAGGATTTAAACCAGAGATATAGCAAGCTGTGCTGAATATGCCATTCAACGGACAGCAGTTGTTTGGGCCGGAGGTGGACACTGCGATCGAAAAACTTAAAAAAGACACTGACACGGCCAAAGCCATGGGCGCGCTCTACTCCCCACAGAGCAGAGGCACATTTCGAAAGACACAATTTCGAGGGGGGTTTCGAGGGCAAACCACAGAAGCCACAGCCTCACAAACAAAGCCCACTTACCAGAGCCAGTATCAGCGGGGAGGTTTTCGGGGACAATATAGAGGGGGACAATTTCAAAGGAACAGAGGAAGGTTCCAAAGTCCCAAAACTCCTCCAAACAAACAGTGACTTCAAGGTCACAAATCCCCAACACATAACACCTGTGGGGGGGAGACTAACCAAGTTTTACAAACATTGGGAGGAAATAACAACAGACACTTGGGTCTTAGCAATTATCCAGCATGGTTATTGCATAGAATTTATCAAATTCCCTCCAAACATTCCACCGAAAACACACAATATGTCAAAACAACATATAAATCTTCTAGGACTAGAAGTTCAAGCATTGCTCCAAAAAGAAGCGATAGAGTTAGTACCAAAACAAGAACTAAACACAGGAGTTTACTCACTGTACTTTCTGATACCCAAAAAAGACAAAACTCTAAGACCCATACTAGATCTCAGAATAGTAAATACATACATCAAATCAGACCATTTTCACATAGTTACATTACAAGAAGTAATCCCACTGCTCAAACAACAAGACTACATGACAACACTGGATCTAAAGGATGCATATTTCCATATACCAATACATCCTTTACACAAGAAGTACCTAAGGTTTGTATTCCAAGGGATACATTACCAATTCAAAGTGTTGCCATTCGGAATAACAACTGCGCCAAGAGTTTTTACAAAATGTCTAGCAGTAGTAGCTGCAGATATCAGAAGGCAGCAAATACATGTGTTCCCGTACCTAGACGATAGGTTAATCAAAACCAACACGCAAAAACAGTGTTCACAACACACAAATTACGTCATACAAACCCTACACAAACTAGGTTTCTCAATCAATTACTCAAAGTCACACCTTCTGCCGTGTCAAACACAGCAATACCTAGGAGCAACAATCAACACAGTAAAAGGAATTGCCACTCCAAGTCCACAAAGAGTCCAAACATTCCAAAATGTCATACAAGCCATGTATCCAAACCAAAAGATACAGGTCAAATTAGTAATGAAACTCCTAGGCATGATATCCTCATGCATAGCCATTGTCCCAAACGCAAGGTTGCACATGCGGCCCTTACAACAGTGCCTAGCATCACAGTGGTCACAGGCACAGGGTCAACTTCTAGATCTGGTGTTGATAGACCGCCAAACATACATCTCGCTTCAATGGTGGAACAGTATAAATTTAAACCAAGGGCGGCCTTTTCAAGACCCAGTGCCACAATTCGTAATAACGACAGATGCATCCATGACAGGGTGGGGAGCACACCTCGATCAGCACAGCATCCAAGGACAATGGGACATTCACCAAAAACAGTTTCATATAAACCACTTAGAACTGTTAGCGGTATTTCTAGCTCTGAAAGCATTTCAACCCATAATAACCCACAAATACACTCTTGTCAAAACAGACAACATGACAACAATGTATTACCTAAACAAACAGGGAGGAACACACTCGACACAGTTGTGTCTCCTAACACAAAAAATATGGCATTGGGCGATTCACAACCACATTCGCCTCATAGCACAATTTATTCCAGGGATTCAGAATCAGTTAGCAGACAATCTCTCTCGGGATCACCAACAGATCCACGAATGGGAAATTCACCCCCAAATACTGAACACTTACTTCAGAATGTGGGGAACGCCACAAATAGATCTATTTGCAACAAAAGAAAACTCAAAATGCCAAAACTTAGCATCCAGGTACCCACAACATCAGTCTCAGGGCAATGCACTATGGATGAACTGGTCAGGGATATTTGCGTACGCTTTTCCCCCTCTCCCACTTCTTCCATATCTACAGTAGTAAACAAGTTGAGTCAAAACAAACTCAAACTCATACTAATAGCACCAACATGGGCAAGGCAACCTTGGTACACAACACTACTAGACCTTTCAGTAGTACCTCATATCAAACTGCCAAACAGACCAGATCTGTTACCACAACACAAACAACAGATCAGACATCCAAATCCAGCATCGCTGAATCTAGCAATTTGGCTCCTGAAATCCTAGAATTCGGGCACTTAGACCTCACACAGGAATGTATGGAGGTCGTAAAACAGGCTAGAAAACCTACCACTAGACACAGTTATGCAAATAAGTGGAAAAGATTTGTTTATTACTGCCATAATAATCAAATTCAACCTTTACACGCATCTGCAAAAGAAATAGTAGGATACTTACTACATTTGCAAAAATCTAACCTAGCTTTCTCTTCCATTAAAATACATCTTACGGCAATTTCTGCGTACCTACAAATTACGCACTCAATTTCATTGTTTAGGATACCAGTCATAAAGGCGTTTATGGAAGGCCTAAAGAGAATTATACCACCAAGAACACCACCAGTTCCTTCATGGAACCTCAACATTGTCCTAACACGACTCATGGGTCCACCTTTTGAGTCCATGCACTCTTGTGAAATGCAATACTTAACGTGGAAAGTTGCATTTTTAATTGCCATCACATCTCTAAGAAGAGTGAGTGAAATTCAAGCATTTACCATTCAAGAACCATTTATTCAAATACACAAAAATAAAGTTGTTCTACGGACCAATCCTAAATTTTTACCAAAAGTAATCTCACCGTTCCACTTAAATCAAACGGTAGAATTACCAGTGTTCTTCCCACAGCCAGATTCTGTAGCCGAAAGAGCACTACATACATTAGACATCAAAAGAGCACTAATGTACTACATCGACAGAACAAAACTAATTCGAAAGACAAAACAACTATTTATCGCCTTTCAAAAACCTCATACAGGAAATCCAATTTCAAAACAAGGCATTGCTAGATGGATAGTTAAGTGCATTCAAACCTGCTATCTTAAAGCTAAAAGAGAACTGCCTATTACACCAAAGGCACACTCAACCAGAAAGAAAGGTGCTACCATGGCCTTTCTAGGAAATATTCCAATGAACGAAATATGTAAGGCAGCAACATGGTCTACGCCTCATACATTTACCAAGCACTACTGTGTAGATGTGCTAACTGCACAACAAGCAACAGTAGGTCAAGCTGTATTAAGAACATTATTTCAAACTACTTCAACTCCTACAGGCTGAACCACCGCTTTTGGGGAGATAACTGCTTACTAGTCTATGCACAGCATGTGTATCTGCAGCTACACATGCCATCGAACGGAAAATGTCACTTACCCAGTGTACATCTGTTCGTGGCATTAGTCGCTGCAGAGTCACTGGGTAAGTGACATTTTCCATATATATACACATATATATATATATTTATATATATACATATATATATATATATATATATATATATATATATATATATATATATATATATGTGTGTGTGTGTGTGTGTGTGTGACCCCACTAGCTTTATCTGTGATCCAATGAGTGCCCCCTCCACAGTTCACTTCTAGACTCCACTGCTCCCACTTTCCAGTGTTCTGTTCTAGAACCCCTTTATTTCTGCCTACTCAACTAAACTCTACACAGCACATGTCCCTGGGTGTTCAGCCTCATAAACTGTAGAATATTTTGAACCCCCTAACCTGACTGAGGAACATAACTACCTCCTTTTCAGAAACCTCCTTCAGTGTAAACGCTCTCGACAAGTTTCATCTTGTCCCTAATGCCACCAAAACAGGAGCAGTGATAGAGTAATACTGAATGGGAGTTTATATTCTCTCATTTGATTGGAACCTACTTTCTCACTATACATCCTTATGGATATGCTCTCTTTCTTTCAGTGTTCACCTATGATCATCAGGTGACATATTGGGTGCAATACTAAACCGCCAAATTAATGACTATTTATAGCTCTCTGTGTAACAATGATGTATGCTTTACAGAATATGTTCTTTTACAAACATTTTTACATCAGCATATTTAAAATATAGCTATTTTATAACTGTTACTCTAGAGTAAGGCGGTTGGGTGTGTTTGCATTCGTCACCAAATACCCCACGACAACAAAAATAATTGAATTGATTACACAGTCCAGTAAACTCCACTCCTTTTGCATTATGCTGTAGCAGAAGTCTTAATAAACACCCTCCTTGCAAGATACATCTTAACTATGGCAAATAAGCTATTAACTACATTAGAAACAGATTTATCCATGCCTAGCATGAAGTTCTGTCCCAATATAGCAAATGAATTTGTCAAAGCTCCACTTTAAGATTAGCAGTATGCTTTATCTCCACTGATGGTAATTAATATCAATGATTCAAGAAATTAGTGTAGTAATTCAAAAAAGTAAACATAACAAAATATTGATTAAAAAAAGCAAAAAAACTGAAACAATGAAAAAGGTTAAGCTAAAAATTGAAATACTGAAATGCTAACCAAATATGTCATAAAAGCAAAATCTCACTCAAAGTCACTGAAATTATAACCTTTGTGTACCTTATGAAGTACTGTGTCTAGGGTTTGACCCAAGATGTTTCAGTTTGCAAAAGAAGATGTTTCTGGTTCCCCCACCGTGTATCGAAAATAGTACATCCAAAACCCGAAAACTAATTGTGCAAGCTTTCCCAGAAAGATGTCAGGGAACTGGTAACTTTAGGTCCTTTATCTCCTTTGTATTTTCTCTTAAGCAAGTTAAAATGCACCTACAAACCCCCTTTGTTGTGCTGAGAATAAAAAGATAGTAAAAGGATGCCCATTGCCCCTCATTCTCCAGACTTGCGAACAGAATTACTCCAATCACATCTCATTGAATCTCCACCAAAAAGGAGTGGTCTGGAATGGGAAAAGAGCAAATGTTTGCCTTGCTAAAGAAGAATGTCTTGAAGGAACTGACACTCCTCATGCTTTTTAGGTACTGGGATGAGAAAGGAGACTGTAAGTAATGAAGATCACCTTTAAGTAATCTGAGCATTAGTTATTGAGCATTTCCAGAGAGCCTGACAATTTGCACATAGTTTTTTCAGGTAACATGATCTATAGGACTCAGTGCTGCATTTCGGTTAATTACCTTACTCTTTTACGTATGCAGCATTGTTAAATCTTCTTAGGGAAACTACTGTATTAAATTGATTAAATATATGTAACCATTAAATTGTATCTATAATCTCATTGCAGGTGGTTCTCCCGCTGCATTATTCAGGGTTCAAACACAGACATCGCAGATTGCTTAAAGGTTTGCATGAAAGGTACAGTTACAGTATTCAAGTAAAACCGTGCACAGGCAATTGATCTTATACAATTCTTAGTTTATGCAAAATGTGTTTGTTTTGGTTACTGAAATATTATAAATACATTTTTAGATGTCATTCACACTTGTTGATAACGTTTTCCCAAACTTCACTTTGAAACAGTACTTTATCCAGAAATGGTATGCAGCACAATTTAATGACTTATTAAACCAACTTTCCAGCGCATGCATGAAAAGAAGTATATTGTTTGGTCTCTAGAGTTCCTGCTAACAAACCTTTAGTAAATCATAAGGAAAATTTTAATTTTATGTAACATACCATAAATATGGGAACAACTTGTAAGTGAGACTACACAGAGTACTAGTAATGTGTCCAAGTGGTTTCACACTTTGGGCCTGATTTAGAGTTTGGTGGATGGAGTTACTCCGTCACAAACATGACGGCTATCTCATCTGATGCATTACGATCCCATTATACCCTATTGGAATTGTAATATGGCAGACAGGATATCAGTCACATTTGTGATGGAGTAACCATTCGCCAAACTCTAAATCAGGCCCTTTGTCTTTGTATATTAATGGGACGTACACGTGAATGCTCCTTAGGGCACAGTCTTTGTGATCTGAAGGGCTAATTTACTTACCCCTATGTTTAGTCCATCTTCCTGCACCTCAAACCCCGAACCCAGTTGCTTTCCAGGTGAGATGGAGCCAGTCAGTCATCTAAGTAGCTTGTTTGGAGAGCAGACCTTTTAACAGAGGCCCTAGTCTGGGTAAGTCCCATGTCTAGGCGGTAGGTCTCTCTTAGAGGCAGTACACTCATACAATCACTAGTAGTAAAATTGCACATGTAGTTTGTGAACACCAAGGGCCTTTATCACAAAGGTAAACCTACACTTTTGGTGTAAGTGTACATTTTATTTTGCTGTTCATAAACTACGAGTGTAGTTTTATGTGTAGTATTTTTACAACTACAGAGACTGTCTTTTTAAAGTGCTGAATTTTCTGCAGTCATAAAGATACTACACGTAAAACTACACTCATAGTATGTGAATAGCAAAAAAAGTAAACTTACACCAAATTTGTAAGTTTACCTTTGCGAATAAGGCCCCACAATAGTAGTAAAGTTAGGTAAGTGTACACTTTTGTGTAATTTACACTTGCTTATGTAAATGATACCACTGTTTTGGTATTCACAAACTACAAGTGCAAGTTTACTAGTAGTAAAATTACATTGTAGTAAAATTACACCTGTAGTCTGTAAATACAGAACAGTAGTAGATTTACTACAGCCAGTGTAAACTTACACAAAGGTGTAAGTTTACCTTTGTGAATTAGGCCCTAAGACAAAAAAAGTTTGAAAAGTGTGATACTTAATTGAAATATAAAGAGAAAAAATTGATTTGAGAATAGTAACATAAAAGCAATCATTGTACTATAATGGCTGTGCATAGGGGGAGGCTTCCTTGATTTCGAAGGCTACCAACACATTGAATATACATGTAAAGCACACCCAGATTGGGTGAATAGTATTTGAATAGCACAAATACCTAATGAAACATTCATTGCTCATTTGAAAGATCCGCCCTATCTTTGGATACATCATGAACATTCACACTGCTTTTTCCCAAAAAGCTCCCTGGTCACTTTGAAGGACGACAACATTCTCATATGGCGACTTTTGGTGCACTAGCTTTGAAGCCACTTTGGTGTGGATTTCATACCTTTGTACAATACCCAGGCTAGACACTGTGGCACTCTTTCTTGGAGAGCAGAAAAGACTAACTTAAAACTATCAAGATCTTTGGATTGTTTAGTTTGGTTATTCTTTTAACGTCCTAGTAAACTACCTTTGACTCCTCCATTTCCTTCTCACAATTATCATTTGATCATGCTCATTCAAAAAGTTAAAATACTATTCCAAAAGGAAATCATTAAGCTGGAACCCCCACAATGAGGGTGCTACTACCATGCAATACATCTCTATATATAAAAGAGAAGAAATGGCCTCCCCAAGTGATAGGCTTTGTAAACATGTTGCTATCAATGATGTTGACGCTTGCTCATGTGCTGCAGACACTAGGATTTATGGAGTGGTTTGTCTCTATACCTCCTGAATTCATACTTTCATAACATATTATAGTATTGACACTAGAGGTTTCTCTGCTTTATTCTTGGCACAGCACAACCGTTTTTCATTACTTGGCCCTACTTCAGCCTCTGAGAATATTCACCATGTTGATTGCTTTGGTAACAGCACACTGTCGACATTGAGGTGGAAATATGTAACTATATTATGAAGGTGATACTCTCCCATATGTCACCCCATCTCCGTCTTCAGTGCAAGCACTAATTAAAGACTGAGCTTCTAAATCTGTTTCCCTAATTCTTCAGTTGTGAATCTGCACCCTCTCCAGTTGGGAAGCACTATTTGAAGTAGGTGTGGGGTGAATTGTTGGATATTGTCCACGGCTCCTATGAACTGTGTGCTGATCGATCTGTGGTGAGGAGTGGAGGGCAACCTGCATGAATGAAAGTGACATACCCTTGACTCCAGGTAATTTGTACGTAGATGTCTTCCCCCTGGGCAGTGGAGGTCGTTTTGGGATCTGTCCATGACATAAGGATCCCTAAATGAGTGCTGATGTTACTTGAACCTCGTGGAGGCTTGTGCAGTTTTTCTGTGATTAGCCTCTTTTCTTCCTTGGTCCATGTGTAGGTCCTTACTGGCAATGCTAGAGCATGTCTTATATCAATGTGGGAGGAACTACGTTTAATGTGGCTGTGTGAAGAGAGTCAGGCTCTAAATTTCATGAGTAATGCGTTGAATATATGTTGTAGCAGCTCACTTAGATGGAACAATGCTCAAACCATTGATCTGAGCATATTTTCAGTAGCTTACCACAAGTCAGAGCTCGACATTGTGGTAGTGGCGCTGCTCCCCCAGTTGGAATCCGAAATCTCCATCTTTCTGTCTTGCGTGACCCACAGATGTCCTCAATTTTCTTTCTTTCTGGAGAAAAGTGTTTAGCGCATGTATATTATGGACTGATAATTCCATGTATTCATGCCTTCTCCTAATCCTAATTCCTCATGTAACAATGATAAATCGGAGTCTGTTATATCTCACAAAATGGAGTACAGAAAATTCAATGCTACAAAACATTGACCACCAAAATATCATGAAGTATTGATATGTAAGTATAGATTTACTGTTCTTAATTCCGCATTTATGTACCTTGAAGATATATATACGTGTGTAATACATATATATATATATGTGTGTGTATATGTATTACAGAGTGGCGGTAGCAACTCTCTAGTTAAAGTTAGGGTTACCAGAGATACAAATTCCTTAGATTATACATAATGGTGCGCAGATGATTAATTTGAGTACTATAGGTATGTAGGGTTAGTTGTTAGAAAGTTATATGGTATTTTAACCTGGTGATACCTTGTCGCAGCATTTTTGTGGTATTTCCTGGTGGTACCGTGGTACATAGCGATGACATGTCTTTGGGTGATTTACTAATGACTGCCTTTGCAAAAGGTAAAGGCAACCATGATGTTTTTAGGTACAATTTTGCTGTGTTCTGTGTTACGCATTAAATATAGGTAAGCATTAGGTTTGGTATTTTCCCCCTACCTATTGCCACTTCAGTAAAGTGGGACTAGGTAGGGAAAAATATTTATCAGGTTCTATATATTTTTTAGAAAATGTATGGAGTACCACCGTACTGCCTCAGGAGTACCACAGTACAAAAAATACAAAATAAAATTAAATATGTTAAGAAATAGACCAAAATACACTATATTTTACAAATGTCATGTACTAAAGTGTATTTTCTATTTTTAACATACTTAAATATGCACAAAAATGTCTACAGAGTACAGCGGTAATACCTACAAAACACTGCACTACTTTAAAAAATGTGTAATTTTCCCTTATCTGCTATTAAAATATATAGAAAATTGTAAAGAAATGTCTCCACCTGTTACCACTTTAATTATATGGTAATAGGTAGAGAACAACAATGAAACTAAACACTTACCTAGATCCAAGATCCTAACCTATCACATGGTGAAATGCAGAATGCAGCAGAACTGTGATAAAAACTACATTGCTGCCTTTTAAAATTGGTAAACACAGAGCTTAGCCAATCATACTGACTTCTCTATCACATTTACTGCACTATACTGCAAACTTAGCTCGGTACACCGCAGCACAATATATAACTAAATTTTTTAAAACATATACCTTTAACACTACTTGCACTGTTCACACACACATAGTACTAAAAGTTACCATTTATAACCCTTGATGTAATTCCTGCCACATTACATCTACATCTGTTCACACAATTTGCACACCAAGGGCCTGATTTTGATATTGGCGGATGAGTTACTCAGTCACAACAGTGACAGATATCCCGTCCGCTGAAATCCAAATCCCATAGGATATAATGAGATTTAGATTTTGGTGGAGGGGATATCTTTCACAGTTGTGATGGAGTAGCTCATCCGCCAACATCTAAATCAGGCCCTAAGACTTCTTCAATTAACACACTTCACTTGATGCCACTCCATTCTGTGCCCCCTACACTCTGAGCTGTTACACGCTATGCCACTTCACTCTGGCACTCCACATTACAACACTTCTCTGTACGCTACTCCATTATATGCCATTTTACTTAGTGCCACTCCTCTCTACACCACTACAATCCTCGCCATTACACTGTATGGCACTACACTCCACAACACTCCCTTCTGTGCTACTCCACAGTACACTGTATGTCACTAAAGTCTACCCCACTACCCCGCATCACTTTACAACACTCCACGATATTCCACTCTACAACACTGCACTCTACATCACTTCTCTCTATGCCACTTCAGACTATGCTATTCCACTGTACGTCACTGCACTCTACTCTCTTCCACTTAGTGTCACTCCATTCCATTCCACACTACTCCAGTGTATGCCACTCCACTGCATTCTACAGCCCTCCACTCCACTGTATGCTATTCAGCTTAATGTCACTTCATTGTACCTCACTCTACTCTGCACCAGTTTTACTCCACACCATTCAACTATACGCTGTTCCACTCTATGTCACTCCCCTTTGCGCTATTCCACTGTACGCTAGTACATTCTACCACACTCCACTCTTTGCCACTTCACTGTACACCACTCCACTGAACGCTGTTTCACTGTATGCAACTCCACTCTCCGCCATTCCACTATACGTTACTCTAAAAGACGGTATTCCACTATAAAATACAGTATTCCACTATACGCCGCTCCATTAGACCTCGCTGCACTGTAGGCCATTCTAGTGTACCCCACTTCACTCTACACCACCCTACCCTATGCGACTCCATTCTCTGCAACCTTAGTCTATGCCACTCCAGTCTGTGCCACTGCACCCTACACTACTCCCCTCTATGCTATTCCACTGTACTTAACCCCACTTTTACCACTAATCTCTCAGCTATTCCACTCTATGCCACTCCACTCTACACCACTAAACTCCACGCTACACCACTACACTGCATATTGTTCCACTCTACGCCACTATATGGTATGCTACTCTATTCTAACACCAGTCCACTATATGCCACTACACTCTATGTTATTCCACGGCATATACCTCCCCTCCTTTGTAGGTATTCCGTTGTACCCCACTCTAGTGTATGCCATTCCAGTGTACATCCCTCCAATGTATGCCACTCCACTATACACCACTCCACTCTACGGTATTCCACTGTACGCCACTACAGTGTACACTACTCCACTCTTCTCCAAGCCACTTCACTGTACACCACTCCTCTCTATGCCACTCCACTATACGCTGTTAAATTGTATGCAGCTCCACTTTGCACACCTCCAATGTATGGAATTCCATTCTATCCCACTCTTCTGTACACCAATCCAGTATCTACCACTCCACTATATGCCACTCCAGCATATGCTTTTCCACTCCAATCCACTCTATTCCAGTGTATGCCACTCCATTCTTTCACAGTTCTCTGTATGCTATTCAACTGTAGTCCACTGGACGTTATGCCACTCTACACCATTGCAGTGTACAATACTCCACTCCCTGCCACTCCATTGGGCGCTGTTATACATTTTTCATACTACATCTCTTGTACCATGAGAAATCATGGCATTCATAACAATACGTTCGATGGCATCTGTCGCTGTAGATACGCATGTTTTGCAATAGCTCGCCATCTGGTGTTGGGCCGGAGTGTTACAAGTTGTTTTTCTTCGAAGAAGTCTTTCGAGTCACGGGACCGAGTGACTCCTCCTTTTGTCTCCATTGCGCATGGGCGTCGACTCCATCTTCGATTGTTTTTTTTCCGCCATCGGGTTCGGACGTGTTCCTGTCGCTCCGAGTTTCGGAACGGAAAATTAGCTAATTTCGGAAGATTTTCGTCGGTATTGTTGCGTTCGGGATCGGCGTACTTAGATTTAACACCGCATCGAAGATCGAAGAGCTCCGGTGCCCTTCGGGGTAGTTTTTCGATCCCCCGTCGGGGCCTGGTCGGCCCGACCGCGTGCTGAAGAACGCTGATGGAACGGACCCCGTTCCGTTTCTGCCCCAAATGCCACAATAAATACCCCTATACAGACCAACACTTGGTCTGTAACCTGTGCCTGTCACCTGAGCACAGTGAAGACACCTGTGAGGCCTGTCGTGCGTTCCGGTCCCGAAAGACACTCCGAGACCGTCGAGCCAGAAGACTTCAGATGGCGTCCGCGCCGACAGCCCACCGAGAGTTCGAGGAGCAGGAAGAGGAAGGTACCTTCTCGATCCAAGAATCGGACTCCGAAGGATTCGACGATACACAAACCGTGAGTAGGACGTCGAAAACCACACAGAGGAAAATTTACAAGGCCCAGGGGACGCCACTGCCATCAGGCCATGGCTCCACCCATAAATTCGGTGACCGACCGTCGGCACCGAAAAAGGCCCAAACAGTGCCGAGATCGTCCGACTCCGGTCGAGACACCGGCACGCAGCCTTCTCGGGACCGAGAAAGTGCTGGAGACAAGCCTCGACACCGAGATGCCGAGACAGCGGCACCGAAGAAGATCGACGCCGAGAGGTTTCGGCCCCGAAAAAGAAAAAAGTCACCTCGGAGCCGAAAAAACACGCAGACAGGGTTTCGGTGCCGAAACAAACTGCAAGCGACCCAGCTTCAGGCTCTTATACAGAAGAGCACTCGCTAACCTCCCAAATGCAAAAGCATAGGTTTGAGGAAGAGCTACAATCAACTGATGTGGACCATACGCAAAAGCGTATCTTCATACAGCAGAGGACAGGAAAAATAAGCACCCTTCCCCCCATTAGAAGAAAGAGAAGGTTGGAGTTCCAAACTGAAGAGACACCACAACCAAAAGTGGTGAAAAGAGTTACCCCACCACCCTCTCCTCCGCCCGTGATTAACGTCTCACCAGCACGAACTCCATCACACTCCCCAGCTCACACCACCATAAGCCAGGGTGACCAGGATCAAGACGCATGGGACCTATACGACGCCGCAGTGTCAGATAACAGTCCGGAGGCATACCCTACGAAGCCATCTCCACCAGAAGACAGCACCGCGTATTCTCAAGTGGTGGCTAGAGCAGCACAATTTCACAACGTAAGCCTCCACTCAGAACAGGTCGAGGATGATTTTTTATTCAACACACTCTCCTCCACCCACAGCTCATACCAAAGCCTGCCTATGCTCCCTGGTATGCTCCGGCACGCGAAAGAAATCTTTAAGGAGCCGGTCAAAAGTAGGGCAATCACACCAAAGGTGGAAAAAAAGTATAAGGCGCCTCCTACAGACCCGGTTTTCATCACTACACAGCTGCCACCAGACTCTGTCGTTGTAGGAGCAGCTAGGAAAAGGGCCAACTCTCACACATCTGGAGATGCACCACCCCCAGATAAAGAAAGCCGCAGGTTCGATGCAGCTGGTAAAAGAGTCGCAGCACAAGCTGCAAACCAGTGGCGCATCGCGAACTCCCAGGCACTACTTGCGCGCTATGACAGAGCCCACTGGGACGAGATGCAACATCTCATTGAACATCTGCCCAAGGACTTACAAAATAGGGCAAAACAAGTGGTTGAGGAGGGACAGACCATTTCCAACAACCAGATCCGCTCCTCCATGGACGCTGCAGATACAGCTGCACGGACAATTAATACATCTGTAACTATCAGAAGGCATGCATGGCTGCGAACGTCTGGATTTAAACCAGAGATTCAACAAGCAGTTCTCAATATGCCTTTTAATGAAAAAGAACTGTTCGGTCCAGAAGTGGACACAGCGATTGAGAAACTCAAAAAAGATACGGACACTGCCAAAGCCATGGGCGCACTCTACTCCCCGCAGAGCAGAGGGAATTACAGCACATTCCGTAAAACACCCTTTCGAGGGGGGTTTCGGGGTCAGAGCACACAAGCCAGCACCTCACAAGCAACACCGTCCAGTTACCAGGGACAGTATAGAGGAGGTTTTAGGGGACAATATAGAGGAGGGCAATTCCCTAGAAATAGAGGAAGATTTCAGAGCCCCAAAACCCCTACTACTAAACAGTGACTCACATGTCACTCACCCCCTCCACACAACACCAGTGGGGGGAAGAATAAGTCATTATTACAAAGCATGGGAGGAAATCACTACAGACACTTGGGTTCTAGCAATTATCCAACATGGTTATTGCATAGAATTTCTACAATTCCCTCCAAACATACCACCAAAAGCACAAAATTTGACAACACACCATTCCAATCTCCTGGAGATAGAAGTGCAGGCACTATTGAAAAAGAATGCAATCGAATTAGTGCCAAACACACAAATAAACACAGGAGTTTACTCACTGTACTTTCTGATACCAAAGAAGGACAAAACGCTGAGACCAATCCTAGACCTCAGAGTAGTGAACACTTTCATCAAATCAGACCACTTTCACATGGTCACACTACAAGAAGTATTGCCATTGCTAAAACTACACGACTACATGGCAACTTTAGACCTCAAGGATGCTTATTTCCATATACCAATACACCCATCGCACAGGAAATACCTAAGGTTTGTATTCAAGGGAATACATTACCAATTCAAGGTACTGCCTTTCGGATTAACAACCGCACCAAGAGTCTTTACCAAATGTCTAGCGGTAGTCGCTGCACACATAAGAAGGCAGCAAATACATGTGTTCCCATATCTAGACGTCTGGCTAATCAAGGCCCATTCGTTAATACAGTGCTCAAATCACACAAATCATATCATACAAACCCTCTTCAAACTAGGGTTCACCGTCAATTTCACAAAATCCAAAATTCTGCCGCGCAAGGTACAACAATACCTGGGAGCCATCAAATCAAATCAAATCATTAACATTTATAAAGCGCGCTACTCACCCGTGCGGGTCTCAAGGCGCTAGGGGGGAAAGGGGGGGTTATCGCTGCTCGAACAGCCAAGTCTTTAGGAGTCTCCGGAAAGCGGAGTGGTCCTGGGTGGTCCTGAGGCTGGTGGGGAGGGAGTTCCAGGTCTTGGCCGCCAGGAAGGAGAAAGATCTCCCACCCGCCGTGGAGCGGCAGGTGCGAGGGACGGCAGCAAGTGCGAGGCCAGCGGAGCGGAGGCGGCGGGTGGGGACGTAGAAGCTGAGGCGTCTGTTGAGGTATTCCGGTCCCTTGTTGTGGAGGGCTTTGTGTGCGTGGGTGAGAAGACGGAAGGTGATCCTTTTGCTGACTGGGAGCCAATGCAGGTGTCTCAGGTGTGCGGAGATGTGGCTGTTGCGGGGTACGTCGAGGATGAGGCGGGCCGAGGCGTTTTGGATGCGTTGCAGGCGGTTTTGGAGTTTGGCTGTGGTCCCGGCGTAGAGGGTGTTGCCGTAGTCCAGGCGGCTCGTGACGAGGGCGTGGGTCACGGTTTTTCTGGTGTCGGCGGGGATCCAGCGGAAGATCTTACGGAGCATGCGGAGAGTGAGGAAGCAGGCGGAGGACACGGCGTTGACTTGCTTGGTCATGGTGAGAAGAGGGTCCAAGATGAAGCCGAGGTTGCGGGCGTGGTCTGCGGGGGTCGGTGCGGTGCCGAGGGCCGTGGGCCACCAGGAGTCGTCCCAGGCGGACGGGGTGTTGCCGAGGATGAGGACTTCCGTTTTTTCAGAGTTCAGCTTTAGGCGGCTGAGCCTCATCCAATCTGCGACGTCCTTCATACCCTCTTGTAGGTTGGTCTTGGCGCTGGCGGGGTCCTTGGTGAGGGAGAGTACAAGTTGGGTGTCGTCGGCGTAGGAGGTGATGATGATGTCGTGCTTGCGTACGATGTCGGCGAGGGGGCTCATGTAGACATTGAAGAGTGTCGGGCTGAGCGATGAGCCTTGAGGTACGCCGCAGATGATCTTGGTGGGTTCTGAGCGAAACGGAGGGAGGTAAACTCTTTGGGAGCGGTTAGCGAGGAAAGAGGCGATCCAGTCCAGGGCCTGGCCTTGGATCCCGGTGGAGCGTAGGCGGGTGATTAGGGTGCGGTGACAGACGGTGTCAAAGGCAGCCGAGAGGTCGAGGAGAATGAGGGCGACTGTTTCACCGTTGTCCATCAGGGTTCTGATGTCGTCTGTGACTGAGATGAGGGCGGTTTCCGTGCTGTGGTTGGTTCGGAATCCGGTTTGTGAAGGGTCGAGCAGGTTGTTGTCTTCCAGGAAGGTGGTCAGCTGTTTGTTGACGGTCTTTTCTATTACCTTGGCTGGGAAAGGTAGAAGAGAGATGGGGCGGAAGTTTTTCAGGTCGCTTGGGTCAGCCGTAGGTTTCTTTAGTAGGGCGTTGACTTCAGCGTGCTTCCAGCATTCGGGGAAGGTAGCAGAAGAAAAAGAAGAGTTGATGACGGTCTGGAGGTGCGGGGCGATGATGTCGTCGGCTTTGTTAAAGATGAAGTGCGGGCAGGGGTCCGAAGGGGCGCCGGAGTGGATAGAGTTCATGATGGATTTGGTTTCTTCCGTGTTGATGTGGGTCCAGTTGTTGAGGGTGATGTCCGGGGAAGCGGGTTCAGTGGTGTATGGTTGGGTCTGGTGTCCGAAGCTGTCGTGGAGGTCGCTGATCTTGCGATGGAAGAAAGTGGCGAGGGATTCGCACAAATCCTGTGAGGGCGTGACGGCGTTGGCGCTGGCGCTGGGGTTGGAGAACTCTTTGACGATGCTGAAGAGTTCTCTGCTGTTGTGGCTGTTTTTGTCTAGTCTGTCGGTGAAAAAGTTCCTTTTGGCAGTGCGGATCAGGTGGTGGTGTTCTCGTGTAGCGTTCTTGAGGGCGGTCATGTTGTCAGCGGTGTGGTCCTTGCGCCAGGCCTTCTCAAGGGCACGACAAGTTTTCTTTGATTCTTTGAGGGTGTCGGAGAACCAGAGAGGTTTTTTGGTGTTGGTCTGTCGAAGCGTGCGTTTGAGGGGAGCAAGGTTGTCAGCGCAGTTGGAGATCCAGTTTGTGAGGTTGACAGCTGCGTCGTTGGGGTCGGTGGTGAGGGTGGGTTGGTTGGCGGCGAGAGCGGAGAAGAGTTGCTCTTCAGGGATCTTGTTCCACTGTCGATGAGGGATGGGTTGAGTGCGGAGGTGGGAGGTCTCGCGTCGGAATGTGAAGTGGACGCAGCTGTGGTCGGTCCAGTGTAGGGCAGAGGTGTGGCTGAAGAAGACGTGTTTGCTGGCGGAGAAGATAGGGTCGAGCGTGTGTCCGGCGATGTGGGTGGCGGTGTTCACCAGTTGTTTGAGGCCGAGGTTGGCGAGGTTGTCGAGCAGGGTGGTGGTGTTGGGGTCGTTGTTTTGTTCCAGATGGAAGTTGAGGTCGCCTAGGAGGATGTAGTCCGGTGAGGCGAGGGCGTGCGGGGAGATGAAGTCGGCGATGGCGTCGCTGAAAGAGGCGCGAGGTCCGGGAGGACGGTAGACGAGGGATCCTCTGAGGGTGGTCCTTGGGTCGGTGCGAATCTGAAAATGCAGGTGTTCAGCGGCGAGGGGGGTCTTCGGTGGAGGTGGTGACGCTGATGGAGTCTTTGAAGATGATGGCGACACCTCCTCCTACTTGGTTGGTGCGGTCTTTTCTGGAGATCTTGTAGCCTTCGGGGATGGCGGTAGCGATGTCTGGAGCAGAGGAGGCGTTCATCCATGTCTCCGTGATGAAGGCGACGTCCGGGGCTGTGGAGTCCAGGAGGTCCCAAAGTTCAACGGCGTGCTTGTGGACGGAACGAGCGTTGATCAGGATGCACTTGAGGTGGTTGATGGCGCGTGGGCTTGTGGTCGTGGTAGTTGCGTGGTGGAAGATGCGTTTGCAGGAGTTGCAGGCGAAGGGTCCATGGGTGCGTTTGGGGTGAGCTAGGAAGCAGGTTTTGGAGCGCCCTGGGTTGAGGGCGTGGAGGGTGGTGGGGTCATAGCGGATCAGCGGGGCTTGGGGGAGCTGGGGACCAGGGGTCGTGGCGCTGGGCGCGGGCCAGGCGCGGACGGGCGCAGACGGGCTTGCCTCTGGCGCGCCTCCGGCGCGCCAGCGGCGTGCCCGCTGCGCGCGCCCGCTGCGCAGTCGCGCAGCGGCCGACATAAGAGGTAGGAGGGGGGGAGGGGTCAGCTGGGGGCGAATGGGAGCTGGGGGGCGGGGGCGTGCAGGAGGTCGCGGCGGGAAAGCGCGAGGGAGGGGGGGGGACAGGTAGAGTGCGAGGAGCTGGGGGAGGGGGTTTAGGGTGGAGGAGGGTGAGTGTTAGGAGGTTTGGAGATTAGGGAGAGAGATAGGAGTAGGGTTGTGAAGATAGGGGAGGGGGGGTTGTAGAGATGGGTGAGGGAGAGAGGTAGAGTGAGAGGATAGGGAGATAGGTAGTAGAGGGGGTGGCGGGAGGGGGGGAGAGATAGAGAAATAGATAGAGAAAATAGATAGAGAAGTCGATAGATAGGGAAATAGATAGATAGACAGATAGGTAGGTAGGAGGAGGTGGAGAGTGGGGGAGTTAGATAGTGAGATAGGGAGCTAGAGAGATAGGAAGATAGGAGGAGTGAGGGAGGTAGATAGCGAACGGGTTAGCTAGGGGTGAGAGAGGGGGAGGCGAGTGAGGGAGGGGGATGAGGAAGGAGCAGGAGGGCAGGCTCGGGGGACAAAGACGGAGGAGGTAGAAGAGCCGAAGACAGGAGAACAGAAGACAGAAGAACAGAAGACAGAAGAACAGAAGACCGGAAGAGCAGAAGACAGAAGAACAGAAGACAGAAGAACAGAAGACAGAAGAACAGAAGATCGGAAGAGGAGAAGAACAGAGAAGAACAGAGAAGAACACAGAAGAACACAGAAGAACCGAGAAGAAGAACACAGAAGCACCGAGAAGAACAGAGAAGAAGAACACAGAAGACCGGAAGAACACAGAAGAACAGAAGGGAAGAACAGAAGAACAGAAGAGAAGAACAGAAGAACACAGAAGAAGATTGCAGAGGGGGAGCGAGGAGGAAGAGACAGAGAGGAGGAAAAGAAGCAGGAGCAGGAGAGAAGGTGAGTGGCGCGGGGCAGGGCGAGGGGCTGGGAGGAGGGGGGTACTTACAGTTAGGTGGGTCTCAGGAACACAGGAACTCGGGAACTTGGAGGAGCTGCAGCGGCAGGGGGAGCGACCTACCCTTGGGTAGCCACTCCAAGTCCACAAAGAATTCGAAATTTCAACACCATCATACAACGCATGTATCCAACACAAAGGATACACGCAAAGATGGTACTACAACTCCTAGGCATGATGTCTTCATGCATAGCCATTGTCCCAAACGCAAGACTGCACATGAGGCCCTTACAACAGTGCCTAGCATCACAATGGTCGCAAGCACAGGGTCACCTTCTAGATCTGGTGTTAATAGACCGCCAAACTTACCTCTCGCTTCTGTGGTGGAACAACATAAATTTAAACAAAGGGCGGCCTTTCCAAGACCCAGTGCCACAATACGTAATAACAACAGATGCTTCCATGACAGGGTGGGGAGCACACCTCGATCAACACAGCATACAAGGACAATGGAACATTCATCAAACAAAACTGCATATAAATCACCTAGAACTTCTAGCAGTTTTTCAAGCACTAAAAGCATTCCAACCAATAATAGTTCACAAATACATCCTCGTCAAAACAGACAACATGACAACAATGTATTATCTAAACAAGCAAGGGGGGACGCACTCCACGCAGTTAAGCCTGCTAGCACAAAAGATTTGGCGTTGGGCAATTCACAACCAAATTCGCCTAATAGCACAATTTATACCAGGGATCCAAAATCAACTCGCAGACAATCTCTCTCGAGATCACCAACAGGTCCACGAATGGAAAATTCACCCCCAAATTCTGAACACTTATTTCAAACTCTGGGGAACACCTCAGATAGACTTGTTTGCGACAAGGGAGAACGCAAAATGCCAAAACTTCGCATCCAGATACCCACACAAACAGTCCCAAGGCAATGCCCTATGGATGAACTGGTCAGGGATATTTGCTTACGCTTTTCCTCCTCTCCCTCTCCTTCCTTACCTGGTAAACAAACTCAGTCAAAACAAACTCAAACTCATATTGATAGCACCAACTTGGGCAAGGCAACCCTGGTACACAACGCTGCTAGACCTATCAGTAGTACCCTGCATCAAATTGCCCAACAGGCCAAATCTGTTGACACAGCACAACCAAAAGATCAGACACCCAGATCCAGCATCGCTGAATCTAGCAATCTGGCTCCTGAAATCCTAGAATTCGGGCACTTACAACTTACCCAAGAATGTATGGAAGTCATAAAACAAGCCAGAAGGCCATCCACCAGGCACTGCTATGCAAGTAAATGGAAGAGGTTTGTTTGCTACTGCCATATTAATCAAATACAACCATTACACACAACTCCAGAACATGTAGTGGGTTACTTGCTTCACTTACAAAAATCTAACCTGGCTTTCTCTTCCATTAAAATGCACCTTGCAGCAATATCTGCATACCTGCAGACTACCTATTCAACTTCCCTATATAAGATACCAGTCATTAAAGCATTCATGGAGGGCCTTAGGAGAATTATACCACCAAGAACACCACCTGTTCCTTCATGGAACCTAAATGTTGTCCTAACTAGACTTATGGGTCCACCTTTTGAACCCATGCACTCCTGCGACATACAGTTCCTAACCTGGAAGGTGGCATTTCTCATCGCCATTACTTCCCTAAGAAGAGTAAGCGAGATTCAGGCATTTACAATACAGGAACCTTTTATACAACTACACAAGAATAAGGTCGTCCTAAGGACCAATCCTAAATTTTTGCCAAAGGTTATTTCACCGTTCCATCTAAATCAAACAGTGGAACTTCCAGTGTTCTTTCCACAGCCAGATACCGTAGCTGAAAGGGCACTACATACATTAGATGTCTAAAGAGCATTGATGTATTACATTGACAGAACAAAAAACATCAGAAAGACTAAACAACTATTTATTGCATTTCAAAAACCTCATGCAGGAAACCCAATATCAAAACAAGGTATAGCCAGATGGATAGTTAAATGCATCCAAATCTGCTACCTTAAAGCTAAACGACAGCTGCCCATTACACCAAGGGCACACTCAACCAGAAAGAAGGGTGCTACCATGGCCTTTCTAGGAAACATCCCAATGCAAGAAATATGTAAGGCAGCCACATGGTCTACGCCTCACACATTCACCAAGCACTACTGTGTAGACGTGTTATCCGCACAACAAGCCACAGTAGGTCAAGCCGTATTAAGAACATTATTTCAGACTACTTCCACTCCTACAGGCTGAGCCACCGCTTTTGGGGAGATAACTGCTTACTAGTCTATGCAAAACATGCGTATCTACAGCGACAGATGCCATCGAACTGAAAATGTCACTTACCCAGTGTACATCTGTTCGTGGCATCAGTCGCAGTAGATTCGCATGTGCCCACCCGCCTCCCCGGGAGCCTGTAGCAGTTTGGAAGTTACCTTCAATTATTTATGTATGTATCATCTCAACCTTAAATAGGTGCATACTTAGTCACTCCATTGCATGGGCACTATTACTACAATTCAACTTCTACCTCACCCTCTGCGGGGAAAAACAATCAAAGATGGAGTCGACGCCCATGCGCAATGGAGACAAAAGGAGGAGTCACTCGGTCCCGTGACTCGAAAGACTTCTTCGAAGAAAAACAACTTGTAACACTCCGGCCCAACACCAGATGGCGAGCTATTGCAAAACATGCGAATCTACTGCGACTGATGCCAAGAACAGATGTACACTGGGTAAGTGACATTTTCATTATGACATCTCAGATGATATAATTTGTGAGAGCTCAGTGCATGGAGAAGGTGTGTTATGGTTAATGTAGTGTGACGAGTGAGATATGGAGATGTGTGACATAGTAATTTGAAGGTGGTGTGTAACTTATAAATTTAAATTATAACTATAAATTTAGATTTTCTAATTTTTTCTAATTTGTATGGAAAAAATAAAGGAGGTCATTATAACCCCGGCGGTCGGTGGTAATGTGGTGGTGGTACCACCAGCCTGTTGGCTGTACATACTGCCACATTATGACATTAGCGGGTTGGCTGAAGCCAACCCACCAATGTACCACTCCGACCGCCATGGCGGTAGCAGCTGCTGGGCTGGAGATAAGAATCTCCAGCCCGGCAGTCGCTATTATACTACCTCAGGCATTTTGACCCTGCCTACAACCGTGGCAGTAGGCCCTATCAGTGACTGTGAATTCCTTCCCTGTCACTGATGTCACTGATAGGAGGCCCCCTCCCCCCTGACACCCCCCACCCCCCCTTCCATCCACACTTCCCCCTTCCAATCCCCTACCCCCCTATACACACACACGCAGACGCACCACGCATACACACACTCATTAACAAAGGCATACATGCATGCATCCATTCATTCATGCGGACATCCACACCACATTCACAGACACGCATTCACATATCCGTACTTACATGCATTCTCACACATGCATACACGTGCACTCTCACACAACGCTACACATACATTCGCATTCATGCACACACACACACTCATGCACACACACACACGCACAACACCCCCCTCCTCCCTCCCCTGTCGGAAACCCGACTTACCTGGATCCAGGAGGTCTTTTGGCAAGGGACGGGACAGGGCGCTGCTACCGCCAGCAGTGCCCGCCAGCGGAACACTGCCAGGCCGTATTATTTTTCATAATACGGCTGGCAGCGGTCTACTGCTGTGGCGCTGCTGGTGGTAGGAGTGCCACCTTAACACCATACGCCAGCATAGCCACAGCCGGATTTCTGCCCTTCTTGTGGCAGGAATCCAGCTGTGGTCATTATTCGGCGGACGGCTGTTAGCCGCGGCAACGGTCTTTTGGCGGCCACATTATGTGTGTGTGTGCGAAGTTTTATATTGTAAACCTATACTTATCTGTTCGGTGGCATGTGTAGCTGCAGATACACATGCTTTGCATAGTCCGCCGTCTGGTGTTGGGTCGGAGTGTTACAAGTTGTTTTTCTTCGAAGAAGTCTTTTCGAGTCACGAGACCGAGGGACTCCTCCTCCTTTGGTTCCATTGCGCATGGGCGTCGACTCCATCTTAGATTGTTTTTTTTCCGCCATCGGGTTCGGACGTGTTCCTTTGACGCTCCATGTTTCGGGTCGGAAGGATAGTCAGAATCAACGGAAAATTCGTCGGTATTGTTTCGTTCGGTATCGAGTTAGATTTGAGTCGACACCGAATCCAGAAGAGCTCCGGTAGCCCTTCGGGGTAATTTCGATCCCCGTCGGGGCCTGGTCGGCCCGACCGCGTGCAACATCGAGACTGATGGAACGGACCCCGTTCCGATTCTGTCCTAAATGCCACAGTGAATACCCCTATACAGACCAACATTTGGTCTGTAACTTGTGCCTGTCACCCGAGCACAAAGAAGAGACGTGTGAGGCCTGTCGAGCATTTCGGTCGAGAAAAACGCTCCGAGACCGAAGAGCCAGAAGGTTACAGATGGCGTCCACGCCGACAGGACAACGAAGGTTCGAGGAAGAGGGAGAAGAAGAAGCATTCTCCATTCACGAATCGGACTCTGAAGAATTCGACGTAGAGGAAACCGTAAGACGTCGAAACAAACATCACAGGGAAAAACAGACAAAGCCCAGGGGACGCCACTGCCAACAGGCCATGGCTCAACCCATAAAGTAGGTGACCGTCCATCGGCACCGAAGAAGGGCGAGACGGTGCCGAGATCGTCCGACTCAGGTCGAGGCACGCAGCAATCTCGGGACCGAGAAAGTGCCGCAGAAAGGGTCGACACCGAGATAGCGGCACCGAAGCTGCTCGGCACAGAGACAGCGGCACCGAAGCTGCTCGGCACAGAGATAGTGGCACCGAAGATGGTCGACACCGAGAGGGTGCGACGCCGAAAAAGAGGAAAATCTCGTCGGAGCCGAAAATAACAAAAGGCACGGTTTCGGTGCCAAAACGCCCAGCAACCGAACCGAGAGCCAGTTCCTATTCAGAGGAACAATCACTGTCCTCCCAACTACAAAGACACCGATTTGAGGAGGAACTAAAAGAAACAGACGTAGATCACACGCAAAAGCGGATCTTTATACAAAGTGGGACAGGGAAGATCAGCACACTTCCCCCAATCAGAAGGAAAAGAAAACTAGAGTTCCAAAGCCAAGACAAGACACCACAAGCAAAAGTGGTAAAGAAGGTAACTCCACCACCCTCTCCACCACCGACAACTCATATATCACCGGCACAGACTCCGCCACAATCACCAGCTCATACCACCATGAGCCAAGATGATCAGGACGCATGGGATCTCTATGACGCTCCAGTATCAGACAATAGCCCTGAGTCGTACCCCACTAAGCCCTCACCGCCTGAGGACAGTACGGCATATGCACAGGTGGTAGCTAGGGAAGCAGAGTTTCATAATGTATCACTGCACTCAGAGCCTATCGAGGATGACTTCCTCTTTAACACCCTGTCATCCACCCATAGCAATTATCAAAGCCTTCCTATGCTCCCGGGGATGCTAAGGCACGCTAAACAAATTTTTAAGGAGCCAGTGAAAAGCAGAGCAATAACTCCAAGGGTGGAGAAGAAATACAAGGCACCGCCCACAGACCCTGCTTTTATTACATCACAACTGACACCAGATTCAGTTGTCGTAGGAGCAGCTCGTAAAAGAGCCAACTCACACACATCAGGCGACGCACCACCTCCTGACAAGGAGAGCCGCAAGTTTGATGCAGCGGGGAAAAGGGTTGCAGCACAAGCTGCAAATCAATGGCGCATCGCCAACTCGCAGGCACTCCTAGCGCGATATGACAGAGCTCATTGGGATGAGATGCAGCATCTCATCGAGCACCTCCCCAAAGAATTCCAGAAACGGGCAAAACAAATGGTTGAAGAGGGACAGAACATTTCAAACAACCAAATCCGTTCTTCTATGGATGCAGCAGATACAGCTGCAAGAACAATAAATACTGCTGTAACAATAAGGAGGCACGCATGGCTGCGCACATCCGGCTTCAAACCCGAGATACAGCAGGCAGTGCTTAATATGCCGTTCAATGAACAACAATTGTTTGGCCCAGAAGTGGACACTGCAATTGAAAAATTAAAGAAGGACACTGATACAGCTAAAGCCATGGGCGCACTCTATTCCCCGCAGGGCAGAGGCACATTTGGCACATTTCGTAAAACCACTTTCAGAGGAGGGTTTCGAGGTCAAGCCACACAAGCCAGCACCTCACAAACAACACCGCCTACCTACCAGGGACAATACCAAAGGGGAGGCTTTCGAGGCCAATACAAAGGGGGCCAATTCCCAAGAAAACGGGGAAAATTTCAAGGTCCAAAAGCCCCTCAAAACAAGCAGTGACTCACAGGTCACTCAACCCCTTCACACAACACCAGTGGGGGGAAGACTAAGCCAGTTCTACAAATCTTGGGAGGAAATAACAACAGACACTTGGGTCTTAGCAATTATCCAACATGCCTATTGCATAGAATTTCTCCAACTCCCTCCAAACTTCCCACCGAAAACACACAATATGTCAAAACAGCATTTAGACCTTCTAGGACTAGAAGTTCAGGCATTACTGCAAAAAGACGCAATAGAATTAGTACCAGGTCCACAAAAGAACACAGGAGTTTACTCACTGTACTTTCTAATACCCAAAAAAGACAAAACTCTAAGACCAATATTAGATCTCAGAACACTAAACACCTACATCAAATCAGACCACTTTCACATGGTAACATTACAGGACGTAATCCCACTGCTGAAACAGCAAGACTACATGACAACATAAGATCTAAAAGATGCGTATTTCCATATACCGATACATCGCTCGCACAGGAAATACCTAAGGTTCGTATTCAAAGGAATACACTACCAATTCAAGGTGTTGCCATTCGGAATAACAACAGCGCCAAGAGTCTTTACAAAGTGTCTAGCAGTAGTAGCTGCACACATCAGGAGGCAGCAAATACAAGTGTTCCCGTACCTAGACGATTGGCTAATCAAGACCAACTCGTTAACAAAGTGTTCACACCACACAGATTATGTTATACAAAACCTTTACAAGCTGGGTTTCTCCATCAACTATGCAAAGTCACACCTTGTGCTGTGTCAAACACAGCAATACTTAGGAGCGACAATCAACACAACAAAAGGGATAGCCACTCCAAGTCCACAAAGGGTTCAAAATTTTCACAAGGTGATACAAGCCATGTATCCAAATCAAAAGATACATGCAAAAATGGTATTAAAACTCCTAGGCATGATGTCCTCATGCATAGCCATTGTCCCAAACGCAAGATTGCACATGCGGCCCTTACAACAGTGCCTAGCATCACAATGGTCACATGCACAGGGTCAACTTCTAGATCTGGTGTTGATAGACCGCCAAACATACATCTCGCTTCTATGGTGGAACAGTACAAATTTAAACAAAGGGCGGCCTTTCCAAGACCCAGTGCCACAATATGTGATAACAACAGATGCTTCCATGACAGGGTGGGGAGCACACCTCAAGCAACACAGCATCCAAGGACAATGGGACGTACATCAAAGAAAGTTTCATAAAAATCACCTAGAACTGTTAGCAGTATTTCTAGCATTGAAAGCATTCCAACCCATGATAACTCACAAATACATTCTTGTCAAAACAGACAACATGACGACAATGTATTATTTAAACAAACGGGGGGACACACTCGACACAGTTGTGTCTCCTAACACAAAAAATATGGCATTGGGCAATTCACAACCACATTCGAATAATAGCACAATTTATTCCAGGGATACAGAACCAGCTAGCAGACGATCTCTCTCGGGATCACCAACAGGTCCACGAATGGGAAATTCACCCCCAAATCCTGAACAATTACTTCCAAATTTGGGGAACACCGCAAATAGATCTATTTGCAACAAAAGAAAACGCAAAATGCCAAAACTGCGCATCCAGGTACCCACACCGGCAATCCCAAGGCAATGCTCTATGGATGAATTGGTCAGGGATATTTGCGTACGCTTTTCCCCCTCTCCCTCTCCTTCCATATCTAGTAAACAGATTGAGTCAAAACAAACTCAAACTCATACTGATAGCACCAACATGGGCAAGACAACCTTGGTATACCACACTACTAGACCTGTCAGTAGTACCTCATGTCAAACTACCCAACAAGCCAGATCTGTTAACACAACACAAACAACAGATCAGGCATCCAAACCCTGCATCGCTGAATCTATCGATTTGGCTCCTGAAATCCTAGAATTTGGACACTTAGGACTCACTCAAGAGTGTATGGAGGTCATAAAACAAGCTAGAAAACCTTCCACTAGACACTGCTATGCAAGTAAATGGAAAAGATTTGTTTGTTACTGTCATAATAATCAAATTCAACCATTGCATGCATCTCCAAAAGATGTAGTAGGGTATTTACTACATTTGCAAAAGTCAAATCTAGCTTTCTCTTCCATAAAGATTCATCTCGCAGCAATATCTGCATACCTACAAATTACTCATTCAACTTCCCTATTTAGAATACCTGTCATAAAAGCGTTTATGGAAGGACTAAAAAGAATTATACCACCAAGGACACCACCTGTTCCTTCATGGAACCTCAATATTGTCTTAACAAGACTCATGGGCCCACCTTTCGAACCCATGCATTCTTGCGAAATGCAATACCTAACGTGGAAAGTTGCATTTCTCGTTGCCATTACATCTCTAAGGAGAGTAAGTGAAATTCAGGCGTTTACTATACAAGAACCATTTATTCAAATACACAAAAATAAGGTAGTTCTAAGAACCAACCCAAAATTCTTACCAAAAGTTATCTCACCGTTCCACTTAAATCAAACAGTAGAGTTACCAGTGTTCTTCCCACAGCCAGACTCCGTAGCTGAAAGAGCACTACATACATTAGACATCAAAAGAGCACTTATGTACTACATTGACAGAACAAAACTAATTAGGAAAACAAAACAACTATTTATTGCATTTCAAAAACCTCATACAGGAAATCCAATATCAAAACAAGGTATAGCCAGGTGGATAGTTAGGTGCATCCAAACCTGCTATCTTAAAGCAAAAAGAGAGCTGCCTATTACACCAAAGGCACACTCAACCAGAAAGAAAGGTGCTACCATGGCCTTTCTAGGAAATATTCCAATGAACGAAATATGTAAGGCAGCAACATGGTCTACGCCTCACACATTTACTAAGCACTACTGTGTAGACGTGTTATCCGCACAACAAGCCACAGTAGGTCAAGCTGTACTAAGAACTTTATTTCAAACTACTTCCACTCCTACAGGCTGAACCACCGCTTTTGGCGAGATAACTGCTTACTAGTCTATGCAAAGCATGTGTATCTGCAGCTACACATGCCACCGAACGGAAAATGTCACTTACCCAGTGTACATCTGTTCGTGGCATTAGTCGCTGCAGATTCACATGCGCCCACCCGCCTCCCCGGGAGCCTGTAGCCGTTTGGAAGTAATCTTCAACATTTGTACATTTGTAAATATATTATTTTAATCTTCATTTTGTACATACTTATTCATTCCATTGCATGGGCGCTATTACTAGCATACACAACTCCTACCTCACCCTCTGCGGGGAAAACAATCTAAGATGGAGTCGACGCCCATGCGCAATGGAACCAAAGGAGGAGGAGTCCCTCGGTCTCGTGACTCGAAAAGACTTCTTCGAAGAAAAACAACTTGTAACACTCCGACCCAACACCAGACGGCGGACTATGCAAAGCATGTGAATCTGCAGCGACTAATGCCACGAACAGATGTACAACTGGGTAAGTGACATTTTCCTTACAATGCTTTGGTAGTCAATATCACAGCCATGATATTTTGGCACATTGATTCTTAAATGTTGATATTCCGGTAGTAAATCTGTGAGTCCGTTAGGATGTCCAGCTACTTTCGTGGTGTGGCATGCACCAAAAATGCAGTCTTGAGTGTGCTGTGTGCACAGTTGTCCTCTGACCATGAACAGCCTCCCATAAGACCTGGGCGCAGATGTGACACGTGATGGAGCATTTCGGTATGCTCTAAACAGGTTGACAAATCTTTTCAACCTAGCAGGGGGTAAAGGTTGTACATCAATCAACATTTAATTTACAGTATGATCAATCTGTCACATAATGAAAACTCAACTCTGAAATAAAGTATAAGGGGTTTATTACAAAATAATACTCAGGTTAATGTAAACAGTTCTCAAAAACAAACTATAAAGGCACATTAACACCATTGGATGCCCACACCTCTGGAAGAAGCGCAATCTAGTGAACATTAAACAAACTAAGCACTCAATCACTGCTATACAAAATAACAATAGCAACACCTGGTGTTCAGAAAATAGGCATTGAGCAACTTGTCTAAACATTAGTACAAATTTGAATAATCTAAATAGCTAGCTAAAGCAAAAGGAATCTTCTAAAATCAGCATGTCACTAATTGGTGTTATCTGGGCTACAAAACATGTTGGCAAAATGTAAAAAGGAAATAAAGAACAAAAAGAAGCTTGAAAAATTATACCTGGGGCAAAACAAAGCTAACTAAGGTTGGCAAAAGTGAGTAAAAAGGGAAGGTGTCACATTTTATGAGAATGGGCCTAGCAGACCTAAAATGGCTTCAACTAAAGCAGAATTAAAATGGCACACTTTACTCAGATTTATCAAAACACATAAATCTTTTCAATTATAAAATTATCAGTAAATAATTCTCATTTAAACTTCTTGTTACAGTAAATACAAAACAAAATAGCTTTGTTAATATATGTAAGTAAATATGTATGTAATGTAATGTATGTATGTAACCCAGGCCCTCATCACCAACAGACTCGACTACGGGAACGCCCTCTACTCAGGAACTACAAACAAGCTCCTGAGACGACTCCAACGCATCCAGAACGCCTCAGCCCGACTCATCCTCGATGTCCCCCGCCGCAGCCACATCATACTCCACCTGAGAGGCCTGCACTGGCTCCCAGTCAACAAAAAGATCACCTTCAAGCTCCTGATCCACGCACACAAAGCACTGCACAACACCGGACCCACCTACCTCAACAACCGACTCAGCTTCCACACCCCCACCGAAGCCTCTGCTCAACCAACCTCGCCCTCGCCACAGTCCCCCGCATCCGAAAAACAACCGCCGGCGGCAGATACTACTTCTACCTCGCCGCCAAGACCTGGAACACTCTCCCCACTATCCTACGACAGACCCAGGACCTGCTGGCCTTCAGAAGACTCCTCAAGACCTGGCTCTTCGACCAGTAGCACCCCCCTCCCCCCAGCGCCTTGAGACCCTCGCGGGTATGTAGCGCGCTTTACAAATGCAGTGATTGATTGATTGATTTGTAGAGCACGTTCTGGCTCAAACGGGCATCAAAGCGCTAATCAAAGGTGAGAGAAAGAAAACAGAAACATGGTGCCACTGTGAAGAAAAAGAGGCCAGGAAAATGGGTCAGAAATTAGCGCGGGAAAAGTCAAGTTTTAATCAGTTTTCGGAAGCTCAAATAATTAGATTCCTTCCCGATCTGGATGGGTAGAGCATTCCAATGTCTAGCTGTGGCTGCAGTGAAGGCTTTGTTCCCCCACTTGGCTTTGTAAGTACAGGGAACCTGAATCAGGAAAGCTTCAAGGGACTTTAAGTGACGCCTAGGTTTGTACAAGCGAAGGTAGGTGACCAAGCAATGAGGGTCAATACCGTGTACGACTTTATGAGTCAAGCATAGTATTTTAAAGGTCACCCGTTGAGCTACTGGGAGCCAGTACAGTTGATTGAGGCTGCCTGTAGCTGAGGCAGAGCGCAGAAGATTTAAAATGGATCTTGCCGCCATATTCTGAATCAGTTGAAGTTTTTTCTTGGAGACAGTGTTCAGGTTAGAAAGGAGGGCATTACAATAGTCAAGCATGGACGTGATCAAAGCCAGTGTGACAGTAACTTTACACTCCTATTGTAAATAGGGGAACAATTTTCTTGACATTTTAAAAATCCATAGACATTTCGAAACAGTATGGTTGGCTTTGGCTTTAAAGGATAAGTGATCATCAAAGATGATCCCTAAATTTCTGCTGGTGGTGGTGGGAACAGGGAGAGAGCCACACTCATCGGGCCACCAACGAGAATTCCATCGCTCAATCCCAGATCCAAAACATAGGATTTCAGTTTTTGCCCCATTTAATTTCAACCAATTGGTTCCCATCCAATTGTTAATAGCTAGCAAACAGTTGTTGCAGCGATCGCCGCCTCCTCCCAGTTCTCGTCCACTGGTATAATAAGCTGAGTATCATCAGCGTAGGACGTCGGCATAAATCCGAACGATCGTACTAGGTTGGCCAGGGGTGCCATATAAATATTAAACAGGGTAGGACTCAAAGAGGAGCCCTGAGGAACCCCACAAGGTAGAAGATAGGCTGCAGATCTGACTGGAGTCCATCTATCAGTCAGAAATGACTCCAGCAGCGTTAGTGCTTTGTCTCTCATGCCCGCCTGATATAGGCGAGTTAATAAAATTAGGGGTGAGATGGTGTCAAAAGCCGCTGATAGATCTAGTAAAATCAAAATAGTCCCTTGTCCATCATCCACCATCCTCCGTATAGAATCCGAAGATGTAATGAGAGCGGATTCGGTGCTGTGAAATGTTCTAAAACCATGTTGCGAAGGGTCAAATACACTCTTTGCCATTAGAAAAGCCATTAACTCCTTATTAATGTACTTTTCACAGATTTTAGCCAAAAAGGGGAGGAGAGCAATGGGGCGCAAATTGCTTAAGTCCAGGTGGTCACCGTTTGCCTTTTTCTTCAAAGGGGTGACCGTTGTTTCCTTGCGGGAGGCAGGATAACTTCGTGATGATAAGACCTCCTGAAAAACGGGGGCTATTGCACGAGTGAAAATTTCAGGGGCTAGTTGAAAGATGGACGGGGGACACGGGTCTAGAGGGGAACCTGACTTAATCTCAACAAATAGCTTTTGGATGCAATCTTGTGAGGGGAATGAAAAATGGGATAGAATCATGTTGCTGGTGTTTGGTTCTACATCAAACACAGTGGTCTGGTCTACATCCGTCAAAATAGACTGGGTTTTAATCTCCCCATGAGGGATAAAATTTAAATAAATATTTAGAATTTTGTTTTTAAAGTGTGTGGCAACTTTATCACAGAAACTTTGGGAAATTTCCAATTCAGGTGTAGAAGGGGAAGAGGATAGAGCCTTGACCACTTTAAAGAGCTCTCTGGGTACATTAGAAGCTTCCTTGATTATAGAAGTATAAAAATCTGATTTGGCTTTGAAGCATGCAATTTGATATGTTTAAAGTGCTATCTTCACTTTATCTTCCAATGCCGTTCCCGCTGACGGTATTTCCTCTGGAGAAGTTTAAGCTCCTTGGTATACCACGGTTGACTTGGTTTGTTAATTTTGCTGGTGATATGATGGGGAACTACATTTTTCAATATTAACCTATGATATTTTGTGCACACCTGTTATGAAATTAATAATCACTTCAAGTGTAACTGCTCTCTATTAATATCAGGATTAACATAAATTCATAGTCAATGGTTACATCTCAATTGATATGATTATTTCACACACATTTCAGTACTACACTACAGTGAATGCACCTTAATATGCATTCATATGCATTCACTAAGTGCACCACTTTACAATTAGACATTATAATGTCAATATGGTCACATATGGAGCAACTTTGTGACTTCAAAGGTAACAGCCAAATCTCTGCTGCACCACACATTTTTACAGATAGGAACTGTTCCACTAAATCCACCTATGCAGAGTGCTGAAAACAACTTTCTTAAACCTGTGCGAACTGCACATGAGATTCTTTCTTCTTCTTTCCTTACTTATTAAATATCTTCAGGCGCCACTGAAATGCATTTGTAAACTTTCAGTATCAGTAATTTACTATAGTTAGTACCAGTTTAACTGGGATCAGAGAGCCATCGAGGAATAATTGATTGCATTGTTAATGGCTAAATAAAGGAAGTGCATTGTGACATTTTTTTAAAGATCTCTTTAGTAGGATTTTCACAACATTTACTTTATATCTTGTACAAAAAACAACGAAGTGTGTCAACTGATGACATGTTTTATTACACATATGAACCAGATCTCTGCAGGATTGAGGGCACCATTAAGCATCATGGCACAAGATATAAGATGGAAAAAGCACAAAACAACCTAAACTTGGACTCCTTGCAGCGCCAACGTGCAGTAATCAATACATTTGCAGAATATTTTGAAACCTTTGCCTCATCATTGCCTCCCGTTTTTTGCAAAACTTAGAAAAGAGAATACCAACTAAGCCCCAATTAGCAGCCTAGCAAGGTGAAAAACCTGATGCACACATTCACAGCCCATTCCATGTTTAGGTCTCTGTGTCTACCGTAACCATCTATGTCCGCATTCTCTTGCATCTTTCACTGGGGCCAGTTACTCCACTGACTTGTATCCTCCGCTGCAATAGCTGCTATCTCTAATATTGTCCATCTCAGCAGTGCATGGTGCAAAAATATTAGTTCCACCTTTGTTACCCACTCCAGAGAGCCTAGGAAATGAGTCTGAGTTGTTTTACCCAAAAAGAAAAGAAACACCGTCCGACAAGGAAAAAGGAAAGCTGATGGTGAATTTGACAGAAGCTGAAATTATCATTAGACAAACTGTCTAATAAATCAGACATCACAAATTCCATCTTAAATTATGCACTCGCTGCTTTTGAATAAGTAGATTATTTTTTATGCACTTGTGCATAGCTGCCATGCTGGTTGTCCCTGCTCTTGATAAATATTGCTCACTGGTGTGTTGTACTTACGAGGTGCTATAAATACCTTCCTCCTCCACAATCCAAGCAGTGCAGTTATGGCCACTATCATGGCTGTGTTAAATTTCACACACATAGAACTTAACAAAATCTCAGTTGGCATCTCCAAACCAGTGGTCTGCTCACCATTTCATGAAATTAATGTTGTAATAGGCGAGATGATAAACGTGAATGATTTTACTTGTGTTTTCAGCTTCTACAGCCCAGTGTTTTCTAAATATTTGTTTATCTGAACTGCAATTTTAGCCATGTTTAGACCAATGCCTGCTGTTTATTAGCGTGGTCGTATGCGTTCACAGGTGGATACTTTTCATTAAGAAGTAAGTAGTTGATCATTGGTGTTTTTAGAATGAACATTTACCACAAACTGGCCTACTCCAATGATACAAATAACCAAAATTAAGAGCATTGAAGCACTTATATATGATTCACATTAGGTTGTCTTTCTTTTCTCCGATTTCCATAATGATTCCAACAGATAAAATGTATTTTATAAATCCTACATATCGATAAAATGTGTTTTAAAATCCTGCATATGTTCATTTTTACTGCAGGGGCAATCAAAAGGTGGCAAAAGTGCAACAATGATTTACCTGGTAGGATTGTAGTGTACCGTGATGGGGTAGGCGATGGTCAGCTAAGAATGGTGGTTGACTATGAAGTTCCACAACTTTTAAATAGTTTCCAAGAAACCAGCATTGAATACAGGTACTTTCCAAGCTTTTCCTTGCTCACACTTTATGTAATCACTCTCAAATACAGCTCCTTTGAATTACTAACTATTGAACAATGGCTGAAACACGTATGACCACTGTATTTTACAAAGTTGTTTTTCACAGGTTTGCAATGCAAAAATGAAAAGAAAAATACTTTGTTGTGTTTGGTATGCATTTTGTATCCATGGTGACTAGTAGACTTGGTCCGAGTTAGAGTTCCAAAGATTAAGGAGGGGGGCCCCAACTAGGAAGGATAGTTATTAATATCCGTTTTGCATGTTATTAATGCTGCTTGAAGAGGCTCTTCGGGTTTCCGGTGAATACACACAGACCCACATGTATATTCTATGTCTTTCCTCTCTATGGTTGAATGAAAGCTGCAGCTGAAAACAGGCAGCTAGTGTCCATGGCTCCTGCATCAACTGTAACGTGGGGACTGGCGGGAGATGCCAGCTTCCCCTTTAACCTCATCAACTATAAGTCACAGTAGAACTAAGCATCATAGTTACTCAATTCTGAAAGCGATTGCGTTGGTTTGCAATTTCTGCACATGCCCTGTCATTGTGGAATTGTCTCCATTTGGTCTGTGCTCCATATCTTTGCAGATTTTGACTTGCTCCTAGCCTCCTTCCGTGGATGATTGCCGTCATTGTACGATGATATGAGCAGCACACGCAGCTCATACTCCAATGCTGCAAGTGGAGGGATAGAAAACCCTGTTTTGCTTTTACTAGGAGCCACAAATGGTGTGAAGCACCACAAAGCTCACTGATGTATTTCAGCTACCTACCCTGGCACCTGCTTTCCTTGATGGGCAACTGGGATATGTGCCACTTGGCATGCAACTTGTTCTACAACTGTCAGCTGGTTACAGCAAGAACTAGCAAATGGATGGGAAATACCAGAAAACCTTGTATTCTCTTCTGCCTTAAAATTGAGTCCTTGCAATACAGCAATTCATATCAAAGTTAGTTTCCGCAGTCTAAGCACTTGATTCCCTAGAGAGATCATTCTTCCTCGACATCTTTTAATGTATAATGCCTCTTGGCAGACAGTTGTCTTTACGTTAACTTCCTCCTTTCATTTATACTTTGTCAATGTACGATTTCTCCTGCTAAATGTCAGTAATATTGAAGTGGTCCTATTCAGGAGGATTCCATGTCAACCAGAAAACCCTAAAGGCTAGGTCGCTATAACGGAGAGGATTTCCTAAAAAAATGGCACCTACTTTGTCCAGAGGAAGTTGCTATACATTGTTGCTTTAAATGGGCGTTGAAAACAGGTAAGTCCACCAACATTATTAAGTGTGTCAAATGTGCCACAGGAATAACTTTGCACAAACCAGAGTCAATCTGTTGTTGGAACCCTAGATTGTTAGTGGGACATACAGTGCTTGGCCAGCACACACTTGTCCCAAATAAGACAGACAAACTAATCAATCAAACTTTATTGTTGTTAGCCTGTTCCATAACAAGGCAAAACTATTTTAATGTAAACACACTTTTTGTATTTAAAAAATAGCTTTTGATATGCTATGTAAAATGACAATAAAAACAATATATTAGATGGACAGTAACTAGACTGTTGCCTCTACAGCTTTCTACAGCACTGGTGAAAAAGCAGCATAGTTACACTTTATTAATATACTGCCCCTAGCTTCTTTAACATGCCTCTATTGCTAATAGTGATATTCAACAGAGTGTACCTTTATTATTAGATTGTCACAGGTTGCCTGTAGCTTTCTCGCATCCGGATCCACAAGATGACCTCCAGGACACTGGGGAAAGAAAAACATCAGTTAACAGAGAAGGACAAAGCAACACACAAAGAAATAAGGCTTAATTGTTTTCCCTTCAGGATTTAAAGCCAAAAGAGGAAGAAATAGAAAGCGAGTAAGGACAATGAAGGACCCAAGGAAGAAGGATGCTCCAGAGGAAGGAACATTGCCCCCAGAGACCCACTGGCAGGACCAGGACTTGTTCCAGCATGGAAACGAGATGACAGAGGAAGAATAAGCTCTTCCTCTGTCGTCTCGTTGGCGATCCAGCAACCAAGGCATCAGGAGGATCAACTAACAGCGGCAGCATCTCCCGGAACCTGAATGGACTGGAGACAGGACCAGCTCTCGACAGGCTCCAGGGCAGGTGTGACTGGGCTCGGGTGGGTGCTCTGATACCAGAGTAGAGACCCAGGTTGGGCAGGGGTAAACTGAGTCCCTCAGCACCTCTCTAATTAACTGAAGGAAAATAAGAGGAAACATTTGTGACTGCAAGTTTGATTTGTTTTCAGCAAAATCAGTTTTATTTCTTTTTTACCCCATTATCCTCAGCAGAAACGGGAGGTCTAAAAGATGGATCCATTTTTTTTTTATGTTTAAAGGCCTACCTACATTCCTGGCAAAGTGAGACAGAACGGAAGAGTTGACCTAGAGCCCCTATATATATGAAAGAAGATTTAGTAAAAGAAGGAAAAGACAACAGAGGCAATAATATTGAATAAACATTTTCAAGCTGGCACGTCAATAATTTTCAGTTCTATTAAGGACTTGGAGGCAAGGAATATACTTCTCTTCCTTCACTACTGAAATTACAGCAGCCAATCATTTCACAGGAAAAACAACATAACGCAATAATACTAAGTTACCTATGAGGCACAACCCCATCATCATCCTCCACACCAACTAGGGCTCACCAACACCTATAAGACTGAGTAACACCATAGTCCTTCCTCATTCTTTGTATAGTGTAACACAAGTCCAATAGAACAATAACGTCCTGGCTCCAACAGGGATTCCAGGGAAACTCTGTCTTAACTGACTGTTACTGCTCCAGAACCATTCTACCGAACCTCACTTTCGGACCTTTCATCTTCAGTGCTGTTCATCAGAAACGTAATCCCATGGAAAATCTACAACAGTTTAGTGTCAGCACCTATTGCAAGAAAACAATTCGATTATAATATTCCCATCACAAATTACAGAATCACAGGGTGGGCAATTTATCATATAAACATCACAGTAACTGTCATGCAATACAGAAAGAAACATACTGCAGGTTGGAATAATCCACGTCTCCGAGTACTTAATAGAATTAAACATTCTTGACTCATCAGCTCATAAATGTTTTATTCTGTGTCAGGACCGGAGGCTTTGTTTTATGCTTGGTCGAATCTGTGCGATGTCTGTTAAAGCAACATCCAAAATTGGTTTAAGATAAAATATCTTAAATGTCAATTCGGATGACCAATTTTCCACCGCCATAATGTCCTCCGATCGAGAAGCCATTACTTATGCCTTAGACGCCATGACACTTCCAACAGGATGTGAACCAAACAGAGACACATCAATTACAGTCTCTAAAAGAAGTAATTTGATCCAGTGGGCCAAAGTTGCAGATGAAATTGGATGAAAAGGCTTCTACAGAGCAATAAGCAGATGATCCCTGGGATATTGTCAAAACTTCCAGGTACAGTCCTTGTAATCTATGAGGCACCAAATTAAATAGAGTTTATGAATGTCGAGAAATGCCGGGTGACTGACACAACCAGAGTTAGTCTTTGTTTGATTCGAAACTCAAAAGGTCACTACAGAGGGATACATGTCTGCACGATATGAGACGTAGGGCCTGATTACAACTTTGGCGGAGGGGATTAATCTGTCCCAAATGTGACGGATATCCTGCCTGCTGTATTATGAGTTCCATAGGATATAATGGACTCGTAATACGGCGGGCGGGATATCCGTCACATTTGGGACGGATTAACCCCCTCTGCCAAAGTGGTAATCAGACCTATAATATGAAAATTAGCTTGACCGAAAGCTGCTTCCTAGGAAGATCTTCATTTGCTGGTGAAGAGAATAAAAACCTGAGGACACCATCCATATCCCACAACACTGAATACCTAGGTCTGGGGGGACAAACCACTCAAACTCCTTCAAGGTGTTACAGACAAAAGGGGGCACCCCCACCGGCTCGTCTAGCTGAGGATATCCTGCAGAAATGGTGGAGCGAAAATTGATCAGTAAGCAAAGCCATCTGCTGCCAGCTGTGACAAACAAAAATGAACAATCATTTGCAAGTCAGGGTCAATTGAATCCACACTCCTTTGTAGTGTTTGTGGGTACCAAGACCCCATGATTGGTAGAGGAAGTAATTAGCTTGATCAGAAATACACCATCGTGTCCCAACACCCTCCAGGCCACGAGGGGCAAATGACCCTCTTAGAGCAATGGATGTGGAAAACCCACTAGGTCTGTGAGAAGGTCCTGGAAGGTTTTAATCTTCACCAGGAGATTGCAAGACAGTCCAACACCACCGAAAACCAGGGTTGAGCCTTCCATATTGGAGTGACAAGAACAACTCTGCTTTCTGATGCCTCACTGTGGCCAGAACCCTCTGAATCTTGGGGAATGGGGAAACACGTAATGTAGATTCCCCACCCAGGACTGCAGAAAATCATTTAATGTCACCACTAGTGGATCTGGTCTCCTGAAAAAGATCAGGAATCCTGCAGGAACCATGAGGTCCAATCTAAAACTGTCCAATCTGGAATATACTCCTCTGTCACTGCAATGCAAAGTTGGAGGGAATGATGCCAACAATCTAGAGCGAAAGCCTGCCAACTTGTTTGTGTACCTCACTGCAGCGATGTTAATTCGCAAAACAATACAGTATTCCATCTTGCGAGGATAGAGAGTCCTGATTGCAAAGGACCCCACCAAAGGTTCCAGGCAGTTGATATGGAGAGGAAGTTCCTCCTGAGGCATGTGCCTCTTGTCGAAATCGGGGCCACACCCCAGCCCCATCTGCTGGCATCCCATGCTATGATTACTTCCAGAATGGAGGCAAAGATCGCCTTGCCATTCGAGGCCTACAGGAGATTTTTACCCTGTCGCATTCTGACAACAGTATATGTTCAGAATAGGACAAACCTTTCTAGAGGTGAAGGATTTTAAGCTGCTGAAGAGTTCGATAATGAAGGGAACCCTAAAATATGAATTGGATAGATGATGCCAGAAAGCCAAGATCCTGGCCAGGACTTTCAAAGAGATCATCTGGAAAGGCAATGATCATATCAATTCTTTCTTTTTGGACAAAGTCTTCGCGGTTGGGAGTCTCAGTTGGACTAAGGTCAAATCTACCTGAAACCTCAGGGATTCCAAGATCTGTAAGGGAGCCAACAGAAACTTCCAGACATTGATGATGAATCCTAGCTCCTGTAGCAAACACTTATTTCATGTTGACAACTCCAGTGCAACATCCAGATAGATAATATGTAAAGAAACACTTCATGCACCAAAATCAAGGTTACACATAAAGCGTTTGAAACTCTAAAAATCATAATGTCCAGTTTCAAGTTATTAGACTCACTATATCTCACCGAAGTAAAATGCCTTATTTTTTAATGCTGCTCAGTTAGATGCCATTTCCACTCACGTGGGAAATCATGCTGGTATTATTTCTTTACTATAAGAAAAATGAGAATTGCACAATGAGATAACAATAAGATATTCACAACTTACTTTTTAACCACTCAGTAAATCAGATGCAGTGTTTCAGAACACTGTAGGGCTTGATGAGCAAAAACTACTATGCAACAGATCAGCAAAATGGGTTGGAAGCTGCATCCACAGGAGTATTTGAATTTCAGATGCAGAATGTGCTGTTTGCAAGGCAATGGTTTCTGCTGCATTGGGCTAAGATACCTCTTTCTGTTATAATATTGCAACAAGCTTACTGAATTTATCAAAATGCATATTTACCTAAATTATTTTTGGCCGGGAAACACTTTCAAAAACTTTTCTTCATGGGAGATGCAACATAATACCACAACAAGTAAGTGAACACAGCTGTCATTTATTTATTCTTATTAGATAGGACCAATTTTGAGGGATGTGTGGCTAGGATTGACTTTGGCCAGTATGACCAGCATTATGCAGGCAAAACCTGGCATCAAAGCATTGCAAGCTTCGTGCAGAGTGAAGAAATCTTAGAGGAGAGAGTGTCCTAGAGGATTAGTGCATCTGCATGTGATTATGAATGCTGGTTCGTCTTTTGTCCAACATATAGGAATTTCCATTTTTAGATAAAAGAAGGACTCGTATATTTTCATAGCACCCCAATGATATAAGTTTTTGGCAGTTCCAGAAAAAAGTCAGTAATTGGCAAGTAGATTACTTCATGTAAGAACCAGGTAATATGTGACCAAAGAAATTGGGTTCTTCTCTATTTCCTCGGTGTTTAAAAGGGTAAGCAATGTCGCTTTTTTGGTCTTTTTCTCTCTGGGTTGAGGTAAAATTGTGCAGATCAAAAACAGCATTCTTATTCATTAGCTACTGTGGCAGTTTGCTAACATTAAAGGTTTGTAATGCCCAATTTAATTGTGTTGTTGCACTCTCCTGAGCTGGTACTTGTATAAGACTTAATTCTTCTTTATGAAGATTCACGGTTGAGAAAATTATGGTGGAGACTGTTTATACTCTTTTTGAAAGAGTCTGAAAGCCTTTACTGACAACTTACAATGTGGTCTTTATTTTTATTTTTTTACAGTTTCACTAATTATTTCTGCAGCTTCCCTTTCTGAATATGCCCACTCTTCTTTAGTAATGGCATATATTAGTGAACACAAATTATATATTTTTTATTGGATGGGATCCAGAAATAAAACATTTAAATCCATATATCCACTCACTTTAGAGAGGTGGTCTTTAATAGCAGTTAAAGCAGAATTAGTTAATCACTGCTGGCACAATTTATCCACTCTATATGTGATTACTGTTATTGCAGTACATCACATATATTGGGATTCTGGTCTGTTTGTTCGGGGATCATTAGCTTTAGAAAGGAACTGATGTGTACATACATCGGTATTTACTGGCTAACGGGTCACGTCAGTCTGAACAAAATGCAGCCAGGTTATAAGTCATATTTGAAACATAGTATACAATTCCGCATCAGTGATGTTTTCTTGCCACTGCCAGCTGGATACTGTGTCAAAATAATGTTTGCAATTGATGGTGTTTTTAAATCTTTAGTGAATGAAAACCCCATGTACATTGTCTGCTGGATCATCTTGTTTAAAAACATAATTTCTCTTGATGTAATGCATGGTCTAATTAAACCCTGTGTACTCTTGATCTGCCAAACAAGCACTTTTTTATTTATATTTCCCTTCCAGTATTCATAATCTTGGATCACAAGTGTTTCTACAAATTGTGCACCATATATAAACCTGTGATTAGTCATCAGATGGTTTTGAAGGTTTTCCTCTCTTTGTGAATAACGAACCGCAGATGTATCTGCTTAAGGTATCATACCCTTCCTAGGATATGATACTGTGTTCATTACTCCTTAAAGCACTTCTAGGGAGAAGGCAGAAGAGGAAGCATCTGGGGCTTCCTCTGTGAGTTTTCTAAGAAAGCACCTGCCCAAATGTCTGCTATAGAGAAAACCAATTCTCCCTAGATTTCTTATCGAGAAAAGATACTGTAAACTCTTCAGTGCACCCTGTGCCAGAAATGGTGCATAAATCTAGCTCCTCAGATACTAACATGTTTCCTGTCTAAATTGTCTTTAATGAGAGACTTCTCAGCTGCTAAAAAGAAACTGTTAGCAAATACTCCTGTAATTGTGCCAATGGCACGGGTTCTCCATTTGCACCTGTAGCCACAGCTCCTCCATTCGCTCCTTTACAATCAGTAGTCATCCTTACCATCACCACTCATGGCACGGTCAGCAATCTCTTTGTTAGCAGTCTTGCAACTGATAATTACTCTGATGACTCCATCTGAACAATCAGCTGCTTAGCCTGTGCTGATGGGAGCCCCGCCCACATTCAACTTGACGGTGGCCCTGGTAGTGGTGCAACCATTCAGCATTGCATTGAGTATTCCACCAGCCCTATCAGCACCTTGTCACTTCTTCCATCAGCACCTTCATTGAATGTATTAATGCCATTCACACTTTACAGCAAATGTAGGTCATCTTTACCTCTTGTTCACTATTGCATGCCTTTGACATTAAGTAAGAGGCTGAGTACAGTGATTATGAGCAAGCCTCTGAAACAGCAGCACCCCCCCGCTTAGCTGAACGTACAGTACATTCCTGTAAGAAATGGGATCTCTGGTTGGCAGTAAGTTTACACTCTGTCCAAGCAGACCTTTGAGAGAGATAGGCCTTGCAACAGTGAAAACTGAATTTGTGGCAGTATTTCACTGTTAGGACATGTAAAACACATCAGTGCATGTCCCACCTTTACTATACACTGCACCCTGCCCATGGTGCTACCTAGGGCCTACCTTAGGCCTACCTTAGGGGTGCCTTACATGTACAAAAGGTTTGGGCCTGGCAAATGGGTACACTTGCCATGTCGAATTGGGAGGTTAAAACTTCACACACAGACACTGCAGTGGCAGGTCTGAGCCATGTTTTCAGTGCTACTCATGTGGGAGGCACAATCGGTGCTGCAGGCTCACTAGTAGCACGATTTACAGGCCCTGGGCACCTCTAGTGCACTTTACTAGGGACTTACTAGAAAATCAAATATATCAATCATGGAAAAGCCAATTACACATACAATTTACCCAGGGGGCGCTTGCAGTGGTAAAGTGCACAGAGTACCAAAAACAAAGTCCAACACACAGTCAAAACATAGGAAACAGAGGCAAGACAGGTGAGACTGCGCCAAGGATGCCAGGTCTAATAATTCCAAATTATAAGCCAGGTCAAGAGAAAGAAGTTGCACCACCATTTGATGACCACCCTCAACCAAAGTAATGAACAAGTTGTCGAAACCTCCAAGAAGCACCCTGGCCACTTCTGCGACCTTCCTAAGCATCACTTTATGGAGGATTACCAGAGGTAGTATTGGCCCCATTACAACTCTAGTAGTTACATTATCAAACTCCCATGGTGCAGGTTTGTGTTGACTTCTTTGCAGTAAATGATGGCAGTTCTCCACAATTAAGACCTCAAGTTGTGGCTCCTCCACTGCACTGCCACCAAGCCCAAGCCTGCTTCTGCCACAGCAACATTCACCAGAAGCACCACACCTTTTTCATCTATGCCCCAGGATACAGATGAGGAGAAAACGAAAGAGATCAGCAAAGAAGAGGAAGAATGTGAGGCCTATTGCGTGAGGAATGAGGAAATGAAGGCTGATTTTTAAGTATCGCAGGATTATGTATTCGCTCATGAAGGCCAGAAAGGACGTCCTGAGGTATATTTACTGTCAGATGACATTACCCGCTTCCACTCCTTGAACAGGCAGATAACATTGATTTTGTCTACCAATGACGTCTGTTAAAAAGCAACACTTTCTTTATGATTTTAAGGAGCAGCTTAGAAGTCTTTTAAATAGATCTGATTCTGGCCTACGAATAGTGGGAGGGCTGAAATAGATGAGAGCACCATCTAAGCTCCAGTCAATAGTTGCACACTTGGAGAAGTATATGACCTCACACTCAGCAGCGGTATGCCACATTGGCCACTCTAAACTAGCTCTGATCCTCACTACAGTGGCCCGAAGGAGATCAAGAAAACTGGGTCAGTTTGTTAGCAACCACTTCAATGAAAGCTGTGGGTATCCATGTATCTTATCAACTTTAGATATACAGATATTTCTCCCAGCATCCACGTTATAACTAAAGAGAAGTGCAGTGAAGCCACGGCAGTCATGAGGGAAGGTGTCATAATAGATACATAGAAAAAGGATGTCTCCAAAGCTGGGTTCTTTCAACTGGCTGAAGACAATGGTAAGTGTTCAAATTCCCCAGCACATCCCCACTTGGCATCTTCCTTGCACGGAGGTCATGTTATTTCAGCAAGGAGGGAAGGTTCTTACAGTGTGTTCAACAACTTAGTCCGTGTGGCAGACATCCTTTCTGGAAACTGATGTATACTTTCAAGTGAGGTACATGTGTGTGCTTTGCCTACCTTACACAAGCTTGGTGACGGGCTCTTGCTTGGTATGTATTTTCTGTGTAAGAGACTGGGTTATGAATTTTGGAGGGGGTGGCCCTACCAGTCAAATAAACATTGATATGTCACAGCCCAGTTCCAAACAAATCTGCTTAATTCAGGGTAGCCATGCTTCAGCGAGGCAGGTTAGTAAAGCCCACAAGGGTACTTCTAAGCCTGATACGTCATCTTTGAGCTCCTACTGAGCCCTTCAGTTCAGGCTCCAAAGCTCAAAGTGTGACAAAGTTAGATTTGTTACCTCACCCTAGTTCCATGTTTTACCTTCATACTTGTTCAATTGTTTTGATTCTCATAATGCTCCAGTGAAGGCAGTGTTGAATATTTTAGCTGGGCAGCGCTCTAGGACGGCTAGATGCCTTAACCACAAGGTGAAGCTGAAACTTTTTTCTGCACTGCAAAAATCTCTGAGCAGGCTGTACCTGGAAATCTTGCCTGCTAATGCCAAAACCTCCCTTTTCCCAGTTGAGGACATAACTAAGCCCAAAAAATGTCTGATGCTGGTGGTCAAGTCCTGGCCTCTCCTATAGCCCAGGACCTCAAGGCAGGCTTCCAGGCACCAGAACATTTATCGGGCCACCAAGTTTCCCTCAAGTTTCCCTCAAGATTAACTGCAGTCCACTCACTACTAGGCAGCTGAATCATCTTCAGATTAGGGAAGTTTTCTGCTTCTTTCATCTCATTATAGCAGCAGGAAGCCAGCCAAATAATTGAATGGAGAGTGGTTCTAGTTCTTTGGTTTGTCAGGAGTCCTTCAGTCTTCTTTCATCAGCAGTCAACTGATTGTTTTTATTTATAGATGTTCTTCAAAGTTTAGGTGTGTTCTGTGGATGTGGTGATGAGTTGTCATTGTTTTTGTGTGTATTAGCTAGTGGTAGGAGAATTCCTTACACCTAATCCTGGTTACTTTTCACATAGAAACCCAGTCTTCTTTTGCCAAGCTTCCTTTCTCCCTTGATTGTAAATTGTCCTAGAGCCCTTCTTCAAAATGGTCCTAGTGTTCCCCGCTTTGTATGAGTCAGATATTCCTTTTGGGCACTCACATATGAAAATGAAGGAACACCTCCGTCACCTGTGATGGAATCAAATTTTGCTCATGCTGTAGAAACAGATTAATGCATAGGAGTGCTCTGGGACTAAATGATTCCTATTTCTCAGATACCCATCAGGGATCACTATCACTGAAAGATTTTTGTATGCCCATCTGTTCTTGCCCGTCCCGTTTTCCTTCTTAAGTGGTCATTTTTTACACCACATCAGTCTTCTTATTCGCAAAAGCAGTTGTATTGTCTAATGGAAGGACGGCTAATCGCACTTAATCTGTGATGCCAACTACAGTCACTGGAGTGATAGCAGCCAACCAAACTGGTTTTCATTCCAGTTCGAGTTAACACAGCATAAACACACTTTTTAAAAGTTATTTTTCTACTACATGTGTCAAAAAACATCGACATTCACCATCAAATTAAATGCTCAACAATGAAAAATAACCGGACACATTTTCTGCTATTTTCCTCAGCATAGTTATGAAAATCGTTCCTCATTTGCAATCTTCTCTTTCATTGAAATCGTAATTTGACCCACTCAGTGACAAACAGCTTTTGGCAACTTTTCACTATGGGGTAAATAAAAAAAAAAAGTTTTTTTGTATATCCCACTTTCATACACTCTGGACCAAGTCATGTGGTTTTACAAGACTCACTTGGGAGTAGCTTAACTAATATGTAAATGCAGCCTAGCCAGGACACAATACTGTTATTTGCAGACATAGGCCCTCATTACAACCCTGGCGGTCAGTGTTAAAGCAGCGGTAATACCACCAACTGTCTGGCAGTAAAAAAATTGAATCACGACCATGGCAGAAACCGCCAACATAGACAGCCACTTTAACACTCCGACCGCCACGGCGGTAGAAACAAACACCGCAGCGGTAACCGCCAACAGACAGGCGGAAGACAAGGTTCCACCCACTGTATTACAACACGCCTATCCGCCACCTTTTCCGGGGCAGTACCAACGCCATCAAAAGCACAGCGGAAACACTACTTGGAACGGAAACCATTCACCTTTCGACACTTTACGAACAACCAGGAGGCCATGGAGCCCGAGTTACAGGTCCTGCCGATGCTGGTCTACCTCCTCTTGTATCAGGAGCAGCAAAGATGCCGGCGACGACCGCGGTAAGTACTGCACATAGCACACAGGGGAGGGGGGAGGGAAAAGAGAGTGACACACACACGCAACACACAACACCCCCACCCTCACCCACAACACCATACACACAAACACATGCAGCAACATTACATATACACCCCGTCACCCCCTGGAAGAATGCAAGGACCAAATGAAATGATTGTAACAAGTGTAATCATTGAAATATCAGATAGGCCAAATTCAAATATCACTATATACAAATATGTACACCATCTACACAAGTCCGGATATGAATGAAATCATTGTCCGTGGATCAGTGTCCCAAAATGCATGGCCGAAGCCCACACAAGATACCTGACTCGAAACGGAGAGAACACTGCAGGGGCATCAGATGGAAAATAAACAGGCACCTCAGGGGGAAAGGAGGGGGGTCACCTCAGCCGGATGAGCGGACGATGCCACTGCTCCACGAGGGGGCTCCATGCCCACTGATTGGTCCTGGGGAGTGCAAAGCCACAGTCTCACAAGTCTCTCCAGTGGGTGGTTTGCCCACTGCTTTATCCTGGGGAGTGCAAAACCAGTTTCACAAGTCTCTCAAGTGGGTGGTTTGCCCACTGCTTTATCCTGGGGAGTGCAAAGCCACAGTCTCACAAGTCTCTCCAGTGGGTGGTTTGCCCACTGTTTTATCCTGGGGAGTGCAAGGCCACAGTCTCACAAGCCTCGCCAGTGGGTGGTTTGCCCACTGCTTTATCCTGGGGAGTGCAAAGCCACAGTCTCTCAAGTGGGTGGTTTGCCCACTGCTTTATCCTGGGGAGTGCAAAGCCACAGTCTCTCAAGTGGGTGGTTTGGCCACTGCTTTATCCCGGGGAGTGCAAAGCCACAGTCTCACAAGTCTCTCCAGTGGGTGGTTTGCCCACTGCTTTATCCTGGGGAGTGCAAAGCCACAGTCTCTCAAGTGGGTGGTTTGCCCACTGCTTTATCCTGGGGAGTGCAAAGCCACAGTCTCACAAGTCTCTCCAGTGGGTGGTTTGCCCACTGTTTTATCCTGGGGAGTGCAAGGCCACAGTCTCACAAGCCTCTCCAATGGGTGGTTTGCCCACTGCTTTATCCTGGGGAGTGCAAAGCCACAGTCTCACAAGTCTCTCCAGTGGGTGGTTTGCCCACTGCTTTATCCTGTGGAGTGCAAAGCCACAGTCTCTCAAGTCTCTCAAGTGGGTGGTTTACCCACTGCTTTATCCTGGGGAGTGCAAAGCCACAGTCTCACAAGTGGATGTCAGTCTCCACTGGCTCTGGAGAGGTCTTTGTGCCCAGAGTGCTTCATCCTGCCAAGGACTGAGGTAGTGGATGTGAATCTCCACTGGTTCTGGAGGTGGATGTGAATCTCCACTGGTTCTGGAGGGGGCTTTGTGCCCAGAGTGCTTCATCCTGCCAAGGACTGAGATAGTGGATGTGCTTTGTGCACAGAGTGCTTCATCCTGCCAATTACTGACGTAGTGGATGTGAATCTCCACTGGTTCTGGAGGGGGCTTTGTGCCCAGAGTTCTTCATCCTGCCAAGGACTGAGGTAGTGGATGTGAATCTCCACTGGTTCTGGAGGGGGCTTTGTTCCCAGAGTGCTTCACATGCAGTGTGGCAGGTCCCATTCCCTCACCTAGGTGTGTGTGCCACGAGATTGCCTGGGAACAGGTAGCATGATACTCCATGGAGGCAGAGACACACTCCACCCTACTGCGACTTCGCCTGCCACCTGCAGGTACCAACAGTGCTGGGTGTCATGCCTCATGTACGCTGTGCAGGGTCCAGGACATCTCCTGCAGCCTCGGACGGCTGGCCACTGGCGATGATTGCCATGTCAGCTGTGGTGGCACTGTCTGAGCACGTCGCAGGGCAGGTGGCGGTGGTTGCGGCGGTGTCTGTGGCGGGGGTGCTGGCGGTGGTGCATGTGTCTGCATCTGTTGAGGGACACAGCAGGATGGCTGCCCACTGGGGATGATGCTGGGGACTGTTGCTGAGGCAGCAGACGTGCAGGTGGCAGTGCAGGTGGCGGTGTCCACCTCCGTACAGGTAAATGTTCTGGTTGGCAGAAGGGGTGACTCTGGTCCCTCAGCCGGAGCCTCCGTGCCCTGTCCTGACCTGCTCTTCGCCTTGTGTCCCTTCCCCACCTTTGATGTCGCTGTGGGTCCCTTGCCACTGTCCCCTTTTGGCTTGGAGGAGCCCTTGCTTGGTGGTTGGTGCGGCTTCTCCCTCCGGCATGTGGGCACCTTCTTCACCTTGGCAGGTGGCGGAATGGCCTGCTCCTTGGCCTCGCTAGAGCCCTGATGGGTGCCTCCCGCGATGTTGCCGGACTTGCTGAGACCACTGTGCTGGATGATTTGGTCGCTGAGGTGCTGGGCTGGGACCTGGACAGCCTGGCCCTAGGGGAAGGACGGGGGTAGGTGTAGGGAAGAGGTCAAAGTTTGCGAGGAAAGGTTTTTTAGACACACTAGGACGGGAAAATGGAGGGGGTTTGGGAGTGGAGGAAGAGGTAGTGGTTGTAGGAGGTGTACGTCTGCTGAATTTGGGTGAAGGTGCATGGGCCGAAGGCTGTTCTGAGGTGGATGGCTGTTGGGTGGGCGTGTGCCTGCGTTTGTGTACTTTGGGAGGAGGGCTCACAGTCACACTGGGAGAGGACACAGGGGATGTGTGAATGGTAGTGGGGGTGGTGATTGCACGTGAGCGGGGTGTGGTGATGGGCGTGCTGGTGATGGAGGTAGTGGATGAAGATGTAGTGCATGCAGGTGTGAGTGGAGACGAGACGGAGGGAGGAGGAGGACGTGGAGGAGGGGGACACAGTGGAGGCAGTGGATGTTGGTGTGTCTGCATGGGGATGGTGCTTGTGTGAGTGCCTGTGGGATATGTGGTGCTAATGTTTGCCATGTCCACTCTTGTGTGTTGATGAGTGTGCATGCTGGTCTGATGGGGTGTTTGGGATAGGCTGAGGTACAGGGGATTGGGTCTGTGTAGAGGAAGTTGGAGGGGGGAGGCTGGACACAGGGACAATGGCTGCCGTCAGTGCTGAGGCCAGAGCCTGAAATGCTCTCTGTTGGGCTGCCACGCCAGAATGAATGCCCTCCAGGTATGCATGTATTTGCTGCAAATGTCTCTCAACACCCTGGATGGCATTCAAAATGGTTGATTGCCCAACAGTGAGGGATCTCAGGAGGTCAATAGCCTCCTCACTGAGGGCAGCAGGGCTGACTGGGGCAGGGCCTGAGCTGCCTGGGACGAAGGAGATGCCCACCCACCTGTGTGAGTGGGCACGGGAAACTCAATGAGGGGCTGCTGGGAGGGCGGTGCTGGTGGGGGGTGGCGGCTGTACCTGTTGATGCGGTGGGCACAGAGGTGCCCGCCAGCGCAAGGGATCTCCCATCAGAGGAGGAGTCGCTGTCGCTGGTGTCTGCTCCTGTCCCCGTCGTGGTGCTCCCCTCGCCCTCCGTACCACTGGTGCCTTCTGACTCGGTTACTTCACCCTCCAGGGCCATCTGGGATGCAGCTCCCTCCTGCTCCGGTGCCACTGCTCCTCCGCCAGATGATGCTAATGCACACAAGGACAGGGTGACAAAACAAAAAGGGGGGAAAGACACAAGAGACACATGGTCAATGCCTGCAACACCACTAGCGTTGGCGGACATAACACATAGGGAGCAGCCCTATGCACTAAGCCATGCACTAACAGTGCAGGGGAAAATCACATGCCCATGGGGAACTCTGTCGAGAACCATTTCATGCACAGCTGGAACCCATAGGAGCCAGACTAGGTGTAGAGGGAAAATAACACCTTTGGGGTTGGACTGGGAATGAGGCTGCAAATCAATGGATCTACCTTTGCGCGTCTGCCCTGCCCTAGGGGAACCCACAGCCCACCTCCCCACCCTGACACCTCGTCAAGCGCGCAGAGTCAGCTGAATGAGAGTGTACTCACCCCCTTGTGGCTGCTGTGATGCCCTCAAGCGCCCATCCAACTCAGGATATGCCACCGCCAGGATCCGGTACATCAGGGGGGTCATGGTGCGACGGGCACCCCTTCCACCATGGGAGGCCATCCCCAGCTGGGCCTCCGCCGTCTTCTTGGTCCAGCGGCGCAGGTCCTCCCACCTTTTCCTGCAGTGGGTGCTCCGTCTATGGTAGACCGCCAGGGTCCGCACTTCCTTGGCGATGGCACGCCAAATACCCTTCTTCTGGTGGGCGCTGACCTAGAGGAAAAGTGAAGTAAGAATGGATGTTACTCCCCCATACATTTCTTCTCACACATTGGCCACAAACCTCCCACCCTGGCCCAGAAATACATACACACACCATCCTCACTTGCTGGCCTGTTACCAACCCCTATCTCTTCCATCCACGACGCTCCATACAATCATGTGCCATCCAACATGACCACAGTTTACTCACCTATTTGTCTGGAGGACCGTACAGTTGCGTGTACTGGGGGAGGACCCCATCCACCAGTTTCTCCAACTCCTCCGCAGTGAAGGCAGGGGCCCTTTCCCCAGACACTGTAGCCATTGTCGCTTCCAGACGCAGGTCACAGCAGCACTTGCAGTCTAGGTCCTCTCCTGTTGAAGGTCAGGTATCAAGTGAGGGAACTGATAGAAAATGGCAGTCATGTCCACGGTGGTGCGTACTGTCACCGCCGGCGTACATCGTCATTGGCTCCTGGAACCCATAGGGCTCAATGATAACCAATGCTGAATTGTGCAGCGGTCTTCGACCGCCTACTGCGACGCTGCATAACGCCAGCGCAGTTACCTCATTTCCCCTTGTCCCACCTTACAGGTCAGGCAGCCGCCATTTAAGGGGGCCACATGGCAGGCCAACTAACTGCGTCACACCTATTTAGACCAGGAATACGGACAGACAAAGGCACATAGAGAAAATCTAACGATTGTGCTAAACAGCCTTGTATATGTGGTATATGACCCTCTGCTCACCGTTCTCCTCCATAGGGCACGTCCACTGGAGCAGGTGATGAGATGACGGCATCCTCCGGTGTACAGACCCCTGGTGGACCTGTCGACAATGGAAGACAGACACATCATTATCACTTACAGACTTGATCGTGCAACAATCCAGGAACTGTGTGCCCAGTTGGAGTCAGACCTGATGTCAGCTATCCGCCATCCCACAGGAATATCCCCTCTAGTGCAGGTCCTGTCAGTACTCCATTTCCTGGCCAGTGGGTCTTTTCAAACAACAGTAGCCATGGCATCAGGGATGTCACAGCCAATGTTCTCTAACGTGTTGTCCAGAGTGTTATTTGCCCTGCTGAAATACATGCGCAGCTACATCGTTTTCCCTCAGGTGGAGGATCTGCCCACAGTGAAAGGTGACTTTTATGCCCTGGGACATATCCCCAACATCATAGGTTCCATTGATGGGACACATGTGGCATTTGTGCCCCCCTCCCCCCCCAGGAATGAACAGGTGTACAGAAACCGTAAAAGCTACCATTCAATGAATGTGCAGATGGCGGTTTTGGCAGACTAGTAAATCTCCCATGTAAATGCCAAGTATCCTGGCTCAGTGCATGACGCTTACATTTTGAGGAATAGCAGCAACTCCAGAGGCACCGTGTGTGGCTAATAGGTGAGCCTAAAGTCCCCACACGGTTTAATTTGCTGTCTGGGTATGGGAGATTCCCTAATGTTTGGAGGATGTCTAACAGTTGTCCCTCGATATTTGCAGGTGACTCTGGTTACCCCAACCTGTCATGGCTACTGACCCCAGTGAGGAATTCCAGGACAAGGGCAGAGGAACGCTACAATGAGGCACATGGGTGAACTAGGAGGATAATAGAGCACACGTTCGGCCTCCTAAAGGCCAGATTCTGGTGCCTTCATCTGACAGGTGGATCCCTAAACTACTCATCGAAAAAGGTGTGCCAGATCATCGTGGCCTGCTGTATGTTGCATAACCTGGCTTTGCGACGCCAGGTGCCTTTTCTGCAGGAGGATGGGCCTGATGGTGGTCTTGTGCCAGCTGTGGAGCCTGTGGACAGTGAAGAAGAGGAGGCAGAAGAAGAAGATGTAGACAACCGAAACAACATCATCATGCAATACTTCGAGTGAGACACAGGTAAGAGGATGGAACTGCTTCCCACATCTCATACTATTGTAGGACCTAGCATACATCTGCCTTTTTACCTCTGTGTATGGACCCTGACTTGTCACTTTGCCTTTCCATTTCACAGATCTGGGTCCCACTTTGTGCCCTCTGCTATGTTTACTGCTAGCCTACAACTGTGTAACATTGGTATGTGAACAAGTACATTGACATTGCTATATTTCAGAGAGGTTGCAATTACACATTTATGAAAGCACAGACTAACTCCAGATTGTTTTGTGATTCAAGGGTGTTTATTTCTGTGCTAATAAGTGGAGGGGGGGTGAAATGGGCTGGGGTGATGGTGGAGGAATGTCCATGGTAGAGTCCAGTCTCTTGGTCTCACAGGTGCATTGGTCAATGGGGCATAGGAAGTGGAGCAATGGCAGTTTAAGGTGGACAGGGTGACAAAGTGGGACATAAGGGTGACATTCAGGAGAGTCTTATTTCCTGGCAGGGGTCTTGGCAATGTTCTCTGTCTTGTTCCTGGATCTCACGGACCGTTTGCAGGGTGGTTCTCCTTCTGCAGGGGGTGGGGTGCTGGTGGCCTGTTGGTCATGTGGCGGTGCCTCCTGTCCACTAGCGCCGGCGGAGGTGGAGGGCTGTTCATCGTCCAGGCTAGTGTCAGGGGTCCGTTTGTGTGCCACTGTTTCCCTCATGGTGTTGACACGGTCTGCCAGCACCCCTGCAATGGTGACCAGGGTGTTGTTGGTGGACTTCAAGTCCTCCCTGATCCCAAGGTCGTGTTCCTTCTGCAGCCGCTGAGTCTCCTGAAACTTGGCCAGTACCGTGCCCATGGTCTCCTGGGAATGGTGGTATGCTCCCATGATGTTGGAGAGTGCCTCGTGGAGTAATGGAACCCTGGGCCTGTCCTCCCCCTGTCGCACAACAGTCCTCCCAGCTTCCCTGTTATCCTGTGCCTCTGCCCCCTAAACCGTGTGCCCACTGCCACTGACCCCAGGTCCCTCATTTTCTTGGGTTGGTGGGTTTGCCTGGGTTCCCTATAGTGGTGGACACACTGCTGATTGACATGTCCTGGGGACAGAGGGATGGGCCCGCTGGGTGGATGCTGTGGTGGTGTTTCCTGAGGGTGGAGGTTCTGTGGTGGCTTGTGACAGTGGCAGGGGAACCGACTGTCTAGAGGTCCCTGATGGGCCGGGCTGGTCATCTTGATCCAGGCATGCAGAGCTGCTGTCATCACTGTGGGCCTCTTCTGTGGGGGGACTGGATATGTCTGGCACCTCCTGTCCGGTGACGTTGGGTATGGGTCCTGTTGGGGTGTAAATGCATAGTTTTAGTAACTGTGTGTGCCATCTTGTGCATTGGGTGAGGTACCCTCTACTCCTGTGCTTGCATCATTGTGTTTGCCCTTTTGTGATAGTTGGTTTGGGGTCTGTGTGGGTATCTGTACTGGACATGCTTTGGTGATGGTGGTCCATGCATAGATGTTGCATGCAGGCCCTTGGTATTGGGATGTGTGGGTTGTGATAGTGGGATATATGTGAGATGATGGAGTGATGGGAGTGAGGGTAAGGGTGGGGGTATGTGATGGCATGCAGGTGGGGTGGGGGATTTGGTAAATAAGATATGACTTACCAGAGTCCAGTCCTCCTGCTACTCCTGCGAGGCCCTCAAGATGCAGTATTGCCAAAACTTGCTCCTCCCATGTTGATAGTTGTGGGGGAGGAGGTGGGGGTCCACTGCCAGTCCTCTGTACAGCAATCTGGTGTCTGGATACCACTTGACGCACCTTCCCCCGTAGGCCGTTCCACCTCTTCCTGATGTCATCCCGTGTGTGTCGACCCTGTCGACGATTCTCCGCCCTAGCTCCATCTTCCTAGCAATGGAGGTGTGCTGCACCTGTGATCCAAAAAGCTGTGTCTCTACCCCGATGATTTCCTCCAGCATGACCCTGAGCTCCTCCTCTGAAAACCTGGGGTGCCTTTGAGGTGCCATGGGATTGTGTGGGTGATGTGTGAGGTGCTGTTTATTGTGCTGTGTAAAGTGTTGTGTTGGTGTGTGTTGTTTGAGGTGCGTTGATGTTGTATGAGTGATGGTGTTGTGTGCCTGTGCATGCTGGTGTTGTGCTAGCTATTCTCTCTCTCTGCTTTTTGAAAAAATGTTGTAAGGGGTTGTGGGTAATGTGGGTGTGTGTTTTATAGTGCTGTGAGTGTTTGGGTGTGGTGTGTGTATGTGTATCAGGTGTGTGTATTTTGAATTGTCCAATGTGGTTGTGTTTTGTAAATGTGTGTGTATTTTGAGTGCGGCGATGTATACCGCCAATGGATTACCGCGGTTGTAAGAACGCCGCGTTGATTCGTGGGTCGTGATAGTATGGGCGTATTCTTGTTGGCGTGACGGTGTAGGTTTTGGTATCGCCAGTTTATCACTGACCTTTGGTGTGGCGGACTTGTGTGGGTGTCTGTATTGTGGCGGATTCCGAAATGTGGGTTGTAATACCTGTAGCAGAATTCCGCTGCCGCAACGGTATGTTGACAGTCTTCAGCACGGCGGAAAGCGGGATTTACCGCCATTGTTGTAATGAGGGCCATAATCTATAGTCATATATGCAGTAAGTATAAATAAACATCCAGACCACATATGGAATTTATGAACTTCCACAACATTGGAGAATTTCCTATGCAAATTCACCATAGCTTTTATAGAAAGTGAAACCATACAATTAAGTGTAGCCAGTTTTACAGTATGTGTTGAAGGGGAAAAGAATACATTCTACAAAACTGAATGGCAGTCTGGGTGCACAGAGTCCGAATGCTTGCAAAACCAATCCAGAGAAGAATAACATAACTATAAAAAGAAGCCCTTTCTTGCATTCGCCCTGTGGGGAAATTAGGCAGACCTGATGGCACAAGTGTGAGATTGTGTATTTATAGAGCTGATAGCAGTGAATGTTGCTCCACGGACAAAGGTGTTTTGATGCAATCCTGCGCCCACTTTGATATGTGTTCATATTTATTGATGATGGATCTGTAGGAAGATAAGAGTTTCAATCAGATATGCAATGTCCAATTTAAGTCACTTATTCTTCTGTGTTTTCTTAGACCACTGTGTTATATTTGATGAAGTAGCAGGTCACGTGCTATCAAAGTTAAAAAGTTGTTTATTTTATTTTTTGGTAGTCCAAATGTGTGAACTGCTAATGTTTCTGTTTTTCTTTTCAGTCCCAAATTATCTGTGGTTGTAGTCAGAAAAAGATGTATACCCAGATTCTTTGCAGAATCAAACAGAGAATTGCAAAACCCTCCACTTGGCACCATTGTTGACAGTGAAGCAACTCGCCCCGAATGGCAAGTAGAATATATGCACTGTAAAACTATGATACTTTTAAACATCTCCTGAGAACAACAGCCAGGGATGTAGCTAGGTCACGAAGATTAGGGGGATGTGACCTCCAGATTTCCCAACAATCACATAGGTTTAAATACATTATATGAGAAGCAGGGCAGGAGGGGGCTTAAGGAGCAGTATGAAGGGAGAGGGGAGTTGATTGTTGGGGTACTTAAAACTCAGTAGTTTGTAAAATAAACAATTTTAAGATCTTTAAAACAGAGACGTGTGTGTGTGTGTGTATGTAAATATCCTACGTAAAATCCAACAAACACCTCACAATGCCCAACTTAAAGCACCTGTACCCGACTATTTACTAGAGATTACATTTATTAGGGGGGTGTAACACCTCAAACATACCCCTGAAGCTACATCTCTGACAACAGCCAGCATAATGTTATGTTTTACAAAGTTATGATAGGATTCAATGCACAATGATTTAATTTGTGGAAGAAACTAGTTTTATTTTACAAATCTGTATGAACAGTGTTCATACAGGTATGTAATGAGGGGAAGTGGTGCAAATTCTAAGACATGCTTAATAAGAGTGCATTGATTCAAAGGAGATATACAGAAGAGATTTAGGGGGTTATTCTAACTTTGGAGGAGTGTTAATCCGTCCCAAAAGTGACGGTAAAGTGACGGATATACCACCAGCCGTATTACGAGTTCCATAGGATATAATAGACTCGTAATACGGCTGGAGGTAAATCCGTCACTTTTCCGTCACTTTTGGGACGGATTAACACCTCCTCCAAAGTTAGAATAACCCCCTTAGTTCCCTTATTGTGAAAAATGCTTTGTAGTTTACGTATCCTGCATACTGTTATAAAAAGTCATTAATAGAGACATGGTTATTCTTATCCTTAGCCTTTATGTGATTATGATTTGAGATGTGTACATAAATTATCAGGACTTTAAAACATGTTAATTTTAATCCAAATTTCAAGGGTTTTATAGGGCTTAGTAATATCTATGTTTAAACTATATATTGTGGGGCAGATGACCAAATTCTGGAGGTATCACAATGCAAAGCAATCATTTATCCTGAGCAAGCTGAAGCTGAGGGGGGCTTCATGAGGTCGAATAGATGTCTGACATTGCCCTGGTGAAGCTGTTGGTTTTTGGCGGGAAAGCTCCTGGCGGGAGATAATTGAATTTGCGCCCAAGGAAGGTCCTTCGCCAGCAGGATACTTTTGGCACATTTGCCCGGTCAGGATTTCTTTGTTCGCACCTAGACACTTTTTTGAACCTCTGATTCCTCCAGTTGGGCAAGACCAGATACCTTCTATGCGAGGTCCAACTGAATCGGAGATGTCGCTGCGGGGAAGCTGAGAGCGGTGGAAACCTGAGTCTTCAGCTCACGAGCCACAGACCTCTCTGTCCTCCTGAGGTCTCTGGAGTGACTCTGGTTTTCAGGGTTCTTAGGAGGAGAAGTCCACCCAGACCCAACAAAGTGTTCCTGGACCTCAGAAACAACACTTGGGTGCCAGGACTCACACCAGCAGAGACCATAAGCAGGCTCCAGGCCAGGTACAGTTGGAACTGGTCAGCTTGGCATTATGTCCTGTAGCTTGAAGTGGAGGTCAGGGTTATGACTCTTGGACTCCACTTCTTTGCCTTGGTTTCAAGACAGAGCAGACCCAGTCCTTCAGGGTTCTTCTCGGGTCTCTGCCAGCAGCTTAACTTCTCTTCTGATTTTTCTGAGGTCCTATTGTGTTTTGAGGAGGGTGCTGGGGTTGTCACATTTATGCTTGGCACCAGCTTGTGAGTTGAGGTAACTCTCTAGTTCATTCCTAATCAATAGCATAGAAGTTCTCAGGGCTTACCTTGCCCCCTTAGGCAGCATTTTCTGTGTGCAGTAGTGTAAACAATCCCACATTTCCCCATGTCTAATTCCAAGATGGTGAACCCCTTTGGCAGAGCCTATGTGCCCACTCCAGACGTGTGGCCAGTCAGATGAGCAACCCATTCTCTGTTGTCATTTCAAACCAGTTCTGGGGCCAGCTCCCTGCCCACTAGCATTAGACCCTGGCTGGTTGGGATAGCAAAGGAAGGGGCCTAATCAGGTGCCATCTGACATCTACCTGTGACAGGGGAGGCCCAAGTTCCTGGGCACTGCCCAAATAGCCATTCCGACATAAGATCAAAAACTCCTCACCACTTCCAGGCCTTCGTCTCTGCTGTGGGAGGAGTTTTCTCAACTCATTCAGGGCCTGAGCACTCAGGGGGCTGCAGTGCAGGTTAGCCTCCAGAGGTGTTTGGCAGGGAAAAGGTAACTTTCAAAAAGTAAATTTTCCTTAAAATGTATTAAAATCCCTCTTCACTAGTGAGTTGAACTTAGAATACACATTGTAAAAGGTCAAGAATGAAATTTGTAGGTATTTCCTAGCCAAAAATAGCATTATTCAATTTAGTATTGCATACCAGTGTTTCTACAGTGAAAATAGCTTTTAGGTGCAAGTTACTGTAAGAACATGATTAACATTAACGTTGTACATGTCTTACTTCTAAATACTATGCAGCCTACTGTAAGGGCTATTAGGCCTACTTAGGGGTTACTTATCAATATGTAAAAGAATGGTCTAGACCCGTCAAAAGTGTTTTATTTTGACCTGTTGAAGTTTAGCTCATCTTCAGTCAGGCTACTGTGGTAGGCGTTAAGCCTTGTTTTACGTTATTACTGCAGTAAATGGTTCAATTGATGCTGCAGTCCAATAGTTGCATTTACCTTGCAGGCCCAGGTACACTTTGTAACATATTCTATAGGTTTACACACAAATTAAAAATGCCAGTTAGGGTTATGCCAATTCAACCATGTTTAAATGGGGAGCACAGGAACTTTACCACTTGTTAATAGAGGTAAAGCACATAAAGTTCTTTAGCCAGAAACAACAGATAGGGCAACAATCTGGGGGAGTTACCATGCAAAGAATGGTCATTTCCTACTGGAATCTTAGACCAAATCCAGCCCCACTTCACTATCTGCGTTGAACCACTCATAAACGAAATATTGCAAAGTATTGCATCACCTACTCCGAAGCACACAGTCCATGACCTGATTGCTTACCTTAGACTCCCCCTACTGAAATCCCCATAAGCCATGAAGGACTGCACATTTCATCTTCATGTCTGAATCTAAATTTCTGTAGGTGGGTTGAGTAAAACATGGTTTGAAGACAACATAGGCCCTCATTATGAACATGGCTGTCTGGGCCGCCATGCCGGCGGTGGTGGTAATTACCGCCGCCGGCCATAAAATATACGTGGCAGAACCACCACTGGCGTAACTCTGCCACCGCCAGGCTACCGCAGAGTTACATATCCGACCCTGTCGGATAATGTACCTGATTCCACCAGCGTTTCCCTGGTGGTTTATCCCGCCAGGGAAAGGCTGGCAGAATGGGTGCCTCAGGCCACCCTGGGGGCCCATGCACTTGGCATGGGAAATGCAGGGGTCCCTGTGCACAGCCCCGTTGTGCATGTCACTGCCCGATTTACGGGCAGTGATATGCGCGACGGGTACTACATTGCCACCGGCTCCATGTGGAGCCGGTGTCAATGTACAGGCCCTGCATTCCGCTGGGCCGGCGGGCAGAAATGCTGTTTGTGCCCGCCTGCCTGCGGAATGTTAGTAGTGTGACTGGCGGTGTCTTCAATGCGCTGGCAGTCTTTTGTAGATCGCCAGAACCAAACTCGGCGGGTTTTCCCGACGAGTTCATAATGAGGCCCTTATTCTCCATCCTCGATGATCTCCCTCCCTTCTGGCTACAAAATCATATGACAAAATAGAGGGGGAAAACGAGGAAGAGTAGTTGAAGAAGTTGAGCAACATTCCATCCTTTCCTTTTCAGTGCCTAATCAGTTATTGCACCATTGGCCCCAACTGTTCTTTTAGCATAGCAGTGATCTGCTGCCTCCCCAAAAAATATAGCACCTCCTTCCTGGATGTATTTCCTGAACTTGATTTTCATCTACAGAACAAAACCACCACATTTATGAGTGTGTGAGACTTTCACCTGTGGATAGACAAACCTGATACCAAATTATCTGGCAGCTAATCAGTAACATGCATGCTTACGGTTGTGACCAAGAGCTAAGTGGCCCCCACAAACACAGCCTCATCTTCTTCGCATACTACCCCGAAACCCCAGTCGAGCAGTGCAAACTCAAGCAGGGTTAGATGAATCTGTCTAAATCAGCAGCGCAAATCTAGTATACAACCCTACTACACGCATCTACAAAAACATTCAGCCCACCCACATCAGCACTTTGGAAACATAAATACGGAGCATTTTGAGTATCTTCACAATAACCTCTCCCACAACACATCATCTGCTCTACCTATCTGAGCTTCCACGACAACCAGAACATTCCTAACATTCACAACAAATAGTTCAGCAAAGAGCCTGCTGAGCTGGGGTGCAACAACTGAAAGGCGGCGTAAGTCACAAGCAGACCAGCCTAAACCCCTTCATGAAAGGCACTGGAGTGGGTACCACAAAGCCATTGAAAGAGCCAAAAAGTATCAATAATGTTCCAATCAGCCAAAAAGGCCTTTTTTGTTATCTGTCTAACCAAGAAGCCCTAAAAAATGACCTCTGCTGATTCCAAAATCAGTGTGAAGACCTCTTCAAGTTCTTCAGGGCCAACATTGCCAGTCTGTGAAGCTGTTAATCAACTCCAGAGAACCACATGCGTACCCTTCCCACTGACTTTTTGATTTACTCAACAAAATAGCATCATAATCACCCTTTTAGAAACAAACGTACTGAACCAAAAATATTGGCCCACTAAAGACCTATCTCAATGGTGGATTCCTCAGCAAAATCCTGTAGAGATCAGTGTGAAGGCAAAGCCATGACTGCATGGAACTGATTGAGCTCCTCCATGACCATGTCAGAATTCCTTCCCTCATGCTGCACGGAATAATATGAGATAATTTAAGAGAACTTCTCCCTTTAGAGGAGGACAACACAACTGTCCTTATACTCCTTGGTCAGTCCGCTTCCTACAGTAGAGCACAATATCCAGGGAGCAGAAACATTTGGACCACTCTGCAGTGTGTCCGTTCGTTCTTATTCAGTCACAACTCAAAAGTCTGTATTCAATAATTTGTATCATCCACAAGCCCAGTGTCGCTGCACATCCCTGAAGGGTCATTCCTCTTTTATCTTCTCTTCAACATTTACCTGTGCCGCCTCATATAGCTGTTTAGGCAGCACTAGGTAATCTTCCAGTTTACTTGCATCATGCACAAATCCACTTCCAATTAATGAATGTTGCTAAGACTGAGATTTTTGTAACATGAGACATTACAGCTCATTTGCTACCCTACTACTGTGTGATTGGAATTTAAGTCTTAGAACCTCACCTTCCATCTTGCAGAAAGTAAGGAACTTCGAGCTTCTTTTCAGTGATACTCCCTCTTTTATTCCCCACATCAACTTACTGGCAAAGAGCGTAAATATTCAGCTCTCTCTTCTTAGCTAAGCTCTACTACTCCTCCACAATGACCACCTAGTCAACGGATTAAATCCCTTGTACTGGTACATCCAAGTTATTGAAGAATTGTAATCTAAACCAGTTTTTCTTAAAGAAAAGTAATTGCAAGACTCCAAAGACGTCCGAGGTAGGCAGCCATATGTTGCCCTTAACAGCATAAGTCAACAATATCAGACCCGCCATCTTCTGGATCATGTTGATGCCCAGAGTAAAAAACAAGTCGTGATGAATACTCCTGACTCCAGGTTTCTATCCAGGCACCATACTGGATATGGCAATTTTAACATAGCAGCGCTGCCAGCCCCTGGTAGATGACACCATGCGCCTGTCCATTGACTTTGTTCCATCCCAAACTGAAAACTAAAGCTGGACATAAGTGCCACACCTACGCGCTCACATTAGTTCCTTTGTTTCTGTGTCTTCCAATGGGGATCTGAAGCCCAGTTTAATTTTTTCTTAGTTTGATTTTTTCTTCAACCGGTGTTCAAGGAACTATGGGCCATATGTATTAAAGCATTTTCCCATAGACACAGAATGGGAAAAACCCTTTGATACATCTGGCCCTATGTCCCCTCCAAACACTACAGGATTTAAACCATGCTGGCATTGTTGCAAACAAATGTACTTGACAGACTCAAAAGGTGTGCCTTTGTGTTTAGTCTCAGGACACAACTCTAAGCTGTGTGAGGAGTGCATCCTGATAAATCTGAAGGTCATCTGGGATTGTGAAGCGAAGCTGTATGTCACTGAGCACCAGTACAAACTGTGCAAGCCCTGCACCTGTTCTAAGTCAAGACCATGAACTTGTTCCCACTTGTACGGCCATTCACGCAACAGGTCTTCACTGCGGTCCAAGTCTTTGTAGAGGCCAAAATCGAAGTCAAAGAGGAAACACGAGAGCTAAGTGGGACTTGTCCCCATACCGCCACTTCCACTATCTGTAGCCAGAGAAGTTGCGAGGGTGTCAACATTCCACTCAGTCCTGCCCCGATCTACAGAGGAGCTGATTCCACATTTGGTCCTGTTGTACAACAAGTTCCTTTGGTCATTGTCAATACTGCAGCAAATCAAGGCCTTTAGGGAGGCCTTGTTGCACATCTTTGGCACTCTTCTGGTTCCCAGGCCCCAAGGATCCACAGGGGCCTCCAATTTTCTTACAGCCAGGATACCTGTCCTCTGCACCATCTCTGCATCTTGCACCCACTTCAGGTTCTGCATTGGCTTTGGTGCCAACTTGTACTCTGAGGCCAAAATCTGCACCATTTGCTATGACTCCGAAGCTGTGACTCTGATGCCAGCCCCATTGACACTGGAGGATGGCCCTCTAATGATGCTGGTGTCTAATTGTAAGCCAAACTCATCTCGACCTCAACTGAGTATTGTATTTCAAATTCACTTTGACGCATCTGATGCCCGTACATTTAGATTCAGATAGAAGACTGCCTCTTCCCAGAGCTGCCCTCGGGTGCTCCACCAGATTTTTGGCTCAAACTCCGATCAGAGTCAGGTAGTTCTTGGACATGACAATCGAGATAAGGGGGGTGGTGACCTGGTCCATCATTGTGATGACCTTCTCTACATGGAAATACAGGAGTGTAGTGGGCTGGGTACTTACTCTGATAATCGGTTGATTTTCTCCATTGACCACTAACAAAAGAAAGTGCTTCCTTTGCTCTTTTGATTAAACTTGCAGCTGAGGTTTTAGACCTACAACTCCCTTCTGTGGAAATAAAAACTAATATACTGACAGAGGTGTTGCAGCCTGGGCAGGCTTTCTCTGAGCCGTTGCTACCATTCAACAACTTGCAGGCTTTCCTGGCTCAAACCTTTTGGATGGTCAAGATGCGGCTAAATACATCATTAGGTCTAGCCTTGGTACTACTGATTGCTTGGGTTGGGCAGTCGGCACCAGTGTGGTGCTCCATTGCCACACTCAGATGAGATCTGTGGGCACCTCAAATGAATATTCCTTTTGACAGGTCTTGCCTGTTTGGCTAGAAGGCTGATTTGGCACTGGAATGCTTTAAGGAGAGCAGGGTCATAGCACGTTTCTTGAGCCTTTTGGTGCCTTCCGGGCAGGTTCCCCAGCTACGTCAACCCTTTCAAGGATAGTCCAGGGGGCTGAAATACAGAAAACACCATGCTTCTCACCCCCGCAGCGGGCACCCCAGTTCTATTAGGGTCTGAGACAGGGTTCAGGCAGACAACCTGGAGTTCACCAGGGACAAGGATCACCCCGTCCCCAAACATAAGGCATCAGCCTTCAAGCCACTTTAGATTGCCCTTAGTGCGACATGACCACTCTGTAGGAGACAGGATCCAACACTTTCTACAAGGGTCACCTCTGAAAGATGAATCCTCCGTATTGTTCAATGAGGCTATACCCTTCATACCCTTCTGACCTGCTGCATCTTTCAACCACATCAAAGCGACTTTCGGAGGCCATTTTGTTGCAGGAAGTGCCGACTGTCTTGTCCAAAGCGGCCTTATATACCGGCCTCAGAAATAGGAACTGGTTGTTGCTCCCACTACTTTCTCCACCCTCTGAATGCATTCCTATGGAAGGGAAAATTATAGATGCTCACAGTGGTCCAGGTTCTGTCTGCCCTCTATCCAGGCGACTATTTTCATATACCCATCTTGCAGTCTTTTTGGCCTCACCATTGCCCCTCGGGTGTTCACGAAAGTGATGGCACTGGTCACGGCACACCTTCGGAGGTTTGGGATACCAGTTTTTGCCTACCTCAGCGAGTGGCTGTTGAAGGAGGGTTCGCCACAGTCAATTGCAGACCACCTCCAGACTGTGAAACTTCTGACAATGATGGGGTTCATGATCAACATGCCAAAGTCACACCTGGCTCCTTAACAAAGGCCCCTTATCATTGAGGCCATCTTAAATACATTTCAGTTTAGAGGCTTCCCTCCGTCCAAGTCCAGGGCATTCAGGCTATGATTCCGAAATGTAAGCCTCAGTCTTGCGTCTTGGTAAGAGTGGCTCTGAGGCTTCTTGGCCTCCTGCATTTTGCTGATTGACAAATGCCAGGTGGCATACATGGGCTGACTGTGTAGTGGATGCTAAAGTCTCAGTGGGCCCAGGACCAAGGGTAACCAGTTGGATTTCATCCAGGTTTCGGAGGAGAGTGCAAAAGATCTATAGTGGTGCCTGCTTGACTGCCATTGGACTACCGGCAGATCCCTCTCCCACGCAGAGCTGTGGTTGGTGGCAGATGCATTGCTGCTGGATAGGGGAAGTCGTCTGGGAGAGGTGCAGATCAGAGGACTTTAGTCTCTGGTGGACATCCAGTTCATTATCAGCTTGTTGGAGTTGCAAGCTATTCGCCAGGCACTGAAGCCCTTCTTACCATTACTCAATGGCAGACTAATGCAGGTCCTCGAGGACAAAACCACCACTATGTAGTACTGTAACAAGCAGAGTGATGTAGAGTTCTGTGCTCTGTGCCCAGAGGCTCTTCCTCTCTGAAGTTGGCTTGGATGTCAGGGCGTTTCCATGGTTTTGAACCACCTGGTGCAATGTTGGATGGATAAGCGTAGCCCCCAGCTCCTGGCAGGTCAAGAATGGCACTTGCACTCCAAGGTGGCACAGGGTGTCTTCCAACACTGAAGAGCACCCTGGATAGAACTTTTTGCCACTGCCAAGAATGTGCTGTGACAATGCTTCTATGAACTGGACTCTCCAAGGCAACTCTCTCTGGGAGACACATTCCGGCTACAGTACAGTGCAGTACCCCTAGATCTTCTGTTCGAGGTGTGAAGAAGATCACGCAGCAGCAGGGCAGAGTTCTGCACCTGGGTCTGCACAATCTGCACCTCCATGCTTGAAGATTGAGTTGTGGCGGTTAACTGCATTTGTTCCCCCTTCTGAGGTTGTGGATGTTATCCTTGCTTTACAGCATGCCTCTTCTAAGTCCATTTATACTAAGTGCTGGGACAAAAGTGTGACCTAGTGTGGTGTTCACAACAGACATGTTACAAACCAAACTGCCATATACCTTATTGTTTGTTTTGTCTTTGACACAACAAGGAATTGCAGTGTGCACCATTGATTGTTATTTGTAGGCCCTTTTGGCCTTCTTGCGTTTGCCAGACCAGCCGTACTTCTTTTAATAACCTGCTGTGATGAGGTTTCTAGTAGGTTTAACACTGTGTTCCTTGTCATAATTACATTAGCTCATTGTGCGAGTGAGCTTCAGTTTCTCTTGGTGTCGCTACCAAACACCACCTTTTCCCCAGACAACCTTGTTTTGAGGATCAAGGTGACCAGTTTGCCAAACGTTATCACTCTTCATCACATAGGCACTAAATCACCATCTCAATGTCCTTTGCTTCATCTCACCCCACAAAACAGGAGAAGAGATTCCACCACTGGAACCCACGAGAGCCTCGACTGCACCAAAGACCATCAGGTGGGCAGTCAGATTTTGTGGGGTCTTCTGGGTCCAGGAAACTAAGGCAGTATAGAAAAGGACTTTGTCAAGGTGGATAGTCCTTTGCATCAAGATGTGCTATGCTTTGGCCTTCGGACAGGCTGTGGGCTCATTCCACCAGGGCCACGGCTGCTATAGCTTTGTCTTCACAAGGAGTGTCTGTTTTCCACATTTGTCGACATGGGTATCCCTCCACATTTCCATGAAGCAGTACTGCATTGACGGCCAGGTCTGATGGGAAGGGCATTTTGTCCACTTGGTCTTGCAGGACTTTTTGTTCTGAGGCCATTCCACAGACACTAAGGAGTAATACTGCTTTTGTGTCTTTTCTAAAGGTGAGGAGTCTGCAGTTAGGATTATGCATCAGAAGAAAAAGTTACTTCTCTTTGGTGATGCTCTTTCTGGAGCATGTTCAAACTGACCACAATTTCCTCACTACCCTCTTGCCTCTCTGTACTGTGGAATAGTGTATTTTTCTATCCAACCCAGCCCACGCTAGAGATCTGCGCACTAGAATGCTGATTCGTTTTGGATTTCTGTGTCCAAGGACACGGACAGATTCAGGACAGAAACTGATCTCAGCACGCAAGGGTGACTCTTAAATGCAGCTATTTTCATCACTATTAGACGCAACAAAGTGAATGTGGAGCTGCAAAGTACCACCTACCAAGACACTGGAGCTCTACTCTGTAAAAGTTTTCATATCCAGTCTAGTGCATGGGAATATTCTAAAAGTGAGGATAGTGCATTTATATCCACCAGAAAGAGCATTATCGAAGGTAAGTCATTTGTTCTTCTTGTTGCACTTTTTATACTAGAGCATGCTCAAACAAAGGCCCACGGTACTTCCTCATCATGCATTCTACTCCCACTTAGCCAGAGCTCAGCAAGGCCTCTATCAGCTTCCTGATTTACCCTCAATCATTCAGATCGATAACACATATCAGGCTATGTCTTCCGCCAAATTGATGCTTATTCCTTTAACATGGGGATGGGTGTTTAAAAGCTCCTCTCACTTTGCAGTCGGAAATAGAACATTAAAATGAATTATTTGACAGTTTTGCTGGGCTACTGGGAATGTGACAGGAAAGGCTGTTGAATGTCATTTTCTTTGTTACATGTAACAAAATAAAAATACCTGTAAACATGCTGTACACAATCACCAGTTAGGAAAACCAAAATGAAGCACATATTTTTTGTAATTCTGAAATGTGATGGAAACAAGAGTAGGATCAAAACAAATCAAGACACTTTACTTGGTGATGGCCAAATGACAAGTATTCACTGAAAACAGATTTCCACACATTATCATTTGTGTGCAATATAATTTTATCCATAAAACTCTGCGTGTGCATGTGTGCTGTCCATTTCAGTGTAAAATGTGCAGTCTGTACACAGTGCCCTTCCACACGATGATTTAGATACATTACAAAATTGCCCACCTCGTACTTTAAAGCTAAGTGGGTTGTGAAAATGTGTTGTTCTAAAAATTGGGTTCTCGTTTTAAAATCCAAAAAGCTTGGGAAGCACTGCACAAAGGAATCTTTAGTCGTCCTTTGTAGCTTGGACTGAGCAGCAAATGTTTTCAAAGAGAAATGGTGCATGGTATGGACACAACAAATTGCATAACAGCAATACAGTTAAAATGTAGAGGATCTCCCAACAGAGTACTTGAAAAGTCAGATGCCAATTAAGGAACAAAAGTGCTTTGATAAGAATACGTCAAGAATATCCTAAGCAAAAGTTCGAACTTTGTTGTAAAACAGCTCAGAATCAGTATGAGAGTCACGTTCACTTCAAAAGGATAGTTCAGATTCGAAGCAGCATGTCTGAACCATTGTGTCGTACCCGCAGGTCCTAGCCCTCTGCTCGGGATATAAAATTTAAAAGGATAGAAGCCTTTGTTTTTCTTTTTTACAGCACTGCAAATCGACAGTACCATTTAGTAAAAAAAAAATAGGTTCTTGGCCCCCACCGACTGCAGGAGGTCAGGGTATCTCTACCCTACACTATACATTTTTTCATCCTTTTTTCAGGACAGGAGACTGATTCCCTAAGTCCTAAAATAGCTGCTGCAAAAATCTTTGTTGAGATTGTGGCAGCCAATCAAATCTTATCTTCTGATCTGTCTGGTCAGAAAGATCCCCTGCTATGTGAAATATACATACATTTTAACTTTAATTTCTCACAAGCTACTGAACAGGTCTTCACCTACTCCCAGATCAGGATCTAGCTTTCTTACCAATTTGGTGTTATTAAATTCTGCCGTTTTGTCTAATTTGCCAGTGAAAATTTGCATGGGGAAAACATGTTTTGGGACACCGCAACGCCCCATTTGTTTTAGTCCCCACTATACAAATCACCCTGAAACTCCTTGGGAAGAAGCTGAGGTGGATGAGACTTTTCCTGGAAAGTCTTGTAAAGATTCCTCAAATGGTGCTAAGGTTAGTAGAAAACTGAAAAATCAATATCCTAAGGAAACGTAATCCTAACGATAACTACACAGTGATGGCTGCCATCTACCGCTGGGCCAAGACTTAAGCTCATGTTTTTCTTTTAAGAAGTCTAGTCACAGGACCTGTTATGTCAGTTGGTAAAACACATGGGGAGGCTCATTGTAAAAGAGGACAGGAGTTGGTGGATGAAAACCATAAGCAATGCTAATGTTAGAAATGCCCTTCATGCAGCAATTGCTGGTGCAAGAGGTGTTAAGACGAGCATTCACCTGCACAGGAATGCCTGACTTGGAATCCTTGGGTTGGGCTTGAGGTGCAGCACCACCTCCTGAACCTGTTAGTGCTGAGCATATCCCCCCCCCCCAATCCTCCGTGGACTGGATGCTTGAAAACTCCAAATCCATGGGTGCCATACAGTTCCAATTCAGTGTTTAACAAACAGCAGACTAGAGGAGGAGCCAGGCCAGCGTGTCCACGTCAGAAGTTCCGTGCCAACAGTACCAGCAGCCCTTTCAGGACCCCAGCAGCCTAAGACCTTCAAGAGAGGGAACAGTAGGGTAAATGGGCGTGGAAAAGGCGGAGGTGTCTCCACATGGGGCCACATTGCTGTAAAACAATGAGTCCCCCTCTCTTTCCCCGCGCACATCACACCTGTTTGGGGAATTCAAACAAAGGACCCCATAGAAGCAGTGCCAGTACACCAACACGGAGGATGGGTATGTGCCCCAAAAAGGGCGGCTCCCTCAGGCCAATCCTTGACCTCTGACCACTGATAGATTCATCCTCTTCGAACACTTTTAACAGGGTCACCTTGCAAGACATCATCCCGCTGCTACGGCAAGGTGACTCCTTATCAACCGTGCACCGTATCAAGGTCCTGCCCTCCGGAGTCACTGTGGCTCCAAAGGTCTTTACCGAAGTGTCTAGTAATAGTGGGATTGCACCTGTGCAAAAACACCATATAGGGGTTCCCTTACTTCAACAGTTGGCTGATCAAGAGCTCAGCAAGTGGCAGTGCCCAGCACACACTCAAAAGGCAATGTCCATACTCCACAGACTGAGCTTCACCATCACTGTAAAAAAGTTGCATCTTAAGCCGCAACAGATTTAGCCCCTCCTCAGTTCCGTTCTAAATGCGGTAACAGGCCAAGCGTACCCCGACAAACAGAGGGTGATAGCATTCATTCATCTGTTGCCTCTTTTTCAGAAACACTATTCCATCACTTTATTGTAGGAGGCTGGACTGGCTTGTAGTGAGTACCAAGGGGTACTTGCACCTTGCACCAGGCCCAGTTATCCCTTATTAGTGTATAGGGTGTCTAGCAGCTTAGGCTGATAGATAATGGTAGCTTAGCAGAGCAGCTTAGGCTGAACTAGGAGACGTGTGAAGCTACTACAGTACCACCTAGTGTCATATGCACAATATCATAAGAAAACACAATACACAGTTATACTAAAAATAAAGGTACTTTATTTTTATGACAATATGCCAAAGTATCTTAGAGTGTACCCTCAGTGAGAGGATAGGAAATATACACAAGATATATATACACAATAGCAAAAATATGCAGTATAGTCTTAGAAAACAGTGCAAACAATGTATAGTTACAATAGGATGCAATGGGGAAACATAGGGATAGGGGCAACACAAACCATATACTCCAAAAGTGGAATGCGAACCACGAATGGACCCCAAACCTATGTGACCTTGTAGAGGGTCGCTGGGACTATTAGAAAATAGTGAGAGTTAGAAAAATAACCCTCCCCAAGACCCTGAAAAGTGAGTGCAAAGTGCACTAAAGTTCCCCTAAGGACAAAGAAGTCGTGTTAGAGGAATAATGCAGGAAAGACACAAACCAGCAATGCAACAACTGTGGATTTCCAATCTAGGGTACCTGTGGAACAAGGGGACCAAGTCCAAAAGTCACAAGCAAGTCGGAGATGGGCAAATGCCCAGGAAATGCCAGCTGCGGGTGCAAAGAAGCTTCTACTGGACAGAAGAAGCTGAGGTTTCTGCAGGAACGAAAAGGGCTAGAGACTTCCCCTTTGGTGGACGTATCCCTCTCGCCGTGGAGAGTCGTGCAGAAGTGTTTTCCCGCCGAAAGGACGGCAACAAGCCTTGCTAGTCGCAAATCGTGCGTTTGGCGTTTTTGGACGCTGCTGGGGCCCAGGAGGGACCAGGAGGTCGCAAATTGGACCTGAAGAGAGAGGGGACGTCGAGCAAGACAAAGAGCCCTCACTGAAGCAGGTAGCACCCGGAGAAGTGCCAGAAACAGGCACTACGAGGATGCGTGAAACGGTGCTCGCCGAAGTTGCACAAAGGAGTCCCACGACGCCGGAGACCAACTTAGAAAGTCGTGCAATGCAGGTTAGAGTGCCGTGGACCCAGGCTTGGCTGTGCACAAAGGATTTCCGCCGGAAGTGCACAGGGGCCGGAGTAGCTGCAAAGTCGCGGTTCCCAGCGAGGTGAGGCAAGGACTTACCTCCACCAAACTTGGACTGAAGAGTCACTGGACTGTGGGGGTCACTTGGACAGAGTTGCTGGATTCGAGGGACCTCGCTCGTCGTGCTGAGAGGAGACCCAAGGGACCGGTAATGCAGCTTTTTGGTGCCTGCGGTTGCAGGGGGAAGATTCCGTCGACCCACGGGAGATTTCTTCGGAGCTTCTGGTGCAGAGAGGAGGCAGACTACCCCTACAGCATGCACAAGCAGGAAAACAGTCGAGAAGGCGGCAGGATCAGCGTTACAGAGTTGCAGTAGTCGTCTTTGCTACTATGTTGCAGGTTTGCAGGCTTCCAGCGCGGTCAGCAGTCGATTCCTTATCAGAAGGTGAAGAGAGAGATGCAGAGGAACTCGGCTGAGCTCATGCATTCGTTATCTGAAGTTTCCCCAGAGACAGAGACCCTAAATAGCCAGAAAAGAGGGTTTGGCTACCTAGGAGAGAGGATAGGCTAGCAACACCTGAAGGAGCCTATCACAAGGAGTCTCTGACGTCACCTGGTGGCACTGGCCACTCAGAGCAGTCCAGTGTGCCAGCAGCACCTCTGTTTCCAAGATGGCAGAGGTCTGGAGCACACTGGAGGAGCTCTGGACACCTCCCAGGGGAGGTGCAGGTCAGGGGAGTGGTCACTCCCCTTTCCTTTGTCCAGTTTCGCGCCAGAGCAGGGCTAAGGGGTCCCCTGAACCGGTGTAGACTGGCTTATGCAGAATTGGGCACATCTGTGCCCAACAAAGCATTTCCAGAGGCTGGGGGAGGCTACTCCTCCCCTGCCTTCACACCATTTTCCAAAGGGAGAGGGTGTAACACCCTCTCTCAGAGGAAGTTCTTTGTTCTGCCATCCTGGGCCAGGCCTGGCTGGACCCCAGGAGGGCAGATGCCTGTCTGAGGGGTTGGCAGCAGCAGCAGCTGCAGTGAAACCCCAGGAAGGGCAGTTTGGCAGTACCAGGGTCTGTGCTACAGACCACTGGGATCATGGGATTGTGCCAACTATGCCAGGATGGCATAGAGGGGGCAATTCCATGATCATAGACATGTTACATGGCCATATTCGGAGTTACCATTGTGAAGCTACATATAGATAGTGACCTATATGTAGTGCACGCGTGTAATGGTGTCCCCGCACTCACAAAGTTCAGGGAATTGGCTCTGAACAATGTGGGGGCACCTTGGCTAGTGCCAGGGTGCCCTCACACTAAGTAACTTTGCACCTAACCTTTACCAGGTAAAGGTTAGACATATAGGTGACTTATAAGTTACTTAAGTGCAGTGTAAAATGGCTGTGAACTAACGTGGACGTTATTTCACTCAGGCTGCAGTGGCAGGCCTGTGTAAGAATTGTCAGAGCTCCCTATGGGTGGCAAAAGAAATGCTGCAGCCCATAGGGATCTCCTGGAACCCCAATACCCTGGGTACCTCAGTACCATATACTAGGGAATTATAAGGGTGTTCCAGTAAGCCAATGTAAATTGGTAAAAATGGTCACTAGCCTGTTAGTGACAATTTGGAAATAAATGAGAGAGCATAACCACTGAGGTTCTGATTAGCAGAGCCTCAGTGAGACAGTTAATCACTACACAGGTAACACATTCAGGCACACTTATGAGCACTGGGGCCCTGGGTTACCAGGGTCCCAGTGACACATACAACTAAAACAACATATATACAGTGAAAAATGGGGGTAACATGCCAGGCAAGATGGTACTTTCCTACATTTATAAACTGTAATTTAACTGTTGGGAATGATGGTATCATGCATAGCGATTGTACCACGTACCCATCACAAGACTGCCTCTCACGGAGGTGACCACAAGGGGAAAGGCTTTGGGAGGATCTAGTTTTAGGAACAAGCAGGACCCAGCACTCTTTGCCTTGATGTAACAGCAGCACCCTGTTGCTTGGCAGGCCCTTTCTAGACCATCACCAACAAGGCATCTGTCATAGGGAAAGGTGGAGAGCTCGTCTCCACGAGACCACTGTCAAAGACCCCTTGACCCCTCAGCACCAGGGCCGTCATGAACTGCCTGATGCTTCTGCACACCAGGCAAGGCCTGGAAGCATATGGACTCCTCAGCACCAGGGCTGCTACATAAATTACCTGGGCTTGTATTACTGAAGGGTTGCACTTGCCCTGTTTGCACCGCGATGCACCTTTAAGTAGGTGCTCTTGGTGCAAACAGGGAAAGTGAGCCCTATTATTAAAAATGTGCTGCCCTCACTCGCATTCAAGAGAAAAACGGAACAGCTGTTTAAAAGTTGCTCGGTGTATCTCTGTGCAGGTAGAAGCCGCCTGCACTTCCAAAATGGTTTGCAGATCCCCTTACAACCGCCTGTAAGGGGATGTCTTGGGGGTCCATGAGACCTCCTTTCATCCCTCAAGAGGGCTGCTTTCAGGGGGCTCCCTGACAGTGTCCCACCTTTTTGTGGTGCACGGTCAGTGCCCCTCCTAAGGTCATGTCTGCCGCTGTGCCCAAGTCAGTAATATGGCACAGGTGCAGGAGCTGTTATTCCCTCATTTGTATGGGGCCACGCCCCGATGCAGATGAGGGAACGCCTTCTCTTGATAGCGCTACCACTACATGTGCGCCACCACTATCTGTATTACAGAAGGGGCTGTACAAGCGTCTGCGGCCCGCAGAACGGGTGCAAATGCCCTTTGCCCCAGGGCACTTTCTGTAACATGCCCCCAGGTGCTTCTAGCCATTGACAAAGCTCTGAAGGCATTTATCACATTTATTGATGGGACTATTGAAAGCAAGTAATATGACAGGCATGCTTTACATTCCTACGCAGTGAAGCACCCACTCCCCCCAACCCTCCGCAGTAGCTCAGGAGATGTGGCAAACCACAACATCCACCTGCTGGCAGAGCGTGTGCCCACAGGGCGCTGTGTGATTTTTATGTTTTTTGAAGGTCCTTCAGGGATTCCAGGACCACACAAGCCACGCGGCCTCTGCAGTGCAGGCTGTTTTTTTCTTTATTTTTAATGAAAAGGGAAGGCCAAGAAATGCTCTCAGCTGTCCGGGCATTCACCCTCATTACATAACGGACAGGAGTATTAGTTTACTGTCGTTTCATTTGGTTGAATGATGCCTAAAGATGGGGAGGAAAGCAGCAATCTCTGCAGGGTCGTGACCTTGTACGGTGGATATTTAAAAAAACGCACACACTGAAAGTTTTCTTGGAAGACACAAGCTGTGTTTTGCATTTTGAGATGTCTTGTGCTGTGCACATCTGGTTGCATAAACCTCGGTGTTACCCTGTGCCCTGCCACTGATGACGAGGTATCCCATAGAGCATCCTTTGAGTCGAGCACTCGCTGCTGAGCTCTGTTTGTAACCTGCCCGTGACGTATTTCAGTTTCATTCGAGCTCTTTCTTTCCTTGGACCTTTCAATTTACAAATTGAAGGCCGTTGAGTTATGTTTGGAGCGAAGGAAAATGGCATCGCAATGCGGTAGCAAAAGCTGCAATGAAACATCTGCTTAATCCATTCTAGATATCCCCAGTAGCTGTTACCATTTCCACCTTATGCTCCCATTTTCGCTTGATCAGTCATCCACTTTAGAAGCTGCATTGAAACATTCTTCCTGTGGTGCTCTCCTCGGTTGGTGTGTTAGTATGATGTAGCTAGATGTACACCATGTGACGTCCTGTCACGGTTATTTCTATAAATAGAGAATGGTATCATAGGTAAGTAAAGTGTTTGGTGCACAAAATGCAATGAAGAATTTTAACATCAAAGTGTCTGAATCTCTTTTGCTTACCTTTGTGTCTTCATTACTAGTTCTAGTCACAGTCTTCTGCACATTCTGGTCGCTTTGAGACGCATCCTAGGCTGAAGTCGGCAAGTGCCCTATAAGTTTGTGAACAGTTCGCAAACTTAGCTCCACTCGCTTCTCGTCCTGATGAAGGTTGTACCTTTCCTCCTGTAAGGAGTAGGAGGCAAGAGGGAGGGAGCATATCTGTGTTGGTGAGGATTTTCTGGAAGGTTTTCCCACATGGGTCGAAATATTTTCACCAGGGAGGGAAAAAACAACTGAAGTTACGCTGTTGATTTTTCTCATGCAAAAATGTTATAGTTTGCAAATTGAATCCGCTGACGTCTTTCAAGAGTATATACAGAAACTTGGGAACATCACAAGATTAGAGGTATGACTTGGACATTTTTGGTGGAAACAAATACAAGAATTACAGGTCCAGGCAAGTTCTGAAGTTTTTTCTGAGAATCGGGTCCTTCTTTTTCAATGAGGCTGTCTCTCATATTGATGTTCTCTGTTCCTGTGAGTAGCCCTACCTTGTGCTTGCAGGGAATTACATAATGATTGGTCTCTCTCTCTCATAGGTACGACTTCTACCTCATCAGTCAGGTTGCTCGGCAAGGAACAGTTAATCCAACATACTACAATGTAGTCTATGATGACAACGGACTGAAACCTGACCACATGCAGAGACTCACCTACAAGATGTGCCATCTGTACTATAACTGGCCAGTGAGTACCTTGTATGTTTATAACTAACTTCCTCTTGCCTCATCCTGGCCTTGTGTGATGCGCTGATATTTCTCCTGCCCTAAATCGAGGGCCACTGGAATTACGCAGAAAGTTGCCTAAATTACTCAGAAACAAAGGGCAAAGTATGCAAAGCAATGCATACATTTATATGCAGAATTACTTCACTATTTTGTTATTTTTGAGTGTGTTAACACTGTGCGGGAAATGTTCCGCCTCATTATTATCAGTGTAAGACCATAACAAAGCAGGACAACGGGCCCGCCACTGCGCAGCAACAAGTGTTTTAGTAACATTTGAGATAGGAACAAACATTTTTTTCTTAAAAGCTGCAGATTATACAGAATGCGGTGGTTTATGTGGCAGCTGTGGCAAATCCATAACTGTGCCGAAAATGCGGTGGTCGGAAAATCGCATAAATGTAGTCTCCTGTCTATATTCTTAGTTTCCTGTCCTGTCCTTCTCCCATTTTGAGCGGCTTTTTAATTACTTTGGATCTGCATAACTAGCTGCAAGAATTTTAAAACATCATTAACATAAAGGGCTTGGAAAACAAAAGCATGAATTAGGACATTTTTACATTTGCAATAAACAGGCATCATAATTAAGGGAGTCAGAAGGTCTGTTAACCAGGTGCCTGCTCCATAGTATATTCTGGTGCATTATTTATAGAAACTGACAGCAGAAAATGGGCACCAGGTGATTTTAGGCTATTTCCGATCTTTTCTTGCAACTGGTGGCAATATTTAGTTACCACATAACCTTGGGGTGTGCACGTTTTTTGAACATTTAAGTTCTCCATGGTAACTTTTTTGCAAATTGACAAAGATGTCTCACTTGGTGTGGCAAAAATATGTTTTTAGATCATTTCGTGTCCTCTGGTATCTCTTAAATAAATGTGGACCAACTCGTCCTTCTAATCCCACACTGATGACGCCACACTCCGCTCTGACATTGAAGAAGGCTCACGCTGGAGGGTGTTGCGTTCTTCACTTGGCCCCTCTTTGAAAATAAAAGAAAAGGTTGACTATCCTGACAGTCCTGAGTCCCTCATTCTGCTTTTAATTCCATCGTAAAAACGAATTATTTGCATATTGAACTATGAATATTATGCATGGGATCTTCTGCGTGGCATGGCACACTATTTCTGATAATGTAAGTAACTTTAATTTTAATCAGCTAATGAAGATGTGAGATTGTTCTGATTTTTCCCTCAGGTGTCCCTGGTTACCTAGTTTGCCAACAATGCAGACATTCTTTTCTTTGGCAGCCATATGTTATCGATAAAGAGAAGTATGTTGGGCCTATTTTATTCTACTAGCAGCAGAACGTGTTGGTAATGATGTGTCACAACTTCACAGCTGAGTCAGCAATAACCGATTGACCACGGTATGCGAATCTCTCTTTGGAGCACAGTATTTAAGCCCTGCAGCACAATGAGTCGGACTACAGATTGTGCCAAAACCAAGACTTTTCTTGCAGCTGTCTCTGCAGATGTGAAGTAGCATTGGGTGTCTAAGGGCACACGCATTCCCTTCCATGCAGTACAGTATGCTTACAGAAATAGCTGGTAAAAGCACTATATAATACGTTGTTGATAGTTTACTTTCAGCCTCACCCATTCCTTGTGTGGAAACACTACCACCTAGTGGATATTATCATAAAGTGACTAAGCAAAAGGATGGACGCATCTGGAGTATGGATATGTTGTACCTGGCTTTTTGACAGGGTCATCCCCAAACTTTTTGCCTCCTTCCTCCTATTTTTTCTGACCTGTTGTTGTTGGCTTTTTACCTCTGGGCACTTTACCACTGCTAACCAGTGCTAAAGTGCATATGCTCTCTGTGTAAATTGTACTATTGATTGGTTTATCCATGATTGGCTATTTAATGTACTTGTAAGTCCCTAGTAGAGTGTACTACATGTGCCTAGGGCATGTAGATTAAATGTTACTAGTGGGCCTGCAGCACTGGTTGTGCCACCCACTTCAGTAGCCCCTTAACCTTGTCTCAGGCCTGCCATTGCAAGGCCTGTGTGTGCAGTTTCACTGCCACTTCGACTTGGCATTTAAAAGTACTTGCCAAGCCTAGAACTCCCCTTTTTCTACATATAAGTCACCCCTAATGTGTGCCCTAGGTAACCCCTAGAGCAGGGTGCTGTGTGGGTAAAAGGCAGGACATGTACCTGTGTAGTTATATGTCCTGGTAGTGTAAAACTCCTAAATTCGTTTTACACTACTGTGAGGCCTGCTCCCTTCATAGCAGGAAGGTCATATTTAGTATGGCCAGAATGGTAATACAAAATCCTGCTGACTGGTGAAGTCGGATTTAATATTACTATTCTAGAAATGCCACTTTTAGAAAGTGAGCATTTCTTTGCATTTAAATCTTTCTGTGCCCTTCAATCCACGTCTGGCTAGGTTTAGTTGACAGCTCCTTGTGCATTCACTGAGACACACCCCAAACACAGGGTACCCAGCCTCACTTGCATACATCTGCATTTTGAATGGGTCTTCCTGGGCTGGGAGGGTGGAGGGCCTGCCCTCACACAAAGGACTGCCACACCCCCTACTGGGACTCTGGCAGACAGGATTGAACTGAAAGGGGGCTTGGTGCATTTCTTAGACACTCTTTGAAGTCACTCCCACTTCAAAGGCACAACTTAGTATAAAACAGGGCCTCTGCCCTACCTCATCAGACACTTGCTGGAGAAGAAACCTGAACCAGAAACTACATCCTACCAAGAAGAACTGCCTGGCTGCTCAAAGGACTCACCTGTCTGCTTTTCTACAAAGGACTGCTGCCTTGCTGTTGGCCTGCTGCCTTGCTGAACTCTTGTCTGGCGGTAAGAGTGCTCTCCAAGGGCTTGGATAGAGCTTGCCTCGTGTTCCCTGAAGTCTCAGGGCCAAAAAGACTTCTCTCTTTCGCTTGGACGCTTCGTGCGCTGAAATTTTCGACGCACAGCTTGTTCCGCGGCGAGAAAAACGCTGCACACCGACGCTGATCGACGCGACGCCTTCGGGACGACCGGAACTTCGACGCGCGGCCTCGCAAGGACAACGCCGCCTGACTTCCAAGGAGAAATCGACGCGACGCCTGCCGTGAGAGCGAAATTTCAACGCACAGCCCCGCAGAACGACGCGCAGCCGGAAAACAAGCAGGAGAATCCACGCACAGACCCGGGACATCTGGTAATCCCCGCGAACCATAGAAGGAGACAGTCCGCATGCCGGAAAACGACGCACGTCTTCCCCCGAGTGAAAAATAACGACGCAAGTCCGTGTGTGAAGGGGCGCAACCGACGCACACACCATTTTTCCTCCCGCAGAACGACGAACGTCTCCCCGCGTGAAAAATAACGACGCAAGTCCGTGTGTGAAGGGGCGTAACCGACACACACACCATTTTTCCACGCATCTCCTTTTCTGCGGCCCTCTGCGGAGATTTTCCACCAGAGACCAGGTACTTTGTGCTTGAAAGAGACTTTGTTTGCTTTTTAAAGACTTAAGACACTTTATATCACTTTTTAGTGACATCTTTACAAATTCATATTGCATCTTTGATCGTTTTGACCTGCAAATACCCAGATAAATATTATATATTTTTTCTAAACACTGTGTGGTGTGTTTTTGGGGTGTTATGTTATGGTGTTGTATGATTTATTGCACAAATGCTTTACACATTGCCTTCTAAGTTAAGCCTGACTGCTCGTGCCAAGCTACCAGAGAGTGGGCACAGGATAATCTTGGATTGTGTGTGACTTACCCTGACTAGAGTGAGGGCTTTTGCTTGGTCAGAGGGTAACCTGACTGCCAACCAAAAACCCCATTTCTAACATTGGTGATCAGCGGTGAGGATAGGACTTGTGTTTGTGCAGTGACATACAGTAGCTAAATATTTCACTACCTACCCACAGTTGAAGGTCAACTTGATTTTTCATCTTTTTAGCTTTTGGTTCTCTGATGTCCTCCTGGATATACTATTGATATTTTGGACTTTGGATTTTGTTTTTTGCCGGTAAGACCTTATCAGCAATGAGATTGCTTATCTACTCACTCTTTGTGCCTACTGACCACCTCACTAAGGCTGACCTAAGGAGGCTTTGCAGAAAATGGGGCCTTCCTGTATCAAGGAGATCTACTAAGATGGAAATGCTAAATGCCTACATAGTCTGGGGGGAAGAAAGATGGGCAGAGAGAGAGGCAGAAAAAAACCAAATGACTAAGTACCCCTCAGATGAGGAGGGGGACTGCTCAAATGAGGAGGAAGACTACTCAGATGAGGAAAGAGAACCAGTGAGAGATGAATGGCTCCTAGCTCAAGAGCGGTGGATGGAAGAGCTAGATGAGCAGCTTGAAAGGGCTGAGGCAGCAAGACTCTTAGCCCTAATAGAAGAAAGGACTGCAGCTCAAGAGCTGAGCTGTGAAGAGCTGAAACTGGAGGCTGGAAGGGCTGAGTCCAGTTCAGATGGTGGCAGCAAAAATCTTGCATCCAGTACTGCTGAAGAAGGGCACAAGCCCAGAGATGTGGTGCCCAACTTGAAGAAGGGAGTTGACACACCCCAGGTGGTTCAAGGGTATGAGGTAGTTCCCGTTATGCACAGGGTCCCTGAGAAGGATTGGGGAACTGGCACAGGGAGTCATATTCCTACTGGGGGGAGGGACACTTTACTGACTCTAGCAGAGAGTGACAGAGAAAAGGGTTCCCCCCAGGTGGACGTCCTGGATATAGAGTGTAGAGACATCCCAGAAGAGTATGGGTTGAGTGTCAGGGACAGGCAGATACTGTCTCACCAGTCTCAGGAGGGTGATGTAGAGTGCTTTTCCAAGGCTGAGTTACTGGGTGGTTGGGTGAAGGGTACTGTGGTTAATACATGTGAAGGGCAGAGTGATGTAATTGCTGGAGAGCATATGTCTGGTCCTTATTTTCCAGAGCTACGCCAACACCAGGTGGAGTGTGAGTTCTCTGACCTCAGGGAACTTACAATGGAGGCAGACTTCTGGGTGAGTACCAGAGAGTCTGAAGAGGCATTTGGGGGTGCTCCTGAAGGGAGTGGTCTAGGTGGTTCCCAACCAAGTGAGGTGGGAGAGGATTGTAGTGTCCCAGGTAGGTCCCAGGTCCTAGAGGGTTCCATGAGGGAACACCAGGAGGGAAGCCTAGCCTGTACCGTAGGGCCACCTTTTGAGGGAAGTCCCGCAGTGTCAGAAGAACTTGGGGGGTGACTGTAGCCAGCATCCCAACAGTTCTGGTGTCTGGCAGTACCACTCCTAGTGAGGGGGTGCAGAAGTCCAGACATAGGGTTGAGAGGGGGTTGCAGACCCCAGTGGAGGACCTTGAGAGTCAGGGGTCAGCTCTGAGGGCAGAGCCCCCCAGGAATGACCCAGGTGAAACCGTTTCTGGTTTGGGGGAAAACCCAGACTCTGCCGGATGGGCAGAGGTCGGGAGACCTGCACCAACCATACTCTTGTGTGGCCCTTGGGGATGGTGTGTCCCTTGTGTGGGGTGAGAGTGCCCCCCAGGAAGTCCTGGCATGCCAGGCAAAGATTCAACCTCAGGGTGGTGACTCTGGGTTGGATAACCGGGTTCAGAGGTTAAACTCTGACCTGGTGGGGGGTAGGTGTGCCCCCCCCAGAAAGTCCTGGTATGCCAGGCAATGGTTCAACCTCAGGGTGGTAACTCTGGGTTGGCTAACCAGGTTCAGAGGTTAAACTCTGACCTGGAGGGGTGTAGGTGTGCCCCCCAGAAAGCCCTGGTGTGCCAGGCAACTGCCCAACCTCAGGGTGGTGACCCTGGGTTGGAGAACCAGGTTCAGAGGTTAAACTCTGACCCGGTGGGGAGTAGGTGTGCCCCCCAGAAAGTCCTGGCATGCAAGGCAATTGTTCAACCTCAGGGTGGTGACCCTGGGGTGGATGGCCAGGTTCAGAGGTTAAACTCTGACCTGGTGGAGGGTCAGTGTGCCCTCCAGGAAGTCCTGGCGTGCCAGGCAATTGTTCAACTTCAGGGTGGTGACTCTGAGTTGGATGGCCAAGTTCAGAGGTTAAACCCTGACCTGGCGGGGGGTAGACGTGCCCCCCAGAAAGTCCTGGTTTGCCAGGCAGTGATCCAGTCTGAGGGTACAGACCCTGAGCTGGAAGACCAGATTCAGGGTGTCCCCCCGGACCTGGAGGGAGGGGCTACTGATAACAGTGCCCCTACCATGTTGTCTTCTGAGGAGGCCACTCCCAGTTGGAGGGTGCTGGACCCCAGAAGGGAGGGCCGGGGGAGGGAAGCCTCACCCCGGGCCCTAGTCCAACCTGAAGGTACAGACCCCAGGTTGGAGGGCCAGTTGCAGGTTAACAGCCCTGCACTGGTGGAGGAATGGTACAGGGCGACTTCTATAAGCACCCTGACCATGTTGAACTCTGGGGGTACTGCTCCAGGAGGGAGGGTACAGAGCCCCAGAGGGGAGGACCAGGTTCAGGCTGTCATCCCTGACCTGCTGGAAGGGAGAGTGGTTAAAGGGTGCCCAGAACCTGGGGCTACCGCCCCCCCCCCCACTCTCCACAACCACAGTGGTGGGAGAGCTTTGAGAGGCCTGGGGCCTGGCTCTCATCCCTGGCAGCTGTCAGTAACCACTGTGGCTTGCTGTCCGGGTGGACAGAGTTATCCCTGGGGAGGGGACAAGTGTCACACCCCGAGGGTAAAGTGGGCAACACCACTGTGTTAGTCCTGGTGGTACTATCCTGCTCCTGAGATACATCTGTGAGCAAAGTAAGGTTAGGTGCTGCACAGATGGGATCAGCAGGTAAGGAGAAAGGTTCCCCATGGATGGGCTTAGTGGGCCCTGAGAGTATGGACAGAGGGATCCAATTGGAGTCAGGAAGGCGAAGAACTGGAGCATGCCCCTGCTTTTGTGGGCCTGGGCCCTTGTTCTGTCGCCTCAAACAGGGAAGTACATCAGGATAGTGATTGTTCTCCCCTGGCTTTAGGCTGGTAGGGGGTCATGTTGTACCTGGCTTTTTGACAGGGTCATCCCCAAACTTTTTGCCTCCTTCCTCCTATTTTTTCTGACCTGTTGTTGTTGGCTTTTTACCTCTGGGCACTTTACCACTGCTAACCAGTGCTAAAGTGCATATGCTCTCTGTGTAAATTGTACTATTGATTGGTTTATCCATGATTGGCTATTTAATTTACTTGTAAGTCCCTAGTAGAGTGTACTACATGTGCCTAGGGCATGTAGATTAAATGTTACTAGTGGGCCTGCAACACTGGTTGTGCCACCCACTTCCGTAGCCCCTTAACCTTGTCTCAGGCCTGCCATTGCAAGGCCTGTGTGTGCAGTTTCACTGCCACTTCGACTTGGCATTTAAAAGTACTTGCCAAGCCTAGAACTCCCCTTTTTCTACATATAAGTCACCCCTAATGTGTGCCCTAGGTAACCCCTAAAGCAGGGTGCTGTGTGGGTAAAAGGCAGGACATGTACCTGTGTAGTTATATGTCCTGGTAGTGTAAAACTCCTAAATTCGTTTTTACACTACTGTGAGGCCTGCTCCCTTCATAGGCTAACATTGGGGCTGCCCTCATACATTGTTGAAGTGGCAGCTGCTGATCTGAAAGGAGCAGGAAGGTCATATTTAGTATGGCCAGAATGGTAATACAAAATCCTGCTGACTGGTGAAGTCGGATTTAATATTACTATTCTAGAAATGCCACTTTTAGAAAGTGAGCATTTCTTTGCATTTAAATCTTTCTGTGCCCTTCAATCCACGTCTGGCTAGGTTTAGTTGACAACTCCTTGTGCATTCACTCAGACACACCCCAAACACAGGGTACTCAGCCTCACTTGCATACATCTTCATTTTGAATGGGTCTTCCTGGGCTGGGAGGGTGGAGGGCCTGCCCTCACACAAAGGACTGCCACACCCCCTACTGGGACTCTGACAGACAGGATTGAACTGAAAGGGGGCTTGGTGCATTTCTTAGACACTCTTTGAAGTCACCCCCACTTCAAAGGCACAACTTAGTATAAAACAGGGCCTCTGATACAAGGACGGGGTGTAATATGAGGAAATGTGGCGCTCAGGGTGCCAATCGACCAAAGTAAATACCGGGGAGCCCCACTAGGGAAACACCCAACCCTTAGAGGTCAAACAACCTCACAACTCAGAAAATGCACAATGAGGTGCCCCTAAAGTACACACAGAACAATGAAATATATAATTCACATACACATAGTTGCACAAATCAGTCCATAATGCAATCTGTAGGTCTTGGAGTCAACCAGTAAAGTAAATTGATCAGTCCAGAGTTTATTGAGAGTATGATTTCATATTGAATAGTCAGCAATCCAAAGAAATGTGTACTTCCAGCTTTCCAGCCAACACGTGTTTCGTCTTTGGGAATTAATAACATCCCTTACGACTTCTTCAGGGCTTACAAATCCAATACCACTTAAGCACTAGACAGTAGTGTCAGTTAATCCAAAAGCGATATGTTGCAATATGAAATTTCTCCGAATGGAAGTTCAAATACACCCAATGTTCCTGAAAATTAACTCCATTATCCAAATATCGGCGCCTCTGTGTCAGGACGCCCAGCGAGTGCTGATTTGTGCAACTATGTGTATGTGAATTATATATTTCATTGTTCTGTGTGTACTTTAGGGGCACCTCATTGTGCATTTTCTAAAACAGGGCCTCTGCCCTACCTCATCAGACACTTGCTGGAGAAGAAACCTGAACCAGAAACTACATCCTGCCAACAAGAACTGCCTGGCTGCTCAAAGGACTCACCTGTCTGCTTTTCTACAAAGGACTGCTGCCTTGCTGTTGGCCTGCTGCCTTGCTGAACTCTTGTCTGGCTGTAAGAGTGCTCTCCAAGGGCTTGGATAGAGCTTGCCTCCTGTTCCCTGAAGTCTCAGGACCAAAAAGACTTCTCTCTTTCGCTTGGACGCTTCGTGCGCAGAAATTTTCGACGCACAGCTTGTTCCGCGGCGAGAAAAACGCCGCACACCGACGCTGATTGACGCAACGCCTTCGGGACGACCGGAACTTCGACGCGCGGCCTCGCAAGGACAACGCCGCCCGACTTCCAAGGAGAAATCGACGCGACGCCTGCTGTGAGAGCAAAATTTCAGCGCACAGCCCCGCAGAATGACGCGCAGCCGGAAAACAAGCAGGAGAATCCACGCACAGACCCAGGACATCTGGTAATCCCCGCGAACCATAGAAGGAGACGGTCCGCGTGCCGGAAAACGACGCACATCTTCCCCCGAGTGAAAAATAACGACGCAAGTTCGTGTGTGAAGGGGCGCAACCGACGCACACACCATTTTTCCTCCCGCAGAACGACGCACGTCTCCCCGCGTGAAAAATAACGACGCAAGTCCGTGTGTGAAGGGGCGTAACCGACACACACACCATTTTTCCACGCATCTCCTCTTCTGCAGCCCTCTGCGGAGATTTTCCACCAGAGACCAGGTACTTTGTGCTTGAAAGAGACTTTGTTTGCTTTTTAAAGACTTAAGACACTTTGGTGGTCATTCTAACCCTGGCGGTAAAAACCGCCAGGGCGAATGACCGCAGTAGCACCGCCAACAGGCTGGCGGTGCACCGCTGGGCATTCTGACCGCGGCGGTTCAGCCGCGGCCAGAAACGGAAAGTCGGCGGTGTACCGCCGACTTCCCGCTGCCCTTGAGAATCCTCCATGGCGGCGGAGCGCGCTCCGCCGCCATGGGGATTCTGACACCCCCTACCGCCATCCTGTTCCCAACAGGATGGCGGTAGGGGGTGCCGCGGGGCCCCTGGGGGCCCCTGAAGTGCCCATGCCAATGGCATGGGCACTGCCGGGGCCCCATAAGAGGGCCCCAAAAAGAATTTCAGTGTCTGCCTAGCAGACACTGAAATTCGCGACGGGTGCTACTGCACCCGTCGCACTCCAGCAACTCCGCCGGCTCCATTCGGAGCCGGCTTCATCGTTGCTGGGTCTTTCCCGCTGTGCTGGCGGGCGGGCGGCCTTTTGGCGGTCGCCCACCAGCACAGCGGGAAAGCCAGAACGCCCGCCGCGGTTAGAATCACCGCCTTTATATCACTTTTTAGTGATATCTTTACAAATTCATATTGCATCTTTGATCGTTTTGACCTACAAATACCCAGATAAATATTATATATTTTTTCTAAACACTGTGGGGTGTATTTTTGGGGTATTATATTATGGTGTTGTATGATTTATTGCACAAATGCTTTACACATTGCCTTCTAAGTTAAGCCTGACTGCTCGTGCCAAGCTACCAGAGGGTGGGCACAGGATAATCTTGGATTGTGTGTGACTTACCCTGACTAGAGTGAGGGCTTTTGCTTGGTCAGAGGGTAACCTGACTGCCAACCAAAAACCCCATTTCTAACAGGATAGATGAGCCAAATGTTCCAGTTTGTCTTTTGTAGAGGAGCGATTCTTTGCTCAAGCAAGTTTTCTTGATCAACCAAGGGAACCAGTCTTGAGAATTTGTAATTCATCAGGCTAGCACAAGGTCTATGAAATTATTTGTGCTTCCATTGTGACCACCCATGTGGCACTTCCAAACTGTTTGATGTAAAGACTCCATTTTAAATGGGCGAGACTGCAATCTACCTTTGATTTTTGCAGAATTATCAACGTCTTTTTTGATGCAGATGTCATCGGTCCTTATCTTTTCAAGAACCTGTGAAAGTGTCAAGTCACTGAGACATAGACATCAACAAGTCATCTGATAGGACATCAGTCTAGAACAAGTGCCTTGTTAACTCTATTTCAAGGTGAAATAAGAACAATAGGCAAAATAATGGTCTGAATTGTATTATTTTTACCCTATTTGTTTAAAAGAATGCGTCTTAGACCAGCATATCGATGCTCATTGGTTATATAAGACATTCCTAAAGTGAAAAAGATACAGTATAAAAGGGCTGCCACTTGACCACTTGCCAGGAACGGTCCTTCGCCTCAGACTGCTGCACAAGATGTTGCCAGAGATGATATTGACTGCCTGAGAGGCTGCTGCATTACATTTTCTTCTAAAAGCTGATATGGAGCCTTAGTCAGGGAGAAGCTGGTAATGATGCACATGTCTTTGCCTTTCACAGGGAACACAACCTAGTAACCCAAAAGCATTGATACCACTTCAACAATGTTTTGGTGATGGTGCTATTGAGATTGACATCAAGCAGTGGTGCATTGAACTAAGCTCACTCAAGTCACCCGTGGGTGTAAAAACAAACCTTGTAGAGCTGAGCCACAGGCTCAGTTTACACAAAATGTTATGTTGAGACAAAGGCCTTAATAACCCCCTTTGCTTCAATTTTCTATGGATATATTCTTGTGCTCTTCACTCCTTTAAAGAGAGATGTGTTATAATCTCAAAACCTGTTTCCCCACCTCCTTTTCTTAGTTTTTTGGAATGCTCCTCTAGTGCGCTTTTAGAATGTTGTCGTGAGGCAGTTATTAGTAAAAAGATGCAAAGCTGTATGTCCTTGAACACAAAAAGAGGTTGTGGCCTTTGCATAGGTCCAGCTCCTGATACAAGGTGCAGACCCAGTCCTGGTCTCGAGGCCATTCCAAAACTGCTCAATTTAACAATCTGAGTCCTTCTGTAAGTCGACAGTCTAAGTCCAAGGGTGAGTACAAGCAAGTGACTGACTCCAGAGAGAAGGTACGAGGTCATCACATGTCAGTCACTCCCCTTCGTGGTCACTAGCCATGGAAACCATCCTCAGCTGGTCCTGATGTGCCTTGAATTTCATGGGACTTCATCAACCCCACAGCAGATCTAGGCAAGAAGGCCTGGGTGCATATGTGCTTATGGCTTCCTATGACATGCCTTTGGACTCAGAGAACTGCAGGGGTCCACGGTCTATTTGCTATTGTTGGGTCCACCCCAGAGCTGTCTGGGACCCATTAGCGGGCCTGTACCAACTCCGGTACAGACTTTCTACTTTGGTCTGTAGATTCTGTACCAATGCTGGCACCACAGGCTCCAGAACATGACCTGAGTCTGCTGTAAAAGTCAGACCTCGATTCAACTTCAGCTCGAACCCAACCTATATCATACTACAAAATAACAAAAGTGCAACCGGTCATCTTGCAACCTTACTGTGACCCAGTACCTCTGCCATGTTGCAGTTAGCAAAGGCTCCATTGTCTGTATGGTTCAGACGCTGATCATCTACCAGAGCAGGGGAGCAGAGGTTACCCCAACATGTTAATGATGTAGTCGATGGTTAGCTTCCCCCTTACTATACTGATGGTGCCTAATACATTGATTTACAGAATGACTTTGGGCTTGGCACCTCGTCTGAGGCAGAACTTGACTCACCACATACATAGCCAATGGAAGAGTGCCTCGCTTGATGTGGGGTCCGGAGGGCAGCTCAGGCACTAAAATTATAGCTACCCTTAGTGGAGACCAACCCAAATGGCCTAACAGATCTTGTAGCCTGCACCAGCTAATTCTGAGGCCTTGTGTCCCTCAATGTTGCTATCACTGATACTTTGCTGGCTACTTAGTTGAAACCTGGTTCTGGCCTGCCTGTGAGCAGGCAGGTGGCCAGACATCACAGACTGATGATCCAGATTTTCTCACCAAGCATCCTTTTCTTAGAGGGGCTTATTGTGCAGCCCTTGCGGTCAGTAAATTATGTTTGTTTGATGGGTTGCTACAAACAGGGGCTCTGGGACATGACCAGTGAGGTTTTGCCAGCCATCCCAGAAGACCTTAGGGCTTCTTTGGCTCAGACAATTCATGATGGACAGGACACGGGCAAATGTGTTATCTATGCATGTCTGGATACTACGGTGTGCATCAGGTACTAGTGTCGTGCTTCATCAATGCACATGAATGCATTCCACAGGATTTTCTAGTGATGTAAAGGCCTCCTTCATACTTATGCTCTTCGATGGGTCCCACCTTTTCTATGAGAAAGCAGACTCTGTGATGAAGAATCCTTAAGACAGTAGAGCTACTGCATGCTGTTTGGGACTGTTGATCCCTATTAAACAGTTCATGCATAAATTCAGACAGTTTAAAGGCTAATCTAGAGGTATATCATGATGTATAGAAAGAAACCACCTTCCCAACCAGCACTGCAGGCACCAGTCCTTTCGATGCCATGGACGGGCTTCTGATTGGCAGCATAGAGGCCAGCAGGGTTATAAGTACTCTAATTTCTTTTCTTCTGCTACAACAGCCACAAAACTTCTCAAATCTGTCATTAGGAGTGCATGCCCAACAAATGGGGAAAAGTTTCAACATTTTGCCTCTGGTTGGTGATCAATCACATCAGATAAATAGGTTTTACAAATCGTTCAAAATGGCTAAGCTCTTCCTTTTCTTTTTGTCCCACCCACTAGTCCTACAACACCAGAACGGGTTTCCAACAAGCATTTGCCCATTTTCTTAAACGAGGCATGGCTGTTGCCCTCCAAAGGTGTGCCGTCAAGAAGATTTCCAACTATATGAGGGGGTTGTTGCACTCACTGTTTGCTCATTCTGAAGAAACAGAGTCCTAAGGAATATTCTGGCACCCCGGCCTCTGAATGCTGTCCTACAAAAGGACAAATTCAAAATGTTTACACCAGCTCAGATCTATCTGCTCTGGACCTTGGTGACTTGATGGTATTCGTGGGCCAGCACAATGAGTATTTTCATATACTGGTCATGCATTCCCACATATGTTAACTGTAGTTTTAAGGTAGACACTAGCAGTTTGCTGTGCTCCCTTTCAGCCTTCACCAGCTCCTCTTTGGAATTCAGAACTGTGATGGCTGTCACCTAATTTCGGAGGTCAGGTATACCAGTATTCCTATATCTCAGTGACTGGCTTTTGAAGGCAGGCTCATACCATCAGTCGTGGACCACCTTCAGGCAACAGTGAACCTCTTGACAATGTTGGAATTAAGTATCCATGAGTCAAAGTTACACCTACTCCACGAATATTGCTATTCATTGGCGCAATCCAGGACACTGGAGTCCAGGGCTGTCCCTCTGATGCAATCAGTCCTGGACATTCAGGCTATGGTCATAGTGCCAATTGACTGTCTCTGATCTGCTGCCTAAAGTGGTTGATGTCATCCTTGCCCCCTAGCACCCGTCCAGGAAACCCATTGATGCCAGACGTGGGGACAAATGTATGGTCCAATGTGACATTTACAAGACTGACCCCTTTAAAAGCAAAGCTGTCAGACATCTTTTTGTTTTATGTTTGGCCCAACAAGATCTCTCAGTGGGAACTATTGAAGGATATTTGTTGATCCTTTTGACTCTACATTTGTGGGACCAACCGTCTTTATTTAAATCACCTGTTGGGATGAGCTTTTCAACAGGTTTCACATGCACATTTTCTTCAAAACTGTTTTTGATGCCACTCTGGGACCATAACTTGGGTTTGACATTTCTCAGGTGTGCGTCTTTTAAACCAATGCTTGAAGCGTATCTTGACCTTAAAGACCGTCTTCATCATTGTGATTACGTCAGCTGATTGCATGAATGAGCTTCAGATTCTTTCAGAGCAGGCCCCATACACCACTTTTTTCCCAGACAAATTGGTGTTCACCACTCAGCCTTTCTACAAAAAGTTATTACTCCCCTCCATGATATGCAACCCAGCAAGCTTGTAATGTTCTTTGCTCCCCCTCACCCTTGAGTGAGGAGAGGCTCCATTGACAGGACCCCCAATTACTTTAAGTTCTTGCATTGATCCCACCAAAGACCATTGAGTGAATGATCATTTTTTTGTGCAGTTCTCTGGAGATGAGAAAGGAATGAAGATGCAGAAGAGGTCCTTGTTGAGCTGGACAGTCCAAGAAGCAGATACTATAAGGTCTGAGAGCCTATTCTACCAGGGCTAAGGCTGCTACCACTGCATGGGTATGCGGAGTGCCTGTTCTTGACATCTGCGAGGCTGAGTCATGAGCCTCCTGTGTAAAGAACAGTTCGATGGCATGTGTAGCTGCAGATACACATGCTTTGCACATCCAGCCATCTAGTGTTGGGCTCGGAGTGTTACAAGTTGTTTTTCTTCGAAGAAGTCTTTCGAGTCACAAGATCGAGGGACTCCTCCCCTTTCGGCTCCATTGCGCATGGGCGTCAACTCCATCTTAGATTGTTTTTTTTCCGCCATCGGGTTCGGACGTGTTCCTTTTCGCTCCGTGTTTCGGTTCGGAAAGTTAGTTAGAATCTCGGAAAATTCGACGGTATTGTTTGCGTTCGGTATCTGGTTAGTTACTACAGATCGACACCGACTTTTGAAGAGCTCCGGTGGCCCTTCGGGGTTTTTTCAATCCTCGTCGGGGCCTGGTCGGCCCGGTCACGTGTCTCTTCAAGGCTGATGGAACGGACCCCATTCCGCTTCTGCCCAAAATGTCACAACAAGTATCCTTATACAGATCAGCATCTGGTCTGTAACTTGTGTTTGTCTCCAGAACACAAAGAAGATACTTGTGAAGCCTGTCGAGCGTTTCGGTCGAGGAAAACATTAAGAGACCGAAGAGCGAGAAGACTGCAAATGGCGTCGGCGCCGACAGGACAAAGGCATTTGGAGGAGGAAGAAGAAACCTTCTCCATCCAGGACTCGGACGAGCTCGATCCCGAAGAAACGCCTAAAACCGTGACTAAGACGTCGAAACATAAAACTCACGAGAAGACCACAAAAGCCGAGGGGACACCACCGCCAACAGGCCATGGCTTAACCCGTAAAATAGGTGACCGATCATCGGCACCGAAAAAGGGCACGCTTGTGTCGAAGTCATCCAACTCCGGTCGAGATACCAGCACACAGCAATCTCGAGCCCGAGACAGCGGCTCCGAGCAAGTTCGGCACCAAGACAGCTGCACTGAAATGGGTCGGCACCGAGAGACCACGACGCCGAAAATAAAGAAAGTGTCGTCGGAGCCGAAAAAGGCTACAGAAAAAGTTTCCATTCCGAAACATCCAGCCTCGGAACCGAAATCAGGTTCCTACACAGAGGAACAGGGGTTGTCCTCCCAAATGCAAGGACATAAGTTCGGACAAGAACTAGAATCAATGGAGCCAGACTACACTCAAAGGAGCTCCACATTCAAAAGGACACAGGGAAGATGAGCACTCTTCCCCCAATTAAAATGAAAAGAAGACTTGCCTTTCAAGAAAAGGACAAGCAGCCACAGGCAAAGGTGGCAAGACAAACAACTCCGCCACCATCTCCACCACCATCAATGCACACATCACCGGTAGCCACTCCACCACTGATGCAATCCCCAACGCATACTGCAGTGAGTCACGACGATCCCGACGCATGGGACCTTTATGATGCGCCAGTATCGGATAACAGCCCAGACTGTTACCCAGCGAGACCGTCCCCACCTGAGGACAGTTAAACCTACACCCAGGTGGTCTCAAGGGCAGCGGTTTTTCATAATGTCACCTTGCATTCAGAACCGATTGAGGATGACTTTTTGTTTAATACACTATCCTCCACTCATAGCCAATACCAGAGCTTACCTATGCTACCTGGAATGCTAAAACACTCCAAACAGGTGTTTCAGGAGTCTGTGAAAGGCAGGGCCATAACTCCAAAGGTGGAGAAAAAGTACAAGCCACCGCCTACAGACCCTGTGTATATCACGCAGCAATTAACACCAGACTCTGTGGTAGTAGGGGCAGCTCGCAAGAGAGCAAACTCTCACACCTCAGGAGACGCACCACCTCCAGACAAGGAGAGTCGCAAATTTGACGCTGCAGGGAAAAGGGTTGCAGCACAAGCAGCAAACCAATGGCGCATTGCCAACTCACAGGCACTTCTGGCAAGATATGATAGGGCTCATTGGGACGAAATGCAGCATTTCATAGAACACTTACCCAAAGAGTTCCAGAAAAGGGCACAAGTGGTAGAGGAAGGACAAAGTATCTCAAATAATCAGATACGGTCAGCAATGGATGCAGCAGATACAGCTGCAAGGACAGTAAATACTGCTGTAACAATAAGGAGACACGCATGGTTTCGTACGTCAGGATTCAAGCCGGAAATACAACAAGCCGTGCTGAATATGCCTTTTAATGGACAGCAGTTGTTTGGGCCGGAGGTGGACACTGCTATAGAAAAACTTTAAAAAGACACTGATACGGCCAAAGCCATGGGCGCACTCTACTCCCCACAGAGCAGAGGCACATTTCGCAAAACACAGTTTAGAGGAGGGTTTCGAGGACAAGCTACAGAACCCACAACCTCACAAACAAGGCCCACTTATCAAAGTCAATATCAGCGGGGACGTTTTTGGGGGCAATATAGAGGGGGACAATTCCAAAAGAATAGAGGGAAGTTCCAAAGCCCCAAAACTCCTCAAAACAAGCAGTGACTTCCAAGTCACAAATCCCCAACACATAACACCTGTGGGGGGAGACTAAGCAATTTTTACAAACATTGGGAGGAGATAACAACAGACATTTGGGTACTGGCAATTATCCAGCATGGTTATTGCATAGAATTTCTCACATTCCCTCCAAACATTCCACCGAAAACACACAATATGTCAAAACAACACATGGATCTTCTAGGACTAGAGATCCAGGCATTGCTACAAAAAGGAGCAATAGAATTAGCACCAATTCAACAGAAAGGAACAGGAGTTTACTCTCTGTACTTTCTCATACCCAAAAAGGACAAAACACTAAGACCTATATTAGATCTCAGAACATTAAATACCTACATCATATCAGACCACTTTCACATGGTGACATTACAAGACGTAATCCCACTGCTCAAACAACAAGACTTCATGACAACACTGGACCTAAAGGATGCATATTTCCATATACCGATACATCCTTCACACAGAAAGTACTTAAGGTTTGTATTCCAATGGGTACATTACCAATTCAAGGTGTTACCATTCGGAATAACAACTGCGCCAAGAGTTTTTACAAAATGCCTGGCAGTAGTAGCTGCGCATATCAGAAGGCAGCAAATACATGTGTTCCCGTACCTAGACGATTGGTTAATCAAAACCAACACACTAGAACGGTGTGTTCGATGGCATCTGTCGCTGTAGATACGCATGTTCTGCAATAGCTCGCCATCTGGTGTTGGGCCGGAGTGTTACAAGTTGTTTTTGTTCGAAGAAGTCTTTCGAGTCACGGGACCGAGTGACTCCTCCTTTTGTCTCCATTGCGCATGGGCGTCGACTCCATCTTCGATTGTTTTTTTTCCGCCATCGGGTTCGGACGTGTTCCTGTCGCTCCGAGTTTCGGAACGGAAAATTAGCTAATTTTGGAAGATTTTCGTCGGTATTGTTGCGTTCGGGATCGGCGTACTTAGATTCCACACCGCATCGAAGATCGAAGAGCTCCGGTGCCCTTCGGGGTAGTTTTTCGATCCCCCGTCGGGGCCTGGTCGGCCCGACCGCGTGCTGAAGAACGCCGATGGAACGGACCCCGTTGCGTTTCTGCCCCAAATGCCACAATAAATACCCCTACACAGACCAACACTTGGTCTGCAACCTGTGCCTGTCACCTGAGCACAGCGAAGACACCTGCGAGGCCTGTCGTGCGTTCCGGTCCCGAAAAACACTCCGAGACCGTCGAGCCAGAAGACTTCAGATGGCGTCCGCACCGACAGCCCAACGGGAGTTCGAGGAACAGGAAGAGGAAGGTACCTTCTCGATCCAAGACTCAGACTCCGAAGGATTCGACGATACACAAACCGTGAGTAAGACGTCGAAAACCACACAGAGAAACATTTACAAGGCCCAGGGGACGCCACTGCCATCCGGCCATGGCTCCACCCATAAATTCGGTGACCGACCGTCGGCACCGAAAAAGGCCCAAACAGTGCCGAGGTCGTCCGACTCCGGTCGAGACACCGGCACGCAGCCTTCTCGGGACCGAGAAAGTGCTGGAGACAAGCCTCGACACCGAGATGCCGGTGTGGACACGGCTCGACGCCGAGACAGCGGCACCGAAACAGATCGACGCCGAGAGGTTTCGGCCCCGAAAAAGAAAAAAGTCACCTCGGAGCCGAAAAAACACGCAGACAGGGTTTCGATGCCGAAACAAACTGCAAGCGACCCAGCTTCAGGCTCTTATACAGAAGAGCACTCGCTAACCTCCCAAATGCAAAAGCATAGGTTTGAGGAAGAGCTACAAGCAACTGATGTGGACTATACGCAAAAGCGTATCTTCATACAGCAGGGGACAGGAAAAATAAGCACCCTTCCCCCCATTAGGAGAAAGAGAAGGTTGGAGTTCCAGACTGAACAGACACCACAACCAAAAGTGGTGAAAAGAGTTACCCCACCACCCTCTCCTCCGCCCGTGATTAATGTCTCACCAGCACAAACTCCATCACACTCCCCAGCTCACACCACCATGAGCCAGAGTGACCAAGATCAGGACGCATGGGACCTATACGACGCCCCAGTGTCAGATAACAGTCCGGAGGCATACCCTACAAAGCCATCTCCACCAGAAGACAGCACCGCGTATTCTCAAGTGGTGGCTAGAGCAGCACAATTTCACAACGTAAGCCTCCACTCAGAACAGGTCGAGGATGATTTTTTATTCAACACACTCTCCTCCACCCACAGCTCATACCAAAGCCTGCCTATGCTCCCTGGTATGCTCCGGCACGCAAAAGACATCTTTAAGGAGCCGGTCAAAAGTAGGGCAATCACACCAAGGGTGGAAAAAAAGTATAAGGCGCCTCCTACAGACCCGGTTTTCATCACTACACAGCTGCCACCAGACTCTGTCGTTGTAGGAGCAGCTAGGAAAAGGGCCAACTCTCACACATCTGGAGATGCACCACCCCCAGATAAAGAAAGCCGCAAGTTCGATGCAGCTGGTAAAAGAGTCGCAGCACAAGCTGCAAACCAGTGGCGCATCGCGAACTCCCAGGCACTACTTGCGCGCTATGACAGAGCCCACTGGGACGAGATGCAACATCTCATTGAACATCTGCCCAAGGACTTACAAAATAGGGCAAAACAAGTGGTTGAGGAGGGACAGACCATTTCCAACAACCAGATCCGCTCCTCCATGGACGCTGCAGATACAGCTGCACGAACAATTAATACATCTGTAACTATCAGAAGGCATGCATGGCTCCGAACGTCTGGATTTAAACCAGAGATTCAACAAGCAGTTCTCAATATGCCTTTTAATGAAAAAGAACTGTTCGGTCCAGAAGTGGACACAGCGATTGAGAAACTCAAAAAAGATACGGACACTGCCAAAGCCATGGGCGCACTCTACTCCCCGCAGAGCAGAGGGAATTACAGCACATTCCGTAAAACGCCCTTTCGAGGGGGGTTTCGGGGTCAAAGCACACAAGCCAGCACCTCACAAGCAACACCGTCCAGTTACCAGGGACAGTATAGAGGAGGTTTTCGGGGACAATATAGAGGAGGGCAATTCCCTAGAAATAGAGGAAGATTTCAGAGCCCCAAAACCCCTACTACTAAACAGTGACTCACATGTCACTCACCCCCTCCACACAACACCAGTGGGGGGAAGAATAGGTCATTATTACAAAGCATGGGAGGAAATCACTACAGACACTTGGGTTCTAGCAATTATCCAACATGGTTATTGCATAGAATTTCTACAATTCCCTCCAAACATACCACCAAAAGCACAAAATTTAACAACACACCATTCCAATCTCCTGGAGATAGAAGTGCAGGCACTATTGCAAAAGAATGCAATCGAATTAGTGCCAAACACACAAATAAACACAGGAGTTTACTCACTGTACTTTCTGATACCAAAGAAGGACAAAACGCTGAGACCAATCCTAGACCTCAGAGTAGTGAACACTTTCATCAAATCAGACCACTTCCACATGGTCACACTACAAGAAGTATTGCCATTGCTAAAACTACACGACTACATGGCAACTTTAGACCTCAAGGATGCTTATTTCCATATACCAATACACCCATCGCACAGGAAATACCTAAGGTTTGTATTCAAAGGAATACATTACCAATTCAAGGTACTGCCTTTCGGATTAACAACCGCACCAAGAGTCTTTACCAAATGTCTAGCGGTAGTCGCTGCACACATAAGAAGGCAGCAAATACATGTGTTCCCATATTTGGACGACTGGCTAATCAAGGCCCATTCGTTCATAGAGTGCTCAAATCACACAAATCAGATCATACAAACCCTCTTCAAACTCGGGTTCACCGTCAACTTTACAAAATCCAACATTCTGCCGCGCAAGGTACAACAATACCTAGGAGCCATAATAGACACATCAAAGGGAGTAGCCACTCCAAGTCCACAAAGAATTCTAAATTTCAACACCGTCATACAACGCATGTATCCAACACAAAAGATACAAGCAAAGATGGTATTACAACTCCTAGGCATGATGTCTTCATGCATAGCCATTGTCCCAAACGCAAGACTGCACATGAGGCCCTTACAACAATGCCTAGCATCACAGTGGTCTCAAGCACAGGGTCACCTTCTAGATCTGGTGTTAATAGACCGCCAAACTTACCTCTCGCTTCTGTGGTGGAACAACATAAATTTAAACAAGGGGCGGCCTTTCCAAGACCCAGTGCCACAATACGTAATAACAACAGATGCTTCCATGACAGGGTGGGGAGCACACCTCAATCAACACAGCATACAAGGACAATGGAACGTACATCAAACAAAACTGCATATCAATCACCTAGAACTTCTAGCAGTTTTTCAAGCACTAAAAGCTTTCCAACCAATAATAGTTCACAAATACATTCTCGTCAAAACAGACAACATGACAACAATGTATTATCTAAACAAGCAGGGGGGGACGCACTCCACGCAGTTAAGCCTGCTAGCACAAAAGATTTGGCGTTGGGCAATTCACAACCAAATTCGCCTAATAGCACAATTTATACCAGGGATCCAAAATCAACTCGCAGACAATCTCTCTCGAGATCACCAACAGGTCCACGAATGGGAAATTCACCCCCAAATTCTGAACACTTATTTCAAACTCTGGGGAACACCTCAGATAGACTTGTTTGCGACAAGGGAGAACGCAAAATGCCAAAACTTCGCATCCAGATACCCACACGAACAATCCCAAGGCAATGCCCTATGGATGAACTGGTCAGGGATATTTGCTTACGCTTTTCCTCCTCTCCCTCTCCTTCCTTACCTGGTAAACAAACTCAGTCAAAGCAAACTCAAACTCATATTAATAGCACCAACTTGGGCAAGGCAACCCTGGTACACAACGCTGCTAGACCTATCAGTGGTACCCTGCATCAAATTGCCCAACAGGCCAGATCTGTTGACACAGCACAACCAAAAGATCAGACACCCAGATCCAGCATCGCTGAATCTAGCAATCTGGCTCCTGAAATCCTAGAATTCGGGCACTTACAACTTACCCAAGAATGTATGGAAGTCATAAAACAAGCCAGAAGGCCATCCACCAGGCACTGCTATGCAAGTAAATGGAAGAGGTTTGTTTGCTACTGCCATATTAATCAAATACAACCATTACACACAACTCCAGAACATGTAGTGGGTTACTTGCTTCACTTACAAAAATCTAACCTAGCTTTCTCTTCCATTAAAATACACCTTGCAGCAATATCTGCATACCTGCAGACTACCTATTCAACTTCCCTGTATAAGATACCAGTCATTAAAGCATTCATGGAGGGCCTTAGGAGAATTATACCACCAAGAACACCACCTGTTCCTTCATGGAACCTAAATGTTGTCCTAACTAGACTTATGGGTCCACCTTTTGAACCCATGCACTCCTGCGACATACAGTTCCTAACCTGGAAGGTGGCATTTCTCATCGCCATTACTTCCCTAAGAAGAGTAAGCGAGATTCAGGCGTTTACAATACAGGAACCTTTTATACAACTACACAAAAATAAAGTCGTCCTAAGGACCAATCCTAAATTTTTGCCAAAGGTTATTTCACCGTTCCATCTAAATCAAACAGTGGAACTTCCAGTGTTTTTTCCACAGCCAGATACCGTAGCTGAAAGAGCACTACATAAATTAGATGTCAAAAGAGCATTGATGTATTACATTGACAGAACAAAAAACATCAGAAAGACTAAACAACTATTTATTGCATTTCAAAAACCTCATGCAGGAAACCCAATATCAAAACAAGGTATAGCCAGATGGATAGTTAAATGCATCCAAATCTGCTACCTTAAAGCTAAACGACAGCTGCCCATTACACCAAGGGCACACTCAACCAGAAAGAAAGGTGCTACCATGGCCTTTCTAGGAAACATCCCAATGCAAAAAATATGTAAGGCAGCCACATGGTCTACGCCTCACACATTCACCAAGCACTACTGTGTAGACGTGTTATCCGCACAACAAGCCACAGTAGGTCAAGCCGTATTAAGAACATTATTTCAGACTACTTCCACTCCTACAGGCTGATCCACCGCTTTTGGGGAAATAACTGCTTACTAGTCTATGCAGAACATGCGTATCTACAGCGACAGATGCCATCGAACTGAAAATGTCACTTACCCAGTGTACATCTGTTCGTGGCATCAGTCGCAGTAGATTCGCATGTGCCCACCCGCCTCCCCGGGAGCCTGTAGCAGTTTGGAAGTTACCTTCAATTATTTATATATGTATCATCTCAACCTTAAATAGGTGCATACTTAGTCACTCCATTGCATGGGCACTATTACTACAATTCAACTCCTACCTCACCCTCTGCGGGGAAAAACAATCGAAGATGGAGTCGACGCCCATGCGCAATGGAGACAAAAGGAGGAGTCACTCGGTCCCGTGACTCGAAAGACTTCTTCGAACAAAAACAACTTGTAACACTCCGGCCCAACACCAGATGGCGAGCTATTGCAGAACATGCGAATCTACTGCGACTGATGCCACGAACAGATGTACACTGGGTAAGTGACATTTTCATTACAACACACAAAGTACGTCATAGAAACCCTACACAAACTAGGTTTCTCAATCAACTACACAAAGTCACACCTTCATCCCTGTCAGACACAGCAATACTTAGGGCCAACAATCGACACAGCAAAAGCGATTGCCACTCCAAGTCCACAACGAGTACAAGCATTTCACAATGTAATGCAGGTCATGTATCCAAACCAAAGAATACAAGTCAAAATAGTAATGAAACTCCTAGGCATGATGTCCTCATGCATAGCCATTGTCCCAAACGCAAGATTGCACATGCGGCCCTTACAACCGTGCCTAGCATCACAATGGTCACAGGCACAGGGTCAACTACAAGATCTAGTGTTGATAGCCCGCCAAACATACACCTCGCTTCAATGGTGGAACAATATAAATTTAAACCAAGGGCGGCCTTTTCAAGACCCAGTGCCTCAATACGAAATAACTACAGATGCCTCCATGATAGGGTGGGGAGCACACCTCAATCAACACAGCATTCAGGGACAATGGGACTCTCAGCAAAAACAGTTTCACATAAATCACTTAGAACTATTAGCAGTATTTCTAGCGTTAAAAGCATTTCAACTAATAATAAGCCACAAACACATTCTTGTCAAAACAGACAACATGACAGCAATGTATTACCTAAACAAACAGGAACACACTCAACACAGTTGTGTCTCCTAACACAGAAAATATGGCATTGGGCGATACACAACCACATTCGCCTAATAGCACAGTTAATTCCAGGGATTCAGAATCAATTAGCAGACAATCTCTCTCGGAATCACCAACAAAACCACGAATGGGAGATTCACCCCCAAGTACTACACACTTACTTCCACAATTGGGGAACACCACAAATAGACCTGTTTGCAACAAAAGAAAACGCAAAATGCCGAAACTTTGCATCCAGGTACCCACAAGATCAGTCTCTGGGCAATGCTTTATGGATGAGTTGGTCAGGGATATTTGCATACGCTTTTCCCCCTCTCCCACTCCTTCCATATCTAGTAAACAAGTTGAGTCAAAACAAACTCAAACTCATACTCATAGCACCAACTTGGGCAAGACAACCTTGGTACACAACACTACTAGACCTCTCAATAGTGCCTCATATCAAACTACCAAACAGACCAGATCTGTTAACTCAACACAATCAACAGATCAGACACCCCAATCCAGCATCGCTGAATCTAGCAATTTGGCTCCTGAAGTCTTAGAGTTCGGACACTTAGACCTTACACCGGAATGTATGGAAGTCATAAAACAAGCTAGAAAACTAACCACTAGACATTGCTATGCAAATAAGTGGAAAAGGTTTGTTTATTATTGCCATAATAATCAAATTCAACCTTTACACGCATCTGCTAAAGACATCGTATGCTACTTGCTACATTTGCAAAAGTCAAAACTATCTTTTTCATCCATTAAGATACATCTTACCGCAATTTCAGCTTACCTGCAAATTACCCACTCAACTTCACTGTTTAGGATACCAGTCATAAAAGCCTTTATGGAAGGCCTAAAAAGAATTATACCACCAAGAACACCACCAGTTCCTTCATGGAACCTCAACATTGTCTTAAAACGACTCATGGGGCCACCTTTTGAGCCCATGCACTCATGTGAAATGCAATATTTAACATGGAAAGTTGCATTTCTAATTGCCATCACATCTCTAAGAAGAGTCAGTGAAATCCAAGCATTTACCATACAAGAACCATTTATTCAAATACACAAGCATAAAGTAGTTCTACGGACAAATCCAACATTTTTACCAAAAGTCATATCACCGTTCCACTTGAATCAAACAGTAGAACTACCAGTGTTCTTCCCACAGACAGATTCTGTAGTTGAGAGAGCACTACATACATTAGACATCAAAAGAGCGTTAATGTACTACATTGACAGAACAAAACAAATTCGGAAAACAAAACAATTATTTTTTGCTTTCTAAAAACCTCATACAGGAAATCCAATTTCCAAACAAGGCATTGCTAGATGGATAGTTAAATGCATTCAAACCTGTTATCTCAAAGCAAAAAGAGAACTGCCTATTACACCGAGGGCACACTCAACTAGAAAGAAAGGTGCTACCATGGCCTTTCTAGGAAACATTCAAATGACTGAAATATGTAAGGCAGCCACATGGTCTACGCCTCATACGTTTACCAAGCACTACTGCGTGGATGTGTTAACAGCACAACAAGCCACAGTAGGACAAGCAGTACTACGAACTTTGTTTCAAACAACTTCAACTCCTACAGGCTGAACCACCGCTTTTGGGGAGATAACTGCTTACTAGTCTATGCAAAGCATGTGTATCTGCAGCTACACATGCCATCGAACGGAAAATGTCACTTACCCAGTGTACATCTGTTCGTGGCATGAGACGCTGCAGATTCACATGCACCCACCTGCCTCCCCGGGAGCCTGTAGCCGTTTCGAAGTTGATCTTGAACATTTGTAAATTTGTAAATATATCACTTTAAACTACATTATGTACATACAAGTTTACTCCATTGCATGGGCACTATTACTATAATACACAACTCCTACCTCACCCTCTGCGGGGAAAACAATCTAAGATGGAGTCGACGCCCATGCGCAATGGAGCCGAAAGGGGAGGAGTCCCTCGATCTCGTGACTCGAAAGACTTCTTCGAAGAAAAACAACTTGTAACACTCCAAGCCCAACACTAGATGGCGGGATGTGCAAAGCATGTGAATCTGCAGCGTCTCATGCCACGAACAGATGTACACTGGGTAAGTGTCATTTTCCTTTTGTTCGCTCAGTCTTACAAGTCTTTTTGGTCTGAGTCCACTCTACAAACCCTCCACCTGGGCTGATACTGCTTTGTTATTGATATTCTAAGGTGAGGAATCTGTGGTTTGGAAAAAAGTTACTTACCTTTGGTAATGCTCTTTCTGATGAATACCTTGCCTAACACCAAATTTCTCAGGTCTTCCCATTTCTGTGGAGTGGCCCATTTATAACAACTAAAAAGGTCACAGGTTAGTATTCAGCATGCTAATACCAACAATTGTTCAAGTTCCAAGCTTGAGTTGGCAAAAAGAGAAAATATCAAAAACTGACTTTAGAGCACAGGGGTGGCATTTAAATGCAACATTCCTTCCTTACTTTCCGGGCAGTGTGGAGTCGGCACAGAGCTGCATAGCGCCTCCTAGCCACATGCAGGATTCAATGCTGTGAGAAGTTTTCCTGATCCAGTGTGGCACCTGGACAGTATTCTAAGGTGAGGAGTCTGCGATTAGATCGAGCATCAACCATAAATAACATTACCAAAGGTAATTAACAACTACGTCATGCATACAGCACTCTAGTGGTATCTCATCCTGCAAAACAATGCCTGGAAGTCATCTTGCATAAGCCAGTGCTTAACGCACATACCGCAATGAATGAGGGGATTTTCTATGCATCAGTGTAACTAATGCTGACAGTTTATTTGTACGAAGAAATGAGTAGCAAGACGATATTCACCTGACCTGCATTCCCAATAAATACCCAAATCACTTGTCCCCTCCACTTCCAATAAAAGGGCACAATGTGAGCACCCTGTGATTAATTTTTGACACTGATTTCATAATCATCCCCAAATGTTTTCGAAGGAGGGAGAAACAAGCTTCTTGCTGCAGATCAAAGCCTTGAACTTGCAAGTGGAGCCTTGTCATACCTGATACATCAGGAGAAAGGTTTGCAGCAGTCACTTCTGGTGTCTAGACACTTGATAAATAAGTGCATTAAATGGATCTGTTCAGGAGCCGTTAAAGCACGTCATTGTTTCACCACTTTTGCACTTCTAAGGAAAACATCTGAGGTTCTGAATATATTGGTCACTGATGAGCCAATCTCCTACCAGTGGCAGCTGCTTATCTTTCATAGAAGTGGGGTGTAATGTGAGAGTTATACTAAGCAAACAATGTGAGCGATTCTGGCTTCTTCCACAGGGGGTTACAAGAGAAGTTTGAAAACATTGGACTGATTCCTGGGATGACTTGTGCTAACAACATCATTTCCCACTGAGTAAGCTGCAGTGCCAGGGGCAGCACATAACATTCTTGAATATCTCTTGGAATTGCAAAAGTCTTTCAATATGTTTTGTTTCTGATGGATACTTCTAACAGCAGATTCCACACCTTAGAATACTTCAAAGGTGCATGACTGGATTTGAAGAGCTTTGCTCTAGCAGTGCTTCTGCATGCCCCGAGGTGATGCTGAGCAGCTCCATGCTTACTTCGTACCACCCTGGAAGTGACAGAGCGGAGTCACATATAAGCACCCTGATTGCTGCTGTTCTTTCTGCAGCTTACTATGCAGACCCAGAGCTCTGCTCCCAATTTTGTCGGCCTTGCGAGGACTTCTGAAAATAGGGCAAAATCATTTCTGCTAAGGAAAAATGTCCCCTCCTACAACTAAAGTTTTCAAACCATGCTGTGACTGTAGAAAATAGATGTTGGAAAGCACACAAAAGGTGATGGGAGTAATGCTTGCAAAACGTGTAGTCCCTGGCAATAACACACAAAAGATGATGAGAGAAATGTTTGCAATTAGTCTGATCGCTGGCAACTGCTTGGGTGTTACATCCCAAACTATCGTCCTTTTGCCCACCAAGCCACCTCAGTTTGGACCCATCCATAGGAAAATCAGTCTTGACAATGCTCCACTAGGAATAGTTCACCCCGAACTGCCAGGCCACGTCCATCCTGAATTGGAACACAAGAATTCCTCTCTTCACCATGAGTGTTTAATGTAAGGCCCTTTGTGGTCTCTTGGTCACTGTGCCCTGGGAACCAAGCTACACATGACTGATAAGGCCCAAACGGAGAGAAGCCATTTTTTAACTGCATCTGTTCCGGTTGAGAGAGGACCACTCTTGGCAGTTCGGACTGGAGTGTTCCTTTTGGAGAAGGACCAAGACTGATTTGCATATGGCTGAGTCTAGTCTGAGGTGGCCTAGTGTGTAATTGAGAGATGGGTTAAAATGGTACTGGAGTGATTGCCAATTGTTAGACAATTTGCAAGCATTCCTTCCATCACCTTCTGTGTGTTTGAAAATAGATGACAGTCATGGGACCTGCATGAGGTGTGTCGCTGGTGCTTGGGCTCAGGACATAAGTTGTAGTCATGTGACAAGTGTGCCATTATTTTCTTGTCACAGTTGTTTTAAGCTTAGGCACGTCACGTGAGTGGTATGTAGTGTACTAAACAAAAAAAAGCAAATTCATCCTTTCCTTTGCTCTTTTATGTCTCTTTCCAGGTTCTCCATTTTTTATTAACACATTTGCCATTCACAGTCATCTCCAAAGACAAGCGAGAGTGAGGGTACTTTAGAGACTGGCTGGATGGAGAACCATCATAAATCAAAGGTTTTCCTGCTCAAACTCGCAGTTATCCCACCTCGTGTAAAGGTGGGAAAAATGCTGATTAAGCTGGATGTGGTCAGTCAGAGGAAGCAACACATTCACTACAGGACAACCATCTTTCAGGCACTGGGACGCTTGCCCTCACTATGGTGTTACTCCCCAGTGGCGTAACGAAACTTGAGGAGGTCCCCATGCAAAGTACATACTCCAAACTCAACCAGGAGCTCTCAGGCCAGAGTACTAATATGAGGGGGCCCCTTGGAGCCTGCCCCCCCCCTCTCCCACACACTGCAGGGGCTGCTGGGGCCTTTGTTACGCCACTGCGCCCTGCGTGATGCTATTTTCCCAGTTTCAGGTCTGTTGTGTTCAGGCATGGTAGACCAGGGTAAAACAAGCAGTTTCTTCTTGCATGGAGTAAAGCGTTCTCCACATCCTGGTTACGGTCATGTTTTTCAGGAACAAACCCCCATTATGGGAGGATGCTTGTGAAAAACAAAGTTGAATTCCATGCTTGTGACACCAACACGGTGGCCTTTTCAACATTCTGCTTGATGAAAGTTCATCCACATCTCTAGTGGATACAGTTATGGCAGACGGATTTCAGGCACAGCAGTTGTGTCACCTTTCTGCACAAAATTGTGGTTGCATGCAAACTTTGACTGCTGTTTGAACTTCTTTGCTTCACGCACCAAAGCTTAGCATTGCGTGACACCTGTCCTAATCACAAAGACATCTGTGTTCAGCATTAATGATAGGCTGCAGTTAATTTCTCTGTGTTAAGGGGATAAGAGTCCTTTGCACAGTAGGATTTAATATTCCTAAATTCTTGTGTGGCTAGTTTACTGTAGCACTGCGGCACCAGGCCTACCTCTTTAAGAACAAAAGGGATAACATGTTAACCTCGAATGATCCAGAAGTTGATAATGTGCACTAATCTATGCCTCTTTTATTCTTTAGGGTGTGATCCGTGTGCCTGCGCCATGCCAGTATGCCTACAAACTCACATTCCTGGTAGGACAAAGCATACACAAGGAACCAAGCCTGGATTTGTCAGACACATTGTTTTATTTGTGAGCATATGTGGATCTCTGTATGTACGTAAACATGTATCATACATTTTAATGAACAATTAGAAGACGGTGTGGAATTTTTATCCCATTCGCTTATCAGCAGCACTAATGAAAGCTATTTTATCCTGACAGTAAAATATGGAACAATGCAAGATCAGTAGCGCTGGCTCCGTTAATGATCTAGAATCACTTCCTGAAAATTAAGAAGCAAAAGTATGGTTGAAAGGGGGAATACCTCGACCCCGTCACACACGGACATACATGTCCCTACAAGCAGAGAACTCTTTGGAACATTTGGCGTAACTTACCTGGCTTCACAGACTGTGAACAGTGGCTTGTATCGGTCTCACTGACAAAGCAAAAGTGTGCTTTTAGCTTCCACATTTTGGTGAATGTTTTTAAAGAAGTAGTTTTTATAAGGAATATTTTTTTATGAAAATAAAGTTGACTGGAATGACATTCTCGTCTTTTTGGCTTACTATGTTTGTTTCTGCATAATATTTGTTCATTAAACCTATCTATGACACTCTGCAGTACAGGATAGTTCACATGCAGTACACAAGGCTGCACATTATAGACGGCAAATTTAACAGACCTTATTGGGTCATGTTATACATTGTAATGGGGTGGTAGGGCTGCAAACTTTACTTTTCCCCAACCTTATTATCTGTCTCTTATAATCAGGGGATGGTGGTTACGGTACAATGCGGGTAACAGTGGCTGCTCCTCCTAAGTGGGCGCTGGGGCTCCTCCCTCCCCCCCCCTTTATTTTTCCATCAGAATGCTTTTTAATTTTCTTTTGGAACTGTTAAAAAAATAAAGATAAACTTAGGGCAGCTCTTCAACAGCACTTATCTCAATCGCACTCTCCCCATGTTCTAATCCCTATCCAGTGTTGCAGCTATCAGCAGGCTGCTCAGCCGGCCATCAATCACAATGTGCCAGGTGAGAGCTCACGGCCCTGAGGCCTGTGACGTCATCAGCTCCGCAAAATCAATGTCCCTGAGTCTAAGCTCTACCTTCTGATGATGTGGGTGGAGAGTTACCCCCTGGGCATTTGAGAGATAATCCCTGTAGCACCACAGGCTACACATCAATCAGGTACTGGAGCCAAGTCACCCCACCCTTTCACCAGTCGTCACAGGGTGGGGTGGGGTCAAACCTCACTGACCCCCACCTCGTCCTGTGACGAGGTGTGAGAGGGTGGGATTAGAGGCTGCAAGTGCAAGCAAGGCATTGGAGTTTGCGCAAAGAGTTTTGATTATACGATACCGCTGTGCTCGTTCCAGCCTCCTGCTTTCTGCACTGGCCCTCTAGTGCATCGCTGTGCTGGAGAGGGAGACTTCAGGGAGTGTAACTCGAGTTTGCCTCAGGTACAAGAAAAGAGTCTGGCAAACCAGACAGACTCTCTGCTTGGCCCAAGCCCAATACATTTAGGCACGTGGGGTGGATGGAGGGGGATGTGCCTAAACTTTATGTTCGATGGCATATGTTGCTGCAGATACACATGTTTGGCACAGTCCGCTGCCTGGTGTTGGGCTCGGAGTATTACAAGTTGTTTTTCTTCGAAGAAGTCTTTTTGGTCATGGGACCGAAGGACTCCTCCCTCTTTGGCTCCATTGCGCATGGGCGTCGACTCCATCTTAGATTGTTTTTTTCCGCTGTCGGGTTCGGACGTATTCCTTTTCGCTCCGTGTTTCGGTTCGGAAAGTTAGTCAGAATCTCGGAAGAAAGCGTCGGTATTGTTCCGTTCGGTATCGGGATAGTTAGGTACATCGACACCGATCATCGGAAGACTTTGGGGCAGTTTCGATCCCCCATCGGGGCCTGGTCGGCCCGACCGCGTGCGACATCGAAGCCGATGGAACGGACCCCGTTTCGTTTCTGCCCAAAATGTCACAGTAAGTATCCTTATACAGATCAGCACTTGGTCTGTAACTTGTGCTTGTCCCCCGAGCACAAGGAGGATACCTGTGAAGCCTGTCGAGCCTTCCGGTCCAGAAAAACACTCCGGGACCGAAGAGCCAGGCGTCACCAAATGGCGTCCACGTCGACAAAACAACGTTTCGACGACGAAGAGGAAACATTCTCGGTTCCGGAATCAGAATCCGGAGACTCCGACGTCGAACAACAGCAACAAACTGTGAGTAAGACGTCGAAAAGTAAATCCATCGACAAACCGAAAGCCCAGGGGACGCCACTGCCAACAGGCCATGGCTCGACCCATAAATCAGGCGACCCGTCGAAGGGGCCGAAAAAGGGCACGCCCATAGCGAAGACACCCGACTCCGGTCGAGGGACCGCCATGGAGCAACCTCGGAGCCGAGAAAGCGGCTCCGAGAGACAAAAACAAGATATCGGCACCGAAAAACATCGGCACCGAGAATCCATGCCGAAAGGAACAAAAATTCTGTCAGTGCCGAAACCGAAAAAAGATTCTCTCTCGGCGCCGAAAAATACCACACCTTCATCCTACTCAGAGGAACAAGGACTAAGTGGCCAGATGCACAAATTTGGACAAGAGCTCCAAAGTGTAGAATCGGACTACACACAAAAGAGACTGTGCATCCAGCAAGATACAGGGAAGATATCAACCCTTCCCCCAATCATGAGGAAAAGAAAGATCGGACTTCCAAAGGATGACACACAACCACAAGCCAAAGTGGTTAAAAAAGTCACGCCTCCGCCCTCTCCTCCACAGGCATCGCCGGCACAAACACCGCCACAAATGCACTCACCAGCGCAAACTACCATAAGTCATGACGATCAGGATCAAGACGCTTGGGACCTGTATGACACCCCAGTGCCGGACAATGATCCCGAGTCATACCCCACAAAGCCGTCACCGCCAGAGGACAGTACCTCATACTCGCAACTGGTGGCTAGGGCTGCAGACTTCCACAATGTCCAACTGCATTCCGATCCTATAGAGGATGATTTCTTATTTAACACCCTCTCGGCTACACATAGCCAATATCAATGTCTCCCAATGCTACCAGGGATGTTACGGCACGCAAAACAAATTTTTGAGGAGCCCGTAAAATCAAGAGCCATCACCCCAAGGGTGGATAAGAAATACAAACCACCACCCACAGACCCAGTGTTTATTACTTCGCAGTTACCACCCGACTCTGTGGTAGTAGGGGCAGCTCGCAAAAGAGCAAATTCACATACATCTGGCGACGCCCCACCTCCGGACAAAGAAAGCCGAAAATTTGACGCGGCAGGGAAAAGAGTGGCGTCACAGGCAGCCAACCAGTGGCGCATCGCAAATTCACAAGCGCTGCTGGCCAGATATGACCGCGCACACTGGGACGAGATGCAACTTCTCGTAGACCATCTTCCCCAGGAATACCAAAAAAGGGCGCAGCAAATAGTGGAAGAGGGACAAACGATCTCAAACAATCAAATCCGCTCTTCACTAGACGCAGCCGATACTGCAGCAAGAACAGTCAACACTGCTGTCACCATAAGGAGACACGCTTGGCTACGCACTTCAGGCTTCAAACCTGAAATCCAGCAGGCTGTCCTTAATATGCCCTTCAACGAGAAACAACTGTTTGGCTCGGAAGTGGATACAGCCATTGAAAAACTTAAAAAGGACACAGACACGGCCAAAGCCATGGGCGCACTCTACTCCCCGCAGAGCAGAGGCTCTTTCAGAAAAACTCCATTTAGAGGGGGGTTTCGTGGCCAACCCACAGACACCACCAGCCAACAATCAAGAACCACACCATATCAGGGTTCCTTCCAAAGGGGTGGTTTCAGGGGATACCGGGGGGGTCAATTCCCAAGGAGTAGGGGAAGATTCCAAACTCCAAAAACACCTCCACCTAAACAGTGACTTTCAAGTCATGCAACCCCTTCACTCAACACCAGTGGGGGGAAGACTAAGCCAATTCTACCAATCTTGGCAACAGATTACAACAGACAATTGGGTATTAGCAATAATCCAACATGGCTATTGCATAGAATTCCACAACTTCCCACCAAACATCCCCCCCAAAACACGCAAAATGTCACAACATCATTTAGAACTTTTAGGACTAGAAGTTCAAGCACTACTGCAAAAGGATGCAATAGAATTAGTACCAGTACAACAAAAAAACACAGGAGTTTACTCCCTGTACTTTCTAATTCCAAAAAGAGACGAAACATTGAGACCAATATTAGATCTCAGGACACTAAATACCTACATCATATCGGACCATTTTCACATGGTCACACTACAAGACATCATTCCACTGCTCAAACAGCAAGATTACATGACCACATTAGACCTAAAGGATGCGTACTTTCATATACCAATACACCCTTCTCACAGAAAGTACCTACGGTTCGTATTCAAAGGAATACATTACCAATTCAAGGTGTTGCCATTCGGAATAACAACTGCACCAAGAGTGTTCACAAAATGTCTAGCAGTAGTAGCAGCACACATCAGGAGACAACAGATACATGTGTTCCCTTACCTAGACGACTGGCTAATCAAAACCAACACAGTAAAAAAATGCGCAAACGACACCACCTTTGTCATACAAACCCTTCACAAACTGGGGTTTTCCATCAACTACACAAAATCACACCTAGAACCGTGTCAAACACAACAATATCTAGGAGCAACCATCAACACATCAAAAGGAATTGCCACTCCAAGTCCACAAAGAGTGCAGGCATTCCACAAGCTAATAAGTGCTATGTTTCCAAACCAAAAGATACAAGCAAAATTTGCGCTAAAACTTCTAGGCATGATGTCATCATGCATAGCCATTGTCCCAAACGCAAGACTACACATGCGACCCTTACAACAGTGTCTAGCATCACAATGGTCACAGGCACAGGGTCAACTTCAAAATCTGGTGTTGGTAGACCGCCAAACATACCTCTCGCTTCTATGGTGGAACAGCAAAAATTTAAACAAAGGGCGGACATTTCAGGACCCAGTGCCTCAATACGTTATAACAACAGATGCTTCCATGACAGGGTGGGGAGCACACCTCAATCACCACAGCATTCAAGGACAATGGGATATACACGAAACAAAACTTCATATCAATTACCTAGAACTGTTGGCAGTATTTCTAGCGTTAAAAGCCTTCCAACCCATAATAACACACAAATACATTCTTGTCAAAACAGACAACATGACAACAATGTATTATCTAAACAAACAAGGAGGAACACACTCAACACAATTGTGCCTCCTAACACAAAAAATTTGGCAGTGGGCGATTCACAACAACATTCGCCTAATAGCACAATTTATTCCAGGAATACAAAACCAACTAGCAGACAACCTTTCGCGAGACCACCAACAAGTCCACGAATGGGAAATTCACCCCCAAGTTCTGAACAAGTACTTTCAAATTTGGGGAACACCCCAGATAGATCTGTTCGCAACAAGAGAAAACTCAAAATGCCAAAACTTCGCATCCAGATACCCACACCGCGAATCACAAGGCAATGCTCTATGGATGAATTGGTCAGGGATATTTGCGTACGCTTTTCCCCCTCTCCCTCTCCTTCCATATCTAGTAAACAAGTTGAGTCAAAACCAACTCAAACTCATACTGATAGCACCCACATGGGCAAGACAACCTTGGTATACAACTCTACTAGACCTTTCACTAGTACCGCATGTCAAACTACCCAACAGGCCAGATCTGTTAACACAACACAAACAACAGATCAGACATCCAAACCCAGCATCATTGAATCTGGCAATTTGGCTCCTGAAATCCTAGAATTCGGACACTTGGACCTCACACAAGAATGCATGGAGGTCATAAAACAAGCTAGAAAACCTTCCACTAGACACTGCTATGCATCTAAGTGGAAAAGATTTGTTTACTACTGCCATGCCAATCAAATACAACCAGTACATGCCTCTACTAAAGACATAGTAGGATACTTACTACATTTGCAAAAAGCAAATCTCGCTTTTTCATCCATAAAAATACACCTCGCAGCTATATCTGCTTACCTACAAACTACTCATTCATCGTCTCTATTTAGAATACCAGTTATTAAAGCATTCATGGAAGGGCTAAAAAGAATTATACCACCAAGAACACCACCAGTTCCTTCATGGAACCTTAACATCGTCTTAACAAGACTCATGGGTCCCCCTTTCGAACCCATGCATTCCTGTGAAATGCAATATCTAACCTGGAAGGTCGCATTTCTCATTGCAATCACATCCCTCAGAAGAGTAAGTGAAATACAGGCATTTACCATACAAGAACCATTTATTCAAATACACAACAATAAAATAGTTCTAAGAACAAATCCAAAATTTCTGCCAAAAGTAATCTCACCATTCCATTTAAATCAAACAGTAGAATTGCCAGTGTTCTTCCCACAACCAAATTCTGTGGCTGAAAGGGCACTACATACACTAGACATCAAAAGAGCACTAATGTATTACATTGACAGAACAAAGCTAATCAGGAAAACAAAACAACTGTTCATAGCTTTTCAAAAACCACACATAGGAAATCCAATCTCTAAACAAGGCATTGCTAGATGGATAGTCAGATGCATTCAAACATGCTATCTTAAAGCCAAAAGAGAATTGCCTATTACACCAAAGGCACACTCAACCAGAAAGAAAGGTGCTACAATGGCCTTTCTAGGAAACATTCCTATGAGCGAAATATGTAAGGCTGCAACCTGGTCTACGCCTCATACGTTTACTAAACACTACTGTGTAGACGTACTAAATGCACAACAAGCTACAGTGGGCCAAGCTGTACTAAGAACATTATTCCAAACTACTTCAACTCCTACAGGCTAAACCACCGCTTTTAGGGGAGGTAACTGCTTTATAGTCTATGCCAAACATGTGTATCTGCAGCAACATATGCCATCGAACTGAAAATGTCACTTACCCAGTGTACATCTGTTCGTGGCATTAGTCGCTGCAGATTCACATGTACCCTCCCACCTCCCCGGGAAGCCTGTAGCCGTTTAGAAGTAGATCATAAACCTTAAACATCTGAACATTTGTAAATAATTATTAGAAACTCTTATCATACATACATATTCACTCCATTGCATGGGCACTATTTATACCAAACAACTCCATCCTCACCCTCTGCGGGGAAAACAATCTAAGATGGAGTCGACGCCCATGCGCAATGGAGCCAAAGAGGGAGGAGTCCTTCGGTCCCATGACCAAAAAGACTTCTTCGAAGAAAAACAACTTGTAATACTCCGAGCCCAACACCAGGCAGCGGACTGTGCCAAACATGTGAATCTGCAGCGACTAATGCCACGAACAGATGTACACTGGGTAAGTGACATTTTCATTGCCCATCACCTTAAAATAACTGCACATAATAAACATGCCTTAGACGAAAAACAAATGTATGTGTCTTTATCACGCACACTATTTCACATTCCACTCTCCTGGCTTACAAACACGTTTAATTATCTTCCCAGGCACCCTAACATTGTTCTCAAGTCTGCTCCCCAGTGAGTGTCTCCCAACTGCAGGCATGCACTCCTTCACATCCACATGGTTTAACACCAGTGGCATTGGACCCCACCAAACCTTCCTGTCCCAGCAGGAGATCGAGGGCTTCGAGAATATAGGAAGGGCATTGGGAGGGTTGCAAAGATTGGGCTCAGAGCGGACATCAGGGCCGGGCATAGGGCATGAAAGGTGAAGAGGAAGTGAGAAATGGAGAAGGACCTCTCCCAAGCTAGAGACAGCAAGCTGGGAAAGCGGGAAGTGCAGGAAGCCTACCTGTAGGGTACACATGGGTGCCTGGAAACACAGAGAATTGCCTGATGATTCCATGCTATTGGAAATGTAAAGTTTCCAATGCTGGATATTTGCAAACCATTTCCACTTGGAGCATACAACGACTACACCAGCCAGGATGCATTATGTTTCAGAACGCTTTACTTGCATGAAAAGACAGACACGCAGTGACAAAGTAAACACAGTACCTAACATGCTTTACAAATTACACTTTTAGTGTGTTATTTATTCTTATTGTTGTCTGTGTGCTGTGTGGTTTTGATACCACCATTATTTTGTCTTTGTGTGACTGATGGTTGTCTGGGCTTTGCTAGTGCCTGTCACTGTGGCTGATGTTTTCTGTGCACAGCACTCCTTACAGGTTGTTTCTTTGCAACTACTATTGTACTTCTAATTTCTCCTCAGGCGACAGCACAGACTTACCACACAAACATAGTTTCTTTGCTCTTGCACACGTTTGTTTGCTTTAAGCTTGATCTTTGTTTTTCTGAAAATGTGAATTCCTGTCTGTTTGAACTTCAGATGACATTTATATGAGCAGTGTGGGGGTGAAGAAGAGTGTGGATGATATGAATGTGGCTGTCGTAATGGGGTTTAAGATTACAGTTTCTGACGTGGCCTGAGTGGAGTATTTTTTTGAGTTATTGCGGTTCTGGGTGCTTGTATCTGAGATACCGAGGCTATGTGTGAAAAGAGGGGGAAGCTGTGAGTGACTCCGTTTCATATGTCTGTGAGAGTGGTGTTGGCATGTTTGGTGACTCTTGGCAGGTGTGTTTGTGACGACATGGGCATGCTGGGCTGAGTGAGGGAGTGATCCCAGTGTGCTTATGATGATGGAGAACATGTCAATCTGTTTGTTTTTTATCTGTGTGGCTATAATTACATCATAGTGTGCACCACACCTTTGGAGGTAGCAGTCTGATCCTCCAATTAAAGATATGAAGAAAGACACAGTACCTATCAGCATGAAAGAATAAAGGTCTGGACCACTAATACCGGTACGGAACAGCAGACTTAAGGGCTAAGTGCAAGTGAGCTGTTAAAATGCATTTTCGCAGAGATCAGAATTAAAAGTGGTGTGAGCTTTATCACACCCAGTAATTACAAGGTGTGATTGGGATTGCACCCTTTAATTAATTTTCACCAAGTAAAACGCGCTGGAATTTATCAAGAGGAAAATCCTGGTACTTACCGGGACATATGGATTTTGGGAAGTTTATGTTAGTCCCCATAAACTTTGAATATGCAATAATTATTCCACCTGGTAACTTCTGAAAACCTTTTTATTGGATGGAACAGCTACTGTATCTAACAGGGCTGAGTCATAAACAGGCTTTGCTCAGCGACACAGACCTGAGCTAGGTGATCAGTCTTTTTGACTTAGCTTCTGAGTCACCAATATGCTCATAGTACGACTCTCTGGGGGTAATGTTAATCCGAACACATTTCCTACTCCGCCACCTCATAGGGACTCCATGTGTAAGGTACTGTTGTTTTATCTAGCTACAGTAGAGTTGTCTTATCTAGCTTTGCAATCTGGTCATTAAATGATGTGTGTCACCTGGATTATTACACCTATGTCCTCTGAGATAAAGCAAAATAGATTTTCCCTTCCTGCCGGAGGCTTTCCAGAATTGCCCAAACTGTGCAGGATGGCTAGGACACAGCAAGTTTGATTCTGAGGTCCAGTTGGGACACTACTGACTGTTGCTCGGGCTATGGACACCAGTGTTATCATCCAGCACCAACTCTACTCCTGAACGCACACCAGCAATTTTTTCTAGGAGGTCCATGGTTCTCTTATCGGCATGCACTTTTATGGAGTCAAGCTATTAGGTCAAAAAGAGTGTTTCCAAGATAACAGCTTCTGCTTCAGTGGGGCTACTTTCCCTTCTGTTGCCAGTTCCAGCAACAATATTGAAGATTTGCAGATACTACAGGGGCCTTGGGTACCACCAGAGGCAACCTGCGGGCCTGTCCAACTGCTAGCTCAGTCAGACTGGAAGAAGAGAACATCCTCTTGTGAAGGACATCAATACTCTGATTCTGATAGAGATTCTTCACCTTTTGAATATTTCCCTGGTGTCAGACTGGATCTAGACAATTTTCAGCAATACCTATGCATACCATTAGGTGGCACCATGTGGCTCCACACTGATGTTGTTCCCGGTCGGGAAATTATTTTGGGCTTGTATAGGTGCCACACGTTCACACTGACACCAGTTCCTTTCTAGCTGCACCATCAGCCGCAGATCCGGAGCTTATCTGCCCCACCTTGCCAGTCACATTAGCCCTGCCCTTCCTTTCACAGAGGTACCCCACACCATTAGCCAGTTTAACCCCATCAGGGTGCACAGCAGCTTCATCGGCGCAGCGCCAACCACCCTGGTCAAGGTCAGTGAGCCATTCAGTCCACTTGGAGGCAGGATCTGATGATTCTTACCCAGTTGGCAGACCTTCACATTAGAAGGTGGGTCCTGAAGATAGTCCAGAAGGGGTACACCTTGTCCTCCACTGCCTCTCTAGTGTACCTTCCACTGCGTGAGTGATGGAGGACCATCTGTCTGCTCTATGGCAGGATAGGCAAGCTGTTCTGCCCTAAGGGGCTATTGAGAGGGTGCCATTGTATTCTGGTGTCAAAGAGGCCTTTCTCTTATGTTCCAACTGTGCCCTCTCACCGCCTTTCTCTGGAATGAAAAAACTCCAGATGCTCACACTGGCCCAGGTCTTGGCTCGACCCTGGAGACTGGATGGTGGCGTTAGACCTGCAGGATGCCTATTTCTATATACCTGTCCTGCAGGGCTATTGGTGCTACCAGTGGTTCGTGGTGGGAAAGGAGCATTTTCAGTTCACTGTGCTCCCCTTTGGTCTCACTAGTGCACTCCAGATGTACACAAAAGTGATGATGCTGGTAGCAGCGCACCTTCGGAGACGAGTTCCTGTCTTCCCCTATCTGGATGACTGGCAGCTGAAGGCAGGCTCACCCCAGGCAGTCGTAAACCACCTGCAGACTACAGGGACCTTCCTGTCATCTTTGGATTTCGCTATCAACGTGCCAAAGTCACACCTGACTCATTCTCAGATGCTGCCCTTCATTGGAGCCATTTTGGACACTGTTTAGTGGCTTTTTCCCAGAAAGGAGAGTACAGGACATTCTGGCTATACTCCTAATCTTTCAGCCTGTGACCTGGATTTCAGTGAGGTTGACCCTGAGACCACTGGGCTGAAAGCTCCCAGCATCCTGCCAGTAAAGCATGCTAGGTTGAATATGTGGTCTCAGCATTAGGGATCTGAAGTCGCAGTGGTTCCAACATCAAGGGGATAATTCTGACCATGTACAGATTTCATTGGAGAATAAAAGATCTTCTGTGATGGTTACTGGACTGTGATTGTGTCAGACCCCTCTCCTACCCCGCGTGAGCTGACAGTACTGACTGATGTACCACTTCTGGTTTGGGGCAGCCACTTTGAAGAGGTGGAGATCAGAGGCCTCTGGTCTCAGGCAGAGGCCCAGCTTCATATTAACCTCCTGTAGCTGAGGGTCGTCCACTTTGGCGTTTAGATCTTTATTTCCATCCTTTAAAGGGGTCTGAACCCTGTGCCAGGATGCACTATGCCTCTGACAATGACTGCCCATAAAGGGATCTTTCTGGTGGTAAACCACCTGGCAGAATCTTTTATTGCAAGGGTGGACGAGCTCAGCCATCAATGCCTAGCAGATGACGAGTGACAGTTACACCCAGTGGTGGCACAAATTCCCTTCTGCGAATGGGGAGAACGTTGGCTTGATCTGTTTGCCACCGCAGAGAACACGCAATGTCAGCAGTTCTCCTTGTTGGAGTTTCTAAGGCATGATGCGGGTTGCCTAGTGTGAAACTTGAGACTTCTGTATGCCTTTCCACTGATTCCCTTACTGCCTCGATTTCTTTTTTTCCTTGAAACTTTATTTTGGTTTTATGCTTTGTCATCAAACAACAAACATTAGAAACATGCGCACCATCACAGTGGGCATAATAGGAACATCATTGTGGTCAACATCTGAAGTCACATGGCAATAATTTAATAGCCATTAAGAAATGAATAGGGGATAATAGGACGAAAGGGGCAGAAAATCAGGACAGAATATCAATATGAAGTGTAGTCCAGCCACAAGAGAGACAGAAAACGTCTCGGGCACTACCCATCCAACCCCTCAGTAGTACTGTCTGCATGTGTCCTACCTAGTGGTAGGGTCTGGATGGCTGCCTGATGAGGAATTGAATCAGCCTCACTCGAATCCTCCATTTGTTGGGAGGGTAGGGTCAATAGATAATTCCAAAGCAGCTGCCATATGTCCTTAGGATGGGAAGACAGCAGCTGTAGCGCTCCATAGGTGCCACTGTCAGTATCACAGTAGGACAGGTCACGAAGCCATGCGGACATGTTGGGGATTATATTACTGCCCCATCAGAGCACGATCTGTTGTTTCGCAAGAAGGAAGGCTAATGCTACAAAGCACTGAGATGGCTGAGGTAATGGCCTAACATAGCCCAGCAAAGCGAGCAGTTTGTTAGGAGTGAGTGGGTGCCCTATCATTTGAGTGAGAATTGTATGCACGGAGTCCCAAAATGCACGGATTGGGGAGCAGTTCCAGATTAAATTAGCAAAGTCAGCGTTCGTCACAAAGCGCTTCAGGCAGGTATGCGGTCGAGATGGGTCAAGTTTGGCAAGTGGTTGTGGTGTCATGTAAGTACGGTGGAGGTATTTGTAATGCAATAGTTTGTGCCTCTAGTTGTTGGAGATAAATTTGGTCTGTGCTCAGCAATAATACCACTGCTTGTCTGACAGAGAATACCCCAAGTCCCGCTCCCGTGCAGATCTAGAGTTCTCCACACCCACGGATCTTAGCTGGAGAGAGGCTCGGTAAAGTCAAAATATCAGGTGTGTGTTGTCTGGGGCTACAATAAGTAACAATAGTGGAAGAAAGTTGATTGGCTCAAGTGGGTAAGCAGACAGTGTAATGCGTAGGGTGCTGTGTAATCGATGTAGGATAACGTTATCTAGATATGTTGTAGCATGTCCCTCATTCAGTGTTGCAACCATTTTCAGAGTATTCGTATCCCTAGACTCGACTTTGTCATGGGATAGGAATTGATCATCGACCCTGGCCCAGGTTGGGAATGAGGTTAGAAGTTGGTCACTTCTCCCGCTGCCCTTGATGGGCAGATCGGCAATTTTTAAAATGGTGTCCTTTCCCAGATTATTGTACCAATTACAGAATTACCACATACCATTCCCCAAGCCTGGTTCAGGCAGATTAACGCCATTCTCTGGGTCTTTCCTTTGCGGTGGGGGCACCTGTGACACCCTTAAGACATGTTTCTAATATACATATTGTGACGGCATAGCTGTAGCGGATTTTATTTCCTCTTACGCTGCTTCTCAGCTCTTAGTTATAAATGACCGGTGGTATGGTCCTCCGGGCGACCCGGCCTAAGTGGGTGATGAACACTACTTCTATACTTGCATACCTATATAACAGGGGTGGTCCGGGGGCTATGCAATCGGCGGGATCGGTGTTTCTGGGGGGATTATGGGTGTACGTTTTAAAAGGCATGGGGTGGTGGGGAAGGCTGACGGAACAGACACCACTTTGTCAGGGTCATTTGCTGTACCAAGTGACCCAACTCGAGGGCTTCCGGACATGAGGCATCATTGGGATCTCCACCCTGGGTGATGTGATGCATGGCACAATACTGAAATCATTCCAAGACATGCAAGTGGAATATCAACTTCACTGTAGTCAATTCCACTGCTACCTTCAACTATGCAATGCACTTACCCCCTACATACGTCACCTTATGGCTCTCCCTGAGTTCAACTCCCTCGAGGGCAAACTCTTTCTGGGGGATCTAGAATCCCATAAAATTACCACAATATAACAACATAAACACACTACCCGCCCTTTGAGCAGCATGGGAGTCGGATTTGGGAACACTGAATAATGACAACTGGACTGAAGCTCTGGTGGCACCCAGGGAGGCAGCAACAATTTAAATACCGACACAGGGCCTACTATATGAGACACCTTCTACGGCGCATGGGCCTTGTGGCCTCCCCTGTATGCCTTCATTGTGGGGTGGTGGAGGGTACCTTTTTACATTCGGTGTGGAGGTGCGCAGTGCTGGACATGTTCTGGTGGAACATGCTTCCCTGCCTGGGTGAGGTCCTCTCATTGAGTGTCCCAGGGGACCTCAAACGTATAGTCCTTCATAGCACAGAGGATATTAGGGGCAACAGATATAAACATTCACTTCTTGGACCTTCTCTTGTCAAACATGGTATAGCCTGGTAGGAAGCTGGCTCTGTATATCCTCAATCAAAATGAGATCTAGTATATACAGAGTCCAGGTGCTCCCCAGAGGCTTAACAGAGGCTAAAGTAGATAATACTAATGCTCTCTTTTGTGGTAGTGTGGTCGAGCAGTTAGGCTTATCAGAGGGTAGTGGAAATCATTTGTGGTAAACACACAGACAATAGAAGAAGCACACACTCAATGACTTAACTCCAGACCAATGGTTTTTACATAGCAAAACTATATTTTCTTAATTTATTTTTAGAACCACAAGATTCAAGTTGCAGGTAAGTACTTCAATAGATTCGTATTCCACACATATATTAATAGCACTTTGTTTCAAATCGATACGTTATACAGTTTGGCAATTATCTGTTTTAAAAGGTGAGACAGTGCAATTGTCAGAAACAGTCCTGGGGGGAAGAAATGTTAGTTCAGTTTACAGGTAAGTACTTGACTTACAGTTCCAGTCTCAGGGGGTTAGGAAGTCCACCGCTGGGCGTTCAAGTTAACTGGGGGGTTTAGAGGAGCACTGGGGGGGCCACAAGTAGGCACCAAATACGCCCCCCAGTGGCACTGGGACGGACAGGTGCAGGATGCAAACAAGACCTCAGATTTCCAATGGTTCTCAATGAGGGGGCCCCAGGGGCCACCCAGATGCTTCAGGCGAGGTCCAGGGGGTCGTCTCGAGCAAACCACAGGCCGGACAGAGAGGAGGGCTGTCTGCTGAAAGTAGCTGTATCAGAGGTCGGGTTTGCCAAGCCTGGGGGCTGCGAGTGCAGTGGGTCTTTATCCTCGGATGTCTTAATCCCAGAGCTTTGATGGTCAGGGGGGTCCTCGGGATTCCCTCTGCAGGCATTGTCATGGAGGGATCAACCCAGGGAGGGCACTTGCTTGCAATTTCCTGGGGATCCTCTCTAGCTGATTGGGCCACCTTGACAGGGGCTGTGGGTGTCGGGTGCAGAGTGGTCAGGACTCACACATCCAGAGCGGGGCTGGAGTCCCTGGGTGTTGTTTCTCTGTGGACAGGGCCGCTATCCTTGGGAGTTCTCTGTGGTGCAGGGCAGTCCTCTGGAGCTTTGCAGAGGTCACTGGCCCCTTTGAATGCATCGCTTTCTAGGTGCAGGTTCTCTGAAGCAAGTGACAGGCCAGTAGGGCTGGGGCCAAGTCAGTTTGCATTGTCCTCCTTCTCTGTGGGGGTTTCAGCTATGCAGTCCTTCTTCTTCTTGTGAGGACACCAGGAATCTGGTGAGCTGGGCTCAGGGAAGCACCTAAATACTAGATTTAGGGGCATTACAGAGGTTAGAGGGCAGTAGCCAACGGCTACTGTCCCTGAGGGTGGCTACACCCTTTCTGTGCCCACTTCCTTAGGGGGAGGGGAGCACATTCCTGACCCTATTGGTCCCTGTCCTCCAAACCAAGATGGAGGTTTCTGCAGGAAGGGGGTTACTTTAGCTCTGGACACCTTAGGGGTGGTCCCAGCTGAAGTAGTCACTCCTTGTTTTTCGTAAGTTTCCAGTTGAACTTGCTGCCAAAAGTGGGGATTTGTCCTGGGGTGGGCATCTCCACTAGCTGGAGTGCCCTGGGGAGCTAACAGGAAGCCTGACCCTTTCAGACTCACTTCTAGGTGTTGCAGTTCCTGCAGGGGGAGGTCTGAAGCACCTCCACTCAGAGCAGGCTTTGTTTCTGGTCTCAGAGAGCACAAAGGCCCTCACCCCATGGGGTCAGAAACCTGTCTGCTAATGGCAGGCTGGCACAGACCAGTTAGTCCTTCACTAGAGGATTGGGTAAAATACAGGGGGCATCTCTAAGATACCCTCTGTGTGCTTTTTTTAGAATAAATCCAACACTGGCATCAGTGTGGGTTTTGTGCTGAGAAGTTTGATACTAAACTTCCCAGTATTCTGTGAAGCCGTTATGGAGCTGTGGAGTTTGTGATGACAAACTCCCAGACCATATACTTAATATGGCCACACTGCACTTACAATGTCTAGGAATGGACTTAGACACTGTAGGGGCATATTGCTCATGCAGCTATGTCCTCACCTGTGGTATAGTGCACCCTAACTTAGGGCAGTAAGGCCTGCTAGAGGGGTGACTTACCTACGCTACAGGCAATATTTTGTGGGCATGGCACCCTGAGAGGAATGCCATGTCTGCTTTGCCTTTTTCTCCCTACCAACACACCCAATCAGTGTACATGTGTTTGGTGAGGGATCTCTTAGGGTGGCACAACACATGCTGCAGCCCTTAGGGACCCTCCCTGGCCACAGGTCCCTTGGTACCATTGGTACCTTTTACAAGGGACTTATCTGTGTGCCAGAGGTATTGCAATTGTGAGAACAATGGTTCAGTTTTAGGGAAAGAACACTGGTGCTGGGGCCTGGTTATCTGGACCTCAGCACACTCTCAGTCAAATCACCATTAACAGGCAAACGTTTGGGGGGCGTAACTGTAACAAGGGCCAGTTTCCTACAGCCAGTACATGGAAGGCGGAGTCCCCACCTCTGCTGGTGGTGTGGAAAAGGGGTATGGAGCACAGCATGGGGTTAGAAGTTGCTGTTTATCAGGCAAGGATTTGCCCTCAAAACCCTTCAAAATCTGTCAAAGATGGGCAGAGTATAGATCTATTGTTTTAGAACCAATCTGCCTTAATGACTCTTGTATTGATGAAAATCAGGTATATAGCTCTGATGGCAAGGGCAATGGCTCAAACACAGGAAACTAAAGATTTGGTGGTAATGGCTAGTTGTTGGAAGTCGGGTAAGGACGGGTGGGATAGTCTGTGCAAGTTGTCTGTTTTTAATATTTGGTATGTTACTTTCATCATCTGAACTATCACTCTCGGACAATCAGGCCATGTATATTAACGAAACCCAAATAAAATGTATTATGAAACAAAAATGCTAGACCAGCCCTCATTATTTAAATCACCAGTTGTGATGTATTTTCTTGAAAGCTCTCCACTCCGAGATATGGTGTGGAAGATCTTGCATCCTGTCACGGAGGAGTTATAAAATAACTGCTCAGATGGCCCATGGCAGACAGGATGAGGTGAAGTGCATTTTATGGATTGGCCTGTACATCACAGACCAGGGGTCATTCTATAGGCACTATTTTGTGTATTCAACATCACGTCTGGGTGTCTCAGGGACCAGTGCATTGGCTGTGGGCTGGAAAGGCCAGTCAGATGAAATGGAGATCAGAGGCCTGTGGTCTCCATGAGAGTTTAGGCACCACATCAGCTTTCTGTAGCTGCATGAGTGAAAGAAACACTAGAGAAACCTGCTGAAGTCTAATACGTTTTTAATGGATAAAAGATTGTCCATAGACTCAATAACCATCAGGCAGTGTCACATTCATAATGATGTACATAGCAATAATCTTATACCCATGCTGTCCATCCCTGGGTTTACCCCTGTCCCTGTGTCACATTAGCTACAATGCCACCATGCCGCATCTCCGGTGTCATAGTACAAGGAGGACTGCATCGAGGGGGAGGACATATGTGTGTAGGAAGGCAAGCACACCTGCACAGTCAAAAGAGGAAATTGAACTCTACCAGGTCCATCAGTTCAATGCAAGGTAGCACACATACACAAACATGAACATGAGGAACTAGCAATGGTAATAAGAGCATTGTGTCTTGGCAATGCCATGCATGAGGTCTGAGCACCGCATAGGTGTATGTGAAACATAAAAGACTGGGACAGGGGCTTATTGTCATGTGTGGTGCTGTGGCATCAGCATAGCAACACCCTTGCAAAGCCTCACCATGCAAATTGAAGCATAGGGAGGGTTGATGAGGACAAGAAGGTGCCAAGCCGCAAATAGGACATAACTCACACCTAGAAGGTGTGACGCGGACAATTGCGCAAACTGCCCTTCCCTACATGTGACATGAAGGTGGGGCATAGGGCTGAGAGACTGCAAACATTAAGTACAGGAACAATCTATGGGAACCAAGATGACAATGAGCCACCAATAGGAAGTCAGTGATGTCACATATCAACTGCCACAACACAGACACACTAATTGTACAATATCTCATTGAGGAGGACGATGGCTCTTCTGTGGATCTGCCTGTCCTGGACTATCATGATGACGTGGATGACCAGCTGACAACCATCAGGCAGAAAACCCTCCAAGATGTCCTGGGAACCTCCAGACACCACCTCCAGTCGCAAGGAGGAGCATTCATGTAGCAGCCATCGCAGAGGCCCCACCCACCACCCCATTAGTACGATCTGCCAGCTCCAACACAGCTGAGGACTCCGAGGACTCAGGGACCACCTTTGAGAGGACAGTAGTGAGAGTCCAGCGGGAGCTGGCCAAGGAGGTGCGGGTGGGGATGCAAATTGTGGCAGCCAGCCTTGAGGGTATACGCATGTCCATCATAACGGCCACTGAACAGGCAGCAGCCAAACAAGGCACACAATCCCCACTGCATGGAGTCCAGCAGTGTTTGAGGGACCTAGGCACTGCCGTGAGGGAGTTGACACAACACCTGCCCTCCCAATCTTGCTGCAGCATGCATGACAACAAGCAGGACTCCATGCACTGAGAACTGGCCTCCCTCAGGGCAGACATGGCTGCCTGCCACAGGGATGTTGCTGCCATACTAAAAAATCAACAGCTCCTCCTTGCTGCAGTGTTGCCATATGTAGTTCCACAGATGGCAGCTGCCGGGAGTTTGGTGTCCACTTCCCCAACCACTGAAGTGTATTTGTCCCCTCTACCCCACCACCACCACCATCAAGGGCAGAGGAGACAACACACACATCAGAGGATGAAGATATGGAACAGATCATCTTCACCCGTAGGAGTACCCTGTAGCACCAGCCCATGCCACATGGGCAGTGATTTCCCTTTGTCCTGGCTTGACATCATGCCAGCGTTGCTACAGTTGGTGACATGCACTCTTCACCGACCACTATTAACCTTTCCACTATGGACTGCAATTGTCTCTCACTAATCAATTGGCAATTCATGTTCCCCTGAACTGAACAACACTTTACCCAAGCATGTCCAATGACATGTCTCTCAACCCTGGACTTGTGTTGTGTCACAATAGAATGGTTTTCACTAATGGGGTCACAGACCTGGACAATGTAAATATTTCACTACAGCACTTGTAAATAAACAGCACCTACACAACCACGTTGTCTCTGTATAATGTGACACATCTACCTTGCTGTAGATGTGTGATGCGTGTAACATGGCCTTAGTCACAAACATGGCCTTAGTCACAAAGTGTCAGTACAAGAGTGCAGAAATATTGGGGGCACATATCTATGCACAAGGTACCTACATGATGAATGTAAATGCTGGACACATCACCTATGAGCAAGACACTGTATGTGAAATATGTTGAACACATGTATGCCTCACCCACTTCATACAGCAGGAATGGCTGTGTAAGAGTGCTCTGGCAATAACATCAGCTGGGAGTACCAGTGCAACACATTGGTGTGAAAAAGATATACTTAACCTCATCTGAAATTGGCACTGCTAAGTTTAGCAGTGTTGACATGAACAGATGTCAGACGTCTGATGTCCCACAGACGTAGTCAGACGTCCCACAGTGCCCAACATTCCGTCACAGGACTCAAACAATGGCTGCTTAAAAACCACACCTACCTGCCCAATACATGGGAAACCAAGTCACCTTGAGTGGTGGGTACATTGAATGGCAGATGCATTGACAAGTAGATGTGTTGTAGCTGCCAGTGTGACAGCTCAGTTGTAAGTGGGAATGAACATGTCAAGAGAGTGATCTGGGTGCAGTACAGAATCCCCAGGCCAACACACAATTCTCACTGTACACTCATGGAAATACCCTGAGACCCAAGCATATGACGCATGCAGTAAGGTACTACCCAAACTTTTATTATATATGTATAAAACTGAACTAAATACTTTGAAAATTGCCTATCCTAGCCTACTCTATCCTACCTATACATTACCCACAACTGGCCCTAACTACCCTATGCTAAACTTACTTACCACATTCAACAACACACTCTAAACATTGTCCCCCTCCTTACATCACGAGACACATGCAGGACAACATATACTAACCTAAGCATATGCTACCTAACCCTAAACAAATATATATTTTTGTATGTTTTTTCAAATATTTTTTTTAAAAACATTAAAACAAATTTAATACATAAATACCCCAACATTACCCCCACCCACCCACGAACTAACATGTAATAATTTGAAAAACCACCCCCCAAACCTACTTATCCTATCTAAACAACTAACCTAATCTAACCTATCATTAACCCCCTAAAACCCACTACAAAATATGATAAAGAATGAGGAGGGAGAGGACTGAACTGGGGGTGAACGGGAGGCATCAGTTCACAGGTTGGCCCTCTTGAGTGTCCTTTTGATGGCCTTAAGTCTCTTTGAGTTGTGGTCCACCTTCTTGAGGCTGTCCAGCTTCTTGAGGACCAGTTTTATGTCCCTCTGTAGGTCCTTGATTGCCGGCATGTCCATTGCCTCAGGTGTGGTGGGCTGTGGTGCCGATGTAGAGGGTATTGCAGGTGGGGCCGAAGTGACAATGGCGGCTGTGGCCCCCTGTTTAGCTGTGGTGCTCGGTCCACTCTTTGTGGGCAGTGTGGGTCCCCCTGGCTGAATGCCCGCCATTCCCCAGTGGCTCGCTCCTTTCTATAGCGTTGTGTCATCCTGCTGTACCCAGACTCCACATCCAATATGTGGCGATAGCGTACTGCACTCTTCTGGAACGCCCTGAGTTCCTCACTGTTCATGTTGGCAGCTGTTAAATTGAGACAGGCAACCATCAGTGTCAGCATTGTGTGATGTATGTACAAATGATACTCTAACACTCTACCTCGATTTGCTCATGCACTCCAAATCACATTCCAGAAAATACAATGTCCCTGATGAAGGTAATAACAACTCTGCCTACCCATCATGTCATTGACACCAAAGCAATGGACAACAAGAGTTGGAACCAAAAAAACTAATTTGTGCATTGATTTAGTGCAATGTGTCACAATGCAAAGGCAGCAACAACTTCACAAGGGCCAGGCCCACTAATCTTCATCATCGGAGTCAACCTTAAACCACACAGAACCAGTAACTAGTAGATGTCAATGGGATATGGTATGCAGTTGCTAATCATAAGGGGTCAGTGTTGATTGGGACATATGCAAGCCTGATTGAGATGACTGTCATCTACACTGTGACCATCACATCTACCTACTAATATGTTGTTCCCCTACCCCTGTGCCTCAGGGGGGATGGGCATGCAATCCATCATCACAGCTGTCGAGGTCAACTACTAAGGCATGCCCACCTATACATGGAGTTAGGGAGTGGACCACATGTGAGGAGGGCTGCCACCTAGGAAACAGGTATCCATAGGTCATTCACATCTACATTCATGTGTCCAGGTGTGGTCACCCATCAACACCTGGTCAGCCAACACAATTCCCTAAACACTCACATTGATGCCAGTACACGTCTGGCCTTGACCTGCATGCACGCCTATTACATACCACATAAGTGTCACGTAAATGGAGTACAACTTATGAGGCACCATGCTGGGGGACAGTTACCCACCCCGTCCTGCATGTACATTACAATCCAGGGATGCACCAATTTGTGTGGGAAACGGGTGCTTCACTGTGTTGTGAGAATGATGGAATGACCCAGTGCCAATATACTGACAGTGGTGCACTTCCAAGTCACATATGGGCCTAGATGTGGCTAGTTATCACCTTGTTCACACTCTGCTTCCCATTGCGCAGCACAAGACTCCCAAGAAATGAGTCTCTGCTTGTGAATGGGTAACCCTTGCTTGGGACACAGTGTCACCATCCAGCCTACTTTGAAATCTTATCATGTGCCAGCTCATCATATCTAACATTGAGTGCAACACACGAGTCACTCACACAACAGCCACAATCACTACACAGGACAGACAGACATTACACTGGATACATCTGGGTCCTGAAATCTTGCCACTTCTCCAATGGTGTAGGGGGCAGGCCCATCTGTAAAACATGGATTGAAAAACATGCTCAGTGTCATATCACTGTCACTACGAGTGGACAACATATCACAGTGTGTAATATTTTAGATGAGTGAGCTAGTGATCCTGCTTGAAGACAGTACAACAGAGATACCACTGCAAACTCACATTGACACTGACACTCCGGTGATTGAGAGCCACACATCTGCACACATGCACTGCACCTAAGACTCATGTAGTGCTATACCCTACAACAACCATATGTGGGCAATCTATTTAAGATGGTACTCCATTACATGATTCGGATTTGGGTGAAACATCCATGTCACTTTCCTGGTGCACTGCAATACAAGTGACTCAGGTATTGTGGCTTGTGCTTCAAGGCACACTGAGTAACTGTTTGATGGACATGGGGCTCAATTTATCGTGTGTGCAGTGGTCCATGACTGATGTGGCACAGTTGTATGTTGGTAACAAATGCCCCATTGCCAGTGTCCCCTACGGCGGTTATGCCCCCTTTGCCAACATAATGGCAGGGATCATGTGTGTGTAATGATGATAATGTAGCGCTATACATGGATTGCCCATTTTGCTGTCAAGATCCTGTGAAATATGGTATGCTGCCGGTGTCTTGCCTTATCATCAACCACACAATGCAGGGGCACAGGGGTTGCCATGGCCCCTGAAATGGGTGACTAAGAGATAGTCGTACATGACTCAACAAACCTCTGACCTGCGTTGTTAAAATGTATAGACATGTAGTGGGACAGTTACACTTCGTTCTGATTGCATTCAACGTGTCCACAAGCTTTCCATACAGCACGCCAACACATCTGCTACTGTCACTCAGGAGCCTTCTACAGTAAACGCATGTCAATGAGATACTCACCAACAGGGCCATGATCACCATACCCAGATGGTCTAGCAGATCCTGCTCTCTGGCCACCAGATTAGCCCAGCGATGCTTACAGCTGGTACGGTACACCCTCTTCAGGTGGTGGAGCACCTTGCCCCACTGCAGCCGCCTCGCCTCAATCTTATACCCCTGTATCACTCGGCCCCCCATCTCAAGCATCATTAGCAAGAAGTGTCACCCCAGCCACATGAAGCCTCCAAGCTCCTCCTCCCCCATCCGTGTCAGCCTGGCCCTTCCTGACATGTCCCTCATGCACAATGTAAAAGAGTAAATAGGAAAATAAAAATTGACAAAAAAGGAAACTTACAGCCCAAACGTATTAACCCCAACTAACCCAACTAATCTAATACCCGGACAGACACCCCACAGCACAAGTCCAAACAGAAATACAATAAATTACACAAAAACAGCACAAGTCCAAACAGAAATACAATAAATTACACAAAATCACAGACACTGGTACAAGTAACAGTCACAATTCACACCAGACACAAGCGAGCCACTACAAGATACAAAAATCACTTAAAACACACCAAGACACAGCCACACAGTCTAGAGATGCACAGACTGTAAGGTGAAAGTACACCCACTGTACCGTGACTGTAAACAGGATTTCCTATTACATCACTTCCTGTCCCCTTGCGTCACATTTTACGTCATGTATGTATTTTTTTGACACATGAGATGTTTGTGTGACTATTTCCGATGCATTACCTACATGTGCGGCAATATACGACGCATTAACTGTAGTCTTCGATTTCACAGTATATCCGCATGAGTGTAGTGTGAGGGTGGAATTCACGGAAAAGGCCCATGGTTCAGATCTTTTCGACCCATTTGCGTCAAATTTTTTGACTCTATTCATGATTGCATGAATTTGTTCCATTGACCATGGATGCACCCTGTATTAACATGCAAATGGGATGGGATGGGCTGCAGTGTATAATATTGTGTAATATTGTGTATGGCCACATGTGGTAGACCATGTAACTTTGTGATTTGGGTGTGTATGGTCTGTTACACTGATGTGTGTGTTTCTGAATGAACGGCATGCAACTTTGGACATCATGCATATGTGTTAATGTGTGACAACTGTGTATCCACATTTGATGGCAGTGAGTGCTCTACAGCAGTCATGGTATGTGTTTGTGAAATGTGTTGACTCGTGATGTGTGTAGTTGTTTGACTTAGAGGGCATTACATTTAAGACGTCATACACAACTCAGGCATTGTTGATGATGGTTGATGAGTGCTATGTAGGATATGTTACCCCTCAACTGTCTCTAAATGTTGGTAATGAGTTCATGGTGACTTGTGTGTGGACTACACAAATGTCTGACCTGTGTACATATTTGGTATGCACTGTGTTTGGCACACTGTGCCTAAATTCCACCCATATAATGTTTTGAACACGTCAGGTTGAACTCATTACAATGAGCTATGTTTCTTGTGTTGTTGATGTGGACCTGCTGCCCTAGGTGCATGTGTTCTCATTATTTCTGATGTGCATTCCACAGAAGTGTCCAGTCCAAGTGTGTGGGCATGTGTACCCTGTGTCAGGATTGGGCCCATGGCAGTGGCAGGACAGATTTCCAGGGATGGACTGCACAGGGCAAGTGTTTTGAACACTGCTTGTCATACCTTGGACAGTCATGCTATCCATTGTCACAAATTATGCCCCCCTCTTATCACACAAGCTCCTTGCAGACATTGCAAGTGTCACAATTAGTAACATCAGTGGTCTGTTCATACATTCTTGTCCTGATATTTTCCATCCACTGCCTCATGTATGGGGCCCTTGTTTACCTCATTATTGGATATGTTATAGTTGTGTGTCATGAGCTACAGTTGTACATGTTGGCAACATGGATGTGACTCATGTTGTGGTACATTGATTGTGTGCTTCATTTGTGACATTGAAGTGATGAGTCTATTTGTGATATGTGTGATGGTTGCAGTACAATCATACGCATCACATGTGATATTGCAGCAGAGGTTTTCAGATTTCTATTTGTGACATGCTCACTGAGGTAATACTCACATTCCTAAGGTACATGTGATGGAGAATGAAGACACCAGAGCAGGATTGTGTGACCAAGTAAGGTGTTTATTTACATATATTAACAAAGTGTGTAGAGTGGCTATAAGGTGAAAAAGTTGTGTACGATTTGCTGTCTGCTGCGCATTCCAGGAGCTGTGTTCTGCTGTTCCCCTCATTTTAAATGCCACCATCCTCCTCCTCCTCCTTAAGCAGTTCTTGGTCCGGCTCAAATAATGGGATGCTCATCCTTACCCAAATGTTGTGCAGGATAGCACAGGTCAGTATAATTTTACAAACAATGTGTGTGGCATATAGGAGGCTGCCTCCTGTGATGTCCAGGCACCTGAATCTGGACTTCAGGATGCCACAATGGTGCGTGTTCGCCGAGGTGCCTCATTATAGACATGCTCTATTGCTGTGCTTGGGTTGGGGAATGGGGTCATGATCTATGGCTGGATCCATTAACCCTGATCCGCTGCAAAAGATTATAGGAGTGAGTATTTTGTTAATGCTTGCAACAGGATTGTCATGTAGCATGGCAGTTAATATCTTGTGTTGTTTGTGACTCATATGTGTTTGTGGTATGGTGTGAGTTCCTTCCTGCCCTCCTGTAAGGTCTTCTCAGCACTGGGTTGTTGGACATGACAACTATTGTTAGGCTCAAGGACCTTGGATATATGATTTGGTTTCCTAACTGTTGGTCAGTATGTATGTACCATGCGTTGTGTTGTGTCCCATATGTATCAGTGTGCTTTCACTGGAGGGGACATGATACATCCACACACACACAATGGGTTCAGATGTGGTGGTAACATGGTTGCACTACATGGCCTGGACATTCCATCGATTTAGACGTGGCATTTCAGATGAAATGCGACACTGAGGCCCTTTGAGTTGGGTAGGTGACAATGCACAACACATCTTCAAAATTGGCAGCACTAACCTGTTCAGTATTGACAATTTACGATTGTGCCATGTGTGACTTTTTTTAGGCAATCCTTTGTTGCTCCCTCTGTCAGTTGCTCATGTGCAGCCGTGCAGCTACACTACCAACCTTGCACCAGGGAACCTGGCTAACTGCCTTGTGGAGGTGGATGTATCTGTGCAGAAAGGGCCACCTCCCTATACAGATGCTATTTTGATGGACAATTAGCTCTTTCAGTGTGTGCAGCAGTGTGCAGTATGCAGAGGTGGCACATTAATATGTGTTCATAGCACAGTCCACTTCCTTATTGCAATCTGCAAATGGCACCCCTTGAGTGGTGTTTGATATTGGCACTGCCTCAGTTTTTTTGTGTCACCTACATCTGAGTCAGCATCATCATGCTATGTGTCTCATGGTGCTAGACCTGCTGCAACACACATTGCACACCCCTTCCATGCTACATACTTCTTGGGAGGGTGGCCAATTGACTATGTGGCCTCAAATAATTGGAAATAGTTCAACTTCCAAGTTGTACTTACAGTGCAGGCCATGACATTGTCACTGTGGGCTTTAACACTGGTCCCTTGGTGCTCCTGAGTGGCAGCCAATGTTTGTGGCTGCCGTCAGTTGTCCCAGGGTGTGTAGCCCATTGTGTCAGGGTGTACAACATAACTAACAGTGTCACACCTCAGTGTCACTCTGCCCATGTGTCAATGTAGTGGTGGATGTCTTGTGTGTCCTACAGGGTTGTTGTGCTGTGTGTATATTGCTAGGTTTGGAGACTTACCGACAAGTAGGACATTGCCATATTGTCCGTCCTGGAAGTGTTCATTGATCCTGCTGTACCGGAATAGGAAGGAGTCATGGACACTCCCAGGATACTTGGCCAAGATGTTAGTGAACAGTCCCTGGTGGTCAACTATGGGCTGCACATTGATAGAATGCGTGTGCTTTCTGTTCCTGAATAGGTGGTCTGTTGCTGCAGGTGGGACGATCTGGACATGGGTGCAGTCATTTGCACCGAGCACATGCGGGAAGCCATGGATTTGATAAAACCTCTGTTTTATCTCCTGCTGCTTCTGCTCCATGTTGGGGAAGCTGATGTGCGGGGTGTCAGTGAGATTATGGCATCTAATACCTTGGGCAGGCAAGCTGAGAATGAGGTCTGTGATTCCCCAGCGACCAGGGCACCCCCTGCCTGGAAGGAGCCACTTGCAAACATATGCAGGACAGCTAGCAGCTTGGTCACAGGTGCTCTGTTGTGTGGTGTCTGCAGGCTAGCTGTTAGTTTTGGCTCAATATGGCACAGCAGCTGCAAAATGGCTTGGCAGTTGAATCGATAGCTCCAAATTATGTCCTGTTCCCTGAGGCCATGGAGGGTTGTCCTGTTTCTGAAAAGTCTCTCCTGCCTTCTGAGTTGCCTTTGTGGGCTGCGTTGGGGTGGTGGTGGTTGCTGACGTTGATCCTGTGCTCGGCATTGTCTTGCAAGCTGCATCAGTAGCAACTCCATATTGTCCTGTTAGTCTGTGTTGTTGCTTGTGTGTGTTTTCCTTGAGTAGTGGTGGGTTTGCCTCATTTTAATGCCTGCCCTGACCCAGGCATTCAAATTTTACACAAATCAGAGTTAACATAATTTTTTGGGTCTGCCTCTCACCCGTGCGTCATTTTTGCCCTGTTGGATAGATATGGCGCTAGGTGCTTTGAATCATTTTTTGGACAGAAAGCCTACCTTGCATCTCATTGACGCAAGGTGGTTTCACACATCCATAAAATGACACTATCTCCATAGTTTTGACGCTAGACGGGTCTAGCGTCAAAGTATAAATATGGAGGTATGTTTGCGCTGAATTAGCGTAAAACAAAATGACGCTAATTCAGCGCAAACAGAGTATAAATATGGGCCTCAGTGCCCAAATGACTGCACGTTGGAGCTTCCTCCAGGAAAGCCACTCGGAGACACATCTGATTCTGATGGGACATGGGTCTCCTGTAATCAATGCCAAATCAATATGGAAAGGCCCAAGTCATCTTTTGGCATGGAATTGTGTCAGGAGGATATGGGATCCACAGCTCCTAAATATGAGTATTTGCCATCCCTTTCGGCTACCACTTTAGGAGGACCTCATGTCTCTGCACAACAGACCATCCTGCACACAAGTCTCTGAAACGTACACCTTCTTGCGTGGAGATTATGCTGTGCGAGGAAAGCATACCATCTGCCTGGGAGAAATGTGTTGCCTGGTGAGTTGCTCGCCATTTCCAATATTTGGATGTAATAATGCTTGTTCTGTCATTGACCCAATAAGGCCTTGTAGTGGGCAGAGGCAAGGGTTATCAGTCGGCCCTTACGGCCTTTTCATATGTACCTGATCAACCCTTTCTATATAAATCACCTGCTGATGTGTTTTAGCAAAGGTCTGACTCATATTTCCTCAAAGATATTTAGCAATGGGACATTACTTAGTATAACCATTTCCTATGTGCACACCTTATGAATTGATGCACAGGTGCCTTCTATGACTAGCAACACTGAAACCACACTACACCACCTTGTTCCTGAATAAATAAGTTCTGAGGACCACAGCAGCCTTTTTACTCAAAGCTGTGACTCCTTTTCATGTTGGCAGTTCTATCACTCTGACAATGTGTTGTTGAGCCACCTCACCATTCTAAGAATGAGGAGGGGCTCAATTGACTAGACCCTAAAGGGCTTTGAGTTTCTACATTGCATGTGGTGCAGAAAAGGACCCTATCAAGGTGGATAGGTCTCTGAATCAAAGTCTGCTTCACACTAGTAAGAAGCAACCCCCTGAAGACCTTTTGGCGTATTCTACTGTGGCCAAGACTGCTATGATGGCATTTGCCAGGACGGTGCCAGTTTTGGACATCTTCCAGGCTGGGACATGGACACTTGTGGCATATCTGTTCATTAAACAATACTGCCTTGCAGTTCAGGTCCAGTGGAAGGGCCATTTTGCCAACTCAAGTCCTGCAAGACTTTCTTGTCTGAGTCCAATTCCAAGACACCCCAGCTTTGGGAGGTATTGCTGTGGTATATTTTCTAAAGCTGAGGAATTTGCAGTTATGAAGGTGCATCAGAACAAGAAGTTGTTTTTCTTCAGTAACATTCTTTTGGTGGGTATTCTCTCTAAATGAAGATTCCCCACTGCTATCCAACCTCCCCATTCTATGGAGTATTTTCCTGGACATCATAATAAGGTTTCAAATTAGAAATTGGCATGTTTCTTTTTACTTCCCCATGCTTAAGGGCTCTGAAGGAAAAGATTAAGAAACAGGAAAGATTGACATCCAGGGAGGGTATTCCTGTCTGTCACTTCCAGGCAGTATACAGTCACCACAGAGCCACCTGCTAGCACCTATCAGCATGTTGGAGCATTTCTGTAAAATTCTCTGAATCTAGTCTGGCACTCTGCAATATTCTAAAGGTGAGAAATCTGTGGTGAGATTGAGTATCCCCTAGAAAGACTGTTACAGAAGGTAAGTAACTTTAGATCTAGGAGGTAACAGTCCAGCTGTCAACTTTTCGAATGAAAACCAGTCCGCTGCAGCAACGATCTGCCCACCATATTTAGATGTTGGCAGTCCAGTAGACGAAAGCCCGTATTCGAACTGCCGCCTTTGCCAAGAAAGACTGCCCGCATTGTCGCCAAAATAGGGAAAAATGTCTGACAGCAGAACCCCAGACACCCTTCATGCCGTGCAGATTTGGATGTGCCTTACCGCCAAGAAAAACATTGCAGTCTAACCTCCATGTTGGACTTGCCAAATTGGGGAAAAGAGGGTGAAAATTCACCTTTTTCCCCCATTCAACCCCTGTCTTTAACTGGACATGACTGTACAACATCTGCCATCGTGGTGGCACCGACCCACGGAGATAACACGACTCCCCCCCATTGCCGGACTCGAAGGTAGGGACTCCACATTGCCAGGGTATGTTAGGTGGGCACTGCACAGGAGGTTGAGGCCACTGCAGACATATACTTGTCACAGTATTTTTTTAATCACTGTGACATGCATATGTTGGGGGCATGAGGGGCTTTTTCTTGATACATGCTTTGAAAAAACTCTGGGGCATATTTACAAGCCCCTAGCATCACCCGAGCATCACTTTTTGGGACGCTCCAATGGCGTTGTGCACTGCGCCTTCTTTACAAGGTGGCGTTAAGCCTCTTAGGGGCATATTTATACTCCGTCTGCGCCGAATGTGCATCAAAAATTTTGACACACATTCGGTGCAAACCTTGCCCCATATTTAAACTTTGAAGCCCGCGGACGTCAAAATCCCGCCGTGTGCGTCATTTTCTGGATGCGGGAAATGCGTTAATGATATGCAAGGTAGGCGCTCCCGTCCAAAAAATGACACAAACATCCGTGCGCCGTATTTATGCTACCGCGCAAACATTACGCACAGCCGGGAGGCGGAGGCGGAAAATGACGCACAGGCCGATTTGCGTAAAAAATGAAGGCCCGGGTCAGGGCAGGCGTTAAAATGGGGCAAACACACCTGTATTTAATGAAACCACACAGAAGCAACAGCAGAACAGCAAAAGGAAGACATGGAGGTGCTTCTCATCCAGCGTGCACGCAGACGCAGAGCACAGGAACAACAACAGCATCTTCCACAACACCAGCAGGGACCCCAAAGGCAACGCAGAAGGCAGGAGAGGATATTCCGCACCAGGACAACCCTTCATGGCCTCAGGGAACATGACATCATCCAGAGGTACAGGTTGAACTGGCAAGCCATTCAACAGCTGCTGCGCAACATTGAGCCACAGTTGGCACCCAGCTTGCAGACACATCGCACCATCCCAACATAAGCCAAGCTGCTAGCTGTACTACACATGTTGGCAAGTGTCTCCTTTCAAACTACTGGCGCCCTGGTTGCTGGGATCTCACAGCCATCATTCTCCACCTTCCTGCCCAAGGTACTAGATTCCATCATCAGACTCACACCCCGCCACATCTGCTTCCCAAACACACAGCAGAAGCAGCAGGAGACCAAACAGGGGTTTTACCTCATTAATGGATTTCCACACGTCCTTGGTGCCATTGACTGCACACATGTACGCCTTGTGCCACCTGCTGCAACTGAACATCTATACCGCAACAGGAAGCACACACACTCTATCAATGTGCAGGCCATTGTGGATCACCAGGGATTGATCACCAACATCGTGGCAAAGTATCCTGGGAGTGTACATGATTCATTCATCTTCCGTCACTGTACCATCAATCAACACTTCCAGGATGGACAATATGGCAATGGACTACTTGTTGGTAAGTACAGAAACCTACTGCACAGCAACCCTCTAGGACAAACAACACATACACCACAACAGCGACATGTGAACAGAAACACACTGAGGTTGTGACACCGCTAGGTATGTTTGATATCCTCACCCAATGGGAGACACACCTAGGGCAGTAGTCTAGGCAGACGTTACAACCTGAGTCAACTTGGCAAGGGCAGAGAAATAGGTCTGCAGTGAACTTGTCACACATGTGAAATTAGTGTACAGTCAAATGTTAAGACGTCAATGATCACAACCTATGGAGAAGTTTGGCTAATTGTCACCTTGCAAAATGTAAGCGTCTCACTGATGTTTAAATTAATCAATTGCATATGTCTAAAGGGATGGGATGTCCAGGGAACATAGATGCAAACATGTTACCACCACTGTTAAATTGAATCTGTGTATGGAACTATCATCTCACCCCCAGTTAAGACACAGGGACACCTGTATCACAAGTCACAATGCTAGGGAGTACACACTGTACTGCAACTCCCAAAATATAATGCTGACAACCAGTCAGCAGGCAAACACTCGTTCAGCCAAGGAAACAACCCAATGCTGATGGTACATCCTAGAAGCCTAGGAATCAACACAATAACACAAAAGAGTCACAGACAACACAAGACAACTACTGCCATGCAAGGTGATATTAATGGGGCAAGCTACATCAACATGATCTCAATCATTTTCTCTTTCAGCTGATCAGGAGTATGGGATCCAGCCATGGATTATGACACCATTTGGCAACCCAAGCACTGCAGCAGAGCGTGCCTACAATGAGGCACATAAGAGGACGCGCACCATAGTCGAGAGAACCTTTGCCATCCTGAAGTCGAGATTCATGTGCCTCAACATCACTGGTGGCAGCGTCCTATACTCACCAGGAATGGTCTGCAAGATCATTTTAACATGTGCCATCCTGCACAACATTTGTGTACGAAGGAACGTTCCCCTATTAGAACCAGAGCCACATATGCCTGAAGAGGAGGAAGAGGAGGATGGTGGCCATCAACATGAGGGGGACCAACCAAACACAGCTGCAGGATTGCGTAGGCGCCAACATATTGTCAACAATTTCTTTTGAATCAACTCACCATCACCACTGTATTAACATATGTAAATAAACACCTATAATAATCACCATATCATGGTCTGGGTAATGGTTTTTGCTCACCTTTATCTCTAACTATCAGAATAAGAGTGTAGCCTCATGGAGCATTGCTGATATACTGACCAGGACACAGAAATTTCCAAAGCAATTGTGATGCGTATCATTCAACTGTCACATTCACACATACTGTAAATGACATATATCCTGTACATTTCACCTTTGAAGGGCAATAGCAGAGGACCACACCTATTTCACAAATACATGTTGGCAACATGATTCTTTGCAGCATATGGCACACAACTAAGACACCATCAGTCAATGATGGAACAAAATGCATCATACATGAGGCAGGGGTTGTGCAATTGTAACAGTAACATTAATGTATGGCCACACCCTTGACAGCAGTAACTGTTACATCACCTATCTTTGCAAGGACCATGTGTGACTAGAATTCCATATAAGCAGAACATAGAGAGCACAAGTGCCACACCTATGACAAGCATTACGCACATGACATTCCATGTATATGTCAGCCCATGTCCTAAGTCCTGACACACCCATGTTCCCGGTCTCACCCCACCCGTCTTAAGAGGTCCCTGGAATGGTAATATGTGTACCCAGATATTCCCTCCTCTACACACACACGGACTAACAATATTAATTCAGTGTGCTTCACCCTTTAGTATGGTATGCCATAGTCATTGTACATCTGTCTGCATGGACGTCAGGTTAAATAATGCACCGGCTTGTAGTCTCTAAGCCCTGTTCTCACCTGTAGTTTGCTTCCCATGTGAAAGGTGCTGTTGGCCATTTGAACTCAAATCTCAGCTACAGGACTTGTGAGAAACTGATGTAGCACACACCTGTGAGCACCTTCATGCAGACCAGCCATTTGAACATGCACTGCTTTTGCAGATACTTGGAACAGCATAGAAGCAGCCATTTTTTTATTACACTGTTATGCATTGCTAGAAAAATAAGCTGTGTAACACAGCCCTTGGGTTTATGTGTCACCTTCCAAAACACAGGACAAACACAGTTTTCCATGTCAACTGTCTTGTTCTTCCTCCGACCAGTCTTAGTCAGACCACTGAGTATGTATCTTGTGAAATTGCTGGATTCTGATTGACCCTGCATCCTGTCAGCCTGACTGGCACCTTTCTGTGCGTTACCCTAAGGGTTCCTTGTGGCTACATATGTATCTGTAGTAATCACGCAGATAACTCAAGAATACTCAAGGAAGATGTTTAATTCTGAACTCCTCACAAGCCACTCACTTCACAATCCACTTCAACATTCTATAGCAAGCTCCCGGTAATTCCAATGTCTCAACATTCTAGGGTGAACGGAATGTACTATTATTACTACTCGAGGCTTAAATTATGTACAAATTTAACCACAACTCTATGTCCCTATGTTACGCTGATATACATGTAATTATATACATATTTACATTGACAGACAATGTACTCTTGACTTCACTGCTTATAACACATATCTCCTTTCCTCACTCTGGCGGTAGACCATCAGGGCTTGGGGTCTTGCCAGTAGCCAACTCGCTTATGCTAACCTGTATCTCTGCCAAGGTTAACGGTTCCTCTAGTTCTGCCTGCTGTTCATCTGTAAGGCATGGCAGTGTAAGTGGGGAGAAAAATTCTGTATAATTTACAGGTCCTACTGGCACTCTTGATTGATATAGGGTGGCAAAGTAACGTGTTAGTTCAGCTGGAATCTGAAAACATAGGCCCTCATTCTGACCCTGGCGGTTCTCTACCGCCAGGGCCAACGGGGGCGGGAGCACCGCCGACAGGCCGGTGGTGCTCCCTTGGTCATTCTGACCGCGGCGCTTTGGCCGCGGTCAGAACGGGAAAACCAGCTGTCTCCCGCCGGTTTTCCACTGACCCTTAGAATCCTCCAAGGCGGCGCAGCTCGCTGCGCCGCCGAGGGGATTCTGACCCCCCCCTACCGCCATCCTGTTCATGGCGGGAAAGCCGCCATGAACAGGATGGCGGTAGGGGGGGTCGCGGGGCCCCTGGGGGCCCCTGCTGTGCCCATGCCCATGGCATGGGCACAGCAGGGGCCCCCTAACAGGGCCCAACTAGGCTTTTCAGTGTCTGCGATGCAGACACTGAAAAGCGCGACGGGTGCTGCTGCACCCGTCGCACGCCTTCCACTCCGCCGGCTCGATTCCGAGCCGGCTTCCTTGTGGAAGGCGCTTTCCCGCTGGGCCGGCGGGCGATCTGAATCAGATCGCCCGCCGGCCCAGCGGGAAAGTCAGAATACCCCTCGCGGTCTATTGACCGCGGGGCGGTATTCAGGCGGATTCCGACGGGCGGGCGGCAACCGCCGCCCGCCTAGGTCGGAATGACCACCATAGTCTCTTTGCCACCTTGGGACACTTCGGTCACGTGTACTTATCCTTCTTCGAGAAGTATTTGGAACTTGTCCAGCATTGTTCATTGTTCCGGTCTCTTCTTCAGGCCTGTTTTCTCCTTCATAGCAAGGCACGATACGATCCATGCTCCATACTTTACCATTCTGTAGTCTAACTACGTTCCAATACACTTCCTTTATTTTAATGGGATCAAAAAATTTGCTTCCATCGCTTGGATTGTATCTGGGAAGTCGGATTCTTACCCATTGACCTGCACACCATTGTTTGTCCTTGACTCCAAATTTCCTGTTGTACCACTCTGCATACTTGCTCTGTTTACGCTTGAAGCAATCTGCAGATACATTTCTTTGTTCACGTACTTGTTCTCCACCTTTTAACCAATTGGGATTCAATTTAGTACCGGGTTGTCTGCCCTTCAACGATTGGAAGGGTGACAGACCTGTGACTACATTCGGTGTGTTATGATATGACCAGAACATCTCATTGAGTGCTTGATCTCCTGGCACTCCTGATATTTTAGCCCTTTGAACACATTCTTTTATTACTCTATTCATTCTTTCTACTAACCCATTAGCTTTCGGATTGCATGCTGTTCTGAAATGTTGCACTCCCCAATTCTTAAGGAACTCCTTCATGTTATCCGACGTGAACTGAACTCTATTGTCCGTCACCAAGGTGCTTGGGATTCCCTCTCTCATGAAAGCTTCTGTCAGGAATTTAATGGTTTCACTTGTGGTTATTTGGTTAACTATCTTGAACATAGTCCAGCGTGAGTGATAGTCTACTAGTACGAACACATACTGCCCTTTGTTCCCCAGATGATTCATAGGACGCAAGATGTCCAGACCAAGTTTATCCCATGGTTTCAAAGGAATTTCCACTGGAGACAGTGGAACTCTACGTGTTGCATGAGACTTATCACTTGCCGCACATGCCCAATAATCTTTCACTACTCTCTCTACTTCGTTATCCATCTGGGGGAACCAGTACAAAGCCCGCAAATTATTTTTTGTGAGACTACGCCCTAAAAGTCCCTCGTGTGCCAATTCAACTAGTTTGGTCCTTAGTGCGCTAGGAGGTATTATTCTTTCGCCTCTCACAATTAAATCATTTGATATGTGAAGTTCAAATCTGACATTCCAGTAACTCTTTAAATGTTCTTCTATATCCTTTGCCCTATCCGGCCAACCATTTATAATCTTGCTTTTTATTAATTGCAATATTTGATCTTTCTCTGTTTCTTCAATCCATTCCTTCTTAGTGAGACAAGTCAAATCTACCCAAAATATAGATTCAGCTGTTTGTAAATCCTCTTCCTGTTCCTCTACCTTCCCCTCTATTTTGTTATCTCCTGTGGATCTGGACAAAAAATCAGCTACATTGTTTTTATTTCCTGGTACATATTCCACACTAAAATTATATCCCTCCAAGCCTAATAACCATTTGGCTATACGTGGGGTGGCACGTTCCCTGCCTTGTGTAGTGAGTACATTAATTAAGGGTTTGTGGTCAGTTTTGATCACAAATGGTAGACCCCATAAGAAGAATTTAAAATGTGTTATGGCCCAGAAACAAGCTAATGTTTCCCTCTCGATGGTTGAGTATTTCTTTTCTGCATTATTTAATGCTTTTGACGCAAAGGCTACAATTCTTTCTTGCCCATTGGCCTTCTGACATATCATGGCTCCTAACCCTTGCCTGCTAGCATCTGTCGATACATAAGTTTTTAGTTTAGGATCAAATTTACCTAGATGAGGTGAATTAATTATGGCTTCTTTTATATCGCCGAATGCTTGTTGACATTCCTCATTCCATTCAAATTGAGTGTTTTTTTTCAAAAGTGATCTCAGAGGGGTAGTAATCATAGCAAAGTTCTTTACAAATTTCGCCATGTACTCAGCAAGGCCTAAGGGCTAAGGCTTCTTTGACTGCTTTCACCAGATCATTTTTAGGTTTGATCCCTTCCTCCGATATATTATGACCCAGGTATTCTACTGATGACATCCCAAACTGACATTTATCTTTCTTAATTGTCATACCAGCCTTTTCTAAAGCTTGAAGGACACTCCTTAGAGTGTTGTCATGCTCAGATTTGCTATTCCCATAAATCAACACATCATCTTGGAAGCACAACACGTGTTCCACATCTCTCAAAATATTTTGCATGATGTGTTGAAATACCGCTGCCGCCGAGGCCAACCCAAAGGGCAACCTGCGATATCGGTAAGCTCCGAAAGGTGTAATAAATGAAGTGAGGGAGCGTGATGATGGATGAAGCTCCACTTGATGATAAGCTGACGAAAGATCCAGCACGCAAAAAATTTTGGCTGGACCCATTGTGCTTAGCATTTCATTAATTTTTGGCAGTGGAAACCTCTCTATCCAAATGTTTGCATTTAAATCCCTGAGGTCGATGCACACACGCAATCCCTGACCACCTGATTTCTTGGTGATCACGACTGGAGCAACCCATAATGCACTGTCAATTGGTTCGATGACTCCTAACTGTTCTAACCGAATCAGTTCTTGTTTAAAAGGCTCTCTCATCATTAGTGGCACTGATCTGGCCCTATGTGCGACGGGGACTGCACCTTCTTTAAGTATGATTTTGTGTTGATAATTTATTAATCTGCCCAGTTTATCTTCAAAGAGGCTAGGAAATTCATCACATACAATATAATCATTCTCTGGATTTCCCACTAACCAAACTGTTTCCTTTCTGTTAGGGTCTAAACGTATCCCAAGATCACGTTGGTGTTCCCATCCTAATAAATTCGAGCCCTTGCTGGTGAAGTACACTTTGCCCCTAGTCGATCTACCCTTAAAAGTTATCTGCATAGACATCATTCCCTTCAGTGGTATTGGATCACTATTGTATCCTCCTGGACTAATGTCCGCCTGTTGCAGCTCATACCCTTTATCTTTGAATTTACTCACGTAAGTGTCAAAGTTTATAAATGTGTATGGGGAACATGAATCCGCATACATTTTTATTCGTTCTCCATCGAGATCTATTTCACATGATGGATACCTGGTCTTCATGCCTGTGATCTCATTCTCTACCACTTGCAGTACAGATTTGTTATGATTATCTTGGGTCTCTTCCATTTTATGTACAATTTTCCTACCATAATTCTCACTTTTCTCTCCCTTACAAGCTCTTGCATAGTGCCCCTTGTAACTACACTTCCTGCATATGCAATTTCGAGCTGGGCACTCTGGGCTGTTAGCCAGATGTTTCACACTACCACACCTGAAACACCTATTCCTACAGTTCCCCACAACACTTTTCTTATTGGTGATTTCTTGAACATTGTGTTCCTCAAATCCATTATGTTCCTTACTATCTTGGTTGGGTATAGGTTTCACTTCCATTACTTCTTCCTTAATGGAAGAATTTTTACAAGCCTTTATACATTCTGCTGTTTGCTCAATGCTTTTTGCTACCTCTATAGCTTCCTTCAAGGAAGGGCTTGTAGTTAATAGTCTTTCCTGAACTTTACTATTATTAGTGCATCTCACTAGTTGGTCTCTAATAAGAGAGTCTTCCAGGTGTCCAAAATCACAGGTCGCAGCCAGACCTCTCAGACAAGCTATGTAACTCGAGACCCTCTCTTCCCTCCCTTGGATTCTACTGAAAAACTTGTCTTTCTAACACGATATTTACTTTTACTCCAAAATGTCCTTCTAACTTTTTAAGAGTCTTATCGTATACATCAAGTTCTACATCCTCATCCTCCTCCTCCTCCCCAAAATCCGTTAAATTGTCATACACTTTACGCCCATGTACACCCAAATTGTGCAGTAAAATGTGCTGTTTCCTTAGTGGGGAAAACTTTTCTCCACCGATCGCTATTAAGTAGGATTCAAATAATCTTCTCCAGTCCTTCCATAATAGGCTTGGTTCTCCTGCATCATTTAGGAATGGAAGAGGTTGAGTCATGCTAGCTGCAGCCATGTTCCCTAAAGATTTTTCTATTTGCACAATGTCCACACAGTGTATTATACCTACAGGGATTGCAACATTAAGTATTATGAGCACATATATTCACATTTATCGCACTATTTTACTTTGTGTTTCCATATAAATTTTAACAGTTAGTTAAATATTGCTTAACTACACACTGTTCTGATAAGAAGTACCTTATGTCCTTTTGAAGAACTAAAGAATTCTTCCGACCCTTGGAAATTATGAAGTTCCCTCAATATTAATAACAATAACGACCGAAATGCTGACAGCACATGGCCCTTATCCTAATAACCTTCGATATGCGTCAAAACCTACTGGGATTTGTAGTTGTTTTTTTTTTTTTAAGTTCTTGCCGCGATCCGGAGGCTTGCTGACATACACAATTAAGGATCAAGACGCTGACATGGAGTTAGCCGCTTAGGAACTGCCTTCCGATGACGCCCTCAAATCGCACCACGTCCGAAGGCTTCCTGACGTGTTTCCTGACGTGATTTTGAGCACGATACAAGCGTGTCTCTGGCCGTTCAGGAGCTTCTCCAAATGGCGCCCTCAAAGCGCCACGAGGAAACCCCAGACGAGTTCACTCTCTCCAGACTGTCAGTGCTGAGATCCACCGTTTTGCCCGGACGGACTTCCTCTGTGCAAAGGAGTGCCTCCTAAGCACTTGGAGGTGCTCCGGTTCAGCCACCGCTTTTCCACACCCTTCTTCTTTTTCCACAGGTAAGACACCACCTGCTGAGCCAGGAACTCCTGATTAGCGCCGATAGCTAGCTATAAGGAACACTTCCGCATCTATTGCTTCTCTGTCCTTGGTTTCCTATTCTCGGCAAAGAAACGCTGCTCCGACCGTGCTGCTGCGATAATCGCCTCCCTTACTCTTCACAAGCCACAGTCCTGACGGTGCACGTCCTGCATCTCGGAGACTGGTCTACTTCAAAACTTCACGACGGTGAGACAAATTTAGGACTCACCCCGCCTTGACTGTTGATTGAAAGATTATGTTTTATCTGCTCACAATGGACGTCTCAGTACACCATCACCCGGGAGGAAGAGTGGTCAACTAACAGGTACAGGGGTGAGGAGTCACACTGCCCCTGCGCAGTTCTTTACTTGTAGATAAGGTATCCCATCCTCGTCGCCAATTTAAGTTATCTGTAGTAATCACGTAGATAACTCAAGAATACTCAAGGAAGATGTTTAATTCTGAACTCCTCACAAGCCACTCACTTCACAATCCACTTCAACATTCTATAGCAAGCTCCCGGTAATTCCAATGTCTCAACATTCTAGGGTGAACGGAATGTACTATTATTACTACTCGAGGCTTAAATTATGTACAAATTTAACCACAACTCTATGTCCCTATGTTACACTGATATACATGTAATTATATACATATTTACATTGACAGACAATGTACTCTTGACTTCACTGCTTATAACAGTATCATACTTGCTTTCCCAACCCTCACATTCCTCCTGGGGTATTTTGTCAGGTGGTTCTTCAATGCATACTCAAATACGTTATTTAGCATAATCTGCTTATTTATCGTACCATAATGGGGAACTTGTCTCCAAATACCCAAATCATGGCCTATCCCTTGTCTGGGTCTCATTTATGCATGAGCGACAAAGTGTGACAGTGTACCATGGCCGTATGCAGGGATTGGGTATGGTGCCTCCAGCAGAACCAGCAACATCAGATAATGTGCCTGAAAAGTCCACACATGTTAGGACCCTGACAGTTCACACGCTGATTCACAATGCTCACAACATATTAATGGGCCATGCATGATGAATAGCTGCAAGATTAATCAACACAGAGTCTATGATGTTCCCAGATGCATTGGGAACTTTACATGCCAACCTGTGTACAAATGTTGTAATGACACCTGCCGGTACAAGACTCCTGAGATATGATCTCACTCAGCACACCAAGGTTGCCCTGTTGACAGTCTCATAACACGTCTGCAGTGACAGGGTGGGACCATCACCATGTGGGTTCTCAAATCCTCATTGGCTTTACTTCCATTGATCTCAGAAGGATACTCAGTAGATACAGAAATAGCCGCCACTGACTCATGACTAGACCTGGACGTAACTGTGACAACATAGACCCCTAAAAATATACAGGATTAACATTGGCCCACACACATGAACCAGACACCTCTGTGCAATTGATCACTGGAAATATGTGGCCACGTGCTGCTTGGTCTGCTGGTCCGCCACTGCCACAGGAGAGTTGTGGCTCTGTCATATGTCCACAACTGTGGTGTGATATTACAAATGTGGTTCACCTTTGGCTCTCCGTGTCAATAACACAGTACCCACTTAGTCTGTACATGTGCCTGACTCATGGTGGGTTCACCAACAAGTGCCTAGGAAGCAGTATCCAAAATTCCAGGACATGTGATGGCCAAGTTTTGGACCCTTGACATGAACAAGCGTCTGCTATCTATCCGGTGCATGCTTTGTCATTTGTGGTGTTTACGTTACCCAAAAACTAGAAAGTGCACACAGCAGATGTTGCTACATGTATGACTAACACATGTCCTCTCTCATTTCCACACTGACTTGCATCTGAGGGTTGGACACATTGACTCCACAGTCATACAAGCATATTTGCAATAATGCATCTTGTGATGCTCACACAGTGGGTCAAAAACAATATTAGTAGCCAATGCACACATATTGAGCCATAGGCATTGAGGTATTGTACTTATGTGCGTCACCTTGCTATCCTCTCCTGGCGCCAAACATGCCCAATTTGTGCAATACATATATGTAGGCCACATGTTCGTGCAATACATATATGTAGGCCACAGAGTGAAAATCCTGTACATGAAGTAGTGGATCATGGTCCGCAGTAGTATGATGTGTTACATGTGCCCATACACCATCATGACCAAAGTGGTTGCAATCAGCCTATCTCAGTATTGTCATAACTGTAATATTACATTAAAATGGTAAAATGACCCAAACCCAGTTAATGCCTGAAATTTTACCACATACGTGTCAAAAAATGACACACATGCGTCAACAAATGACGCTTATGGCCGAAAAACGACGCATAATGCCCTGAAATAACCATTGCCCCTGAGCTGTATCTTCCACTCTGTACCTCAGAAAATTGGTTAAGTGTAAAACTATTTCCAAACATATGGATGCGGGCTCAAATCTGCTCCTGTGCGTCGAAAAAAATGACGCGCAGACTGTATGCCTCAAAATATTTTGATGCATGACGATAAAAACGCCCGCTATTTTAGGCAGGAAGTGATGTAATAGGATAAAGCAAAAACAACAAGTGATGGACGGAATGCTGAACATTGTCAAACACTCACCCCCAGTCACAGATCTGGGTTTAATCCATCGTTCTTTTGCTCACCATGCCACCCCAGTTTGGACCCAGCCATATGCAAATCAGTCTTGACCCTGTTCCTCATGGGAACAGTCCAGCCCGAACTGCCAACCAGGTCCTCACTGGACCTGAAACAAGCATCCTGGGACCGGTTTCGGGGTTTCAGCCCTCATCAGCCAGGCTAGCTTGAATCCAGTGGCATGGGAAGCACGGGACCCACGTCTGGGCATACCCTTCCCACTTAGGGCGACAAAGCAAAAACAACAAGTGATGGACGGAATGCTGAACATTGTCAAACACTCACCCCCAGTCACTTAGGGCAACTTGTTGTTTTTGCTTTGTCGCCCTAAGTGGGAAGGGTATGCCCAGACGTGGGTCCCGTGCTTCCCATGCCACTGGATTCAAGCTAGCCTGGCTGATGAGGGGTGAAACCCCGAAACCGGTCCCAGGATGCTTGTTTCCGGTCCAGTGAGGACCTGGTTGGCAGTTCGGGCTGGACTGTTCCCATGAGGAACAGGGTCAAGACTGATTTGCATATGGCTGGGTCCAAACTGGGGTGGCATGGTGAGCAAAAGAACGATGGATTAAACCCAGATCTGTGACTGGGGGTGAGTGTTTGACAATGTTCAGCATTCCGTCCATCACTTGTTGTTTTTGCTTTGTCGCCCTAAGTGGGAAGGGTATGCCCAGACGTGGGTCCCGTGCTTCCCATGCCACTGGATTCAAGCTAGCCTGGCTGATGAGGGCTGAAACCCCGAAACCGGTCCCAGGATGCTTGTTTCCGGTCCAGTGAGGACCTGGTTGGCAGTTCGGGCTGGACTGTTCCCATGAGGAACAGGGTCAAGACTGATTTGCAGATGGCTGGGTCCAAACTGGGGTGGCATGGTGAGCAAAAGAACGATGGATTAAACCCAGATCTGTGACTGGGGGTGAGTGTTTGACAATGTTCAGCATTCCGTCCATCACTTGTTGTTTTTGCTTTGTCGCCCTAAGTGGGAAGGGTATGCCCAGACGTGGGTCCCGTGCTTCCCATGCCACTGGATTCAAGCTAGCCTGGCTGATGAGGGGTGAAACCCCGAAACCGGTCCCAGGATGCTTGTTTCCGGTCCAGTGAGGACCTGGTTGGCAGTTCGGGCTGGACTGTTCCCATGAGGAACAGGGTCAAGACTGATTTGCATATGGCTGGGTCCAAACTGGGGTGGCATGGTGAGCAAAAGAACGATGGATTAAACCCAGATCTATGACTGGGGGTGAGTGTTTGACAATGTTCAGCATTCCGTCCATCACTTGTTGTTTTTGCTTTGTCGCCCTAAGTGGGAAGGGTATGCCCAGACGTGGGTCCCGTGCTTCCCATGCCACTGGATTCAAGCTAGCCTGGCTGATGAGGGCTGAAACCCCGAAACCGGTCCCAGGATGCTTGTTTCCGGTCCAGTGAGGACCTGGTTGGCAGTTCGGGCTGGACTGTTCCCATGAGGAACAGGGTCAAGACTGATTTGCAGATGGCTGGGTCCAAACTGGGGTGGCATGGTGAGCAAAAGAACGATGGATTAAACCCAGATCTGTGACTGGGGGTGAGTGTTTGACAATGTTCAGCATTCCGTCCATCACTTGTTGTTTTTGCTTTGTCGCCCTAAGTGGGAAGGGTATGCCCAGACGTGGGTCCCGTGCTTCCCATGCCACTGGATTCAAGCTAGCCTGGCTGATGAGGGGTGAAACCCCGAAACCGGTCCCAGGATGCTTGTTTCCGGTCCAGTGAGGACCTGGTTGGCAGTTCGGGCTGGACTGTTCCCATGAGGAACAGGGTCAAGACTGATTTGCATATGGCTGGGTCCAAACTGGGGTGGCATGGTGAGCAAAAGAACGATGGATTAAACCCAGATCTATGACTGGGGGTGAGTGTTTGACAATGTTCAGCATTCCGTCCATCACTTGTTGTTTTTGCTTTGTCGCCCTAAGTGGGAAGGGTATGCCCAGACGTGGGTCACGTGCTTCCCATGCCACTGGATTCAAGCTAGCCTGGCTGATGAGGGGTGAAACCCCGAAACCGGTCCCAGGATGCTTGTTTCCGGTCCAGTGAGGACCTGGCTTGGCAGTTCGGTCTGGACTGTTCCCATGAGGAACAGGGTCAAGACTGATTTTCATATGGCTGGGTCCAAACTGGGGTGGCATGGTGAGCAAAAGAACGATGGATTAAACCCAGATCTATGACTGGGGGTGAGTGTTTGACAATGTTCAGCATTCCGTCCATCACTTGTTGTTTTTGCTTTGTCGCCCTAAGTGGGAAGGGTATGCCCAGACGTGGGTCCCGTGCTTCCCATGCCACTGGATTCAAGCTAGCCTGGCTGATGAGGGGTGAAACCCCGAAACCGGTCCCAGGATGCTTGTTTCCGGTCCAGTGAGGACCTGGCTTGGCAGTTCGGTCTGGACTGTTCCCATGAGGAACAGGGTCAAGACTGATTTGCATATGGCTGGGTCCAAACTGGGGTGGCATGGTGAGCAAAAGAACGATGGATTAAACCCAGATCTATGACTGGGGGTGAGTGTTTGACAATGTTCAGCATTCCGTCCATCACTTGTTGTTTTTGCTTTGTCGCCCTAAGTGGGAAGGGTATGCCCAGACGTGGGTCCCGTGCTTCCCATGCCACTGGATTCAAGCTAGCCTGGCTGATGAGGGGTGAAACCCCGAAACCGGTCCCAGGATGCTTGTTTCCGGTCCAGTGAGGACCTGGCTTGGCAGTTCGGTCTGGACTGTTCCCATGAGGAACAGGGTCAAGACTGATTTTCATATGGCTGGGTCCAAACTGGGGTGGCATGGTGAGCAAAAGAACGATGGATTAAACCCAGATCTATGACTGGGGGTGAGTGTTTGACAATGTTCAGCATTCCGTCCATCACTTGTTGTTTTTGCTTTGTCGCCCTAAGTGGGAAGGGTATGCCCAGACGTGGGTCCCGTGCTTCCCATGCCACTGGATTCAAGCTAGCCTGGCTGATGAGGGGTGAAACCCCGAAACCGGTCCCAGGATGCTTGTTTCCGGTCCAGTGAGGACCTGGCTTGGCAGTTCGGTCTGGACTGTTCCCATGAGGAACAGGGTCAAGACTGATTTGCATATGGCTGGGTCCAAACTGGGGTGGCATGGTGAGCAAATGAACGATGGATTAAACCCAGATCTATGACTGGGGGTGAGTGTTTGACAATGTTCAGCATTCCGTCCATCACTTGTTGTTTTTGCGTTGTCGCCCTAAGTGGGAAGGGTATGCCCAGACGTGGGTCCCGTGCTTCCCATGCCACTGGATTCAAGCTAGCCTGGCTGATGAGGGGTGAAACCCCGAAACCGGTCCCAGGATGCTTGTTTCCGGTCCAGTGAGGACCTGGTTGGCAGTTCGGGCTGGACTGTTCCCATGAGGAACAGGGTCAAGACTGATTTGCATATGGCTGGGTCCAAACTGGGGTGGCATGGTGAGCAAAAGAACGAGGGATTAAACCCAGATCTGTGACTGGGGGTGAGTGTTTGACAATGTTCAGCATTCCGTCCATCACTTGTTGTTTTTGCTTTGTCGCCCTAAGTGGGAAGGGTATGCCCAGACGTGGGTCCCGTGCTTCCCATGCCACTGGATTCAAGCTAGCCTGGCTGATGAGGGCTGAAACCCCGAAACCGGTCCCAGGATGCTTGTTTCCGGTCCAGTGAGGACCTGGTTGGCAGTTCGGGCTGGACTGTTCCCATGAGGAACAGGGTCAAGACTGATTTGCAGATGGCTGGGTCCAAACTGGGGTGGCATGGTGAGCAAAAGAACGATGGATTAAACCCAGAACTGTGACTGGGGGTGAGTGTTTGACAATGTTCAGCATTCCGTCCATCACTTGTTGTTTTTGCTTTGTCGCCCTAAGTGGGAAGGGTATGCCCAGACGTGGGTCCCGTGCTTCCCATGCCACTGGATTCAAGCTAGCCTGGCTGATGAGGGGTGAAACCCCGAAACCGGTCCCAGGATGCTTGTTTCCGGTCCAGTGAGGACCTGGTTGGCAGTTCGGGCTGGACTGTTCCCATGAGGAACAGGGTCAAGACTGATTTGCATATGGCTGGGTCCAAACTGGGGTGGCATGGTGAGCAAAAGAACGATGGATTAAACCCAGATCTATGACTGGGGGTGAGTGTTTGACAATGTTCAGCATTCCGTCCATCACTTGTTGTTTTTGCTTTGTCGCCCTAAGTGGGAAGGGTATGCCCAGACGTGGGTCACGTGCTTCCCATGCCACTGGATTCAAGCTAGCCTGGCTGATGAGGGGTGAAACCCCGAAACCGGTCCCAGGATGCTTGTTTCCGGTCCAGTGAGGACCTGGCTTGGCAGTTCGGTCTGGACTGTTCCCATGAGGAACAGGGTCAAGACTGATTTTCATATGGCTGGGTCCAAACTGGGGTGGCATGGTGAGCAAAAGAACGATGGATTAAACCCAGATCTATGACTGGGGGTGAGTGTTTGACAATGTTCAGCATTCCGTCCATCACTTGTTGTTTTTGCTTTGTCGCCCTAAGTGGGAAGGGTATGCCCAGACGTGGGTCCCGTGCTTCCCATGCCACTGGATTCAAGCTAGCCTGGCTGATGAGGGGTGAAACCCCGAAACCGGTCCCAGGATGCTTGTTTCCGGTCCAGTGAGGACCTGGCTTGGCAGTTCGGTCTGGACTGTTCCCATGAGGAACAGGGTCAAGACTGATTTGCATATGGCTGGGTCCAAACTGGGGTGGCATGGTGAGCAAATGAACGATGGATTAAACCCAGATCTATGACTGGGGGTGAGTGTTTGACAATGTTCAGCATTCCGTCCATCACTTGTTGTTTTTGCTTTGTCGCCCTAAGTGGGAAGGGTATGCCCAGACGTGGGTCCCGTGCTTCCCATGCCACTGGATTCAAGCTAGCCTGGCTGATGAGGGGTGAAACCCCGAAACCGGTCCCAGGATGCTTGTTTCCGGTCCAGTGAGGACCTGGCTTGGCAGTTCGGTCTGGACTGTTCCCATGAGGAACAGGGTCAAGACTGATTTGCATATGGCTGGGTCCAAACTGGGGTGGCATGGTGAGCAAAAGAACGATGGATTAAACCCAGATCTATGACTGGGGGTGAGTGTTTGACAATGTTCAGCATTCCGTCCATCACTTGTTGTTTTTGCTTTGTCGCCCTAAGTGGGAAGGGTATGCCCAGACGTGGGTCCCGTGCTTCCCATGCCACTGGATTCAAGCTAGCCTGGCTGATGAGGGGTGAAACCCCGAAACCGGTCCCAGGATGCTTGTTTCCGGTCCAGTGAGGACCTGGCTTGGCAGTTCAGTCTGGACTGTTCCCATGAGGAACAGGGTCAAGACTGATTTGCATATGGCTGGGTCCAAACTGGGGTGGCATGGTGAGCAAAAGAACGATGGATTAAACCCAGATCTATGACTGGGGGTGAGTGTTTGACAATGTTCAGCATTCCGTCCATCACTTGTTGTTTTTGCTTTGTCGCCCTAAGTGGGAAGGGTATGCCCAGACGTGGGTCCCGTGCTTCCCATGCCACTGGATTCAAGCTAGCCTGGCTGATGAGGGGTGAAACCCCGAAACCGGTCCCAGGATGCTTGTTTCCGGTCCAGTGAGGACCTGGCTTGGCAGTTCGGTCTGGACTGTTCCCATGAGGAACAGGGTCAAGACTGATTTGCATATGGCTGGGTCCAAACTGGGGTGGCATGGTGAGCAAAAGAACGATGGATTAAACCCAGATCTATGACTGGGGGTGAGTGTTTGACAATGTTCAGCATTCCGTCCATCACTTGTTGTTTTTGCTTTGTCGCCCTAAGTGGGAAGGGTATGCCCAGACGTGGGTCCCGTGCTTCCCATGCCACTGGATTCAAGCTAGCCTGGCTGATGAGGGGTGAAACCCCGAAACCGGTCCCAGGATGCTTGTTTCCGGTCCAGTGAGGACCTGGTTGGCAGTTCGGGCTGGACTGTTCCCATGAGGAACAGGGTCAAGACTGATTTGCATATGGCTGGGTCCAAACTGGGGTGGCATGGTGAGCAAAAGAACGATGGATTAAACCCAGATCTATGACTGGGGGTGAGTGTTTGACAATGTTCAGCATTCCGTCCATCACTTGTTGTTTTTGCTTTGTCGCCCTAAGTGGGAAAGGTATGCCCAGACGTGGGTCCCGTGCTTCCCATGCCACTGGATTCAAGCTAGCCTGGCTGATGAGGGGTGAAAGATTAAACCCAGATCTATGACTGGGGGTGAGTGTTTGACAATGTTCAGCATTCCGTCCATCACTTGTTGTTTTTGCTTTGTCGCCCGAAGTGGGAAGGGTATGCCCAGACGTGGGTCCCGTGCTTCCCATGCCACTGGATTCAAGCTAGCCTGGCTGATGAGGGGTGAAACCCCGAAACTGGTCCCAGGATGCTTGTTTCCGGTCCAGTGAGGACCTGGCTTGGCAGTTCGGTCTGGACTGTTCCCATGAGGAACAGGGTCAAGACTGATTTGCATATGGCTGGGTCCAAACTGGGGTGGCATGGTGAGCAAAAGAACGATGGATTAAACCCAGATCTATGACTGGGGGTGAGTGTTTGACAATGTTCAGCATTCCGTCCATCACTTGTTGTTTTTGCTTTGTCGCCCTAAGTGGGAAGGGTATGCCCAGACGTGGGTCCCGTGCTTCCCATGCCACTGGATTCAAGCTAGCCTGGCTGATGAGGGGTGAAACCCCGAAACCGGTCCCAGGATGCTTGTTTCCGGTCCAGTGAAGACCTGGCTTGGCAGTTCGGTCTGGACTGTTCCCATGAGGAACAGGGTCAAGACTGATTTGCATATGGCTGGGTCCAAACTGGGGTGGCATGGTGAGCAAAAGAACGATGGATTAAACCCAGATCTATGACTGGGGGTGAGTGTTTGACAATGTTCAGCATTCCGTCCATCACTTGTTGTTTTTGCGATGTAATAGGATAGCCTGTTTACAGAATAGGTACAGTGGGTTTACTTTCACTTTCACTTTGCAGTCTGTGATATTTCCTGACTGTGTGGCTGTGTTTCAATTTGTCTCTGTATATTTAGGGAATTTGTCTCCTGTGTGGTCTTTTTTATTGTCTTTTTGTGATTAAAAACTTGTTGTAGTATCCTGTCTGAGTGTTTTTTGTGCTCATTTGTGTTGTAAAGTATTGTCTTTGTTTTGTTGGGAGTCTGTTGTGGGTAGTGTTAGTTTGGGTATAGTTGGGCTGTGTTAGTTGTTTTTTTTAATTTTTTCTGTTCTACTTTCCCCCTATTCTCCTTTGTTCCCCTTTATCCCCTATTTCTCTTTTGATACAAATATGTTGGGTAGGCCTCTTCTTGGCAGGATGGGAGAGGAGGAGCTGGGTGGATTCATATGGCTGGTGTGCCATTTCCTACCCCTAATGATTGAGGCAGGTGGGCGTGTGATACAGGGGTATCACACTGAGGCACGGAGGCTCCGGTGGGCAAAGGTGTTGCATCATCTGCAACGGATTTACAACACACCCAGAAACGACCACCAGCTGAAGCACCGCTGGGCTGACGTTGTCTCCAGGGAGCAAGATCTGCTGGACCACCTGGGGATTGTGAATGGTGGCCCTGTTGGTGAGTACAAATCATGTTAATGTGCACGTTTAAATGCTCTGTAGTGACATCAGCTGATTTTTACAATATCTGCCGGCAATGTTGTTGAGTGTGTGGAATGCTACTGAAACATACAGGGTCATATATCTACTTTGTTAAGGACCACAATTACTAGCTGTTAGGAAGCAAGAGCTCCGCAAACTTACTGAATACATTTGCATTATGTAAGTTAGTGCCGCCTTTGTGTCAAACAGCAACACAAATCAGGAGCCAATTAGGTATAGATATAGGCCACAGTTGCCTGTGAGGTATAGAAATTTCCAAATCATTACCATCATTTGTTGACACCACAGCTAGACTGACTTTCTAAACACAACATGAGGCTGAAAATGAGTGCAGGCTTCTCGTCAATTGATGATAGCAATGTGGCCCGAACATATGTCTCATGTGTGTCTGGTGAGTGTGTAAGCAAACCGATCATGGAAATTCCCAAAATCTTAGGGATTATTGTGCCCCTCCTTCATTTCGGATACATGTCTGATCTGGATTTGGACACATAGGGAACAAGTTCTAGCTGTGCTCAGCTAACATCTTACACTGATATTTGGAGTTTGTAGTGCCACATTTCGATTAGGGATGGCTGGCCAAAGGTATGCACATGGGTTCATATCTCTATGGTTGGTGCTACTCATCATAGCTGGGCCACATCAAATGAATAAACTGTAACAACATGAGGGCTAACAACTGTCCCAGCCCCTCTGTACATTGTACCTGTGTGTCATAAATTTGTCATGGTCACAATGGCTGGTTGACTGGTAATGCAGTCCTCATGAAAAGTGGCTTTGGATGTCTCTCATGGATACACATGATGAGACGAATACACTCCATTATTATGTCTGCTCACTAATGAAGGAGCATGTTTGCCAACACATGATAGTTAGGGCCACTGCATGTGTGCAGATATGTGTGTATCACTCACTGGAGACCCATGGTATGTACATGTTAGCCTTGCTATGTGGGATGCAGTATCATCATGTCTGAGAGGCTTTACTTTCTGATGTAATCTTACACATAGTATTTGTCTTTGGAATTGTTGGACAGTGCACGGACATTGAGCACATTTCTCCCTTTCATGCCTCACAGGTGGACCGGAACCCTACACTGTTTGCGAATTGGCTCAATTCGAGGACCCAGACAACTCCAGTAAGTGTTGATGTGTCTGTTATGTGTTGTGTTTGCTGGTGATGTGTGATGGACTCCTGTGTGTTGGACACATAGCAAGGTGTGATGCGCTGGCCAATCATTTGTTTTGTTCCATGAGTGGAATATCATTTTATCACCATCTTTGAGTTGGCCAATCCTTATCGTATTGTCTTATTTAGGTATTCTAGGTCAGTCCTGTAGGCACGGCAATGTGAATAGGGATGAGTCATGTGGATAAAACTTGAATCAGAAAGAGTCGCACTGGACCAAATAAGTGAATTAGTCAGCCAGTCAGACCCAATTTCTCCCAGAATGGGGCTGCCAAATGCTTACCCACAGACTCCGGACTTCCCAATTCACTAATGTACTTATTAAACTGTAGGTTAAACTTCCTAGCAGCATGTAGCTCCACATGTAGTGCTACGAGTTATGTGGCACTTGAGTGCAATGGCCTAGGTGTGCATGCAACTCATGGCCAGGGGTGTTCTTGCATCTCTGTGTTTGTTGTAAGTCATGGCTTACTTGTAGTAAATGATGTGGACAAAGGTCTGCATTTCCAAACATGAGTGGCGATGGGATTGGTCAAGGGTTAGCTGTCTCCTATTTGGAGATCCTCCTTACCTGTGGTGTGTGTGCTGAGCCAAACACATGTCCAGCTTTCCTAAGCTTCCTGGGTGTCCTTGTTGTTAGAAATTATTAGTTTTTAGTCCACCCCTCCCCCTCAGACACAGGCATAGGTTTGTGACTAGTGTACCTAGGACTGATGATACAACGTTGGTATACAGACATGAAAATCAGTGCATCACTTGTCAGAACCTAGTATACACACTCATGTTTAGCACATGCTTACTATACTGGCAAGTCCATTTACAACCCGCAGATCATGTGGCCCTAGATTTCCATCCTGTACAATGACATTTGTAGCCCTGGCAGTGGTGGAGGATGTGCAGCATGATTTTTAGCTGACAACTGGCAGAACAATGATGCCAAAATCATGGCTGTTGTTACCCATCTTGTAGGGTTTGGATGTGCTATGTGTGATAGGACCTTTGTAGGCTGGCTTGCCATGTACTTCCTCAGGGACAATCAATGATCTGTATGATGATATGAGCTGTTACAAGTACAATAGATGTACTGTCTGATTTACTTCTTTTGCCATTTCACACAATGCAGTGCCTAATGTTAGATTTTCTATTTGTCTTAACAGCTGCATATATGACACCCATCCAGGTCAGGGAGTTTCAGCGGCGGGCAATGAGGTACCAAAACATACTTCAAGTCGAGTCTGGGTACCGAAGAATGGCCCACAGATATCGCTATGAACGAGCCTCCGGAGCCTGGAGGGCATTTCCACAAGGCAGACCTTCTTTGATTACCACAACTACCACCACCACCACTACTCCCCAGGTGGCACCACCAGCAGCTGGGACCGTTGCGTGACCATCCACAGCAACTGCTCCTGGCCCAAGCACAGCACCACCTGCAGGGCAGCCCACAGCAATGGACATTAAACGGCCCCATACTTCCTCGGCTGGCACCCAGACCACCCATGCTGCAGCCATTGACCCTGCTGCTTTTGGACAAATGCAGCGAAAATTGGACCGTGTCCTTAGGAAGATGAGCCGACTGCGGCAGGAGGTGCGACAGGTCAACCGGCGGGTGCGTTCGATCAAGAGGACCCTCCGGAGGGCCAACCTGTAGATAATGAGACGGACATGATTCCCTCCCCTCCCTCTTCTTTCCTGGGTCTTATACTTTGTGGGTTTAGGGGGCTTTAGTGTTAGGTTAGTATAGGCTGTTAGTTTAGTTAGTGTTAGTGGGAGAGGGGGTGGGGGGTTCTGAATATTTCTACTGTTTATTTTTAAGTGTGTTGGGCAATGTTGGGGTTCTTGTGTCTTTACCCAAACATTTTTTTTTTAAATAAAACAAAAAAATAATATATATATTTATATTTGTTTAGTATAGGATAGTATGTGTTTAGGTTAGTATCTGTTGTCCTCCATGTGTCCCGTCTCATAACGGGGGTGGGGGGTTGATGTTTAGATCATTTCGTTAAATGTGATAAGTAAGTTTAGCTTAGGTTAGTTAGGGACAGTTGTGGGTAATGAGTAGTTAGAGTAGATTAGGGTAGGTAAGGCTTTTCCCCGAGTTTTCACTTCTGTTTTTACTGTTTAATAAATATGTAGGTAACCCTTTAAAGTATGTGTCACATGCTTGTAGATCAGGGCCTTGGCCTGAGTGTACAGTGTTTCTTTTGTATTTCATTTTGTGTCCTATGCTGCAAACAAATCACAACTGAGCTGTAACATTGGCAGCTACCCCAAAGCTACTTAACTAAGATTCGGCCATTCATTGCAACCACCAATCACAGTTACAATGGATCCCAAAGTGTTTTTTTTTCGTAATGTATGTTTTCAATGTCACATACTGTGCTTCCAGATTTAGGATTGGGGACACTGTGTTATGTCTGACTGCATTCTCATGTCCAAGGAAACCCTTATAACGTGAGTGGTAGTAAGATCTCTTGTAGTATAGTGTACATAACTCACATAGATCATTTGTTACAATGTTTAGCATGATTACTTATTTGTATGTAAACTCATACACCTCCATTCATGCAGTTTGGTGAGTGTTCGCTTATATTTGTGGGCAATGTTACATATGTTAGTTTTGCATTGAAGCAACATTTTGAAGGCACTATTTTCTGGTTTTGACATCCCTTGAGGAAGCGTTAACCTGTCCAACACAGCATTATGGTGTATAGTTTCTCTTTTCCTCAGAGATTACCCTCAGGAAGGGCAGAGTAATGTAGAATTCAGGCCACTGTGCATAGTTATCAGCCCACATTATTTCAGGACAGTTGTATTGACAATCTATGATATTTGACAGGAGGCAAAATTCAGTGATCTACTGCACGGTTGATGTGTCACATTACACAGAGACAAGGTGGTTGTGTAAGTGCTATTTATTGAAAAGTGCTGTAGTGCTATATGTACATTGTCCATGATTGTGAGTCCATTATTGTGACATCTTCCATTGTGATCCTACACAAGTGCAAAAGGACATGTCTTTGGACATGCTGGGGTGAAGTGTCAGACAGTGCAGAGGGACAGGACTTGCCAATGAGTTAGTGAGATACAATCACTAAGCAGGCTGACAAGATAGACAGTGGTTTGCAGAACAGTGCTTGAGTACAGTTGTTGCAAGACTGGCATGTTACAAAGTGCAGGACCTTGGTAATAGGTGACCATGTGGCAGGGACTAGTGCTTCCGGGTACTTTAACGTGTGAAGGTGATCTGTTCCTGGTCTTCATCTTCTGATGGGTCTGGTGGCTGATGTTTGTCAGCTCGTCATCCATGTCATCAGAGTAGTCCTGGACAGGCATATCCGCAGGAGATCCATCGTCCTCTGCAATGAAATACGGTACAATTAGTGTGTCTGTGTTGTGGCATTTGTGATGTGACATGCCTGCCTTGTGATGCTTTTCACATTGTGATCTTGGTTCCTGTTCATTGCTCCAGTCTTTCACATTAGCATTCTCCCAGGCCTATGCCCCACCTGCATGTCACATGTATTGTGGTCAGTTTGTGGACTTGTCATCATCATCTCCTCTAGGTGTTGGTTCTGGCCAAATAGTGAATTGCCACCTTCTTGTCCTACTCAACACTCCCCCTACTTTAATTCTCATCGTGAGGCCTTTCACTGGCTGTGGGTGCTCAGATGGCAGTAGCAGCACACTTAACAATCTGGACCTGCCCCAGTCTCTGATCTTTCACATCCACCTATATGTAGTTGAAATGTAGCGTATACAATGTATAGCATTGTTATGGCACGATATGGATGTCAGCATTGGTAATGTGTAGTGCTGATGTTGGGGAATGTGTGGTACATTGGATTGCCCTGATAGTCGTAGCAGTGTCCTATTTCCTCCTCTGACTGTGCAGGTGTATTTCAGTGACCAGTTACATGTGTCCTTCCCCTCAATGCTGTTGTCTGAGCAGTATGAGGTTTGGGATGTTGCATTGTGACCCAGGCACAGGATGGACCCTGACATATGCAGCATGGGTGTGACATTAGTGCTGTGTACCTCCTAATGTTGATGACATTGGCTGATGTTTGCGGCAACTATGGGCATTCACATTTGACAGGACTGGAACATTTGTCTTGTTTCAGGGCATTGTTAATGTTGTCATCCTAAACCCTCTAATTTGGGTGTGTATGATCCATGGGGATGTTACTGCCATTAGCTACTTGACCAGCACACTCAGCAGAGGTGGTAGTGGCAACTGTTTTTAATGTTACATTCCAGTTGTCGGTATGGCTAGAGGTTGTTGATTGGGCCCTAGTTAATGTAGGGAGTATAGTGGCTGACGTGTGACAGGATGTCAGTTTTACGTTGTGCCCTTCCCTCCTGGCGTGGCTTTACCTATGCAACATCGTTGGCATGGCAGCATACCCCCATGGAAAGGTTGTTGGTGTTGTGTAGTGGTGTGCCTCAGGTTTCCTCTGAACGGGCCATGGCCCGGTGCCCCTTTACCCATGCCACTCCCTAAATATGATGACTTACATGCATTGTGTAGTAGGTATTCCCCCCGGTTGCAGTTAACATTAGTGCATTTTAATTCCCCATGCGGCTTACCCTGCATGTGCATTGTCTCCTGATAGTCTGCTCTGTCCTGTCCTGTCCTTGAATCCCTGTGACGATCTCCTCAGGGATGACGGCTGCCACCATCTCCTTCATGTAGTCCAGGGCCTCCTGTGGTGATGGACTCCCAGCTCCAGTCTGCAGTGCTGCCTTCCTGTTCCTGGCCATCTTTTCCTTGGTCCTGCGCTTGCAGTCATGCCAGCGTTTCTTGCACTCGATGAATGCACCTCTTTCACCAGAATTTCCTGCTCCTCTGCACTGAAGCAACATTTTCTTTTCTTCTTCTCCCTGTCGTGGATCTTGTGTGGGTCCTTCTGGCTGGTTCCTGGTCTGTTGTCTTCTTCTTGGGGTCTGTAAAGGCATCTGGCATCCATTTTGGCTCTCCTCTGCACAAATGGCTGTGTTTGCGGCGAGTTTTGACGCTATTGCGTCAAAAAATTACTTATATCCGGTTTGCGGTGTCGTAAATCGGCTCACAGTCATTTCTGCTGCGTTAACGTTGTTTTCCTTTACGACGTGACGCTGTGGTGTGCGTCAAAGAAAATGACTCACACCTGTGGTTTGTGCCGCTGTGCGCCAAAGTATAAATTTGGCGCCCGCATGGCGCACAGAAATGGCGTTAGCCGGCGGTAATATTTTTGACGCAAAACTGCATTGCCACAGTTTTGCGTCAAAAAGTATAAATATGGACCTTATTGTGGCTTAACACCACCTTGTAAATAGGCCTCCTCACACACAGCACTTTGCGTGGAAGGAGCATGCAATGGGAGTTGCTGTGCCCATTCCACAGAAACAGCCATTGCATTTTGATGCTGCCTTAGATTTACAAGATTTTGTATATCTGGGGCAGCACCAAAAACTAATGCCACCCCAGGGGTGGTGTTAGCATGGCGCAACAAGGAGAAATGCTTTAATTTCTCCTAATTTTTTGCTCTTTCTATGTGTGCTGCAGGATGCAGCACACATAGAAAGAGCAAATCGTAATTGAAGCGTACAATCTCCCCTGAAATGCAGCCATCCTTGCACCATGGCGCAAGGGTGGCTGTGTTGGGGCTCGGCAGAAAATTTAGCACCCGCACAGGGGGAGAAACAGGGGTGCACCATATTCTTGTTAATACCATACCATCCCTGTGTTTGCAAACTGGTGCAGCGTGATGTGGCTATTTTTGGCGCAGCACGGCGCTGTGCCAGTTTATTGTAAATCTGGCCCTCTGCCTCATAACATTGCCCACTGAGACTGGGAGTACTACTGGAACCAAAATGTTATTCTGATAGATACTTCTGACAGCAGACTCCTCACCTTTTTAATTTTCCACAAGCGTCAGACTGGATCCGGAAACTTTTTAAGCTACCACTGTAGGCCTGTAGGTGGTGTTGAGCAGTTTTTCCCTGACATCATTCCACTCTAAACTCACTTGTGAAACTGCATATATGTGCCACTCGTGCACTGTCAGATCCTTTCTTCTCATGCCACCAGATGCACATCTGGAGCTACACCTTGTCTCTTCATAAGACCCTTATCTCCAAATTGAATTAAAATCTCCAGTGTGCAAGGAAAAATGTCACCTCCCAAGACTACTGGTTTTAAACCTTGTATGGACTGTTGCAAGCAAATGTTTTTGACAGACCCCCTTGAGGTTTGCCTGTGGTGCCTCAGGTCAAAGCAAAGTTTGAAGGCCTGCAGTGACAGCACCTTTATGAATCCAAAGGCCATCTGTGACCATGAGGCAAAGCTCTACTTCACCAAGCATCTGAAGACACCATGGCACTCATTCCGACCCTGGCGGTCCTAGACCGGCAGGGCCGCGGGTGACGGAAGCACCGCCAACAGGCTGGCGGTGCTTCCTTGCCCATTCTGACCGCGGCGGTAAAGCCGCGGTCAGAAAACCGGGGCCAGCGGTTTCCCGCCGGTTTACCCCCGGCTGGGCTAATCCTCCATGGCGGCGCTGCTTGCAGCGCCGCCATGGGGATTCTGACCCCCTTCCCGCCAGCCTGTTTCTGGCGGTTTTTACCGCCAGGAACAGGATGGTGGGAACGGGTGTCCTGGGGCCCCTGGGGGCCCCTGCACTGCCCATGCCAATGGCATGAGCAGTGCAGGGGCCCCCTAACAGGGCCCCAGCCTGTTGTTCACTGTCTGCCTAGCAGACAGTGAAAAGCGCGACGGGTGCAACTGCACCCGTCGCACACCTGCAACACCGCCGGCTCCATTCGGAGCCGGCTTCTGTGTTGCAGGCCCCTTTCCCGCTGGGCCGGCGGGTGCTACCTTAGGTAGCGCCCGCCGGCCCAGCGGGAAAGTTAGAATGGCCCCAGCGGTCTTTTGACCGCGGGGCGGCCGAATGGCGGTTCCCTCCAGGCGGGCGGCGACCGCCGCCCGCCGGGGTCAGAATGACCCCCCATGTCATGACCGGTCGAAGTTAAAGTCCCCTTCTTGCTCCAGAAGTGATTCTCGTGGCTGATCTTTATCGCGATCAAAGTCTTTCGGTAAGTTGAAGAAGAAGCATAAAAAGTCCAATCTGGATTGGCCCCTTCCCACAACTGTCGAATTCCAGAGAAGGCACAAGGGTGCCAACATGCCTCTTGGTCTCTCTCCCAAATTTGTTCTCCTTCCGAGCTGATTGTGACCCTTGTCCCAACACACCTGCATTTCTCGGGCTGTTGGTGACATCAGCGCAATCAAAGCATTTTTATGAAGCCATGCTGTGCCTCTTCTGCACATTACTGGCTCCTTCTGGCATGCCTGTAGGTCCCAAGGAATGACAATGGCCTCCACCTGGAACCCAGGGTCCCCTCTGTGCCAGCTGGTCCCTCTGGACCCACAGGGGCTCCACTCCTAACTTTAATCCTGGCACCATGACCCACACCAGATCCTGGAGTATCAATGACGACACTGTCGACCCTGGACGACGAAGTGCAGCCTATTGTGCTTCTTGGTTCCAAAGCAGTGCACCTTTGACCAAGGTTGTTCCCTGATTGACCTGGGCAGCAGACTTTGGGGAAAGCCTCCTGCGCAAGTCAAAGAAGGGCTAAAAGTCCCCTTACTGTATTTGGAATAGATTCTGACAACAATGTATATGCTGCTGGGATGAATTTGCCCAACCATACAATGAAAACAATTGGTATAAGGACCTTCAGAACCTGAGTGGACGGGACACCTTGCCAGTCAGTGGGCTAGTTTCGCCCCCGGGCTTTGTAATGAAAGAAAGTGCCTCTGTCACTGTTCTCATGCAAAGGGTGGAAGAGGTTCTTGACCTCCAGTTACCTACTCTGGAAATGAAGACTAATGTCCTCAATAGGGTGCTTCAGCCTGGGCATACAAATACTGAGCCCCTGTTTCTGTTCAATGAAGCCCTCACAGAGACCGTTCTCAGGGTTTGGTAAAACCCTCTTCAGGTCTTCCATACAACAGGAAGATAGCACAGTCCATTGTCCAGCTATAGGTGATCCAGACTCAGCCATCACACCTGAGAGCCTAGTCATGCAGACCTCAATGAGTGAGATAAACCCTAACACATTTGCTTCCACACCACTGCACAGAGAATCAAAATGCATCAAAACCTTTGGCAAATGTGTGATTTCCTCAACCAATTTGACGCTATGTTCTATCAATGCCAACAGCCTTCTAGGGCGCTATACCCACGCCCTTTGAGGCTCCCTCACACAAGTCTTGCCTGGTGTCCTTGATAACTTGCAACTCATCTTTACGCAGGCTATTCAGGATGACTGTAATGCGGCTAGATTTGATATCTGCTGTGGCTTGGAATGAATGTCCTAGCAAAAAGGGATGAGGAGGTTTTTGTAGGGCTGAGTCTGTCCTCATTATATACTATATAACATTACAAAAAGGCAAAGCCCAAATGAGCTTCCACAGGGTGAAAAAAATAGATATTTTTGTGTGAAAAAACCTTACCCACAAGGGTTACCCTTTGGTGGCATGCTTCATCACTGGCTTTCCTCCCATTTTGCAGCAGAACGGAGTGTGCTACGACCGACGGAATACGTGGGCGCACTGTTGTAGTTTTATCAATGTGAATTTTGAGAGGGATTCCCCTTGGTGGCATGCTTCATCATTGGGTTTCCTCCCATTTTGCTGCAGAACAGGGTGTGCTACGACCGACGGAATACGTGGGAGCACTGTTGTAGTTTTATCAATGTGAATTTTGAGAGGGATAGGAGTGGGGAGTCTTAGGTGAGTTAAAAATACCTGCCTCTGGGTGGTATTACTAATTTAATATGTCTTCCAGGGGCGGTATGGTTAAAAAAGGGGCGTTGGAGGTGGGGTATATTATGTACCTTACCTCCTGGTCGGTCTAAATGTTTCGGAGTCTACCCCTAGACTCCTTCAGGACCAAGGAGGACTCCCTAGTGTCACTCCTTGATTAACTACCACTAGTGAAAGCACTAACATTAAATGCTCTGTGGTATGGTGTGGTATAACCAACTAAAGTAAAATAGTACCCAATGGTATTGATGTCCTCCTGGAATACCTGTGGAAAACAAAAGAATAAAGGTTGCTATTCGTATTACTTATGGGTGTGGTATCTCTTCAATCTCCACCCCACTCGTGGGAAAAGGCACTCGTGAATCACATAAAATAGACAAATACAGGACATACTACACTTAGAAAAACATATAAACACACTTCAACACATGAGGCACCTTTAAGATAAGAAGCACACGTAGTGCATGTGTGACCTACTTTTTAGTGTCTACACTTTCGTATCATAGATCCCATAGATCCTCCTGGAATGAGGTGTGCTTGTAGTTACTCACTGAAAATATATGCAGGAAATTAGACTCACCAGATGGCGGCTTCTGCTGCAAGTTGTAAAAAGAGGTAAGCGCACTTACTTCATCAAAGCGACATTCCTGCTTTCTGCCGAATGCTCACCTCCCCGGGGGCTGAAACACCGTGGTTCGCGTGGGAGTCCGGTTTTTAAGCTTGCTGCAGCTGACATGTCTCAACATGTTCACGTGTGTGGCACTAGACCACTTATCTCCCAAAATGGCGGTCTCTAGTGTGCATAGGTAGGGCTGCGAGGGCCCCTTGCTTAGTTGCCCCTCAAATGTTCCTGTTTTGGTGCAGAAATAAAAAAATAAGGGGAAAGAAAGGGTGAAAAAAGGCTCTACTTTCTCAGGAGAGTTGGGTTTATATGACTACAGGTTTAAGACTAGTCACTGGTATAACAAAGGATGGTCATGTATATTGATGGCCTTGTCAAGGAAAGGTGGCCTACTGGTTGTTATAGCGTTACGCTCGTCGGGTTAACAAGGTTGTAGTGTTGCATTAACTGGCGCCTGGGGATATTCTTAGTGAGACCTCGGTGTGTGCATAAGTTAAAAACCCAACGTTGTACTCTTTCAAGCAGGAAGGATTCGCTCTTCATCCCTTTGTGATGTTGAAGCATAACCCATCGGTAATCCTCCACTGTGTATGCTTTGTAAAGGTAATGAGTGGACATTTTTGTGGTGGCACGGCCACATCTCACATGGCTATGATGTTCACAGATGCAAGTTTTTACTTTGCAAGTGATCATTCCTATGTAATGCAAATTGCATGGGCATGTAATTATATAGACTACTCGCTGGGTGTAGCAGTTGGTGAAATCCTTGAGTTCCCACATTGTATTGTCATTGAAAAAGACCCTGCAGTTCCCACATGGGTAATGTCCTGGGGTAGTGGTAGAAGGTTGGTGCCATCCAGTTTTTTCTTGGACAGGCGTGGACGGATATATACTAGCATGTCTCTTATACTTTTGCCACGTTTGTGGGAAAACATGGGTTTGGGAAAATTCAAACGGGCGCTATTCAGAATGCGCCAATGTTTGTTTATGATCTTGCTCACTTGATTAGAGGCTACATTGAATGTTGTGATACATTATAGGTCTTTCTTCTTTCCCCTTTTGAGGATGAGCGTCCAGGTCTGTTATTGTTGCATGCCCGTTTCATGGCTCGATTAACGATTTTGAGGGGTATTTCATCACCTCCAATTTGGATGCTAGATTCTGGGATTGTTGTTTGTAGTCAGACACCTCGGAACAATTCCTCCTTAGTATGAGGAACTGTCCAAATGGGAGGTTCTCCCTCAAATGGCGGGGTGGGCACTTTCGAAAAGTAACAGACAGTTTTTAGCTGTTAGTTTTTCATGGGTGGTCGTTTTTAGGGCCCCATTGGTTGCTGTGATGTTGAGGTCCAGAAAAACTAATTGTTCCTTGCTTTTCGTATTTGCCTGCCAAAGAAAAAACTGGATGGCACCAGCTTTCTGCCACCACCCACAGGACATTACCCATGTGGGAACAGCAGCGTGTACCATCTAACAGACGCTACCAAAAGGGTCTTTTTCAATGACAATACAATGTGGGAAATCATGGATTTCACCAACTGCAGCACCCAGCGAGTAGTCTGTATGATTACATGCCCATGCACTTTACATTACATCGGAATGACCACCCGCAAAGTAGGTACCAGTGTGACTCTAAGGAGGCTTGCTAGGATGAGGTCCAGGGGGTTCTCCGGTGATGTCCAATCCATGTAAATGAATATGCCTTTTGATGGATCTCGTCTTTTTAGTGAGAAAGCATAAGCAGCCATTACATACTTTAAGGATAGGCCACAGGTCATGCACTGTCCGCCCCACCATGTTAGCCACACCAACAGTTTTGCTGCCTCCGTGGCAATGGTATGAACTTCCAATATTGACATCAAGTTCAGCCTGCCCAGTAAACTCTTTAGTCTACTTGTGGCGAGGCCACAGTACCTACAGACCACGTGGATAACAGGTGCAGGGTGCAGCACGTTCTTCCACCCCTCCTGCTGCTGCAACCTTAAAACTTCCTTAGTGTATCCATCAAGGCACACAGCTACCCTGTAAGAGTCAGGATTTGACATTTTCTGTAACGTGGCAGGCGATAATTTTAGGCAATTGGGTCCTGCAGATTGTCCGGCGTGGGCACAACCTAGCATTTCTTGTCACCCCGCTGCACCTTCCACCAACCTTAGAATGACTGATAGAGGACCATTTGTTCCTCATGTAGCAAGCAGTACAAGCCTTTCTGGTGAAAGGTGCCATCTAAAGGGTGCTGATTTGGTTGTTAGTCTTGCTACATTCTGGTGCTGAAGAAGAACTAAAACCGTTATGTGGAAGGATAAATTCAAGATATTCCCTCTGGCCCCAGGTCATGTCTGTCCTGGACCCTGTAGACTGGATGGTAGCACTGGAATTTCAGGGCGTTTATTTCTACATACCCATCCTGCAGGCCCACAGATGCTATCTACAATTCATGGTGGGGAATTTTCAGTTCACTATTCTCTCCTTTGGTCTAGGTTATTCACAAAATTGATGGCATTAGTTGCACCATATTGTTGGAAGTCAGGGGTTCCAGTCGTCCCCTACCTCATTGCAAGCTCACTCCAGGAAGTCGTCATCCATCTCCAGGCTACTGTGTCCTTCTTTGTTTGTTCGGGTTCACCATAAACATGCTGAAGTCACATCTGACTCCTTCACAGATGCTCCCATTCATTAGAGCCATTCCATACACAGTGCAGTTTTGCGACTTTCCTGCCCAGAATGAAGTGTCTTGGACAGTCTGTCTACAATTTGGATGTTTCAGCCTCTTTCCTGCATCTCATTTAGGATGTCTCTGAGGCTGCTGGGACTGATGGCATCCTGCATCCTGTTGGTCAACCATGCCAGGCAGTTAGATCTGAAGTCCCAGTGGCACAGGATGAGCAGCATGAGGGGGGACCTGCCCTGTTGCATCCAGATTTCAGAGGAGACTGTAAAAGACCTGCAGTGGTGGTTGCAGGATAATGAGTGGGTCAGTGGCAGACCCCTGTTGCTACTTCACCCAAAGCTAACAGGGTGACAGATGCATCCCTTCTGGGTTCGGATGTCCACTTGGAAAAGATGGAGATCAGAGGCATCTGGTTTCTGGTAGAGTCCCAGCTCCACAGAAACCTTCTGGAATTGTGGGATATCTGCTTGGTGTTGAAGGCCCTCTTGCTATCCATCAAAGGAAAGCTGGTGCACATGCTTACGAACAGCACCACCTCTATGTGGTTTTGCAACAAATAGGCTAGGGTAGGATTGTGGTCCATGTGCCATGAGGCACTATACCTCTGGAAACGGGTGGAACACCAGGGAATTTTACTGGTGGTACATCCACCAGACAGGATCTCTCAGTACCAGAGCAGACAAACTCAGCTGGTGACGCCTGGCAAATCACGAATGGCAGATGCATCCAGAGATGGTACACAGTCTTTTCCGCAAATGGGGAGAGCCTTGGCACAATCTTTTTGTCACTACAGAGAACGCGCAAAGTCAGCACTTTGCATGTTGGAGTTTCCAAGGTGTCTCCATCTCTTGGAGACTCAGGACTCATGTACGCCATTCTGCTGATACCGCTCCTGACATAGGTCTAGAAGAAGATCTGGAACGACCGGGCTCAAGTCATCCTACTGGAACTGGATTGGGCACAGACAGTGTGATATCCAAAACTGCTGGGAAGGAGCATCTGTCTTCCAATTAGGCTGCTGCCTCATGAGGATCTCCTGTTGCAGCAGCAAGCCCGAGTCCTGCACCCAGGCTGGCAGAATCTTCACCTTCATGCTTGCCGATTTAGCAGCAACAGCTTTTTGCCTTGGTTCCCCTTTGTGTTGAAGGCCTTCCTACCATCCATCAAAGGAAGGCTGGTGCAGGCACTCAATGACAACACCACCTCTATATGGTATTGCAACAAATAGGGTGGGTGGGTTAGTGGAAACTGTGCCATGAGGCACTACACCTCTGGAAATGGCTGGAACAGCACAGGCTTTTCTGCGTGGCATACCACCTGGCAGGATCTCTCAGAGCTAGGGCAGGAGAACTCAGCTGCCGACACCTGGCAGATCACAAATGTAATTGCATCCAGAGGTGGCACATGGTCTCTTCCACAAATGGAGAGAAGCTTGGCTTGATCTTTTTTTCACCACAGAGAAAGCGCAATGTCAGCACTTTGCACACTGGAGTTTCTGTGGCCTCTCTCTCTCTCTCTTTCTCTCTTTCTCTCTCTCTCTCTCTCTCTCCTTCTCTATTTTTCTCTCTCTCACTCTGAGACTTAGGTCTCCTGTATGCCTTTCCAATGGCACCCTTTTTTGACCCAAGTCCTGAAGAAGTTCAGGAATGACCAGGCCAAAGTCATCCTAGTGGAGCTGGATTGGGCACAGACAGTGTGATATCCAGAAATGCTGAAAATGAGTATCTGTTATCCAATCAGGCTTCTGCCTCAGGAAGATCTTCTGTTGCAGCAGCAAGCTAGTGTCCTGCACCCAGGCCTGAGTAATCTTCATTTATATCCTTAAAGGTTATGCTGCAACAGCTGATTACCTTTGACCTCCTTTCTGAGATTGTAAATGTCATCTTGGCAGTAGAGGTGGGTGGAGTTTTTAACTCCACTGGTGGAATTGGAGTAATTTAGTTATTCCGTGCTACTCCTGCAATACAGAATTGCAAATTAATTCTGCTGTTTCGCCGGCGGGATTAAATTAGGGCCTCCGCACTGAATTTCTAACTTTCCACATTTTCACAGCTCCATAATAATCATAATGCTCGAGTTGACATCAGCGGTGACTGTCACGTGATGGGGTGCATGCAGGCTCCATAAGGAATGCCGTACTATTACTAAACAAGCATTTGCAATGCAATAGGTATTGCATTTTCTTGAGTTATAGCTATTGGCACTGTAAATTCAGAACTGGACTTTTCTTGCCACTTAAATTGGTCAACCCTGTCTCATAATTTCACCTTTTCCTGCCATGTTTTTGTGGTCACTGGCGGCTACTGACATCAGAAATTACAGGCCCTTGAGGAGAGACGAGAAGATGACTCCACTACCTCGCATTGTGTAAACGTTTGAAGAGAAATTGGAAAATAAGGCTGGAAAAGTATTTTCTTTTTATTTTAACAGAATGAAAAGTCTTCCAAGCATTTTTGCCTCGCACCTCAATGAGCAGAACAGCCTGAGATTGATGGCCCCAATAAAAGAGATAAGCAATGCCCTGTGTGCGATGTTGTGAGTGCTTACAGGAAGGGGCCTTGGAGAGAGAGACTCGAGGTGCAATGTGAGGCTAAGCAAGTTTCACATCATTGCTTCTAGGTTTAGCTACATTCTACCAGAAATGGCATATTGTCGCTTTCATGAGCAGTGAGCTAAACAACCGGGTGTTTCTTTTGTAAAATAAGTTTATTTTAGGAGCCAGAGGTAAACGAGGACAGCACTGGAATAAAGCCAAACCAAATGTCAGCTACATGGGAGGAGATGGGAGGAGATGGGAGGAACGGAATGCTGCAATAAAACGCAGGCAACTACCAGCCTAAAACACCCACAGTTAAAAGGGAGCACCAAAGAAATAACAAAGATAGTTCATCACAGAAACAGATAAAGAAACCAAAGTGGAATAATACAGTATTTGGTCACTGCTCTGAAACAGAAAAAGGAGGCATAAAAAGGCAGAACTGACCAATAGCAAGCAAGAAATTTTAAAGCACACTGCAACCAACAAATGAAATCGCTTTAAGCCATAAGAAGTATACTAAAAGTATACACGAGGATGAACGCTTACGCTTGACCTAAAAATGGAAAGGAGTCTGAAACCATTCTTGCATGGAACCGTACAAAAGTACATTTTTTTGTCTATTCTATACAACACATACATGAAGAAACAGGGGTGAGAGCTACAAGTAGCCCATATGACTAGGTGTTATTTGAAATGCTGTTCCACCACCACCCCCAGCCAATCTGTCAATCTGCCGCCAGCACGTCTCGAGTCTACCCAGTAGATTCAGCTCAGACAGTGCCTGCGTGATACAGTAAAGGATTTAGTCTAGAATGGATTCACTGTTTTGTTGTGGCGAGTCTGAGCCTGGCAACCCGGCGGTGGTGAGAGTGATGGAGTGGGTGACCCCCAGTCCCAGATACCCCCAGGTGGCAGTAGGAGAGGGAGGACAAGACACACAGTAAGAGCCTATAATGTTATCTGAAACTAGAACCTCAAACCAAAAAAAAAAAAAAAACACTCTTTCGGTTTCAACAAAATGATAAAAGATGGTGTGAAAGGAAAGCCAAAGTGCGAACTGAGATTTTAGTACTATAAAAAGTAACTTACTTTAAAAAAGAATACAAACACTCATTCAAATAGAGGCCGACTGCATTCATATTTTTGTTTGCTGCATAAAGAGCTTTGGTGTCTTTCCTTTTTTTTCTTCGTGTAATATTAAAGGGGCTGCACATGTTTGCTGTAGGTTTCACTGTGGAAGTTTGCACATGCTTTATATTGGAAGGAAACTCTCAGATGAGGGAAAAGTGTTTATTCATTAAAAAAACCTGGAGATCACCTTGTCCCTGCCCAGTGGTGTAACATTAGCCACTGTGGTGCGAGGGGCTCCCGAGTTTGAGGGTGCCCCCTCAGACAAGTACTCTGGCCTCAGATCTCCTGACGGAGTCCAGGAGAGGGCCCCTCCATGTATTTTGCCGGGGGGCCCCCTCAAGTTTTATTACACCACTGTCCCTGCCCTGGGCAGAATTCTTCTTCGATTGTGTGCACAGTGTGTTACTGTGGGTGGGGGACTAACTTCTGCCTGTAGGTCTGTTGGGTTAGAAGTGATCACTGCATGCAGCCAGCAAATTCTGGAAATGCCTAAAACAGCATATTTGATTTTATTAATAAGAGCACTGGCATCAGAAAGTAAATCATTGTCTTTAAAGAAATTAGGAGGTGGTCATGCGCAGGATTGCCTGGGTGAGGTGCGAGGTTTGAAGTCTGGGGCACTATGAGGCTTCTGGTTGCAGAACGTGGAAGTTGGTGACATTGAGTTTGAAGGAGGGGCCAGTTGTACTTTGGTAGGTGCTCCCAGTATGGTGCTCCAGGGGCACAGGGGAATGCTGCTACTAGGCTCAGGATGCAGACGACACTTTGAACTAGAGCTCCTGGATTGTGTGGAATGAATCCTATGTAAGAGCAGCATGGAGTGCTCTCAGTATAATGCCAATGGGGTACAGGGTCATGCTGTGCCAAAGGCTGGGATACACAGGATGGAACTCCGCGGAATCACAAAGAGTTTTTATATAACTCTGCGAGTTCTCTGCCCACCCTTACTTGGCAGTTAGGCATTACTCAACTCAATCAGTATATGCCTGCCATTTGGACAGGTTTGTGGTTTGGTGTTGTACTCAGCAGACTGACATCTGAAGTATTGTTTTTTGTGATTTCCCTTGCCCAGCAAAAATCTACTTGCATACAGTACCTGCTGACTCTTTTGCTCTTTTTGCAGTTGCCAGATCAGCTTTCTATGTTTAAATCACCCGTTGTGATGCGTTTTATAAAGAGTTTGCAACATTTGTTTCCACCCTCTCTCTTTACCATGCCTCTGTGGGACCTTAACTTTGTCCTCACCTTTCTGATGTGCACTCCTTTTGAACAGCTGCACATCTGCCAACTATGGCTTTTCACCCTCAAGACAAGATTCCTCATCACCATAACAGTGGTGTGGCTGGTGAGTGAGCTACAAGCCTCTTCATCAACCCACCATACTCTACTTTCTTCCCAGACAAGATGGTCTTGAGAACATGACTTTCCTTTCTTCTAGCCATGGCAACTACTTTTCATGTCAGGCAAACCACCACCCTACTCGCAGTTATCTTTCCACCTCACCCCTCTATGAAGGAGGGGGGACTTCACCGTCTGGATTCTAAAAGGGCTCTTTTACATCAATTGTACCAGGGAACATAAAGTGGACAATCAGCTCTTTGTGGGATCTGGGGGAGCGAAGAAGGGCATAGCAACACAGAAGAGGACCATCTCTTGGTGGATTGTGCTCTGTGTTAAAATCAACTGTGCATTGTCCAAGAAGCAGCACTTGGAAGGTTTGCAGGCTCATTCCATCAGAGCCAAAGCTGCTACGACTCAGCATGCAAGGTACCTATTCTGGATATTTGCCAGGTTGCTACATGAGCATGACTCCATGGGTTCATGAAGCACTCTGTCTGGACAGTCAGGTCTGTCGATATGGACATTTTGACAGCTTGGTCCTGCAGGACTGTTTGGTTTGAACCGGTTCACAGACCCACCACCTGGGAGGCACCACTTTGCTATCTATGCAAAAGGTGAGGAATCTGCAAAGAACAAGGGCCAGATGTAGGAAAGCTTTAGCGACTCACAAACAGCGAAAAATGCCGTTTGCGAGTCGCTAAAGCCCATCTGGTATGTAGAAATGCCTTTTGCGAGTCGGAACCGACTCGCAAAATGCATTTCCGAGTTGCAAATAGGAAGGGGTGTTAAATTGCGACCCACCTCATTAATATTAATGAGGTGGGTCTTTGCGACCCCATAGCGACTCGCAGAAGGTGTCTGAGACACCTTTCTGCATCCCAAATTGCGACTTGCAATTTGCGAGTCGCAGGGACTCGCAAATTGCAAGTCGCAATTTGGGACTTTGCTTCATCTGGCCCAAGTTACTTACCTCTGGTAACACTCTTTCTGGACTTTAACTGCAGATTCCTCACTGATCCTCCTATCCTCCCCTTTGTTTGAAATGATCAATCAATCAATCAATCATTGAATTTATAAAGCGCGCTACATACCCATGAGGGTTTCAAGGCGCTGGGGGGGGGAGAGCTGGTGTTACTGGTCGAAGAGCCAGGTCTTGAGGAGTCTTCTGAAGGTGAGTAGGTCTTGAGTCTGTCGCAGGTTGGTGTGGAGGGTGTTCCAGGTTTTGGCGGCGAGATATGAGAAGGATGTGCCGCCAGAGGTCTTTCTTCTGATGCGCGGGATGACGGCGAGGGCGAGGTTAGTGGAGCGGAGCTGACGGTGGGGGTGTAGAAGCTGAGTCTCTTGTTTAGGTAGGCTGGTCCGGTGTCGTGGAGCTCTTTGTGAGCGTGGGTAAGAAGCTTGAAAGTGATCCTTTTGTCCACGGGGAGCCAGTGAAGGTTTCTCAGGCGGTGGGAGATGTGGCTGTGGCGGGGTACGTTGAGGATCAGCCGGGCGGAGGTGTTTTGGATACGTTGGAGGCGTAGTAGGTCTTTTGCTGGGATGCCTGTATAGAGTGCGTTGCGGTAGTCCAGCCTGCTGCTGACGAGGGCCTGTGTCACTGTTCTTGTTTCTGTCGGGGATCCACTTGTAGATTCTGCGGAGCATGCGGAGTGTGTTGTAGCAGGAGGAGGAAACTGCGTTGACCTGTTTAGACAAGGTGAGGGAGGAGTCGAGGATGAAGCCCAGGTTGCGAGCATGGTCGGACGGTGTCGGCGGGGTTCCTAATGCGGTGGCCCACCAGGAGTCGTCCCAGGTGGAGGGGGTGGGTCCGAGGATGAGGACCTCCGTCTTGTCCGAGTTCAGTTTCAGACGGTTGTTTCTCATCCAATCGGCGATGGATTTCATTCCCTCGTGGAGGTTGGTTTTGGCGGTGTGAGGGTCTTTGGTGAGTGAGAGGATGAGCTGGGTGGTGTCGGCGTAGGTGAGGATATTGAGGTTGTGTTGTCAGGCCACTTGAGTGAGGGGGGCCATGTAGATGTTGAACAGCGTCGGGCTGAAGGATGAGCCTTGGGGGACGCCACAGATGATGTCGGTGGCTTCGGAGCGGAAGGGGGGGAGGCGGACTCTCTGGGTTCTACTGGATAGGAATGAGACGATCCAGTCGAGGGCTTTACCTTGAATTCCAGTTTCGTGGAGGCGTGATTTCAGGGTGCGGTGGCAGACTGTGTCGAAGGCGGCAGATAGGTCTAGGATGATGAGGGCTGATGTTTCGCCGTTGTCCATTTGGCGTCTGATGTCGTCTGTGGCGGTGAGAAGGGGGGTTTCGGTGCTGTGGTTTCGTCTGAAGCCGGACTGGGAGGGGTCTAGTATGCTGTTGTCTTCAAGGTGGCAGGTTAGTTGTTTGTTGACGATTTTTTCAATCACCTTTGCTGGGAAAGGGAGTAGGGAGATGGGTCAGAAGTTCTTGAGTTCGTTGGGGTCTGCTTTGGGCTTCTTGAGGAGGGCGTGGACTTCGGCGTGTTTCCATTTTTCAGGGAATGTCGCTGTTTCGAAGGAGATGTTGATGACCCTCCGTAGTTGGGGGGGCGATGGTGGAGTCAGCTTTGTTGTATACGTGGTGAGGGCAGGGGTCTGACCGAGATCCTGAGGGGATGGAGTTCATGATCTTGCATGTCTCTGTGTTGTTCACGTTGGTCCAGGAGGTCAGGTGGTTTGCAGAGGTGGAGTGTTCGGGGTGGGGTCTGGCGTGGGAGTGGCGTCAAAGCTGTTGAGGATGTCGGTGATCTTCCGGTGGAAGAAGATGGACAGTGCTTTGCAGAGTTCTTGGGATGGAAGGATGTCGTTGATGTTGGCGGTGGGGTTGGAGAGTTCTTTCACGATGCTGAAGAGCTCTTTGCTGTCGTGTGCGTTGTTTTCCAGGCAGTCCTTGAAGTGGGATCGTTTGGCTTGTCTGATGAGTTGGTGGTGCTTGCGGGTGGCGTCCTTGTGGGCTGTGAGGCTGTCAGGTGTGCGTTTGAGGAGCCATTCCTTTTTTAGCTTCCGACAGTCACGTTTGGAATTTAGGAGCTCGTCGGTGAACCAGGCGGCTTTTCTTCTGGCTTGGTTGTTGGTGGATTTTTTGAGTGGTGCGAGGGTGTTGGCGCAGCCGTTGATCCACAGGGTGAGGTTGTTGGCGGCGGTGTCTGGGTCGGTGGAGTCGGGGGTGGGTTCTGGGCGAGGGCGTTGGTAAGCTGGACTTCCGTAACTTTGCTCCAGCATCGGCGGGGTGGTTGTTGGGTGCGTTGGTGCTCGGTAGGTTCCTTGTAGGTGAAGTGGATGCAGTGGTGGTCGGTCCAGTGGAGTACGGTGGTATGGTTGAAGGTGACGTGGGCGCTTGAGGAGAAGATGGGATCAAGCGTGTGGCCGGCGATGTGGGTTGGTGTGTTGACGAGCTGTCTGAGGCCGTGGTTGGTGAGGTTGTCGATCAGGGTAGTGGAGTTGGTGTCATTGTTGTTCTCCAGGTGGAAATTTAGGTCCCCGAGGAGGATGTAATCCGTTGAGGTGAGTGCGTGGGTGCTGGTGAGGTCGGCGAGGGATTCGCTGAATGGTGCTCGTAGTCCGGCGGGTCTGTAGATGAGCATTCCACTGAGAGTGGTGTTGGGGTCGGTGTGGATGCGGAAGTGTAGGTGTTCGGCAGTCTTGAGGGAGTCGTCAGTGTGGGTGTCGACCTTGAGGGAGGATTTGTGGGCGATGGCTATGCCTCCTCTGATTCCGTTTTTGCTGTCCCTACGGATGATCTTGTAGCCGTCCGGGATGGCTATTGCGATGTCGGGCGCCGAGGAGTCGTTCCACCAGATTTCGGTAAGGAAAGCTACGTCTGGGGCGGTGGAGTCGAGCAGGTCCCAGAGCTCGATGGCATGATTGCGTGCGGAGCGGGTGTTGAGGAGTGTGCAGTGGAGGTGGTTAGTTTCGGTCTTTGTTGGTTTCGTTGTTCTGTCGCAGGTGAATCTGCAGGTGCGGAATGCGAAGAGTCCGTGGGTGTTCCTTGGTGAGGGCTGGGAGCATGCTGTGATGCGGCCGGGGTTGAGGGCGTTGAGTTGGTCGGCCGTGTAGAGGCGTCTGGAGTTGCAGGGGTCTCGCTGACCGGAGGGGTGGTGCTGGGCACGGTCCAGGAGCAGACAGGCGCAGACGGGCTTGCCGCGGCTGGCATAAGAGGAGGGGAGGGTGGGTGTGGCAGCTGGGAGGCGGGAGGGCCTGTCCAATGGGAGGGCTGCGGGGAGGGGACGCAGGGGACGGAGCAGCAGGAAACTGGCTGAAGGAGCGGTGAGAAGGAGGGGGGAGGGGCCGCAGGGGACGCAGCGGCGGGAAACTGGCTGAAGGAGCGGTGAGAAGGAGGGGAGAGGGGGTAGGGGCCACAGGGGACACAGCAGCGGGAAACTGGCTGAAGGAGCGGTGAGAAGGAGGGGGAGGGGCCACAGGGGACACAGCAGCGGGAAACTGGCTGAAGGAGCGGTGAAAAAACGGGATGGAGCACGGAAGGTGGAGCGGGGAGCGTCCTGGGCTCTTTTCCACCTAAAAAAAGGTCCCAGGTAGAGAGAACTGAACACTGATCAAAGGCAGTTTGCTATTGGTCTCTGCATCTGGGGATGCAGACAGCCTAGAAGGCAACTGATGTCAGCATACGCGAGTGCCACCTATTGTTGGACCTGGCCCTTGTGGCAGGTTCATTCCCTGACTTTTTGTCTCCTTCCTCCGATTTTTTCTGAACTCTTGCTGGTGGCTCTAGGACTCTGAGCACTTTATCACTGCTGATCAGTGCTAAAGCGCAGGTGCTCTCCCTTCTAAAGTTGGTATAATTGGTTTATACGTAATTGGCCTATTTAATTTACCTGTAAGTTCCTTGTACATTGGTATCCCTATACCCAGGGCCTCTAATTTAAATGCTACTAGTGGACCTGCAGCGCTGCTTGCGCCACCCACTGAAGTAGACTCTTAAACTGCTACTGCTCTTGTAAATACATGTGGGGCTGTCATTAGTCCAAATGGGGGGACAGCTAGCTCAAAATGTTGGCACCTCACTGTGAACCTGAAGTAGCGCCTGTTGGTAGTGAGGACTGAAGGGTGGAAATCTGTGTCCTGTAGATCAAGGGACAGCAATGGGTTTCCCAAATCCAAGGCCAACAGGTCCTGGCACTGGGACAATAAGTTAAATTTGTTAAGTTGTTTTGCTACATGGACAAGTTTGAATGGCAGAGACCTCACAAAGGTAGGGGTTCTTGTAGGGGGGCCATGAAGCAAAGTGAAAAAAAATCCTTTGCCCCACTTTTCAGAGGCACCACTTCTATGGCCCTTTTCGCAGCAAGCAAACGGGAGGTGCAGGTTGCCAATGAGAGTAAGTGAGTTACATAGGGGAGGATAGAAAAGGAAGCACATGTGAGTTCAGCTGAACAACACTACCGTCTATTTTGATCACCTCTGCTGAGGACAACACCAAACGATATACCTTTCCAAATGGCAGACATATACTGATTTTGTTGAGTGATGCCTAACTGCCAAGTAAGGGTGGGCAGGACTCGTGGAGTTATGTAAAAGCTCTGTGCGATTCCGCGAAGTTCTGCCTGTGCATCCCGACCCTTGGTGCAGCATGACCCTGCACCCCATTGGCATTATACTGAGAGCGCTCCGTGCTGCTCTTACATAGGAATCATTCCACACAATCCGGTAGCGCTAGTCCAAAGTGTTTAATGACTAAATGGAGACCCCTCCTCAACCAGAGTATGGTGATTTAAGGGGGGGTCATACAGGTTTAGAGAAGGCAGTGCCTGCAGATGATGGGAGGACTGGATGTGCTGCCGCTAACACCTTCTCGACCTATCCTTACCTTAAATAGAGTTAAAGTTCTGCTGAGGTGTGTAAATAAGCTGAAACAATTGCTGCTGCCAGCACAACCCTAGCGTAATCACTTCTGATATTGGTTTAAATGCCTTCAGTGGAGGCCAGGCCCAGGGCATTCGCCATTGCACATCATTTAGGGGTTGCCAGGGGTCACAGCTGCGACCCCTAGCTTGCCCTTTGCGACCCCCTGGCACTGCCTTTACGACCCCTGGCTTCTGAGGTGGCAAATTTAGTGCCAGAAACACAGTGACAGCTTTTCCTTATATACATCAATTGGGACCCGCTCGCTCTGCTTTCTGTCAATTTGTATTACACTAATAGTGAATAATAACAGATTTTCACTATTAGTGTATTAAAAAAGGGACATTTAGCTTGAATATGCCCTTCCATGGCAGCTGCCCAGACGTGGGTCCCTTGCTCACTGCGCCACTGGATTCAAGATAGCCTAGCTGATGAAGGGTGATACCCTGAAACCGGTCCTAGGATGCTTATTTCTGGTCCAGGGAGGACCTGGCTTGGCAGTTCGGGCTGGACTGTTCCCATGAGGAACAGGGTCAAGACTGATTTGCATATGGCTGGGACCAAACTGGGTTGGCATGGTGAGCAAAAAAACAATGGATTAAAATCAGATCTTTGTGACTGGGTGTGAATGTTTGATTTTCTCTGTATTCTGTCCATCATCTGTTCTTTTTGCATTTGTCGCCCCAAGTTGGAAGGGTATGACCAGACGTGGGTCCTGTGCTCACTGCCCCACTGGATTCAAGCTAGCGTAGCTGATGAAGGGTGATACCCTGAAACCGGTCCTAGGATGCTTGTTTCTGGTCCAGGGAGGACCTGGCTTGGCAGTTCGGGCTGGACTGTTCCCATGAGGAACAGGGTCAAGACTGATTTGCATATGGCTGGGTCCAAACTGGGGTGGCGTGGTGAGCAAAAAAACAATGGATTGAACCCAGATCTTTGTGACTGGGGGTGAATGTTTGATTTGCTCTGCATTCCGTCCATCATCTGGTCTTTTTGCATTTGTCACCCCAAGTGGGAAGGGTATGCCCAGACGTGGGTCCCGTGCTCACTGCGCCACTGGATTCAAGCTAGCCTAGCTGATGAAGGGTGATACCCTGAAACCGGTCCTAGGATGCTTGTTTCTGGTCCAGGGAGGACCTGGCTTGGCAGTTCGGGCTGGACTGTTCCCATGAGGAACAGGGTCAAGACTGATTTGCATATGGCTGGGTCCAAACTGGGGTGGCGTGGTGAGCAAAAAAACAATGCATTAAACCCAGATCCTTGTGACTGGGGGTGAATGTTTGATTTGCTTTGCATTCCGTCCATCATCTGTTCTTTTTGCATTTGTCGCACCAAGTGGGAAGGGTATGCCCACACATGGGTCCCGTGCTCACTGCGCCACTGGATTCAAGCTAGCCTATCTGATGAAAGGTGATACCCTGAAACCGGTCCTAGGATGCTTGTTTCTGGTCCAGGGAGAACCTGGCTTGGCAGTTCAGGCTGGACTGTTCCCATGAGGAACAGGGTCAAGACTGATTTGCATATGGCTGGGTCCAAACTGGGGTGGCGTGGTGAGCAAAAAAATGATGGATTAAACCCAGGTCTTTTTGACTGGGGGTGAATGTTTGATTTGCTCTGCATTCCGTCCATCCTCTGTCCTTTTTGCATTTGTCGCCCCAAGTGGGAAGGGTATGCCCAAACGTGGGTCCCGTGCTCAATGCGCCACTGGATTCAAGCTAGCCTAGCTGATGAAGGGTGATGCCCTGAAACCGGTCCTAGGATGCTTCTTTCTGGTCCAGGGAGGACCTGGTTTGGCAGTTCGGGCTGGACTGTTCCCATGAGGAACAGGGTCAAGACTGATTTGCATATGGCTGGGTCCAAACTGGGGTGGCGGGGTGAGCAAAAAAACAATGGATTAAACCCAGATCTTTGTGACTGGGGGTGAATGCTTGATTTGCTCTGATGAAGTGAAGTGAAGGGGACAGTTTCCTCGCAAGAAACTAGTGTTTTTTGTGTGAAGATCTCTAAGGAGTACATTCCCTTTTCGAGAAGGAGTCCCCTTGGGTGCCTCCAAGTGGCCCTTAGCCAAAAAAACTTGAAGTCCAACAATTATTTACCTTTGGTAACCCTCTTTCTGATAGATACTTTAACTGTATATTCCTCACCTTTTTCTATAGTTCTGAGGCATCATGTAAGATCCAGAAACTTTTTATGCAGTACCCCTGGTTGGCGGTAGTTGGTGTTGTAAAGCTCCACGCCCAACACCATTCTGCCCCAAAAGTAATGAGCACAATTGTAAATAGGTGTTGGAAATAGGGTTTCTGGTTGGCTAGAGTATGCACCTAAGCCAGGCAGAACCCATCCACTCTACTCAGGGCAAGGGAGTTACACGTCCAAGATAACCCCTGCTCACCCCTTTGGTAGCTTGGCATGAGCAGTCAGGCCTATCCCTGAGGCAATGTGTAAAGCGTTTGCACAACACACACAACACACATGATGCACTATCCCCACCACAAAGGAAACACAACACCAAGTTATATGAAAATACACTGTATTGTACACAACGCAATTATTAGACCAAACACATCATATCAGTAATATCCTGCTACTCAAGCAGTTGTCAGAACGTTACACATTACTTACTCTGCAGAACCAGCAGTAGTCACATATAACACACAGGTTACTTATTATTCTGCAATATAAGCAGTAGTCAGGAATCACATTACAAGATAAATGCACTTGTCACAAAAGTATCATTAATGCCTATACCAAGAGCATTATAAAACACATGGCAAGTCATAAGAACACATAAGCATAGAATGCCCAGAAAATGAACATTAGCAAACATATATGTAGCACATCATAAAACTAGGCAGGTTCATATATAAATCCTGAATGTCCATACAAGAAACATATGACATATGTATGTCCTTAAAAAGTACCTGTTTCTATGATGCCAGGCACTCCCAGTGCCAGAAGCGAACAAAGGGGGTCCCCATTGCTCCGTTGCACTAACGGGGGCCTCTCGGTAATTTCGTGGGGCGGGGAAGGAACACACTCCCTCTGGTTTTTATAATGGGACCCTCCTGGGGCCTTCGATCACTGGGGACCACCTCCAGGGCTTCTGCTGGCTCTCAAACAAGGGGGGGGAGGGCAAAACGATGCCCCAAAACAATGAGGGGCCCCTCTCGCGGGGGCCCACAAAATACCAGGGAGGGCTATGCCAGACGGGGAGGCTCTGGCACATCTTCCACCCCGCCTGCGACCTGTGAAGGCAATTTGGGGCTCCGTTGGGGCAGGGGGAGCCTCGATGAGGCTTTCTTCCCCCCTGCCCGTCCACGACAACAAAGGGGTTCAGGTGGGACGGGGGAGCCTCTGATGAGGCTTCCTTCCCCGGCCCGGCTCCCACATGCAGGCTGCGGCCCGCCCGGGCTGTAGAAGACAGCAGGCACCAGAGTGGGTGCCTGCTTGTGCCCCAGGGGTGCTCCTCAGAGCTCGCTTCGCCCCGGGGGCACGAAAGGAGCATACTCGCTTCTCTGTTGATCGCAGTGGTGCCCCGGGGGTCCCAGGAGCAGCGCGTCACTCGCACTTGGAAATTTACAACACCCGGTTCACGACGGTGATTCTCCAAACGGCAGAGCGCCTTCCAGCTAGGAAACTGGGGGAAAACCACAGCGCTCCCCAGATGCTTTCAATAATCAAATGGGGCGCTCAGAAGGCGCTACACAGCACAATTTAAAAGCGCTCTCAAGGCGCTACATCAGAAAAGAAGCGGTCCTCATGTGCTTCAGGAGGAGTTGCAGGGGTCAGGGGTCACATCACCCTGCCACTGGGGGACAACAGTCAAGGACAAAGGTGCTAAGGCCCAGCAGCAGGCCAGCGCAAGGGGGATGCAGGCAGGTGTCAGTCTCTCCTAGTGACCCAGCAGGTCACAGGTCAGCACAGCATACAGCAGTCCATGCGGTTCCTGGTGAGTCCCTTCAGCATTCTGTGTCCAGTTTCAAGTAAGATCCAAGGTGTCTCCAAATTGTGGGAAAAACTCCCCTGTACTTATACTCAGTTTTACAGTGTGTTCACAAAGAAGATGACAGGAGGTTCTAATCAGTTACAACTGGTTCTGGGAGTGCCCCCTTTATCCTCCAGCACAGGCTCCAAACCTCCTTTGGGGGTAAACAACCCTATTGTGTGAAGCCGGGGCACATCCTTTACAAATACAGGTGTCCCCCCGCCTCTCCCTTCTCTCAGCCCAGGAAGACTATTCAGTATGCAGATGCCCCTCTGTGACACCTCCACCCTCCCTGTGTACAGGCTGTCTGAAAAGTATGCACAAAGCCCAAATGTCACTCTGCCCAGACATGGATTGGAGTCAAGCTGCAAAACACCAGAGTGTTAAGCACAGAGAAATGCTCACTTTCTAGAAGTGGCACTTTTGTAATAGTAGAAATAAATCCACTTACACCAGTAAGCAGCATTTCTCACTACCATTACAACCATACCAAACATGGCCATGCTACCCCTCATAAAACAGACAATACCCCCTACACATGAGGCAGAGCATTTCCAATGCATTCCTATGAGAAGGCAGCACGCACAGCAGTGAGAAACCAAATAGGCTGTTTGTCACTACCAGGACAGGCAATGCAACCTGGCACATGTCCTGCCTTCTACATACATGGCACCCTGCACATAGGGCTAGCTAAGGTCTACCTTAGGGGTGATGTACATGTAGTAAAAGGGGAGTTCTGGGCCTAGAAAGTAAATTTAGATGCCAGTAGCAGTGTCTTACACATACACTCAGTGAGATAACATTATTTTTCTCCATGGACAGTAGCACTTGCTCCCCCTCGGGTAGTGTATAGCACAGGTATCGTACACAAACTTTAAGGTGATACACAATAAATAGTGAGGTGCAACTGCATCATGTAATCAGGAGAGAGGTGAATTCCTGCAAGTCCCTCCCGGTTCCAGCTAAGTGATAGGCTTGGGCTGATATTTGCCTGGAAAGTCTGTGGCAATGCCTGTGGATCAGTCTATGAGCAGATCTTGCCCCCGCCCAGATGGGCTACTGATTCCTAGTGCATAAAATAATGTTCCTGCTGGTGGTTCAATAAGACCAGGGCTGGCTTAAGGGCGGTGGTGCCAGTGTAACCGCACTGGGTGCTGACCTGAAGATGGGGCACTGACCTCAGGGAAGGACACTGTGTTTAGCAATAACTTATAATTTAAAAGCACCGGCTGCAGATTTCCTTGTGCGGCCAGCTTTCAGGCAGCAATAAAAATGTCAAGATTACTTTTGTGATTAATGTTCCTGCGAGAGAGAGAGAGAGAGAGAGAGAGAGAAAGAAAGAGAGAGAGAGAGATATCGAAGTTTTGTCTAGTGGTCAGTTTTGACTCGCCTAAGAGTAACACGGAGGATTAATATGCCTGCTCCAAAGAACAGATCTGTAGATAGCTGAGTGGATTAATAAAGAAAGCCATTACCAGCTTTTTAAAACCAATGAAATGTATGTGAGATAGGGGGTCTTCTGCTGGGTGGCAATGAGGGAATCCGAGGAGAAGGTCATGGGGGGGGGCAAAAATAGATTGTGGCTAAAGCTGGCCTTGAATAAGACCAAGGGGGTTATTCCAACTTTGGAGGAGGTGTTAATCCGTCCCAAAAGTGACGGAAAAGTGATGGATTTACCACCAGTCGTATTACGACTCCATTATATCCTATGGAACTCGTAATACGGCTGGTGGTATATCCGTCACTTTACCGTCACTTTTGGGACGGATTAACACTCCTCCAAAGTTGGAATAACCCCCCAAGACCCTTGCCTTGGAGCACTTGCGTACGATAGTTCCGCTTCGGGCAGAGGCCTGGTCAGACAGGGTCCTACACCTATGAGATGATGGCTGTCTCCTTACATCTATTGGCGATAACAGTACCCGTGAAATGCATGGATGCTCTCTCGTGCTGCCCTTGGGCTTATTACATTTAAATACCTCATAAGCAGTGTTTTTAAATGGAAATACCGAAGTGAAGGTACTCACTATTTAAAGTGCATGTTTGCTCCGGAGATGTGCATGTACTCCCCCAATAAAATTACAAGTGCAGATACTCGGTGCCAGACAATACTTGCCTATTTAAAGTACTGCTCCTAAGGATGAAAGTCTGGGCTGGCCCTGAAAGGATACATAACTCCAGACTGCAAGTTATGGTTAGAAATCAGAGTGAGCTGTAAAAGCCAGGGTGTGCACCTGTGTGCAATCGGAAGTTGACAAGTTTGAATAGGGAAAATCCACTCTACTTTCAGCCTTCTCAGGTTGATAAATTAAATACCGTGCTTTGGAAAGAAAGTCCTGTTGTTGGGGAAAGTAGTGAAGGAATCCGAGGAGGAGGTGACGTAGGGTCAAGCAAGAGTATTACCTCAGCAGCGAGCACTTAACTCGCTGGGTTATCGAAGTGAAGTGTTTTCTGCACCCACGTGTTTTAATCGTTGAAAATACTTTAGCGATAACGATATTACGCGGTTTCTGCATTTAATCTCACTTCCAGAAACTCTGTTTGCTCTCCCATGTAAGCAGCCGCGTGCTTCAGTTTTCTCGCATAATGAAGGGTCCGAGTTTGGAAAATGCACGCTTGCCTGCTCCCTAGACGGATTGGAGGTTTAACGTGTTTTTTTGCTGCTCTTTGAAAGCAGAGTAACGTAATTCCAGTGCACACACCTTGAAAGGGAAGCGACAAGCCCAGGCAATGGCTGCATACTTGTGAGGGCCTCGTCAACACCTCCCTGCCCACGGAGCGCGCCTTTGTCTCCCAGCGCTCCTCGCGCCAGAGGCAAAGCCAAGTTTGGGAGCTGCGGAGGCAGGCGGCCGACATTTTAACGGTAGGAAGGCGCTTGCTCGTCCATGCCGCGTGCCGAGAAGTTTGATTTATTTTTGTATGCAGCAGCGGGGCTCACGCTTGGTGGCACCTGTGTCTAGACTGCAGCCTGGAAGCTAGTATTTTGTATTTTACCAGAAAGATGCGTGTTTTTGCTGAATGGAACCTGTTTGTGACGGTCACCTGTGTGCGGTGTTAAAAGCTGCCTTCTCGCTAGACCACGACATCAATACTTCATGCTGTAGTTATCGGATGTATGTTTTTTTTTCAGCTAAAGATGGTACTAATCGTTGCATCCGCACTGAGGTGCGGTGGAATGCTTGCGATGTTCGGAGACCTCGGAGCATCCCACAGTGATGTGGGCCTTTGGTCCTCCGGCCACAGCCGCAGGCCACTCTGTGGATGTCTGCAAAATGAGCGTTTCGTTAGGTTTGTACTTTGAATGCATGGAGATTTAGGAAACTGCCTCAGATCTCACCCCAAGCAGCCTGCTCGTGTTATTAGACTCTCGCACGTGTCTCAAGCAGACCTGGGCAGTTTGCTAAACCACGGCCCACGCTGCTCTCTCAGTGACATGCAGGGACCGTAGGTGAAAACATACCTGCGTGGGAGGCAGGGCCGGCGGCCTGTGGGGTAAGCTGACAGTGCCTGAGGGCTGGTCTGACAGGTGTGTGCGTGGGCCAGTTGTTTGGCCATTTGTGGCCTATTATGGGCCGTGTTTTTTCTACTGATATCTGATATTAACACAGCGATTGCCTGCAGCAAGCAGAAACGCATGCAATCTCCTATACCCAGGGGCACTGGAATTATGTGATTTTTATCATAATTATAGTTTCTCTGCCTTTGCCACATAATCTATTATCTGCTGCATAAACTGCTAGTTTTAACTTGGTTGTTTCCAGCTCAAACGGCTCAAAAGTTACAAAAACGCAGCAACGCATGTGGCCCAACGGTGGAAACCCCTTTGAGCAGGTTCACTAATCATCTTTCTGTTGCTTTTTACTATATGTGGATATTAAAACAATGTACGAAAAGTGTTAACAAGAGTAACGCGGTCACAAAATGTACCGCAATATGGCACGATTTGCTATTTACTCAGCCCTGCCACATAATTTGGCCTTCTCCTGCCGCATGATTCCAGTTGCCCTATCTATACCTTTTAAAACCCATACATCGAGACCTTATAAGCTCAAAATAGATTTGATTTGCAAATATGGGCCATTTTCTTAGCCATCTGATTTGCTAATGGGGCCCGCTTTTATTTTGGTGCCGGTTCTATTTTCAGTCTCAGTCCCACTCTGGGTAAGTACACGCACAGGCAATGCATAATACACCCATCTGTACAATCTGAATCTATGGACAGGCCACGGATTCTTCTAGCAGAATGTGTTTGTGAAGAATTCCAGAAAACATCGCGAGTACCAGTACTCTTTGCAAATCCCGATACTGACACATTTGAAGTGTCGCGCCAGTGTGACCGCAGGTAGGAGGAGCCATCACCCCCCACCTCCCCCCCACCCCATCCCCAGTTGTGAGCTGCAAGCCCCAGTGATGAAGGACAAAAGGCCACCCTGTAAAAGAGATGTTGTCCCCACCGGTGCCCGGCAGAAAGGCGATATTAAGACTGGAATGTTTTGTTTTGCAATAATCCGGCCTGAGGCCTGCTATTGTGCGGCGCAGCCCATGCAAGGGATGACAGGAAGTGTCTAAACATGCTTGAGGGGACGTCGAACGTAGAGCGCGTGGTGCTTCTAGCTGCGCTCCCTCGGGTGACTTCATGACTGGAGAATTTGGAGATGTTTATGCGTAATACACAATGGCACATACACAATTGCAGGAACGTCTGACTTGTAGGTGTTTGGCAGGAGCCACGTGCTGCCTGTAGGTCTAGGCTGATCCCCAGAATGAGAGTGGAGGTGTAGAGGGGGCACAGAGGTGAATAGGGGCACGCTTTCACCTCCCGGTGGTGAGCACTCCTCATCTGAGGTCGCTTTGGAAAGCCTTTTAGAACAGAACCATTTTGAGGTTATTTGTCTACCCGGACGGGCCTTTCATTCGAGTAGAATTGGGTTCAGTCAGGCCATTGCCTTTGGGCCCATCACTGATAACCTGCTGCCCCCTCAATACATTCTTTGTTAGTGTGTCCATTGTAACTTAAGCGTCCACTGCAGACCTTCATAGCAAAATGCAGTTATTAAACCTGTAATCTAATTAAATATATAGCGCATACACGCATTTTGGAGCTGTCTCCCCATAGTTCAGGCTACAGAAGGAGCACTTTCATGCACATAACATCAAACGTGTGTGTGTGAGTGTGTGTGTGTGTGTGTGTGTGTGTGTGTGTGTGTGTGTAAGCGTTAAGCGTGCTCACACCCGGTGTCTTCTTCACTGCAATTACACCATAGTCTACATCCAGAGGGTTTCTGTCTTCTGTATTAAGCAAACCTGTTAAAACTGATTTGTACATTTTCCACTTTATTTTTTCATAGGGCCTCGACACTTTCCAAGTTTCCTCTCCCCTCTCTCCCCAGTGTGGTAACTGTCCCTCTGTAGCGGCTAGCATGCAGTCCCGTCTAAAATTACCCATAAAGATGGGAGCGCCCAATGTACGAGTTTAAAGTTCCATTAGTGTTTGGAATATAATGTTATTTTCAACAGTGGCTTAGCGGTTAAGTAGCTGTCACTCCAAAACACATGCCTAACTTGGACTCAGCTGACGCCATCTGCTAACTTGAGTTTAGGTAGGTAGGCATGGAATTTCCTCCACCATAAACCTGGGCCTCCCTGCTGCTGATTTCATCATGTTCCACTGTGCCGGCATGCTTTCCTCTCACAAGACCCCTGGGAGGTGCTCCACAATATCCGTGAGGATCTAGTTCAGTGCAGTTTGGAATAATTGTCAAGGTTCTTAGTCACTGATATCTAAGCAAACAGGGAATGGGGTCGAAATCCTAGCAGAAATCTTTGCATTGATGAAATATATTATCTGAGAAGCAGCACATGAGGCGGGCTTAAGAGGCAGCGGAAAGGGAGAGCAGTGCCGATTGGTAGTGGTACTTAAAACAAAATATTTTGTAAAATAACCCACATTTTTTAAGAACTTCAAAACAGAGAGGAGAGTGTGTGTGTATGTGATTTTTGTCTGTGTGTGCTTGTAAACATCCTAGGTGAAATACAACAGACACCTCACCTTACCCGACTTAAAGCACCTGTTCCCAACTATTTACTACATAATACATTTATAAGGGGGGTGTAAAACCCCAGACATCCCGTCTCACCTGCTCACCTCCCCCCTTGCTTGAAACAACTTTGGTCAATATCATGTCTAACGAGAAACATTCTAGAAAATTGTGTTTCCAAGCTTAACCATGTTATTATTTAATTTTTTTCTGTGGTTGCTCCCCAACCAATGCTGCTGGTTTTCTGACTCTGAAAGTGCACTGAGGCCTCCTAACCAGACCTCTGTGCTAGTGCCCTGGTATGTAAATTAGAGGGTCACCCTGGCGATTGCAGGACTGGTTACGCCACCCTGGGTGTGACACAACCTTGTGATTGCCAGCTGATAAGCCACCAGCTACCCTTCCAAAACGCTGGATATGGAGTTGAGTCAGACAAAGAAAATCTGTTATGTGGACAAACAAATCAGTACATAGTTTTGCTTATTGATTGAAAGTTAGGAAATATTGATCCTATATTTTATATTTCAAAACCGGAAATGACACTATTTCCATGGAAAACAATACAATAATTTAAAAGCTGAGGACATTCTATCAAGACATTTACACAACAAAATAGAAACTGAGGGAGAAAAAAATCAACAACTATCTAAATTATTTATCCCTACCACAGCTTTCCAGTTTGGAAAGTGATTCATTAAAATGATGAATAATTATTGCTGAAATACAAAATAGCTATTCAGGAATGGCTACTAGTAAAAGCACCAGGCCCTAATAGACTAATTCTTATTATGAAACATTACATTTAAACTTATCAAATCCCTGTTGAAATAGTTCTAGTTTAAAGGTAGAGTGCAAGGCACAGTGGCAAAGGCTACTATTGTGATGTATTTGAAAGAAGAACAAAGACTCATTGGAGTCGCTTAGTTATTGACTTATCTCACTTCTAAATGCTGATTGTGAAATATATGCTAAAGTACTTGCCATAGACTTTAAATTGTGATAAACTGACTTATATATATTTCACAAATTACTTTAATCAAAAACAGATTGGGCCCGATTCATAAAGGAAAAGTTAGACCAAAAGTCTAAGTTTAAACATAAAGTTTAAGTTTAGAACTAATGTCCAAGTTTACACCTGAAGTCTAACTTTACACCTGAAGTCTAACTTCACACCTGAGGTCTAAGCTTAGACCAAAAGTCTAACTTAGACCAGAAGTCTAACTTTACTACTTTTCAGTACTCACAAAGGAAAATTGCTACTAGTAACTTTAAGTTAGTAACAGCTCTAATATCGGCAAACTTCAGTAAATATCAAAACACCTTGCTGATGATCAATGGTGCTGACATGGATTTTTATGCTTTTATTTAGCTAAACTGTGCAAAACATAAACTCAGTCTTATTCATGAAATTCAAGATGTTATACAGACCTTCACATGTTTGTAATCTAGTAGCAATTCATCAGTGGTATTCAGCCTACAAACTGATAAAACACTTAAGTCAGTAAAGCAAAACTGGATGGCTCTTTTGGACACATCTATCAGAGCAATATTACAGACTGACTCGCCGATATATGCTCTTTATCTTTTAATTATAAAATCAAAGTCTGCTTGAGAAATGGTGAGAAAAAAACGAAACACACCTACCTTAGACACCACATACAATGTTAAGAATGAGTCTCCCCACTTCATAGAGTGATTGGCACTGCAGGAATGAGAGTGGTACACTTTTGTAACATGATAGCTGAATGCTCTACAATCTGAAGTCTGACACTCCCTGTCAGCAGTAAACTCACAACTAAAAAAAGATTTTTGGAAAACATATGTCTTTTAACCAGTCTGGAGAATTTGCTGACACACCTGCCTTAAAATTTGAGAGAGGAAGACCTTCATTTCATGGTTCTTCTAATTGCTCCAAAACAATAATGTGGTGCTGGAAGTCAACTAACAAACTATCAATTCATGTATGTTGGGCATGGATATACTGCACCTGAAGCTGTAATGGCCTGGGCCTAATTTATAGAAAGTGACGCCAGGACACAGTAGGCATGCACTTTGGTAGTACAGAGCGTGCCTCAGACGCTTGCTTTCTCCTTTCAGTAATACAGGTCACGCTGGTACTAAACATGCACCTGCACGATCCCAAAGCCATGGGGACTTAACCTCGTCAACCCCATACAAATGATGAGGGAATCTGATGCCATTGTGTCTCTTGTATTACATTTGTGGGAGCAGAGGCAAAGAGACCATCAGGAAAAACAGGAATTGTGTGCAGCACCGAGGTAGCGCTGTCAATGCACCCCTTGAAAGTGCAGCTTTGGAAGACGGAAATGGGTGCCTAAGGAGCCCCCTCAACCGCTCTGTAGGTGAGTGCTTTCACTTAGTGCAGCCATTGCAAGGGGAGTATAAAACTCCAGCTGGATTGCCTCCTCACACAACAGCTCCGCCTTCCATTAATGCACTGTTCCAGTTAGTGCCCGCCTGCACTGGAAAGAGTTCATGCACTCAGTAGTAAGCACTGTCCTGGATTGCCTCTGGAGCACCCACTTAAAGGTGCACCACAGTGGGGACTGGGGCAGTGTGCATTGTATGTAATATGGACCCCGATGTACAAAATGTCGCCCGGAAAAATATACAATTCTGATAAATTATAGGACAAACTAGACTCCTGTATACAAAAAATAAAGCCATCATAAACATCACCTTATAAAAAAACTCAATATACCTTAACCTCTGCAATCGAGTTTTATCCAATTGAATCGGGTCACGTTTAAGAGCGAATATACGAGAGGAATGACAACCGCACCTCTTCTCTCCATGTCTCTCTATCTCTTACTGCAATACAATATCTTAGGCTTTTTCCCACTTTTTCCTTAAGTCACCTATAAAGTGCTACATCTCCTCTTATATGCTTCTGTAACATTAGAATGACCCAGCCTCTCAGAGTCCTCATTTCCACTACAGATCAGTGGTTCTCTGCACGTGTGCATGTCTTCATTGCAGTGGCATTACATAAAACAAGCATTGGCAAAGCCAGTAGGGCTTGCCTAGGCAAGAGTTATGCCTTTGCCAAAGTGATTTAGCCATGTTGTACACCAGCATGGCTGCTGTTCACTGTTCAGCATGGCTAAAAGTTAGCCGCGTAGAGGAGAGTGGTGTGGAGTGTACTAGAGTGGAATGGTGAAGAGTGGAGTTTTGTAGAGTAGAGTGGCAGAGTGTTGTGTTTTGGAGCGGCATAGTGTGGAATCACGCAGAGTGGAATACACTGGAGTGGCATAGACTAGAGTGGACTTGTGTAGAGTGCATTGGTGTAGAGTGTTGCAGAGTATAGTGGTGTAGAGTGCAGTGGCATTGAATTCAGCGGCATACAGTGTTGTGTCATAGAATGCAGTGGTGTAGATTCGAATGGTACATAGTAGAGTGCAGTGACGCAGATTGAAGTGGCGCAGAATAGAGGAGCACCGATTAGAGTGACGTAGAGTGTGGTGGAATAGAGTAGAGTGGCGTAGAGCGATGCTGAGTGGAGTGGCATAAAGTTGAGTGATACAGAGGGCAGTGGCACACAGTAGAGTTGAGTGCCATAGAGTGAAGAGGTGTAGAGTGGTGCAGAGTAGAGTAGCATAGAGCGTTGCAGGTAGAGTATAGAGCCATACAGTGCAGTGGTGTAGAGTTGTGTAACGTAGAGTAGAGTAGGGCAGAGTAGAGTGGTGGAGAGTTCAGTGGCAGTGAGTGCAGTGTTGCAGAGTAGAGTATAAGAGTGCAATGGGAAAAAATGGAATAGAGTGGCGTAGATTACAGTGATGCAGAGTAGAGTGCAGTGGCGTAAAATCCAGGGACATAAAGTGCAGTTGTGGAGAGTGCAGTGGTTAAGAGTAGACTGGTGTAGAGTTAAGTGGCATAGAGTGGAGTGGTGCAGGGTAGAGTGCAGTTGCATAGAGTGGCATAGAGTTTAATGGCATAGAATAAAGTGGTGCAGAGTGCAGCGGCATAGAGTGCAGTGGTACAGAGTAGATTAGAGTGGCGTCAAGGGAATTGGCATAGAGTACAGAGGCATGGAGCTGAGTGTTACAGAGTAAAGTGCATTGGCATACAGTGTATTGGCATAGAGTGCAGTAGAGCAGGGTGCAGTGTTGTAGAGTACAGCAGCATAGAGTGGAGTTGTGCAGAATAGATTGGTGTGATCTACACTGGAGTGGGGTAGAGTGCAGTGGTGTAGAGTAGAGTGGCAAAACCTGCCTTGGCACATAGTAGAGTGTTGCAGGGTACAGTAGATAGGCATAGCTGAAGTGGCGTAGAGTGCAGTGATGTAGAGTGGAGTGGTGCAGAGTGCTCTGCAGTGGTGTGGAGTGGTGCAGATTAGAGTGGAGTAGCACAGAGTGGAGTATTCATGGTGTGGTAGTACACTGCCATTACGGACAACATATTTTCAATTGAAATTACCATTACATTTGCACAGACATATAGTTTTATTAATCAAACTATACAGTGCACAGACAAAAATGTGTGGAAATTGCATCACATAGGGTAATTATTTTTAAAAATCATATTCAAGTATTTGTTTCCAACACACTTCAAAAAAACGAAAAATGTCCTTCATTTGTGTTCCTAATTCTGATATATACTGAAATACTTAAACAGTTCATTTAAGCACTTTCCTAATACCAGTATCCAGCAAGATTGTTACATAAATCCTCTCACTTTGAAGACATAGTAAGAAAAATAATCAAGTGCCCTTGAAAGACAGCGCCTGATATTTGACCTTGATCTTTGAATGCACAGCAAATGTGACAAGATAAGAACACGTTTACAGGCCTATTTACAGATAAGGATAACTCGGAAGGATACTGTGAATAAGGTTTTGGCAGGGGAAGGAAAAAACTTAAGCTGGACAGCCTAACACAAATAAAGCCAGCAAATAGAAAGCAAGAAAATGCGAGTTACAAACCACAAAGCCAATGGCAAGCAATGGGTATAATGCATTCCTAGGTCAACTTTATGAATGTCCCAAAGATGTCTTTAGCAAAGCCCCTGCGGACTGTGAGGAGGGGCCCCTTAGTGTTGTATATGTCAGGGCTAACATTGGCCTTGGGATGAATGGGGGTGTCCATGATGAGCTTGGGGCCGCCTAAGGCGTTGGTCTGTCCTGCTTTATTGAAGTGGCTATTCTATGTTCATAACAGTAGGGGGATGAGCACACTGCATGCCTGCCTGCACCAGTTCTCTCAATGCATTCTGGTAGATGCAGTCCTAAGGCTTGTTTTACTTTAAAGACAGTTCAAGGTCTTCAGTTGATGTGCAGATGTTAGTCTTTCCGATACTCACCAAACTGTGATTTTGACATGTCATTGAAACTTCATTGTTGTCTGAGTTCTAAGCACTACCATTCTTTCTCACATAGTATCTGAGGCACAGGGAGATATTTGGATTTAGCCTCATGTTTTTTGCAAAAGCAGCAATTTGTGAGGGAAAAATTATAGAAAGTTTGTGTGCAGTACATTTCCCTTGCAAAATGCATTTACGAACACAGAAAATCTGCTAGTTTGGTGGGCTGTGCATTAAATGGCAGCGAGGATTGTCTGGTAACAGAGGGAAAGTATTGAAGACTTCAAAATGTCTTCAGTCAATTCAATCAGAATGAATTATATTGTCCACCATTGATTACATATGTATTTATATTGCATCTGCTTAACTGCAGTGAGCAACTTAACAAAAAAGGTATGGACCGTTTGCAAAATGTGTACGTTAAAGTACATATAGAGATGCAGCGTTAAAAGTGATAATGGCCTATAGGAGGGCAAGGACATGCTAGTGCATCAGTAAAGAAAAACGTTCATTTTAACTCACCAGGTTTATTGTTTGAGTCCAATTACAAAACTGGGGCAGGGAAGAGATTGCTTAGTCCAAGGAGATGGGCCTTCAGTGGAAATTCAAATGTTGGCTGGGTGTAGGTGGTAGTTACAGAAGGATGCTGGGAGAGGGATGTGTAGAGGTAGAAGGTTTTAGCCGGGTAGGGGAAGACATCAAGGGTGTATTTCAAGTCAAGTATCTCAGAATATTTCTATTACACAATAATATTCTGCGAGCTAAAGACCTGGAGTTTCAAAGTAATTGTAGCAATGGATGTAACTTGGAATTTCGTTATGGACCCAATTTTATCCTAAAAGTATGACAGTGGGGCAGTCGAAGTATGGCGTGATTTCTAAGGCATGTAGGTAACAACAGATATCTCAAAGTTAGGAGAGTACTTAAAGCCTACATTACACTCACTTACATATTCCAAACAAACATTTACCAGGGAGCAGAGATGTTTCTCTACCTCTAATTGAGGTAGACAATATTGCTACTATGCAGTAATTCACTGTATAACTCCTTCCTTGCTTTTTTCATGAAACTCTAAAACAAAAACAATAATTAAAAGATAGACACTACAAGGACAACAACTTCTTTCAGAAATTGTGAACCATTGCTCCATTGTCTCAGCACAAGTTTGTCAGCTTGATTCAGTGTAAAAGATGCTCAGAGTTCTCATATAATAACATAACCATTGGGAAATTGGGAATGCTCACAGGTATGGTTCCATAGTTCGCAAGGATCAAGGACACAGCAAATGTTTGTGTGTTACCTTTTTTACTGTCCTCGACTTGTTATTTCAGCCAATCTACATTTTCAAATTGTGTATTTATATGTATATATATATATTTATATATACACACATACACACACACAGTTAGGAAAAGTATTTTTTGTTTTGCCAATAACTGGCGCCATTTGACAAATCTCAAACCTAATATGACAATCGGCTCAGCTGCTGTCTTGAAAGTTTCGGGGTGATTTGTCAAATGGGGGCTGAAAAAAAAGGGGAGTCCGAAAACACATTTTCCCCATGTATTTTCTCGTAGGGATTTTAAACACGACTACAGCCCGTACCACTGGACGGAATTACACCAAACTTAGCAGAAAGCTAGCTTTTGGTCCAGAAAGCATGCTTTTTGTGATATGGTGTAAATCTGTTCAGTAGTTTTAGAGATGTTAAAGGGAAAAGAAATATAGATTTATAGCAACGCAGAGGCTCTGCGGTTCCTGGAGCTCTCATGCTGAGATCTGATTGACTGCCAACACCAGGAAGTATTGGCAGGTATTTTGTTACTCGGCTGAGGCTGAATCCTAAAAAAACGTAAAAAAAGAAAAGGGGGCAGGGTAAGAATACTCTGCTCCTCTAGGCTTGGTGATGGTGTCCCATAGGTCTGCGCACAACACAGTGTAACAAAGGTTACAGGGACCTTATAGTTAGGTTCTAAATTTACTTGCAAAAAAACATAGAAATTCAGCAGTTATAGTTAGATTTGTTTCGAGTAGCTATAACTCACGCCCTAAGGTAACTATAACTCGTGCTCTCGCCATGCGCTGCTAATTACGCCAGTTATTGCAGCACTCATGACAACTTTTATAAAGTCAATAAAAATATCAATGAAACATTAGCAGTCATATTATTGAAGAAAATACTGTGCATAGCGGGGGAGCGAGTTATAATTACCTTGGGGCGCGAGTTTTAACTACTCGGAATCACTATAATGGTTTTGTGTGAGTAAATTCAGAAACTTACTATAACATCCCTGTAACATTTGTTTATTTAAGTATCTGCTATCCGTAGCCACTAAACTTTGTAAAAGGGAGGGGGTGCTGCGTGTTCCCCCTCCTTGAGCCTTCTATGGCACCAGGGACCCTATCCCACAGGGTTGGCTCACATCCTGTGTCCTGGGGATCCCATCCCACACACAGCAATTTCCCCGCCCACACCGGCACTGGAGAGGGAGGCCATGCATGCCCCCCACCCCTAAAAAATAAAAAAAATCACCCCTCACAACCTGGACCACCCTGGGGGTTTAGAAAAGAGGTGCAGGAGACCATGCCTCTTTTTTAAAGTTGTACCACAGATGTGCTGCAATATTTTTTAAAATATATATTTTTGGCCCAGTTGGAGGTCCCTTTGGGACCACACCACCAGGCCCAGGGGGTCAGGGTAGCTGTACCCACCCACATTTATGTCTTTTTTGTGTTGTTTACAGTTTCATGACCAAGTCCTAAAATGGCTGCCACCACTTCCTTGTTGAGATGGTGCAGCCATTTGGATCTCACATTGAGCTCTGTTGGCTCCAAAGATCCCCAACCATGTGAAATATACATTTTTATTAACCTTTATTTTTCCAAAACTACTGAATGGATGTACACCAAAACACAAAAAGCACTCTTTCTGGACCAAAATCGAGCTTTCTGTTAAATATGGTGTAAATCCGTTCAGCAATTTGAGCTGTAGCAGTGTCTAAAGATCCTGTGGAAAAATAAATGTGGAAAACACATTTTGAGACCCCTCCATTTTTCTTGACCTCCGCATGACGAATAACCAAAAAACTTTCTATGCACAAGCTAGTCAAAAAGTAGCTCTTTAATGTAAAGTTTCATAGAGATTCTTCAAATGCAGCCAAAGTCATTAGCAACACAAAAAATGCCTTTCCAATGGAAACACGATCCTAACTATACCTACCCAGTGGCTTAATACTTTGGCACCATCTGACAAATCCCCCCAAAAATCTCATCCACCTCAGCTTCTTCCTATAAAGTGGTGTGGTGATCCTTCAAGTGAGGGAAGAGAAAAAAGTGAGTGTGTGGGAGTCACAAAACATGTTTTCCCCATGCAGTTTTTCATAGGAAAAGTAAGCACACATACTGCCAAAGCGACTGAATGATACTACACCAAATTTGTCAGAAAGCTAGATCTTTACCCATAAAGTATGCTTTTGTGTTTTGGTGTAAACCCAGTGGTTTGGAGAAATTGAGGGTTAAAATATATGTATGCAGAAGGAGGGTGGGAGCACACCCCTGTGTCCTGAAAAATAGAGTAAAAAATTATGAGGGCTGAGTATGGATACCCTGCTGTCCTATGCCTGGTGGTGGGGTTCCCTAGGAGCCTTTCCTGGGGCCAAAAACACTTTTTTTTAAAGCTGTACCGCAAAGCCTGAGGACCAGTGGTATATATATTTTTTTAAACAAAAGGCCACCCTTTTTAAATACAAGCCCTCCAGGGTGGGCCACGGGAAGACCCCCGGGACCCCATCCCCTGGGCCCAAAGTAATATTTGAGGAGAGGGACATTTGGGGAATGTGGTCCCCCTCTCCGAGCCATTGGCAGGTGCTGTCCTCAAGTACCAATGTTTTTATGGACAAGAGCCTGCCAGCACCCCCTCCCACAGCTGTAAAATAGCCCCAGGGACTGCATCCCCCAAGACCCGAAGCGAAACAGTGTCCCAGGCACCCCATCCCACGGGTACACTATCTTGCTCCCTGCCGGAAGAGTGTGGGTAGGGAATATAAATATAATTCCCTGCCCATACTTTAGGTAGGAGTAAAAATAAAAGCTGTTTGGCCAGGTGGGAGCAAAATAGTAGAGACAGCCCTGCTGGTACTCAGGATGAGTGCTGAATAAAGAGCCTGTAGTTGTCAGCGCATCGGCATTCGGGCTCACCCCATAACCCCCAAAGTGCAACAAAGTTTTGGGTGCCCGTGCTAATACCAGGGCACCAATGGCTGGCTCTTGCTGGCCTCCAGGATGGGCACTGGCTGGGGTTGTGGGGATCCCTCTATGGCTCCTTGCGAACTGTATATAAAGTGTTGGTGTCCTGAGTGGGACCACCACACCCAAAAAATGGGGGAAACAAAAGAAGAATAAGTGAGTGCCAGGAGCCTCTCATTTATTATGCACTTCTCCTAGGGAAAGAGCACCCCATAATGCCCTTTGAAGACTTTTACATTATATTTTATAACTACCTAACTATAACATAACTTTAAGCTTTGTGCTTGTTTGAGTGTAAAAAAATATATATTCATATATCTATATTTATATATATTACCCAGTGGCAGTTGTTATTACCACGTTCCGATAGCAAATTTATTTTTTGGTTTGCTAATAACTTTGGTGTCGTTTGCCGAATCTTCAAAAAACCTTCTAAAAAAAAGTCGTATCCATCTCAGCATCTTACTGGGACGATTCAGGATAATCTGTCAAGTGTAGGCCTAGAAAAAGGGTAGTCCCAAAAACGTGTTTTCTCCATGCCCTTTTAAAATATAAGTGACCCCGAGTGGGCGAGGGCCAGGGGGGTTGGGGTTAGCACAAGCAATATTCTTGGGGCAAGGGTGTACGGCCCACTCCCGGAGCCTTTGGAAGGTCCCTTGAAACCCTGTCCCCCAGACCTGATTTCATATTTATGGGAGGGGAAGTGAGGGCCTCCTCCCCAAGTCATATGACAACCCTAGGGACCACATACCCAAGGCCCGAAGAGCCAGTGTCTCAGAAACCCTATCCCCCGTGTGACACTGACTTGTTCCCTGCCTGGGAGAATGTGGCAGGGAATGTAAATCCAATTCCCTACCCGAACTCTCTCATGCAGGGATGCCATCTTTGCTCCCATGAAGTGGGGGCCTGATAAAAAGACTGCTCTCACCCTGGTAGAAGCAAAGCAATAGAGCTGATTCTCTCCACACCCAGGATGGATACAGGCTGTTGAGCTAGCAGGGCCCATAAGTACCATGAACCTCCCTTATGGCCTTTAACAATGAACATGTTGTGGGTGCGCGGGATGGCACCAGGGCACCCAGGGTAAAATAATGCTGGCTCCATTTGACACCCAGGATGGGTGCTGGCTGGGGAGCCGGCAGGGGTTTTGGAGGCCTTGGTACTCCCCTGTGGCATCCAACCATGAGCATTTTGAGTGTGCCCTGGGTGGCAACAGGGCATCCACGGTAAAATACTGGCCAACTCTCTCTGGCATCTAGGATGAGTGCTGGCTGGGTAGCCAGCAAGGGCCGTGGGGCTCTCCCCTCACCTCCCCCCCAACATTTAAAAAAGGCTTGGATGCCCCAGGAGCACTGGAGCGCCACATGTTATGGTATGCTATGGTACTGGGCCTAGTTGGACTACACGAAAAACCAGGTTTTCATCTTCTTGCGGAATTCAGGAAGTGAGGGAAGAGGCTATTATGTGCAGTGGCAGGTCATTCCACGCACGCTTTAGGAGCGATCTAGGAGAAGGTTCAACCACCGGAACTCGTTTTTTGCATGCGTGGGATGCATGCAAGTAGGAGTCCGGACAAGCGGAGGTGTCTCGAACATTTGTGAAAGCAGATGCGATTTTTGAGGCCAGTGTTATGCAGTTCGTTGAAAATGTGGGAGCGGGTTTGAATTGTGCTCATTTGTGTAGGGGGAGCCAGTGGAGCTACTTCAGGTGATGTCTGATTGAGTGCGGTGTGGGGGGTTGAAAGTGATTCTGGTCACTGAGTTCTGAATGGTCAGCAGCCTTCTGTGAGATTTTTGTTAATCCCAGCATAGAACATGTTCCCATAATCCAGTTTGCCTGTTACCAGGGCATGCATGACATGATTTTTGGGTGCTGATCCTGAGCCATTTAAAAATCTTCCTTAGCATCTTCAGGGTATGGAAGCATGAGGCGTTGACAGCATTGACTTGGACAGTCATTTTGAGTTTGCTATTGATGATGATCCCAAGGTCCTTGACATGACTAGTGGGGGTGGGTGTTGATCATAACTCTGTTGGCTACCAGGTGGAGTCTCACGATGAAGTACTCTTTCCAAAGATCACAATTTTGGTCTTGTTGGTGTTCAGCTTCAGACAGTGGATCTTCATTCAGTGGGGGACTTCAGTCATGCAGGCACTGAACTTGATCTGGATATTGGGTGTCTTGTCCGTGAGGGAGAGAATGACCTGTATGTTGTCGATGTAGGAGAGGAGTTTGATCTTGTGAGATCAAAATGCTTGCTAGAGGGATCATGTATGCGTTGCAGAGGGTCAGACTCAGGGAGGGTCATTACGGAACTCCGTAGATGAGGATGCAGGTGTGCAAGGTGTCCGGTGCCAGGATAACTGACTCTGGGCCTGATTTAGATCTTGGCGGATGGAATACTCTGTCACAAATGTGACGGATATCCCATCTGCCGTATTACAATTTCCATAGGATATAATAAGATCGTAATACAGCGGACAGGATATCTGTCATACTTGTGAGGAAGTATTCCCCTCCGTCAAGATCTGAAGCTAAAAACCAGGTTTTCATCTTCTTGCGGAATTCAGGAAGTGAATCCAGCCCTGAATGCTTCTAGTCAGGAAAGAGCAGATCGATCGAAGTGCCTGTCCTTGGTTTCTGATATTGTGTAGACATCGGAAAAGGGTGGGGTGGAAGACCGTGTCAAAAGCTGCAGAGAGGTCCAGGAAGATGAGTTCCACTGTATCTCCTCTGTCCAAAGTTATGTAGATGTTATCTGTGGCGGTGAAGAGGGCAATTTCTGTGAAGTGATTGAGTTTGCAACCAGACTATCATCTATAGACCACAGTACCTAGATCACGTTCAGTGCTTGACTGACTGAAATCCATTGCTGGATGAAGACCAACTGAGGTCTGTCTGGTCTGGTTGCAGGCTGAAGTTACTGTAAATGATAGTGATTTTTTTGCTGAAGAACTAAGAGGGATTGTTGGAGTGGTCCTGTGAGGGGGTGATCGAGTTGAAGGCATCTACTAGTGAGGTGAAATCCTTCACAATGATGAATATTTCTTTGCTTCTGTTGGTACTGGCATTGATGCAGTCTGCCAAAGTGTGGTAGTGTCTAAGGACGGAATTAAACCTGCTTCTGTCTGTATTATTCTGTCTTATTCTCCATTGGTGCTCCAGTTGTTTGCTGTGGCGTTTCATCACTCTGTGTTCCTCCATGTAGCAATTCACTGGGGGTCCAGGTCTTGTTGTATTGCTCTGTTTGAGCAGTGCCAGGGAGTTGACATAGGAGGTGATCCAATTGTTTAAATTCTTTTTGGCTTTGGGGAGGTTGTCTATGTGTTCAGGTTAGTGGGTGTTGAGAGCAGTGTTCCAAACCTTTTTAGTGATGATGTTCCAGTTTCTGTGGTCTAGTCTGGATGGTTCACGTCCATTGGACTGGGATGCTGAACTTGATGAAGGCATAGTCTGCCCACGAGGCTGGTGTGGGTTCATCGACTCTGATGTTTTCCAAGGTGGTGAAAACAGGGTTTAGGTGGTGTCTGGTGATGTGGGTAGGCCCCTTTGCTCTTTGGGTAAGGCCCAGGCTCCCAAGATCTTTGATGATTGGTTTTGAATTGGGGTCGGTGTTGTCTTTCAGATTAAAGCTCAGGACTCCAAGTAGGATACAATTTCTAGCGTTGAGGGTGAGTGGTGCAACAAACTCCTGATGGTGTTCGTGAAGTTAATGAGTGGTCCTAGTGCTTTGTAGATGAGAGTGCCACTTAGAATTAAGTTGTTGTGATGTAGACCTTGAGCAACAGGTGTTCCATGTTGGAGGATGATGTGTCTGTGGAGGTGGTGCAGCTGACGGTGTTCTTGTGGATGATGGCAATTCCGCCTTTTATCTTGAGAAGTCTGTCCTGTCTGGCGATCTTGCAGCTGGGGGATGGCTGTGGCGATGTCAGGTGCCGAAGCAGGGTTCAGCCACCCACATTGCAGCTACCATTAAGTAGGTCCTTGGTGGGAGGGGAGTAGTGATGTCACATCCTATAAGTAAATTGTCCTTACCTTTTATGTGAGCATGCAGTTTGCACTGGTTCTGTCCAGGGGCCCTTCATTGTGGGTGAGGACACAACAGCATCACTGCCTGCAGTCATTTTGTTTCCTGTATGTCGCGAATTGAAGAAGAAATTCTGGACCAGGTCCTGCACACCAGCTCCTGGCATACACCAAATGCAGGAAACATATACAAATAACACAAAAAGAAGACTAACTATTATGCTTTTAGATTTATTATATTGTTTGCTCATTTTTGTTCATTCATTTTTTAAGACTTTTACTGCAAACATATTTTTTTTGTCCCAATTCAAGATAGCCGACCTTTTCTTGATTTAGGTCACTTTCTTTTCTGTATTATATGAGTAGGTCCACGAGAAGTCCAGTTGCAGAGACATTGTTCCATTCCATTGCTTACCCCTGTTATCTGTGGTTCTCTGCTGTCTCCAGTCTTCTTCACTATCCTCCTTCCTGTTTATAACAGCATGAAGGTTTTTTTCTCTGGGTTACGCTTTTTCATTATTGCTGAGTTGTTCCTGGAGCATTATCAGACTCTTGTTACAACCTGGCATCAGGTCCTAAGTATCTGGAGATAAACAGCCTTATCTTCATGTGAAGAAGCATTTGTCAGCATCGCCAGAAGACCAGATTTTGACACTTCCTGTGCAGATGGATGATGAAAAATTCAGTGATATCATTTCCTGCACATATGGTGATGGAAATGATTTCTCTTGTTTTGCTTCTTCTTTAAAAGACAATTATGGCAGGAAACTAGAGATGTAATTCCCTGTGCAGATGGATAATGGGAAATCCAGTAATATCACTTCCTGTGCAGGTGGATGATGGAAATGAGTTGCCTTCATTAGCTCCTTCTTTCGAAGACAGAACATTGGCCTAATTTAGGCCTTAATGGATGGGCCACATTCTGTTGACCTAGAGACACAAACCTCTGTCAAACGAGCAAAGAATGTTTCAGATGATTCAGGCTTTCACACTGCAAAATTGGGGCTTTTTCCTCTGAAGCAGTTGCAGGTCGTGAGCTGTTCTGAGGGGAAAATGTCAGTGGTAGCTTGGTGGAATTGCTCTCACGAACTTGAGTACTGTAGTTTGAGCAGATCTATTAAAAGGATGTATGATGGAACAACGCATGCGCCAACCACGCATGCCTGAACAACGCAGTTGCAACAATGACTGCGTTGTTTCCACGAATGCCTCTACCATGCATGCCTTTACAACGATGTTTTCGTTGTAAAGGCATGCCTAGTAAAGGCATGTGTGGAACGGTGTGCGTGATTTTTGCATACCACCCAAATAAACACAACTACCCCAACCCCCCGGCCTGCCCTAAAATAATAACTACACCGACCCCCCCACCTGCCCTAAAAACTGCCCCGATACCCACCACCCATCCTGAGCCCTAAAACCTAACCCGACCCCCCCACCCACCCTAAAAACAACTGATCCCACCCCAAAAATAAAACTACCCTGCCCCTATAAACAAAATTACCCCGACCCCCACCCTAAAAATAATACTACCCCGACCCCCTCGCCCGCCCTAAAAATAAAACTACCCCAACCCCCCCCACAAAATAAAACTACCCGACCTCCCCATCCACCCCAAGAATAAAACTACCCACGCCCGTCCCTAAAAGCTAACCCTATACCCCCACCCACCCTGAGCCCTAAAACCTACCCCAACCCACCACCCGCCCGAAAAACAACTGATCACACCCCCAAAAATAAAACTACCCCACCGACCGGGTCCTACACCGACCTCCCACCCCTGCCCTAAATACAAAATTACCCGACCCCGCCCCTTAAAACCTAACCCCACCCCTCCTGCCCTAAATACAAAATTATCCCGACCCCCACCCCAGCACCTAAAACCCACCCCTACCCACCCTAAATACAAAATTACCCCGACTCCCTCACCTCTGCCCCTAAAAACCCACCCCCCACTCGCCCTAAATACAAAATGACCCCAACCCCTCACCCAGCCCTTACAAACCCAAACACAAAATTACCCTGAATCCCCCACCCCGCCTCTGAAAACCCATACCCCCCACCTGCCCTAAACACAAAATTACCCCTACCCTGCCCCTAAAAACGAAAATTACCCCGACCCCTCACCCCGCCCCAAAAACAAAACTACCCCAGCCCCACTTACCTGACCGCGTCCTTTCCAGATGCTGACTCTCTTTTTCTCTGTATTAACCACTCTGTGCGTTGTTCAGGACATGCGTGGTTAAGGCAGAGAAAAGGGAGTCATTGTTAATGCAAGCACGGTTCCGCTTGCGTTCACAAAGTTGTTGTGGTTCCGTCGTCGTTGTTCCGGATGTTTACTGTATTAAAACTGTTCCTACCACTGGTGATTTTTCTTCTGCCAAGCTAGGGAGATTTTGGTAGTTGTTTAGTAAGGTTTTCCTTGGCGCTCACATGGCACAAAGCATTGCATTGATTTATTTACAATTATAAAAGCCGAAGGGCGCAGTGCAAAATTGCGCAGCACCTTGCGAGCACCCACACAACCCTTAGTAAAGCTAGGCCTCTTCTGTGCATGACTGCTGTGATTATCATAGCAGACTTGTACAGAAGGGGCACTGTTAGAAATGGTGATGCAGCAGCCATTTCTTCTTGGCAGCTGGTCCAACCTCATTTCTGGTGCTATCGCCTCTGCCACATCCGTTTTCCACGTGGTGGAGCCAGAGGCTCCTTCACCATCTGAAACACTGACACTTGCTTCACTTGCCGGGAGGTGGGAGAATGAAGAGGTGAGCAGACAGGACGTCTGCGGTTTGTTGTGCACCTTCTGTTACCATCTTCTTCTAGATCCGGACTGAAGGCTGCCTGTAGAGGTAGGCCCCATCCCAGGTCACCCTTCTTTCATTAAAAAAACACGTTATTTTGGCAACAATGGTCCCACATTTGGTGTGAATTCAGGTTAACTTTTTTTCCAAGATGGCACAAAATTGTTTTTGGACTGGGACAAGTCTGTCTCCATGTTGTGGTGTCTGCTAAGAAAGGAGAAGTGCTTTCAGAGCAGATGTCATCTGTCACTCAGACATTATGTTTAAATGAATAGGGTTTGGAAGAAATTGGCGCAGGTCTACTGTATGAAGTCTACCTTCGTGTCTGTGCTGGAAGTCGCAGGACATGTTTTAGTTAGGCTTCTTTGTGAACTTATCAGAATGAATGTGTGCAATCTGAGCATATTTTGTTTACTTTTCAGATCTCATCCTGCCATCCTCCTATAAGTTGTAAGACCAGGAGAGAGACCCCTGAGTCCTCAGTTCATGGAGTGAGACATGGACCTGAGCGAGAGCTGGATTCTGGACGAAGTCAATTGGTTGGCTCAGATTGGAATACTCCCCCATCCCGGAAGCACAAGAGAAGGTTCGGTGCTGTTCCATTTGGCCATACCCTTGCTTCTTGCTGTAGAATGAAAGCACAATCCATGTCTGGGTACACATACATTTCCACTTATTAATTGGAATAGTGCTTTAGCACTTAATGTAGCCTATCTCAGCGGATCTTTCACCTAACAAAGCCACAGCACTGCGAGAGCTGAAGGGCATTTGCTCCCTAACATAACATCTGGATTAGACACACAACACCCTAAGCTACAATGTTCTAGACAGAAAGGGAGAGGAGCAGTGCTGGGGCGTGCGAGGGGCAGGGGTAGACACATTGCACTAAAATCTACAGCTGCTTTAAAGGAAATCCTTAAATTTGGAAGCTAGAAAATCTAGAAACATCCAGCCAGGGCTAGCCCAAGCCTCCTAAACATGAAACATGCCACACAATCAACTCTCACTCTCTACCAAACAACAACATGAAAAGCTGCCATCAAGCGTCAGCCCCTACCAGTACCAAAAATGCAATCCACAAATCCACATGCATAGAATATATTACTACTTATCGCCCCCGCCTATGGGGCACTGGTAACTGCTTCATAGACTAAGGCCAAACCTCCTTTGTTCGTAGCATTGTATAGATAAACCCGTTTCCTAATTATGGTAAATCCTTGAGGGCATTTTCCCATTACAGAAAAAAGAGTGCAGAACAGTTGGAGCATGGGTGTGTTTTGCTCCGATTGCCTCTTGTATTTTGCCTATTTGCCCAAAGTAATTCCTTCCCCCTGAAACTGAATTAAGTCAATGTAGGATATTATTCTGTGCAATTGAGGTCATCATATTAGCTCACTCCTTTACGTTGGAATGAGGTGAATGCTAATACGAATCTTATCTTACTGCAGTCAAATCATTACTGGTTTTTAAAATAAACCCATATCATTTCTTTGAGGGAAAAAATTAAAAGCAGACTATTGGTATTGAAATTCTGATAAATTTCAAGTGTTAATCGGGTATTTTGTTTGCTCCTAAATGTCAAAAGGAGTCAATGGATATAAAACAGGAGTCATAGACAAGGGGTGCACTGACCCTGTCTGTGCCATGGCACAACCTCAGTTGTGTTTGCCCAGGTGAAACATGGCCAGTGCATCCACCTATAGAAAAAAAGGCCCCCAGCTGCGACGTGCACACTGGCAGTTTGCAGCTGCGACGTGCACACTGGCAGTTTGCAGCTGCACGAGGAAGAGTGCTTCAGATGGACACACGATTTGAAACTGCAGTGGCATCTTTTCAATGCTAGCTGGCTCAGCTATATTTTCAAGAGGGCAGAGATCCACCCGCTGGCGGGTGCAGTGTGTGACTGCATCTGCCTCTGGGGGTTTGGTTTGGGTGGCACCTTCCGAAGCACGCTGACTGTATCACTGTATGTCCTCTGGTACCTGGAGCACAATCTAGGCACCTCCCAATGGCTATTTGGCCCTTGCATCTGCGTCTCAGATATGGGGTGTTCATAAGGATGAAGGCATACCTTCATTTACAATGGGCAACAACCCCATGCAAACTAGGAATGCTTCCTTGGGCTCACACAGGTGTGATTTGCAGAAGGCGAAACATAAACGTCTGCGGCTCTTTAGAAATACCAAAGTGCATAACGGTAGCAAAAAGTGGGCGACCACTCCCATTACGCCTCAAAGGCGCTTTGTGTAACATAGCCCCAGGTAGAGTAAGCATTCCTAATGAATCATGGGTTCCTGCTTGTTTGCGGTTTTGCTACAAACAGCTACATTTCTCTTTTGGAAATAACTTTGTATGGAATACTCAACAGAGCCAAACTTTGCTCAAAATTGGATGGACTTTGTGACACTATCAGTTGCTTTGTGCTGCTATCCTCCCCGTCTGCTTGATCCGCCTACAGGAGGTTTTTGGTTTCTTCATCTGTAGATTCGTCATCCGTCCTGCTCCAATCGCAGCAATGCATCTATGAAAACAGGTCACGTTCAAACACCAGTTTGCTGCACTTCATTTCCACCCAGTGGTCACTAAACAGACTGCAGCAGAGATGTGGAGGTTACAACATCGATCTAGACCATGGGTACTCACAAACATTACTCCAGGGGCCAAAAGATATTGTCTGTGATGTGACCGAGGGCCGCATTGATGCCAGCGAGGTGGCTGTACATAGGATGCACTGATATAATATAATAATGTGATGTACTAAGGTGACACAGTTCTGCACGTTAATGAAGTACTCTTTGGAATTTTAAATACCTTATTACATTTTTGCTGCAGGATGCCTTTAGAAACACATGTATTTTTAAAGTTAGTTGGTGTGGGATGACTTAGTTGCTTCCTTTCTTTAACTTCAATTAACCTTTAAATAAAGGCTTGTCTTTTTAGTTAACTTCCTTCTCAGTGTTAGTGCTGAGATAAGAAAGCAGCAGCCCAGTGCTCCTGACCAGCGGCTGTATGTAAAGGTCACGACGGCCCGCATGCGGCCCCCGGGCCGTACTTTGAGTATCACTGATCTAGACAGACATTGAAAACTTTTATAGACCAGCACTGACAATGTCAGTTGGTTTTGCTTGTATGTAAATGTGAGCGAGACCGATTAGAATTGCCAGCACTAGTTAACAAAAGATATGATGACTTTAACAGTGAGCACTGCTTTGTAGGGTTCATTCAGATAAAGCCTTGGCAGTGGAAGAAGTTGCTAGCGGAGAGGTGGCCAGGTAATTCACATTCCACACTAAACAATGATACATAGTCCCTGGGCCAGAGATGTCCAGCATAGGTCAAGGAAAGATGAATCAATGCCAGAACTTTACACTTCGACCCATTATATATACGTTTATCTGATGTGGATAATATGCTGAAAATCTGGAATGGAACAGCTTATCCTGAATCTATGTGGAACTTGAACTTCCTGCCTTAGTACCCACCACATTACCCAGCTATGGCCTCAGAAGTCACCCTCTGCAGCTCTGACAACCATGGACACATTGAAATATTACCTGAGACATCCTCTCGCAGGCTTTTGTCGACAGAATGATTATATTATGTGAACATCTGCACCCTCACACTGCCTATCATACTTACATTGTTATTCTGAAGTTAGTTACTCTCCATCTTGTTTAAAAGGCATCAGAAATGTGTGGTGTGTGCCCCTTTAAGAAGGTTGCATACTGACTCAATTCCTAAGTGTTTACTTCATGCACGTGCAACGCCAGGCTTGGACCAGCGACATACAAACAAGTCCACACAAGACTTGCACTTGGCATAATTATCCAGTGCTGGAAAGAACAGAGACTTTGGACAGAAAAGCATCATCCACATAGCTGAGGCATGTTTCTTCATTGGCTAGTTCACCCCACCCTGGTGGTCTCAACTTCAAAAAGAGGGAGATCAGGATAAATGGTGTTGGATATATGTGGGATCTAAAGTAAAACCTAAAACTACCTCTGCATATACCCAAGGGATTTCCTGCTTCTTTCAGGGTACAGAAGGCTGGATGAAAAAATGACCATATTAATGTATATTGAGAAATGATGACTCATCCATGCCTATGCAATGCCAACATGTTTCAGCCTTACTATGAGCCCAAAATGAGTCTTGGGCCTTCCCCTATAGTCCGTGCTGCATCTGAGGTGCACCTGCCGGACCTACTTCTTGAAGAATGTGGTAACTACAGAAGAGTTCCCCATTTGGGCAGTAATTCCTAAAAAGTAGGGTATCTTATTCTGACAGACTTTAAAGGTAAGACTTATTCTTATCTTTTTGCATGGAATCAAACACCTTGTCGCTCCCCAGCCCCATACATCCACTCAGAGGCTGTCTCCTATATTGTCCACAATATGTCACAAACACACTAATCAGCCGCTCCCCTCTGTCTTCATTCAGCCCATTGTCTCCTGCCAGTGACCTACCCCACATCACCTGAATCTTCTTACCAGGTAGAGACAAATGTACCCACAGTTTGTCTAGCAGCCTCTTGCAATGTCCATTTGTCTTCTACAACACATGTCCTTCTCCTGCACTATCTCCATCCTCTTACAAAGTGAGAGAGGTTCGACGGACATCCCCTTGACTGCACATTTCCCCTGAAAACAGGAAGAAAACAGTGACTCAAGGCACATCCAATAAAGAAAAATTGAATGATAACGAAAAACACAATTAATCCAAGCAAGAAGTGAGCAGCCCAGCAGCACTTTGCCGCTACAAGGCTCCCGGAAAAAAATAAATGAATAAATAAAAAATAATGGTGAAAGCCAAAGAATCAAGAGCAGACAACTGAGATAGACAACAAAGCCACCCAGTCAGGAAGAGGGGCTGGCCCAAAGCCCACTCTTATGTTTATGTTGTATATTGGAAACAGTAAGTCTGCCTACTGACAGCTAAAATTGACTCTAGCCAAGATATTATCAATCCTGGCAAAGCACATTTCTGTTACTTCCAGTGGGTGTGTCTCCTGAATACAGAAGGCAGAATACAGTGGTATGAAAATATTGAGGACACAGTATTGAAACTGAAATATAGAAAGGTAAGTAAGTATAGATGCCGTATACCTAACTCTACACAAATGTACCGTGACATTATTTATATATATGTCTTCAAGACACATAGATGCAGATTTACAAATAGTAAATCTATAATTCCCCTATATGCACTCACCTGTCGATATTTCTGTCCTCGATATTTTGGCCACAATATTCTTTTATCATGATATTTCTATGTTCAATATTCAGTAGTATTATCGTTCCAGTGTGCATTCTTTTTCCTAATTTCACCAGGCTGACACAGATGTAACCTGCACATTCATCCAGATGTCAAGGCCGGAAGTTACTTTACATAGTATATCATGAAAAAATAGCAAATATGGATGTTTAAGTGTTGTAAACAAACACAACAACAAAATGAAGCATACTTTGATATTGCTTAGGGCATGGTGGCACTTCAAAAGAATAGCGAAAAACCCCTTTAGCTGATTCCAAATATAAATTGGCATCTCCTGCACCTTTCAAAGCTGAACAAAAAGAGTTGTTTTGCTCAGTGTAATGGCATGGGTTTACTGTTTATCACATTTTAAATAAGAATGTCCTACAGCGGTCCAGGAGGGCTGGACCCATTATGGAACCGTAAGCTAATCACAGACTCTCTAAATCAGTTTTATTATCCTACGTGAGTTAGGTTTATTTGGATAGCCTGCCAATCACCACTGATCCGGCCTTCATTCTTGCACATGTATTATATTTGGATAGTCTGAAAAGCAGGAAGGACCTGGTCTACGTTGAACCATGTTGTATGCACCTGTACTAAATCTGAGTTCACTTTCATAACAAAGAGCATCCTGGCATTAGGAACATTTTCAGAAACATGTTTTGCTGTGGGGGGCGCACTTTTGCCCAATGTGCTAAAAAGACTTGTGTTTTGCTGTGAGGAATGGGCCATTAATTGCAGGTTTAAAGGCTACTGCTGGAAGCCATCAGCAGTTCAGAACAAAATTCAGATCCAAGGATGTGTGCCACAGATATACAAACTGAAAATAAAAATATATATATTGTTTTATACGGCTTCTGACTACCTTCATTTACAACGGAAGACCCCTGCAGCAGTTGTCAACTGCTATGATGGCACACAAGTGACACACATTTGTGTCATGACCTGCTTTCCCATTGAAAGCATCGCCGCCTCCTCCAACTCCACAGATGCAAGATAAGGGTGACAAAGGCTGTTACCAGTACCTCGGCCCCCTTCCTCAGTGGCTATATGGGAAACGTCCTGAACAACGCATTGGGAACAACGCAGACGTTTCCCACGCAAGCGTAACCACGCTTGCCAAAACAACGCATGGCTTTTTCTCTGTCGTAACCATGCCTGTGCTGAACAATGCATATGCGTGGTTAAGGCAGAGAGAAAGGCAGAGTGGATCGGGACAGGACACAGTCAAGTAAGTGCGATTGGGGGTAGTTTTTAGGGGGGGGGGATTAAGGGCTTGGGGTGGGTGGTTGGGGTACATTTGTTTTTGGGGCAGGTGGGGGGGTCGTGGTAGTTTTGTTTTTAGGGGCGGGGTGGGGAGGTTGTGGTAGTTTTGTTTTTAGGATGGATGGGGGTTGGTTGTTTTTAGGGCAGGTGGGGGGGTCAGGGAAGGTTTTAGGGCCTAGGGTGGGTGGGGGGTGTTGGGGTAGTTCAGCTTTTAGGGGTGGGGTGGGGATGTCAGGGTAGTTTTGTTTTTAGGGGCTGGTGGGGGAGTTAGGGTAGTCTTGTTTTTAGGGGCAGGGGTGAGGGGTCGGGGTAGTTTTGTTTTTAGGGCTGGTGGGGGGTCAGTTGTTTATAGGGCAGTCGGGAAAGGTTTTAGGGCTCACAGTGGGTGAGGGGTGTCGTTTTTTGTTTTTTTTTAAGGGTAGGCTGGGCAGTTCGGGGTAGTTTTGATTTTAGGGTGGGTCGGTTATTTTTAGGGCGGGTCGGGGAAGGTTTTAGGACTCAGGGTGCCTGGGGCTGTTGGGGTAGTTCAGTTTTTAGGGGCGAGGAGGGGGTGTCGGGGTAGTTTTGTTTTTAGGGGTGGGGTTGGGGTTCAGGGTAGTTTTGTTCTTAGGGTCAGGGGTAGGGAGGACGGCAGTAGTTTTTTTTTTACGGGGTGAGGGGCATTTGTTGTTTTTAGGGCAGGTGGGTCGGTCAGGGAAGGTTTTAGGGCTCAGGGTGGGTGAAGGGTGTTGGGGTAGTTTTGTTTTTAGGGGCGGGGTAGAGGGTTGGGGTAGTTTTATTTTTGGGGTGGGGGATTGGGGTAGTTTTGTTTTATGGCTGGTGGGGGTCGGGAAGGTTTTAGGGCTCAGGGTGGGTGGGGGGTGTCAGGGTAGTTCAGTTTTTAGGGGCAGAGTTGGGGGGGTCAGTGTAGTTTTGTTTTTGGGGGTGGGGGTCGGGTAGTTTTGTTTTTAGGGTGGGTGGGAGAGTCGGGCTGGTTTTGTTTTTAGGATGGGTGGGGGGCTAGGGGTAATTTTCTTTTTAGGGGCAGGGTGGGAGAGGTCGGGTAGTTTTGTTTTTAGGACGGGTGGGGGATCAGGGTAGTTTAAGTATTGGGGTGGTGTATTTTTGGGCCTAAGAGCGGGTAGGGGGTGGCATGATAGAACCACTCATGCCATTCCCACACATGCCTTTACTAGGCATGCTTTTACAACAAAAAGTCATTGTAAAGGCATGCGTGGTATAGGCATGCGTGGAAACAACGCAGTCGTTTTTCCGACCACGTTGTTAAGGCATGCGTGGTTCCGGCATGCGTGGTTCCGGCATGCGTTGTTCCATCATATAACCTAGCTGTACAGATCCAAGGGAAGCAGAAGAGAAGCAAGTGGTACTGCGGCATCTCTCCTCACCTTACACCGCCTTCTTAGGTTTTCCGTAGACAGCAAGAAAGCAGGATAGAGATGGGTTCTATGGCCACTCCTTCTGCTGCCTTCCCCTGCCTCCTTAGGCCTTTTGGTCCATGAGGAAAGCAGGGGATATAGGGCTGAGCCCAGCAGCCGCTGTGTTACACACAAAGAGATCAGGAGGAATAGACAGCCAAGAGACAGGATGGAGAAGGGCTTCAGTCACCTGAGATATTGTTTTCTATGTAGGCAATGACATGTGGGACGGTGGCTGGAAACCACATGGATTATTATTGTGCTCACTACAGTTTTTGAGTCCTTGATTGACTGTGAGAATTTGCACAGCAATGTATCGATTGCGATGGACTAAGGAAAATAAACTTCTGGAGTGTTCTTGGTTGATTCAATTGGGCATAGCCATATGGCTCAAGGTGATGTAATATAAGATCCTGGTGGGAGTCTTAGCACTTTCAAAATGTCATTTAGCAGCTAAAAGATGAACATGACCTAGTGAAAGAATGATTCTTCGTGGGTGACCATTATGACAATGCGACATTTGGCACTTCCAAACCAACAAAAAGATGTGTCCGAATGACAGAACAAGCGTGTTTTCTTTTGTAACAGTAATTGCTAATTTCTTGAGGAAGCTCTAACCCAGGATGGCTAGAGCGAACAGGCTGCATGTTCTACCAATAAAGAAGGGCACAAAAGGACCCTGAACTCTGAACCAATATTTGTGGATGTTTGAGAAAGTATAGTTCTGAGAAAACAAACAACCACATAGGAAGTGCTACGACTCCCACCAGCCTGCGAGGTTTTGATTATATATTAGGAAGGGAGGAGAAGCTTTCTAAGGGACACATAGGGGTGGTGCATAGGTGTCTCTACCAACCCAAGGGTGCACCTGGTGAGTGGATATGGGAGTCACTGCGCCCGCCTCAGGAGGATCACTGCCCTTCTTTTAAATGGAGGCTGCTGGGCCGTCTCCTGCAGTGAAAGGCAATCTGGTGGCTTCAAACAGCTGATTTTCTTTCATTAATGCGCTGTTCTGAGTGCACGATTGGTTCAAGCATCCAATAGAAACTGCTCATTTGATACCACCTACTGTCCCAGTCTGCCCTCTGTGCACAGACGTAAGAGTGCAATGTAGCGCAGAGTGGGGAAGTTCACCATATCTGTAATCAGGTATATTTTTTTGTTGATCCTAGGCATCAGTTGAGTCAAAGAAGGTGACAGATATTTTGTGTTATTTTATCTAATGTAGGGCTACCCAAGGATCTTCCTGTTAGCTCCTCACTTTGCTTGTCCATGTGAACGGATTTGGGGGATGACATAATGCAGTTAGCCACACTAAACCTAAAATTGTATGTGGCAGATATCAACGTATGTGTTTATTTCGACTTCCTTCTCATTGCTTTTCATGTAACTCGGAACCCCTGGACTGAAAGCTTCTCTGGTGTTAATTTCTCAGGTCAAAGAAGCAACAAACCCATGCTATATCTTTCTATTTGTTGTAGATCAGGAGATGCCTGAATCTAATCCGAATCACTTTGGCCCAGGACAACTAGGTAAGAACTATTCTCATACTACGTACTTTGGTAAGTACGTAACTGAGAAAATGTAACATTATACAACGCTGTATCAAGGTGTTTGATGATGCATCAATACTTGATAGTGGCTAACAACAAGATGTTTTGGCCTGCTGTATACTAATACTAATTCAGTTCAGTTCAAGGTCATTAATGTGGTCCACTCCTACATGTTCTACAGTGTTTGGATGTGAGATTAGGCAGGAATGAATGAGGATCTAAATAATATTCAATGCAAAGCAAAGATTTACAAAATGTGGTTGCAGTGTTCAAAGACACAATTTTCACTATATCTGGTAAAACAAGAGTATGCTTGTGAGTAATGTTTGGTTTGCTAAGGGTCCTCGAAGGATGACCTGCCTCTACTTATGTGAACTGTACATTTGAATAAAGCACAGACTTCAATTTTGGATCCTCATAGGAAATGTGTTCCGTTGGTGTCAGGATATTGTATCTGACACAGGGTGGACAGGTGTTCTCTTTCTGTCTCAAAATATTTTATTAAATTTTAAGATAAAACAAACAAGTCCACCTTAATGGTATATTTGTAGCTTAAACATACTAAAATATTAAAAACGCATAATTGAATTATGAACATACCTAAAACGAGTATGGGTCATGTAGTAAGTAGAAATGTTGAATAAGGAGCAAACAAGACCTACTTCTCATGGCACAGGCTTTCAACAATAGCTATAAGAAATAAAATATATTATCAATAGATATATTACATGCATACAGCAATGTCATCATCAGCCGGCATCCAAACCATTTAAAAAAGAGGAGTATTTTTGCATTTTCTATTAAAAGACATTTGCCCTCCACATCTAGTAAATGTAACCCAAGACCACCAATCTTGGACCGATAATGTGCCAGCGAATTTCCAGTTACTCGTAATGAACTTGATGTTTATAGAGAACAGGAGATCAAAATGCTTATTTTGAGAATCCGATAACTTGTGGGATAATGCAGTAGATTTACATATAATCAGGTTATAGATGAGGGTGTGAGTGATGAGGAGTATGTTGACTATAACATCCCACGCTTTTCTCCAAAACTGCAAGATGAATGTACATTCAAACAAACATGTTTTAAAGACCCACCATTTTGCTTACAGTGCCAACACAGCGGGGAATCACTAAGCTTAGCATTGTGTAATTCACAAGGAGCCCTTAAACAATTAAACAAAATAAAAGTATTTGTTTGTGATAAAGACAGAGGAAACCATCCCAATATATTTGCTAACCATATTTGTCTCCAATCATTCAGGGAGAAATGGGTAGAAAGTTATTTATTTCAATAATTACTGAGAGAATTAACGTAGGGTTCATGGGTATTGTTTAACTGCTTGTTGAATTAAGAAACAGTATGTGTTAAAGCAGAAAAGCCCCAGGGCAAATCTCTGAATCAGGAGTGTTTTTTAGGTAACATATTTGGAAAAGAGTTAAGTATAGCATTACATAGCATACAGTACTTACGGGCTTCTGTGTCAGGTAAAAAATTGTAGTTTGCGATTCTGAAAAGAACAATGAGACACATTTGTCATAGATATCTCCAAGATAGAAAATGCTGGTATGTATCCATGATTTCCAGAATTCCAGAATTTGATGGTATGATGACATTTTATTTAGGATTATGCCATATATATAATGATTTCCAGAATTCCAGAATTTGATGGTATGATGACATTTTATTTAGGATTATGCCATATATATAATTTGGTAGAATCTGAAGTATGTTATGAAAATGAAGAGTCAAAATCATGTATGATTAGTTTAGTAGATGGGAGAATGGAAGATGATTTGAGACTCTTATTAGAATATAGGTATAATGTCATTAAATGGAATGGTGAAACCAAATGTTGTTCCACTTGGGACCATTTGGGAGAATGAACAGTGTCAATGCATGTAAACCAAAGACATCCTTGTTTCAAAATCAATGTTTCATGATAATGAAAAAATCTGGTAAATAAGTCCTCCACTAAGTTTGGAATGTTTAAATTTGGCATAATGAAGTCTAGGTGGTTAATGATGTCAAAGAAATGTAGAGATAATGCTGTCTAGTTTTGTTTTATAGAATGTGAGAAGTAATTGTCATGGAAGCATTGATAAAGTGTAAAAGTAAGAGAAGCAAGTACCAATTTAATATATTCAACTTTTCCCATTATGACAGGTGCAAAGGAGACCTGTTACAAATTTTATCTGTGATTATAGTAATCAAATGGTCACAATTTAATGTAATCAAGTGTTTAAGAGAATGTGAAAATTGGATTCCCAATTATTTAAATTTCTCCTTTTGCCAAATGATATCAGTACTGTTTAATATATCAATTGTGCAATATGCATTTCGGGAAAAGAATTATGTTTTGTTAGAGGTTAAGGAATAACCTGAATCGTAGGAGTATTTGTGTATGAGATTTAGTACCACAGGTGTAAAGGTGGATGGGCTACTAAGATATAATAAAACATCATCTGAATAGGCCGGCATTTTAAGTGTAACATTTGCAATTTTGACTCCTGGTATTTCCTTAAAGTTTTGGATATGCTAAAGTAAGTGTTCAATGAATAGCAAAAAAGAAGGGGTGGTAATGGACATCCTTGTCGGGTTCCTCTATGTAGAAAAAAAGGATCAGAGAACTGACCATTGCTAAAACGTCGTGCTGAAGGGGAACAATTTAACACTTATACCATTCTAGTAAATTAATTTCCAAAATGAAAAGAAGAAAGTGTATGAAATAAAACTTTATTGAAAGTCTTTTGAGCATCTAGAGCAAGAAGTCAAGAGGGTGAAGTCAAAGTGGAGATGGCATCTATTATGTGAAACAAGAGACTTGTGTTATTGATAGAAACCTCTTTTTCAAGAAATCTGTTTGATCTATATGTACAAGTGAGGATAAAATGTTGGATAGTCTTGTGGCCAGGATTTTGGCACAAATGTTACAATCTTGCTATATGACGGAAATAAGGTGATAGAGACTTTAGTCTGATCTTTGTCCATCTTAGGTATTACTATTATGTGTTCTTCAGTTAAAGAACCTGCACCCATAACTGACTCGCCGAAATCAGTAAATAAGTGATGTAAATATATAACAAGGGCCATAGATAATGCTTTATGAAATTATGCAGGGATACCATCTGGTTCTGTTTTTTTTTGAAGTTTTAGTGAGTGAATCGCTGTTAGAATTTCTTCCTTAGATACAGGTATGTCTAGTATGAACCTGTCAGATTGAAAAAGTTATGGAAGGGTAGCGGAGTTCAAAAAAGTATCTATCAGTTGAGAGTCAAGGGAACCTGGTTTGTTATATAATGAGGAACAAAATGTGAAGAATTCCCCAACAACCTCAGGAGTAGCTAAAGCAATTGTAACATTATCTCTATGAATAACATGAATCTGAGTTCTATCTTTTTCAATTTAAAGATAGTTAGCTAGCCATTTCCCAGATCTGTTAGCATTGCTAGACAATTTATCTTTTTGATTTGAAAGTTGTACCCCAGCTCTTCTACTTAGTAATGAATTTTATTCATATCTACATTTCTGTAGGGTCGTTTTGAAAGTATGACTGTTAGAAAAGATAAATAACCTTTCAGATTTAGCAATGTGTTTCTTCAAACCTAATAATGTTGTATTGAAGGCTTATTTTTGTGGGCCATATTAAAAAATATTAACTCCTCTTATATATTCTTTAAAAGCATTCTATTTTATAATAGGGGCTGTCACACCATCAGGGCATAGGGAAAAATAATATTGAATAGCAAACATTATGGTGGTCTTATTAACATCTTGAAGAACAGCATCAACATTCATGCACCATCGTGAATTAGTAACAGAAGAGTTACTTACTTGCAAACATAGTGAAATTACTGCAATATCAGACATTTCCATATTACTAATTGAAGGCTGAGTTATAGTTTTTTTTAAATGTCTATATGGTAATAAATAATTTAAACATGAATGTGAATTGTGTGGATTGGAGAAAAGGGTATAGTCTTTATGAGTTGGGAAATGTTACCTCAAACTATCAACACGTTTTGTATTGTCAAACAGAGTTTTAGGTCAATAAAAAGCTTTTGGTGGTGTACATTGTGTAGAGGAAAGTCTATTTAAACGTGGATCACATATCAAGTTAAAATCACCACCAACAATAAGAGAAACATTTCCAAGTTGAATAATTTCAGAGGTAGTGTGATTCCAGAAGGCTGGGTCATCAACTGTTGGTCCATATATATTAATCAAATGCAATACAGTGGTACCAAGTTTAATTTTAACAAATAGAAATCTGCCATCAGAATCTGAATGTTTATCTAAAATTTGTAACTGAAGTCTTTTAGAAAATAAAATTGCCACTTCATTCCTTTTACCAACTTCTGAAGAAAGTATCTGACCTTGCCACTTCTTTTGCATGTGTACTAAGATTTTGTCAAAAATAAGTGTTCCTTGTAATAAACAACCGCCAGCCGTATGTCTAACACATAATCTAGATTTATCAAATGTTTAATGGGATGCTGTAACCCTTTAACATTCAGAGAAACAATTTTAATTTTAGGAGTAGTATCCATAATTCAAAATAGGAAAGAGGAAATAGAAACAGGGTACAGTAGTGGAAACATACGGAGGAAGCAGTGCAGACCAATGAGGTAGCTAGAGGACATAAAGCAACAAAAGAAGGAAACACATATACAAATCTATATAAAAAGGCAATAGAGAACATTAATAATAAGATTGAGGCACATGCATTGAGAAGAAAAGTCAGGTGAAAAGGCCTATATTAGTCCTAATGTCATAGGGATAGTAAGTGAATAAGAAGTAGACACACAGAGGCCCATATTTATATTTTTTTAGCGCCGCCTTTACGTCATTTTTTGACGCAAAAGTGGTGCAAACTTGCAAAATACAATTGTATTTTGTAAGTTTGCGCCATTTGTGCATCAAAAAGTGGCGCAAATGTGGTGCTAAAAAAGTATAAATATGGGCCAGAGATTCCCACATGGTATAATTGGTATCAGTTTGATGGGTCTTGTGTATCCATTGAGAGTGAGAAATCACTATCCAAAAATGCTCAATTATCCTCTGGATGGTGAAATGGCTTGGAGTTGTCATCTTTCCAAATGCGCATGGTGGAAGGATCAAGGAGACCATATTTAAATCCAGAGGTTCTTAGTCTTGGCCGTAAAGCTGCAAAGTTCCTACGAATGGCAACAGTTTCTTTTCCAAAGTGTTTATGGGTTAAGATTTTATCACCATTAATCACGAGAGAAGGAATCTCTTGTGCTGCTTTTCATCTCAAAATTAAATGATGGTGACTGAGAACCTTGAATGTTACTTGTTGTCATTTGGTGTAGTCAGGCTTAGGATGTGATGGAATACGATGCACTTGATCAGTCTCAAATGTTTCTGGAAATTTTAGTTTTAATAGATTTGGCAATAGTTTCTCAAGATAAGGTCCACAACCAATACCCTAAATGTCTTCGGGCAAATTGAAAATTTGCATGTTATATTGCCTATTCCGATTTTCCAAGTCTAGCAATAGTTTATTCAAAGGAGGAATTTTCACAGCAACTGAAATGAGTGGGTAAATTTTTGTTTTATTACCATTAATTTTAATTTTGTTTTCAATAAACGTCATGGAGAGACCAGCCATATCTTTACGAATATTTCTTACTTCAGCAACAATATTGTCAGACTTAGACCTAACAGCTTGTAATTCCTCTAATATAGATGTAAGTGAAGGTTCAGAGGAGTCAACAATTTTAGACTTACTAGGCATAAGAAGCACTGCTTGTTTACGCTTATGAGCAGCAGAATATATAGATTTGCCTTCCATGTTAATAAATAACCAGAAAAATATATATAATAGACATAGAGTATTGTAATATAAAAATGGAAGCCAAACCAATATAATGCTGATGTAACGTCACTGGTGCAGCAGCAAATACTCACACTAGGAGGATTGAGGGCCAAAGCCGCTTCCTCTCCTGAAGAAACTCCTCCTTTCCTGGCAGGAACTCCCGGCTGTGAGCAACGAAGAGCCCCAGTGAGGCTTCAAACATTTTCCAGACCACACACGTAAAGAATTCTACAGCAAACAGAAGACTGAAGATTCCTCACCATCTGAAGGTAAAGGGGATGAAGAAACGAAAACACAAATAGACCCAAAAAAACAGAAAAATACCTTATCATACGGATGGGCGCACCTGAGGTCCAAGGCGGGTGGCCATCTTAACTCACATGTCTCAGACAGGTGTTTTCTTGAGCTGCTTTTGAGGTATGGAAAGTCTCACTCATGAATCTAAGTGGATACCAAGGCCCATTTTTATCAAGCTTTCACGCAATGCAGAAAGTCACCTTGCTGCACTGCGTGAAAGGGCCGGAATGCACCGTATGTAACATTATATGGCACATTTGCGTACTTTCCTAGCGCTGGCGTACTTTTGGTTCCCTAGGAACAATGCAGCACACGCAGAAAGAGGAAAAATGAGGAGAAATAAAGCTATTTTTTGTGTTGCGCCTTACCTGGGAGGTGTAGCATTTTGATGCATTCCCGGGTCTATCACTAATGGTAAATCTGGGAATGAGCCAAAATCCATGGTTGGATGTGTGGGAGTACCCACGCTCCACCCTTGCAACACCCCCGTGCTGCAAAGTAACGCAAGGCAGCGATTTGCTCTACCTTGCATTACTCTAGATTTATCAAGCCATGAAAGGCCATGCTAGGTGGCCTTGCATGGCTTGATAAATCTCACTTAGGTTTTGCATTGGCCTAACACCCCCTTGCATGGTGCAAGGGTGACTCAAAACCTTGATAAATATGTCCTCAAATCTCTTATCTGTGTATCAGTATTGCAAAATATTTTTCGAACATCGCTTTCCCTTTGAGGTATTGGTAGTAGCTGTATTTATTGCTGTTATTTGTAAATTATCAATTTAATATTTATTTAATCCAAGTGTTTTATTCAACCCAGACATGTATTCTTCAGGCTACATATCTCTTCGTTACTGCTGGTTTCAGCTCCACACAATGACAGTGTTAGTACTTTTGAGTGTATAATAATTCACAAAAGTTCTCAACTTTTCATTTGTGTGATCTGATCTTTGATCGACCTTTGTATCTCACGATGTGGCGCGATTTGGTATTTGTTTTGTCTGTAGTATTTCTCTGCATATTCAGCCTGGGTTAGTTTTCCATCCTATCTTTCTTACAGTTGCCACTCCCAAGTGGCTTCTGAAGGTGGATATTTGGCTAGAACTTGAGTGAGGTGGTTTTTGCCTACCAAATATTGGGAGACTATATTTATAATGATTCCATAATGTTCTCTCTCTAGGACTCTGAGTATTTGTTATTTGAAAGTCACTTGCAGCAATCATTCCAAATGTTTTGGAGATCAAAAAGGGGGTGCCGGCTTCCCAGTTGGCTCTAGGAATGGAGTGTAGATGCCGCAGCATGCTAATATGCATCTGCTAGCATTATTCAGGGTGCTGTTAAAAAGAAATACATTTTAAATATTGTTTTAGCCAGGCTTGCAGTATTAGTGTGTGTGTGTTTGTGTGGGTGATAGTATTGCTTCATTGTCTGACTTCAAAAAGTATTTGATTTCAACTTGATTCCGTAGTTTGTTCTTATTTTCCTGGCTGTTCATCCCAGAGGAGAAATGCAAACATGGGGAAATGAAAAACTTTGGAGGGCAAGGGTTGCTTTTTCTCATCCATGCTGTTTTCTTTTTAATCATTGAGAGATAAAAAAAAATGCAGAGCGGGCTGCCACAAAATAGTGGCCCACCCGGCATGCAGTTTTCCGGAACATTCTTCTTCAGCAACGGTGGGAGCTCTTTGACCCCCACACACACACATCACACACACAAGCTCAAGCATTGTGGGCATATCTAAGTATGGTGAGTGGTGAAGGGAGCATGCGCCAACCCACCTGACCCTGCTCGCCACTGTCCATGCTATGAATGAATGCCTGGAGATAATGTAGCAAACATGCACACAAATATTGGAATTCAGAATATATAGAGAGGATAGCAGCAGAGTGAGTGTTGAACATCAAGAGTGTAAATACCTTCAGTGAAATCTGATTGACATTATCAAATGAATACTCATTTTATAACATACTACAAGAGGATTGTGAAACTCTACTAACAACTCATCTGTAACTTGAGTAGTATACAACCACAAATATAACTGCTTTCCTTAAAATTAGTCCATGCATATATTTTGTAAACTCAGCAATATTAAGTTTAAATCATGATTGTAGGCACTGGAGAACTTCAATAGGAAACCTTCAAAGAAGGCGAGCAATAGTATAAGATTCAGAATCCACAGACAGTCCAAAGTAAAGACAAAATGGCCCAATGAGGACCAGTATAAAGGTCCGAACATGGACAAGCTACGGCGCTACATCAACTGCCCTGGATGCGCCTCCGGCAGGTGCAGCTGCTTTCTGTGTCCCCGTACAGCTTTGGTTTTACAGAAGGAGGTGCAGATGTTTGTGCTGCCTATTCTGTAATACAGACAGTGTCGGTGCACATGTAACACTGCCACTATCCCCAAGGCGAGTTTCCTCGTTTACCCGGGGGTAATCCCATGGCAATAAAGAAAACACTTTGCCTATGTCCCTATGTATTGTGAAAGTGGGCACTGAGGCAAAGAGACCATCAGGAAGCACAGCGAGTGTGCACCACAAAGACATGGTGCACAGTCAGTGTGCCTCCCAAAGCTGACCCCTGCCAGAGGGACATGAGACCTCCTTGACATGTGCCTGTAGATGGACGCAGTCACTCACTACACCTGCCTGGTGAACTCTAAACACCTTTGTTAAGCAGGCGGAAATGAAAAACGGATCAACTGCTTCAAACAGTCGTCATTAATGTGAATTTGCAGCTGCTCCAGTGAAAGCGCAATATGTGCCATAGGGGGCGCTTTGCCTGTTTAACATCCCTCTGCAGAACGGTGGAGTCATTCACTGCACCTGCCTGCAGGGGGATCTCTGTACCCATTTGTACCTGCAGGGAGGATCTCTGTACCCCTTTTTATAAGCAGGCAGCATTGCCATCAGCACAGAGGAAGATGGACCGGTTACATCAAGCAGCCTGTCAGCATTTTATTAATACTCTGTCCCAGGACAGTGTGGGTTAGTTAGCTGCTGTGGGGATAGCACATTATGACTAATAGGAAACATTATTCCTGTTTGTGTCGGATACACCTAGTTAACGGACCATCGGGGCACAAACAGGGACAATGCAAGCTATCTATATAATACGGGCCCAGGTGTCCACATGCTGTGGATAGAATTGAAAGTCACCATTGGCTTTGAAAATCCAATCTAAAATTAGAAATGAGACTGACTTGTATTAAGACCTAACGGTTCTAACTTTCAAGCACTTTGGCCCGTGTAGAAAGTACCACTTTCTCTAAGAGTCACTGTGGCAATTACATGTGTGCCTTTAATAACAGTCTAACCACTGGCTACCCATGCAGATAGGAAAAAGACAGTGATGGATGGTTACGTGCCCCTCTCTATTGACCTATGATCTCTTTTGCCACCACATGCTCCACAATTACTCTCTATCGACCACAGATCAAGCTTGATAGGTCACTCTCACTCACAGGCACATTAACGGATGAACTTAGGGAATGGCAGATACAATAATTCAATTATTCACCAAGAAGCTTAAACCTTGAGAACAAAACTCCATCTAATAGAATATTCATATAATTTCCATCTATTTCATTAACCCAGATCCCACAGTTCCTAAGTTAAGTTTTACATTCTTGTAGTATTACATTCCCATAACTACAAAGGGTGTCCTTCCACTATAGAGAGTTTTCATTGTTGGAGGGCCCAGATCCCCATAGAATTTAGTAAAAACTGGCTACTCTTACACTTGACTTTGTAATTCACCTCTCAATAGTAATTCGATCTCAATAGGTTTCTTCTTTGTAGTGACAGCAGGTAAATAAACATCCAGAAGGCTTTTCCTCACAAGACTGGTTTGTAACTTTACTCTTGGCACCAATATATTTTCTGAACTGGGACTTGATCCAGTTCTCCCCACACTTACCCATTCACCACAACCAGTATTACTTAGTTACCCGCAGTCTAACATTCTAAATTAGCTTTTTTTGTTTTTAAGCTGACCACTGGTATAAGTGGGTTAAATCTAGTCTGTACTTGTTGACGAGAAAAGTCACAGATCTATAGTCCACATATAATTCGTACCACAGTTGTTTAGTTGTCAAGACATTCTACAAATATTTCAGCCATATTTTACACAAACAGCCACACTTTTCGATGACCTGGCAGTAAAGCCTAAGTTAATCTTACTAGGATGTTAAGATAGCACCGAAACAAAAAACAGCAGACATGCTGATGTAATCACACATTTCAGCCTAGTCTCTACTGCCCCGGCCAGAGATGCACATCATGTCTGTGCATATGTGCATTCACATGCGTGTGTACATGTGGGCGCATGGGTGTGCGTGGGTGCATGCACCTGCTTATACATGCATGCAGGTGAATCTTGCCAGGGTTCATAAAGTGTGATTCGTGAGTCGTATTTCCGGTTGCACGCACATTCGTGCTTCGAAGATTGTGACTTTACATTCACAGTGCTTTTGCGAATGCAATGGATTTTAGTAGCTCTGCCCTCACAAACTTACAGCTGCACACGTTTTACAGAATTTGAAAGTCAGACAGAAGTCAACTATCATCTGCCATTGTCCATCAGTCACAATGTATGGAATTAATGTGAGAGGTCTTGGGTCAGTAAATGCCAAGATTTACACCTAGAACTTTGACCCATGGCTTGGGGTCAAAGTTGTCTGATTTATCCACGGCCCTTTCAGTGTTGTTTTTATGGGAGCCTGGCTTATATGTCTCCCTGGTGGCTGAAGGCCAGTTGATGCACAAGTGACATTCATTGTTGTTAGAAAGGAAAACAGCCGTTTTGGGAATAAAATCCTGTTGAAATCCATTCTTTGTGTTTCAATTCTTTATTAAATTTTATAAACAAATACAAACATAAGTTGTTCAATGATTATATAAAATATACATCAAGTAACTAAAAAAATAAAATAAAGTGCACTAATAAGGAATTCACATAATCATACTATATTAAATAATAAAAAGAAGAAGGAAAAGAAAATACATGACAAATTATTAAGAAACATTTAGATAATTTTCCGTTCAAGTAAACTTTCCCAAAGTTTAAATAAAAAGAGAAAAAACAGAGAGAATATTAATATTTTGTAAAGGAAAATAATAGTTGTTTAAATTGCAAAAAACCTATTTATCAATTTGATGAAAAGAAACCAAGAGAAAATGAAGAAAATCATCATCAAGAGATAAAAGAGAACATACCTATTCTAGAAAAGAGCTCCAGATATTATCAAATTGTTTTAGGTTGTCATTTAATTTATATATCACTCTTTCAAACTGCGCAATGTCAAACATATCTTTCAACCAGGATTGGATTGTTGGTAAAATATTAGATTTCCAGAAACGTAATATATTAACTTTTGCCAGGCTAATTGCCGTAGATAATCATCTGAATATTTGTGGCATAATCAATAATAAGAACAATTGGGGTGCTTGAGACGAAATATTAGGTACAATTTTTCTTAAATGTTTTGTTATTTGTGTCCAAAATTGTTGAATTTCAGAACATTCCCATAGAACATGTACAATCGCAATTAGATTGATGACATCTCCAGCAATCAGAATTTGGACTAAGTTTAGCTGAATAGAGTTTAGAAGGTGACCAATGCCATCGATGAAGTATTTTAAAGTAATTAAATTTTAATCTTGCATCACAGGAGTCCTTGATTATAATTTTCCAAACCTTTAGCCCACTCTTTATCTGAAAAGGTGATATTTAGTCGTATGAACCACCATGTTCTTAAATTTTCAGAAGTATCATCTGAAAAAGATTTATCAATTAGTATGGAGTATAAGCACAACACCGTACAGTTGAAATTCCTCCATACACATATATAACGAGCAATAAATGATTGTATTATAGGATCTATAGTTGAGTCCATTTTGGAATTTAAAATAGATGATATCAGAATAAAATTATTAAATTGTGATTTTGGAAGTTTATACGTCTCTTGCAAATGTGAGAAGGATTTCAGAGAATTATTTAGTGTTTATAAGTCTGATAGGATATTAATTTTATGATTTCTCCAGATAAACCAATTAAGCTCTTTACCTTTATAGAGAATTGCAGAGTTATTCCAAATTGGGGCATTTGAGTGAACATTGGCGTTACATTTTATGAGTCTTCTGCCATGCTATTTGAGAGGATTAGATAACTGGATTTGAGGATTGTGAATATTTTGGACATTTGGTATAATAAATAGCCATGGGAGTAGTAGTTTTCAATAGGGATTGTTCCATTTTCACCCATAGGGGCATGTTATCGATTATGGATATCATATATGTTGAGTGTCATAATTGTTGGGCTATCCAATAATTTTTCAAATGTGGAAGGCTTAAGCCTTCTTTTAAAGCAGAGGAATGTAGTTTTGAACTACTTATATGAGTATCTTTTCCTCCCCAAACAAAATGGGTTATTAGAGATTAAGTAGTTTTGAAGAAATTAGAAGTAATTGGGAGTGATAACATACTGAACACATAATTGAATTTTGGGATTGTATTCATTTTTATAATCTGTACTCTACCCCATAAAGAGAGATTCAATTGAGACCATCTTATGAAATCTCTTTTAAGTTTATCTATAAAAGGATTCAAATTGTCCATCACAACATTCTTCAGTCCAGTATTAGTAGGATCCCAAGATATTAAAGATATGAAGATTTCCAATTAAATGGGAAATTACCTAGTGAGATTGGTGTAGTATTATTGTTCATTGGTAAAGCTTCACATTTGGACCAATTGATCTTGTAACCGGAGAATGTTGACAATTGATTTAATAGAGTGATCAAGGTTTTAACCAAAGAATCCGGGTTAGATATTGTTAGTAATATATCATCTCCATAATAAATCTTTTACCTCTCTCGCTGGGGTAACAATACCTTGTATATTAATGTTCTGTCTAATTGCAACAGCTAAAAGTTCCAAAGCAATGAGAAACAACAACGGAGAAAGTGGGCATCCTTGTCAGGTACCACAAAGAATTTAAAAGTAGGACGATGTGAAATCATTATAAGTAATCACGGCAGTTGGAGATTGATACATTCCTTCAGTTAAAATAATAAAATCTGTACCAATGCCCATTCTATTCATGGTTCAAAATAAATATCCCCATTCCACTCCATCAAAAGCTTTTTCTGCATCTAGGGACAATATAACATTTTCTTCTGTTTTATACGTTGTTGCCATAATAGGTGTAGAATTGTTCGAAGATGGTTTGAAGAGGAATGATACAGAACAAAATCGACTTGAGATGGATGGATTAGTGATGTAATGACTGAATTTAAGCGAGTCACAAGTATTTTAGCCAGAATTTATTAATGAGATAGGTCTGTAACTAGAGCATTCGAGAGGGTCTTTACCAGGTTTAAGAATTACAGTAATACGTGCTTGTAAATATTCTGGAGAAAATGTCCTTTTTTAGGGCTTTATTAAAGAAGTTTTGTAGGAGTGGGACTATTTGAGCTTTTGTAATCTTATAAAATTCAATAGGAAAGCCATCCTTCCCAGGTGCTTTATTTGTAGCTAAACAATAAATAGCTTTTGTAATTTCTTCTGTTGTTATGTGCCCTTCCAGACTTATTCTTTGTTCGTTGGTTAATTTTGGGATTTTTAAGTTAGTGAAAAAGTAATCTTCCTCTTTAGTATTATCACAATTCAATGATGTATAAAGTGGTTCATAATAGTTCTGGAATTGTGTCAGTATATCTGTTGGTTGTGTAAGTAAATCATTTGAGGATTTACTAATAGCAGATATCGTTCTAGAGGATTCTTGTTGGCGTAATTGGTATGCTATAAGTCTTCCAGCTTTCTCCCCCCTTTCATAATTACATTGGAAAATTAAAAATAGACATTTTTCTGCGTGAGAGGTATACAAATATTGAGTTTGAATTTGATTGAAAGTTAATTTTTTTAAATCTCTGGCGATTGGTTTTACTATACACATTTGAGAGTAAAATTACCTATTTTTCAAATAATACCATTTCACTATTCAGTTGTTTTTTAAGAATATATGAGTCTCTCATAATTATTCCTCTAATGACTGCTTTACCAGCACCCCAAAGTATACCAGCATCTGTAATTGAGTCCCTATTTTCATCAAGAACTTGTTCAACGTATTGATATAAGTTTACTTTGGTTTGAGGTGTTTTATATGAAGAAGTATTGAATCTCCAATTAGGTTTAGGAGTCTGTGTTAATCCAATATTAACATGTAAATCTATTAAATCATGGTCTGAAAGGCTGCATGGAGTAATTCCTGCATGTGTTACAGATTGTAACATTGTAGATGAAGTTAAAAAATAATCTATTCTAGAGCGAATTAAATGTAGACAAGATGTAAATGTGTATTCTTTGTCATTTGGTTGTAACAAACACCATGGTTCCTGCAATGCAAAATCTTCCATAAGATCTTTTAAGATATGTCTGTCACTTGTATGGTAAATATCTGGCTTGCCCGATCTATCAATGAATGAATCTATAGTAACATTCCAATCACCCCCAATTATTACTCATGCAGGTCCAAAAGAAGATAGTAATCTACTAATCTTAGAAATAAAGATCGTTTTAGAATCATTGGGTGTGTATATCATGCCTATAATCATAAATGAATTCCTAATACGAATTTTAACTAATGCATATCTGCCATCATCATCTAACCATGTTTTAATAATCTTATATGGTAAGTTTTTGTGAAAAAGAGTAGCTACCCCACATTTGCGAATGGGTGTGTCAACATTATTAGAATTACTCTGGGTTGTACTAGCATGTATAATTTGACCAATCCAATCTCTCTTCAGTTTATCACTTACAGATTCATTAGGATGAGTTTTCTGCAGTAAAGCAATATCTGATTTATGTCGTCCGAGAAAGTTAATTATCTTCTTTCTCTTAATTAAATGTGTCAAACCATTAACATTCAGAGAAATAACATTCAAGGGTTTCAGCCTGTTGATTGACATATGTAGGCTAAACGAATTATATCAATCCAAGTGACAATGGTATGAGAGAAGATAAAAGGAAGATAGGGGATACGGTTAAGAGAGTGTATGTTTCCAAATATGTCAGTGTATATGAATGACTTGAATATCAAGTTGTTCAAATTTTTGTAATATATTAAAATAAGGAATGATTATTTATGGGCAATGTAAAATAATTGTCCGAAACTAGAGATAAGACAATTTGTACACTTAAATCACTAAAACTTTAAACTGGAGAGAGAAAAAAAAACAATGCCTTTTGGAGAGGTGAGCAAAGAAGAGGATAATAGTGCCATTTTGAGTATAAACAATAACATATCCGATAGCTTATATAAGCATAGTTATAAAAGGAAGAATATGGAGAGGAAAGAGAAGATATAAGTTAAGGAGGATAGAGACAGAGTATCATTGTACGTAATTAATACTTCAATCTTGATCAAGGTTTCAAAGGTGATCTAGATTTGTCCCTTGGGTGATATTTCTTCCAGGCTTTAAGTTTCCCACCATGTGACCAGTGACATTGAACAGTCGCCCGTTCTCCCTGATCCGCATCATACGGAATGTTAGATGGAGGAGATTCTTTTGTTGGTAAAGGAGAAGAAGTCTTATGTCCCATCTCAGAGTCCTTGTCATCTAAATCATTCAAAAAAGATTCCAAGTCATGAGGATCTAAGTATTCCTTGGTTTTCCCTTGAAAAGTTAAAATCATAGTAGCCGGTTCCAGAATGGCATACTTTATGTCTCTCTTCTTCAATCTTGCGCGTAGATTTAAAAATTGTTTTCTTTTGAGATTAGTAGGTGCTGAGGAATCTGCTGTGATGATCACTTGAGATTTTTCATACTCGTATGGACCATGCTTTTTTGCTGCCATGATAATTTGACGAGTTTGTTGGTGTTGTAAACAACAGGCAAGAATATGTTGAGGTCTAGTAGAGTAGTCCATTCCACATGTTCAGACACAATGAGCTCTCTGAAATGTTTGTCAGAGTTGGGATTAGAGTGGTCAGAAAGTCTAATATATTATCTTTCTCTGCTTGTTCTGGAAGATCTATAATTGTAAGATTGTTCCTTCTACTTCGATCCTCTAAATCAATCATCTTTTTTTGTAAAAACCAAATATCCTGACCTGTATCAGGTGTCTTGTCTAGACGAGATTCAATATGTGTAATCCGACTATCCATTGAGTGTATGCGGGATTGAAATTTGGTAACATCATTCCTCAGCCCTTGAACTTCCGTAGTGTTAGTAGAAACTGTGGTGTTCAAAGTCGTGATAGAAGATATGTCTAACAATTCTTTCAAAATTGCATCCATAGCTGCTGAGGGTAGCTCAGTAGAATCTGCCATATTACCTTTAGAATCAGTGGTGTCAGAATGTGATAATAAAGCTGCACTGTATGACAATTGTCTTACTACTTTGGGATCTGACATATGGATTAGATCAGTTATGTTCCAAAGTTCTGTTTATAATGAGTATCTAGTCATTTGATCATTCAATTCTAACAAAAAACTTGATTACGAGCACCGGTATGATACCTACATTACAGCGTATATTCCATTTCCATTTAAAATAAAAATTAAGATCCACCTCAATGACTTGTTATATTTAAGCATAAAGACTTTAAAGGTAGAAGAGAACAATAAGTTATTTCGATTTCCGTCTTCTTATGCAAGTATAATAACCACCATGTAGATTGCAATCAGCTCTTGCCAAAGTTATGTGAATTTTAGGAAACCATGCATTTGCTATTTTTGCCTATTCTAGATAAAGTTGGTGCTGTTCAATATAATGAGGTAGAGAACGGTTGCTTTTTCCTGATTTTTCTAGGCCTAGCGTACTTCCTCGTCGTCTTCCGTGATGTGTTACAGTGCAAAGTAATCAGTCCAAGAGTGAAAAAGGAGAAAAAAAAGGCGTACAAAGTTATTGCAAGCAAATTCAATGCATAGTACTGCAATGTACAACGTGTTCGTGTTTGTGATTTACCGCTAGGTCGTGCGTGTGATTTCTTGCCGTATTCCACTTTGTGTTACATAATAATGTAATTAGGCACGCTGGAGGTTGTCAAAAAGCATCTTGTGGCATTTCCGAAGGTAAGCGGTGTTGCAAAGTTAGTAGCGCTCGCATTTTAATGTTCCGTAATGCATGAAAAAAGCGTTCCGTACCAGTCAGGGTTTTAGAAAAAGTTCACGCCGCCATTTTGGCCTTACCGGTCGATATGTCTTTTATCGTTTAATTCACTTTTAGATCGTGTTGATCGTTCACCCTGAATCCTGCTCCATCCTGTTGATTTCCGACATGTATTCCTCCACCTTCCAGGTGAGTAAACGTCAGAGAAGTGTCATTCGGCCTGTCTCCCTGTTTCCGCTCGTTTCCGCTCGTTTCGGCTCTAAGAAAGAGCCACCATCTTCCATGGCGCCCTGCTCCGCCCCCCCGAAAACCACTCTTACCCTTTCTATTGGAGCTGTGCCTTTAAATGGATTCCCGTCATTACTGCACCTCTTGCACCAGCTATTCTGGGCCAGCGGTCACAGGACGTGTTTTGGCTTCTGCTTAGCACAACGTCCAGATAGGAATGGGGCTGATCAGATTCATGCAAAAAACACAATATATTGTCATGTTCATCAAAAGCAAAGACTTGTACAGCCGAATTTTATTCTAAACTCAAACAGATTGTTGGAAACGGGGTTTCTGGTCGGCTAGGGTATGCACCTAAGCCAGGCAGAACCCACCCACTCTAGTCAGGGCAAGGGAGTTACACGTCCAAGATGACCCTTACTCACCTCCTTGGTAGCTTGGCACGAGCAGTCAGGCCTAATCCGGAGGCAATGTGTAAAGCGTTTGCACAACACACGCAACACACGTGACGCAAAATGTACACCGCAAAGTAAACACAACACTGAGCTATGTAAAAATAAACTGTATTGCACAAAACATAATTAGACCAACATTACACTTAAGTAATACCCTGCTACCTTAGCAGTTGTCAGAACGTTACACAAGTTACTAATACTCTGCAAGAATAAGCAGTTGTCACACTAGAACACGTAAGTACTCAGGATTCTGCAACATAAGCAGTATTCAGGAAATACAGTATGAATTCTACGCACTTGTCATGAATACCTCATAAATACCCATAAAAGGAACATTACAGAACATCTCACAAGTCATAAAAAATACATATCAGCATGTCATGCCCATAAAAGGAGCATCAGCACATATATGTAATATCAGGAATGCAGGGAGAATCATATAAACACCCCCAAGGTTCATACTAGGCTCACTGAGCCAATACTTTCTCAAAAGTACCTGTTTTCTGGGAAGAAGAGGCACTCCTCGTGCCTAGAAGTGGAACATGGGGGGCCCCCGGCGCTCCTGTGAGCACAACAGGGGCCACACGGTGCTCCTGGGGGAGAGGCGCGGTTGGCACCCTCTCCTCGTGATAAACGGGCCCCACTAGGGGCCCGCGATCTTGAGGGGGGCCTGCCTCGGCCTCCTCACACCCTGTCCATGGGGTGGGGGCCAGTTGAGGCCCAACAAACAATTATGGGACGAGAGAAAGGGGGCCTCCGTCGAGGTCTCCCTTCCCCGTTTTTAAAGAAAAATGCCCGTTTTAAACAGAAAGGGGCGACCTGCTCCTACGGCAGAGACTGGATAAAGGGGGCACTCCTCTCGCCTTCCCCCGAGACCTGCTCGGTTTAGAAGATCAGATGCCTCCTGAGGCCCGTGAAGACGCTTGCCTGCACCCGATGTGGTGCGCGAGTGTCGACCTGTTTCCCGGGCCGCCGCGGTGATCCAGTGGAAGTTGGAGGCAGCTGGTGCCCCGGGGGTGCTCCAACGAGCAGACCGTGCCCCGGGGTTGCCAATAGGAGCACGCTTGCTCCACTTTCCTTTTTTTGTGCCCCGGGGGCACTAGAAGGAGCGCGATCCTTGTGCTTTGGGATTATAGGACGTAGAGGCTGTGGCGGTGATTTGGGGCATAAAAAGAGTGCTTTTCAAAGCGCTAAGGTTAAATCTGTAGCCCGGGCTGCGGCAGTGATCTTGGTAATGGCAAAACGCGGTTTGGAAAGCACCTTAAAGTCACAAAGGACTGCTCCCAAAGCGCTATGCAACAAAAGCAGCACTCCTCGTGCTGGAGGGAGTTACAGAGGTCAGGAGCCACAGCACCCTGCCTCTGGAGACAACAAATGAAGAAGGGGGCACAGGGCTGGCGAACCCAGTGGCAGGACAGCATAACAAGAGGGTGCAAGCAGTGGAAGTTCCACCTTGTGACCAGGCAGGTCACAGGTCAGCACAGCAGCAGTCCAAGGTGGTCCTGGTGAGTCCTCTCTACAGCGTCCTGCGTCCAGGTCCAGGTAAGTTTCCTGGAGTTCCAAGAATGTCCAAAATGATGTCTAAATTGTGGGGAAAATTCCCCTGTACTTATACTAGGTTTACAGTGTGTTTTGCAATGGGAAGGAGATGGGGTTCCAACCAGTTACAACTGGTTCTGGGAGTGCCCTTTCTCTCCTCCAGCACATGCTCCAAACATCAGTGGGGGGTAAATGACCCTATTGTGCGAGGCCAGGGCGCAGCCTTTACAAATGCAGGTGTGCCCCATCTCTCCCTTCTCTCAGCCCAGGAAGGCTATACAATACGTAGATGCACCTCTGTGACACCTCCACATTCCCTGTGTACAGGCTGTCTGAAAAGTATGCACAAAGCCCCAACTGTCAGTCTGCCCAGACATGGATTGGAGACAAGCTGCAAAATACCAGATTCATAAGCACAGATAAATGCGCACTTTCTAGAGGTGGCATTTCTGTGATAGTAATAGAAGATACACCTACACCAGTAAGCAGCATTTCTCATCACAACCATACCAAACATGCCTACGCTACCCCTCATAAATCAGACAATACCCCTTACACATAAGGCAGGGCATTTCTAATGCAATCCCAAGAGAAGGCAGCACTCACAGCTGTGAGACACCAAGTTAGGCTGTTTGTCACTACCAGGACAGGCCACGCAACCTGCCACATGTCCTGACTTCTACATACATGGCACCCTGCCCATAGGGCTAGCTAGGGCGTACCTTAGGGGTGACTTACATGTAGTAAACAGGGAGTTCTGGGCTTGGCAAGTAAATGTAGATGCCAGGTCCCTGTGTGTAGGAAGTTGGCTCTGTATATATTATCTCAAAGTGAGAGATAGTGTGAACAGAGTCCCAGGGTTCCCCTTAGAGGTTGATAGTGGCAAAATTAGATAATACTAATGCTCTATTTTGTGGTAGTGTGGTCGAGCAGTAGGCTTATCAGGGGGTAGTGTTAAGCATTTGTTGTACGCACACAGGCAATGAATGAGGACACACTCAAAGACTTAACTCTAGGCCAAAAGGTTTATTTTAGAACCACAAGATTCAGAATTTAGGTAAGTACATAAATTGTAAGGTACTTGACACAGGTAAGTTTCGAACTTTGAATTAAAATAGTAATGTACACAGTTTTGGCAAAAATGCCAAATTGCTATTTTAAAAGTGGACACTGCAAAAATAAACAGTTCCTGGGGGAGGTAAGTATTGGTTAGTTTCTCAGGTAAGTAGAGCACTTACAAGTTCAATCTCCTGGGTATAGGCAGCCCAATGTTGGGGGTTCAAGTCAACCCCAAACACCCAGCACCAGCAACACAGGGCCGGTCAGGTGTAGAGGTCAAAGTAGGGCCCAAATAGCATAGGCCACTATGAAGAACAGGGGTGCTCCGGTTCCAGTCTGCTAGCAGTTAAGTACCTGTGTCCTCGGGGAGCAGACCAGGGGTGTTTTGTAGAGCACTGGGGGGGGGCCCAAACAGGCACACAAAATAAACTTTCAGCGTCACAGGGGCGGCCGGGTGCTGTGTACAAAGTAGGTGTTGGGTTGTAGATAGGAATCAATGGAGAGACCCGGGGGTCACTCTGGCGATGCAGGCAGGGCACAGGGGGGCTTCTCGGGCCAGCCACCAACTGGGCTAGGATGAGGGACGCCTGTTGGTCACTCCTGCACCGGTAGTTGGTTCCTCTTGGTCCTGGGGGCTTCAGGTATAGTGCTTCTTCCAGGCATCAGGTTCCTTTGTTAGGGCAGTCGTGGTCAGGAGGAGCCTCTGGATCCTCTCTGCAGGCGTCGCTGTGAGGGTGCAGGGAGGTCGACTCAGGGTGTCCATGTCATTGGAGTTGCCTGGGGGTCCTCTCTGCGGTGTTGGTTCTTCTGGACACGAGCCAGGGGCATCGGGTGCAGAGTGTGAAGACTCACGCTTCCGAAGTGAGGCTGGAGTCTCTTTAAAGATGGTTTCTTTGTTGCAGTTTTGGACAGAGCCGCTCTTCTCTGGAGTTTCTTGGTCCTTTAGGTGCAGGTCAGGCCTCTGAGTCCTCGTTGGTCGCTGGTCCCGCTGGATGCGTCCCTGTGCAGCTTCTCTGATTCCGGAGACAGCCCGGTAGGGCTGGGGCCAAGTCAGTTGTTGTCTCTGTCGTCTCTGCGGGGATTTCAGGTTAGCAGTCCTTCTTCTTGTTTCCAGTTGGAGGAATTTGGTTCCTGGGTTCAGGGTCATCCCTAAATACTCAATTTAGGGCTATGTTTAGGTCTGGGGCAGTAGCTAATAGCTACTGTCCTTGAGGGTGGCTACACCCTCTTTGTGCCTTCTCCCTGTGGGGAGGGGGGCACATCCCTAATCCTATTGGGGGGGAATCTTCCAACACAAGATGAAGGATTTTCCAAGGAGGGGGTCACTTCAGCTCTGGTCACCTTAGGGGTGGACCTAGCTGAGGGGTTGACTCCTCCTTGTTTTTCTCATTATCTCCCGGGACTTGCCACCAAAAGTGGGGGTTGTGTCCAGGGTGCAGGCATCTCCACTAGCTGGAGTGCCCTGGGGCATTATAACACAAAGACTGAGCCTTTGAGGCTCACTGCTAGGTGTTACAGTTCCTGCAGGGAGAAGGTGTGAAGCACCTCCACCCAGTGGAGGCTTTGTTTCTGGCTCCAGAGAGCACAAAGTCTCTCACCCCAGGGGGTCAGAAACTCGTCTCAGTGGTAGGCTGGCACAGATCAGTCAGTCCTGCACTGAAGGATTGGGTAAAATACAGGGGGCATCTCTAAGATGCCCTCTGTGTGCATTTTTTAATAAATCCAGCACTGGCATCAGTGTGGGTTTTTTATTCTGAGAAGTTTGATACCAAACTTCCCAGTGTTCAGTGTAGCTATTATGGAACTGTGGAGTTTGTTTTGTCAAACTCCCAGACCATATACTTAATATGGTCACACTGTACTTACAATGTCTAAGAATAGACTTAGACATTGTAGGGGCATATTGCTCATGCAGCTATTCCCTCACCCGTGGTAAAGTGCATCCTGCCTTAGAGCTTTAAGGCCTGTTAGAGGGGTGACTTACCTATGCCACAGGCAGTATTTTGTGTGCATGGCATCCTGAGGGGGATGCCATGTCGACTTCGCCTTTTTCTCCCCACCAACACACACAATCTGCAATGGCAGTGTGCATGTGTTAGGTGAGGGGTTCCTTAGGGTGACACAACACATGCCGCAGGCCTTAGGGGCCTTCCCTGGTCACAGGGCCTTTGGTACCAGTGGTCCCTTTTACAAGGGACTTATATGTGTGCCAGGGGTGTGCCAATTGTGGAAACAACGGTACATTTTTAGTGAAAGAACACTGGTGCTGGCGCCTGGTTAGCTGGGTCCCAGGACACTTCTTAGTCAAGTCAGCATCAAAATCAGGCAAAAAGTGTGGGGGGGGGGTAACTGCAACAGGGAGCCATTTTCCTACACCTGGCAAATAAGACACTGTAAAATTGTATTCATACAATTCTGCTAAAATACAATTGAGTCTTGAAGATGCTCTACCAATACCATTTTTAGATAATGAGGAAATAAGTGGTTTATGATCAATTCTCAATTTGAAATGTTTACCCCATATATACATCTTAAAGTGTTCAACAGACCATGCACAAGCAAGTGCCTCACGTTCAATAGTTGAATACCTACACTGTTTCAGACAATGCTCTAGAACCAAAAGCAGTGGTTTGTTCAACATTACCTTTGACTTGAGTTAATACTGCTCCTAATCCTGTTGAACTTGCATCCACAGTGATAACATTCTGTGCATCATCAGAATATGGCAAAAGTGGTTGAGAATTCACTATAGTCTTTTTAACTTGTTGAAAGCATCAATCTGATCATTAGACCACTTGAATGTTTCATTCTTCTTTAGTAATACACGTAAAGGCATAGCTAAATCGCTGACATTTTTGACAAATTTAGAATAGTACTCACATAGGCCTAAAAAAGAATGAACTTAGTCTTTGTTTCTTGGCTCTTCAAATGTTTGTATCACCTGTAGAGAATTTTTAATTGGTGTGATTCCTTTTTCAATAGTCTATTTCATTAGTTAAAAATGTACATTTATCCAAATGAATCGTCATACCCCTATCACTAAGGATTGACCTCACTTTGTACAACTTCATATAGTGTTCTTCTTTTGAAGCTGTGTAGATCAATATCATCCTGAAAAGCAATGACATTCCCAACATCTTTAAATAAACAATGCATTCATTTTTAAAATTAACAGAAGCAGCTGATGCCAAACCAAAAGGCATTCGTTTGTACCGAAATGCACTGTCTGGAGTAAAGAAAGTAGTAATGCAACAAGACTCAGGAGTCAATTCTACTTGATGGTATGCTGCCTTCAGATCAATCTTTGAAACAAAAACTAGAACCCTCTAACTTTGTGAAAAGCTCTTGAATGTGTGCAAGTGGAAAACAATCCACCAAAATTTGTTTATTCACAGATCTTAAATTGGCACACAAATGCCAATCTCCGGAGATACACATTCTGCCGCATCAACAGGCTCAATAACATCCTCTGTACACATTCTAACTAACATCTCAGATAACTCCTTACTGACCGATAGCGGAACATGTCTTAATTTGTGTTTGATAGGAACAGCATTTGTTTAAGTTGAATGTGATGTGAAAATCCTGTCACCTTATCTAACTTTTTGTTAAACAAATTTTTTAATTTGTCTAATAACATCTCCAATTTATCTGTACTTGTGTTCAAAACTTGGACAGAATGTATATTATCAGACAGATACAATGGATTCTTGGCATTTGGGTTGAGCACCATTCCCATTTTCTTTTGATGTCGCCAAGCAATAGCATGTAATCCATCAATGGCAACATATACTTTTCCAATAATTGCCCTGTTTAAAAAACTGATGTCTGCTATAAAGAAACCAAGCATATCAATCCCTTTGCCCTTGAAACCATATACTTTGACATCATTGGGTTCTTACTTTTTATCACCTCAGTTTCCATGAAAAAATGTATCTGATAAAATAGTATATGGTGATCCAGAATCTGCCAACACTTTAACACTCAAACCATCAATGTCAATTTCACAATCTGGTGGAATATAGGGTTCTTTGTCAATTTCTGTACAGCTAATACCCATCCCGACATTTTCTTTATCAGATTTATTTATATCCTTATGTTTTGTTTTGCTTTCTTCATTGATGCAAGAATCCTTTTCCTTAAGACTCAGAACGAAACAATCTTCCATCTCGTTATCAGCCTTTGAGTCCTCCAGCGTAGATATTCTTTTGTTGGGTACCGATCTGCAAACATTGCCTAAATGACCAATCGTCTTGCTCTTGAAACATTCTTTACCTTTAGCTGGGCAAAACCTGAATTGTGATGCATGTGTTTTGGAACCACACTTATCACAAATTGTTTTATTGGAATTATATCCCAAACTTTGTTTGTTAGTACTGACTTGTTTTCCTTTAGAAAATGTTCCTTTGTTATTGGCCTCATATTTCTGTGTGTCATGTAAAGATACAGCTGCAATTTCTTTGTTAATGTCATCAAGATTAATATCTTTGAAAGATTTTACTGTACATTCAACACTCTTAGCCGTATCAATTGCTTCTTTCAAGATGGGATAGTAAAGGATATCAGGAGCAACAATGACCTTTAAACTAGTAAAATTTATTGGAGCACTCACACACACTCCTAACGAATGAAACACTGCTTATCTTCTGCGATCAGACATCATTCCATTCACAACATTCTTAGTTCTAGAAACACTATTAACAGCAACCTAGTACTGATGGTCCTTTCTCCGCTATGTAATGCTTTCCAGTAGGTGCCCTGCCTTTGAATTTGAATGCTAAAAACCTGTACCCTTTTAAGGGAATGAGTTCCTCAGTGAAGCTTTCAGGATGTATATTAGGGGGAAGTAACTGTGTTCCTAACATGGCAATGAACGTCTCCTCCCACAAAATTGTATTGATAATGGTGTAAGGTGAGCTGGAATCAGCAACAATGTTAACAATAGCTCCCCAAAATTAATTTAACATATTGGCTTTTTCTGGACTATGGACTAACATCTAAAACCATAGATTCAATACTTAATACACTTTTCTTATCGTCAGAAGACAGACTTGGCAAGGCCCCCCCACAAAAGTGGGCTCAACCGAGCAATACGGAGAATGTGCCTGAGGTGAATGAGAACAGAAGCAAAAGAAGACAGACTATTTGGAAACTTCTTGCACACACTTGACTTTTGCTGAAGGTTTTGTCTTCCTGCACTCTCTGGCATAGTTGCAGCTAGTTCCACAGTACAAACATCACAGGGCAATTTATTTTCGCGCCAGATGGTCTTTGCTTCTAAAATGATAGTACTTCTTGTTTTTGAAAATGTTAAGGGTGTTGCAGTTCTTCCCCTTGTATAGTTTGTCATCCTTGTTGGCATTCTTGTCATTGTGTTGCTTAGAATACTTTTTCTTGCTAGGAACATCACACACTTGTTCTTGATCCTTGACACTAACATTGACAGCTTGAGTACATCTTTTTGAAAGTTATGCCTTTTTGATAAAAGCAATTGCATATCCTGGTGGTGAGTCGCAGTACACCCACAAGCTCTTTTGTATATGAGTATTGTTAGTGTGCATAAATTTTTTATCCCTAACCAGTTCGTCGTGAAGAGTGTTAAATCTTCAAGGAATGGCCAATTTCCTTAAAGCTGATACGTAACCTTCCATTTTATTTAGTTTCCTCTGGGAAAAATGATAGCGGTCTAAAGCTACACGAACATGAGGCGAAAAATATGCCTCTAAATCTTCCAACGCTTTCTTGTATATGTCTGTTTCATCCCTTGAGCTAATTGTTCTACCATTGGTTGTAAATACATTATCCTTCGAGACCCAATGTGTGCAAAAGTTTTTTTTTTCCTTGAGGATGTAAATTCCTCTTGGTTTTCATCTTCTAAGGTGGAAATATAATTAGAAAATTATTCTTATCATTCTGCCGTTTCATGACCTGTTTGCCAGGTGCAGGTAAAAATGCTTGTGGTGGAGTTAAAGAAAATGTTTGTGAGGCACGCATGATGCAGTTGCACGATATATACTAAGTATTGCAAACTCGTAGTAGTTATGGATATTGAACTGTGGATAAATACGTAAATGGTTTTTACTCCAACATGTGTGCAATATGAAAGAAGAGCGCAGATATTAAATTTCAATGTCCAGGCTTTTGTAAGCCCAGGAGTGTGGATCTGCCAGTTGGTGTTGGTGTAATCCGTATTTGGCCTAAACTAAAATGGCGGCGCTTCTCTTGATGCTGAATGTAAAATCTGCCCAATTTAAAACCGCGGCACATAGTGTCATGATGTTTAAATTTAGCGTGCTTTAGAGCCTCAATGTTGAGTGCGCATGCAGCAACTTTGCAGAAATAACTCCTCCTCCTGCTCCTTTCACCTACCCAAAAGGCCAAAATGCAGGAGTGTGCTATCCACAATTTGGAGTTGTGCAGAAACTTCACATTTCTCTCAGGCTGTACAAGGCAGCCTCGAAGCAAACTCGAAGGACTTCCATCAACAACGCCGACATTGATTGAAAGAAGTAAGGCACCAGCAAGTGTTCTCCGAAGGTTGTAGGTTGGAGGGCTGTGCGCAACTCATCGTCAAATCTTGAAGATAGATCACTGAAGAGTTGATGGTAAGATCCTTTATTGGCCACAGCCCTGGGCAACCAGAGTTACTTTTCAACTCCTCCAACTATCGTACTTGGAACTCCCCAGATGCTCCCAGTCTAGATCTGTCAGACCATTATTCCATTCCATTGACGGCTGAAGAGCAACACAACAGAAAAATTTAGAATTCTCTCTCCCTGTACACTCATTCCAATAGTACTAGACATGGCCACAATACCAGGACCTGGTGGATACTGGGTAGAACAGCTGCCAGAGTTCATCTGTAGTGCACATTTCAGCCCCAGAAGCGACGGCTAAATTATCACATAGATAGAAAGAGGTAGGAAATAGCAGGAGATGTTGAAATGCAGAAGAACACACTTTACTAGAGCAAATGGCGTACAAATTCCACCCAACACCTCATGCCCCTGGTTCACGTCCGAGCCGGGGGGAGCTACTAAGGTTTTCAACCTTCTGGAGTCGATAAAATAAGTGTCATTGACTTGATTAACAGTACAACATCTGCTATCCGCCCCAAGGGGCAAACAGTGGCCCATATTTATACTTGGTTTGCGCTGAATTAGCGTCATTTTTTTACACTAATTCAGTGCAAACCTAACTCCATATTTATACTTTGGCGCTAGACACGTCTAGTGCCAAAGTTAAGGAGTTAACATTGTTTTCTGGACGTGAAAACCTACCTTGCGTCAATGAGATACAAGGTAGGCGTTCCCTTCCTGAAAAGGCCGATATGACCGTTGCGCCATATTTATCCCCGTGCTAAAATCTAGCACGGAGGGATGGGGGCCTTAAATAATGGCGCTAAGCTTGCTTAGCACCATTATTTAACACCTAGGTATGGGCAGGCGTAAGGGACCGGTAGGCATATTTCCATGGTCAGTGACCATGGAAAGTGCCCACAGGCCCTTCCCTGTCCCCAGGGACACCCCCACCCACCCGCACCCACACCAGAGGGACACCACAGGATGGGTGACCCATCCCAGGTAAGTCCCGGTAAGTATTTCTTTTTTTCCCTCTCGAGGGCCCTGACTTGGAGTCCCCTGCACAGCCTTGGCCCCAATGTATTGGGCTGGTGGGCATGGCTCCTGTCTTTACTAAGACAGGAGCCATGTCTATGGGGGTTGGGTGCCAGAAAATGGCACTACACTGCTTAGAGGTATTTTTCTGCCTCTAAACAATGTAGCGCCATAACTCAGCGCACAAGCCCTGGTTTCCCCAATGCCTCCCCCGCCCTGTTAGCGCCCCTTCCAAGGACGCTAACAGGGCATTAGCGCCGGCTAGCGCCATTCCATAAATATGGAGCCCGGCCAGCGCTATACTTTTTCACGCAAAATTCTGCTAATGCAGTTTTCCTTGAAAAAGTATAAATCTGGCCCAGTATGCTTTAGACGTATGTGTTATGTTATGACTAGTTAGAGAGAGATGCCTATTTGCAACAATATAATGAGCTTAAGTTTTTATTATGCTTCCTGAAGACAGGTTTACGTTTAACTAAATAGACCGAGGAGACAGTACAATTGGTACCATGCCTGCCACCGTCACAGAATATTCTTTCAGTGCAGGAATTGTCATGGAAACAGAACTCTTCCCTCAGCCCCCAGACTGTGGTCTGTTCTTTGGATGATTGAGGAACTGTGACAGGTTAGTGCACTGAATTCTGGAATGATTTGGGTACTTATTTTTAGCCGCAGGTGCTGTCATCAGGAACTTTTCTGCTGAAATATCCTTAAAAATACGGAGAGATTAAAGGATTTCTTTCCTGCAATTAGACCCATCTCTTTGTGCACTGTTATATAGCATATAACCACCCATCCATCGGTGGGTTTTGCAAAAATATCACTCCAGGATGTCGAATTGCAGCTTTTCCAATTTGTGTCATTGTGTGTGTGTGTGTGTCTGCCTGTGTGTGTCTGTGGTGTTTGTGTGCATGTGTGTATGTGTATGTGGTTGCACGCGTGTGTAGGTGCTTTGACACACACGTTCCATAATTGAGGAAAAGCCATCTTTTCCAATCTTTTGTCAGTGTTGAGTCTAGGCACTCAATAAGTCATCATAAATGCACTTTGTAACTCATTCTTGCACTAATGAATCCATTCATTCATTCGCTCACTCACACATTCTTGCATTCACCCACTTACCAAATTACATCAAAGCACACACACATATTAAGTGATGTAGCAAAGCATACTTAAACTTTATTGTAAGCAAGGATAAAATACATTTCAGTTTGGTAGTTAATAACTGCAAAAATTGAGGTGCAGTACCACCCTCAAAACCATAGACCTGGCGCCTCTGCACTTGCTACACCTTTCCTAGCAATGCCCCTGCTCCAGACTCAATGGACTTATGCAAGATAAATTAAAAGAATTTGTGCTCACAATGAAAAATAAAATTATACATAGCTGTGCACAGCTCTCTTGTAATAAATGGTATTTTATATAGTACTGTTGTTTTAAACTTCCAGTATTTCTGCCATATATAGAATCAACGTGTTAGCCATCTTGGATCTGTAAAACAAGGATACCCTATACACAATGCCATTCCAAAATGAATGCTCGTACTTTTCAGCCATCTTGGAATGGTATTGTGCATACGGTATCATTGACGTATTGATTCAAGATGGCTGGCATAATGTTTTTAAATGTGGCAGCCATTGTGGGATCGTAAAACAATTATTCAGTACTGGCAATACCATTCAAACTTAGATGCTGGTTTAGAAGCAGTGGCCCCACAAGATGCAGCACACTGCAGATAAAGTGATGGGCAAGTGGCCCAGGAGCGTGGTTTGGAGAGTTGCAGGATACTTTAAAATAAAATAAATTATAATTTAAAAATGGTGTGAAAAAGAACTAACGGAGATGTATAAAAGGTGAAAATGGAAAACTAAAAAGTTGTCCGACCTACTGGCGCAATGAAGTGCACTAATTTTCAAATGGCTGTGCACGGGTGATCAGACAAAATGCGGTTACTCACAGGGCAATTTAGCTAATGACTGTAGTGGACTGACCCTTTGCCCCATGCTGTTTACTGGCAAAAGTAGAATATGAATGATACTCAAACAGATCAATGGCAGAATAGGGCCGAGCTCCTTTGTATGTATGTGTTTATAGGTTTTTAAAGGAATGTATTTTGTATGTAAGAGCTTGACTGAAAACTAAACCTGTCAGTTACCGCTAATAGGGTCTAGCAAGGATTATCACAGTGCAGGTTGTCTACCAACAGGGTTTGTCAAAGGACATAACTAAAAGTAAAACATTTGACTGCTGAGGGTATCTGTGAGATTCCATGTAACACAATACCTGTCTGCAGGATTTAACATAGTGTAATACCCATCCATAACGGAAGATCTAATGCCCTTAACATATGTTTTTCACAATAAATGAGGCAGGCCTACTCCCTTTGCCATAACCTTTCATGATAAACAGATCAGGACTGTGGCATCAGACATAACATTTCACAGTATTATCTTAATGTTTTTTGGGGTTGGGGCAAGACATATTTTCAGGAACCGAATTTGGAATATCTTTTCATTTTCTTATCCTGTTTCTGCTAATTGAAGCCCACTTGATGCCAAACAAGGTTTCTGAAATGGGACCAGTCAAAACAATTTAAAATGTGTTGCCCGTATAAGAATAAAAAATGCTTACTGTTTGTATTGGCAACAAGTTAAAACCTGGGCCACTGCAATTATGTGGCAGAAGAGGATCAAATTATGTGGCAAGAAAAAGCAAATTATTTGACGTGATATAGCACTTTTTGTACAGGGGTGTGGAATTTAATAAAATATCTACTTGTCCATGAGACAGGTTTCTTCTTAAATCTAGTTGTCCTGTAAACAGATCTACTTGTCCCTTTGGTGCCATGTAGTGTGGTGACAAATTATGGTAGCAATATTATTATGTAAGAGCTCTGATAATAGCCTCTCTGATTATGCCAGGGCTAATAATATAGTAGGGCTTGAATACTAGCAGTTTCAAGCCCTACTATAGCAATTTCCTTATGTTGCCACCATTCCGCAGATCTACATACTTGGGCTGGAGGAAGCAGTAAGCAGAAGTTCCAGGGCTGGAATGCCATTGAGTCTGTGCAACCCTACTCACTTGCATGTTTTAAGGATTTCTACCAGTTCTTCTCTAATCCTTTCCCATACTGAGAAAGATTGAAAATGTACTCCTGACAAGGGCAGATGCAGAAGTTCTTCCAGGGTTGGGAACAAACTGGTTGGAGGGAAAGTGAAATTGTAAACGCTCCACAGATTTTTGCATGAGCAAATCTAGACATGCATATTTGCTTGTGGTAAAATATAGATCACAAATATTTTCTAAGCGTATGATTTCCTGGTCTAATTCTGTAAATTCTTGTGAATTCGTGAAAGCTACTAATTCAAAGACATATAGCATGGGTGTACTTTTGTGACTTTCTTTAAGAATTTGGCCCCTAATTAGGTGTGGTGTTAACCAAGACATTTTGCTTTTATTAAAATGATATTTCTCTGTCTATCTCGGCTGGCTTTACTGTGAGTGATGGCATTCTGCTCTTCCACAAGGAGTACATTTGCATACAAAGTCGTTTTGTTCAGTGCCAGGAACTACTGTGGCAATGTGTGCCTTTTGAGACCATTTTTTTTTTTGCTTTTTTCAAATGTTTGTTACAATGATGAGGGCCTGGTAGCTCTCACAACAAGAAAGTGTTACAAAAGCCATGTCAAAACAAGAGACATATTTACAAAACCAAAATGACTGACAACAAATGTCAGATCGGTAGGATTTGCCGGTGCTTGTTTATTTTCAGGTTTCCCATAATCTTATTGAAAATGGTTAACTGATTTTCCATTATGAATAGTTTTTTGGAAATACTAGCATGCATCAACACATTCTACTCAATGATGCTTCAAAGAAATAGTACCTAACAATTCACAGTATTTTAGCAAAACCATTTTTTTCTACTGCACTTTTTTCTGAACATTTTATTTTCAAAGCAAATCATCACTCTTGCTTACAAGCCTCGGCAAACATTTGCATCTAATCAGACAGCATTCTTTCAAACATGTGTGCACACTTTTTCTACTGGAACAACTGTCAGCAGTGCGATTAGACCTTACAATGTTTATTTACAGTGCTCAGCCTCATGATAAAGGCTTTGCATTATTAAACCATCAATACAAGTTCGAACAGCATTAACATAGAGATACAAATACTTCATCAACTGCAGACAGTTCCCTTCCCTGTAAATTGGCAACCAAAGGGTTTGTGCTGCAGGACGTTGGGCCTGCTTGTCCCAAGGACAAAATAAACATGAAAACTTGTTGTCCTTGACCCCAAACAATATCTCCTGGGCGTCGGGCTATAGGAATTCCACACCCCTGCTGTAATGGGTTAACACATCTTGGTCAAAGGTTTCAGATCATTAGTACAAGATTATCATCCAAATATTGCAATAAGCAACATGTATTAGCCATGTCATCCTTTGCAAATAGCCATCCACTATGCTGTAACATGTGTGGCTGTGTGTTTGAGATAGAAACATTGTTTTGTTAAAATCATCCGATTTAGAGAAGAAGGAATGCGCCATGCCCAGAGCCCCAAAACTCCTTATTATAGCTCTGGGTAAATAGAGAAAGTATTAGAGAAACAGGTAGGCAGAGAGAAAGGGAGGTTCAGATACAGAATTAGAAAGCTCACATTCCCAGGGAGCTTCTTGGAAGGTGGGAGAGCTGGGCAATTGCTGACTTTCCCATGACTTAATGTATTTCAGATTTCACAGTGAACCAATCAAACCCTTAAACCCTTAGCCTTTATCATTGGCTTGTCGCTGTCACCCGTTGAAACCTAGTGTGTTAAGCATAAGCTTTCCTACAAGCCAACCATAAAGCATGCATTCAAAAATTTAAACTATGACCACAATTACAATTGTCTGTACAATATGCAGCTCCTAAGATGTTCTAAAAAGAATTCCACAGGCAAAATTGTCTACCGATAGGGTTTTCAGAGTGGCTTTCCAATACCAAACCACTTGCCTAATGTTGGAAAGTGATTTGTTAGTAGGTGCAGATAGGTACCTGCAGCTAGTGATAACACCCCGACTAAAGATAAGGTACTGTCAAGTACTCAGTAAATTAATCTTTGCTCAACCCTTTGTAGCTTGGCTGCGAGCAAGCAAGGTGTGTAAACCATTTAAAAACACCAATACACCAATTCAGTAAACAAGTAAGACATAACATACAACAAAAATCCAACACCAATTTATACAAATAGGAAATATTTTTATCTTTAAGATGACACCAAAAACATCAAGAATCCAATATAGGGAACCACCGAAATGAATTTAAAAAATCAAAATGTAAAAATGTGCTTTCTTGTGTGAAAATGTGAAAAGCGCCATCCGTGCCTATTTGGTCACACCTGATCGGGCCAAAGTCAAAAGTTAAGGTTGACCTTGATGAGCGGTAGGCCTTAGTCAAAATTTTACCTTCACACTTAGGCACTTTTCAGGTTCTTTTTGTCTCGCCGGCAAGTGAGGCTTCTTGGCAGGCCAGGTTGCAAGTCATCGTCAGCCACTTGGGTCAGTGCAAGGCCTTGGTGAACTCCTTGAGGTCTTGGTTCTCGCCGTCGACGGCAGAGATCTGGATCTTTCAGAGGGACAAACCTGAATTTCAGGAGTCATGGTTTGACATTGCCGGCTTGACTCTCGACGACAGGTTGGTCCATTTATGGAGCTTTTTCCCAAAAATTCTCCAAATGTTTCCAAACTTCTGGAGCATCTTTCAGGAGGTCCTTTTGGGGTCTTGAAGGGTGCACAACACCAGCCAAGGGTCCAGAAGTTGGGACTGTCTCCTTGGAGAGTTGGGACTACAATTCCCACAATGCACCTTGTCAAATCCTTAAAAGTCTACTGAACACTAGTCAGCTGGGCTCTTCCAACTGGAGTTGATGCAGGTGTCTCTTGGTAGCTTCCTTGTACCTGTAGTTTACAGGGAGTCCACATCTAAATCCTTTAAAAGCCAGGCAAAGTCCTCTTTTGTGAAGCCCAGAGTGTGCAGCAGGTGTAGTCCTTCAGAGTGCAGTCCTATTTGAAGCAGACCAGGATAGAGCGGGGCAGTCCTTCTTCTTCTTCTTGTTTCCATGCAGGGATTTGAGTTGTTGTTGTTCTTCTTCTTGTTTCCATGCAGGGATTTGAGTTGTTGGACAGCTATCCCGTATTTATCCAGGTTTCTAGGCTGGCATTATGAGGTTGGCTGTCCGTGGACCGCCATGGTGGTGGTCCAACCGCAGTAACTTTGGCAGTTGGACTGGCAGATTACAAATTTGGCAGTTGGACCACCAAAAGACAGCCAGCAGTCTGAAAGCACCACCATAGTCAGTACGGCGGGGACGGCAGCAGTCCTGACCGCAGCGGCCAATATTTGAGATCCGGGCACTGGGACCTCCGTGGCCATTACGACCTGCCTGACCTCCTAGCTTTCAATGGCGACCCCACTGCCATGGAAAGATTGGCAGTCACTCAGGTAAGAGTACAGTCCCCTGGAGGTGGGGACAGAGGCCCAAATGGGCCCTCCCCAAACATTTGGTGTTTGTGGGCACGTTGTGTCCAGTGCATGGCATGGTGCATGGGCACGGTCCGCCTGTTGTTGCCGACATGTACGGAAGCATGGCTGGCAGTGGCTTCCTGCTACTGCCCAGTGTCTTTATCCACCAGTCGCGCCAGCCCTGTGGAAAACTCGTGATCTGGTGGTCCTAGGACCTTCGGCCTGGCGCTATTTGAAGGACTGTCGCCTTGGCGGTCCAATTGTTCGCCCACCAAACTCGTAATGAGGCCCTAAGTTTTGTTTCAATCATCATCATAAACACAAGGTAATAAATTTGTGATGCATACTTAATCTACATAGAATAAATGTGGTGAATTTACAGCTGCTAAAATAAGCTATACATAAAAATGTATAATCATTGAGGCATAAGTAGCGTATCATGAGTTAAGGTTCTAACAGGGAGTGAGTATAATTTGATTTCACACTGACTATGGAATTACTGTCTGTTTTGACATTGACACTGTTCCAAAGGTAAAACTGTCCACATCTGTTATGGGTGCACCTTGATCATCACTAACTGGCCTAGACCGATATTGCCAAGTTGTCTGGAAGATTGGGCACTCAAAAAAAGAGATTCTGGGAAAGTACTGCACTTCATGCAAACACCATCCAGAAATGTATTCATAGAATCAGATTCAGTGAGAACAACTGCCCTAACTTTCTATGCCTTTTGAAGCTACACCTCCCGCTCAAGAAACAATGCTTCGCACCATTCCAGTGTTGACACATCTGCTACTATGCTACAGTGCCACTAGATCCCTATAGATGGCCAGTGGAAACAAACTTGACTTCTCACTAACGTCTAAAGCCAACAATTATTATAAGAGGAGAATTAGGAACGCTCAAGCAGCTTTTTATTGAAATAAGATATTCGGCACTACCAATATGACTTTGCGAGGGGGTGAAATTAGAATGAATGAAATTATATTTTAGTTAATGTGGATAAGTTGCAAATATAGTAAATATATTGTATTTTTTATAGTGAAGGTATAAAGGTGAAATTAAAAGGCTTTCAAATCCATTTTTCTTATGTTGTAGTCTGCACATTTTAAAAATGCGTTCTCGTTTCTGACTGTGCCGGCAGTGTTAAAAAAATGCCCTTATGTGTTTTGTAAAATAACTCAGAGTTCAGCAGTTTTGTGTTCATGTCTTGTGGTAATGTTTATTTCAGCAGTAACAATTGACATGCTCTCTGCCTGTTACCGGAGGAAGGTGCACACAACATTTAAATATTCAGTATAATGTATTTGCAAATAGAATTGTGTCCTGTTCATGTTTTCAAGCAGCTGTTGTTTAGCTTTGCAGCGCCATTTCCACTTGTAGGTAGTTGAAACGTTATCACAAAATATTCATTTTTGGAGGGTTTCTAGAGTGGGCTTGTTTTACATAGTGTAATGCCTGAATGGCGATTGGCTTGAATTGATGCAATGTTAGATGTACTCCCGCGTGCCACTTCACATTATGGTTAGGGATTGAGTCTGTGCTACTAAAATGATATAAAAGCTGTTGCATTTGGGAAGTGTGTCAATGCTCTTTCACACTCTTGTACAGACCGACTCCATGTTATTCTTTTTATTGGATCAACGCTTAGAGATGTTTCATGATTCTCTCCTGCCTTCGAACTGAGTAGTCCCTATGACTATTTGCTCCTGATTTATTATTTGCCTTGTGCTAGACCATATTTTGTTCTGGCTATTAACTTGAATAGTGCTCAGCATCCACACCCATGCTAATGCACATTTATTTGCATTTTGAATATTTTGAATTGATTTGACTAATCATTGCCTTTTGCCTTTTGCAATGATTTACACATTTAAAAAGAAAAACTTCTTGGTTTGTACTTGAATCTTGTCCTGTGTGGATTTTCCAGTGCGGATTTCCTGTGTGAATTCCTAATGTGGGTTCTCTGGGTTTCCTCGTAATTTATGTCAAGAACTCGTATCATTTGGCCCCAATAGCCCCAATCTATCTCATTGGCTCTTTTAGTGGAAAAAGTGGCAACAGTTTTTGGCAGCAGAGAATGGTTGTGAACAACTAGATCATTACAAACGAATAGGAAGGTTTCAAACTAATTGTTGGTTCTCCTAACTTTGGTCCTTAGACCCTTAGCCTCAGGTTCCAGAATTGTTTGAAATATTACCTGTACATCCACAGTGGTATTTCGACTGCACCAGTCTTTCTGAAGTTGTTGGAGATTGCATTATATGAGTATAACTAGGGCTTGTCTTCGGTGTGGTATGTGATTTGTTATGTGGCTTGGGATGATATGATAAGGCAAAGTTCAGCTTAGGAAGCCAGGAGCCAGCACATATAGCGCATGTCTAGCTTCTGGCTGTTAGGCCTGAACAAGAAGAGTGTCTATCAGGCTGACCTTTATTCAGCCTGATCGACACTCTTTTGTTGAGAAAAAAGGTGGGGCTGTTGCTGCTTACAGTGATGTGTGTGATCTGGTGCCTCGGAACAATGAATGCATGAATGTCTTCCTGGAGCTTAGACATGGTATCTGTACTGCACCCACTCCTGGAATACCTAATTATGAAAAAGATTTTTATTTATGAGAGAGAAGGATGCTCACTTTCAGTACTCACTCAGCAACATGGAGGAGCAAAGGGGCCAGTAGCCTACTTTTCAGCTACATTAGATCCAGTAGCCACCACAATTCTCGGCTGCCCGAGGAGCATTGCTTAAACCTGTCTTGCCATTCAGCAGAGTGAAGGTGTTATACACATTCAGTTGAAATATTACTGTCTCTTTCTCGAATTCAGCATCTGACAAGCAGCCGTTTGACAAAGTATAAGCAGATCATTCTTTTGGTAGAGAACATTTCATTTAAGCATTACGATTCCCTGAATCCCATTACACTTCTGCCAGTGCTTACAGGGAGGATACCATTGATGGAGACAATGATTGTGACCAAGACTGCATTGATGTGACAGAATTGTGTACCAAACCAAGATCAGATAATCAAGATGTACCACTTTATTTGGCTGGTTTTATTTTACTTGTAGATGGTTCTTGTCTAAGAGACCATCAAGTAACATTGAGAGCAGCATCTGCGGTTTGCACAATAACATACATTGTTGAAGCATCATACTTATGTAATGTAACCTCAGCACACGTAGCAGAAGTGCTATTATAAGAGTGTTCTGTGTGGCCAATGGATTATGTGTTACAGTATACACTGATAGCCAATGGGCAGTTGTGGTCGCAGAGGGGTTTCATGACATTCTCTGGCACTCCCATTAAGAGTGAGGCCAGAACTTTTGATGTGCTTAATGTGTTGCAATTATCAATAAAAGTTGTGGGTGTAAAATGTGCAGCATATAAGAGTGGAGTTGACATGATTACACTTGGCAACTGAGATGTAGGTGAAGTTGCAAAATACTGTTCTTTTATGTCCAGTACATTACAGACAAGTTAATATTGTAACTCTGCAAAGGAAAGTGTAAATTGTTTTTGTCCACATGAATCCGAACATTTGAGGAGGTGAAAAGTTTGAAAAACAATGTGCTTGAGGATGAAATGAAAAAGTGGGTTTCAGCAGGTTGTACCAAAAATGAAGTGGGTTGTGGAAATGACCTGATGGGAAATATGTTTTGTGAAATTGTATTGACCAGAGACAAGCAAATGTCTACATATATAGGTGTGATGAAATGTTGTGCACCTTTAAAACATTTTGGTTTAATCATCATTTCACAACTTTAGATGAACATTTTTTTCAGTGTTGTCTTACTTGTCAACAATTAAATGTTGGCAGAAAGACTGCTGTGATATTAGATCACAATGAAGAGTCTGAAGGGGAAAATACCGATGATGCAGAATTGTATTATTTAAAAAAGCAGTTCTCCTTCAGCCTCCATCAGAAGCCTGAACCTAAGTGGGTTTAGTAATGAAAGCTTAGCACGCACTACCCCCTTATGTCAACATAGGCTACTGGGAGCTACAGACCCATGCACAGTATGCAGAATAAATTAAATACAGGCTGCAGACTGACTTCATAGAGATGCCCCTTTGTAATGAGATTGGTTATATTTTAAACATTATTTCCCTTTTGTCTAAGGAGTGGAACCCTGCCCAATAAGAAGTTGTGTCAGTCTAACTGTAGATAAGCAGTTGCTAAGGGAGTTGATCCCTATATTTGGTTTGGCAACTTCTTTAGCCTCAGATGGGGCAGTTATTTTAAAAGTGAACTAATGAACACTTTATGTATTGCACTAATGGTGGAATGTGCGATTCCTCTAGTGGCTAGATTACACAATGTGTAACCAGATTAGCTGCACCTCTAATAGAGAGTCAAATCTGATACCACCAAGAAGACATTCAATCCAGAAAGTGTACTATTTAGAACCTTACTAAAATGTGGTCTAATAGACTATAGCGTTGCTCCAGAAACAACAACAATAGTGAGTACATATGCAGCGGTCATGACAGACTACCATTTGGGTCACTCATGTCAGTGTTATCAGTGGAGGTGGGGAATAGGCTGCTTTAAGGTTATTGCTACTAACAGTTGTTAATGCATTTAATTTTTATCTAGTGTATTAGATTTCAACAAATAACCTCTTTTTAATCTGAAAGTGTCTATACCATGTTTTGAATACTTATGCAGCATCAGTCACACGCCAAATCAATTCATGGCTCAGCTAAGGCATGCCAAACTTAGGTGAAACTCTCCCTGTGAGTTTCCTGGCTCGCCCACTTCTAGTTCAGGCTGCAATCTTTGATTTACACAGCCCCAGTCTCATCTGGCCGACAGACTGACGTGTGCAACCCACAGGTGATTTGCGCCAGATTTTGTTTTAGAGTGTGAGGAGCAAAGCCAGGGGGTCAGACTCCACCTCTATGTGACTACAGCCCATTGCATGACATGAACAGGTGCTGACATTATGGAGTGTGTATTTATTTATTGTGCATATTTTGTGTGGAAGACTATACATACTTCAAAAAACTATGTTGACAGAAGGGGGTAGTGTTTTCTAAACTTTCATTGATAAACCCTCTCAGGTGTAGTCCTCTGATGAATGCTGAAGAAGAACCCCTTTTTAAAAAAATAATACATTTCTAAGGGCAGTTTTGATAAAATGGCCATCAGAGGCCCCTTCACAACAACAAACCCAACCCAAGGGGGTTTGAAGGGAAATAAATGCAAGACAAGCCTCCTTACGTGTTTATTTTTAAATGTTACATGAATCAAATCTCACTCAATAACCTCAAGACATAACTAAAAATACATGCAGTAAACACTTTACTGAGTAAAAATTTTAAAAAAAGAATGCAGGCTATGTCGTCATTTTAGTAAGAAAACAAATGTATGATGTGTGGTGCAGCATCACGGGCACATCATTAGCAGTGTTCAGTGCCAGACATAGGGCCAGATCCGACCTTGGCGGAGGGCATTGCTCCGTCCCAAATTTGACGGATATCCCATCCGCCGTATTACAAGTTCCATAGGATACAATCTGGGATGGAGTAATGTCCTCCGTCAAGGTCGTAATCAGGCCCATAGTCTAGAAAATATGGAAACTAGCAAATCTTGGCTTATCCTGTCATGCGATTGTGAAAGCGCTTTGATGCGCTATTTAGTGTCAGCAGCAGACCTGTCGCTGTGGGACTCAGGATTTCTTCAGCCATTACATAGTGACCTGATGAAGAGCCACTATCACACAGTGAGGTGGAAACCCTTGCACAGAATAGGTTTCCAGCCCAGATGTTAACACTCTGTACAGGTCGACTACAATTAAAACCTCCCCAGGACATGGGAGGTGGCTCCTGATACATTTTTTCTTGCTGTTGGGGAGGGTAAGCATAACTTTATGGGCAGAGGTCTGAAGCGTCACTCTTCATACCCCCCTCCCCCCCACACACACACACTATCCAAGGACCTGTGTCCTTCTCCTTCTATGATCACACAGTAAAAACTATTCTAATCTAAGTTTGGCAGCTCTGTAGTGCACAGACGCCGGGCTATGGTAGGTTTTCTGTAAAATATCATCAACAATCTGCAAGTGAGGAATACATTTGCAAGAGAACCAACATCAAAGTGAAACATCAGTTTGTTCATTGCAGATGCTTTGTGATTGTCAGGCATGTTTATCTTAGTGTGCCCAATTCTTTAACATCTATTTAGGTGTGTGTGTTATGTCCTGTGCTTATGTATTTTTCCGATGTAAACCCTGGACTCTGATGTCACAATCCCTCACTCCACGCCCGAGTGTGACTGCATATAGGTGTTAATAAAAAGGATTTTGGTGCAGAAACGAGCAGCAGTCCTGAGATGCTTTGCACATGAGAACTTAAAGATGGTAAGTGCACCCTTGTGTATAGCGCACTCTTCCCAAGAGGTACTGCTCCAGTGAGATGGCCTAGCCTGGGACCGAACGGAGTGCAAAAAAGGCAAGAATTAGTCCGCATTCCACACTGATTCACAGAATCGAGAATTTTGGAGTTTGAATTGTGCGACTGTAAATTGCACGTGATGGAAACATCGACCACCACCGTAGTTTTTCATCAGACCTCCCAACTTCAGAATAATTTCCACTATGTGAACGTACAGGGAGAAAGGTAGAGAGGTGAAGTTTTCCAACAGAAGGTTGGCTCACCCACCACTTAATGCTTTTCTGCAACTCAAGTACTTGTCCTTGTTTAGAAAGAGGTTTGGTTGAGCAATTATTGTACAAGCTCACTGATTTACTGTCCACACCCTCACAACGTCAGTGAACAAAAGCCAACTTATCAAATAAGATTCTTTATCCTTAAATAAAAGACATAAAATATGTAAATATGATTGGCAAATGTAAATTCTTGAGTAAGTAAAATATGTTATGTTAAATGTTAATATTAAGTTATATATATATATATTTTAAATATAGAACGTTATCAAAAATGCTACAATATTATCAACTTAACTTAAACTTGGAATACATCTTTAATTAATTCATATATATTACATTAACAAAAATATATTTTCTGATTTCTAAATTAAATTCCCACATAAATTATTTTACTATGCATTAATAAATACTTAAAGTAATATAAACAATTAATAAAAGTAGTTTAATTAGGTGTTAAAAAAATTTAAGTTCCATTACTTTTTCTAATTAAAAAATACTGTTAAAAAGTGATAGAAATTAACAAAAATAAATATGTATTCATTTTAGCTATGTTACTTAACATTAAATTATATTCATGTATATTTTCAATTATTTGAAATAGTGTATTAATTTTACCATTGTTTCTCATTGTGTTTTATTTTAAGGCCGTGCCTCCATTATTTTCTATAGAAGGATTTTGCAGTATCAGTAGTTGACCATGTTTGGTGCTGGAATAACTATCGTTTCTTTTTGGCAATAGTAACTTACACTCCTAAGGGTCACAGGTTCGAATCCCAGTGTGTCCACTAGGACTTACACTATCTTGAATTCACTAACTTGAATGCTGTTGAGTATCAAAAAAATATCAGTTACATAGTTCCCAGACGCCTCCTGAATAGAATGTGTACGTTACACCTGCAAGTTATAGTATTCCGGGGAAAGTATTATTTTGAAAATTCAGGGTAACCTCTCCAGAATTTGAGAATTCACAAATATGTTGCATGAGAAATTATGCCAAACATCCGATTGACTTGGAAACCCGGGGGCTGCTTAGTCGAAAGTTCTTGGATCCGGAGGGCAGTGGGGAGGGGGACGAAGCCGAGGGTAGTGATGACTCAATGTAGCCCTTGAGTGCGCTATGTCGAGGTGTTCGATGTGGATAGTAGTTCATTTGTGATGTTTCCTGTGGTAGAGAGCTGTGTCTGTTTCACTTACAAGTGTATTACCGGTTTAGTTAGGCAATTGACGTGGGCCCTGCGTGGCTAAGCTGTGTATGTTCATCTTGCTTAGTTGCTGCTTAGTTGTTTCATGTTTTGTGTTTAGAAAATAACAAAGGTAAACAGTCCAGCATTTCTTTGACGCTGGTCAATGAATAGCCAGACCTACCAGTACTTCAGACAGAGGGCCTATTGCCAACTGCTCAGCTCACTCTTGTGTTTACAGGGTGTCATGGTTGCTGGGGTATGGGGGAGAAACATGATGAGGTCTCTCCTCATCTTGAGCCTGGGTATGTTTGGGAGGTTTAAGAGCTCAAACTAAAACCTTGTGCTGAAAGACATGTTCTTCCTCCGAGCTTTTTTGTGTGTGCTCCTAGCGGCGTTCTTACCCTTCCCAACTCACAGCTGACCTCCAGCCAGAGAGTGTGCATATCAGAGCCAGAAGAATAAAGCAGCAGCGACATACCAAATTATGTGGCACGGCTCACTAAATTATGCAACAAAAAGGCAATTTACCTGGCTTTAGGAACAGATTATGTATCGTATTAAAATGCTATTTTGTAATTGTACTTTGATTTAAAATGATTTTATTGATACCAACCCTTCTAACTCCAACAGTAAAATGGTGTGTGCTGTACAAACTTTGCATAAGCAGCGTTGGTTTCTTCTGACCCATCACTGTTGCTGCATTCAGCAGAACAGCAAGCCTCATGTGCACTCTTCTTGTAAAAAAGCCGAGTGCCTCTTTTTTTTAGGCAAATTCACAGTTACATTTTAGAAATGGCCTTCAATTTGGAGGTTTACTCTGTCTACAAATCAGCCTTTCTAAGCCCCTCTTTCGATTAAAAAAAAAGAACCCTGTAGGTCAGTATTATAGCTTACACAGGTGTCTCGCTAGATGGCACTGTAAGATTAAATACAGCAAATATTGGCCATTTCTCTGTACTCCCAAGTGCCTTACTGAAATAACTGCTTCTTTGAGAACTATGTTTCTGATGTAACATGAATTTACATGTTCGTGACAAATAATAAATATTGATCCCCCAATGGCTGAATTAAATGTAAAAATGTAGGAATTTGTTCATGAAGCTGATCTGATAAAGGCCTTCTCCACTGCCTCAACTGGAGACAGAGATACTGTTCGCCTGATTCATACCAGCGTAATGCCAGAAGACAGCAATCAGCAAGGGAAAGGCAATCAGATAACCACGATTGCCAGATTTATTTCGATAGATGTGATCTATTTGAACTGCAAATACATTATTTTGAGAAAATGTGCAAATTGTGCAGAACACGTGGAATATGTGGCAAGTGTGATAACATGCAAAGTTATGTGGAAACTTCGTGTCCACAGAATTGCATAATTCCAGTGGTGTGCAAACAATGAATGACAAATCGCACACATACGTTTAAAACTAGATAAAACAATAGAACTTTCGAAAAGCTGATCAAGGAATTGCGGATTTCGTTTGTAGACAACGAGCCAGATTCACGCACAAAAACCGTACTTTTACTATGTTAAGTTTGGTGTGGATTTATCAATGAATTGGGAGTCTTAAAGAATGCCAGGGTTACTCGTGGGTAGCTGGGGTAGATATAGCGCTCCAGGAATACTCGTGTGTGAGCATCACACATCCGTAACCGTACATGGGTTACATTTACTCTTAACAATGTAGTGTCCTCGTTCCATTTTACTGTTCCCGCCTCGATAAAATATACTGGTTCTACCAATATGGATGTCAGTGATTCTGTCTTATTTATTCAATTGATGCTAATTGTAACTGATAGGAGTTGGGGCTTCACTCTCTGGACAGTGAGGCGGCGGCCAAGTTGACCTGAACTTTTTGACAACTATGTATAGTACACTTTTGTGCGGTGAAGAAGACCATTGTGACAAACCGGAAATAAACTATTTGAATTGACTTAATGTCTTTGCTTTGTCTATTGAAACTTTCATGCATTAGATCTGAATAACCAAAGACATGGTCGCAGAACATACTCTGCTCAGGGAAGCGTGTAATGTATAACAATTTACTGGCTACACCATTGGCTTTGGGTGCACAACATTATTTTGTTTAACTATAACATGGGGACTGAGCGAGACCCTTTGAAGACTGTATGATAAGCACACATTAAGCACATTTGGGGATGACGCCAGCTAATTATTCAAAACCGTAACACGAGTGAGAATTCTCATGATATGCTTCACTAAAATGGCTCACACACTATGGCCCTCCTTACATTGGCGGTATTGACCACCTACCGCCACGGCGACGGCCGCCAACACACCGCTGCCGTGGCTACCAGCCTGCAACGTGTATTATGACCGCAGATGGTATTCCACCAGAAATCTAGCAGAACACTGCCTACGGTCAGGGCGGCGGACGGCGGTAAGGCAGCGCTGCTGATAGCAGCGCCGCCACGCCAGCACAACACCGCGACAGTATCATGAGCAATGATACGGCCTGGCTGTGTTTTGCTGGCGGACGCTGCTGCTGACAGCAGTGCCGCAAACCGTCTCCAGCCGGAGGACCCCCTGCAAGCAGGTAAGTCGGGGTGTTGTGTGTATGTGGGGGTGTGTGTGTGTATGTTTGGTATGCATGCATGCGGGTGTGAGTCGCGTTGGATGCGTGCGTGAATGAGTGATTGTGAGTGTTGTGTGTTGTGAATGCATGTGTGTGACAAGGTACGTTGATGTGTGTTGTGGTGTGTTGATATGTATGTGTGCATGCGTGGGTGGTGGTGGGTATGCGTGTGTGCATGTGTGTATATGGGTGCGCGTGTGGGTGCGTATATGTGCACGGGGCAGGAGCGGGTGGGAGAGGACTCTTGGGAGGTGGTGGGGGGCGAGCGAGACCCCTATCAGTGCCAGGGAAGGGGTTCCCTGGCACTGATAGAGCCTACCGCTATGGTTTTCGTGGCGGTAAGTTTGGCACGAAAACCATGGCGGGAGGCCGGGTCGTAATCCCGAGCATGATAATGTGACGGCCGCCGGGCTGGAGACCGAAGTCTCCAGCCCACAGCCTATTACCACCCTGGCGGTCGGTGTGTTAAAGTGGCGGTGTTGGATGGCGGTAACCGCCAGGGTCCAAATCCCATGTTTTTTACCACCGGCCTGTTGGCGGTATTACCGCCGCTTTAACACTGACCGCCAGGGTTGTAATGAGGGCCTATGTATTGGTGATGCAATAGCACTACTTGGCCTTTAATAACGTTTACCCCTGTGATTGTAGTGACCCCTGGTGGTGAGTGTGTAAACAGGTTGGTTTTGCAGTGACCTTGCTGTGACATCCTTTTGTCTTGTCTGAAAACAGACGGTCCCACTAGTATTTTCAGTGTAACACTCATCCATCATCACTTATCATTCTCTCTAGGCCTGGGTCAAATTTAAGTGACACCAGGGAAATTGTGTGTTTTTTGTGTTAAAATACACCGCGAATGTCACCAATGCATGGGAACAACAGAACGCAAGTGGCTGTTAATCACAGTGCTTTCGTTTCAATGTGTCCTCGCGCCAAACATTGACGCAAGGAGATATGAGTAATTACTATAAGCTACCACAGAGGCTGACTGTCATCTGGTTCCTGTGAAGGTTACCTGCATCAAAGTGTGGCTTCCTTCACTCCATGGCATGACAAAATCTGACTCCTACTCTATTTGTGTCAAACTCCAAACTCAAACTGACAAAACATTCTCTTCGCCTCAGCAAATACTCCAAAATGTCACTGATTATATGATAGGCGCTTTGGCACTGGCTGGCACTGGAACATTCTGCACAAGAGCACACATCCAGGCATCTGCCATACAAACACTTCAGAAGTGCATTTCTTAACTAGTAAACAAGACAATGCCGCTTTGAATACTGCCTAGCCAGATGGTGCTGAAACACTCAGCAGTGTAACAGCGTTATCTCTGCTAGTAGTTACTCCTCTGCAAGCACATTTGTCATCCTCGTGGGAGTTGCATACATGTTTTACAAAAGTTCATTTCCACATGCATTTTTTTCTTTTTCTTTTCCTCACAGGGACAAGTTTTCTGCCTGTGGAGAAACGGGTATTCTCTCCTCATTCTACCCTGGATGGGATTTACTGCTACCTTTGACAGGAGTAAGTCACCAGCAAAACCCAGGGTGGGGATGGGCTGTGAAAACATTTGTGACTGCCCATAAACTTGTGAATTTAAGGGTGTTCACCATCTTTGCATGGCATTTCCACCCTGGAATGCCCACTTCTTTCCCCTAGGGGAGACTTACTACCATACTATATTACATCATACCAGTGTAATATTACTTGCAAGTAAATTAATTTATGGTCACAAGTCCAACCCTACATTTCCACTTCTAAATCATGCAATTTGCACAACTGAGCTGAAAATAGGTGCCAAATAGCGTTGTGAAACAGGGCCAAAGTGTATGGGTGCTAGCAGGATAAATTTAGATTTCAGACACAGCAGCTGTTGTATCGCAGGAGCGAGCACGGCTGAAGAGTGCCAAATGCTTACTCATAGAAAGTGAGGTGGTGAATTTTACATGGCGGATGCCTGCCTGCTTAGGGACTGGCATGCTTGGAGTCTTCCTTGGTTTAGGGACAGGATCACCTTAAGGAAACGCCTCTTTTTGAATGTTCATCTCCCACATTTTTGGACTGATGCTGCAGTCTTGTCGACACTGAGAGTTCAAAGAGGCCCACTAACCAGACCTCAGTGCCAGTGTTTTGACCCTATACAAATTGCATCTCGAATTGTATACTCCCAATTGGCAAGGACTGACTTACTTATAAGTTGCTAGTATATGGTACCCAGGGCATGTAAGGCAGAGGTTCCACTCATGGGTGCTGTACTGTTTGTGTTACCCTGTGTGTGATAAAGTACAAAATGGCTCCCAGCCTGCTACTGTAGACTGGAAGCATAGTATTTACACTGCCAGTTCGACTTTGCCATTCACATGAATGGCAAAAACCACCCTATCCCTAAACAATATATGTCTCCCCTAATGAAGGCCTGAAGAGCCATATGGCAGGGAGCTGTATTGGTTAAGTAGGACAGATATTTTAAATATGTCTTAACAGTAACACCTCCAAACCGTTGTTTTGCTGTGATAAAGTTATTGGCTAACATAAGGTTGCTGGTTGGCACCCCAACCCGGCTAACTCCTGAACGGGACTACCAAACTGGGTTATGTAAGGTATCAAATTATGACATTAATCCGGACCTGATGCCCAGGAAGAATTTAATACCACAATTAAAGTTTAACAACTTTTATAAAGTTGGCACTCTGTACTATAGCTAGCCCAGTGGCCTGACAAAGGCCCAGATACACAGACAGCTTTTTGACCACCTGGGGGGATGTGTGAACAACTCCCCAGCCCAGGAACAGAGGCGGTTGCCCCAGAGTGAGGTGTCACCTCCTCTCTCAGGATGGCCATTCAGGGAACAAAGGCGGTTGCCGCAGAGTGTGATGTCACCTCCTCTCCCAGGATGGCCACTCAAGGTGTTAGCCCAAAATCTGCATTTGTGAGGGAAGTAGCGCCAACACCTGAGAAGGATGTATTTTGTTCCTGCAAAAAAAGTGTAGATAGGGTCAAGGAAAGACAATTTGCCCCCAGACTGGTTTTACCACGGGTGTGTAGCCCTGTGGTAGCCACACCTCTAGGGTGGGCTATCAAGCTCCTAAATACTGAGGAAGGGTCATGCCATCTTCAAAGGGGCAAGAATGTGGCACTCTGGGATAGCCACATAATACAGGAACTTCATCATTAGGTAGAAAGGGACCCAGTAACCATTTGGTTAGTGACTGTGTGGTCCTCTCTGGGCATTTTCCTGTGATAAATATGGCACCCTGGCACTCTGACCCTCAGATATGCTGGAATAGGAAAGAGGGCCGAAGAAGGACTGCCCAGCTGCCCTTTAACCTACACAAAGGGAGACTGAACAGTCGGAAGGACTGCATCTGCTGCACTTTGGGTTAGCAATGTTTGGACTGTGCCTGCAGCTCCTGGATTGGGGAAAAGTTTATTCCCACCCCTAGCCTACAGCGGTGACTCCAAGGATCAGCCAGCTGATCTCTTGGAACCAGCTCCAGGGAAACAAGAGCTCAAGAAGCCCAAACCAACAAGTCGGTAGCCACCACAAATGTTTTGCCACTAATAGTCACCATGCACCCAGGAGGAAAAATCTCAGATAGCCAAAAGTTGCACTTGAGTCTGCCTAACACGGGAGTGCTATCAAAGCCCAGATTTGTCACATCCAAGGGACACTAGCCTCCACTTAAGGATTTTGCTCCAACAGCGGTTCAGACTGATTAGTAGCTCAGTATTCATTGGCCTGTTACTGTATTGTAGAGGACTTGGAGGGACTGTGATCTCAGTGGCCAAGTTCACCCCACTTCACCCGTGGACTGAGGAGCACCCACAAAGACACCCCCACCAACCACACCATAACCAGAGCATCCTTTCAACATCTTTTGCCTGCATCCCTCAGCATCAGAACCACTCCGCTGATACATATGGTGGTTGTCCAGTAAAGTTTGGATCTTGCCTTAAAAAACGGTCTGGTGGCCAGGTAATGGTTCAAAGTGTCCACTCTGGCTTCCTAGACCTCTGTCCTGCTGGAATTGGTCACCCAAACTGGTCTGGAGTAGTCAAACGTACTGTTTCAAACTTTTAAAAAGTTTCTAAATGTTTGTGGACCAATGCCTGTCTGCGTTTGCATTTAAAAGTGATAATGTCTTCTAAAATCTGTATCTCTGTAACCCTTCCGTGGATTTTGTTCATCAAGGTCTCTAATTATTCATAAAAATATCATCTAGTTTTATAAATTGGTGTCTTTTTTCTTTCATGTGCTTTGACTTTCTTTTTTCCTTATTTGGTGCTGTTAAATGCTTTACACATAGTTCCTTTGCTATGCCTTACTGCTCGCAGCCACGCCTACCCTGGGTTGAGCTTAAGGTTCAGTGAATGAACCTGACTGGACCCAAGATGGTATTTGTGAGTGTACTGCATGATAAGGCCCCACAGCCATATCACATAGTACACCCAAATCCTCACAATCACCTTAGGGACCGGGCCAGCTTAGAGGTTTGCTTGTAATGTATTTACAGGCTGGTCTTGTTTAAGAACTTATCCTGCTTATTGATTGGGTCTGCTTAAAGACTGTCTGTGTTATTTTATTTCTTGTAATAAAATAAAGCAAACTCTTTTCCTGCTAAAAGGCTTGCCCTGCAGGTGAATGGCCCTGCCTAGGGTCTGGGTCTGTTTAGGGACAAGTCCAGACAAGGGGCATGGCCTGGCTGGGGACTGGCCATGCCAAAGAACTAGATCTTCTTAGAGACAGGTCCTGTTCAGGAGTTTGACCTGCCCAGGCAATGGGCTTCATAGTGACTGGGTCTGCAAATGCAGAAGTCTTGGTAAAGGGAGTGACATGCCTAGGGAACTGTCCTGCCTAAGGACCAGATCTGCTTAGGGACATGTCCTGACAAGGAGCATGAACTGCCTTGGCAATGACCATGCCTAAGGACAACATCTGCGTAGTGACAGCTCTAGCTCAGGGACTTGCCCTGCCTAGCTAATGGAGCTTGTATAGTGGCTGGCTCTGCTTAGGCACAAGTTCTGGTAAGGAGAGAAGCCTGCCTGGGGAATAGGCCTATTTACTGACGGAGTCTACCAAGGAACAAGTCCTGCTAGTGGACTTAGCCTGCTTGAGGAATTTGGGCTGCTTAGTGACCGGTTATCCTCAGAGAAAGGTTCTGGTAGGGGGTGTGGCTTGCCTAGGGAATGGTTGTGCTTATTGACAAAGGGTCTGATTTAGAGTGTGGAAGACATGTACTCAGTCACACATGTGACAGATTTTACATCTGCATTACTACAAGTGCCATAGGATATAATGCACTTTCAACAAGGTGGGCAGGATATCTGTCATGCTCATGAAAGACTATCCCATTTGCAACCCTAGATCAGGCCCTTTGTTTGCTGAGTGACAGCCCCTACTAAAGGTCTTTGCCTGACTTAGGAAACGGGCCTGCTAGTGCCTGTTTCTGCAGAGTGACAGCTCCTGATAATGGCCTTGACCTGCCTATGGAACAGGTCTGCTAGCTCCTGCTTCTGCTGAGAGACAGCCCCTGCTAAGGGACTTGGCCTGCCTAGGAAACGGGCCTGCTAGTTCCTGCTTCTGCTGAGTTACAGCTCCTGCTAAGGGCCTTGGCCTGCCTAGGAAACTGGCCTGCTTAGTGCCTGCTTCTGCTGCGTGACAGCCCCTGCTATGGGCCTTCACCTGCCTAGGAAACAGGCCTGATAGTTCCTGCTTCTGCTGAGTGAGAGCTGCTGTTAAGGGTCTTGGCCTGCCTAGGAAATTGGCCTGCTTAGTTCCTGCTTCTGCTAAATACCAGCTACTGCGAAAGACCTTGGTCTGCAGAGACAATTTTCCTCTTTACAGACCAGCCCTGCATAGCGACTGGCGTGTGTAGACAGGCTGTGGCCTTGCAAAGCAGGTAGGCCGCCACTGATAATGGTACTATACACATAAAGGTGCACACAGTTTACTGGGATCCGAGGAGTGACCACGAGCGGTTTCACCTCCGTTTATTTAACCCCTTCCCTGCCAAGGATGTAGTGGTTATGTCCGGTGGCGCGGCGCTGAGGTGCCACGGATGTAAACACTATATCCTGGTACCGGCCCTCGAGGGAAGCGCTAGCGCTCCCCCCTAGGGCCGTCCCCCCACCCCACCAGGGCAGGGCGGGAAGGGGAATCGCTTCCCCTTCCAACCCCGACCCCCCCCAGCACCCCTCAGTGACTTCTGATGACATCAGCAAGCAATTGCGTGCTGACCTCATCAGAGGTCACCTCCCATCGCGTTGGAAGCATGCTTCCAGCGCGATGCGGAAGAGAAATGCTGAGCATTTCTCTTCCGCTCGGGAGGAGGGGGCCAGCAGAGGCATAATAGGAAACGAAAGGCCTTTCCTTTCCTTTCCTTTCCTTTCATATCTCTGCAAGTATGTCTGCTGCCCGAGCAGATATGGCCACTAGACACCAGTGATTTTTGTTGTTGTTGTAATTGTTATGAGGGGAGCGGCCCCCTGGGCAAGGGCTGCTCGTCAGGGGGCCAAATTATTTTTAGGCCATTTTTGCCCCCCCCCCCCCCGGGGGCAGATAGGACTAATATAATTAGGCTGATCTGCCCCCAGGGGGGGCAGAAATCTCTAGACATCAGGGATACATTTTTTTTCTTTATATGTGGGAAGCGACCCCTTAGGCAAGGGTCGCTCCCTGGAGGGCTAAATTATTTTCAGGCCATTTCTGCCCCCTATGGGGCAGATCCCACTAGACATCAGGGATTTTTTTTTTTTATACTTGCGCATAAGGGGAGCGGCCACTTGGGCAAGGGCTGCTCCCCATGGGGCAAAATATTTTTAGGCCTTTTCTGCCGCCCCGGGGGCAGATTGGCCTATTATAATAAGGCTGATCTGCCCCCGGGGGGCAGAAACCTCTAGACATCAGGGATATATTTTTTTACTTTATGTTTTTATGTATGTGAAGCGAACCCTTAGGCAAGGGTTGCTCCCCTGGGGGGGGCAAATTGTATTTAGGCCATTTCTGCTCCCCTTGGGGGCAGATTGGCCTATTTTTGTTAGGCCAATCTGCTCCCAGGGGTTACAGAAACCACTATGCACCGGGGATTTATTTTTTGCGCCAATTTCACGCAAGGGGAGCGACCCCTTAGGCAAGGGTCACTCCCCTGAGGGGGGAATTTATTTTAGGCCATTTCTGCTCCCCTTGGGGGCAGATCGGCCTATTTCTATTAGGCCGATCTGCCCCTGGGGGGGCAGAAACCACTTAGGCACCAGGGATTGGTGTTTGTTTTGTTTAGGGGGGCAGCCCCTTGGGCAAGGGTCGCTCCCCCTGGGGGCACATTTAGTTGGCCATATCTGCCCCCTTTGGGGGCAGATCGGCCCATTCTTGGAAGGGCCATCTGCCCCCAAAGGGGGGCTGAAAGCCCACCAAAGACCAGGGAAGATTTTTTTTCAAAATAAGAGGATGGGGGTATGGTCATACCCCCAACCCAAATAAATGGGGCCAAAATTGTTCTGCCCACCAGTGGGCAGAAGAGGCAATTACCCCTGATCCACACCCGGGGGGGGCAGAAAGTCTACTATATGCCAGGAAATTAAAAAAAAAATAGTGGGGTGGTGGCTACCAACCAGTATGGGCCTGGTTATGTCCCCACCCCAACCGAAGGGGGTAAATGTCTTTCAGCTCTCCCCCTGCACACTAAAACATCTTATCCCATGGCAAGCAAAAGTACATTTTATTATTTTGGGTTTTGGTTTTACATTTGGGCCTGGGAGCTTGGCTAACTCTCAAAATCATCCCACTTGGAATGGTGAAGGCTGCACTTTTTGGACTTTGGGACGCTGCCATGTAGAAAAATCCACAAGACCTAGACACTTCTGAAAACTAAACATCTGGGTGAGTCCAGGGCGGTGTGCTTCACATGCACCGCACCATTTTCTTACCCACAATGCCCTGCAAACCTCCAACTTTGCTGGAAATCACACATTTTTCCCACATTTTTGTGATGGAACCTCCCAGAATCTGCAGGAATCCACAAAATTCCTACCACCCAGCACTGTCACATCTATACCGATAAAAATTCTGCTGCACTTGTCAGCCTAAAAATGTTTTTTTTCAAACTGCCCTTTTTGACCCGCTTTGGTTCCCCTTCAGTTTCGACTTGTTTTTGGCTCTTCTCTGTCACAGGCACTTGGCCCACCTACACAAGTGAGGTATTGTTTTTACCAGGAGACTGAGGAGAACGTTGGGTGGTCCCGGTGCAGTGATCCCACACAGAAATGTGGGAAAAATTGGTTTGCTGAAGATTCTGGGTAAGAAAACATTAGGGGATCCATGCAAGTCACACTTCCCTGGATTCCCTCGGGGGTCTAGTTTTCAGAAATGTCTGGGTTTGGTAGGTTTCCCTAGATAGCTGCTGAGCCCCGGACCAAAAACGCAGGTGCCCCCCACCCCTGCAAAAACAGGTAGTTTTGTATTTGATAATTTTGATGTGTCCAGATAGTGTTTTGGGGCATTTCCTTTCGTGGGCACTAGGCCTACCCACACAAGTGAGATACCATTTGTATTGGGAAACTTGGGGGAACGCTGGGTGGAAGGAAATTTGTGGCTCCTCTCAGATTCCAGAACTTTCTATCACCAAAATGTGAGGACAAAGTGTTTTTTGGCCATATTTTGAGGTTCACTAAGGATTCTGGGTAACAGAACCTGGTGAGAGCCCCACAAGTCACCCCATCCTGGATTCCCCTAGGTGTCTAGTTTTCAAAAATGCTCGGGTTTGGGAGGTTTCCCTAGGTGCCGGCTGAGCTAGAGGCCAAAATCCACAGCTAGGTACTTTGCAAAAAACAGCTCTGTTTTCTTTGGGAAAATGTGAGGTGTCCACTTTGTGTTTTGGGGCATTTCCTGTCGCGGGCGTTAGGCCTACCCACACAAGTGAGGTACCATTTGTATCGGGAGACTTAGAGGAACGCTGGGTGGAAGGAAATTTGTGGCTCCTCTCAGATTCCAGAACTTTCATGTCACCGAAATGTGAGTAGAAAGTGTTTTTTTGGCCACATTTTGAGGTATGCAAAGGATTCTAGGTAACAGAACCTGGTGGGAGCCCCACAAGTCACTTGGATTCCCCTAGGTGTCTAGTTTTCAGAAATGCGCAGCTTTGGTAGGTTTCCCGAGGTGCCGGCTGAGCTAGAAGCCAAAATCCACAGCTAGGCACTTTGCAAAAAACAGCTCTGTTTTCTGTCAAAAAAATGGGATGTGTCCACGTTGTGTTTTGGGGCATTTCCTGTCGCGGGCGCTAGGCCTACCCACACAAGTGAGGTATCATTTTTATCGGGAGACTTGGGGGAACATAGAATAGCAAAACAAGTGTTATTGCCCCTTATCTTTCTGTACATTTTTTCCTTCCAAATATAAGGGAGTGTGTAAAAAAGACGTCTATTTGAGAAATGCCCTGCAATTCACATGCTAGTATAGGCACCTCGGAATTCAGAGATGTACAAATACCCACTGCTTCTCAACACCTTATCTTTTGCCCATTTTGGAAATACAAAGGTTTTCTTGATACCTATTTTTCACTCTTTATATTTCAGCAAACGAATTGCTGTATACCTGGTATAGAATGAAAACCCATTGCAAGGTGCAGCTCATTTATTGGCTCTGGGTACCTAGGGTTCTTGATGAACCTACAAGCCCTATATATCACCACAACCAGAAGAGTCCAGCAGACGTAAAGGTACAGGGAGTGCAGAATTATTAGGCAAGTTGTATTTTTGAGGATTAATTTTATTATTGAACAACAACCATGTTCTCAATGAACCCAAAAAACTCATTAATATCAAAGCTGAATATTTTTGGAAGTAGTTTTTAGTTTGTTTTTAGTTATAGCTATGTTAGGGGGATATCTGTGTGTGCAGGTGACTATTACTGTGCATAATTATTAGGCAACTTAACAAAAAAAATATATATACCCATTTCAATTATTTATTATTACCAGTGAAACCAATATAACATCTCAACATTCACAAATATACATTTCTGACATTCAAAAACAAAACAAAAACAAATCAGTGACCAATATAGCCACCTTTCTTTGCAAGGACACTCAAAAGCCTGCCATCCATGGATTCTGTCAGTGTTTTGATCTGTTCACCATCAACATTGCGTGCAGCAGCAACCACAGCCTCCCAGACACTGTTCAGAGAGGTGTACTGTTTTCCCTCCTTGTAAATCTCACATTTGATGATGGACCACAGGTTCTCAATGGGGTTCAGATCAGGTGAACAAGGAGGCCATGTCATTAGATTTCCTTCTTTTATACCCTTTCTTGCCAGCCACGCTGTGGAGTACTTGGACGCGTGTGATGGAGCATTGTCCTGCATGAAAATCATGTTTTTCTTGAAGGATGCAGACTTCTTCCTGTACCACTGCTTGAAGAAGGTGTCTTCCAGGAACTGGCAGTAGGACTGGGAGTTGAGCTTGACTCCATCCTCAACCCGAAAAGACCCCACAAGCTCATCTTTGATGATACCAGCCCAAACCAGTACTCCACCTCCACCTTGCTGGCGTCTGAGTCGGACTGGAGCTCTCTGCCCTTTACCAATCCAGCCACGGGCCCATCCATCTGGCCCATCAAGACTCACTCTCATTTCATCAGTCCATAAAACCTTAGAAAAATCAGTCTTGAGATATTTCTTGGCCCAGTCTTGACGTTTCAGCTTGTGTGTCTTGTTCAGTGGTGGTCGTCTTTCAGCCTTTCTTACCTTGGCCATGTCTCTGAGTATTGCACACCTTGTGCTTTTGGGCACTCCAGTGATGTTGCAGCTCTGAAATATGGCCAAACTGGTGGCAAGTGGCATCGTGGCAGCTGCACGCTTGACTTTTCTCAGTTCATGGGCAGTTATTTTGCGCCTTGGTTTTTCCACACGCTTCTTGCGACCCTGTTGACTATTTTGAATGAAACGCTTGATTGTTCGATGATCACGCTTCAGAAGCTTTGCAATTTTAAGAGTGCTGCATCCCTCTGCAAGATATCTCACTATTTTTGACTTTTCGGAGCCTGTCAAGTCCTTCTTTTGACCCATTTTGCCAAAGGAAAGGAAGTTGCCTAATAATTATGCACACCTGATATAGGGTGTTGATGTCATTAGACCACACCCCTTCTCATTACAGAGATGCACATCACCTAATAAGCTTAATTGGTAGTAGGCTTTCGAGCCTATACAGCTTGGAGTAAGACAACATGCATAAAGAGGATGATGTGGTCAAAATACTCATTTGCTTAATAATTCTGCACTCCCTGTATATTGCTTTCAAAAATTTGACATAGCAGGAAAAAGTTACAGAGTAAACCGTAGAGAAAAATGGCTGTTTATTTTCACTTAAATTTCAATATTTTTTTATTTCAGCTGTTATCATCTGTGGGAAACCCTTGTATGATCTACACAAATTACCCCTTGCTGAATTCAGAATCTTGTCAACTTTTCAGAAAGGTTTAGCTTTCTGGGATCCAGCATTGGTTTCACACCCATTTCTGTCACTGACTGGAAGGAGGCTGAAAGCACAAAAAATAGTTAAAATGGGGTATGTCCTACTAAAATGCCAAAATTGGGTTGAAAATTTGGGTTTTCTGATTCAAGTCTGCCTGTTCCTGAAAGCTGGGAAGATGGTGATTTTAGCACCGCAAACCCTTTGTCGATGCCATTTTCAGGGGAAAAAACACAAGCCGCCTTCTGCAGCCCTTTTTTTCATTTTTTTTTTTTTTAACTAAATTTTCGCTGTATTTTGGCTAATTTCTTGGTCTCTGTCAGGGGAACCCACAAAGTCTGAGTACCTCTAGAATCCCTAGGAAGTTGGGAAAAAAAGACGCAAATTTGGCGTGGGTAGCTTATTTGGACAAAACGTTATGAGGGCCTAAGGCGAACTGCCCCAAACAGCCAAAAAAAAGCTTGGCATCTGAGGAGGAAAAGGCCTGGCAGCGAAGGGGTTAAACCCTCGGGCCGCGCCCAGCCTTACGGAAACTGGGGTCAGCATGGCCGAGAAACTGCGGTGCAAACCGGACTTGACCCCTGTGGGTGACTGAACTCTACAGCCCTTCCTACTGAGACTGCCTGAGCCGGCGCCGGGAACCAGCTAAATGCACCAGGCCAAAGCAAGCGATAAGGAATGTGTTGTGCTGGCAGAAGAATGTTCTGGGAGGAACAGGGCCAGACACCAATAAGACGCAAACAATATGAAGGCCCGGCATATGTTGTCATATCGCAGTGAAGTGAAAGCACGCCGCACCGCTGTTGTGTGTGCTTCATCGCTGGGCAACCCCCTGCCTGAGAAGCATGGCAGAGGGGTCGTGTGTCAGCGGGCATTGCAGGAATGCTGCAGGATGTCAAGCCTGGGACAGCTTTAGCCAATCCATTTGGCAAGAATGACCTGTAAGAGAAAGAAGTCTCTCTCCAGGAGCCCGGCGGCGGCGGCAGGAGCTCCTCACAAACACGTTCGGTTGCAGATCCTTTTGTCGAGTTGAGATCCAAAGAGCCTTCATGTTTCCTGCATTTGCCCGATAGAATTCACAGAGAGGGAAACTGAGGTCATCCGACACCTCCAATTGTGATGTAACAGATGAGAAGTGAACACATGAGTACGGAAATATACACCTACCAGGTCCAGAATGGAAAGCGAGACCAGAAATAGAAGAAGGACCATTAAAGGCTCAGACCTTCAACACTTTGGCCCTTCTGATTATTAATTCCCCTTGGGGGATGTGACAGTTATTGCACCCGATAACATCCAGTACCCTAGAGGTTGTTTTTTATCAGCTGTTGTTTATCGTCTATTACAGGTTAAGCCATTCAAAATGGGGCGTGATAAGGGGAGTTTGGTGCTTTCTGAAACCAAATCTGTGTGTTTCTGTAGTTTCTTGTCTTTTGTTGGCCAGTAAATATTGGTATGCATGACATGGGGGTATATACCAGAGGAACATTGGGAGGTGCAGAATTCGACCCACCGGATAATATCCATGCAATTTATAATTCTGTCCCGGGGTCAAACAAAGATCTGTGGAATGGACAAAATGTTCCAGCTCTAGTAGTAATCGGCGCCTTTCATGTTTTAGCTTCATAGTGGTTGGGGGCGAAGCACTGGGAGACAAGTTCTCTTCCATGGCAATCTATTTTAATCCGTTAGTGATGCATTATGCTGTGTGATCATTTGATCGCAGACTGTGTTGCCCTCCTCCACTGAGCCCCAAAGGGAACAAAAATACATATTAGGAAGAAAATGTGGCATTGTGTGAAAAACTACAAGGACCATACAGTGCTGGCGCTAGGCTATTGACACCTGCTCTTAGGATGTAGCAAATAAAGTGTGGGATACTGTTGTAGTGTGAGTCTTTATGAGGGAGTTAGTTCTGTGCCCGAGCGCGTTCGGTTTCAAATGTGCTCGAGGTTATAGTCTAGTTAAGTTTATGTCATTTTATTTATGTTCAAAAGGGTGCCTCATGTATGTATAATGTTTAAAGGTGCACGTGTAATGTTTAAGATTGAAAGTGTTTGAACCTGAATTGTGGTGTCGTCGTCCTCTGAGAAACGAGTTGAGACAAGGTCCTGAGGACTACGGCAGCACTAGTTGAGGGCTCTTTTATCTTCAATGGAAATAAACTTTGTTTATGGATCTGTTCGTTTCTCTGTGGAATTAATTGCTTCACATGGAAGGCTAGTTCACAACAGATACACACCTAGGAGGACCAAAAGCCAATGGGATACCAGTAAAAGATGAGGGGCTGTTTAAGCCAACAGCAGTGCTTAATTTGAGCCAGTGGTTGCCAGTGAGGGCCACTTGGTCTCATTTGCGGGGACTGGCACTTATTTTTCTGCATTAGACATTTACTGTGAGCAGGAAAAGGAAAAACCACACGAAACTGAAAGACAGAGAAAGACAGAAAAACTGTCACAAGGGGACAAAGCAAGAACCTGCAGGAGTGAGGTGAACGACCGCCAGTGTCTGGTGGTAGTTTAAAGAGGCCCGACTTGGATGTAATGCTATTCAGCCGTGGTATTCGACAGGCTGACATCTAAAAGCACCAGCCATGGTACACAGGAATTTAGTCTTTTACAAATTAAGCACTGACCAACATGTATACTTGGAAGAAGTTGCGACAGTCTGTTAGAGTCCTGCCACAACACAGGTTTATGTGTGTGTCCACCTGTTAACTCACCAATAATGGCCTTGAATCTGGCTTTCAGAGCTCTAATGATGGTCTTTTGACTTTGATATATATATTTATGGCAGTGAAAATAAATGTTGCCTAATACCACATGCTATTTAGAGGAGCTGTACTAATAAATGCACAATTACAAATTTCTTACTATAGTGTAAAGGTCAAATTGCTGTTTATTTACACAGTAGAGCTAATTTGACCTGAGGAAAGTTCCTCACAAATTTCATATTACAGTCACGGAAACAAATCTCCTATTGGTCAAGAAGCCTTTTATCGTACTGTGCAAATATAACCCTTTGTTTCCTAGCTGTGGGTAAATGGCCTATTACATTCTACACAGCTGCATACATATTATATATAATCAAACAGGCGTGGCTCCTCCACTAGGGCGGAGGAGCGTAGCCCCCCGCCAGCAGCAACTGCTGCAAAACCTTTTACTGAAAACAATAATAAACATGTTTATTATTGTTTTCAGTAAAAGGAGCGGGCCACAGCCTGTTGCGAGCACTGAGGGGGAGTGCACAGCACTCCCCATCACTGCGCATGTATGTTTGGCCGCCGTCGCGGGCTGGCCAAACATGCATGCGCAATAGGCTCTGTCCAGCCCAGCAACACAGTTGGAGTGCTTGAGAGAGCCTGCAAAGGCTCCCAGTCTGCCTGGGTGCACCCTGGCTGGGCGCTCCCAACCAATCCTGATGCTGCTTTGAGCAGCGTCAAGATTGGGCGCAGTGCAGGCTGGGAGCCTGTGCCTTCAGGTTGTCGGCAGAGAGGAGGAGAGGAGCACTGCTGCCGTGACAGCAGCGGCCGCAAAGAGTAAGGTACGTTTTTTTACATTTTATTTCACCCTCCCGCCCCGCCCTCTGTTACCACCGCAAGGTGCTCCTGTCATCAAACTGTGATAAATAAAAAAATCGCTGTACATGCCATTGCCTCAGTTACATGTTCCCTTTATCAACCCTGTCCAATCCTGTTTTCTGTCATCCAGTGTCACATAGACTCTGCTCACCACAAATTTCCATGAATAGCACCAAACTGTCTACAGTAAAAATGTTCTCTCTAAGGAAACCCACTGCCCCCAAGAGGAAGGTTCACACCGTATGAAATACTTAAAATATAAGATATAAAAACAAACAAATAAAAGATTTTTGACTAAACATAAGGAGAGCTATGTTGATTTAAATACTGTACTGTGTATTTTCTAGTTACGACAAGCAGGTGTCCAGAATGAGCTCATGAAAACAGGTGAAACTACCTTCGGATAGTAACAAGTTTGTAAATGTTTCGACTGACCAAGATCATGTTCACTTTTCACACCTCGCGAGCCAAGATGCAAATGTGGCTCTGTCAGAAACAGGCACCTTGAGGTGAGCAAGAAAACGTGGTGAAGCAGATTAGACTAACACTAATGCAAGTAAATACGGTTTAGACTTCCACAACTGCTAACTTTACAGAAATGCGAAAACTAATAGCTATTTTTATACTTTGTTAGGAAAATCATCATTTTGAGACAATTAGCCAACATTTATGTGCATAACAATGATCAGTGTTCTATGCTTGCACTCATAGGAAATGGTTGGTTTAAACACCGAGACAAGTGTAAACCCGCTGTGCTTACTTGCTCCACCCTGTGTATTATATTACTACAATAGTTTGACTCTAGTGCTGCTAAAGGGACACCATATTAATACTAAACAATCATTGGCAAATACAATAGGTTATGTTTATGCAAGAGCTGTTGGCTTTGCCAATGTGTTTTGGCCAAATTGCACACCAGCATGGTCGTTCTTCAGCATCGCTAAAAGTTAGTAGCATATAGGAAAGTGGCATGGAGAGAAGGGTTGCAGAGTGGAATAGTGTAGCAGTGAGTGGCGTAGAGTGGAGAAGAGTGTTGAAGAGTGGAGTCTCATAGAGTGGAGTATGTTAGACTGTCATGGAGTAGTGTGGAGTGGAGAGTTGTGGAATGGCAGAGTAGAAGAGTGTCATGCAGAGTTGTAGAGTGAAGTGTTGTGGAGTAGAGTGGAGTGTCGTGGGGTAGAGTTGTGTAGAGTAGTGTGGAGTGGAATGGTGTAGAGTAAAGTAGGCTGGAGTAGAGTGGAGTGGTGTAAAGTGGAGGGTCATAGAGTGGAGTGGCTTATAGTGAAGAGGCATAGAGTGGAGTAGAGTACAGTGTCGTAGAGTGGAGTGGCATAGAGCGTCATAGACTGGGGTGGTATAGAGTGGCACAGAGTGGTGTGGTGTAGTGTGGAGTAGTGGAGTAGAGTGAAGTAGTGTGTAGTAGAGTGGAGTGAAGTAGGATAGAGTGACATATAGTGGACTTGAAGTGGCATGGAGTGGTGTAAAGAGAGTTGCATAGAGTAGTGTAGTGTGTCAGAGTGGAGTGGGGTGTAGTGTGGAGTAGGATGTAGTAAATTGGAGTGGCACACTGGAGTAGAGTGTAATGGAGGAGCATATAGTGGGGTAGAGTGTTGTGGAGTGAAGTGGCATAAAGTGGAGTGTCGCAGAGTAGAGTACTGTGGCGTGGAGTGTAGTGCTGCGGCAGAGAGTAGAGCGCTGTAGTGTGCAGTGTGGTAGAGTAGTGTATCATAGAATAAAGTGGAGGTTCATAGAGTGGAGGGTAGTAGAGTATCATGGAGCAGAGTGGAGTAGAGTCTCACTGAACAGATTAGAGAAGGGTAGGGTGGCATAGAGTGGCATAGAGTGGAGGAGCATAGAGCAGAGTGTCGTAAGGTGGAATGTTATAGAATGGAGAGGCATAGACTGGAGGGGAGTAGAGTGTCAGAGTGGCCTGGCATAGAGTGTCATAGAGTGGAGTGGCTTCCAGGCCTTAAGGTAAACTGGGACAAAACAGGTTCATTCCCCCTGGTGAAGCAACATCAACCCCCGCTGAATATAGGAATGGTTAGATGGATACCTGATGGGCTCCCATATCTAGGGGTGAAAATATATCATGAGACCAGAGACATTCTTGATGGAAACCTAGGCGGCGCCGTCCGCTCCATAAAATCCTGCATGACTTTCTGGCAAACACTCCCTCTATCGGTGACAGGTCGCATCACGATTCTTAAAATGATAGTACTACCGAGACTGTTATACCATTTTGCGGCCCTTCCGATATGGATTCCTAAGTCCTTCTTCAGGGACCGGAATTCAACAGTAAGCTCATTTACATGGGGTAATGGCAGGAAAAGAGTGGCTCTAACAAAACTCCAAAGACAGATGTCCAATGGGGGTTTAGCAACACCAGACTTCGAGTCGTATTACCTTGCGGCTCAATTACAATGGCTGGCACTCTGGATCTCCAACAGCTCGGTGTTAAAACCTAATGCAGAGACCTCCTTGCCGCAGAAGGCAAGACTGTTTGGGATACTGCTGGGCTCTACAAAAGAAGGAAAGCAAGACAGCCCAGAAGTGAAAATAATCGCTAAATGTTGGAAATCATACTTACACAAAACTAAAACTAAGACTCCCTACTCAGCGGAACTCTCTCTCAGTGCGCTGCAAGCAATAACTCAGAAGAGGACTGAACTTGAGCTTAGAGACTGGCTAGAGGCCGGAATTAATACAGTAGGCATATTATTCGAGAACAATAAGTTGAAATCTTTTGAGACCCTTAGAGCACAATATGACATCCTAACGAAACATTTTTTAACATGCAGGACCATAAAAGCTAGTATATGCAATCACTGGCGAACAAAAAATATTGAACCACCAAGAAATGTGCACGTACCTGGCATCCTCAGTTCCCAAGACTATGGTTATTTCTACTTTGTATGCTTTGATTCGAGCAGATAGTGCAGTCCCCCTTCCCTATCTAAAACAACAATGGGAAAAAACTTTTGATCGAGACATCTCTGAAATAGAATGGGAACGTATATTACAGAACTTGCCTAAAGCTTCGCGGAATGCCAGATTTAAATTGATTAATTTGTATGTCCTACATCAAGCCTACCTAACGCCTGCCCGCATTAACAAATACTTTAGTAAAACCACAGAGTGTTGTCCAAGATGTAGATTAATAGATGCAAAATGTAATCACATGTTTTGGGAATGCCAAATAATGACATCTTACTGGACTGAGATTTGCCAAAAATTGTTCCAGATACTAGGTAAGACTGTGACATGCTCAATTGATACCTGCCTCTTGCATGCATTTACACATTCTACTAAACATAAGGCCTCAGACAGATTCTTAGACTTAGCCCTGACACTAGCGAAAAGAGAGATAGCCAGCAACTGGAAAAACCCTGTGGGCCCTAAACTAATAAACTGGAAAAACGAACTACTTAAGTGGGCTACTGCCGAGGGTACATTGCTGCAAAGAGAAGCCAAAACCGGGATCAGACCTCCTGAAGTATCCGAAAACTGGGAAGTAATTATGGATTCAGTTAGAACTGAGCTAACCATACAGCACCCCCCCACCCCCAACACTCCATAACCAAGCCCAAGTTACCTATGCCAAAACACAAAAGCTTTCAAAACTCAATATCAGACTAAGTCCTTCCCATAGTCAAAGATAGAAGACCCCTACTCATACAATTAACTCCCAAAGACTCATTTGAGTTAGCCGAAAGTTTATAGCATTTCTATCACAAATATAATATCACTAAATAAGTACTCAGACCGAGGGGTTGGGGGGGCTTGGGGAGGGGGGGAGTTAGATTTTGTTGCTATCAAATATAGAATGTATACTAAATATGAACCCCTACCAGAATAAGCGCGCAAATAAATAAGACAAATGTATTAAACAGAGAGATGTGAAATAGGAAGTAAAGTGTAAGCTGTTTTGAATTGTTTATAAAATCAATAAAATCTGGTTTAAAAAAAAAATAGAGTGGAGTGGCTTCGAGTAGAGTAGAGTGCCATAGACTGAAGTGTTGTAGAGTGGTGTGGAGTGTCATATATTGAAGCGTCATTGAGTGGGATAGAGTGGAGTGTCATTGAGTGGAGCGTCATAGAGTTGAGTAACAAGGATTGAAGTACACTTGCATAAAGTGTCATACAGTAGAGTAAAGTGCCGTACAGTAGAGTGGCGTTTGAAGTAGAGTGTCATAGAGTGGACTGGCATAGAGTGTTGTAGAGTAAAGGCGTGTACAGTGGAGGGTCCTAGAGTGGAGGAGCGTAGAGTGGAGCAGAATGGAGTATTGGAGAGTAGATTAGAATGAAGGCCCATATTTATACTTTTTGACGCTAAACTGCGCTAACGCAGTTTAGCGTCAAAAAATTTAGCGCCGTCTAACGGCATTCTGAAGCGCCATGCGGGCGCCGTATTTATGGAATGGCGTTAGACGGCGCAATCAGACCGGCGCTGCCTGGTGTGCGTGGAAAAAAAACACGTAGACCAGGCAGCTCCGGCGTTGGGAAAAAATGACGTTAGGGCGTCTTAAAATGGCGCAAGTCAGGTTGACGCTAAAAAATCGTCGTAACCCGACTTGCGCCATTTTTTTTCGACGCCCATCCCCCATCAACATGACTCCTATCATTGTAAAGATAGGAGTCATGCCCCCTTGCCCAATGGCCATGCCCAGGGGACTTATGTCCCCTGGGCATGGTCATTGGGCATAGTGGCATGTAGGGGGGCACAAATCAGGCCCCCCTATGCCACAAAAAATAAAAAAATAAATACTTACCTGAACTTACCTTAATGTCCATGGGATGGGTCCCTCCGTCCTTGGGTGTCCTCCTGGGGTGGGCAAGGGTGGCAGGGGGGGTCCCTGGGGGCAGGGGAGGGCACTCTGGGCTCATTTTGAGCCCACTTGTCCCTTAACGCCATCCCTGACCCAGGCGTTAAAAAGCGGCGCAAATGCGCCGTTTTTGGCCACGCCCACTCCCGGGCGTCATTTTTGCCCGGGAGTATAAATACCACGTAAAGGCCTGGGAGTCATTTTTTAAGACGGGAACGCCTCCCTTGCATATCATTAACGCAAGGAAGGGGTTCACGCTAAAAAATGACGCACATTCCGGGAACTTTGGCGCTAGACGCGTCTAGCGCCATAGTATAAATATGGCGTTAGTTGGCGTTAGTTTTGCGTCGAATTTGCGTCGAAAAAAACGACTCAAATTCGGCGCAACCAGAGTATAAATATGGCCCGAAGTATTGTAGAGTGGAGTAGTGTAGAGTATAGTGGAGTGGTGTAGAGTGGAATGGAAAGTTTTTTAGTGGCGTACAGTAGAGAAGAGTATCATGCAGTGTGGTTCAGTGGAGTGTCGTGGAGTACAGAGTATGGTGGAGGGGTGTAGAGTGGAATGTAGAGTTGTGGAGTGGCATAGAGTGGAGAGGAGTGTCATGCAGTGTTGTACAGTGGAGTGTCGTGGAGTACAGTAGAGTGGAGTATTGTGAAGTATAGTAGAGTAAAGTGGAATACAGTGGAGTGTTGAGGAGTAGAATGATGTAGAGTGGGGTAAAGTGGTGTGGATGGGTGTAGAGTATAGTAGAGTGGAGTGGTGTAGAGTACAGTAAAGTGGTTTGGTCTGGAGTAGAGTGGAGGTGCATAGGGTGGAGGTGCATAGAGTGGAGGGGCATAGAGTAGGGTAAGGAAGAGTGTCATAGAGTGGTATGGCATAGAATGTCATAGAGTGGAGTGGTGTAGAGTAGAGTAATTGAGTAGAAGGGAGTAGTGTTTTGTAGAGTGGAGTAGAGTTGAGTGGCATGCAGTGGCATAGAGGGAGTTGCATAGAGGGCCATAGAGTGAAGGGGTTTAGAGTGAAGTAGAGTGCTGTAGAGTGGAGTGCCATAGATTGGAATAGAGTGCTGTGGAGTGGCATTGAGTGGGGAGTCATAGAGTGGAGTGCCGTGGCATAGAGGGTAGTGTTGTGGCGTAGAGAGGAGTGTTGTAGAGAGGCGTGTCGGGGAGTAGAGGGGGGTTGCAGAATGGGGTGTCATAGACTGTCATGTAGTGGAGAATAAGGTAGGGTGGCGTAAAGTGGAGTGTCTTAGAATGGAGTGTCATAGAGTGGAATGTCATACAATGAAGGGGCATAGAGTTGAGGGGCATAGAGTTGAAGTACGTAAATTGTTGTAGAGTGTCCTGACTTAGAGTAGACTAGAGTGTTGTGGAATGGAGTACAGTGCTGTAGACTTGAGTGTTGGAGAGTGGAGTGCCAAAGAAATGAGTGTTGTAGAGTGGGATGGAGTGGCTTGGAGTGGAGTGTCATTAAGTGGAGTTTTGTAGAGTGGAGCGTCCTAGACTGGAGTGGCGTAGAGTGGAGTGGCATAGAGTGGCGTAGCATAACGTAGAGTGGAGAAGAGTAAAATGTTGTAGAATGGAGTAAAGTGTTGTAGTGTAGAGTACAGTAGTGTAGATTGGCAGAGAGTGTCGTTGAGTGGATTGGCATAGAGTGGAGGGTTGTAGAATGGAGGGGCTTAGAGAGTTGCAGGGTGGAGTAGAGTGTTGTATCGCAGAGTGGCAAAGAGTGGAGGGGCTTATAGTGAAGTGGAGTAAAGTGTCGTACAGCGGAGGGGCGTAGAGTGTCATATCAAGGAGAGGCGTAGTGTGGATGGGCATAGAGTGGACTGCCATAGAGTGGAATGGAGTGCCAGATAGTGGAGTGGCACAAAGTGGCCTAGAGTTAAGTGGCATAGAGTGTTGTAGAGTGGCATAGAGTAGAGTAGAGTGTCATAGAGGGGAGTGACACAGAGTGGTGTAGTGCAGAGTGGATTAAAGTGTCCTATAGTGAAATAAAGTGCCATAGAGTGGACTGGCATAGAGTGGAGTACCTTTATAGTGGAGTGGAGTAAAGTGTCACATAGTGGAGTGGAGTAGCAAGGAGTGCCAGAGTGGAGTAAGGTGGCATTGTGTGTAGTAGAATGGAGTTTCATAGAGTTGTGTAGAGTGAAGTTTCGTAAAGTGGATTGTCAGACAGGAGTACAGCGGCTAGAGTGAAGTGGTGTAGAGTGTTGTAAAGCGGAGCAGCATAGAGTGTAGTGACAAAGAGTGGCTTGGAGTACAGCGTCAGAGAGGGAAGTGGCATAGAGTGGATTGTAGTAGAGTGGGAAAGAGTGGAATGTTGGAGAGTGGAGTGTCGTATAGTGGATTAGAGTGGCCTAGAGTGACATAGAGTAGGTGTGAGAAAGTAGCCTCTTTCTAGCATGGCTACCCCCATTTGTGGCCTGTTTGTCAGTGTGTTTTGATTGTGTCACTGGGATCCTGCCAGTCAGGACCCAGTGCTTATGGTTTGTGGCCTACTTGTCAGTATGGTTCACTGTCTTCATCAGTATGCTTGACTGTGTCCCTGGAGTCCTGATAACCAGGACACCAATGCTCATGCTCTCTCTGGTTCCAGATTTGTCCTTACATACTGGTAACCCAGTATTTCACTCCAAATTGGCATATTGGTCACCCCTTATGAGTCCCTAGTATATGGTACCTATGTTCCCAGGGCATTGGAGTTCCAGGGGATGCATATGGGCTGCAGCATTACTTTTGCCACCCATAGGGAGCCTATGCAAAGGCTTCTACAGGACTGCCATTGCAGCCTGTGTGAAATAATGCATGCACTATTTCACAGCCATTTTCACTGCACCAGGTCACTTATAAGTCACCTATATGTCAGGCCTTCAGACCCTGAAAGCTGGGTGAAAAGTACCTGTGTGTGAGGGCACCCCTGCACTAGCAGAGGTGCCCTTACGTCGTCCAGGCCTATTTTCCCGGACTTTGTGAGTGCGGGGACGCCATTTTAAGTGTGCACTGGACATAGGTCAATACCTATGTCCAGCTTCACAATGGTAACTCCGAATATGGCCATGTAAAGTGTCCAACAACTGTGAATTGTACCCTATTACTGAGTCCAGTATTGGTTGCACAATCCCATGCACTATGGGGTCTCCACAGTGGACTCCCAGTACTGCCATACCAGCCTTCGGAAGTTTTCCAGGCAGCCCCAGCTGATGCCACCTCACAGACAGGCTTCTGCCCTCCTGGGGCTTGAGCAGCTCAATCCCAGGAGGGCAGAACAAAGCATTTCCTTTGGGAGAGGGGTGTTACACCCTCTCCCTTTGGAAATAGGTGATACAGGCATGGGAGGGGTATCTTCCCAGAGCCTCTGGAAATGCTTTGAAGGGCACAGATAGTGCCCTCCTTTCATAATCCAGTCTACACCGGTCCAGAGACCCCCAGTCACTGCTCTGGCGCCAAACTGGACAAAGGAAAGGGGAATGACCACTCCCTTGTCCATCACCACCCGAGGGGTGGTGACCAGAGCTCCTCCAGAGTGTCCCTGGGTTTTGCCACCGTGGATTCCAAGGTGGTGGGGCGCTCTGGAAGCATCTGAGTGGCCAGTGCCAGCAGGTGACGTTAGAGACCCCTCCGGATAGGTGCTTACTTGGTTTGGTGACCAATCCCCTTTTCAGGGCTATTTAGGGTCTCTCCTCTGGGTATTTCTTCAGATTCAGATTGCAAGATGCCAGCAGGAATCCTCTGCATCCTTTACTTCATCTTCTACGGACAGAACAGCTGCTGACTGCTCCGGGAACTCTACAACTTGCAACAAAGAAGCAAAGATGACTTCTGCAACACTGTAACTTCAGCTCCTGCCAGCAACTGCAACAGTTTCCTGATTGTGCATCCTCTGAGGACTGCCTGTCTTCAGCCTGCACCAGAAGAACAGAAGAAATCCCCTGTGGAGTGACAGAGTCACTTCCCTGCTTCAGCAGGTGCCTCTCTACAGCGACGACCGGTGGCGTGGGTCCCCTCTCCAGACAACGAGCATGGATCCAGCAACACGGGTGGTGGACTAAAGTGACCCTGACAGTCCCAAGGGCCAGCTGTCCAACTTTGGTTGAGGTAAGAGCTTGCCTCCCCATGCAAGACAGTACCCCCGTGCATCGTGTGACTTGCAGTTGCTAAGGCTTGTGTGTGATCTTCCAAGAACTTCTTTGTGCACAGCACAGCTTAGGCCCCCAGCACTCCATCCTGCGATGCACAGCTTCCTGAGTGGTTCTTCGGCAGCATAGGATCCCTTGGTGTCGTGCTGCGTGGGCCTTCATTTGCACCTTCTTTGTCCCCATGCTGTGGGACCCCTGTGCGCACTGCCTGGTCTTCTGAGGGCTCTCTGAGTTGCTGAGAGCCCCCTCTGTCTCCTCCTGGGTATAAGCCACCAGGTCCCAGGCTGCACCATTTTCACCTAACCGTGAGCTTTGCGTGTGCCAGGGCTTGTTGGCGGAATCCAGCGACGCAAACCAGACTGCATTCATCCATCTGGCGTGGGACATCTTCTGCACCAACCAGGAACCCTCATCTATCTTCTTTGGTGCAATACTGACTTTGTCTTCTCACCAATGGTTCATCTTTTGCACCTTCATCCAGGTTAGCAGGGTCTCCTGTTCTCCTTGGACTCTTCGGTGCTTCTAGGACTTGGTCCCCTTCTTCCACAGGTCTTCAGGTCCAGGAATCTGTTGTTGGTGTCATGCAGTCTCTTCTGGTTCTTGCATTATCTTCTATCACAACTTCTAGTGTGTTTTAGGACACTTACTGTGATTTACTCCTGTTTTCCTGGGCTCTGGGGTGGGGTCTATTACTTACCTTTGGTGTTTTCCTACACTCCCAGCACCCCTCTACACACTATACTTGCCTAGGTGGGATACCAACTTTCGCATTCCACTATTTTAGTATATGGTTTGTGTTCACCCTAGGCCATTTGCAACCTATTGTGATTCTCACTATTTGCACTGTTTTCTGACTGTGTACTTACCTGTTTTTGGTTACTAGAGTATATATAGTGTAATTTACTTACCTCCTAAGGGAGTATAGCCTTCAAAGTATTTTTGGCATTGTGCCACTAAAATAAAGTACCTTTATTTTTGTAACACTGAGTATTTTCTTTCATGTGTGTGAGTACTGTGTGACTACAGTGGTATTGCAAGAGCTTTGCATGTCTCCTAGTTCAGCCTTGGCTGCTCTGCCTACAGCTACCTCTAGACAGTCCGGCTTCTAGACACTGACTACATTTCACTGATAAGGGATAACCGGACCAGGTATAAGGTGCAAGTACCTTTGGTACCCTCTACAAACCAGGCCAGCCTCCTACGGTAGGGTAGAGTGGAGTAGAGTAAACTGGCATAGAGTGGAGTAGAGCAGCATAGAGTGAAGTAGAGGATTGTAGAGTGGGGTAGAGCAGCACAGAGTGGAGTAGAGGGTTGTAGAGTGGAGTAGAGCAGCATAGAGTCGGGTAGAGGATTGTAGAGTGGACTAGAGCAGCATAGAGTGGAGTAGAGGTTGTAGAGTGGAGTAGAGTGGCATAGAGCAAAGTAGCGCAGATGGCATAGAGTGGAGGGCCATAGAGTAGCATAGAATGGAATAGAGTGCTGCACAGTGGAGTGGCGTAGAGTGAAGTATGCATGGTGCAGTGCCAATACAGACTACACATTTACAATTGAAATTACGATTACGTTTGCACAGACATACAGTTTTACTGATGAATCTATACAGCATACAAATGATAATGTGTGGAAATGGCATCACCTAGCGTATTGATTTGTTTTGATCGTATTCAAATATTTGTTTCCAGCACACTTTAGAATTACAGAAAATGTGCTTTATTTGTGCTTTCCTAATACTAATATATTCTGAATTATTAGCACAGTTTGTTTATACACATTTCAATTTTGTTGTGTGCTAGAAAAGATACTTTAGTAAGTAAGTAAAATAAATTTGAAGAGTGCACAGTACCAAAAGGTATCATGGCACTAGCAAAACCCAAAAGCTCTGTTAGAGGCAGAGACAGCCAATCAATAACACTATAAAATCCTACAGAGAATCAAAGGTAAAAAAGCCATCCCTTTTTGCCTCCCTCCCTCCCTCCCCCCAACCAAGATGGTCAGACAAAGCTTCTCACTTTGAAGTCAGAGAAAGAAAAGTAAACACCTAGATTCTGTTGGAAGACAGAGCCTAATATGTGAGCTCTGAATGGAAAGCTCAGCAAATGTAACAAGATAAGAACAAAATTTCAAGGTCTATTTACAGAAAGTGAGCACTGGAAGAATAAAGTAAACAGATTATGCTCCACAGGATGGCTTAGCTCAAGCTGGACTGCCTAAAACAAATAAAGCCAGCAAATAGAAAGAAAGCAAGTGTGAGTTACAAACTGCAAAGGCAAATGTAAACAATGGGGAGAATGCATTCCTAGGTCAGCTCTCTGAATGTACCAGGATATCCTTAGTAAACCAGACAGCTTTGCTGTTTGGTAGGCTTCAACCAAAAATGTAATAATTCCAGTGGAATATTGCCTGCAAAAATGACACATTTCGAATGTTGATTTATTACAAATTGTCATGTTTATGTTGACAGGGTGTCCGTTTGAATGATCTACTAAGTTTACTTCGTGGTGTTATAGCACCACTAATGATCACAACTCTAATCTTGAGACCTGTAAAAACCACTTGAGTACTATCGTTGTTTGGACTAATGCTGAGTTTTCCATCAAACAGTGCCTCGTCATAAGGTGCCCACTCCCTTCCAGGACATTACAAACATCGTCTTCAGTCCTGGACGTATGTGTGAAAGCAAAATACATTCTGGTTGTTGCACTCTTGTTTTGCTTCCAATGAACTAGTTAGACAAACACATTCAAAATCGATAATTTGTTGGTGAAAAGTTCAGACCTGGAGAAAGCGTCCCTAGTGACCTGGAGTGAGGTATTCACCTTAATCCCTCATGTGTTTCTTTCTTTTATTAGTTAATGTGTGAATCGTATCTCAAGTCTAAATAAACGCTAGCTAAGCTTTGAAAACAGTGGTGCATGTAGTCCTATGCATAAATCAGTGCATTGCAGTGGATAGCTCTGTGGTGAGAGTGTGCCTTTGTCGGGATGCCTATCATAAACACTCTCTTTTTGTTTGAGTTTGGTGCAGGCTGTGACCTCAAATCACATCTTTGTGACGCTCCATCCACCCTCGGCGCCTACAGCCACAGCCTGTGTGCAGCATATGACAGCAGAGCGTGCCATGCATGAGGCGGCTCTAGGACCCCGGGCTCCAGCAGCGGAGGGTGAAGCTGTGCCATTCCTATCATTCCCTCCGTGGACGTTTGCATGCACATGCCCGGCTCCGTGTGCTGCATTCCGGGGCACGGGCATGCGGACTGCGCCGGACATGCCGTGCTCCACGTGTGCCCCCCGCGCTGGGGTCTGCTGCCGGAAGCGGTGAAGCACTAGAGACCCTGGTGCAGCAGCGTCCCCCCGCTGCATTCCCCAGGTTTTGGACCCGGCAGGCGCTGCCATTCCTCCCAGCCCTGCTCTGTGCTGAATGGGGGTGATTGTTGTGTGCGCCCGGAGCACCTCGGCGCACCGTGCCCGGCTCGGCCCCGCGGTGGTCATGCGTCCCTCCGAGCCCCCGAGGCGGCGATACACGGAGGTGAGCATCAGGGAGGAAGGGGCTTGGGGGGCTCGGTTGAGGCATGGGGCGAGAGGCAGGCACATGCCTCTTTGGGGGATATCTGGGCTCATTTTTCCCTGTAATGTTGGTAGTTCCAGAAATTATGTTACTTTCCCCTCCAAAGATATCTCTGTGCAGGGCAAGTTAGAGGGCAAATGCACGCCTCCCCCGCCGCACATCTGCAGCCGCTGTAGCGCCTGGCTCACTGGAGCCTTTTGTTTGCTGTGAGTGTGTGCGCTAACTTCTGGCAGTTGGGGGCACCGCTGGCAGCCCGGCGGGTGCTCCCAAGGGCCGGACACCCGTGGAGGGACTGTGGTGGTGGTGAGGGGAGGAGGCGCCTGGCAGCCCGGCGGGTGCTCCCCGTGGCCGGACATCTGTAGAGGGTCTGTGGTGGTGAGGGGAGGGGAGGAGGCGCCTGGGAGCCCGCCGGGTAATCCCCGTGGCCGGACATCTGTAGAGGGTCTGTAGTGGTGGTGAGGGGAGAAGGCGCCCTGCAGCCCCCCGGCGGGTGGTTTCCGTGGCCGGACATCTGTGGAGGGTCTGTGGTGGGGAGGGGAGAAGGCGCCTGGATGCCCGGCGGGTAATCCCTGTGGCCGGACATCTGTAGAGGGTCTGTGGTGGTGGTGAGGGGAGAAGGCGCCCTGCAGCCCCCGGCGGGTGGTTTCCGTGGCCGGACATCTGTAGAGGGTCTGTGGTGGTGGTGAGGGGAGAAGGCGCCTTGCAGCCCCCCGGCTGGTGGTTTCCGTGGCCGGACATCTGTGGAGGGTCTGTGGTGGGGAGGGGAGAAGGCGCCTGGATGCCCGGCGGGTAATCCCTGTGGCCGGACATCTGTAGAGGGTCTGTGGTGGTGGTGAGGGGAGAAGGCGCCTTGCAGCCCCCCGGCGGGTGGTTTCCGTGGCCGGACATCTGTGGAGGGTCTGTGGTGGGGAGGGGAGAAGGCGCCTGGATGCCCGGCGGGTAATCCCTGTGGCCGGACATCTGTAGAGGGTCTGTGGTGGTGGTGAGGGGAGAAGGCGCCCTGCAGCCCCCGGCGGGTGGTTTCCGTGGCCGGACATCTGTAGAGGGTCTGTGGTGGTGGTGAGGGGAGAAGGCGCCCTGCAGCCCCCGGCGGGTGGTTTCCGTGGCCGGACATCTGTAGAGGGTCTGTGGTGGTGGTGAGGGGAGAAGGCGCCTTGCAGCCCCCGGCGGGTGGTTTCCGTGGCCGGACATCTGTGGAGGGTCTGTGGCAGTGAGGGGAGGGGAGGAGGCGCCTGGCTTTGCAGAACCCCCTCACCTCTCTTGATAGGTTTCTGGGCTGTACTTCACGGGCAGGCAGCATGCAAGGGAGAAGCCAAAATGAAGCGAGAGAGGGATGCAATCTGCAGGCCTCGGAAACCTCTGCAACTCACTCACGGCGGCATAGGGGGAGACTTTTAAGGACGAAAGATGAATATATTGTGTTTTCAGCACCGAAGATGGACCGTTTAATTGACCGCAATGAAGTTGCATGTTTTTGAATTGGGTAGTTTGGAAAAACGTACACACCATCATTGTTTTTAGTGTTTAGCTCAAACTGAAGCGCTTCTGAGCGCTTGTACTTTTTTTGCCGGTCAACAGATTTTGCCGAACATAGATTGCGGCATGTGGACGTGTAAATCCAAGGTCACGAAGTTTAGTATAGTGAGTCGGGATTCCTGGTTCTGAGCTTGGACGCTAGACTTCTGCCCTGCTGATGAGTAGTGCGCTGGGAGTCCAGCTGTGGCGTACGCACGCAGTCGGGTCTCCGACCTATCACCTTCCTCCTAAGAAGTGATGCATTATCTATTTAAGAAGTTTGGTATAGCTCCTAAAAGTCCTTTTGCAGTCACTTCAGGGAACTAAATTATGCGACTTTCGAAAAAAACAGAAAATCGTGTAGGGGGCGCCAGCATGTCTGATGCTTGCCACCTCTCCAGTTTACAGTACCTTGTGATCCGAGGGCCTTGGAGCGGGCACGGCGCAGGCACACATTCACCCGCCCTGCCCCTCGCTGCCATGCAGGATTTTAAGAATTGGCAGGGCGGGGAGTCTCTTCCATGCCTACACGAAGCCTCGGGAGCTCTGTGGAAGCATAAAGCGCCCAAGGCCATGTTTGTCCGGGCAGTGAAGCAGGAATGTTAAACACTGCTTGTAGCTCTGTGCAATGGATATGAACAGGGGATACCACTCCCTGTCCCCCCGGAGTTGCGCTCTCTCGGCCTCGGAATAGTGGCTGGTATCTAGGCGCTACCTTTAGTGCAAGCTCGCCCGTGTTCCAACCCCTGGCATACTTACAGCTGTAAAATGTAGCATCCTTATTGTGTTCTGCATAGTGCCATGGCATTTTGTCTTAGGCACAAAGAATCGCCATTGACATGGCATCTCTGTGCTCATAGATAGACACGTCAGCTCAAGAGTACAGCCCAGATCAGGGGTGTCTCAGTGTAGGCGCCCCTTTCCAAGATAGCCACATAAGGTACACTTACATACAATGAATGTAAATTAACCCATTTACACGGTCAGTGGCTATCCTGGACATGTGGTGTGGACCACGCCCTCTTTAACCTACATTGGACACCCTGGCGTGCATACTGGAGTGTTTGCAGTGTGGCTCGAGAGAGAAATGTGAAAAGTTCCGGTCGAGCACCGACAAGCATTAGGAACTGTAAAAACGGCTCGTTTGTGCAGATTTGTGGAATTCAACGTAATATTGTTCCCACTACAAGGCTCACACTTGGGTGAGTAGTTTAACTCAATATTGGCCAGAAATATTGAACTAACGGTTGGTCAGGGTTATCAAAATGGCACCAGTGACAAGGTTTGAACGTGTTGATAAATTTATTTGAGTAAAATGTAAATATCTGAGTAAGATGCAAATGGTATAAGCACTAGCCTTTGCAACAAAAACACAATAGTTGTAAACTGGAGGGAGTAAATGCCCTCGTATAGTCCACTGTACGGCTCAGGTGATGGTCGCCATCATGTGGTTCTGCGTCATTGTTTTTCTGTGAGATTGCATTTGTGTTCCTGTTAGCAATGCACAGATTATGTTCCTGGTCTGAGTAAAACCTCAGATGCCCACTGGAAGCTGCAGGATTAGGATTAGCGGTGTTAGCGCGTGGCCAGGCAGATGGCTCGTCAATCAGCGCGGATTGACGCACGCTGTCAGCTTCCTGTTTGTTTGGTGGGGACTGTGGCTGCCATATTTGTCGCTCTTCAGTTGTATACTAAGTCTTTGTGAAAAATAAGCACTGATCAGAGGTGGTGCCCTGGCCTGGATGTCACATGCTTCATCGGCTACTGTCACCTTAAACGGGTGGTTACTTTAGAGTTGTTCAGCCTTTTTGACAAGAGTCAATAGTGCGATTGGCCAAGGATTGACACTGTCTTTTTAGGCCTTGCATGCACACATATTTTATCTGTCTGTTGTTGACAGCCCTATTTTGGACGATACCAAATCTTACAGTGGGCTTTGAGCCAACCCGTTGCTTGCCATTGGTTGGTTTTCTTATCACTCTCATTTGCTTACTTATTATTCAATGGCTTTCCTTCCTCTTCTTGTGTTTGTCCTGCACCTGGAACAAAACATTTCATCATGCTTTTTGACTGAATGTCTTGCATCCTGTGCTCACATTCAAAGAGGTACTTTTTTATTTGTTTGCATTTTCGGGTTCATCACACTTTGAGTGCAAGTGTTTTTGCTGCTCGCTCTTCCATGTGCTGCTTTCTCTTGTAAATAATGCACACTTAATGGTGCCCGCCCAACTTCACAGCATGTTTTTTGCTATTTTATTGAAAAGGCGATACAGATTGGCTTTGCCAATGCTTGTATGACATGTTTTCTCCTGTCTGACCTTTGATAGTCTCTCATATGTGATGTACTGTCTTTCTTGAGATTTGCTGTCCGATATGTGATCTTCTGTCCAATCTATGGTCTCCTGTCCTGCATTTTATCTCCTGCCATGGATCTTATCAGTGATTGTCTTATCTGTGACTTCCTGGCCTACATTATTTCCTTTCCTGTTGATGATATTCTGTCATGTTGTAATCTTTTCTCTTATCTGTGATTTCCAGTCCAACCTGTGATTTCCTTCCTGGTCTGTGATTACCTTCATAGCCTGTGTTTGGCAGTCCATCCTGCCTTTGTCAGTCCGGCATGTATTTTCCAGTCCACACTATCATCTGGTTTCTGAACTTTCATATCCAATCCAACTTGTGATCCCCAGTCTAGTCTACTCTAGGATCCTTGTGCTTGGCCCTTGATCACCTGTCCAGACTGACTTGTGCTCTTCTGTCAGCCATGTGATCTGCTGAACCTGTGTGTGGTTTTCAGTTCAATATGTGTGATTTCAATGTAATCTTTGATGATATACCCATTCTGTGATGACTGCCCATCCTTTCTGCTGTGTGACCAGCTGTCTGATTTATGGTTGCCCATCTGGTCCGAGATTGCCTGTCTCGTCTGAGGTTGCCTGTCCCTTCCGAGGTTGCCCGTCCCCTCAGAGACTGCCCGTCCCTGACTGTCCTGTCTGTGATCGGCTGTCTAGTCTATGATCATCAATCTGGTCTATGATTATCTGTCACACCTGTTTTTTTGCCTGAATGATCTGTCATCTTCCCTTCAGCGTGTGATCACTTGTATTTTTTGTGATCACCTGAGCAGCATTTAAACTGTTGTCAGCCCTGTGCCCCCTTCTTGGCCTGTGATCACTTCTCTTTGGTATCCCCCATTGTGTTTGATCTTCTTCCTACTCCGTTGTCTCTTTACGCAGCCTGTGATCACCTGCACACTCTGTGACCTCTTTCCTGGTCTTTGAATTTTCTCAGGTCTACGATCTTCTGCCCAATCTGTGAGATTTTATTCTCCTCATGACCATCTCTCCTATTGCCAGCGTCTTATTCTTCCTGGCATCTCCCGCCTGTCTGCGATCTCCAGTTCTGCCTCTCTTCTGTTTGCCTGTGATCTCTTCATGTCTGATTGCTTGCCTATTTCTGTGCTTTTTTGTCTAATTCTGTGCTTTTTTTGTCTAACCTCTGATTTCTTACGTAGTGTTTGATCTCAATTCAGGCTGTACTCTCCTTGTCTTCCCACATGTGGTCTCCTCTTCTTCCTGTGGTCTTCTGTTCTGTCCTACCTGTGATCCACTTTTATAGTGTGCTCTCCGGTCCTGATTGGGATCTCTTGTCTGGCATGTGAGGCCAGAAAGTTCCCTTTTTATCTGTTATCTCTTGATGTAATATTTTGTCTTGTCTGTTTTCCAATGCTCTGTTTGTCTTCGCCTGTCCAGCTTGTGGTCTGTTGCCTGATTTGCTATTCCTTGTCTGATGTGTGAACTTCAGTTAAGCCTGCCATCTCTTCCTCAGCCTCTTATCTGCTCTCCTGTCTCTTGTCCTGTCTTTGCTGTGACCGACCTGCGCTCTCCTAAGGCTTGGGCTTGGGTGATCTTGTTCATGTGGATGATACCAAGATTACCCTGGGGTGCATGAGACATAATTGGCAGGACAGGACCCGCCCAATTGGTCAGCCCAAGATGATACATTTGAAAGAAAGAAAGATACACTTGAGTATTTTACTGTTTATTGAGTTTGTAGCATGTGTACCTGAAGCATTGTACATAGTAACAAGCTCCACAACAGGACATAGTGGGACTGGGAGGGTGCTTTTAGGAAAAGCAGAGGCGGGGCTCATTTAGCAGTGAGTAAACACCAGGAGCTAGAGGAGTTGGGAATATGAGAAATAGGACCATGGCTCTCTCTGGTACCTCAGTCAGATGCGATGAGCTTTCAGGGTGGTCTTAAACAGTGGGAGAATGGAGGCTGCTTGCAGTTACATGGAGAGAAAGTTTATTTATTTATTGATATATTTATCTATGCATTTATTTGCATGCTGACGAGACATCTCTAATAAGTTAGTCATATATATGGACTATAGCCGTGCATGGCTTACTATGCAAGTAGGATGAATTACACACCCCAGAGGGTGTGGCAGGGGCATAAAGAACTGAAGCTGTCACTGAGAGACGTCAAACACCTTGAGACGGGTTAGAAGGTGAACAGACAACAACAGACCTATGTACAGCTTTAACATAGTGGGATCGGAGTCGTTCTCTCATTGCTATCCCTTGGGATGGCACTTTAGGACAGTCATAAACTCACTGAGTGAGGAACTAGTACAGATCTGTGGAGGCTGTGACTTCCAGTAAAGAACTCACAATATGGATACTGCATATGGAGGTGTCAATCCGGCCACCACGTTGCGGCTGGTGGCCTTTAGGCTGTTGCAGTATTCCAATTCACTAATTACTAGGGAAGTGGTTGATGCCTTGGCGAGATGGAATGGAAGTCATGGCTGTATTTTTCCTGAGTTGCATACATGGCAGTGTGCTGCAGCTTCTACTAGAACCATCCGCCGAGGCTGAGGACCAGAAACTGGATGCAGCAGAGCGAGGGGGTGCTTCTGGTGCTGAGTAGGCTCTAGTTCACAGGTGGCAAGAATCTTGCAAAGCTTTATCAGGAAATGGTTTCACTGAGGTTGATAGGGGAAGTTGGGTGAAACAGGGACCTGTTTTTGACAGATATCTAGCCACCATGGTGTCAGAGGGAGTGGCAGGCATCCGTCTGAGGCGGTTGCAGCAGGCACACGTGGCAAAGTTAATACCTTGCATACTGGGTATTCCCACTGTAGATTGTTGCAATAGACAGTTTTGTTCATGACTAGAGCAATGATTAGCGGGAAGGGTGCGATGCAAAGTATCACAAAAATGTTGCTTCCTGTACATCAACTACCATTATATTGTCAAGGTAAGTAGATGTGGAGATTAAAATAGTAAACCTCAATTTATCTATCTATCTATCTATCTATCTATCTATCTATCTATCTATCTATCTATCTATCTATCTATCTATCTATCTATATATATTTATATCTTTATATAGACGTAGATGATTTAGTGGATGTAGTATTATTGTAGGTCAGTATTGTCGACCTGAAGATAATAACCTAGAACCCATTGCTTCAGTCCTTTCCTCTGTAGGATGGGAGGTTAGTGAGATTTTATATTCATCCTGCTGTGTCTGTCGTTGAAACAAAAGACTCCAGTGTGGTGTTTCTAGGAGACGGGGGAAGGTCCCAGAGACAGGAAGAGAACATTTTTCTGCAGAGGGCTTGGTGCAGCAGCGGCAGGAAGCATTATTTTTCCAATTTTGGAGGACTTCAGGGTAAGGGACTTTGGAACCATCCAGTGGTGGGATGGTAGGCATAAAAGAAGATGGTAAGTGACCAGCATCTTGAATGTGGTGCACATTGATAGATGTGACATATAGGAGACACGCTTGGGTGGTGGTAGTTTTGGTGGTTCGGTGTGACAGTTCGGATCTGATGGTTCCAGATATTGAGGTTGATGAGCGAGAAATGTTAGAAAAAAACTGAGTATTTACTAACTGGCTAACAAGCACCAGTGAATGCATTGAGAGCCTGTATATTGATATGAATGTCGATAATGATATCTTGGAACGGGAAAAAGTAAAAAAAAAAATAATATATGTGTGTATATTAAGCACATTAACGATTTTGGTGCCAGTTAATGGCAGTTTTTTCAAGCTTAATTTAGACACCACTTTGCAAAATTCACAACACATCGCACAGGGTTCACAAAATAAACTACAACCCACCAACCTGCTAAAACTTTGTATCAACTGTAAGCTAACACTCAGTACACTCACATTCTCCTGCCAGAGAAAACATTAGCACCCCCCCCCCCCCCCCCAGTGCTCCTGTATTTCTCAATACTTGCCAGAGACACAGCAGTCTTCTGGCTTGGCTGAAATAGTATAAACTCTTCATCTAAACAACTATGATCAACAGTACAAGCAAGGTCTCCAAGGAAGTGTTTTTCTGGAACTGTCCAATCCTTATAATTCCATGAATCCTGTTACTTCGAGTTTCTGTCCAATAATCTGGCTGCACTGGTTTTCCCATGGTCTGATATGGGTGACAATATAGTGGTTTTCGCTGCTGCTTTTCCTCCTATCTGTGCATCTCTTTGTTTGATGACCTGACCATCTGTTGAACAGTTATCTCCCTGACACTAGTTTCGCTCATTTTTCCATGTCTTTCTGGAAGCGACATGATAATTCAGAAGTGACATGATAATTCATCAAGAAATCGGTGGTATTTTCCACCAAATAATCTTAAAAACAAATTGGATATAGTAGCCCCTACACAGATGTACCGTGGACAGGTTCTTCCTGTCGGTTTCACTCTTGTTGGACATAAGAAGGTAGCACCCCTAAAAATAGATTGGATGCAAGTGACCGAGGCCCCATTTTCAATCAGATCTATCCTGCCAAGCCTTTGTCGGATGGTGGTTCCATGTAGGCTTTAGACATTTTTTGGAGACAACAAGCCTTTCCATCCACTACAAGTAGGTAGGTAAGTGTGCGTGGTTTATGTTAGTGGCTGTCACGAAAGGTGAAAAAGGATGGATATCAGATGTTTCAATGCTTAGATGTTGGTTGAACTTTTTGGTGGTATTTGACTCCATCGATCATGCCATTCAATTTTTTTTTGGCTGTCTGTAAAAGGCATTGGATTCCCTGCCCTCCACTGTTTTAAATCATCACCATTGTACCACACCCTACTGATTACTTTCTCAGTTTTCTCCTCTAGTTCTGTGTTATTGTCTCTTTGGTCTCATTTTGCTTCACATTTTTGCCTCGGATGATGGCACTCAGATTTTTGAAAGAGCAGATGATTTCAACCCCTGAGCATTACCTTATGAGCTAATGAGGTGATGTAACTGATGAACTATAGCGGTGAAAAACTTGCTCAGCCGTGCAGTTGCAGGCTTGAAATCCTGGCATTTTAACGCCCTATCCTGTTAACTCAATAAGAAGTCTTGGAGTTCAAGTGGATAAGAATCGATCCTCCGGGAACAAATTACGAATGTATCTAAATTGTGCCTCTTTCACCTTAAAATTCAGAGTGAAATTCTTTTGCGGGTGCTTGGTGGAGGACCAGCACTTACTCTCTCATTGCGTTTCAGCTGGAATTTTCTATTGTTCTCTATGTCATCCTCAATATCTAGTCAATTGAATTCAAGACCTACAGAGCACATCAGCACAACCGTTCAGGAATTAGGCGCAGGTGGCACATTCCCCCGGTCATGGCTCTGCATCACGGCTCACCTCGAAGCAAACAGTTCAGCTTAAACTGTGGCGCCTAAAGTTTTTTACATGGTTATTCCTATGGTCTTTACTGATCCCTTTAAGCATTAGCAAAACAATCCTCTAAACCCTTTGTGCTCTCTTGAAGGTGCAAGTGATGCAGTGAGCGTGGAAATGCCTTGAACTTCCATGAATGTCTATCTGGCGAAACGAGAGGCATGGGAGAGCTGGCATCACACACCGTCTCACCCCAGTGACATCACAGATGTTACTCCCCTCTTTTTCCCTTAACTTAGCCCATCAGCTGCCTCGTTGGGGGCCCAGTTTAGAGCAATATATTCACATTTAGTAAGCATTTCCTGATAATTCAATCCAGCATCGTCCCAAACTATACTGAATTCAATGTTCAATTTTCAGAAACTGGGTCACACATAAAATAATTTACATATTTGCACAGAATTCCTAAGATGGCACTGGGTAGATGGAGATTAATTAAGAGGCGTATGCAGGCAGAGACAGGGAGAGTGGTTTATATGGTGAAATAGACACAGTAGACACAGGACAACTGGAATGTTCACTCTCCCTGAGGGTCCTTTGGAAGGTGGGGTGGGAAAAAGGTAAAAATAATATGTGACTGCACATTCACTAAGTCTCTACCAGCGTATTGCTGAATTACTTGTAACCACTGCATTGCAACTCCAGTATGTGCTCTAGGGAAACTGCAAAACCTTACTTTTCCCCGGCGTATGTCAGCCGCTTTTGAGAATCACTAAAATAAGAAAACCTATGTTAATTTTACGCATAAATCTGTCAGCCTTGATTAACTCCAGTGCTTAATTTGTGCCAGGGCCCTCGTCAGGTGTCCGCTGCAGTTTGCACCACCCATTGCCCCTGCTTGCGCTGCCAATGACAGGACCAACACAACTCCTAACCATCACAGTCCTACAAGTGTGACAGTTCAGAATGTTCCAGGCCAACCAGCGCTATAACAATGGCTGAGGTGGCAGATTTTAGTCATTTTTTAATTATAGGGAATTAATAGACAACTGTTGCTGTGTTCATCTCTAAATTAGGCAAAGAGGGCCACCATGTGGCAGTATGTCATAGGTGCGGGTGCTAACAAGTTCCAGTGCCGAGCACCGGAAACCGTGGGCCCAAATTAAGCACTGATTCACAAATTTTCTTTGAAACAATTCCTCCAGAGCAGAGTAATTTCATACGGTGGACCCATGTACTAGCCACGTTTTCAGGAGTAATGCTGGGAAGGATGTGCATTTGCAGTACAAGCATCTAGCCTTCAAAACACCATGACGAAAGCATTGCATGCACTGAGTGCTCATCTTTAGCAGAAAAGTTGAGACTTTAATCTAGTGCACCGTTTTCACTTCCATCCAATTCGTCGCAGCAGCAAGAACCTTAATTGCTTTAGAAATCTTTACAAAACCTCCTAATATAGTTTATGTACCCAGACTTGTAGGCAGAAGTCACCTGTGTACATGAGTGCCGTATATGTGTGCACATACAGTAGAACATGATTAGAACATGCATACTTTTCATGACTTGCAAGGAAATATGTGGGATTAGCCAAAACGTGGTACTCTACATGTCTGCATGCACAACCACAATTCACACATTAGGGCCCTTATTATGAGTCAGGTAGAGCGAAATTACCGCACCTAATTCCAGTGCACCTGTTTCTGAGTGGGCTAGTGCTCTCTCCCCTATACCACCTATAGGCAACCTCATCATACATGTGCCAGCAGCTAGTAGCCGGTGGTAAATATATGCTTTAAACCCAACGGGATTGGGAATTCCATGTGGTTTTACACCGGTAATTCCATTCCCATGCAATAATTCTGTATTCCATGAAGCTTAACTTGGAATTGCACTATACAGGTTGGTGTTATGGATTGTAAAGTTGATTTTGCATGTGGATTTACACAGCCGCTAGTACTGTGCAACTCGTAAGTGGACTGTAAGTAGTATACACATCTAGGGCCAGACTCACAAAATTGCGGGATTGCTACTCCCAAATAGCGAATTTTCACGGTTCACTATTAAGAAATCGCAAACTGCAATGTACCAATGTGTCTCAGACACATTTAGCGATTCGCAGTTGGTCACAAATGAACCTACCTCATCAATATTCATGTGGTAGGTCGCAGTTTGCGACCAACTGGAAATGGCTAAAATGACAGGGACGTTGGCCTGGTCAGGCCAGCAGACCACCATGTCTGTAAGTGCTTTTTAAATAAAGCAATTTTTTTTAAAACGCAGCCCGTTTTCCTTAAACGAAAATGAGATGCATTTCAAAAAGAAAACTGAAAAGTTTTATTTTGCTTTTCTAAGAGTAGGCAGTGATCTGTGGGACCACTGCATGCTCTTAAAAATGTTTGTACCCACATTCACAAGAGGGAAGGGGTGCCTGCGAATGGGTTACCACCAACTTATAATTGGTGGTAAAATGTGAATGTTTTGCAACCGCATTCCGGTTGCAAAACATTCATACATCCCCCTGCGAGTCGCCATTAGGAAGGAATGCCCTTAACACGCCCTTTACTAATACCGACTTGAAAACCTGTTTTGCAATTCGGTAGTACGTTACCGAATCGCAAAATAGGTTTGGTATATAAAAAAGGCATTTTTATGGTCACAAACAGCCCGATTATGTGAATTGGGCCATTTGCGACCTGAAAATATCTGTGTACATCTGGCCCCTAATTATTTAGCCTGGTAGATCAGCCCACTTTCTCCAAAGCTTCTGAAAAAGTCCACGTTGGTTGCAGGTGTTATGACTCTTACCTTCTTGCATGTGATAGAACTTCTCTGATTCACTTATAGCCTTCAGACAGTAACTGCAGAGTGCCGTTTCGGAAATGCAGTGCAAGAGAGATGGGTGAAATTCATTTGTGACCCCCACTTCCCCTGTTTTTTAGATTGACTAAAGTCTGCTGGCTTCAGTGACAGCTTCTCATGTCAGCATATCTTCCACAGAGAGGGATTAGGGTTTTCGTGGTTAAAATGTCATCAGTGATTTGGGGTTCTTGGTTTCAGTGTTTATTTTCCTTAAGTTCCATTAGGTATTTTGTAGTGTTTTCTCAACTTATGAAAATCAGTGGTAACCGTTTTCAGACATTTCGACACAAGAATTTGGTGTATATGTGCATTGTTTACAAAATACGTTCAGATGGCCGGCCAAACCCACATGTGCACTTAGTGCACTCTCCCCTTCTTCCACCTCCCACCACCCGTGGCCCAGCCCGCCATCCTTGAACACTCTGATGGTTGACCCAGCAGATGAAAAATGATGAAAAATAAACCAATAGCAAGCTATTCTTTTATTGTTTTATTCTTCATCTGCTGGCTCAGCTGCGGGTGGGGGGTGTTATGCCCCTCCACCACTGTGGAGGAGCCGCCCCTATATATATATATATTCGTCACACAGTCAAAGAGTAATTAGCTCACCTCCCCTCTATGAATCCAGCTCCCACTGCCTAGTTTCACTCTCTGATTGTATGTTTGCCTTTGACCCTGTGCAGTACTCCACTGTCTTTCAGCTGGTTTTGACCGTAAGGATACTACATATGCACATTCAGACAGAAATACAAGAGAAATACACTTGCCACCTCTATATATTGGAGTAGAGTGGAAGGGGCAGTCTTTGAACTGCAGACCTGACAGGCTACATGCTTGTACTAACAGCAACTCTCACTCTTAAAACCCAACCCTAACCAAGACGCTAAGGCCTAAACTCTTCATCTTACAAGAGTAAAGGAAACACCGAAAGATCAATGACATATTTAAAAAAGGAAGTATTAATTTAACAGTTTAACTCAGCACCCCTACATTACAATAGAGTTAAGACATTTATATTAGAAACCAAAACAAGTACGTAGTTGGACAATAATAGAGAATTTGGTTCGTAGGACATCGAAAAGATTTGGTCAGAGAAGAACTGTGCTTATTTCAAGAATAGCCTGTAAAGAGTGGTTTTAAGTGGCATTTGAAGGGCGCAAAGTGGGGTTAGTCCTTTGATCAAGAGGAAGAGAGTTCCAGAAAGCAGTAGGGCTCCTATGAAAGAATGATTTTGTGCTTGAAAAGTTCTGAATCTTGCTACATCCAGGTACACAGAGGTCCTGCATCATTGACTCTTTGTCCACCTTAGATAATGAGTAAGTATATGAGATGAACATGTTTATTCTAATGCCCAGATTTATATAAAAGACAACTAATTTAGGACCTGATTTAGATTTCAGTGGAGGGATTACTCTGTCACAACAGCGGAAGATATCCCATCCTCCGAATCCTAAATCCCATAGGAAACAATGGGATTTAGATTTTGGCAGACAGGATATCGTCAGTTTTCTGACGGAGTATCCCCTCAGTCGAAATCTAATCTGGCCCTTAGTTTTTAATTCTTGCTTCAGCGGGTACCCAGTGTAAGTGGTCAGGATTGGGGCAGTGTGGTAGGACGTTCTTGTTGAGGAGATGAGTCTGAGTGTGGAATGTATTATGGACATGAGGGAAGGCTGAGAAACCCCTGCAAGAATGGAGCTTCCAAGGTCTAAGATGGAGATAACCATAGCAAGGGCTTCCATTGTTGTGTTGGCTGCAGAAAGCAGATCCTTATTTTTTTGTCTGTATGAAAGTGAAAATTATCGTATTTCACTATTTGGTTGATACAGGGAACCAGTGATATTGAAGAGACCAATGCATTTAATTATAGAAAGAGATGTGGAGAAGACTTTTACTTGAATGTGCCAAACATCGTGATGATTGAATGGACTTTTCATATGTAACATGATCCTTTGTGCATTCCAATGGAAGCACTTCCTGCAAGGTGGAATGATAGCCCAAGTAGCCAATAACATGAGCTGATAGAGCCATGCAGGGTGGAGCCAAACCCCACTCTGTTTCCATCAAAACAATAGTAACAATACTTACAGTCAACTCCATTTTCGAGTCGAATCTAATAAATGAGGTAATACAACTGCTTTAAATACATGTGTTACAGACAAATTGACAGAAGGACAGTGCGTGAAGCAGAAGAGAGTTTGCATACACCGTTTAGGAATAACCTATCACATAATAGGCAAAGGAGGAACAGGCGGAAGTATAGCAGTGAACCAAAAGGTAGACAGCCGCCTCTATAAGAAAGTGTAACGATTATTCTACATAAATTAGGATTTAGGGTGCTGATGTGGTGGCCAGAATAAAAGGTTGACTCCTTTTTAGTACATCATTGCACACGTGAAAAACAACTGGGTCTGACTCGAAGGAGCAAATGCACCTTTCAAACACAAATGAATTAGGAGCTCCAGCAGAACACAGTTATTCAGTTTGGTAGTATTGTCTTCTTGCGGAAAATGTAATTATGTGAAGCCAAAGATCTTTGGGAAGACTGAAACTCAAGGGACTCAGCTGACATGAGCCATGCCCATCATTTTAAAAATAAAAATGGCTAAGCCAACAGGTCTGGCTTCAATGGGATAATGAATGTAAGTGAGCACATAGTATTTGGACTTTGTTGCTATAACTTGAGACAGCATCACACGCTTGAGGAATACAAACAGGGGACAGAAGTGAACAGCACAGAAAGAGGCTCTTTGCGCAGAAATGCCTTAATAGGGAGCGAATTGCGTTTTGGGCTGAAAGGAGAGGCCATGCGGCTGGAGATCCCTGGATCATACCTGTTGGAAGTATATTGTCACTTTGTAATTTTACCTCAATAGCTTATTCACCAGCAATGATACAATTCTCTGTGTACACAGCAACCAATCAGCTGAGGCCCCACCTCATCACACTATTTAAACAATTGCCAGCAGGATTGATCAGTGAATTACATGTTCGCTGTTAAAATATGTAGTGATCTGCCGTTCATGTGTTTGAATCCAGCAAGGCTGACTCAGCCTTCCATCCTCCAAGGTCGGCAAACGTAGTGCCAATAAATAAATGCCAACACGAGTTATTTACAGTGCTTAGAAACTTCAGAAGTACGGTATAAAGAGCTTTCATAATATGAAAACGCTCAGGAATGCTTAAGCACATATTAGCATTGTAGGCCTGAGTGCTTTCCGCCGGACCCCGCATCTACCCAAGTTTAAATGTTATTACAACAACCTCCTGGAAGGCGTTTAGCACAGCATTTGCTCTCGGTCTCAGGTCCTGTTTGGCCATCATGTGCTGCAAACCTCCAGTCATTTCATCAGTAATCCTAGATCACTATGGATAGCACCGCTGACAGGTCGCATAGTTAATGCAATCCGCACATTATGATGTCAGAGTCTGCAGCCTCCTGTTTCCAGGGTGACAGAGGTCTTTGTGATATCATAAGCTTGGAGTGCTTGTTGGCCACTGGCCAAAGTCAGTCTGGTTGGATGCCACCTTAAATGGAGCAGAGGGGACTTCAGGGGCTCCTGCTAGAGCTCCTGAGTTTACAGCCACAATGGGAAGGCATCCCGCTGGTCCAGTCGTCACAATGGAGCTCGCATCAGAGGACAGTAAGTGATGGTTTGTGGTCTTCGCGCAGACCATAGAGTCATAGAGACCTGAGTCATGCTAGATGCAGTAACTTTCTCTACGGTTCATCTAAATGAGATTTGTGGTAAATAGACCTAAGCTTGTCTCTTGCTTCAAGGGTCTTCTATAAAATAACCACTGATCAATTGAAGAAATATCAACTGAGTATTATTATGTAAAGATTATAAAGTAATACATGACCTTAGTGCCTCGCAGCGCTACATTTTTAAACCTATTTATTGGTTTTAAGTGTAACAAGTAGCAACTCCAAAAAGACACCATTAGCAGTTCAAAGCAGGAGGCGTGCCAAACCAGTGCTTAATTTGTGCTTGTTGTTTCCGGTGCTGAGCACCGGCACTTATTTCTGAGGGCCGATGCTTAGTCTTCTGCCTCAAGTATCTGCAGCGAGCGAAAGACACGCTTGGGAAAGACGGAAGAAGAGAAAAACGAAAAAGGTCACAATGAGAGAAAGCAGAAAGCTGCAGGTGTGAGCAGACGGGGCAGGGAGTGGCTTTAAATGGATTGAAAAAGTCCGAGATGGCTTCGGGGTTACGCTGCTGCAGTATTCCGTGCTCGCACATTTAATTGCAGGAGCCGCCTGTTTAAGAGGACTTTGGGCACAGGCACCTTTTTATTTACAAATTAAGCACTTTGCCAAACAAAAGGTGTCACGGTGCAGCATGAACCAATGAACAGAGAGCGAGAGAAGACAGGTGTGAGAGACTTAAACCACAGCCTTGTCTCAGCATAGTCATGAGCTAAAGACATAGAAAGGTGCATCAGGGATATAAAATATAGCACGTCATCAGTTTAGACGATTAATCATTTCCGACTACATTCATATTTCATAGACAAGCGTGAAGAAATTAGAACACCATGTGCAGGTCATAGTGGTTTATCATCTGATTCTCAGGTTAATTTTGAGCAGGATACAGTCAGTCCCATTCAGTTAACTTGTCTTCAGGCAGAATCGCAAAACACAAATTCCAAATCTTCTTCTTGTGCAAATTTATAGCGCTCTCAGCCTCCAATTGCAGGTGCATGCAGTGACTTCCAGCAAAGTGCAATAGCTCTTTTTTTTCCAACAAAGGAGCCAAATCAGTGAGTCTGTACATCAACTTCTCTGTCTTGAGCCTAGGAAGTAATCCAGGAGACAGATTTTGGGACCCAAAAAGAGCCGCTGGAGATCAAGGGCCAGATGTATCAAAGGGTTTTACCCATTCTGTGTCTATGGGAAAATGTGTTTGTACATATGGCCCTAAGTCAGTTATTTCACTCCAGAAAGCTCCAATGACTGAGTATAACCATACCAAAAAAAATGTTGCTTCAGGGTTAGAGCACCAAGGTAAAGTAAGTGCAGTTCACAATTGTAAAAAATTCAGGCGAGCACTGCAAGAATGTTTACCCACCTATTTGAGAGCCTGGCTGACCATTCACCATCTCTAAGGACTGCTGCCTAGTCATTCTCCCAACAGCGCTTTGGAACTCATAGCAACCCCCACGTTAAGAGTATCTGTGTGGTATGGCCTGTTTCAGAGTCTTCATGAGTGGTGCCCCAAAGAGATCCAACTGCTCTTTCCAATGCTGCAGGTGTTAAGAAGTTGGCTAAGTGGTTTGCTGTTTAGATCCCTTAATCCCGCAAAGGACATAAAATGCCCAGCACGTTGCCCACGTGTATGACAGTAGTGGTGTTCCACATGGTCAACCGAGTCATTTCTTTGATTTGGTGGAAACCACATGAGCCCCGCTGTGGTTGCTCTGGAGCATATACAGCATGGAGCTTGATGTTTTTTGAAGATATCTTTGCCAGTAATGTCTGGCTACTACCAGCAAATTTGGTGTTTCATCAGTGAGCCTCTATCCCCCCAAAAGAAGTCCAGCAATAGCATCCTTTTGAATACGAATTTTATGTACTTTGATTCAGGTGGTCGAGTTAATATTAGCCACTGCATAACCCACTGGAAGTGCGCAGCAGTATGGTATGTCTCAAAATAAAGTACAATGGGGACTCCTTCTTCCATAGGAAGGTATAATTTGGGCAAAGGCCCACTGCTTCATGTGCATACTTTCCACATCGGTCAGAGAAGTAGGAGTGCGCCTACTGAGCAGATGGTGAATTAATTAAGCTGATGAAGTAGATCCTGATATCTTCCCCAACGAGGTGAAGAAATAGCTATGATGCTAATAGACACTTTAAGAAATTTCTGAAAATGTCGTGCTAGAATGTTGGATGACAGATTTAGTAACTCTGAATAATATTGCAGCATAACCTTGATTTAAATTTTAGTTATCCTAACTCTATGAAAACTACTTCAACAGGAGTACCCTCGAACTACTTTCTGGAGCATAGTTATTAAGGATTTAGATAAAGATAACTATGTTTTTTATATAAACTTGCCCTCAATAAAAGATTGTCTGATGCTGTCAACTCTACAGGAGGACTCCGAAAAGACCTGGAAAGGCTAGAAGCTAACAGGGTGCTATAGGAGTAAAATTCAACTAAGATGCAGGTGAAGTTGCGCACCCAATCGGAAATCTAAAATGGAATCAAACAATAAACTATGGATAACTTAATTGTTGTAACTGTGAGAAGGATCGTTGGGATCCAACCAACTGGGAACAGATATTGACAAACCAAATCCATGTGATTGCCATGGTATTGACTTTGCCCATTCTTGTCGGTAAAGCATCATAAAAAAGTACAAGAAAAAAAAAATTCAAACCCAAATCTTAAGGCCTTTTGAAAGTGTACAGTGAATTCAAAATTTTCAATCTTTATGAAAGGGATATTTTGCAAATATTTTTAACACAGGAAACTCTAAATGTGATCAAAAAAAGACAATGGAAGCGTCAAATATAAAGAAAAATTCTCGTCAAGGAATAATTTACTTAACACAGGACTTTGAACTGAAATAAATGCTACAACCATTTTGTGTTCAGCAGCAGCCTTGGTAGCAGACTTATAGTCAGACCGGGAAGATGCATCTCATTTTCAATCATGCTAAGTGCAACCTCTGTCTCAAATGTTAGCTAAGTTAATTGAACAGCCCTGCCTTACTCAGCACCATAAAAGCTGCTTGGCCTGGCCTTGGCTTCAATGCAACATGTGGAGGCCTGGGATTTAATGCCACATGTGGCACATAGGAGATACAACAAACCAACTCAAAATAAAATATACTCTGTAGTCAAACCCTGCAAAAATATAACTTGCTTGGCTTTTATGGGGGTGTGGAGAGCAACACTGAGGGTACGAAGGGTGGGAATGTTATGTGTGATGCAGCATGTGTGGGCATGAACAAGAAAACACATGCACTCCATGGAGTTCTCAAAGAAAAAGGAAAAAGAAGCCCTCTGATGTGATCTGTGGAAAGATACAGGTCATCCTATTGAAAGGATGATAAGGAAGCCATGATTGGGAGGGGCAAGTGCAAGAATGGAAAAGAAAGCCACTGAATAGTAAGGAAGCAAATGAGATTGACTAGAAGGACAACCAATGATAAGCAGGGGGCTGACCCAAAGCCCACATTAAGTATTCATATTGTTCACAATAGATCTTTGACAACCTGGACCTGTATTATACATAGGGCGCACTGTGGCAGTGTGCACTATGGTGTACCTCTCAGAAGGCGTATCTGACACAGACTAGGATAGTGCACTCTATTATTATGATTGCCCTGTCCCTAGGACAGCCGGAAACTTGTGTTACCCAGGGGGCAGTGCATTCAGTAGAGAAAGGAAGTGGCTGCTTACAGGTTGCTCTGTATTTAACAGTGCATACGGCAGCTGCCTGCACTTTAAAGAGGGAACAGAGGTCCTCCTGGATGCAGGTGGAGGGAATGACTGCATTCGCCTGCAGGGAAGCTCCATGGGACTCCCTTTTGAAACTCCAGAGGGCTGCCTACAGGGATGCTCTAACAGTGCCCAACCTTTTTATGGTACCCTGTCAGTGCATCTCTGAAGGCTCTGTTTACCTCTGTGTCATTGTCCATAGTTTATGCAACACAGGCACACGGGCAAAGTGAGTCTCTCCTTTGCGTGAGCCAATGCCCCTCTGCAAATGAGATAACACTCTCCGAAGATAGTGCTGGCTCGTCAGTATTATATAAGGACCTGCACAAGCATCTGGAGCCCCTTCTGTAATACCATTGTTTTCCGGGGTGCACAAAGCGGGCACACACTCCCGGTGTGCACCCCCGGCACTATGTGTAATACGGCTCCTGGATCTAAAAAGGAGATTGTGGTAATGGGCTGCGTTAAAAGAGGAACTGTAATTGGTGAACTAATGAAATTGCCTCCCAAGTGAGGTAATGGGAATTTTAGAACAGCTAAGCTTCAGACTCAGTCTTTATAAAGGATTAAATTACTCCTATCAGTGGAAAGGTTGAACTGGATCATCCATAGAACCTGCCCCAATTCTACAATTATGTTTCTATCACAAACATAGCACTCTTAATTACTTCAGTAAGTTTTAACTGATCATTTCAGGGTTCATATAATGATGACCATTGAGTAGTAAGTATGCATAATCATATGTGTCCGTAGTGGCCCAATTAGCGCCTCTACACTGACCCATGGAAGGGCACCCTAAACATCAGAGACCCATATAGATGAGGCCACCCTTCTGCACAGGATATGTGGTCTCCCACAAGGTCTGACGCCTAACTATTGCACCATCTACAGACATCCGTCTGCTCCATACTCTGTGTAAGAATCTTGGGCCTTGGCTCCAAAGCTTGTGCACATCATTTAAGCAAGAAAACTTTACATAGCATGAAATGTCCCTGGCACTGTGACGGCATATCACTTGAACGCTGTCATGCCCAGTCACAAGACAATATGCCCTATTTGTAAATCCACCAGTGAAAGGAACATGTGGTGTGTAAGAATGTCACATTATTGTTCTGTTTAGTTACTTTGTGTGTGTCTGTCAATTTTCGTGCTTTAGAAAGTTACCCCTCTTGAGTTCTTGAAAGTCCTCAGTGTGGCTACAATACTGCAGGCAGTGAGAGGCAACTGAATGCTTTTCTGCTCTGGCACTGTGTTTCAACTTTGCTTTAGTTGTGGTACTTTATACAGATCCATTTCAGTGCCAAAGAATTGGGATAGTGCATTGTCCTCTGTGCCTTGACTGAGTCTGCATCTGTGAAAAATAAGCCAAAGCGTTGGTGCAATCACAAGTACTCCCTGGAGGTCAAAATACCCTATCTTGAAATGTAATGTAGTTGTCTAGCAAAACAAATTCTTTTCTACGTAGATCCTAAAGCAATGCACACCCATCTTCTTGCACAACACTTGAAGACAATCCGTAGCTTCAAACAATTACTGGGGAAACCTCACACCAGACACAGTGGGCCATCAAGATAGTATGCAGGGCCTCACTGTTTTTTCATCATTGTTCTTATATTATGTTATGTTGATTTGTAGAGCGCCTAGTCACCCGTGAGGGTTTCCATTGGCGATCCCAGTTGAAATAACATTCCTGGCGATGAAGCAAGTAGTTACTCTGCCTGGGGGAGCACGTCATCTACTCTCTCTGGTATTACTATCTCTTGGCGCTTCCCCTGCCTCATCTGTGGCCAGTGGTGTGCCAACTTGTGCTCACGTCTCTCTCTAAACACTCTTCCTAAACTCACTGTGTGAGGGACGAGGAAACCACGAGTCCTGGTAATACATATTCTATTAGACTCTTCAAAAACACACATCACTACTTTCAACTTTCATCCAGAATTCATCAGGTAAGGATTTAAAACGTAAAACAAGAAGAATACTTACAAAGAAAACTATTTATCCCAGGCACAAGGGGACAGACATACTTCACCATGCATTCTCACTGACTAGGTTATTGCTTCCAATTTGATGATATTTTACCTTGCATTAGGCTGTAATTAATATTCCCCCCCCCTTGTTCACTTATAAATTAAGATTATTTTATTCTTCCCTTTTGATTCTTTAGCGTATTGATGGACTATAGCATAGAGTGTATAACGTATAAAAAGAGTAAAGTTAGAGATACCTTACCGATATAAGATGAAAAGCATCTCCATCCATGATCTATGTCAACAACATCCTGTATCCTTTAGGAAAATCCATGGGAGATTCCAAAAGAAACCTGTATATATTTCTTGACTTTTACAGCCATTTTGCATAACTCAATCTCCTGGTAACTCAAAACTCTGACAATGGCTATTCGGTTTCTCACAATACATCAGTAATGCTTTAACAATTCCCACATCAGTAACCAGCGCCTTAATACGCCACCAGCCAACTCATTGTACACATTAGCCATGCAATTACATTTATTAGATATAATTTTTTGGAAATGTTTGTATGCAATAAACAGTTATTTCAATGTTTAGAAGCAGAAAGAGACAGTGTTTTTATTTTCTTTTCTTCCTTTGTTCACTCCAGTCAGTGTTGTACAGCCAGTCCTAGTGCGCAGCAACATGTGTTTTGCCCCTAATGGCGCACAGGCTTGGAGCTTTTTCAAGAAGTGGGTTCTATTGGTATTGGTTTGGAAGACTGAAATGTCTTCATCCCAAATCTGTGTGTTTCGAAATCTGGTCTTCCGGGGTCCATCTGCAGGTACTCTCATCTCCCAGATCACCATGAGCTTAGCAACTTGCAGTTCAATAGCAAACTGCCACACCCCTTCAAGAGTCTTTTTTCAGTATTTTCAGCTTAATTTGCAACTACAGTTTTTTACTTCAATGAGAACTGTTTCTACTGTCACACTTTATTACAAATTGTACTATGCATTTTAGGGTCTTTTTTCATGTAGACATGAGGTTTGGGAAAAATTTAATATCTGTCTTGTATCCTGTTATTACTATGTGTTTCCACACGTCATCATTTAAATAGCAATAAATGAATACATATTTTAAAAAATTAAGAAATAAAAAAATATTTTAAGGTGGTTGTATGTCTCCTACTAAGAGACACAGAGAAACAGGGCTGCGGTCTAGTCCAGCATATACGTTAATCTTGTTGAGCACAACCAATGGCAGTTCATTGGGTTGGCATGTGTCCTCTTTGGAAAGGACGATGGGATTAAAGTTGTTATTTAACTGGTATCACATATGAGCTGTCGGTAGAGTTGCACTTGAAGTGTCTGGCAGAGAGTTGGTGTATGGTCCCAGTGTCCTAGGCTAGTTCAGCTAAATATGACTGTCCCTAAAGTCTTGAGGAAAATGTAGCCTTTAGGCTTTGAAAGTGGAAGATCTGTAAATATTTCACATATTCCGTGAGAGGCATATCTTACTGTCTAAAGAATCATGCATGTGAGTAGAGCATCACTGCGTGCATTATTTTGGCAGTGGTAAGATGTGTTCGAATATTCACTGATATTTCATTGCTTTTTGGAGTTCTGCTATCCTGTTTGTTTGAGTACAGAAACAGCCTACTGGAAGCGGGAAGGAGCTAGATGTTGACAATACTTTTGTGGGGGTTTCATAAAAAGGTTGTGTTTTATTGCCAAAAGTGGAGAGTTTGAAAGCCTTGGGCTAGGAAGTTAGAACAATGATACAAATGAGCTAAGCTTTCTTGGTTAATAGATGCAATAACAGCGCTGACTGAGGATGAAAGCCTAAATTCACCAATATTGGAAGAGTCTTGTCTTGACCTTTTAACGTCATTGCATCCAGAGGTTCAGAAAGGCTGTGAAGTAGAACAGAAGAAGAAAGACATGTCAGTGTAGGGTCTACAAATCAGTGACGCCCATTCTCAGCATCACAGAACACCGCCATCTGGAGTTCACTTGGGGGGAATTTGGGGACAATATCTGACAGTTAATGAAGGTGTTACTTGGATAGCCTTGTGCCCTGCTGGGGGAACAGAGCAGCTGTATAAACATCCAAACTCTACAAAGAGTGGAATAAATCACGTTATTAAAGTCTAGCCCTTTTAAATACGTAAGTTTCTATCTTGATCGGTGGTCCATGTTCTTACAATTTACCTGTCAGTGTTATAACACAGAATCTCTAGAAGGAATGACCGTCCCACACTTCAAAATATTGCGGACTCACTGGTGTGCATGTTTCAGGCTCAAGAAATGCAGGGCCTGTGGGCATTCATTTTGGTATACTGCCTCTGTTAAGTGAAAACATCCTCTAAATTATTTTTAAAGTACTGCAAAGTCATGGTGAAGATTATATCCAGCTCTTCTCTTTTAGTACCAAAAACAGCAACATCCCACAGCTATGTTCTCTGAAGCAGAGACAAAATTTGTTCTATGCAAAACGTACATGACCTTTCTTCACCAATCACTGCCTTCTGGCTCCTGTAACTTCTGTGTCCAACCTAAATCACTCTCCTTTTTTGTGATAAATTTGAAATGTATGTATTCCTGTCAATCACATGTCTAACATTTGAACCACATCATCCTTTTGAATTTTTCTTTGGTTTTAGTTTTTTTTCGACTGATCTTTCACCCTTTTTGTTGCTCACTATGACTGACGTAGACTCCTCTTTCCCTTTATGATAACTAGGAAAATCCATAATCAAGTCAGAGCTTTATGCTCGCATCGCGTTTCTTACTAATTTTACTCACCACCTACACCTACCTTAAAGTAAACTTTCTGATCGTGGACGCCGCAGACTCATTTGAGGCCGTGGGCATGTCCTGCAGCCTTGTACTCTACCGGCTGTCCTTTCTTGGTGAGTCTCAAAGCTACCAACCTCTATTCTTGTCTGTTGCATGCTTCCTTAACTCACAAGCCTGGCACGTGACGGGGCTGCGTGGACACAGTCGGTTCTGAAAGTCTGAGGAGGTTTTATCTAGTGTGGGAGGATTCTTTTACGAACTGGAAGTTGGAAAGAGAGCTACCAAGAAGCACCTGATCCAGATCAGAGTTCTTTTAAGGTGATGTAATTAGGAGCTTCTCAGTTGTGGGAGAGAAAAGTCTCAGATCTTGTAGTCCCATCTGAGCAGAAGCCACATTGTGTATTTCTGAAATTGACCCACAATTTCTCTTTGTGGTGTGTGTATGCTAGCAGTAAGTAGACATGTATAAACATTGAAGTATGTGTGTATCCTCAAGCGTTGATAAATTATTCTTCCCTCATTTCAAAGGAGTGGTTTTGCAGTTAGTACATTCATATTGTTTCCCGGATAGTTGTATACAGTCTGTATGAATTTGTTAGCTATTTGGGAAGTGACAATGTTGTGTAGTTATCACTAAAATGCTCAGTCCAACCGGACCATGTGCATGCTCAGTGAAAAACAGAGGAATCTAAACCGAGTCCCTGCCCTGTGCCGCAGATATGTTTATTTTAACCAGCACACATTAAATGTACATGAACAAAAAGAGGTCTCTGGCCCACCCGCATCCGGTGTGAGGGTGATAGACTGTCAAAATGTTTAAGGTAACAAGTTTAAAATCTTTCATGAATGATGATCATTTTAATCGGTTTACTTAGTCCCTGCCATATTATTTACTCCAGGAGTGGAGGCGCGGTGCATTGTGTGACATGGTTCACCTGGACTGGTATTCGGTATACACTAATGTTAACCAGACCAGACAGTTTTCAGCCTACAGCTAACCTAGGATCAGACTCTGTCCCTGTTAAACATGGCCAGTCTGGAGCATTCTCCTGGCTTCTGTGCCTGGGACCTCCTGCCTAGTTCTTGCTTGTTTTGCAGGTAAGATTCGTGATTGCTTTTTGCACGTGGGCTGTGTGGGAGGCTGTTCTAAAAGGAGCAGGTTCATAAGATCTGCCTTTGCAGGCACCGAGACATGGGCGGCATTGATACAGGTCTATTAGCTCCCGCGGATGCCATCAGGCCGCTCTGCGGGGTCTTAGTGGAAAAAGGCAACAGCAAGTCGAGAAACACCGTAGCCAGGCAGGCAAAAAGCAAACTGTCTGCTGTGAAGCGGAATTGTCTTGATCGTGTTGTAACATCTTTAGAGAGGATGACAAGCATACATGGTCTGCTCTCTTGCGCCATTGTCTGTAGTGTGTTCCTAGGATGCAGACAAATGCAATAGAAATATATCTGTAGATTCGGAATTGCCTCCTGTTCAGCGTTTAAGGCGCGTCGGTGGTTGCTTGTGGCCGTTCTGCCACTCTGGCATTTTCCTGGTGGGTGGAAGGTTTAGTGGCTGCTCTCAAGACAGAGTGGGCTGTCACCACCCGGCTGCACCCCACATCCTCATTCCAGTTGCATCTTCCTGCAAGCTAGATCTTGATGGAACGTTTTTGCTGGGGGTGATTTTAGTTTCCAGTCCATCCCTGCCAGCTGTGGGCACCTGCACTCATTTTTTAGGAACCAGTGCTCATTTTTCATCATCAACATTTGACCTACAGAGATAGAGAGAAAGGAAGAAAAGGGGAAAAGAAGGAGCAAGAGAAATATATTAATGGTGAGAAAAGGATAAAGTGGGGATGAAAAAGAACAACACTTTAATTCAAGAGCGGTGGAAGAAAGAGGAATGAGGTGGAATCAAGGGCGAGCACTCTTGGTATACGCATCCCCTGCATTTGGAAGCACCAGGAGTGGGTTCCTAAAAAAAAAAGTTGGTCCATGCACATTTTTCAATTTAAACAAACTATGCGCTGCTGATAATACATCTCAAGCTGAATGCCTACAAACGAAAACTGAAGCATTCAGGAAAGACACCAATTATCACTCAGCCACCATCTGTCCAAAATATCTTGGACCACAAACAAGCCCTTCAAGCCAAGTAAGGGATCTTGGGGTGATTTTCAACTCTAATTTGTCCTTGGTGGCTCAAGTAAACCAATGTACCAAAGTATTGTGTGTTTACTGAGGTTACATTTTCACTTACCTAGGTTTCTCTGAAAGGGTGCAGGTCACCATCTCTTTAGTACTTGGCTGTGTCAGCGGTACTTACCTCGGGGAATGTTTTCTCTTTGTTCGCAAATTCAAGAGAATCCAGAATGCAGCTGCAAGGCAACTCCTCAGTCTCTTCATCCGGACTCAACATTTCTCCAGCTCTTCATTCATTGTCTTTGCTGCCAGTGTCTAGAAGTATTCTTTGAAGCAGTGGGTATGACTCCTAGAGAATACTGGACCACTCGCTGTGCCCGCTGCCAATCTGAATCACCGCATGTTGGCCCCACTGGAGCTTTGCACCTGTGCAGAGGGCTAAGATCTGCCATGCATTTCATTCCCTGGCACTAAGCCATGCATTTCTTTTTGCTGACAATATGCCATGCATTTATTTCCTTGTCAATATTAAAATAATTTATGCCCCCCCAGAGAATGCCATATTCTTTGCCCCTTCTTTCTCAAATTATCTGATACATTAATTTTACGCAATTTTTTCACACATCTCTTCATTTGACAGTATGATATACCATTCATTCGTTTCTCTGTCAGTGGGTAATGTCATACTGTAAATGAGTGACTGCCATACCATTTCTCCCTGGAAGTAAGTCCTTTTCCTCAATAGCATGCTATGCTTTTTCTAACTCTGATACTATGACGCAGATGCTTTTTCTGCTGTGCTACCTGTTTCTTTCTCTGACAAGTGCCCACTTTTATTTGTCTACTTTTTCTCTGACACTCCATTTGCCTTTTTTTTGCTGAAATCCTAATGGTTTCTCTTTAGGTCAAGTGTGCAAGCGCCTTGACCTTTTGTAAGTATTGTGGGCTTTTAACCACACCCACCGCACACCCATCACTTTCACTAGGTCGTGGGCTTGCCTTTCAAAAATAATTTGTTATCATTGGTAAATGCTTTATGTTTGTCCCTCCTTGGGGCGGTTTTGTTACCACCTTGCAGACTGACCCAGTTACATGGATAATTGCATGATTGCTGATGCGTTTGACTGCGAGCAAACTTCTTTTTCTTTTTATGTCTCTCCTTCGCGCTCATGCCAATGGCAGCCATGGTGCTTTGAATTGGCTTACTTATGTCAACTGCTTTACTTTTCATTTTCAATTTAAGTGGCAAGAAAAGTCCAGTTAGGAATTTACAACACTAACAGCTCTAACTCGAGCAAATGTGAGACCCATTGCATTGGAAATGCTTGTTTTCAGTTGGTATCAAGTGTTTTCTTTTTCTCTGCTTGTGTCCTATGAGATTTGGTGGGATCTTGTGGGTTTCTTTCTCTGCTGTTACCTGTGGCTTTATTTTCTTGTTGCTATCCTGCAAGTTTATTTGCTGGTGATATCATGTGGGTTTCTTTCTCTGCTGTTACCTGTGACTTTATTTTCCTGTTGCTATCCTGCAGGTTTCTTTGCTAGTGGTATCTTGTGGGTTTCTTTCTCTGCTGTTATCCTGTGGCTTTATTTTCCTGTTGATATCTTGTGGGTTTCTTTGTTGGTGGTATCTTGTGGGTTTCTTCCTTTCTTTGCTAGTGGTATCTTGTGGATTTCTTTCTCTGCTGTTATTCTGTGGGTTGTTCTCAAATAGTGCCTTTGTGGGTTTCCTTTTCTGTTGGTATTGTGTGGGTTTGTTTCTCTCTTCTAGTTTCCAGAGGGATTCTTTCTCAGCTAGTTTCCAGAGGGATTCTTTCTCAGATGGTATCCTATGGTGTTTTCCTTGCTGATATCCTAAGTGTTTATTTCTCTGCTACAATCCTGTGGGTTTATTTACCTGCTACAGCCTGTAGATGTTAGAGGTACTCTGTGGGGTTCTTTCTCGGTTATACCTTGAGTTTCTTTACTGATATCCCTTGGGGTTTTTCTCATCAACTAGCCTTTGGTTTTCGTTCTCTGCTGTTATTTCTTCTGTTTCTTTTCCTGCTGGTATCCAGAATGTTGTTTTCTCAGCAGATATTCTGTGGGTATCCTTATTTGCTGTTATCTCTTGGATTCCTCTCTCTGCTGGTATCCTTGTGATACCCTCAGTGGTTTCATTGTGAATAAGGTGCCCTGTGGGTTCTTCCTCTGCTGTTAACCCATGGGTTCATTTCTTTGCTGTTATCCCATGGGTTTCATTCTCTACTGCTATCATATCTATTTTATTCTCTTCTCTTATACTGTCCTTGTGGGTTTCTTTGACTATTGGTATCCCCAGGATTTCTTTCTCTGGTGATATCCCATGTGTTCCTTATTCACTTGGTATCCTGTGCGTTTCCTTCTCATCCCTGTTTCTGTTTCCTGGGATTCTTTTTCTGTTGGTATCACGTTTCTTTCTCTACTTCAATTTATGGGTTTCTTTCTCTGCTGTTATTCTGTGGGTTTCTTTCTTAGCAGGTATCCTATGGGTATTTTCTTTGCTGTTATCACTTGGATTCCCTCTCGGTTGGTATCTTTGAAGTTTCATTCTCATTCTTAGGCATTATGTGGGTTGGTTCTCTGCTGCTATCCTGTGTGTTTCATTCTTTCCTCTTGTAGTGCCTGGTGAGTTTCTTTGCCTGCTGGTATCCCGTAGGTTTCTTGCTCAGTTGATATCCTGTGTGTTTTTTCCTTCCCTGCTGAGATCTCCAGAGTTTATATAGCTGTTGGTATCCTCCATCTTTCTTTCTCTTCTGGAATCTTATGGGTTTCATTATCTGCTTGTAGTCCGTGGTCTTCTTTGTCTCCTTTTATCATGTTATTTTATTAGTAAAGCTGTATGTCTGTGAAATTGTAATGGTTGTTTCAATTGAAAATGTGTTGTCTGTAATGGCAGTGTACTACCACACAATGCATACTCTACACTACGCGACTTCACTCTACACAACTTCAGTCTCCTCTATGCCACTATACGCCCCTCCACTCTACGTCAGCCCACTCTGCACCACTCCACTCTACATCACCTACTCTACGACACTCCACTCTATGCCACCTTAATTCACTCCACTCTGATGCTATTCCACTGACATGCCACTCCACTCTAAGACATGCCACTCTACACCACTCCACTCTACTTCCCTCCATCGTAACACACTCTATAACCTGTCACTCTACGACATACCACTCCACTCTGCCACACATCACTCCACTCTATGACACGCCACTTCACTCTACGACACGCCACTCCGCTGAATGCCACTTTACACCCCAACTCTATGCCACTCCACTCTATGCCACCGCACTGTACGACACAACACTCTGACACAACACTCTACTCCACTGTACACCACTCCACTCTGACAATTTACTCCAATCTACCATATACCATTCCACTCTACTACACTCCATGCCACATCACTATATGCCCCTAGAACTCTAGACCACTCCTCTGTATTCCACTCCTTTCTACTCCTGTCTATGCCCCTCCACTCTATGATACTCTACTCCACTGCACTTTACAACATTTTCCTACACTCTACGCCACTCTACTCTACACCCCTTCTGTTTATGTCACTCCACTCTATTCCACTCTACTCTATAGCACTCCACTCTACACCACATCACTCAACTCCACTCTACAACTCTCTACTCCACTCTATGCCTCTCCAATCCATGATACGCTACTCCTCTCTGTGCAATTCCACTCCACCTTTTGCAACTCCCTCTACGCCACTCCACACCACACCACTTTACTCCACTCTACTCTGACACACTACTCCACTCTACTTCACTACTCCATTCTACACCACTCAACTCTATGCCACTCCATGACACTCTCCTCCACTCTACACCACTCCACTCTATGCCACTCTATGCTACTCTATGACACTCTGTGCCACTCCACTTTATGACACTCTAATCCACTCTACACCACTACTCCGCTACTCCACTCTGTCACTCCATTCTACTCCACCGTATGACACTACTTCACACTACGACACTCCACTCTACTCCACTCTTTGACACTCCACTCTGCGACAGCCCACTTCACTCTATACCTCTGCACTCTACGGCACTCTACTCCACTCTATCCAACTCTACAACACTCTACACAACTCCCTCTATTCCACTCCATGCCACTTTACTCCACTCTGCAATGCTCTACCCTACTCTACACCCTTCCAATATACTCCACTCTACTCCCTCCTTGACACTCTATGCCACTCCACAACACTCCACTCCAATCTACGCCACTCCAGAACTCTCTACCATACTCCATCTATGCCACTCCCCTCTGACACTCCACTCAACAACACTCTCCTCTACGCCACTAACACTAACTTTTAGTCATGATGAACAACAGTCATTCCAGTATATAACATGGCTAAGACACATTGGCAAAGCCACTAGCTCTTGCATAGACAAGACCTCTTGCTTTTGCCAGTGGTTGGTTGGTTTGCGGCACTTTCTGTTGAACTGCTCCACTTTCCACAGGGTTTCCTCTCGATGCCTGTAGTAATGATATAGTGCCCTCTGTATTTGTGTGCACACATGCTACCCCCAGTTCCCTTCGTGTTGTTGCTGAAATTCTTCTAAACAGTGTCAAAGACGAAATCGGTCACGGCGACAGGAAAACTGTATTCTTTTCTGAAAATGCCCTTTACGTGAAGTGCGCGTCACCGACCCTTCCCATGAGTGCTGCGGCATTACAAAAATAGAAGTGCAGAAGCGCCCTGCCAGCAGGGGAGGGGCCGCGTGGCGCAGAGCCAGTGAAAATAAGCGCAGTCCTGTCATTTTCCCCTGTGTTTTCTGAAATCTGGAGAGTGGAGGAAAAGCGTCTGTGAAGCCCAAGATGTTTGGAAAATGAAAAATGTCCTTACATTTTCAGTATGTAAGCTAAGTTTGAAGATTATGTAGAGATCCTTTGTGATAGGGGTAGATAGGCCGCTCCATGGCCCATATTTATGAAAAAGTGGTGCATCAGAGCTGATGCGCCACTTTTTCTGCGCCCTCCTACCGGCACCTAATGACACCATGGTGGCACCGTATTTATAATACAGTGCACCATGGCAGTCGTTAGCACAATAGCGTCAACCTTTTTGATGCTACTGCGGCACTTTGCTACACAAGCGTCAAAAATGTTGACGATAGTGTAGCAAAGTGCAAAGAGGCCCATAGGTTTCTATGAGTGCATCATTTTAACGCCTGCACTGAGCAGGCATTAAAAATTATGCCAAAAATGGCGCAGTGAGGGGCATATTTAAGTGCGCTGCCTCATCGTCATTTTTTTACGCTAAGACGGCTCTAAGGTGTCCTTTTCCCCGCGCCAAATTTACAAGGTGGCACAATGCATGCATTCTGCCACTTTGTAACCCCTTGTGCCATATTATGCCTCTGCCAGGCATAATGGATGCAAGAGGTGTGTTCTGGCGCTAGGAGGCCCGCAAAAATGGCGCAGTGAAATTTAACAGAGTTCAATGTGCTATTTTTGGCGTAATTTTTAACGCCTGCTCAGGAAAAGGCGTTAAAATGATGCACCAATAGAAACCTATGGGCCTCGTTGCACTTTTCTACATTAGTGTACTTTTTTTGAAGCTAGTCTAGCAAAGCACCACAATAGCGTTAACAATTTTGACGCTATTGTACTAACGACAGCTATAGTGCACCATAATATAAATATGGCGCAACCATGGTATCGTTAGGTGCCGGTAAGGGGGTGTAGAAAAAGTGGCGCATCAGCTCTGATGCACCACTTTCTCATAAATATGGGACTGAAACCTGTTAAATTTCACTCCATCATTTTTGCAGGCCACCTAGCCCCGGAACACCCCCCTTGCATACATTATGCCTGGTGCAGGCATAATGTGGTGCAAGGGTTTACATAGTGGCGCAATGCATGCATTGTGCCACTTTGTAATTAGGCACAGTGAAAAAGCCACCTTACCGTAAAAAAAAGGATGCTAAGGTGGCACGAGGGGCTCTTAAATATGCCCCAATGTGTCACCTTCTGCGCATGCGGTCTGTTCGCTAAAAAGGATATTGTCATTTTGTGTGCCTGTTTCAATTTCCTCGGGGTGTTCTAATGCTTAACGGGTGTACAAATAAATGAAGGACTACTGTCTTGGTTTTCTCTCGAATATTAGAGAGCAACAGTCAATGACTGCTTGGCCTCTGAAAGACCATTAAGCTTGTTAAAAGGCTGAACATATCACAAATTAGTATTTTAATAGTTCAGCAAAGCATTCTGGACTTGTGAGAAAGTAAGCACTGGTGGAGGAGATCGCCCCTGAGTGATGTAGACAGTATAGGTGCACAGAGTTAGTCTCTGGTAGGAAACGATGGTCTACACACCCTGTTGATGGAAGAGGTCAGGGAGAGTGTTTCTTCCTCGAGGTAGCATCAGTCTATACCAGCCCCCAGTGTGCGAGCCAGAGAGACTGCAACTGTGTTCTTGAAGTGGTGTGCTCTGCAGCTTGTTGGTGTGGGAGACGGAGAATACAGTTAATCTGATAGCATCTATGTGGGCTCCAATTTAGCAAAGTGGAAAGAGTGGACCTTCACTGGGAAGCAACAGTCGACACCAGGTTTTCCTCTGGTAATTGAAAGTGATGTATCATCCAGCAAACAGGGGTCTAGGAGGCCTCTCTGTTTGGTTGATCTCAACAATGTGAATTGTGGCCCTTTTGGTGGAACTCCAGCCAGGTCATGTGAAGTCTGGCAATGATCACCGACGGAAACAGTGCTCCATTGCATCGAGCTGTGCCCCCACCCGAAGATCATATGTGACCACAAGCATCTCTACCACTCTTAGGGCCTGATTCTAACTTTGGAGGACGGTGTTAAACCGTCCCAAAAGTGGCGGATATACCACCTACCGTATTACGAGTTCCATAGGATATAATGGACTCGTAATACGGTAGGTGGTATATCCGCCACTTTTGGGACGGTTTAACACCGTCCTCCAAAGTTAGAATCAGGCCCTTAGTCTGACATCAATCAAATGTGCCACTGTTTGAACTGCAAACAAAACCTTACACACCTTACCTTACCGTTAATCTGCCATGGTACCTTAGATAGTAACCTGTTGTCCGAAAGCTAATGGATCCAAAACCAAACTACTCGGTCTGTACTCCAACTGCACCACCAACTTGTAATGCATCCAAACCCTATCACCCATGCTAGGTCAATAGGTTGTCCTCAGCATTAGTCAAAAGTTTGTGAGTCGCCTGGGTTAGATCTGTGGTTAGCATGAGCTAGGAACACCTTGCCATCAGCGGTCTGTGCTTCCTGTTGTCCACTATGTAGACCGCCTGAAAGTATTGGGAACTAAGAGCAACTACAGGTTCAATTACCCTTGCTCACTCTGCTTAAGCCTGCCACTTTATCAGATCTAGACGTGTCACTGGAAAGAAACCAGGGACTCCATCTACTCTACGCTAGAATCTTTACACTGGCAACTTGTCAGCATCCAAGTTGCTTTTAGGATTCTTCGGCACACCGTAAATCCTGGACACTTATGCTCTAATCCACCATAAACCTCCTGTGCACACTGTAGCTCAGAAGGATTGAGTTACTTCACGGTCCTAAGGCCACATCATGGAACACATGCACTGCGCTTATCTGTAGTGAATTCAGGCACCTACTTTCATAAATTAGCTTTGAAAGCCGTGTTTGTGGTGCTGTTGGTTCTCCCTTGTGTCAGTACCCAGAGGTACCTCAAAGCAGCTGTGTTCCATGTATGGGCAGAGCATCTCATTCATGCATGAAAGGAGAAGCAGAATGCACCCTCATTAAACAAGCAGTGGTCAGTGTGCACCATCGCTAGAAGAGGCAGGAAGAGATCACACATTCACCCAGGAGGAGCTGGCTTATCTGTACCAACACTGAAAGTCACCAATTACCAATGCACACGTGTATAGAACCCTAAAGGAACTTAAAATCTCTAGGTGCTATGCATCAGACTTTACAATGCCAATAGCCGAACCTTGACAACAGAACCTAACCACAAACCTTTCAGGGCGAGCCTGAAAATTGAGTCATTTAGCCATGGTTTGAGCTGACCTCCGCACACTCGAGGAGGTGCGACAGAGGAATACCAGAAGAATACTCATCCAACTGACCTCTACCTTCTCCATTCATGCACGAAGCTGTCAAAACCCCCAGTGCTCTAAAATTACCAAAATCCAACAAGTAATGCTGTACAGAACTTGTAAACAAATACATGCACAGAGACCGAAGGCCATTGGTCTGAAGAGACGGAGAAAAATGTCGCCTTAGCAGAAGAACAACAGTAAGGATCGTCAGTGGGGAAATGTTGTGTAACTCCTTCAACTAAGGACTGAGCTTGGCGAGCAACAGCCTTAGGGTTACAACTAATTTTTCTAAATCTGGACGATAAGCCCTGAAAGCCGCTGCGCAACACACTAAGATCTATATTGAGTGACTAGATAAGCAATTTGTACAAAGTACATAATAAGATTTGCTGGTGCCTCCACACACTGGCCAGTTTCTACCCTTCCTCCACCCACATCATGCAGGCTTTCATCAGACACTGCACTGCAGCAGACTTCCTCTTCAGCCTCTGTGTGCCTTCATCCCTCTCTTTGGGGTCCATGTCACGTGATGCCAGAGCTGGAAGCTGGTGTAGAGCTGTCCTGATTCATGGGGCATCATCACTGGGATGACTGGTCCTGCTGCCCTAACCTTCCAGGGGCCTGTTGATGTGTCATAATCTTGCATTGTCCTCATTTCATTATTGCGGGTTATTGTTGGTAGCTGATTAATATGTGTCTACCCAACTACGTTATCTTATTGACTGGTTTTCTTATTACGGGTAGTCTCTGCTTCCCTTGGAGAATATGTTCAGGACTCAATAGAGAACTCTGGCTAGGAGGAGTGCACACAGAATGGTCGCCTCTATATTGGTTTCAGTGGTCCCAACCCACACATCAGCTCAGACACTGTTGATATTCTAGTGCAGCAGCCCAGTAACTTGAGACTTTGGGCGGACCGAGAAGTATTACAAACAAACTTTGGCAAAGCCAACAGATCTGTCTTATATAAATGTAAGTGCATCTTCATTGACTGCATAGATGGATCAGTGAATGAATGTGAGAATAGGGCAGGGGTTGAATGAGTGGATAGATGGATGGAAGAGTGAGCGAATGGATGGATCGCTGGATGAATTGTCATATTTCTTTTTGACTGAGGTTTTTTGGTGAAGTGCTGGTGTGTTTCTGAGTACAGCATCACTGTGTGCTTCCACCTCTTCTGAGGTACTGTCACATGAACATGCAGAAGGATGACAGAAGCCACATGCTTGCTCATGCAGGCACAGCACAGTTAAGACGTAAGTGCATGCCCAGTGCACCAGCCTAAAATTGAGCCGAATCGGGGCAACAGTGCCTGCATTCAGGGTGTGCTTCTCAGAGATAAAGTAGTGTAGTGTGCGTATATTGAGAAAGGTGTACAGGTCTGTGTGTAGAGATGCTGAAAGCACACATCTGCTTGTTTGCGAATTCCCTGTTGTTTATTGGCTGGCCTCTACCACAGCGGCACGGCCTCCCTTCGGCCTGACTACTGCAGGTGCCATATGCTCCCTCGCTGCAGAAAAGTCCCTCTCTCCAATCTGGGCACTACTTGCATCCTCTTCCACTCAGGTGTCACAGGCACTTGTTGGCCCCTGCATGACTGCCCAGTGCCAAGGTATCATGATGAACCACACAATATGTTGGACCAAATTCACAAAGGCAATTGTATACATGTATATTTACTTATGAGTAAATTTAATACGACACTTTGTAGTAACTTTACACGTTTTACTACTTACCAAATTACAAGTGTAATGTTACTCCGACTTACATCTCTACACCCCTGGAACCAGGAAGTGGAGATATCTAGGGCAGAATGTACCAGTGTAATCTTACTTCTAGCAGCATTTCACATGTAGGTGGAGATCACCATTGGGGCCACACTCTCCCTATGGTAAAGTATAGGAAAGAATAATAAAGTTTATTAAAAAATACAAATATTTAATTGTAAAATAACTAAAAATATTAATTTAAGACCTAAAACAAATAATAAAAATGGTACAGCACATTCATTCACATCAATGTTATATTAAATAATTAATGGATTAAAATAAGTAATATATTTTTAAATGATTTAAAAAAAAATCAAACCTTGAACAAAATGTTTATTTTTATTAAATAAATAAATATGCACTAAAAGTACTAAAAGTTGTGTTGAATTACTTTTTGTTTTTACATACGTTTTAAAATTTAATTCTCAATTAAAATGTACTATTACCTTTTGTATTTATATAATTATATATATTAACATTAAAAACATATGTTTATATATGTATGTGTGTATCAAATAAGTTAACTTAATTAACATTATATCCTATGAGGTTTTATTTGACGTCCGTGCCATTGTTTTCAGCGGATCCTGGTTGTAGTACCTTTGAGTGGCCATGTGTAGCAAGGGGCTATGGGTAGGTGTTTATTCCTCCCTAAACCCTTTTTATCCCTTCTTTAGGCCCTCCTCCTATTTAAGTATAAGTATTCCCCATGTAGCAACCTCTCCCGCATGTCCCCTGCACATTTACTACTGAAATGTATACTTACGCATCGGGACAGAGACTCCGACACCCTTCTTTAGTGTAAAAGTGCCATTTATTAGGACAGGCTTGCTCAAAGATCATAACATGTAAAATACAAACAGAACTTTATAAGAACCTTTATACCTTTATTTTAACCTTGTAATTCCCTTTCGTCCCTTCGTGTTTCAAACCTCCACTTATCCTTCGCATCTCACCAAGTCCACTTCTATTTCCACGCATCTCCCTTTCCCCTTTTACCACTTGCCTGACTCTGACCTCCCCACCGTCTGTCATCCTTCCTCTGCTTCTTTCTCCCCCCCTGGAAGGGTGGACAAGCCCGCATCTGACTCTCCACCCTCCCCCATCCACTGCCCGCATCGAGCAACCTGCCCTAAACTGGCAAAAGAAATGCCCCCTTTCACCACCCCCATCCTACTTCTCTTATTCACGCTCCTTGAAACTTGCATCCAACTTTTCCTTAGTGCAAGGCGGGTGGGTGGCCAACTTCCGCGCAGCGTGACGAATGCTGGCGCTGAAAGAGGCTGATCCCTCCCAACCCTCCCTTTTTATACCTACCCCTATATCCTACCCTGCCCAGCAAGCCACCTATCGTCTCCCAGGCCGTCTACTTCCGGCCCGAGAGCTCCCGTGAATAGACTCCCTTTCCCCTTTTACCCCTTGCCTGACTCTAACCTCCCCACCGTCTGTCATCCTTCCTCTGCTTCTTTCTCCCCCCCTGGAAGGGTGGACAAGCCCGCATCTGACTCTCCACCCTCCCCATCCACTGCCAATCAGCAAACCCACTTGGCGTTTTGCTGCCCCACCAGCGAACCCACTGCAACTCATGTTTCACCCTTCATGGTCCCCGCCAAAAACTTTCACCCCACAAATTTGTGAGCAGAAAACGCAGCTCAATCAAATAGTGGGCATTCCCCATATCAGAGAGTTGCACACCGTCATTCTTGAAAAGCACCTGCTCCTCCTCCTTTAAGCCTTCGTGCCTCAAAACCTTAATGTTGTGTTCTCCGCAAAAAACTCTCATGGCCCTGTTTAGCTGTCTCCTTGCCCTCTCAATTGCCCCATGCTTCTGGGCCCCTCGCCATATTCTTCGTGGCACAAACTCTGTCCACACCAAGCAAGTTCCATGCATGTTGCGCCTCATCATGACCAGATCTCGCTGCATGTGTTGCAGTAGGGTGAGCCCTGAGAGACGTAAGAAATCATTCTCCCCGAAGTGTATGACCATCAAATTCGGAAATCCCCAAGTCGGCAACAAGGAAGTTATAAAAGGAACCAGATTACCCCACCTCATGCCGCTCTTCCCCCACCACAGCACTTCGTGCCGGCTGCTCGGTAGTCCCAAAGATCGTCCGTAGATCTGTTTTTCCGCATACTTGGCCGCCCAGTGTATGAAAGAGTGTCCCACCAGCCACGTGAATGACTTCATAAGTTCCGGACCCTTCACACAACCTGAAACGAGAAACAGAATTAGCCTTCCTGCACATAACCCCCTTGCCTCCCGTTCACTGCCCCCCAGCCTGCTAAAAAACCACACTCTTCCCTGAACGAACGAGGTTCTAACTTAACGTTCACAGCACTTTGATCGCCATCGTCCAATGCGCCTGATCTTATCCCAGTCCCAAATCAACCTGGCTGCCTCAGTCGCTGCCCCTATTCGAAAAGAGTTTGTGCCAAAGTTACACTCCTGCCTTCCCAATCGCCTCAAAGCCATCCTCAAAACACACAGCAACTGAAAAGCTGTAACCTTGGTGCCATTCTTGTGCTGACAAAACCCACTCCCCTTGCGACTCACAGCATGCAACGAACTTGTCCCATGCTCTCACCGGGCAGGCTTCCACAATTCCCCCTGCTTCCAGCCAAATCCACTTACCCTTGCCCAACTGATCCATTTTTGAGCGCCTCAGCCATATCCCCAATCTGTCTCCTGTGCGCCGCACCTCACCTCACCTCTTCTTACCCCGCATGCTGTGCCCACCCCCAACAATTCAGACACTCGAAACGCCCCAAAAGAAATCCATATCATACATAGCCTGAATAGTGCCACCTCATTTGCATTAAAACAACACACTGGCAAAACATCCAGAATTTCTAACAGCAATTCGAAGGTAATAGCTTCCCGAACCGAAACTGAACTAGATCGAACTCTCCCCCAACCCTTCAGCATTTTCCCCAGAATATCATTCGTAGCCGGATCCCAACCAAAAAACAACCTCCCGTAAAAAGACACTCCTGCCAGCTTGCCCCCAATCGTAGTAGGCGATAAACCTTTGCAAATTAGGAACAGAACAAAACTCATGACTCGCGCCTCCAATACCCCCCCGCTCCTGGCTCCAAAAATGCCCCTTATACACTTCAAAATCCTGAAACTCCAACCACGCCAGGCGGTAACTCCTAAGGGTGGATTCTGCCAGTGACCTCTCCACCAGTCTCCTGACCATCACGACCCCCACTCCCAAATGTCCGCCGGGACTGCTGTCTTGAATTCGTCTGCGCCGGGTGCCAAATGTCAGAAACGTTGCCACTGCAAACGAGATAAAGAATCTGCGATGGAGTTGTTTACCCCAGTAATGTGTGCTGCCTTAAATATTATGTTCAGAGTCAAACAACGCAACACAAAGATTCTAAGCAATTTCAGTACTCTCACATCCCTTGCTTTCTGATTGTTGACCAAGTCCACCACTGTCAAATTATCCACATGAAAAATCACTGTCCTGTTTGCCAATTCATTGCCCCAAACTGCCAGTGCCGCCAGCAGAGGAAAAAATTCCAAGAAAGCAATGCTCCTACCTTGACTGAGCCATCGCACAGGCCATGACTCCGCACACCAGCGCCCATCCCAGAAAAGACCAAAACCAACTGCCCTAGCCGCATCTGAAAAGATCTGCACCTGCCACACTGTATCCTCCTCTCGGAAAGCCATGGAGACCCCATGGCATTGTGTCAGAAAGATTTCCGAAATCCTGATGTCCTCCCGCAGTCCAACCGTCAACCTTATCCTGTGATGCGGGAGCGATGCCCCTGACATCGCTAGGTCCATGCGCCTGCAGAAAGTCCTGCCACCACGGACAACACAACATGCAAAATTTAGGTAACCCAGCAGTTGTTGTGCCACTCGAAGTTCAATTTTGCGCCTCACCCTGACCTCCCTTAAGAAAGACAGCATCTCTCCCACCTATTCTGCCGGCAAACGAGCCATGAAAACCGTTGTGTTTAATTCAATCTCCAAGAATGTCAACACACAACTGGGTCCCTCAGTTTTCTCTGGCGCCAGAGGTACACCGAAATCCTGAGCCATCTGTTCGAACAACCTAAGAGCCCTGCCACAAGAACCTGACTGCGCTGTTCCCACAAAAAGGAAATCATCTAGGTAGTGTGACACCGTCTGGTGCCCACTCCATTGTACAAAAACCCACTGCAAGAACGTACTGAAGGCTTCGAAAAGGGCACACGGAAATGCACACCCCATAGGAAGGACTCTATCCACGTATATCGCCCCCCCATTTGCATTCCTAGCAAGGAGAAATCCTCTAGATGGATTGGGAGCAACCGAAAAGCTGCTTTGATGTCACATTTGGCCATTTCTGCCTGTCTTCCACCCCCCCGGATGATCCGGATGGCATCATCCACTGTGGCGTATACCACCTTGGTATCCTCCGATGCGATGAAGTCATTCATCGACTCCCCCTCAGGCCAAGACAAATGGTGTATCAGCCTAAATTCCCCTTTGCTCTTTTTTGGCACTACTCCCAAAGGTGAGATCATCAGGTTCTCCAATGGCCACCCGTAAAAGGGGCCCGCAATCCTGCCTTCTGCTACCTCCTTCTGCAATTTTTCTGACACTACCTCCGGCATAGCTTTTGCTGACTGCAGGTTCTCTGCCCATCTCTTCTGCCGCGGACCCTGGTAACCCACTCAAAACCCCTCTCTAAAACCCCATTCCAATTTGAGTGCTGTGTCCGTGTCAGGGTACACGCGCAGCCAGTACAATAATGCCTCGTCTAATTGGAGTAGGTGCCCTTCGGTGCAGTAGCGCCCTGGCTCCCTCTACCCCTTGCCGCTCTCCACTGTTCTGCGGGACTATTGAGTGCGAAAAACTGCATGACTGGATGCTTTCCCCCACATTTGGAACACTTGTGCTTAAACCTACAAGGGTGCCTAGAGCAGAAACCCTTGTTGAAATTCCAACAGGCTCCCGATGTAACTCCCTGTGTTCTCTGAGGTACTCCCGCCCCTCCCTGAGCGGGACGCTGCTGAAAAGGCTTATACACTACTGGGAGACCGCTAGTAGTATGTGTCGATGCCGCTGAATGCGACAATGCCATCCATTGCATTCATAACTCAGAGTCCACATCCCCCCACGGCTTCTCCGGGTTAATACTAACTCTGGCTCGGAACTCTTTGTCGTAGTTCAACCAGGCGAACCCCCCAAAATGTAGTTGAGCTTTCCTGATTATGTCCATGTATTTAAACATGGCAATTGCCCGGTCAAGGTATCTCTCACAATATATACTGGCATAAATGAGAAAGGCCGAAGTCCAACTGTCCATGGTAATCGGAACTCTGGGCCTCCGTGCCAATTCCCATTCTTCCTCCTTGGAACCCTCTTTAGCCTGTATATACCTATGCAGGAGTTTAAAAACATCGACATACTCATGCTTCCAAATTCTTGCCTTCGTCTTTTCGGCCACATGAGACCCTAAGGCATTGCGAGACCCATGTAAGGTAACCTCTTCTTGTGTCCAGCCAAAACTTTGTCTTCATCCTCTTTGCTACCCTCCCCCCATCTGTCCTCACCCCCCTCTTTAGTTACCTCTACTTTATCAGTCCCTTTATCTGCTCTGCTTGCAACACCGCTTCCTGCCTCCAAACGAGGGTGCACTGAGTCCTCCCCTACCCCTACAGACTTATATCGGGTTGTGCACCCTGGACCCTTCTTGGCCTCCATGGCGCCCACCATTCTCCTTTACCTTGTAGCCCCCGAGCCGTCGCTCCAACGTCCATTGCCAGCTTGCCTCTGCTGCCTTCCTTGCGTGATACCACGTGTCCTTGCCCCGACGTAGGCACCTGTAAAACAGAAACAGCAGAGGGGGTTGCACCGCTCTTGCGCCCTTTCCCCTTCCCTTGTACCCCGCTCACCTCTTTTTCCGGAATCTCGCCTTCCTCCCAATCATCCAGCTCCTCTTCGTAATCGAGCTCAAGCACCACTTCTCCATCCATCCCCATACCTTCATTTACTCCCCACACTTCCTCCATGCAGTATTCAGCCCCCACACTTGGACCCCTCTGGCGCAAACCAGTCATGTCCTTCTTGCGTTCCCACTGGGTAGAGAAAGCCACCGGGGACCCCTCTATTGCTTCCGACCAATGTCTTGGAGCCGTAGTGCGCCCCGTTGGCTTCCCTACCTTTCTGCCTGCCTCTGAGAGGCGAAAGTCTCCTCCCGTAGGTTTGTGAATAGCACTTTGCGATACTTGTGTAGTACTACAGTAGTACTAATTCACATTTAACAAAATGCAGTTCGTGTATAGGCCCCACAGTGTTTTAGTAAGCCACCCTGTTTGTCGCAGTGGTGGTGAGGGTGAGAGGGTTATTGCAGCCCCACAATGTGTGTGTGTGTGTGTGCCCCTCACATACAGGGCAACCAGGACAGATGTACATTCCGTCCGTTTGGCTGCTGTCAGCTAACTCGCCCAGTCTGCGGCTCGAGTATAAGGATGAAAAGATGCGCACAAAAGAAACACATGTTTAATTGACCTGTGATAAGTAGACAAAGGCACTTATTTGTGTTAATAAAATATTTTTATTCTGTTTTAGCAAACTTTCGTGCCCCCCCCCTCAAAAAATAATATTTTATTTGAAAAATAACACCTGCCAAATAAAATAGTGCATGTAAATGTTTTTTCTGTCACACTTCAGGCAAGCTTTGCTTTATCACAAGGAATCTGTTGATTTCAGTGTGAAATCCTTCTCTTCAAGATGGCGTCTCCATTTAAGCCAATAGCCTTACAGTACCTGTTGGCTGCTACTTCTGAGACCAATGCGCCTCATGGATAGCATAGGTGCCATTGCTATTGACAGACTAACACATCTAATAGCCAATCAAATGAAAGTGAAAAAAATACTTCTGTGGTTGAACCAAAATGTGAAAGACTATTTCTATTAGCAATCGTGAAAGGGACTGACTTAAAGCCCAAATCTGGATATTTTGTTGTTCATGACGTTTATGAAAAAAGAACTCTGGATGTCCATTACCTAAAAACAAAAGTATATTTAATGCATGTCATTTTATGCTAAAGGATAGTACTCCCAACTCTTGCCATGCTATAATGTCTATTGCCTATGTCAATAGATAGTTTTTGTCATGAACGCTGAGTACAAGCTCTATCAGTTCATCATTACAATGTATGGAACTTGTAGCAGGTGTCCGTTGCAGTATACCAAACTTGTACCAGGTCCTCATTGTAGTTCATACGCGTTTTACCAGGTCATCTTTGCAGTGTACAACACATGCAACACCTCATCACTGCAGTGTATTAAACCTTTTAGCAGGTCACCAATGGAGCGTGCAAAACCTGTAGCAGATCACTGCAGCATCCTAAAACGTGTGGCAAGGCAAACAGTTTTCCTACCCATCAATGCAGTGTACACAACTTGTAACAGAGCATCATAGATGAACAGAAAGAATAAAATGGAAATCCACCTTGCCTGTACTTAACCACATTTGTGATGAGCGCAGTGCGTTAAGTGAGTATATCCTTGAAAATAATTTTGTCTACTCTTGTGGAAAGTATTGCTTCTAGCACTCCGGCTCGCTTACCATGGGCCTGATTCACAAAGGTAAACATACACGTTTGCGTAAGTTTACGTTTTTCAGTATTCACAAAACTGTGTCTTATTAGTAAGTTTATGAGTGTGGAGGCTCTGCATTCGGGGTGGCGAACTTGGCACTTAAAATAGGACAGTCCTATCTTTTTATGTGCAGAGATCTCCGCTTTGAATTCTGAGTCTCCGCACGAGTAAACTTGCTATTAAAATGCAGCTCTGTGGATACTGAAAAAACGTAAAGTTACTCAAATGTGTGTTTACCTTTGTGAATCAGGCCCTGACTGTAGAGCAGTGGCTGCCTACAGTGGTGTTTGTTGTGCTTTACAAGAAGAGTTGATGAAATTACCACAATCTAGAAAAATATAAATAATTACATTTAGTACGCAAATGTTTTGTTTAACTTGTTTACTACCGAGTGTTGTATTCAACATACATACCACACCTCACACCATACATTCCACACCTCAGACTGGTGGCCCAACATTGATGCTTAGAAGGCAAACGTAGGAAGGCCTCTGGGTTAACCTTGCCTGCCTCTCTAACAACTGCAGCACAACTGTAGCACTTCAGATCCTGATCTAGGCTCTGGCTTTACCTCACTGCCTCCTTGACCATTGTAAATCACGCATTATTGAAATTCGGTTTCTTTGGCTACCCACAAACCTTTACATGCAGTATATTTGCATAATGAGCATACATATTCTGGCTTTCACTCCTAACCAAAACCTTAGAACCACGTTGTGATCAATGGCCTGTGCCCACAGCTTTTGTCATCCTCCTGAATGTGGCCATTTAGAGGTGTGGCTTCCTTGTGTAGGTGTTTCCCTCTTGGGTATCTTCTTGCCTGGCACCTGTCTCTCTTTATTTTAGACACTACAGTATTAGGAGGCCAAATACCACTGTCAGGCTCTTTGCCTTAGGAAACTAGACCACTTATTGAGAGTGAGGAAATTACTAGTAGAGTGGAGATAAAGGAGAAACCAGAGGTGTGACGTGCTTTAGCTGAGGTTCTTAGATACTCGAAATCTGCTCTGAAAAGGTTTTGTGAGTGCATGTGAACAAAAAAGCTTTTTCAGCATTTTTGCAATCTCACTACAGTCATCTTTGTTGCAGAGAGCAATACAAAACTACATAGAGTGAGCTTTGAGTCTGCTCCCTCCTCATCACTGAATGGCTATTTTGTCGATCCCAGTCACCTTCTCTGTTTTGGATGCTTTTCCTTCCAATTCTAGTGTTTGCCCTGGAACATGTCTTCTTTACCTTTGCTTTTAAGTCGATGAGGGATTTCCTTCCTCTGATGATCATGGAAATCATTTTTCTTGTTTATTCAATTTCGTTTCTTATTTACCCCTCCATAAGAGTCCATGTCCCATTTCTTCCTCTGCTTGAGAATGTGCTCGTGTTTTTCCTCTGTTCCCTGAACCTCCCACATCCCACCTCTCCACTCCTGCCATGCCTCTCATTCGCCCTCTGTGATTCACCAGCTGGTGGACGGCTTGCTTGGTGATGTCTGTGATGTTGTCCAGCCGCACTTCTCTGTGGCTCATAATGCCCTTTTTACCTCCATCTCATGCCGCCCCCTTTCTCACTCCATAGTGGCTGCTGCTATTGGCTTTGCCAATGCCTATTCTATTATATTACACCAGCATTAGCAAATCGCTGCAAGGTAGATGTTGGGAAGCTGCAAATATTGGGAGATAAACTTTCTTTTCTAGAATTGGGGCAATCTCTTTTCTACCTCCATACTTATTTTATATCTTCTGCATCAGAAAGATCAAAACATAATTGTAAATAGTTAATCCTGAGCGCCCATGGTATATAAAGTGCAGTTCTTTAAATAATTTACCTTGATCAAAATGTAATGGTCCTGATTGTCAACTGTCTGTGAATCTGTGTCACAAGGCTTTAAAAGAATGTATTTCTCCAAGGGGCATTTAAAACTGGAATATGGGTCCATTTGTTTTTATGGATTAATCAGTTACAGTTCTTTAAAGACCACTGAGATTGCAGTATGCTAGAGTGTTTTACCCAAAATGGTAATTATGTTCTCAAATTCTTGTCATAAAATTCTTCTAAATGGTTTTTGATCTGCCCTGTTTAGTTGAAACGAGTATCTTAATAAGGTACTATTTGCTCAAATGTATTATTCAATTAGTCCAAGTCTGATTTGAGCTTGGCTCGACAATTGGGGGAGATTAAAAATTGTTCTGAGAAGTTTGGCTTCTTCCAGTTTTAACCATAATTTCCTTTTATCAGGAAATGCTTCCATACCACAGGTTTGTTATAGCATATATTTAACTTTCATCACTTTTTAAAAGTGGTAATATGGATAACCCGTCTAGACAGTTCTAATAAAGCAAATCTTATTGATGCCGCTTTGCTTTTTAATCCCTTCAGAAGGGCTTTGTAATCACCTCCTTTATTTAAAGTAGCACCAAGATATATGTAAGAGTCAACAAAATCAATCAGTTTCTCTCCTATATTCCAGATTACATCCTTACCTTTTGCTTGAGCTAAAAGATAACATTGGTGTTTTATTCATAATTGATGTCTGATTGGTTTTGTGCCCAGTAATGGTGAAGATTCTTTAAAATGTGCTGAAGGCAGATTCTGGTATAATCCATTGGGACCATATTGCCCGCAATACGTAATATGATTGCATGTTGGCCATTGAGCTTGGATGGACACGCTCTAGATTATGCAAAATCTCCTCAATATCTTATACATACAGAGTTAAAAGAATGGGTGCAAGGAGACAGCCCTGTTTTAGCTGAATCTTTTCAGTAAGACTTGTATTGACCCTGATTTAACTTTGATCCGTTTGTTTTAATATAGGCTTTTAGGGGCGTTCAACAATTTGCCCGGGATTGTCCCAAACTAGATCTCTATTAATAGAGTTAAACACTTGTTTAAACTCTGCAATGAAAGTGTGTAGTTGACTATTAACATGGTTTGCTTTATGTATTAGTAGACTAATTTCTACGAGGTTATCAAGCATATTGCAATTTGCGTGGAAGCCCATCTGGAACCAGGGAGGTATCTTTTTCTTCTGTCCTGATCTACAGGTCTTCTAACAGTAGTGATGCATAATATTTAGTCCAGTATGTCCCATTAGGCTATACATCTGTAGTTTGATGGCTTTTGTTCATTGCCTATTTTATATAATGGATATAGCTTCAAACATTGCCAAGACACAGGGACAGATCCTGCCTTATAACATTTCTAGAAGAGTTTTTTCAGGTTTTCCACACAATACTCTAGGTTTGATTTAAAAAACTGCAGATAGGATCAGAGTTGGCTCAGGCACAGAATTACTTTTGCCCTTAAATATTATGGCCCTCATTCTGACCCTGGCGGTCTTTGACCGCCAGGGCGGAGGACCGCGGGAGCACCGCCGACAGGCCGGCGGTGCTCCAATGGGGATTCCGACCGCAGCGGTAAAGCCGCGGTCGGACCGGCACCACTGGCGGGCTCCCGCCAGTGTACCGCCGCCCCATTGAATCCTCCACGGCGGCGTAGCTTGCTGCACCGCCGCGGGGATTCCGACCCCCCCCTACCGCCATCCAGATCCCGGCGGTCGGACCGCCGGGATCCGGATGGCGGTAGGGGGGGTCGCGGGGCCCCTGGGGGCCCCTGCAGTGCCCATGCCACTGGCATGGGCATTGCAGGGGCCCCCGTAAGAGGGCCCCTACATGTATTTCACTGTCTGCTGCGCAGACAGTGAAATACGCGACGGGTGCAACTGCACCCGTCGCACAGCTTCCACTCCGCCGGCTCGATTCCGAGCCGGCTTCATCGTGGAAGCCTCTTTCCCGCTGGGCTGGCTGGCGGTCTGAAGGCGACCGCCCGCCAGCCCAGCGGGAAAGTCAGAATGACCGCCGCGGTCTTTCGACCGCGGAACGGTAATCTGACGGCGGGACTTTGGCGGGCGGCCTCCGCTGCCCGCCAAGGTCAGAATGAGGGCCTATTTTTGATGTCCGTTCTATAGTCACCTGTTCAATTTCCAATTGGTTAATGTTTGCTTGGCTCAGCAAAGCCAATCTAGATGGGTCAAGGTGTACCAGCATAGTTGATAAAGCCAGCCTTTGTAAGGTAAGCACTGAAGATAATGTACGAATTCATCATTTTTTTACCTCGTATATAATGAGCTTACAAAATTGGTCCATACAATGGCTGTAACACTATTAATTTTTGGGCTTATATTTATATTTGATATTTTCTTCACATGTCCAATATTCCCTGTTGTTCCTGGTGCTACAGGCCTTATGAAGGTCTAGCTATTGATGCTCCTTGTGGGGACACTCAGCATCCAAAATACATTTATTTGTACAGTTGCAAGTGTTGATCCTTTTGGCTTTATTTGTAAGTATTTTTTTATTGCACGACTCCAAGGTGTGTACAAAGTTTTATTGTTGTTTTAAAGTGTGCTGAGAATTAGTCTTACTCAGTTTTAATAATCGGGGTTTTAAGTGGGTGATTAATTTATTCCATAATGCTGGTTCATAGCATCCTTGTTTCCCAGCCATCAAAGTTAGGTCTGTTGAAAGGTCTGGTGCTATCTTCGTCATTTTGTTTTCTTTTTTTTCTGTAGATTGAGAGCAGTTGATTTGTTACAATTTGTTTCCTCCAGCAATTTCCCTTTAATATTTTGTAAAGGGCATTAGCTAGTTATTATAGCCAGAGGCATGGTTTGTGGTAAATGGTCACTTTCTATCCAATGTTGTATTTTAAAGCTAGTAAAGCAATTAACTAATTCAATGGATGTGATTGTGTAGTCTAATACACCAGTTACTGCTTTTGCTACATGTGTTAGTGCATTGGCTGTATCATCATTGTGCATTCATTAATTACTTTCACGTTAAATTCAGATAGTGATTGCGTTAATTTATTTCCCAGTTGTTTCTTTCTCTCGAGTAGTGCTAGTTTGAGCCTGACCGTTCCAGAACATGCTTTGTTCCCAGTAAAAATCATTCTTGGGACCTTGGGACATGAGGTTAAGAGACTGAAATCGCATGCTAATAAAGCACTTGATTTATTTTCCTTAGTTATAGATGATACTTTATTAGTCAAAATACCCTTCTTTTTAGCTCCTGATTTCAAGTATATATCTAGAATGATTGGAAATACATAACCACACAATTATTTTGAGCTGTCACCGTAATTGATTTCAACCAAGGTACTTCTGTTATAGTTTTATCCAGTTATAATTGAAGCCTTACCGCTATCAAATTTGCCAGTCCCCCAGATGTTCTTTCTTAAGTCAAAGTATTTATTGCAACATTTTCAAAACCTGGAGGTTTAATGTATTCAATATTCAAGTTTCTTTGAGAAATATTACATCATAATTTGAGATTAATTATATGGCCTCCTCATAAACATTAAATTGAGCACATTCTGCTATATTCCAAGAGCATATCTGGATTTGACTTACAATTTCAGAATCTGTCTTACGTAATAAGGTATTAGGAACTGAACAGTTGACTAAATGACTGAAAGTGTCTTACTTTGTGGTTTGCTTTTTCATGCAAAGTGGTGGTGAGCCATGGCCAGTTTCTGGTTATTGATTTTATTTATGTATTTTTTACTTAGCAGTAGCAATTCCCAGACCCTTTTAGGTCTACCATTAACTCTGTATCTAAATAATTTACCTTCTCTGGTCCTTTTTCTACCCTGAAGACAGATTATTTTTTTTGTCATGTATATCATGTCATCAATATCAGTTTTTTGCAATTAGTTATAAATGTGTTCTTCAGGAGTTCTCTGCAGTCATGGATATTTTGATGGTCTTGAGTTTGGAAACTAGTAGCACACTTCTTTTCACTAAATATGTTTCCAAATCGGGTGACGATGAGTGGATAACATTCAGGTTCTGGAAACGATACTGACATATCTCAATCAATGTTTTAGTAAACATTTATTAACAATGAGATTTTAAAGACCTATTTGCTAATTTAAAGTCAGTTTGAAGGTTTGTTTTGTTCTCCTTTATGGGCTGGCAAAACTTTTACGTTTGCTTTTTGAGTAATTTTGTTTGGCTGTGGGAACGATTTTAATAGTTGCTATATATTCTAGCACTTTAGCATGTTTTGTGGTCCTCTAGATGGATAACAAGGTGGAAGAGGGACTTTTTCAGTTTGAGTATCCGTACATTATATTTAGTTTTAATGAGTTAACCTTTATTTGATTTGTGTTTGTGGGAATTGTCACGCAATCAGTTATAGATGATTAATCAAACATCTGCAATGTAGAAATTTTAAAATAATTAATCCATTCTGGCAAATTTCAGATTCTTGATTTTAAACTGATTATTTAGTTTAACTCGATCATTTTTAAATGCTGATTGCTTGTCATAATTCCTTACTGCATTTTTACTGTAACTTGAATACGTTTTGTTATCGCTGTAGTTTTTTGTACCTTTAGCGCTGATGGGCATTGCTGAGTTGTCCTGGTTTTCCATGCCTGATACCTTTCATAATAATAGTGATGATGCTGTAGCCATTTTTTCCGCGGTTGTTTGTGAAAGCCCTGTTAGCTGCTCTTGTTATGTTTTGTAATTTGTTCCAAAGGGTTAGTTTCTTGATAAGATGATGGTGCTTTTGTTGAAAGTACGGAAAACAATCTTTTCTTTACTTTTAAGATGGCCAGTTGCTGCTACTGACATTCCAATGTAGGTGCATTTTAAAAGCATCTCCTATTGACAAAGCCATTAACAATGACTGCAGAGCACTGGCAAAGTCAGAAAGATGGACTTTGCCAACACTTGTTAAAATGTGTGACCCCAGTGAGACTAGGCACATACAACCTTTTTCTATTCGTTTCATGCTTAGGATGAGATTATATGACGGAACACCGAATTAAAAACAACTACTAACCTTAACAATGAGGTCGGAACACCGACCTCGTCCTTACTACTAATGATTTTACCACGAATGCCTTAACAACGGTATTTTGTTGTAAAGGCATTCCCGATAAAATCATTAGCAATAGGCACCATTCACCCTACATCCCTCACCCCACACCCCCAACCCCACCCTAAAACCCCCTGACCCCCCACCCACTCCCCAAAACCAAAAACGACCCACCCCCCAACCCCACCCTAAAACCTAAAACCCCCTGACCCCCACCCACTCCCCAAAACCAAAAATGCCCCACCCCTGACTCCCCACCCACTCCCCAAAACCAAAAACGCCCCACCCCCCAACCCCACCCTAAAACCTAAAACCCCCTGACCCCTCACCCACTCCCCAAAACCAAAAACGCCCCACCCCCAACCCCACCCTAAAACCCCCTGACCCCCCACCCACTCCCCAAAACCAAAAACACCCCACCCCCCCAACCCCACCCCAAAACCTAAAACCCCCTGACCCCCCACCCCCTCCCCAAAACCAAAAACGCCCCACCCCCCAACCCCACCCTAAAACCCCCTGACCCCCCCACCCACTCCCCAAAACCAAAAATGCCCCACCCCCCCAACCCCACCCCAAAACCTAAAACCCCCTGACCCCCCACCCCCTCCCCAAAACCAAAAACGCCCCACCCCCCAACCCCACCCCAAAACCTAAAACCCCCTAACCCCCCACCCCCTCCCCAAAACCAAAAACGCCCCACCCCCCCAACCCCACCCCAAAACCTAAACCCCCTAACCCCCCACCCCCTCCCCAAAACCAAAAACGCCCCACCCCCCCAACCCCACCCCAAAACCTAAACCCACCACTTACCTTCGCCAACTCCCTTCTTTGTACCTTAACCACGCATGTTCGTTGTTCAGAACATACGTAGTTAAGGCACAAAAATACGAATTCGTGGTTAAAAAAAGCGTTGTTACGCTTTCGTTAACCACGACTTTCGTAATAAAAAAGTCGTAAAAAAGGATGTTTCCCTTAGGATGATTGTACTTGCAGTCTCTTCTTTTTCTCTTCTTTTTAGGTCGAGCGCGCAAGCGCTCTGGCCTGTTGTAATCTATCTGTGGGCTTTTAACCACACTCACCGCACACACATCACTTTCATTCGTTCGTGGGCTTGCCTTTCAAAAATCCTTTGTTATCATTGGTAAATGCTTTACGTTTGTCCCTCCTTGGGGCAGTTTTGTTACCGCCTTGGCCATCGACCCTGTTACATGGATAATTACACTTTTGCTGATACGTTTGACTGCAAGCAAACTTCTTTTAAATTTTGTATCTCTTCTTCACGCTCATGCTCATGGCGACCGTGGCGCTTTGAATCGGTTCGCTTATGTCAACTGTTTTACTTTTCATTTTCAATTTATGTGGCAAGAAAAGTCCAGCTAAGAACACTAATAGCTCTAATTCGAGCAAATGCGAGGCCCATTGCATTTCAAATTCTTGTTTTTAAATATTGTGATTCCTGACACTTCAGTTTTCATTAAGCTCTTCAGATGAATGTTGCACTTAAATATGTGCAGACTTAAATGCATTCTCCAGTCATTTCAAATGTCGGGTGCCACACTTAACCTTGAAATCCAGTGCCTCTTCCCGGTGCAAGCCAGTAGAGCACAGGACATCCATCAGTTGTTTCTAGAAAGGGTGGTGTGGTGGCACTCAAGCAAATCAATATTTTTTTTTTAATTTGTTCCCCACGTAAGTCTGAGTAGGTGTTTCCTCTTGTCACTTAAGTTCATATTTACCATTCTCGACGTGTATCCCCTCAATTTTCCTTTCTTTCATTTTCATCCTTGCCCTTCCTCTCATATGTTTTACCTTTATTTAGGGTCACCAGAGGAATATAGCCTGTCCTTTCCGAGGGCCACAATTTACACGAGTCCACACCGACCTAAGCTTTTTAAGTCCAATGACAGGCAGGCTGCCTTCAGCCCAGCGACGCGTTCTCTTGAGTTACTGAAAACATTAAAAACAATTTAAACTAAAAGAGCTGCTCAAAAAAGAACGGAGCGCGTGGGCAACATGGACATACGGCCACACACAACTCTGGCATTACACTGTTTGCTGTGAGTAATGTCGTCTTGCAAAAACCACACAGCATGGACAAGCTGCCCTATCTCACATGTTTCCTGAGGGTGTTTGTCTCTATGTAATGATCCTTACTACTAAAGAGCCAAGGTGGATGGTGTCAAAGGCTCCAGCAGAGCATGACTCTCTGCTGCTAAAGTCATCGCAGCAGGTCTTGGCTGTAGACGTTCTAGTTGGCCTATAGTTAAAAGCAGAAAATAAAAGTTTATACCTTTACTCGAAACACATATTTAACCCATTCGTTGCCAGGCCTTTTCCCCCTCAAGTGCCAGGACTTTTTTTGGCTATTTTAGGCAGTTTGCGCTTACGCCCTCATACCATTTTGTCCACATAAGCTACCCACGCCAAATTGTGTCCTTTTTTCCAACATCCTAGGGATTCTAGAGGTACCCAGAATTTGTGGGTTCCCCTGAAGAAGACCAAGAAATTAGCCAAAATACAGCAAACATTTCGTTGATTTAAAAAAATAAAATGGGACAAAGGGGCTGCAGAAGAAGGCTTGTGTGTTTTTCCCTGAAAATTGCATCAACAAAGGGTTTGCGGTGCTAAAATCACCATCCTCCCAGCTTTCAGGAACAGGCAGACTTGAATCAGAAGACCAAATTTTTCAACACAATTTTGGCATTTTACTGGGACATACCCCATTTTTACTATTTTTTGTGCTTTTAGCCTCCTTCCAGTTAGTGACAGAAATGGGTGTGAAGCCAATGCTGGATTCCAGAAAGCGAAACATTTCCGAAAAGTAGACAAACTCCTGATTTCAGCAAGGGGTCATTTGTGTAGATCCTACAAGGTTTTCCTACAGAAAATAACAGCTGAAATGCAAAAATATTGAAATTGAGATGAAAAAAACAGGCATTTCTCTCCACGTTTTACTGTGTAACTTTTTCCTGCCATGTCAGGTTTTCAAAAGAATTATACCTTTATGTCTGCTGGACATTTCTGGTTGCGGGATATATAGGGCTTGTAGGTTCATCAAGAACCCTAGGTACCCACAGCCAGTAAATGAGGTGCACCTTCCAATGGGTTTTCATTGTATACCGGGTATACAGCAATTTATTTGGTAAAATATAAAGAGTCAAATATGGGTATCAAGGAAACCTTTGTATTTCGAAATGGGCACTAGATAAGGTATTGAGAAGCAGTGGTTATTTACACATCTCTGAATTCCAGGGTCCCCATACTAGCATGTGAATTACAGGGCATTTCTCAAACACGTCATTTTCACTCACTGTCTTACATTTGGAAGGAAATAATGTAGAGAAAGACACGGAGCAATAATACCTGTTCTGCTATTCTGTGTTCCCCCAAGTCTCTCAATAAAAATGGTACCTCACTTGTGTGGGTAGGCCTAATGCCCGCGACAGGAAACGCAAACATTGACACATCACATTTTCCCAAAGAAAACTGACCTGTTTTTTGCAAAGTGCCTAGCTCTGGATTTTGGCCTCTAGCTCAGCCAGCACCTAGGAAAACTCCCAAACCTGGATATTTCTAAAAACTAGACACCTAGGGGAATTCAGAATAGAGTGACTTGTGGGGCTCCCACCGGGTTATGTTACCCAGAATCCTTTGCAAACCTCAAAATTTGGTAAAAAAACACTTTTCCGCACATTTCAGTGACGGAAAGTTCTAGAATCTAAGAGGGGCCACAAATTTCCTTCCACCCAACATTCCCACAAATCTCCCAATAAAAATGGTACCACACTTGCGTGGGTAGGCCTAGTGCCTGCAACAGGAAATGCCCCAAAACACAACGTGGACACATCACATTTTCATAAAGAAAACTGACCTGTGTTTTTGCAAAGTGCCTAGCTGTGGATTTTGGCCTCTAGCTCAGCCGGCACCTAGGAAAACCTCCAAACCTGGACATTTCTAAAAACTAGACACCTAGGGGAATTCAAAATGGGATGACTTGTGGGGCTCTTACCAGGTTCTGTTACCCAGAATCCTTTGCAAACCTCAAAATATGGCAAACAAAACACTTTTTCCTCACATTTCGGTGATGGAAAGTTCTGGAATAATAATAAAAAAAAGGTACCTCACATGTGTGGGTAGGCCTAGTGCCCGTGACAGGAAATGCCCCAAATCGCAATGTGGACACATCAAAATGATCTATTACAAAACTATCTGTTTTTGCAGGGGGGGGGAACCTGTTTTTTTTGTCCCAGGTGTGGCGGTCATCTAGGGAAACCTACCAAACCCAGACATTTTTTAAAACTAGACACCCAGAGTAGTCCTGGGAGGTGTGGCTTGTGTGAATCCCCCAACATTTTCTTACCCAGACTCCTCTGCAAACCTCAAATATAGCTAAAAAAAAATATCACATTTTTCACACTTTTCTTTGTAGGATCTCTGTGCAGGTACAAATTTCTTACCACCCAATGTTCCCCTCGGTCTGCCGATAAAAATGGTACCTCACTTTTGTGGGTGGCCCAGGTGCCTGCAACAGAAAAAGGCCAAAAACCTGTAGAGATTGAGGGGATAGCCCAGCGAGTTGATAAGCACATATTTTTCTTTTATCCATCTTTAGGATGACTCTGCTTTGGGGACCCACACAAGTGAGGTATCACTTTACTTGGGAGACTGAGGGGAACGCTGTGTGATAGGAAATTTGTGCAGGAGCGGTGATCCTACAAAGAAAAGTGAGGAAAATATGCTTTTTTAAGCAAATGTTGAGGTTTGCAGAGGCCTCTGGGTAAAAAAATGTTGGGGGATCCACGCAAGCCACACCTCCCTGGACTCCTCTGGGTGTCTAGTTTTCAAAAATGTCTGGGTTTGGTAGGTTTCCCTAGATGAAGACCACACCCGGGACCAAAAACGTAGGTCCACCCCCCAAACACAGGTAGTTTTGTAATAGATCATTTTCATGTGTCCACGTACTTCTGTGATGTTCCAAACACTAAAATTGTGAAAAGAAATGCACTTAGGTTATGTTAAAAAGACCCCTCACCCACCAACCAAGTTGGTGGCATGCTTCATCATCGGGGTCCCACCTGAGCCACCTAGTATGTCACGAGTGTGCTGCGACACCTGATTACAGCGGAGCAGGTATTGTCATTTTTACCACACATACTGGTTGGATTTGGCACGAGAGTGAGTGATGGTTCAGTTAATCAAATTATATTAACAAGAGATTTCACAAAAATGAAATGCACTGTTTAAACTGAAAGGCCAAAAAATTGAACAAATGACTCACAGCTCGTGAGCTGTAACGCTGCGACAAGGCACCAACCGCTTTACAGTCCATTCTTACACCTTTCACACATGACATGCACAAGACCATTCAGGCCGCCAGCCACGGGCCCAGAACATTACAACTCTCGCATCGACAGACATCCCCACTCAAGGGCCCATCACTCTCATCCGCCCACATGCCTGATACAGCAATCACACCAGCTGATGGGTGTGTGTGGACTGGCGTTTGGCTGGCACCGCCAGCCAAGCGCCACTCCATACACACCGCCAGCCAATCACCACCCCACGCACACCGCCAGCCAAGCGCCACCCCATGCACACCGCAAGCCAAGCGCCACTCCACACACACCGCCAGCCAAGCACCACTCCACGCACACCGCCAGCCAAGCACCACTCCACGCACACCACCAGCCAAGTGCCACTCCATGCACACCACCATCACCTTTTTGTTTTTAAACAACAAAGAAACCACTAACTAATTATAAATAAGTACAAAACTACAAACACAAAGCTCTAACTGAATACATGACAGTAATGCCAACCGTGAAACTGAACATATGAAAATCTAAAATGGCAGTTTACGTTCACAGTATTCCCAGTAATTCTTCTGTGTGTGGCAACTCCTGAAACAGCCAGCCACACACAGCCCAGGCTTTGAAGGACAGTCCGGGGAGTACATCCGGCTCTCCCTCCGCATACCTCTACGGGCACAAACTCTACATTTCTTAGTGGGCAAGTCTTTTTTGGGAGTGGGAGGAATGCGATCAGGAAAGTGGCAATCTTTCAATCTAGCCACATTCTCTACCACTGCTACTCTAGGAACTTTTGCCTGTTCCACCACAATAAGGCTCTCTATCACTGACTCCTGAAATGTAACAAATTTCATCCTTGACTCAGGGGAACAAAATCCTTGAACACAATAAAAGCATTACAAGTTGCCAAATTAAACAAATGGATGGCCAACTTTTTATACCACACGTAAACCTTACGAAGAGCAGTGTAAGGTAGGTTCCAACCTCTGATCTACTCTATCAACACCACCCATGTGCTTATTATAGTCCAAAATGCACATAGGTTTGCGCACTTCCGCAACCTGACCCCAAACAGTCACAGGGGAAGTACTCTCGTCGAGGATGGTAGTTAGCATGTACACATCCCTCCTGTCTGCAAATTTCAGAGCTAGCAGCTCATTATTACTGCACTGTCCCCCCTCAAGATCTTTACAGACAAGCTTCCTTGGATAGCCTTTCCAGTTAGAACGGATTGTTCCACAAGCAACAGTGTCCACTTTAAACAATTCCTTGAACAACTGCACTACAGTGTAGAAGTTATCTACGTACAAATGGTGACCTTTGTTAAACAGTTGTCTACCAAGTTCCCACACAATTTTCTCACTAACTCCAAAAGTGGGCGGACAACCAGGGGAGTCAATACTGGAATCCCTACCAGTGTAGACCCGGAAATTATACACATATCCTGTATTACTTTCAGACAGTATATACATCTTAATTCCATACTGTGCCCTCCTGCTAGGAATGTACTGCTTAAAAACCAAACGCCACTTGAACAGGACCAAAGACTCGTCCACACTTATTTCTTTGCCTGGAACATACACCTCTGAAAACCGATCTACAAAATGATCAAGGACAGGCCTAATCTTAAATAGATGGTCACAATCAGGGTGATCTTGTGGCAAGACTAATGCATTGTCAACAAAATGCAGCATTCGAAGAAGAAGCAACTACCGATTACGAGTCATGGTTGCAGGAAATATAGCCGTTGCCATTAAGGGACTAGTAGACCAATAAGAAGCCAGTGACGGCTTCCTTATCAACCCCATCAAAAAAGTCAAACCTAAGAACTTTTTCATCTCTTCCAGATTTGTGGGAGTCCACTGGGTAGATCTAGACTGAGGCCTAAGTCTGGCAGCGCTGTCCCTCAAATACTGCTCTGCATACAAATTAGTCTGCTTAACAATCTCTTCCAAAAATACATCGTCCATAAACAACTGAAAGAAATTGACAGGTAAAACGTTTTCCATATTCACTCTACACCCTGGGAGACCAGCAAAGTCAGGCAACTGTGGCTGCTCCATGTTTGGGGCAACCCATGTGTCAGGTATTCCAATGGGAAACCTTTCAGCCCTAGACTGCTGCACTATTGGCAGGCCCTTCGTCTGCACCGAGAGTGGCTTCCTGATCAGAAGATTCATCTCGGACAGAAAACTCACTTCCAGAATCTCTCACTTCCTCCTCTGCCTCAGATGCAGAGTCTGTCTCATAATCATGGTCAGAAGATGACTCAAAAAGCATGCCAGCAACCTGCTGAGCGGTCACTCTGCAGCTAACCGTGATCCTTTCCAACAAGTGTGACAGCACTGTCTAAAATAAGTAATAGAATGTGGCTTTATCAAAAGAGTTATGTACTCAAAAACTATACCACTCACTTTGCTGAAAAAGCTAGACTCTGCACAGACACAGCAATCACCAATGATATCCCACTAAAAAGAAAAAAGAAAAGCAAATTAGACATAAGACAACACAAATATCATTGTGCACAAATCTAAGGCCAATTCCACACACAATCCTGCATTTAGTACACCACCTACAAACATGTCATTCATATATGGCAAGAATACTTCTTTGGAGTAAATTGTTTTTACTTACCTAAAACATGCAACTATGCAAACCGCAGGTCAACCACTGTCAAAACCGCAAGGAGCCACAGAAAAAGAAGCAAAAGCTTTGAACTAGAACAAGAAGAATAAATAAACTGTTATAATCACAAATGCAAAACCTTTGCCAGTTGAACACCCTGCCACCAAGCATTTAGAAATTTTCCATGGTGCCCGTTGGGGCATATGGGCCTACAAAAAATAGGCTGATCTGCCCCCAAGTGGGGCAGAAATGGCCAACAGTTCTGTGCCCCCACCACACCAAACACACACACAAACAAGATCCCTCGTGCCTAATGGGCCTTACGAAATAGGCCGATCTGCCCTCAAGGGGTGCAGAAATGGCCAACATTTCTGTGCCCCCTTTATGGGATGACCCTTGCCGAAGGGGGCGTCCCCCAACAAAAAAAAAGGGGGGGGAAATCCCTAGCGTCTTGGTGGCTTCTGCCCCCCTTGGGGGCAGATGGGCTTAAAAAAATAGGACGATCTGCTCCCAAGGGGGACAGAAATAGCCAACAGTTCTGTGCCCCCTATGGGGGGGGGAGGTGACCCTTGCTAAAGGGGGCGCCCCCAACACAAAAACACAAAGGAAATCAAATCCCTGGCATTTTGGTGGCTTCTGCCCCCCTTAGGGACGGATAGGCCTACAAATATAGGCTGATCTGCTCCCAAGGGGGGCAGAAATCACTAATGTGCCCCTTTTGAGGGGTGACCCTTGCCCAAGGGGTGCCCCCAAGACACTATCAAACGCACAAACACTCACACACAACACAATCCCTTGGGCCTAGTGGGTTTTGACCCCTCCGGGGGCGAGATCGGCTGAAAACATGGCGATCTAGCTCCGGGGGGGGGGCAAAACATATTTAAAAAAATCTTGCCCTCAGAGCAGCGACCCTTGCCTAAGGGGTCGCTGCCCTAAAACATTCTATGAACATAATCCCTGGTGTCTAGTGGGTTTCGACCCCTCCTGGGGGCAGATCAGCTGAATAAATGGCCGATCTGACCCCAGGGTGGGGATGAAACACAGATATAATTATGCCCCCAAGGGACAGACCCTTTCCTAAGGGGTCGCTCCCCAAAATAACCTAAAAAAAACATCCCTGGTGCCTAGTGGTGGATTCCTGCTCCACGATCGCGAGCCTCGCCCGTGATCAAGGAGCAGGAATCCATTGAAAACAGGCACAGGGGGAAAGGAAAAACTCTTTCCTTTCCCCCTGTGTCTGTTTCCCCCCCCCAAAAAAAAACCCCAAGGAGAAGGACTCACCTTTTTGAAGTCCTCTCTCTCTCCACGCGCTGGAAGCAAATGGCTTCCAGCATGTCCCCAGCACCATTTGATGACGTTGGCGCGCTGTGAGCGCGCTGATGTCATCAGATAGCCAGGTGGTGGGACGGGCAGGGGTGGAAGGGGAAGCGATTCCCTTTCCATCTCTGACAGGGGTGGGTGGGAGGCCCCGTGAGCCGGGTGCAGGATGAGCTGGTCTCGTCCCCGGCACATGGGAACCGTGGCCGAGGGCGAGACCAGCTCGTCTCAGGCACCCAGGGGGTTAAATTACATTTTCCATCCCAAATAAAACCCAGCAGAAACAATTATCCCTATAGCTGCAATTCGAATGGAGCGTTTTGCCAATAAATGCTTGGATTTCACACTTTTAAATTGAGCCTAGCCAACATACTATGAGCACACTAGGCCAATTTGTCGACAAAACATTTGTCCCTTTTCAACACAATTTATTTTTCTTTAGTGAATGCTCTTTCCTGTCACTGTTATACTGATATGTGTCTACACTTCATTACTTCTTTTCACAAATGGTATCCAGGTCAGTTTTGCATCCTTTTTCAAATATGTTGCATACTCTAAAGTAGGGGTGGCTCCTCTGCTATGGTCAACCAAAATCCCCACCCACCCCCGCCAGCAGCAGCAGCTGCAAAACGTTTACAAGAAAACAATAATAAACATAAAAGGGGCAGGGCTACGGGTGATGACAGGGATGGAAGGGGAGTGCACAGCACTCCCCCTCAGTGTGCATGTATGTTTGGCTGGCCTTCTCGGGCCGGTCAAACCCAGATTCACACTAGGCTCTCTCCAACTTGGAACTGCGTTGTCAGGTAGGAGACAGGAGGCAGAGACTCTCACTCTGCCTTAGAGTGCCCTGGCTGGGCGCTCCATCCAATCCTAACACTGCTTTCATGCTGCCAGCAGCATGAAAGCAGCGTTACGATTGGACGCAGGGCAGGCTGGGAGCCTGTGCCTGCAGTGGAGGACAGAGGAGCGGATCGGATTGGCGCGGCGAGAAAGGTACGTTAATTTTTTATATATATATTTATTTATTTTTGTCGTCCCGCCACGCGTCGTGCCATCTGGCCCCTTTTCCCTCACGCAAGCCGCCACTGTTCTAAAGCTTCCCAGGGTTTGTGGATTCCCCTTGAGGGAAATTAGAAAATAGCCAATATACATCAAAATGTTGTTTTTTTGTTCTTGTTTTTTTAATGGGAAAAAGGGTGTTGTGCAAGAAAAGGAGTGGCCTCTTTTTCCCTAAAACAACACACCATAAGCTAATGGTTCTATATGCTAAGATGGACTTCTTCCTAGGTTCCAGGAACAGGCTGAGTTAAAAATTATTTTGTTTTACCACAGGTTTTTATTTTTACATGTAGTAGTTTATTTTACCTACTTTTTGTGGCTTCTACCAACTTACAGTTTGTGGTGAAAAAAGGTGTGAAACTCATCAGACAACCCACAAAGCTAAGCACTTTTGAAAAGTAGACACAACTCAGAGTTCAGCAAGAGGTCATTTGTGTAAATCAGTCATGGTTTTCCCACAGAAACGATCATTGAAATAAAAAGAGAAAATAGAACTCAGTAGATAAAAATAGAAATATGTCATGATTTCCAGAATGACCAATTTTATAAGGGTAATATACCATTACGCCATTCAGACTCTTCTATTCGTATGAGTATTTAGTGCTTGTTGGTTGTCCAAAACACAATTCCTAGAGCTATCATCTGAGCTGCAGCTTGTATTGAATTTTCATTCGGTAATGACAGTGCATCAATTCTTATAGTAAAATCTAATGAAAATAAAATGGGTATGAAGGAAGCAGATACATTTTTGAAATGTGCTTAATATAATGAGTTTAGGAAATGTGGTTATTTGTGCAACTATAAGTCCGGGGTTACCCCTACTATCATGTGATTCAGAAAGTATTTTGAAACAATATGTTCTTTGCTGCACAATGTCATCCAATTTTGAAGCAACAAATGGAGAGAAATTCATTTGATAATAACAAATATTATACTCTTCTGAGTACCAAAGCTTTTCTGGACAAAAACAGTACCCCACTTGTTTTGGTCAGCCAATCAACCACAACCATAAAGGCACCAAAAACCAGGGATGCATCAAACTTTTGCCTTTAAAATTGACTCATTTTGGCGATATGAATATCTGCATTGTTTCAGCCTGGAATTTTGAATATCATGGGAAACGTTATCTCATTAATTGGAGGCTGGCACTTGAGGCTGGCAGTGTTGCAACTGGATTTTAACCTGTACTGCTGATCAGCAAGACTATGTTATATCCCATATTTGATAGCAGCCCCAGACCGATGTATCAAAGTAAAGTATAGGTTTTGTGAAATGTTAATCTCACCATCTCCTCCTGTTGGTATTTTAGCTCAATTTGACCATCCCAACTACAGTAAGAAAATTAGGTTAAAGATCATACAAAACACTGCTGACGTACAAATCACTACGGGATTTCATAAATTCAATAGGTTGATGCTTATCTGGGGGTTTCTGGGTTTCTAGGACTGGGTACACAGGTATCCTCAGTCATGCAAGAAAAGTTGTGGACTCTATCCAAGTAGGGACCCTCACTCTAGCCAGCATAAGGAAGTCACACAGTTAATATAACACCAGCTCACCCCTTTGGTAGCTTGGCATGAGCAGTCAGGCTTATCGCAGAGGCAATGTGTAAGGTATTTGTACACACACACACACACACTCAGAGTAACACAGTGAAAACACCACAAAAGTACTCCACACCAGTTCAGAAAAATAGCCAATATTTATCTGAGTAACACAAGACCAAAACAACAAAAAACCAACATACACAAGCAAAGGTATGAATTTTGAAAGATTAAATCTCATTAAAGAACTTAGAAACACAATAGCTCCAACAGGGGCTAATATGACGTCTTGACGGAGTAGTTCCCAACAGTCCAATGCCACTCCCGAGGGAGTGCAGGATGGTCATGGAGTCACACAAACCCAGTACCTATGTAAACGATAAGGAAACAAGGACGTTGCACAGAGTTGGGGCGGTGCGGCATCAGTTCATTACTGCTACCGTAGAGGTGAGGCGTTGGTTTCTTTTGCCCTTAAAGTAGGGAAACTTCAAAGGAAAGTCTTTGTATTGCACAATACCCTACCATTTCTGCCCTGGCCCCAGGTACACTCCGGGGGGTTGGAGACTGCTTTGTGTAAGGACAGGCACAGCCCTTTTCAGGTGCAACTGTCAGCTCTTCCCACCACTCTTGCCCAGGAAGATCCATTAGGTAATGCAGGGTACAGCTCCCCTCCCTTTGTGTCACTGTTTAGAGTGAATTCACAAACAGCCCAACTGTCATCCTGACCCAGAAGTGTATTCCACAGACAGGCAGAGGCACAAAATGGTTAAGCAAGAAAATGCCCACTTTCTAAAAGTGGCATTTTCAAACTTACAATTTAAAAAACAACTTCACCAAAATATGTACTTTTAAATTGTGAGTTCAGAGACCCCAATCTCCACATCTCTATCTGCTCCCAAGGGGAAATTACACTCAAAAGATATTTCAAGGCAATCCCCATGTTAATCTATGAGTGAGATAGGCCTTGCAATAGTGAAAAACGAATTTAGCAGTATTTCTCTATCAGGACATGTAAAACACACCAGTACATGTCCTACCTTTTAAATACACTGCACCCTGCCCTTGGGGATGCTTTAACCTACCTTAGGGAGACTTACATATAGTAAAAGGGAAGGTGTGAGCCTGGCAAGTGGGTGCACTTGCCAGGTCGAAATGGCAGTTTAAAACTGCACACACAGACACTGCAGAGGCAGGTCTGTGCCATGTTTACAGGGCTACTCATGTGGGTGGTACAGTCAATGCTTCAGGCCCACTAGCAGCATTTGATTTACAGGTCCTGGGCACACATAGTACATGTTACAAGGGACTTTCTAGTACATCAGATAGGCCAATCATGGATAAACCAATCAACAATAAATTTTAGACAGAGAGCACTTGAACTTTAGCACCAGTCGGCAATGATAAAGTGCCCAGAGTCCTAAAACCAGCAAAAACGAAATTCAGCAGAGGATCAAAAACAGGAGGTCAGATGCCAAAAAGACAGGGCAAACCTTGCAAAAAGGACCATTTCCAACAGTGCCTTAAGTATTCCTATAGAATGGAAAGTTAAATGTCATATGTAGGCTGCAGGCTGTATTTACACCACCCACATATATAACAAAAGTATATTTCTGCCAGGAGCACCACTGTGCTCTGGCTAGGCTGCAATTTCAATACATTGCAATGACACATGGCAGGGAAAACTTCCTTTGCAATTGAGAAAAAGCCTATTTTTAAATATTCACGAGTCACCCCTACAGTGTGCCTTGTAAGGCCACAAGACAAGGTGCTAGTATATAAAATAGGGCATGCTATATATTGAGGATAGTGTTCCTTTACAGTGCAATAAATGCCAAAAGCTATTGCAGCTTGCAGGCCTGGCTAGACCTTTCTCTAATAGGCCTAGGTAGAGGCAATATCATTATGAAAGCAGTAGAAAAATTATTTGAAACTACTTTCTACTTAGTTTTTAAAATTTGACGTGATGGCAACTTAAGTAGAAATGTAATTTTGCAAAAATATACTTCAGGGTGCCTGAGCTTGAACTGATTTGAATCCAGTTCAGCCACCCCTCACTCCTTCAGAGACGGACTACACATCATTTGCTGGGAGACTTAACAACCCTAGTTCAGAAAACAATTGCTTCCCTCTGGGCACCTGTTGACCGCTTAGTAGGGATTAGCCATCAGGAAGTGGATAGGAACAGTTGGCAGAACAAAGAGCAGCTTTACAGCTATCTCTTTTAACTTGGAGATGCCACAGATGGCTTTCCCTGTTCATGCCCAGGGTCCTCCTAGACAGGCTCCATCCACTGTAGAAGGGGAAATGAGTCTTGAACCTGTAAGGTAGGGGAATGCCCAAGAAGCTAAGGACAGGCCCACCTTGGGGCAGCTGCATCCCGCTATCTTGCAACAATGGATCCTTGCTAATTTTACTATACAGCAGAGAGGATGTGCCACAAAAGGAGATGTGAGGACTGTGAGAAAATTGTTAGGACTGAGTGGTAGCATTCCTCCAACCACTGGCTAATCGCGGATTAAATCTGGCACCTCCTCTACCACCTCCTCACAACATTCCTGGACCTGAGAAGACTCCAGCTGAAGACGAAGTCCCAGCTAGAAGAAGAATCCTGACTCATAGCTCCTCCTGGAAGAAGGACTCACTCAAGGACTCAAAGAACCCTGAATTCTGCTAGTACTTAGGGACTAGAACTACTCTGAAAGGGTCAAGTGGTTGGCTTTCTGTTTACCTACTTCAGGGATACAAAAAGCAGAAGGACTCCTGACTCCAAGAGGATCCAGCTGACTAAAGAGGACTAGATGCTGCTGGAGACCTGCCTGTAGAAAGACCCACTACCCAGAAGTCTTCCTGAGGAACGATGGGGTATAGGACTGACCAGAATAAACTTTCTAAGAGACTAAGGGCCTGGTTTAGAGATTGACAGAGGGGGCTACTCCGTCACAAACATGACGGATATCCCGTCCACCGTATTAAGATTCCATTATATCCAATGAAATCATAATACAGGTGTTGAAAAGATGAAACATGGATCCAAAAGGTATGAAGTCTGGTCCTTTATTGGAGCATCCTATCCACAGCCAACTACACTCTTCTCCTCTCAGCTCTGCTCTCCTCTAACCTTCTTAACATTCCATATTCTCGTGATGTCATACTATGACATCAGCCTGAGAGCTGAGCAAAGAGAACAATCTACATTGATTTTACAATTGATTATATACCACACCAGAGGACAGGATATCACATCTGTGAAGGAATAACATGGCTGCCAAACTCTAAATCAGGCCCTAAGTTTGAAGGCAAAACCTTTGACCAGGACAACCAGCTTGGTGTATCCGACCTCTGCTCCAGTGAGTCTGAAATTGTGCCGAAGTCGCTGTCCATCGTTAACTATTGTTTTTCCGTAGTGCTTAATTTTTTTAGGTGCTTTTTGCCTTAAATCTTTAGAAATTCATATATCTGTTTCCGCATAACCTATTTTGATAATCTTGGTGTCTGAATTTTTCCTTGCAAACGTTTTCTTAATTTTTCTTAATTGGTTTGGGAATGTTATTGTGCTGTGTTCTTTACTTTACAAATGTTGGTACTGGTTGAACTTAGCACACATATCTCTGGGGATTGCCAGCTGCTTGTGCCATAGTTACCAGGGTTTGAGCAGAGAGTCTCTGAGAACTCTATTTTGACCTAAACAGAGTGTATTTATTGAGTTGGCAGTGGTACCCGCTCTGAAATTATTAACACGATTTCTGTCAATATAATATGCATTTATTTATAGCATGTCAATGGAAATAAATGTAGCCCATTAACACATTATTTAGAGCAACTATACCAATAAATGTGTATTTAAACATGTATTACTACAGTGTTGTGGTCAAATTTGAGTTTATTACGAGAGTACACCAAAACTGACATGAGGAAAACACTTTTTACTTTTTACAGATTGCATGTAACAATTAGTTAAATACTTTTATCTCAAAACAAATATATACTTGAAAAAATACTGCGGCATAAATCATATATGAGCAGAGTATGATATGCTATTTATTACCAAAATTGAGATGAGGGAATCACAATATAGGAAAGTTGATTATTATTTGGGGTGGACAAGTCCCCCAACTGCTGGTTGTCACGCAAAGTAAATACAATAGACCTGTGCTCAATCCCTGTAAATGTGGCGCAAAGCAGTCAGGCGTAAATCAAAGGCAATGTGTAAAGTATTTAATCAGAGCACTGTAGATAAAGTCACACAAGACATAATAAAACTCAACAGTTTTAAAATAAAGAGAAAGATTTATGAGTAAAATAAGACAAAAATGACAAAAATCGAGCAACGGGAACCAGCTAAATGGATTTTCAGAGTCTTAAGTGAAAAAAGATCCAAAAAGCTCAAATCAAATCACCAATGGTCATCTATTGAACCTAGGCATGCTTTAAGGCTGACTGTGATGGAGCACTGGCAGGATACAATAAGTGAATTGGTCCCGGTGAAAAGTTGGGAAGTCAAAAGTTTTAAAAAGTATCTAAGTCCCAATGCAGAGTGTAACTTTGTCACTCTTTCAGAAGAATAATCCTCCTTGGACAGGCTGCTACTGAAATTGTAGCAGCCGCTGGGAACTGAAGGCTGAATACTTCAAGCAAGCTGGTCGTTCTGTAGCCCTGTGGATTTCTCACTGAAAATGTTCTAATTCTAATGCCCCAGTACCTCAGGAGAGGGTGCTTTGAGACTCTCAGAGTGTCAGGCAGGGGACAACATCAAAGTCCAGTGCCAGTCTAGCTGCCACTATTCAGCCAACCATTTATAAGAAAGGCCCTCTTGCAGCTTGTTGTGCCAAACAGGAGGTCAGCCAGCTCACCCTTGAAGTCCACAACTTTGTCCTGGGTACAAAAGGGAGCATGTTGAGATCGTTAGGGCTCCTCTCAGGTAACAGACAGCATGTCCAGTCCTCTTCTGATCTTTTCACAGATCCAGGAAATATTCTGAGGATGGTACCTTGAGGTGCTATATTTTGCCTGGCACCAGCTAGTGGGCAGGGGTGACTCTTTGGGTACTTCTTAACCAATAGGGTAAAAGTTCCCTGGGCCAACCTACCCACGTTTTGAGCAGTTCCTATTCGTTCTACTGCAAACAATCCAACAGTGCCCCAAGCTCTCAAAATCCAACATGGGGGTAAAACATTGTCCCCTTGTGCAAAATCTGTGTGCCCACCCCGAGGTGGCCAGGGGATTGAGCAGTCTGTGATCACTCAAAACGAGGTTCTGAGCATGACTTTCCTACAAATTGGTTTGCTGTCACCCTGACTAGGTGGACAAATCCTGGGCTTTCTAAGTGTAACCTAACATTCGCTTGTGACAAGGTAAACTCCTTTGAAGTTAATTAACTTCCTGGGCCCACCCCAACTGGTCTTCTTGTCAGGGGAAGAAAACACCTCCTCACTCCCAAGCAATAGTGTCTGCTCTGGGAGCTGTTTTCACATCTCCTACAGTATAGGCTGGGCGGTTGCTGGAGAGTGAATACAAATTAGCTTTTAGCAGCGTAAGGCAGGGTAAAGGTAACTTTCTAAAACTAAGGGCCATATGTACGGACACATTTTCCCATAGACACAAAATGGATAAAATCCTTTGATACATCTGGCCCTAAATTTCTAATATATTTAATATAAATTCAACTTCACCACTAAATTTAATGGTTTATCAAGTAGAAAAATAAGTCTTTGAATGGAGTCTCTAGCTGGTACTGGTCAAACGTTATATATTCAAGTGTATAGCCTTCACTTTGACTTTTTCTATGTCCCAGTTATAGCCTAGCCTGTGACAATGCCGTTGTGAGCATAGTCACTGGGGGAATGTGCCAATTCTAATGTCCCACATGTTTGATTCTACCATGTAGGCAGCAAGGTGCACTTAGAGATGACTTATTTAATATTTAAAATCTGGTTTTCCTACCTGTCAAAAGAATGATGCTGACATCTGTGCAACAGAGTTCAAGCGGCTGCTGTCAGGCTACACATGGTAGGCCTGAAGCCATTTTTCCTGTCACTGTAGCAAGTGGCTCAATAAGTGCTGCAGTTCACAAGTAGCTTTTTAATTTCCATGCCATGCCATAGGTGTATTTTTGCACCACATACTGTGACCCTATAGGAAAGGTAAATGTGCTAATCAGGTTTTAAGCTGTTTTCACTATTTTTCAGGGATGAGACCACATACACTGGGCTCTGGATATCAATGTCCTATCGATGTCCTATTATTAGAATTCAGAATTATCAGCAGATGAGTTCCAAAAAAAAGGAAAAACTTAAGGTGAACATCCCAAAAGGGCCAATATGCAACAAGGACTCACTCTAGACTTCACTTCTCATAAGTCACAGTCCCTCCACTCTCAACAATGGTAATACATATATGCTTATGCACACTCAGACACAGACACACACAGAAAAACTGTCTCACAAACGCGCTGGCTGCTTGTGCCTGGTGTAAAGTTTAAAGAGCTTTCAGGTTCAGGTTGTTTAGTACTTGGGCCAGGGCAGACTGCCAGATCCTGGACTTCTGAGCAACAGTTATCAGCTTAGCACAGGGCAATTCACAATTCTTGTGCTATTAACCTGCCCTTTTATGAAAACCTCAATTATGTAAGCGTTCACTATCAACAAGGCACTCGGCCACGTTCACTGCAGCAGTTCGGGTACTGGTTTGCTCTAGCGAAATAGTACACACTGTTTTAATGGTACAATGAACTGTTTGTTCCCAGGAAAAAATAATGAAGGCAGTACAAGATCCTCATTATTGTTAAATGTCACAAGCAAAGCATCACATTTTGGAACTCTTATTAAATGCCAGCGTTGAATTTACACTTCAGGGAACTGAAGTTAACCATCAACTCTTTCCCATTCATTTGGCAGAGACGACGAGAGAGCCTTTAAATGTATGCTTTGGGTATCATTTAAAGAAAGGGCTCCGAACCCTAGGCTGCCACCTAACAGTGACGTTTATCTATTGGTTATACGTGGTAGGTGTCATTATGCATTCTTATTAATACCTGTACTAGACCCTAATTTCCAGGACATAGTCAGCATACAACATGAGTGGAATGCAAACACTCAGTATCTTCATGCAGAGTGAGTTTAAGACGTGCAAAGGACATAGAAAACACAATTATTTTAGCAAATTCTTATACTGTATATTGTATGATTTATTTAAGGTTTCCATAAGTGATTCTATTCTTGCTCACCTATTGATTTTGCTCTTGTTCTTCGTGATAAGAGTAGAAAAGCACACCTGTAACTTAGTACCTCTTCCTCCCCCCCAAAGGGGGCTTTTTCAAGGCTGAAAAAGTGAATTCTGATGAATACAGAATAGAGAACAATGTTTTACTTAATAGTGAGATCTGGGCCCTCTGGTGTCCCACTGCACCTTTGATGGTCATAATCTGTTTTGAAAAAAGTGGTACACGTGTGTAAGTGAGCATGGTGACTACTATCTAATACAAAATACTAGTATTTCCAGATTATGCCCACTAGGTGCAGGCACAAGTACAGGTACAAATGTCATTGGTAAAGAAGAGAGTAAACTCTGACCGAGTATGTCAACACAAAGCTTAGGTTTGGGCTGCTGCAGACCCTGTAATCAATCCTGAATGCATTCGAAACATAGGTTAGGCAAGGAGAGCAGTGCTAAAATGGATATCCTGTCTCATGTCACTTTGTGTTTGATGGGACTTGCTTCTGTCCAGAGTGGTTCTGTGCTGTAAGCTAAGGACCATCATTTTTCACTCTTCTCCGTTGGACTACCTGCTCTCCTTTTTCGTGGAAGATCAAGGTGTAGATTTACTAAGGGTTACAATGGTGCTTGTGCTACGCTGTGAATGTTTGAGCAACTCTTGCAGGATTTGTTTGTAACGGTAAGCAAACTGACCCAAAGCTTTGTACCACTTGGGCACCTGCTCAAAGCCATAGTAAATAATGCCCCAATTATTGCTTATTTCACAAAAGTTTCTTGAAACTGAACCTATCAATAATTATCCTATTCTACATGTGTGGCAGTTATAAGCATATATCATATTTTTGGAAAAGTGAAATAGTGTTTGCATGTTTTTTGTGGCAAAATCATCCACTGTGGACGAGGCATACTGTCACATCATCAAGTATTCAAATAGCTCCCTTAGAGTTGGCTAATATTAAACACATTCTGCAAAATATCTGTGACTACTCAAATGACTAGGCAGGCACTAATGTTTTTAACAGTCATAGTATCATGTGGCCTGTTACTAAATAGTGCCAGAAAAAAACAGTCACAAAGAAACATGATAAGTATGTTTTGTTGATTTGCATAGCACAATAATCACCCACAGGGGTATCCAGGTGCTTTGGCAGGTATGTAGGTGTATTGTCCCCAAGGTGCTTATACGAAGAGCCAAGTCTTCAGCTTCTGGCGCAACTCAAGAAGTGAGAAGGAGGCTCTGATGTGTTGAGGGAGGTTGTTCCATGTGTTATGTGTGATGTATGAGAATGATTGACCTGCAGTTTTGCTTTTCAGATGCGGGGAGTGTGTGCAAGTGAGAGTGCGGTAAAGTTTTGGTGTCTGGTGGATTGGTGAAAGTGAATGTGGCTGTTCAGGTATTCTCGTCCGGAGCTGTGTAGGGCTTTGTATGTGTGCATGAGAAAATTGAATTGACTGCTCTTGCTAATGAGGAGCCAGTGAAGTTCCATGAGGTGCTGTGTGATGTGGGTAGGGTATTGGACGTCGAGTATGAGTCTTGCAGTGGTGTTGTGGATGGTCTGGAGCCTGTGTATGAGTAGTTTGGAGATTCTGGCATAGAAAGTGTTGACGTAGTCCAGCCTGCTGGTGATGAGTGCTTGTGTGATGATCCGCCTGATGTCCTGAGGCAACCATTTGAAGAGCTTTTGCAGCATACGAAGGATGTGGAAGCAGGAGGTGCACACTGTGCTGACTTAAGTCAGTATGTTGAGCTTGTTGTCAAGGCAAATCCCTAGATCTCTTTTGTGGTCAATGGGTGGAGTCCCATGGGGAGATCTTGCTGCCAAAGACCAATAATTACTAGGGCTGGATAAAGCTGATGCAGTCAGTGCACACGGGGCAGGCCAATGCACAAGAGGCCTGAAACAGCAGCTTTCACTGCTTGTAGGAGTTGAGCTCCTGGCAGTTGGTTTTCATGCAGTCTGCCACCATGGTCATGCAGTTAGTGAAGTTAGTTCTGGTGGTGGTTGTCTTGTCCTTCAGAGAGATGTCTTAGGTGTCATAGGCGTAGGAGATTCCGGTGATGTCTTGTGATCAGATAATTTTGGTGAGGGGTGTCATGTATATGTTGAAAAGAGTGAGGCTGAGGGATGATCCCTGTGGAACTCCACATGTCAGTTTCTTGGTCTCTGATGTGAAGGGTGGCAGCCTGCCCCCCCCTGGGTTTTTCCCGTGAGGACGGAACAGATTCATTTGAGAGTGCATTATTGTATGCCAATCTTGAGTCACCATAAAGCTTGACTCTACTATTTGTTAACTCATTTGGTGATTAGTTTTGATATCCATGCTTGAAACAATATGAGTTTGGGTTTAGGGGCAGTTACAAACACTAGTGAGTTGGGAATATCCACAACCCTATTTATTGCAGGCCAGAGTCAGAAAGAATAGACGTTTTCCAGCATTTACCTACCTATATTCGTAAGTAAATAGAGTGCGAACCGTGCTGTAAAGCAAAAGGGTGGTGTCCATGAGAGGAGACACAGTGAGGGACACATAATGGGGTAAACAACTTTATTATCAGTCTGATATCTGGGTGCTGTTGATTGGGTAGTTACGAAAAACGTAACAGGTCACTAGGAAATCAGATTGCATCAGCGTGTATCTTAACATTGTACCGTCTTGTGCTACTCCAGCACAGCGGGTGTCACACACTTTTCCATATGCATGAAACGTTAGGGTACAATCAATTCTGCAGTACTTTTGCGACTCATTTTCTGCTACATTTCCATGACTACCAGTTTCTTCCCTAGGTGAGAGCCACACACTGGGACACCGTGCAGCAACATCAATTTTAGAAAGAGGTCTCTAGGAGGGAGGGATCACTTGCATTGATTGTGCAAGATTATCCAGCTAATAGTGCACTGGGTGCCGCAAATGGTAGGAATGATTTTGTTTATATTCCTATGTATGATCAAAATGAAAACCCTATGCTCTTCTCTAATACTTGCTATATCATACTAAAGTCACAAGTTTCTTCTGATAAAAGTCACACCGTAAGTGAGTTCATTGTGGCTACAAAGTGCCAGAACTACAGGTATTACAGGCCTTTCCTGGTACTCCATTGGTAGCTCAAATTCTATAATTCATGCATCTGGTGTTCATCTATCCAGTGACTTATTTGAACACATACTTATGTGGAGCTTTGTTATTGTTTGGCTACATGCAGCTTTATCTGTCCTTTGCAAATGTTAGTGGCATCCATACATGGGCAAACCATTTGCGGATGGCTACACACCATCACGTAGTTCCTACAGTCCTCAATGCTCTCAGTGATAGTTGAAACTTTCACTTGAGATTAGTGATAGCAGTAAATTATAAGGTAAATGCCGGAGGTGACAACTCACAATGTTTAGCTTTTTGCAGGAGAAGATTAGCAGTAAGGTCGTCATTGCCTTTGTTTAATGAAAAGTATATATTATTTGATCCAGTTTTTAACAAATTATTTCATCTCACTTTAGTCAAAGTGAGAGTTATAGCTTCAATCTTTTCTTTTCCTTATGCACATTGTTTTTATGTTCGGTGCATTTCACTCATTTTGCTTTTCTTTAAGAGCATTGTACTAAAAGGAAACCTGAAAACCAGCTGAACAGTTATAACTATAAATGCTACTGACTGTAGACTTAAGCCATTCTAAGTTCATGAGCAAATCACCAATGATTCCTAAGCCTCATCATTCCTCACAAGGGTAACACTTTAAATTGTAACACATAGAAAGTCATACCTTCTTCTTTTCATGATTTGCTGGTCACAATGGGGAATATATGAACTCTCAAGTTAAAATGTAGTGTTCCTGGTGCATGAATTTGATGATCTCTCATCGAGCAAGCCCGATCTAACACTGGTTTACAAAACTCCTGGGCACAGTGGGATAAAGTCATACAAACTAGTATTTGAGTATGCGCTGGAGTCCAGGCCATCTGGAATTCCACCACCCTCCTCTCGGTACAGCTGAGGCTTAGAATCATTAACTGGTTGTTCTGCCACTACAGTGTTTTTTTTTTTTCACTTGGCATGCGCACCAGAATGTTGACTTGCATCAAGATATATTGACATTTTTTTATTTCTAGGACATTCTCTGTTAGGGTCAGTTTTGTATCAGCACGGGGTAATTGAAGATGTCAAATCCTTCTGTTTTTAGGCAGTATTATATTGATGTCAACTGTGTGTTGCACTTGTGTGTATTGTCTAAACTGTCACTATGCGAATCCTATGGTTGCAGTTCTAAGACTGACAACTCATGGTATAAATTCACTCTCTGTTCTAATCTACGGAAAACGGTAAATATGTTTTCCTATCAAGCTGTAAAGGTCACAAAGAGTTGGAATAGGCATTGGAAACCTTTGGGGGAAAACCCCTTCCCCTGCATTCACAAATTGGAGCTGTTCTCTCGCTGTTTCTTTCCCGTAAACACACTTAATTCTGCCTTTCATTGGAAAAATCTGCATGCTTTCCCACGGTGAGAAACACATTGAAAAATATAGGGGTTCACCTTTGAAAAGCTGCATTCCCCAAGCCCCAGGAAATCTCACACTCTTTTCCAATCCTAGAGTTGTGAACATGGAATTTCCACCAGCGTTGGAGGTTGTTTGCATGCAAATCCCATTTACGAATTTATAAGCTTACATTTCCTTATTCTAAGAACCTGGAGTGTAATTTTGCCCTCAGAGTATGTTCACTGAACCACCCCAAGTCAACCCCGCTTCCAGTCAAGCTTTGAGCAGCGACAAAGTTTATAAATCTAGCCCTGGAACTGGTTTTCATTTGCTTTGTGGGAAGAAAATGTGTTTGATATTTAGTCATTCAATTTTGAATTCCTAGTTGTAGGAAAGTACCATCTTGCCTGGCATGTTACCCCCATATTTCACTGTATATATGTTGTTTTAGTTTATGTGTCACTGGGACCCTGCCAGCCAGGGCCCCAGTGCTCATAAGTGTGCCCTGTATGTGTTCCCTGTGTGATGACTAACTGTCTCACTGAGGCTCTGCTAGCCAGAACCTCAGTGGTTATGCTCTCTCTTTACTTTCTAAATTGTCACTAACAGGCTAGTGACCAATTTCACCAATTCACATTGGCATACTGGAACACCCTTATAATTCCCTAGTATATGGTACTGAGGTACCCAGGGTATTGGGGTTCCAGGAGATCCCTATGGGCTGCAGCATTTCTTTTGCCACCCATAGGGAGATCTGACAATTCTTACACAGGCCTGCCAGTGCAGCCTGAGTGAAATAACGTCCACGTTATTTCACAGCCATTTACCACTGCACTTAAGTAACTTATAAGTCACCTAAATGTCTAACCTTCACCTGGTGAAGTTTGGGTGCAAAGTTACTTAGTGTGTGGGCACCCTGGCACTAGCCAAGGTGCCCCCACATCGTTCAGGGCAAATTCCCTGGACTTTGTGAGTGCGGGGACACCATTACACGCGTGCACTGTACATAGGTCTCCACCTATGTACAGCGTCACAATGGTAACTCCGAACATGGCCATGTAACATGTCTAGGATCATGGCATTGCCACCCCAATGCCATTCTGGCATTGGGGAGACAATTCCACGATCCCCCGAGTCTCTAGCACAGACCCGGGTACTGTCAAACTACCTTTCCCGGGGTTTCACTGCAGCTGCTGCTGCTGCCAACCCCTCAGACAGGTTTCTGCCCTCCTGGGGTCCAGCCAGGCCTGGTCCAGGAAGGCAGAACAAAGGACTTCCTCAGAGAGAGGTTGTTACACCCTCTCCCTTTGGAAATAGGTGTCAGGGCTGGGGAGGAGTAGCCTCCCCCAGCCTCTGGAAATGCTTTGATGGGCACAGATGGTGCCCATCTCTGCATAAGCCAGTCTACACCAGTTCAGGGATCCCCCAGCCCTGCTCTGGCGCGAAACTGGACAAAGGAAAGGGGAGTGACCACTCCCCTGACCTGCACCTCCCAGGGGAGGTGCCCAGAGCTCCTCCAGTGTGCTCCAGACCTCTGCCATCTTGGAAACAGAGGTGCTGCTGGCACACTGGACTGCTCTGAGTGGCCAGTGCCAGCAGGTGACGTCAGAGACTCCTTCTGATAGGCTCTTACCTGTGTTGCTAGCCTATCCTCCTTCCTAAGTAGCCAAACCTCCTTTTCTGGCTATTTAGGGTCTCTGCTTTGGGGAATTCTTTAGGTAATGAATGCAAGAGCTCATCAGAGTTCCTCTGCATCTCTCTCTTCACCTTCTGCCAAGGAATTGACCGCTGACTGCTCAGGACGCCTGCAAAACCGCAACAAAGTAGCAAAGACGACTACTGCAACCTTGTATCGCTGATCCTGCCGCCTTCTCAACTGTTTTCCTGGTGGTGCATGCTGTGGGGGTAGTCTGCCTCCTCTCTGCACTAGAAGCTCCGAAGAAATCTCCAGTGGGACGACGGAATCCTCCCCCTGCAACCACAGGCACCAAAAGAACTGCATCACCAGTCCTCAGGGTCCCCTCTCAGCACGACGAGCGTGGTCCCTGGAACTCAGCAACTCTGTCCAAGTGACTCCCACAGTCCAGTGACTCTTCAGTCCAAGTTTGGTGGAGGTAAGTTCTTGCCTCCCCACGCTAGACTGCATTGCTGGGTACCGCGTGATTTGCAGCTGCTCCGGCTCCTGTGCACTCTTGCAGGATTTCCTTTGTGCACAGCCAAGCCTGGGTCCCCGACACTCTAACCTGTAGTGCACAACCTCCTGAGTTGTCCTCCGGCGTCGTGGGATCTCCTTTTGTGACTTTGGGTGAGCTCCTGTTCACTCTTCTTCATAGTGCCTGTTCCGGCACTTCTGCAGGTGCTGCCTGCTTCTGTGAGGGCTCTCTAGCTTGCTGGGCGCCCCCTCTGTCTCCTCACGCAATTGGCGACATCCTGGTCCCTCCTGGGCCACAGCAGCATCCAAAAACCCTAACCACGACCCTTGCAGCTAGCAAGGCTTGTTTGCGGTCTTTCTGCGTGGGAATACCTCTGCAAGCTTCTTCACGACGTGCGACATCCATCCTCCAAAGGGGAAGTTTCTAGCCCTCTTCGTTCTTGCAGAATCCACAGCTTCTACCATCCGGTGGCAGCTTCTTTGCACCCTCAGCTGGCATTTCCTGGGCATCTGCCCAATCTCGACTTTGTCGCGACTCTTGGACTTGGTCCCCTTGTTCCACAGGTACTCTCGTCCGGAAATCCACTTTGGTTGCATTGCTGGTGTTGGTCTTCCTTGCAGAATTCCCCTATCACGACTTCTGTGCTCTCTGGGGGTTGTAGGTGCACTTTACACCTACTTTTCAGGGTCTTGGGGTGGGCTATTTTTCTAACCCTCACTGTTTTCTTACAGTCCCAGCGACCCTCTACAAGCTCACATAGGTTTGGGGTCCATTCGTGGTTCGCATTCCACTTTTGGAGTATATGGTTTGTGTTGGCCCTATCCCCATGTGCTCCTATTGCAATCTACTGTAACTTTACATTGCTTGCATTACTTCCTTTTGCTATTACTGCATATTTTTGGTATTGTGTACATATATCTTGTGTATATTTGGCATCCTCATTCTGAGGGTACTCACTGAGATACTTTTGGCATATTGTCATAAAAATAAAGTACCTTTATTTTTAGTATATCTGTGTATTGTGTTTTCTTATTGTGCATATGACACCAGTGGTATAGTAGGAGCTTTGCATGTCTCCTAGTTCAGCCTAAGCTGCTCTGCTATAGCTACCTTCTATCTGCCTAAGCTGCTAGAAACACCTCTTCTACACTAATAAGGGATAACTGGACCTGGTGCAGAGTGTAAGTACCCCTTGCTACCCACTACTAACCAGGCCAGCCTCCTACACTAGTCCAAACTTGGCTTCGAATTAGAAGCAATTGAAATAAAATTGGCTATTTGTGAAGCACTCAGGTTATATCCTCACAATTATCAAATACATTTACCATGGTAGTTTTAACATATAACCATGCGGTGAGATCAACTGAAATTCAAGGTTATGGTGTTTGAGGGCCAGTGAGAGAGCCGTATGAGTAGCCCTCCATTGTAACTCCCTCTCATTGATGTGGGCCAGATGACATCAGGTTTCTCCAACAAGTAGCTTATGAAATACTGGTACCTCGCTTATTATCTGTAAGTAGTTCCCCCACGTGCAGCCAGTCTACTAAATTCAAAGCTTTTTCTTGGTTGAATATGTATACCAAAATTAATAAGAACGTACCCAAGGCTGAAATGTATGTACCGTCAGAACTCGTAAGCTAAAATTTTAAGAAATGTAATTCAATTTCTAAAATATAGTTAAGAGGGATATTTGAGTGATAAAGCAGTCTGCGATGGGAAGACCTGTTACTAATATTATTACCTTGGTGTCTGAGGCTTTGCAACTATGTGTTATCTATACAGTTGTTAGTAGCTAATTGTTAATAACTCAGAATGATAGTCATGGAACATAAGTAGATCCTATTACAGAAAGGTTTAGAGACCCCTGCTGTAGACGGTTAGACTTCAGTGGCCATGCCTCTTCAATCATGATAGGTTTTAATTTTTTTCAATGCCACTCTATTCATCTGTTTTCAAAGCCTGCCATATTCTATTACAGAAAGATCCCGATTAGGCTGTCTTTCCCATCGTCCAAGGACGCATGCATCCTTCTATCTTTATGTATAACCTTTAGTGAGAGGGCTTGGAGGGCAGTGGTTAATAGCGCGTCATCTCATACCTTGCATATATGCCAACGGCCTAGTAGGTCAAAGCATTAAATTAACATCTGCAAATACATTTCAAAAGGGCTGTGATACCTTATCTTTATTAGTAATCGTCAATCCTAGGCAGGATGAGGATCTGAGTCATATAAGACATGCTTGAACAGGTGATTTAAAGCTAGGTGTGGTGGATTAAAAATTCCCAGGAGCAACAACTTCACATCCCTGTGTGAGAACGACTGTGTGTCTTTAGATCTAAGGTTATCTCCACTACAAAAGGATACACGCGGGTGTTAAGGAGGATGCAGTCATCTTTTAGGGTGTGGGCAAGTGGACCCACCATGGTCATATACCTGACTTAATTAAGGGGCCCAGCCAGTGGAAAGTAAGAAGCATATCCTTTTACCCAATTTTGCATTATCACCATTCCCTACCACTGCGGCTGATCCATCCGTTTCCTTTTGCATTTATGTGCAAAGAAAAACACAGGTGTAAAGCCCTTCAGTGCTCAAGTTATTCTAAAAGCAGTTGTCAATAGACACATGGTGGTAGGAGTTAAATTCACATGTCCATTTATTATAAAGGTCCTAAAAACGTACATAATGTTGCAATTGAGACAAAAAATCTGCATTTCACTAATTCTAACCGCAGCGAAATGAAGGTGTGCAGCAATATAGACGCAGGCTGGTGGTTGGTAGGTGGTGTGATGGCGCGGGTCAATGTCACAGGAGTGTAACGCAGGTCTCTGTGTCCCGGGTGCACCTAAATCCCTCGGGGGCCTCCATTAAGCCGAGGGCCAATTAATAACTGGGAGATATTGGAGGCTCCAAGGCTCCTCATCACTTTCTGCAGGAAGGTCTCATTTTGCATTACACCACTGACCAACGATGAAGTACATGAATGGATAATCTAAAGTGGTGTGATCCATATTCTTGGATTCTGTCTGAAACATTCAATTCATAGCTCTGGTTACGACACACATTCTGCAGAATATTAATTGTTTTTTTTTTTGTGAAGCTCATTGTTCACTTTGTGTCTATGTTCCTGCGATGTGGCCCTATGCACATCTAATCGTCGTTTTTATTCTGTGTTTACAGAAATCTTGTAATGGCCAGGTTTCTTTTCAAAAGCATTATCTTACCTATTTTGAGATTTACTAGAACACCTTGTTTTGTGAGTATGCTATAACATGAGTGAACCTCACCTTTTTAGCAGGGAGGTGAAATTCATAAAGATATTAATTACACTGCCAGAATTGAAATCAAGAGGTGCAAAAAAAAAGACGAGAAGACAGCCTTCTTAAACTATGGATGTAAGTTCTCGAATAACATCCCTTTACAAATATTGCTCAGTTCTTCACTCCTCCATTTCAGCTGCAGACATCACTCTTCAAGAGTTCTTAAATCACCACTAGTGAAAACGAAATATCTTTGACTACCCTTCACTGTAGTCCGAACTGTAAAGAGACCCCCTTACAAGTCCCTATCCCCATCCGACATATTGCATTCCCTTGCTTTCCGAGTAGCGTTAAGCTTTCATAGGTTCCAAAACATACAATGTCATCTTTAGGTCACAGCCTACCAGGTAGTGAAGTTGTCGGTTTGTTAAAGAAATCTTTGGGACATTCAGAAGACTGACCTGGGATGCATTCTGGCCATTGCTTGCCATTGGCTTTGTGGGTTGTAACTCACATTTTGTTGCTTTCCATCTGCTGGCTTTATTTGTTTTAGGCTGTCCAGCTTGAGTTCTTACCTTCCCTTGCCCAAACCTTATTTACAGCATCCTTCCGAGTGCTTCCATTCTGTGACCAGGCCTGTAAATCTTGTTCTTATCTCGTCACATTTGCTCTGCATTTATAGACCAAGGTCAAATATCATACACTGTCTTCAGAGGGTCTGTTTACTTATCTTTCTCTGACTTTAAATTGAGAAGATTTATTTGACAATCTTGCTGGATAGTGGGGGTACGGAAGAGTTTTTTTCATGCATGTGACATTTAAATGAACTGTGTACGTAATTTAGAATATATCAGAATTAGGGACACAAATTAAGCAAATTTTGTGTTATTTTTGAAGTGTGTTGGAAAGGAATAGTTTAGTATGATCAAAACAAATAATTACACTAGGTGGTGCAATTGCCACACATTTTCATCTGTGCCCTGTATAGTTTTATTATTAAACTGTATATATGTGTAAATGTAATGGTGATTTCAATTGAAAATGTGTTGTCTGTAATGGTTGTGTGCTACCACACCATGAATACTCCATTCTACACCACCCCACACCACTGACCTCTACTCTGCACCACTCTACACCACTGTACTCTACACTACTACACTATACGCCACTTCACAATGAACCTCTCTACTCTACCATGCACCACTCTACTGTTTGCCAATACACTCTTTGCCACTCAACTGTACACTGTTGCACTGTTTGCCACTGCACCCTACACCACTCCAGTCTAGGCCACACCAATCCACTCTGTACAACTTCACTCTACGCCACTGTACTCCAAGCCGCTCTGTAACGCTGCACTTTACGCCACTGCACTCTATGCCTATACACTCTACGCAAATGCACTTCACTCTTTAACACTCAATTCTATGCCCCTGCACTCTACTCCACTGCACTCCATGCCAATACACTCGACGCCAATGCACTTCACTCTTTAACACTCAAATGTATGCTCCTGCACTCCACGCCAATCCACTGAACCCCACTCCAATCTACTCTGCACCACTTCACTCTATACCACTGCACCCTATACCCCTTTACTCTAAGCCGTTACACTCTATGTCACTGTACGCAACTGCCCTCTACCCTGCACTATTCCACTCTACACCTCTTCACAATACTCTGAAATAATCTACACTACATCACTGCACTCTATGCCATTCTACTCCTGTCTGCGCCTTTTCACTCTATGCCACTGCACTATGCCCCACTCTACTCTTAACCACTGCACTCTACGCCAGTGCACTCAACACAGCTGCACTCTGTGACTCCACTCTACTCTGCATCACTGTTCTTTCCGTCATTGCTCTTTACGCCACTCTACACCACAGCATTCTTATGCTCTACCCTGCAACACTGCACTCTCCACCACTGAACTCTACGCCACTGTACTCTACACTACTCCACTCTATGCCACAACACTCTACGGCACTATACTCTGCACCAGTCTATGCTACTCTAATCTGAACCCCTCTATGCCACTCAACTGTACTCTGCACTCTACACCACTGCACTCTGTGCCACTGCCGTCTGCATCACTCAACTCTATGGGACTGCAATCTGCACCACTCTACACCACTCTATTCTGCACCACTGCCCTTTAGGCCAATCTACTCTACGCCACTCTACTCTGCACCACTCCACTCTGTACCAATGCACTCTACCATGCGCCACTCTAATCTACACCACTGTAATCTACGACACTACATTGTACGCCCCTGAATTCAATGCCACTGCACTCAATGACACTGCACTCTACAAGACTATACTCTGCAACACTCTGTCAATGCACTCTACATCAGTTCACTGTGCTCTATGCCACTCCAGTGTATGCCACTCTACAGGACTCCACACTATGCCACTCCAATACACAACACTCTCTGCCACTTCACTCTACAACACTCTACTCCACTGTTTACCATGCCTCTCTACGACACTCCACTCTCCTCTACGCCACTAACATTTAGCCTTGCTGAACAGCAGCCACCCTGGTGTACAACATAGCTAAAACATATTGGCAAAGCCAGTAGCTCTTGCATAGGTGAGATCATTGGCTTTACCAATGCGGGCTCGGGTAGGTGTTTGCTAAGACACCTTTTTAGTTCTGGCCTTTGAGATATAGCATACAGCACAGAGCAGTGGGTCAGCTGACTTTTACCACTTTGAGTGACTTCACAAAGCCTGTGCACGTTGTTCACATCTGCTTAAAAACAATTCCTTTCTCTTTAGTGAGAAAGGTGGTTCAAAATATGCTTTTTATTTTTATAATACATTTACAAACGTTATTTTTTTGCCTGCAATTCAGATACCATGTCCATGGTGATTTATTTTACATCTCTGTATAGGTCGTGGCAGAGATAGCGCATGCTTACAAGTCATTTTGTTAGCTTAAATGGTGCTTAGAGCCTGCCAATTGCCTACCAGCTTCACCATCACTCCTTTGTGCTGGCTTCTGTTTGGTCAGTGCTTGCCTGCTTTACTTTTTCGTGTATTGCTTCTTTCCTTGGAGCATGGCCCAAGAACTCCTTTCTTGTCCAGTGCAGTGTTATCAACTATTCACACTTTATCTGCTGTACTTTTTTCTTTTTACTTGTAGCACTCCATAAGACTGCCTGTGTTTCCAGGCTGTTTCTTGTCATCTCCCTGGTGCTACTCCATGTCGTTACTTTCCCTGCCTTTCTTCTTTCTCTTGCACTGTTGCTAGACCCATCCACTTGCTCCATCTCCAGTTATTGCATGTCCCTTCTCCCCCAACACCTCCCCAATTGTTGTTTGCTCTGTACCCCACTCCCTCCTCCTTGTAGCTTGCTCCTTCCCACCCCAACCCCTCCTGCCGTGGGAGAGCTATGACATGGCCAGCACGGCCTCATCATAACACTTTTTTAAAAACCTTCAGCCATGCTGCAGAACAGCTGTACTGCTGTACAACTTGGCTAAAACAGATTGATAAAGTAAATAGCTCTTGGGCAGCTGAGACATATTGGCTTTGCCAATGCTTGTTTAAAGTTATTTTTTTAAAGTGGTTAAGTCACAGAGTAACACTGTAGCTGCCTGAGAGTGACTATTTGATTGGGTGGTGATTCATTATTGTTTCCTTCACAAATAATAATAACAAAATGCATGCTACAATTGAAAGGTTTGTTATTTAAATAAAAAACTCACTAGTAAAGCATTAGCATCAGTGTTTTTTTCAAAATTATGTATGTTTATACCAGGCCCATGACAGCCACTCCTAAGAGGCAGCATGTTTTTGTTTTTCTTTTTTTACATTTTTGGTGACATATGCTTTCAATAAAAACTTTTAAAAAAATTAACTATTGCATCTGTTTGCCAAGACCAGAACTATTGCCTTTGCCCATACTTGTTTCTTTTGTTCTGAAACCTGATCATCATGGTCTTTTCGTGGAAACGTCACGGTACAAAACAGAGCTTCTTTCTGCACTGAGACTTGTAAGGCATTCATTTTATGGGCAGCAGGATGACAATTAGTTGGCTGAAGCTTAGCCAAGACCATGTGGAACTGTTGATCACAGATTCTGAGAGTTGCTGGTGATTGCGTCAAAGACTGTGTGAGTTGCCATTTGCCTAGTGTGCTCACTCCTCATGGCCCACATGTGCATTCTTGTTGGCCACACAGTTACCATGCACGCCCAAACACTTGCAGTGTTTTTTTTCTATCTGAAGACATAGATTGTGGGTCTCTAAACCACAGGTGTCAGGCCCGAAATTTAGTTGACCTAGGTGGACAACTATTGAATGTCCTGCATGCAAGGCTCATTGTATGTCTAACTAGAAAGTTCTAAGCATTGTAGAATTCTGCCATTTGGATACTGAGATGCCTCTCTCCTTCTAGATGTAATTGCAGTGCTGCATAAACTGCACTGGTAATCTATAATTCCCAAACTTGTGAAGCTTTGACCCTCCCGTTTCCAGACAGAAAGCCTCAAATGCGAAGCCCTATTGTGTTTTAGCTGGTACGTTACTCTTGTCTGTAATACATTTAAAAAATTTGTTTTATGAAATAATTATGGCCCTCATTTTGACATTGGCGGGAAATCCCACCTACCGCCTCGGCGACGGCCTTTTGCTACCTACCGTCCACCATAATATGACCGTAGCCGGAATTCCGCCAGAAGGCTAGCAGAATTCCGGCTACGGTCATGGCAGCGGACGGTGGTGAGATGGCACTGCTGCCAGCAGCAGCGCCACGCCAGAAGAGCGCCGCCGGCCGCATTATGATCCATAATGCGTCCTGGCGGTGTTCCGCTGGCAGACGGTGCTGCTGGCAGCAGCGCCGCATCCCGTCTCCTACTGGAGGACCCCCTGCAAGCAGGTAACTGGGTACTCCGACAGGGGAGGAGGGTGGTGGTGTGTGACTGTGTTTGTATGCGTGCATGCGGGTGTGAGGCATTTGTAATGCATGTGTGCATGAATGGGTGTGAGTTTGCGTGTATGTTGTGTCGTGTGATTGCGTGTGTGTCTGGATGTGTGTTAGTGAGTGTTGCTGTGTGTGTATGAATGTATGCATACGTGGGTGAATGTGGGTATGCGTGTGTATATGAGTGTGTGTATGTGTGTATATTGGTGGGGTCAGGAGGTGGGGGAGGGGGAGAACTCTGAGGAGGGTGAGGGTGTCGGGGGAGACCCCTATCAGTGCCAGGGAAGGAATTCCCTGGCACTGATTGTGCCTACCGCCATGGTTTTCGTGGCGGTAAAAAAAAACACGAAAACCATGGCGGTATGCGGGGTCATTATACTACAGGCGGTACAGTGACAGCCGCCGGGCTGGAGATATAGGTCTCCAGCCTGGCGGCTGTTACCGCCGTGGAGGTCGTTGTGGTACATTGCGGTATGGCTTCAGCCGTACCACCAATGTCATAGTATGGCGGTAAGTACTGACAGCCTGTTGGCAATACTACCGCCATACTAGCACCGACCGCCGGGGTCGTAATTGACCCCCTTTGTATTGCTTTCTTACAATGTTTGTGGAGGAGGTTTCCTGGCCAGCTCATTGTGTTTAATCCTGCTGTGATGTTCTGTATATTGGTAATTTATGTCTTAAGTATGGAAAATACTTATAAAGACAAGTTTTAAAAAAATATATATATATTTGTGGGGGAGCATTAGGTAGAAGAGAGCACCAGGCCCTGCTTTTATTCCTTAAAATTATCAATTAATGTGAAGCTGGCGAATAGGTTGCAATAACACAAAAGCCATTACAAAGGAAAATGTACCAGTGTTGCAAGAAAAGTATCAGCCATTAAAAGAAAGTTAACAGTGATCAAAAATAACTGGTGAAAAAAAAACATAAGTTGAGCATTATTCTTTTAATATTTATAATGTGCACAATTTCTGCATAACTCTACACAAATCTTCTCTTTTAAACTTGAGACAGTGCATGTGAATTTTATCCAGTATTTCACAGGCGGAACATAATTTGCATACCCTAATTCTGTATTTCATGCTACCAAAAGTGTGTTTAAAGACCTGGGGATCATACTAATTATGGACATACCGATGCTTCTCAGCAGTGCTCACTTTTCTTATGGATGACCTGTCTTTGTCACCTCCTTGGTAGCTTACAGTACCCAGTACCCGGTTTCAATCTGTTCACCACTTATTTTCTCTTAAGGATACAATCTGATAAAAAACGATGTTACTAAATAGTATTATTTTCCTGGTAGTGATTAACTTAAGATAATAATAATGCAGCTTGAGTCATTTGCAGTATGTCTTCGTGATGTTTTTCCCTTATACCTTGCATGTTTGTGTATTGCAGGCCCTCCACTTGTCTGCCTCAGCCGCAGTAGTCCTGTCCAGTGTTCAGAAGACTTTGGCTATGCCTACCAGGGCCACCGTTTGTATATCAACGAGAATGAGGACCCATCATTGACTTCAGAGACCACCGGCTGTGTGGAAGAAGCAACTGGTACGGAAGTACAATTCTTGTGTATTCACTGACACAAAAATGTTCTAACTCATATTTTTATTAAGTTATGGTTTTAATTGAATGGATGGGTGGTTCTTCTAAAGATGCTTCTGACAGGGGTGAGTGGGGAAATTGTAAATGTAATTTTATTTTTATAGTGCTTTATAGCTGATTGTGAGGCACCACAACAGACAGATAGTGCACTGCAGCCTGGGGGGAGTAATTGATTGGAAGGGTGTTGTATTTGCCAGAAGGACTGTGGGCCTGACTCATGTCAGGGTGACAGACATTACATCAGCCACCCTGACAGACTAGGAAGCCCCAAATTTAAAGATCACCACTGGTGCTGAGGTGATCTCTGTAACTTGGGCAGAACTGCTGTCTTGGCAATTCAAGTTACAAAATGTTTGGTGAATGGCCACTCTCGGTTTTGATGGCTGATTTTGTTTTTCAAGAAGAAATAACTAATGCTCCACACCCAGGCAGTTTTTTCCCTCGATGTGTAGGGGTCATTATTTGTTTCTTTCTGACTCTCATTCCTAAGTTTTAGGCGAAGTAAGAAAAAAAGGGACACCACACAGTTACCCAAAATAGGGCGGTTAGTGTAATGCTCTTTCTCCAATGGCTCCTACTCCGTTGGGCCATCAAAGGACACTTTCTATTGATGGAGCCAATGGGAGCTCCGTTGATGGAGCTCGTGGTCCTCACGACCCTAAATAGCGCAGGCTGACTGTCGGTTCGGCAGACATTGTAGTCCGTCAAGGTTTGCGGCAGAGTATGCAGACCATCAGACTCTAGATCGGGGCAGATGTATAAAGTGTTTTCCTTTTCTACATGACTGGCAAGAATGATGCTCTTATCCTATCTTGGGTCACAGCTCTTAACAGTGCGTTGGAGGAAGACACGTGAGAGACAGAGCATGCATAGTTTACATTCGTCAGATGCAGTGTCTCTACTGGTCCCAGGGTGGGTTTTCAGTGAATACTGACCCTTCAAACCCAAATGGAGAATTCAGAAAGCTTCGAGAAGATAACAGGGTTAAAGAGCCCTGGATTCCTGGGTAGGGGACATTGAAGGTGATCCCTGGATTCTCCCACCTACCTCCATGTTTGAACTGTTTAGTGCTAGTGCAGTGCCTATCAGAAAAGCTGCTAGTAAGTTTACTTGAATTTGGACAGTGTCCTGCCTATTGCAAATGTGGAGTGATTTCTCACAGAAAAACAACGTCTACGTCACATCGGTTGCATGCCATTGCACATGGTGGAACAAGCATGCTGCTCTGAGCCTTAGATTACTTATCTACTTTTAAGTGTGTAAGTTTTTATATTAACCTTTTAATCACATTGCTTATATAGAAGAGTGGTAATTCCCTGAGTGAGCCTTGTTTCCTCAAAGGCAGTAATAAAACCTTTAAATTTTGCTCCCAAAAAAGTAAAGTTTAAATTTTGCTCCCAAAAAAGTAAGGAGCGTTGTGCACTATCTGTGTTGCTAGAGACTCCCTCATTTGCAAGTAAACTTTCTTATTCATTCCTGTACTACTGCTCCCAAGGATGCTCGCGATAGGATGCATGTCCCTGACCCTTCCATTGAAATCCACGTTGATGAGGACACGGATGTATTGATTCCAGAATTACAGGGAATGGTAGTGAAAGTTGTTCCTGATTTCCTCAAGCACCCTTTGTAAAGCTCACTTACCAGCTGAGATCTTTAAGTGATTTGCGGAAAGCAGTTTTTGATCACGCTTCACCTCATGGTGATGTGCATAATTGATAGAAATAGAAGATATGCTTTCCAATGAGTAAATGTATTTATACGTTCTCTGACACTGGCACTTACTGCAGTCCTGAAAGAGTGGTCAGCTCAGGGGATTCACACAGAGAGACCCATCAGAGTTAACTACAGAAAACTGAGAAGTGGCTTTCCACATTGAGTTTCCCCTAATTCTGAAATCTGTAATTGTATCAAGTTTATGGCTGGTGACAATTATAGTACTTTACATTGTACTGGCGACAGAAGTGGGGTGGATGTGTGATAGCGAAGGGCATCGCCCCCATTCTCCATGTAAGCCTTTTGGCAACCACACTGACCTTCCTACTGTAAGCTCAATTGAATGTACTACATTATAGTTTCAGCACGAATCTGGAGTCACTATCAAAAATACAGCATTTGTTTATGCTTTTCATACAGCCTGGAGTATGAAAGTTAAGCTATTTAGAAAATACTTAATTGGTCTTATTAATCATCAGACTCTTTTATCGCGTACCTAGTCTACCTGTAAAAGCAGGAAGCCTCTATTATTTTTTATGTGATTTATTAGGATAATTTATAAATAGTACAATAGTGTAACATAAACAATAGTACCATTAAGATGGCCAGATGATCATAAAGGGATTCAAAATACCAACCTTAACAAATGCAACAGAACAAAAAAAAGAAGGTAGCATAAGTATCCATTTTAAAAATCAAAACAAGTGAGGAAAGACAATTAAATAGCCACTAAATTAAAAAAAAACGAATTACCAGCTAAATCAGCAGTTTCTTTCAAATAAGTGTTTGATCATCTTCCAGACGTGTGTTTTTAGTGTTATGGATTTTCTCCAGCTTTGGAGTTCAAAAGTCAAAATAAGAGTTCTCCAGCACACCATACACATTCTGAATTAAGGATTATGTAATTCTGAGGATAAACTGACATTTTTGAATGAAGACAGATGCGTACCTTTGATCGTGGCATGGTCCTAGTGTTTTCCGAAAACATAGTAAATATTCATCTTATCTTGATTAAGTGGCCTATGCAGCGGTTCTCACGGGGTGGCTCTAGGGGTCTGTAAAAAGAAGGGAAAGATGCATATTTTGGGGGATTCTTATAGCACCCTGAATGCACCAAAATAGAAAACGGGGAACTGGCTGGACAACCAAAAAGAAACTCTCTAAAGCGATTGTTTCAACTGATTGTTCCCTACTGTATAAGGATGCCTTTCTGTTTGTTCTGATATGTTTATTCCTCTTCAGGTACTAAACACAATGTAGGTGTTGTTGCATCTCTGTTCGTATCATGTACTGACAAAAAAGAAGAATTCCTTTAGGACAAGAACCCTCCCCCACCCTTAAGTGGCATGCTTCATCATAGTGTCCCTCCTCAAACCAAAACAATCTGATGTGGAGTGGGTTACAACACCTAAAAAGGAAAGTAATTTCTTCTGCTTCAGTAGTGAGGCTCAACTAAGCAAGGTATCAGATAATAAGCCTAAATAGGGAAACAACTCCACTCTGCTTTTATGACATTTCTTAATAGAAAACGCTCTGGATTGTGGGTCCTTCAGGCTAGTTACCACAACATGTGACTTTTTGGCATTGGTATTTACGTCCAGGTTAACCATGATCTCAACAAATGAGTCTAAGCGTTGCTGCAGTCCCAGCACTTGAAACGAGCACAGCATCATCTGCGTACATCAGTGCTGCTAAAGGTTGCTTACCCACAATAGGCATATCTCTTCACTCTTTAACCAATTTGAGTTTTAAGTGATTGATATACAGCATGAATAAAAATGGAGCTAGAATGCAACCCTGACGAACACCCCTTTTCAGCTAACAGGCTGCGAATGTTAGATCCCCCCCCCTCACCATACAGAATTGAAGCTGTGAGGTTAAAATGCAACTCCCTTAATAGCCAGATGAGGTCCCGCTAGACTCCCATGGAACCCATGACAGCCCAGAGCTTATTTCTGTTTTTTCTGTCATACTCTAAACTGAGATCCATGAAGGCCAAGAGGACTGACCCTTTTTTGCTAAAGCATACTTCGAGATAATCAGGTACAGAATTAAGCTTTGGGCAATTGTCCTAAGGCCAGCCCTGAAGCCATTAGGATGTCAAACAAGGCATTGTGCTCCTTGGCCCAGATAAGTAATTAATTCACTCAACCAGTGATTTTAATCTCTGTTTTGACCAGCGAAATAGACCAGTAACAACACTGGTCTTCCCTGCATCCTTTCTTAATCACCAGTGCAATCATCAGTGCAATCACAGAGTGGGACCAATAATCTGATAACCCATGTCTTACAGCCATATTGAGATACAAAGTAACCAAAGGAGCCCCCCACTTCATATTAGATTTAAACACTTTACACGGGACCCATCTGGACCTGGAGCTTTGTTGTTTGGTAAGCCAATAATAACAGCATCCCTCACCTCTTCCCACTCAAACCGAATGTTTGACCATTCAGCTGACGAATAAAAAACAGATATAGAATCAGGGCCATCATAAACAGATTCAAAGTGCTTCACCCAAACATCCGCTGGAATATGTGAGGACAACATAGGCCTTGGGTTTGAATGAGACAAGGGGAGATTGACACTATTGTAAAGCAAACCACTATCCCACCTGGTACAAGCAAAAATACGTTATTCCTAAGTGTCTCCCTACATAATTGCATTTACAGTTCCTTGAAGACTAATTTATATTTAGTGTGACACAAGGAAACCAAAGGGTTGTCTCTAGAGGTTTGCTTCCAGGACATCTTCAAATCTTGAAAGGCCTTGGTACAGAAGTGATCAAACCACCTATTGAGAGGTGGGTTCAAGGTGTTACCATGCCTGGTATGCATAGCCTTAACTACTCTACTAATATTTTTATAAGAGGATAAGACTAAATGCGTGAGAGGATCATCATCAAGACAAACCTCAAATTCATATGCACATTTCTGAAATAGCTCAATATCAATGTTTACTTGCCTATACATAGTCAATTTTCGTCTACGCTTTTGATCCCTCAATGATATCAACCCATTATAGTCATGGACACTGCTATTTACTTCAAAACATCCCTCAAATGAGCCTCTCAACGGGTTATGGTTGCTACCGCCATCCCACAAGACCTTACATTTCATAATTCATTGAAGCAAACTAAAGGTAACAAAGATCAATCTACACTAACTGTATACCTCTCCCATTAAATGTGCAAATACTCAAAGGACCGGACAAGCCCTGCTGTGAACCTGATATAACAAAGAAATTCAAATCAGCTAAAACAGATTTCCTCAAAACACCTTCTTACAAGTCTCTAAAGTGGTCTGTGCTGGTTACTCTGCAGTCATACTTATTGGAATCTAAAATGGGACAACCATCACCCAAATGAAAATTAAAATCATGCATCAACATCATTGATGTAAAATCATGTCTAGAACTAAAATTTTATCTAAAAACCTTTTAAGATCAAACACATGGGCATCCCAAGAAGTTAGAGTTATAAAGATTCAAGACTAACAAACTGCCCATCTTTTTTAATCTTAAAAAAACAGCTGCTAGATTCTAACAGCTAGTTTCCAAAATATCAGTGTAACTGTTCGAGCACAAAGCCATTGGAATTAATAGACCTCCATTATGCCTCCCATGCTTGACTGGTGTGGCAGAAACAAAACAGATGCTGTAACCCTCAAACGAAAGCTTACAAGTCACTTCCCATGTTTCCTGTAAACAACATGAAATTCTTTTAGAAAGTTAGACCAATGTTCATTTCTCCCTTCCTAGTCTGCAATACATAACACCCTTTGACCTTAAATCAGTGGGTAAGCTAATAGAATCCTTAGTAGAGGCAATACGAGGCAATTTGCAGTCAATCTTGGGTATCCAAGGCACTTAGTACATCAAATCTGTTGACAATCGGGATGCTAAAATGACCACTCCCTACAAACGGCTTCTCTCCTCTGATATAGCACACCTACCAAAGAGGGTCAAAGCTTGTGGCCTATAAAAAACCCTAAGGCAAGGCCAGAATTTCTGTTTGCACTTTGCTAGAAAGAGATAAATCCCTTTTAAGATAACCAGCAATTAAAGCATGGTTAAAATTCACATCTACACAATCTCCATTGAAACTTTAAGCATCCTTGCCTACCCAAGAAGCTCTTCTAACCATGTTTATCTGATTAAATATACTCTGACCCTAATCCAAACACCTACTCAGCCAATGGGTAATGTTATTCTTCAGTTGTAAAAAGCTTTCTCCCCCCTTGTCCCTAAGAGACAGCACCTTGGCCAAGACCATGCAATAGGGATGGCTGTCAGCAGTACATCCAGAATTGAGGCTTCAGATAGAAGCCGAATCTGTTCCCCAGCCCCCCAGGAAAGAACATGTCATCTTGGTCAAATTATGTGGTCTCCTTGATACTGATTGGGTCGATTATGACTTCAGCGGAAGGAAAAGCCCATTCGCCAACGTCCTGACAGGCAGGTTGCCGCCATTGCAGCCTCCTCCCTGCAGGCCCAATTACCAGTGTCCCGCTGAGTCAGCAGGCGGATACAGAGTTTCTGCCTACACTGCCCACGCCGTTTCAAGGCAGTGCTACCACAATTAAACCACTGGCAGAAAGGGAAGCTATAATCCCAAGGGCAGCACTGCCCTGGCGGATTCGGACCGCCAGTCCGTCTTGTGATGGAAAAATTGCGGTTCTGGCAGTCCGACCATGGTGCTACCGGCGCGGTCGAATGTGGCTGTTGAACCCCCACATTGGCGCTGTTCCGACTGCCACCGTGACCCTGGAGGTTGTAATGAGGGCTTGTATCTGACAAACTAGTGGTTGCAGTGAATTCTATAATCAAGTCTGCCCCTGAGAATCCATACTCTGTCCACCTCTATCTACTAAAAGTGAACAATGAGGATCTTCCCTATGCTCAAACTTTTTTGACAGTCGAATGACGGAAATTTTATTAATACTCAGGAAGGGTGTTTGGGTAGAGCTCTCATTCCCTTCAATACTTAGTGGGGAAACTATTGACAACATATTAGATTTGACCAGAGCATTAAGGATTCCGCTAAGTTTGAAATCATAGGGCCTGATTTAGATATTGGCCGAGGGGTTACTCCATCACAAGGGTGGCAGATATCCCATCTGCCGAAATCTAAATCCCATTATATCCAGTGGGATTTCGATTTCAGCGGACGGGAAATACGTCACCTTTGTGACAGAGTAACTCCATTGCCAATATCTAAATCAGCCCCATAGTCTCTATATTAATTAAGGTCTGACTAGAAGAGTCAAAGGTGTCCTGTACAGGGTTTTCCAATCTCCGTAAATGCTCCTTGGTCCCAACCAGGGGACGACATACTGGAAGAGGCCTCCCGCTGCTGCCCTTTCAACCTCCACCTTATCCCTGTTCAGAGAACTGATAGATCATATCCGTCCACCCAACAACTGAGATACACAAGTGTCATTCTGCTTAGGGGGCTGTTATATCAAGGTCTGAAAAGTTTTGAGTAATACCTGCTGGGACTGTAACAGTGCTAGGACTGCCCTTAGACAGAGAATCTTTTTATTTTCGATGTCAACAGGTTCTTCGGCGCTAATACAGCCTTGCTGCCCTAGTCCTAACTTTTCCTCCACAGAGGTGATTTCTTCCGTGATAACAACAAAAGCACAAGTAAGAAACACAAGAATGGAGGAACTAGTACAAGGACGTTTGTCCGCTAAGGGAGCCATACTGGCTTTTCGATCTACCCATGACCCTACAAAAGAAACAATGTCCCTAGACGGGTGGTCCAGCCCAGCCGCCTTCAGGCTCCAACAGGTGCAGAAGAGCCTTGGCTTGGCCCAGTTTTTGCCCGGACATGCACCCAGGCACAGCCCAGCTGGGGGAAGGAGAACATGCTTATAAAGTGATGAGCACCTGCTCCCACCCCCTAGCAAGTTCCCTGTGTATTTTGAGCAATGTAGTCCCAGAAAAAGCGTCCACAGAGAGTCCCACACTCCAGAGGGACAGCGCGCTTATAAAGTGCTGTGCGCCTATCCTCGCCTCTTGGCAAGTGCCCCCGTGCAGTATGGACGATGTAGTCTCAGAAACTGGATTCATGAAGAGCCCCACACTGTAGGAAGGAGAGCGTGCTTATAAAACGATGTGCTCCTGCTCCTACGTTTTGGCAAATGCCTCTGTGCACTGTGGGCAGTGTAGCCCCAGGTACAGCGTCCATAGAGACTTCAGTGCTACCGGAAGGAGAGCGTGCTTATAAAGCACTGTGCGGCTGCTCCCGCCTCCTGGCAATTGCCCCTGCGCACTATGGGCGATGTAGTCCCAGAAGCAGTGTCCATGGAGAATCCAGAGTATGATTATAAAGTGCTGTGGGCCTGCTCCCACCTTATGGTGCATGCCCATATGCACTGTGGGCGATGTAGTCCCAGAAACAGCATCCATCAAGAGTGTCCAGTAGAACAACTCTCTGCTTCTTCACCTATTTTAACTCTGAATAACTTAGTGAATATACTTACGCCAGTTTCACTGTCTTGCAATCAGAGCTTTAGAACTCTCCTTTGCTTCGGATTGACTTGCAGTCAGGAGATACAGCTAAACTAGTGCTGTGAGTCTTTGGCAGGAAACTTAGTTTGATGTAAGAACGAATATCCCCAAATGTAGACCTCTACAGTAGAGAAGCTGTAGTAGTACGTTTTAGTTAAATTTTTTATGAAGACAGACTTGAATTCACAAGAAAAGGTCATAAAGGGAAGCATCCTGGGGAGCAGATGGAAAAGAAAATGGTGAAAGTTCTGCATCAGCTTAGATCCCAAGAGTTATCACTTGTACCACTGCTGGGCAGGCATTCTGGGACTCAGCCAGACGGATAGAAATGTGCCTCTCAGTGAACCCGGAGCATGCGGTGCCCTCACTGCAGCCGTCATTTACTGTCACTTTCTGGTTTCTCCCTGGTCTGTAGAGACAAGTTCATTGGTCATTACGTGTGAGCCACCACACTGAGTGGTAAGTGCTGAACGGTGCGGTGTGTCGCATGGGGGCAGCACGAATAAAGCACGAAAGGGCAGACGAGGTGGAGAATGCAGCGTCATGCGGTAGCAGGTGCTACACGTGGTACTGTGGCATGTTTTGTGGTAAAGTTGTGAAGGGGGAAGTGCAGACTTTTCCGACAAGTGGTTTTTCTTCAACCTGGTTGAAACTGTCGATGCAATCTTACCAAAGATACAGCACCTATGGAAGCGAGGATCGGGGATAGCGATGTCCTTAAGAAATTGTGGGGCAGTGTGTCCATAAGATTAGATAGACGGCAAATAAATCAACATAGTTAATCAAATAAAGGTCTTAAGAAAGCAAGAGTTTGAAACCATTAAGGTTTATTAAATAACTAAAGTGTGATAAAGAAGGCACAAATAATGATTAGTCATTGCTCATGGTATTGGCAAATCATATATAGGTAATTAGCATGAGGTTTATCAGATGCAGCTTCAAGTGTGACATAAAGTCAATTCTCAGAGCAAAAAATACACATTGAAAGTCATGTAGCCAGCATAGAATGAACCGAATGTTGCAAGCCTCAATCGATCACACTAAAGCACTGTGCAACATTATTTAATTCAGTGGTTCCCAACCTTTTGACTTCTGTGGACCCCCACTTTATCATTACTGGAACCCGAGGACCCCACTGAATCATTATTGGAGTCCGGGACCCCCCACTGAGTCATTACTGAAAGCTGGGGACCTAATCTGTTAATATTATTTAATTTTCTAAGCAGTCGCAGACCCCCTGGGGAGGCTTTGCCGACCCCCAAGGGTCCCCCGACCACAGGTTGGGACCCACTGATCTAAATAAATAAAATAATAATCAATCCCTCTTTGGCCTAATGTCAATGGATATGACAGTACAAATATAGTTACACCCAAAACAATGACAACCTTATGAATGAACTGGCCTACAGAGACACGGCCAGGAAAAAACCTTTAACAGTTTTATTTGCAAGGGAAGTTTCCTCCAGAGTACTTAAGAACAGCATGTCAGCATAGAGCATTTCAAATGTACACATTTGACTACGTGCAAAGAGACAAGAAATGAAAACAAACATGCATCTTTTTTGTGTGAAATTCAAGATGGATCCAGGTCCAGCAGGGACATAGTTTGGCCAAAAACAGGAAATACAGTTATATAAAATGCAGTGTTTTCATATTTAGCACAAATTATTTATTAATCAGAAATATCTTCTTCACTACCCTGCCTCCCTGTCCTGCTGTGTCGCCTTGTGCTTACTCCATGCCGTGTCTGTGCTTCCTGTTATTTTGTTATCTTACTCTCTTGGCTGCTTGCTACTTGTATATCATTTTGCTTCACTACTTTGACACTTGTTTTCCTGCTTTCATGCTTGCTCCTTCTCATCTTACTGCTACACTGTATTCCTAGTATTGGCACCTGCTGTTTTGGTGACCATGGGTTTGCCTGGCTTGAGGCTGCCTAGAGGAAGAGGCGTTGTTCCCTTCCTGATTCTGTTATAGGCTTTGATTTTGCTTTGGGGGTGATGGCACATGTTCAGGGCCGTGGGGGAGGAGGGGTAGGTGCGGAGAATACTTGTGAATGAACAGAACCGGGCTGGGTAGTCCATGCCAAAATGCGTAAAGTCATCTTTGATAGTAACATTACCATCAACATTATAGCTACTGTTAACAAGGGTTGCTGGGCCCTTCATGGGCTATGCATACATAGAAAATGTACCTGTTTTCTTAAGAGCTGAAACAGATGTGAACGTTTGTGCATATTAGAATTGCAAATTAAAAGTTATACATTTGTAGTTGTTAGCAATACATAGGGAAAGAATAGGAAGGCTGTATTAAATGCAAGGCATAACATTGATAAAGTAGATAGTGTGGCAGTTGAGTGGGCAGCTTAGTAGATGGTAAGGAAGCTTAATAGATGGTCCCTTAGTTTGAAAATGTCAAGTAATGGTATATATATATATATATATTTATATATATATACAAAGCAAAGTTATCCCCGGACAAAAGCGCTCTCCCAACATGTTGCAGTTTGTATTTTATTTTGGAAAGTAGCAAAACCAGTCACCTTCAAAGAATCCTTTACATTTCCCAGACCTTACGCGTTTCAGACATCTCGTCCTTGATTACAGGCCAAATGCTCGGATTGAGCAAATAATTGCAAGCACCTGCGCTTTTGTCCGGGGACAACTTTGTATATACCATTACTTGACATATATACACAATATATATATATATATATATATATATATATATATATATATATATATATATATGTGTGTGTGTGTGTGTGTGTAAATATATGTGTGTGTGTGTAAATATATGTGTGTGTGTGTGTATATGTGTGTGTGTATATAGATATATATGTGTATATATGTGTGTGTGTGCGTATGATGATGTCTAGGTCTTTGTTCTTTTGTTTATTATCTGTAGAGTAGAATGCTTAGGTATGATCTGTAGAGGTCATTCTAAGAAAAACAAAAAAGGTGTTAATTTCAAATAAAATTTAGCTAATCAAGGTAACCCTTTGGAGGCTTCTGGCTTCGCGGTAGGGGACTGGCAAAAGGAGGTAAATATGAAGCAGAAGGATAAGGACAATAGGTATTCGTGGAGTTATTTAAGCCAGAAATGTGATGCTGAGTGTTCAAATAAAGGGTTCTTGGTATCCAGATGGGCCAGATAATCAAGTAGGATGTCACTATCGCTAGAAGTCAAATCACTGGCTTCCGTTAATACAGAAATGAGGAAATAATTGACACATTTCTACAACTACTGCAATAAATGAAGAGTACTCTAGAAGGGATAGTATTCAAGTAGTTCGTATATTAGAATATCTGAGATTGGTTATGCTACACAATTGGTTCAGTGTTTGATTGGGAGTGGTAGGAATTGGAGAGATATGTGAAGGGAAGAGTCATTACAGAAGGCTATTATAGAGAAGATTTGTCAGTTCAGGTATCAATAAATCAATGTTAATTGTAATCATAAAATGTTAATGATCTAGAGGGGTGAGAAGAATAGGATTTAGTTATTTATTTATCCTATAAAGGCATCTCAGTGTTAACCTTCAGTTTCTTCGTGAAGATGCTCCTGTCTTTAAGAAAAAAACATGTATGTGTTTCTTTACCACTTCCTCTTCTAAGTTTGCTTGCAGCCTGGCAGTAATTATTATTCATTGGTGGCCATTGCTTCAGTAGTTGCCATTTGCAATTATCTTCAAGAGACAGAAAGTACAACTTTTTAAGGGTTATGCCCCGAACTCACGCTCTGCTTCTTTCTTTTTGTCAATATTGGAAGTGATGTGTACAGTGAAACCTATATGTTTTCGATTAGGGATTTCTCTCTGCTGATCAGGACAGGCAGTCCTCTAAGTGGTTCTTCTGAGACCAAGACCATAAAGCACTCCTGGGACAGTTCTTAATGAGTCGGATTTGTTGGACTCTCAGAAGGTTATTTTCCCTTGCGAGATGCCATAAAATTCAAGAATTGATTATGCATTCATGTTAAGAAGATGCACAATGTTGGGTATCTGGATGCAAGTCTCCCTTACCGTTCACCCCAGTAATTCTGAATGAGAAGGAGCAGAGTCTGGCAAATACCTGTGGAATATTTCAATCATCCAGTGTGATGACATATTTTTAACATTTTGTGAGCACATTGTTATGATTCAAGAAATATTGAAGACATATCTTGCATTCAGTCAGGTGGGATAATTTTAAAACCACACTGTGAGTGTTGGTTATGGCCAGTTATGTTTTTCAAAGAAGAAAGATCGGACAAATTCCCAAGACTTGGTAGATATAATTCATGATATGGAATGTGACCAGGCTGCAGCGGTCAGTAAATCAGGTTACAATCAAGTTAGACCTTATGATTTAAAAGCTGGCCTTGGAGTGATTGATCTTTCACCTAGTAAGATTGCCCAGTTCCATGCTCATCACTTAAATTATCATATTATCATGAGAGGTATTTATTGGAAAGGTCTTGACATGTCATTTTAGGCTGTGGTAGAAAGAAAATCAATTTCTGTTATTAATGATCTAGTTAAAGGGACAGTGTACATGGCTAACACATATTTTGTTAAAATGTTTTATTATTATTTACAGAGCTAAAGAAGCAATAATATTTAAGTAAATGCTAATGAAAAAAATAGATTAATTGGTGTACGGGTAGTGAGTTGGACAGCGATGGCATTCTTAGACCAGGAAATTAGTACAGAGGAGCTATATAGTGGTATAAGCTAATCGAATAAATAGAATGTCATATGATCTGACAGGCTCTCAATTGAGTGCTAGGTGTTATTTGCCAGGAAAGTAGTTGCTTTGAGGAATAAGGAGAGGAAGGGACTGTAATTTGAGCATCTGAAGTAGAAATTGCATTGTTAGAGTTTCAAAGGAAAAACCTAAACACCTAAGCATATCACTGTGGCCATATGTGTTTAAATGAGGAATACTCTACACAAGGCTGAGGTTTCTTGATGTTTGATGCTCGACATTTTGATCACAGTTACAAGTGGGGCACTGTTTATTGCTCCCAGTAATCACCAGGTGCGATAAAGTGTGCACCCTTCATTAAATTTAGGAATTTAACAAAGGAAAAATTCAGGCAACTGTGAACTGTAAGTGTGGAAATGAGGGATGGTACTGGTGGAAATGGAGATTCCAAATTACTAAGAGTATAAAAAGTAATGACATGAAAAAACAAACTGTGCAGGAGAGGTTTTTGCAGTATTGGGCATATGGTGAGCACAATTTGATATAAAAGGTATGAAGGAAATAAAAAGCACTTTTGTTAAATGGCTCAAATGTATTGTCAGGAAAACTGACATGTCTTCTTTACTTGTTTGTCTAGTGCAAGACCATCTTTATAACGTTCAGGACTTCCTTACCATCTCAGAGGTGGAAATGAGAGCTTCCGAGGATGGAACTGCTGGCAGAGTGTTACAAAGATTAATCCAGGAACGACGAAGGTATGGCCCCCGCAACGAGAACATGAACCTACTGGCAATCCAACACCAAGCCTCGGGGAGCACAGGACAGCCTAGCAACGCTGCAAGCACTCTTTCATCCACTGAGAACCTCTCACAAGAAGACCCACAAATGGTCAACCACTCAGCCCGACAGGAACCTCAGGGGCAAGAACATCAGGTGGACAATACTGCGATGGAGAAGCAACCACCAGCAGCCCAGCCTCAACTAAACAACGAGGAGCTCCCTTCTTACGAGGAAGCCAAAGCACAATCCCAACTTTTCAGGGGGCAACAGCCGGTCACTGTTGGGGCAGGTTATTACGTCACTGGAGTTGTGGCCAATCAGAAATTACGAACAGAGGGGAGGCCCACTGTGGCCCGAGCCAGCAGTGGGCAGGCACACAAGGACGAAGCCCTTAAAGAACTTAAGCAGGGACACGTCCGCTCTCTGAGCGAGAGAATAATGCAGCTGTCATTGGAGAAAAATGGGGCTAAGCAGCATCCCCTGACCTCAGGGATCACCAAAGGATTGAAAAGTGAGACTCCGTCGCCTGTTCCACTACCTGGAAAGGGCCAGGATCTTAGGGGCCCCCCTCCGGACTATCCTTTCAAAGCCAAGCAGGTCATGTCTCCTGTGAATAAGACTCCAGAACACGGCCTTTTCTACAATGACCAGCACACTGGGGGTCTGCAGGACGCTTTAATGAACTACTCAGCCCCTCAGCCCGTGAGAACAGAGATTGCAGTTCTTCGATACCAGCCGCCTCCAGAATACGGTGTTACAAGGTAATTGCCCATTCTCTCTGCTTTTGAGAAACATGTTCTAGATTCTGTTCAGATCTTAGTCCTGATAATGCAGCTGCAAAGCCTTTCGGCTATAAAAGTGATCTAATGCGCAATTATGTGTATTGATGTACACGGTGCACGTGGATCTGCATTTTCAAAGACCACGTGCTCCAAAAGCTAATTACTGTATCTCCATGGAAATGCAGTTTTAAGCTAAGAATATCTTGTGCTAAAAATATCAATGAAGTGGAAGCATTACAAAATATGTGTGCAGTTTATTTAGTGCATCTCGTGAGCAGAGACCAGGGCGGTGGAAGATGCACCCTAGACACTGTGTGAGGCCTATTTCATCCTCTGTGCTTTTTAATTACATTGCAAGGTGGGGTACGGGAGACAAGCGTATAGATGTGTGTGTGTATCATTGGGCATGAATGATCACGCAGACTGCTCAATCCACTTCTGTCCGCCAAAGGCTAAAATAGAGTTTTTTTTTATATCAGCTCACTCCCTGGGGTCAGTCTAAAAGCTTTACCACAATAGCCCAAGCTCATAGCTTAGAAATTGCATGCAGCGCTCAATTCTGCACACGTTTTAAACATGCAGGCACACTGCTCTGTACTGGGGGTTGCGTCACAAGCATCACACAAAGTGGCACAGAGGGCTAAATTGGGGTTTACGTCCCACGTTTTGTGCTGGAAAGTAGCCATAAACTAATACAAAGCCCTGCAGGGGTCGTACCATGGGTGGTACATGGGTGTTTCCATGCAACCACTCGTGGGTTTGATGCAAATCCCGATTTACTAACATTGTTAGACTGTTTTTTTACGGGAAAAAATACTTCTTCTCGAGGCAGGTGTACCATTGGCGAGAAGCTTTGCTTTCTCCAAACCTTTCAAACTGTGCAAGTGTGCTGTAGTGCAGCGCACTAAATCTTAATCTATGTCCAAGCATAGTACTTTTTGGGATCTGGCTTCACAGTGCAGCCGTCACCATACAATTATGTGAGTACCACTAGAGAAAGGCTTTGGCTCCGCCCACATGTAGATGTTTTGGGTGGATAGACATTGGTGTTTCCACAAAAAAATGGCTGCCTTTTTTTTTATTTATCCAGCCGGCTGCGCTTGGACTTTCAGGGGTACACACATGACATTATAATGCTATAAAAGTGTTTTAGATAACTAGATAGTTTAAGGTGTTTGTCTTTCTCTGGCAGTAGCACAGATGGGAGGAGGGCATCAATAATCTACATGGATTTTTAGATCTGGCTTAACAGTGCAACTACCACCTGACCTTTTAATCTACAACACTATTATCCTGCAATGATTTGCTTCCACACAAATACATATATCTTCCAATGCTACTTACTTGTAATGCTTATGATTATCACACAACATTCCTTTAAAGTTAGACCTAAAGCCATTGCCAATCCATGTTACTATAAGGGTACCCTTCAAAATCAGTGCTAGAAATCATGCACAGCCGTGCAATAAGATGCAACTCTGTGTGTGTGTGTATGTGTGCGCATGCTGCAAGGCAGCCTCAAGTGAGCAATATCTCAGTAGAAATGCTGGTGTTCCGCTCTCTCCCTTTCATGCAACACAGCGTAGCAACTTTTGTGAAGAATTAGCTAAGTGACCCGCAGTGTCATAAGCAGCCTGCCGTTGTTGAACTTTTTTTGAGCAGGACCCTATGAATGAGTCCATCCAGTGGATGTATCACATTTCCCTTCCATCTTGAGCTCCGGCACATTAGAGAAATGATTCACTAAAATCATAGCATACTTGCAGTCATCTGCAACAACACAAACAGTCCCATTATATGAATTCTCAATCTCCACCACAGCCTGATGTCAAATAAAACAAGGTTACCACACATGGGCCCATATTTAATACTTTCTTAGCGCTGCATTTGCGTCATTTTTTGACGCAAAAGCGGCACAAGCTTCCAAAATATAATTGTACTTTGTAAGTTTGCGCCGCTTTTGCGTAAAAAAATTACGCAAATGCGGCGCTAAAAAAGTATAAATATGGGCCATGGTTTCTCCGAATTTTCCCTTGCCCTACAGTCATTACACTGATGCACCTTCCTCCGCATTGGCATCCATAGACTAACCAAAACAGCGGCAGATCCACCACTCTATCAAAATCTGCAAGAACCGATTAGGTGCCTGTGACAGTTTTCTGCCTGGAACACAACAATTTTAATTAATCCCTCATATTGTGCAAGTTTTGCATCTCTCCATACAGGCATTTTTCTATAGGCCATTCCATTCCACGTCAAATAGTCTCCTGCTTTCACTAACAAGTCACCCCCATATAATTTTTCTTCACTGCACCTCTGACACCTAACAACTAACCATTTTAGACTCATCACGTAATCTTCTGAAGACTGGCAGGAATCACCTCTCATTCAAAGTCAGACTCTCCTTTTTCATTCCTGCTTGACAATGCAGCCTCCCGAAAACTTTTTGCTACTAGTTATTGAACATATACAAGGAGAGGGCCTTTGCTCGGCCCCACAGAGTACAACACTTTTACCTCATGCTATTGGCTCATTCCAAGTCCTACGGTTTGCTTGCATTCTAATGCACGAGGGACTAGTTTACAGCTCAAATGTACAATGAATGATCACACATTAAATTATTTATCTCATAGATGCATTTTATACACATAGCATGTTTATGTTTTGTTTTTCACTGCAGCATGCTTTTTAAAAATAATTTAGTCAGGACTCCGTATGCAAACCAGGCTAAATATTGACTTTGCCAATGCTTGTTTATCTTTGCTGCTAATGTGTAATCTTGATATGCACTCTGCTTGCACATTTACCTTTCTATGTAGTACATCTTACTGAGTGGACTAATGAGGGGAGGAAATACACTGGTGCTTAAGGGACTGAAAAATGCCCACTCGCATCATCTCTTATGCACATCCCAGTTTCTAGCCTGTGGCTCAGGGATGCAAACTTTGGTGAAGGCGGTGGCGACCTTAAGCACTTTGTACCCTTGTTAGAGTTGTGGGGTGATTGTAGGAGAACCGAGTGCAGCTGTGCCCCAGGGATTTGCTGCAAGATGACAAAACATTCTTCGGATGGAATTTGTGCTCAAGCAAATGTACCAGTAAATAGTAAATGACTGTGATTGTAGCGCACTGATCCTGAAAATGAATTGGACTATGAAGCTAATATACTAGATGTTTTAACGGACAGTTATTTTCCGTGATATTCTGGAGAACAGATTAATGCTAAAGAGGACTCCCTTTTGACTTTTATGGATGTCAAAAAAATGCATAGGCTGAATTTGAAGGACTCCGATTTTTTGTTTGTGCTCCCCTTTTTCCTGATCTATTCTCTTTTCTGTTATATAGTGGATGACATTATATATTGTCTTTCTACACTAGCATAGTTTTGATCCATGTTCTTTTAAGGTCTTGACAGACACAGCGCATGCGCTATTGTTTGCAAGACATTTTGTAAGCTTACATTGAGCTTAGAGCCGACCCACTGCTTACCATTGGTTGGCTTCACTGTCACCTTAATTTGCTTGCTTCTGGTTTGTTAAAACATGCGTGCTTCACATCCTTTCCTTGTGTTTGTTCTTCTCCTGGAGCACAGCCAAAGTATTTTTGTCTTTCTGCTGCTTGCCTTGTGGGAACTACTTTTTTCTTTTTGTTGAAGCACTCCATGCATATGTCCCACCACACACATATGCTTTTGTCCCCCACAGGCGCTCATGCTTCCATCTCCTGCCAGTGTGCTCCTGCATTCTTATCTCTCGCCCCATCTGTCCTGTCGATTCCCATTTATGCTTCCTTCCGGTAGCTGACCTCTACCCACTTCCTTCGTATTCTTCCCTTTATTTCTCTCTCCTAAGGCCTTGTTCTTCCTGTTGCTTGTCCCATCTATTCCCCTGCCTGCCTGTTCACTTTGTGTCCTTTCCTTTACTCCCAAGGGCTCCTTCTTCATCTTGCATGCTCCCATCTGTACCCTCCATGCCAGCGTCCTTCCCATTGCTTACCCCCATCTATCCCCTCCATGCCCGCTTCCCTGTCTTTTATGTCTCCCCATGTGCCCATTCTTCGTATTGTGTGCCCCATCCCATCCTCTCCACTACGCCTGCGTCGCATCCCACCCTCCTTGTCTGTCTACTTGCCTCAGACACTCCCTCCTTGTCTGTCTCCTTGCCCCATCCCACCCTCCTTGTCTGTCTCCTTGCCCCATCCCACCCTCCTTGTCTGTCTCCTTGCCCCATCCCACCCTCCCTGTCTGTCAACTTGCCCCATCCCACCCTCCTTGTCTGTCTACTTGCCTCAGACACTCCCTCCTTGTCTGTCTACTTGCCCCATCCCACCCTCCTTGTCTGTCTGTCTACTTGCCTCAGACACTCCCTCCTTGTCTGTCTACTTGCCCCATCCCACCCTCCTTGTCTGTCTACTTGATCCCATCCCACCCTCCTTGTCTGTCTCCTTGCCCCATCCCACCCTCCCTGTCTGTCTCCTTGCCCCATCCCACCCTCCTTGTCTGTCTACTTGATCCCATCCCACCCTCCTTGTCTGTCTACTTGCCTCGGACACTCCCTCCATTGTCCATGTGCTTGCGCCCAGCCCCTCACTCCGACCCTCCATTATTCATTTGCTTGCTCTCAGCCCCTTCCTCATACCTCTGTGTTGCCTCTACCTTCCCTTTATCTGTGCTGCCTGCCCCCCCCTTCCTTCGAGATGTTACCTCACGCCCCCCTCCCTCTCTTTTTATTGTCCCCTGTCTTAATACAAGACAAAGTGCTATGATGCACCGAGTCCCGATCGTGTCATAGTGGAGTGCTTTTTTTTTTAACGTTTTTCCATATTGCCCTCCCACATGCCCTCTCTCCTTCTGAATTTCCCCTCCTCAACAGGAATAAAAAAGTGCTATGACATGGCCAACTATCACACAAGCAATTTTGAAAAGAAGTGATATGGCGTGGCCAGCGCTGGCTGCAACTTTGCGCTTTTTTGTTTTACTCCTTGCCTTTGTTGCCCCAACAAACACCCTCCCTCCTTCTTGTGTCATGCAGCCAATTATAAAAACAAAGCGATATGAGGCAGCCAGCGCTGACCGAATCATAACATTTTTTGTTTTTCTACTTTGCATGGCATTAAAAAAATTGACAAAGCTAATAGCTCTAGTACTAGTAGGCGAGACCTATTAGCTTTGCTTGTTTTGGTAAGTCATTCTGTGCACTGCCATATTTATTGGTTTGAAATATAAAATTATCTCATTATGTACTTGGGTTGAAAATGTTATTGTTAATTAAAAAAAATAAAGCATTCCATTGAATGAGTGAAAAATAGAGAAACAGAATAGGAGGCACGGGGGAAATATTGACACGGGGGAATGAATACCCAAGTGGTGCTACTGAAAAGATTGTATGGCGAAAAGGGAACATTCAGACATGATATGGATTTGTTTTTCTGTGAGCATCTGTGTAAGGATGCTATAATTATGGTTACAAAGAACAATGCATTGGCGCGTGAATCAGGGATACCGGTCCTCTGGTTTGGTAATGAAAATCTCCTCCATCAATAGAAAAGAGGAAAAATATATGATGTTGAAGGATTTTTAAGGAGGAAAATGTTCTCAAATGTCTTAAGGTTAGACGTGGTGTCTCCTGTGGGTGTAACACTGGCACTCAGAAGAAAGTAACAGCTATCAAATGTATTAAAATATTTACAGAAGCCATCTACGTTGCGATTGAATTGTGATTGTTCAGTTTCAGGCCAGGAGCAGGTCTGATGGTGTATGCTCTGCTCAGGGCCTGCCCTTTAAAGCAGGCCACGCCCCTTTCTTCTGCACTATGGTCTGCTAAGCATGCATAGTAGGACTGTGCCCGCCTCTTCTACGCCAATGATGCGTCACAGTGACGACACAACACACTATGGCAGTCATAAAGGATACTGCAGTGAAGGGCTGCTAGTGGCGTACCCAATGTCAGTAACACATAGGGGACACTGCGATAATAATATACAAACCTGCCACCCAGTAAGTTGCTTACGGGGGGATTAAGTTCAGTTTTCATAATTGAGTTATTTTTATATTTCCTCCAGATTTGAGCTGATCTGACACTAAGGTGGATGATAAACTAAACAGCATAGGAGACCGTGAAAATGTGAAAAGGAGTAAAGGAGACAATGGGGGAGTTATAAACGTTATAGTTTACTTTCTGCAAAAAATAAATATATGGTTTATGTTTCTTTTGTTGCATAGGTATATATTTTTTGTAAATATATTTCTCAATAAAATCTTACCATGTTTTCTTCCAAATTTGTTACTCAAGCTCTCTCGTGAGCCTTTATAGACTAATTAATCTACCAGCCGCTTTGTGACCTAGGTGATGCTGTCACTTACAAGTTTCTAGTGCAGTCCTTGCTCTTTAAAACATGGTCTTCATCTCCAAGTGCTTCTCAGAGAATGGCCCTGCTGGTTGGCAGGATTTCTGTAGAGGGCGGGACCAAAAACCCAAGGGGTGACTACCAGCTTCTTTGGAGTAAGAGTGCATACATTTCTATTTATAGTGGTTAACTTATTGTAATTCAAATTCCTTGTTGTTGATTTGGGGAAAACACTGCTTTAAAGCATGCAACCAAATTACAACTGAGCTAACAAGACCAACATGATACTGTTCAGTCAAACATCACAAGGTGCATGAAAAATAACAGGACATAGCCAATGCAGAGGTATGTGGTGGCAGTCCCTCAGAACTGCACCAAGTCAGATCTTCAATATAATTAATTAATATGCAAATGAGTCAATTTGCAGATCCATCGCATGTATATTTATCTCAAAACGAGGCCAGATTTTCCAAGACAGCTATATTAAAAGCAAGTAACAGCATATCTCTTTGGCAGGCATTGTGCATGTGCAATTAGGTTTGATAAACAAAGCTGTAAACATTTCAGAATTATTATTATAAATGTGGTGTGAAATTTAAATTTGAATTCTCAGGAGTATCTCAAAATGACAGCTGCAAAATATTAGGCTAAATGAACCACAGACACCAAGTAGGAATCTTTATCCTCGTTGGAAAAACTATTGTGGTCTAAAGTGATGAAACAGGCATCTTGAAACTATAAAATGTCACTAGCGGTGTCCCTGGCTAGTAATCATGAAGACAGTTTGCGAGGACAGCTGTTCTGAGCGTTGGAAATAGCTTTGGCATCGAGATCTGTGTAAAACAAACAAGACTAAGAAGGGATGTAATTGATTAGGGAAATTGGATGAATCCGTTGCAAACGCCCGCCCGTGTCACTCAGTCTTCCAGCTCACATGTATATTGCTAGTATATTACAGTTACGTAGCATCAGTTCAGGTCACTTCACCCCCATTTTGATGAATCCCCACCCGGCTTCCCATAGAGGCTTGCATTAACTTCACTCTGATAGACCAAGTTACCTTGTCGATCTCCTGTTTCTGGTAGCCTAAGGAACTCCAGGAGCAAGAACTCACTGTTGTTGGAAACACCGAGATTTAGCGCCACCCAGTCTCTGAATCAGCCCTTCTCTGGCTCTGCTGTGACTGCCAGGAACTCTCTCCCACTGTGAATGCTATTACCACTGGCCATCCTTTCTTTTCGAGAAGCCTTAAAGTGCATATGATCAGGGTTTATCCTGATGATCCTGGCTCTGATGCACGGAGCTGTGTCTAGTTTTGTTTGTCGAGTTGCAAACTCATGCCGTCTTCTCAGATGCTCTGGTGTCTATGATTCCATCATTTAGGATGTGACGGCCACATGTTTCTCAAGGGAGTAGCTGGAAAATTAAAAATCCCCTCTTCCCCCACCCATTCCCACTTTCAACCAAAACTCTTATGGCTCCAAGAAAGTGAGCCATGGAGAAGCTCCATTGTCTCTTCTATCCAAGCAGCTAAATATCCATGGTTTGACCCTTAAATTCACCAGCTGATATCCATTTCGCCTGTACATATTGTCATCCAGTCTTCATTTCATCCATCCTTCAGTCTTTCACCATCCATCCATCCGTTGACACATCCATCATCTATGCATGCATCCATCTGCCCATACATCATCCCTTGAATTACCCATCCATCAATGGAGCCTTTCATCCAACAATTGATCGTTTTGTCATCCATCCAGCCATCCACTCAGATTTCCATTTACTCTGCTATCCTTTTACCCATCTGTCTATCCCTTTACCTATTCTTTCTATCCATTTAGCCATTCTTTCACCCACCCATCCACCTACTCATCCATCTATCCACTCATCCATCCTTGCTATTGCCCTTCCTACCGTTCTTTCACCCTTTCTTACTGTCACCTTTCCTTCCTTTCATCCTTCCCCTTTTCCATCACCCCACCTTTCTTTCTTCATTATCGCGTTCATTAGTAGCTTTTGTCATCCGAGTTGAAGACAGGGGAGAGTCACAGTGCTTAATTTGTAAATAAAAACGCGCCGGTACCCAAATTCCTCCTCTGAAACTCACAGCTGCTGCATTTAATGTTCGAGCACGGAATACTGAGGCAGTGTAATCCTGAAGCGATCTCGGGCCTCTTCAATCCATTTACAGCCACTCCCTGCCCCCGCCCCTCACTCTTGCAGCTTTCTCCTTTCTACCTCTAGGACGCTTTTTCGTTTTTCCCTCCCCCCGTCTTTCCCATATGTGTATTTTCCTCGCAGGAAATGCTTGAGGCAGAAGAATAAGCGCCGGCCCTCAAAAATAAGTGCCGATGCTCAGCACCGGAAACAACAAGCACAAATTAAGCACTGGTGACCCATAAAGAACGCCACTTCTGATGTAGATGTTTATGCAGGGGGTTCAGGACGCCTCTGTTCTCTATGTACTTTAATCCTGCTTCTCTTCACCCTTCACTCTGCTCTAGCGCCTCTTCTGCCCTAGGTCTGCAGTCTTCTGCCCCCCCACCCACCCTTTTGCACATTTCTGTCTTTCAACCATTGCTCTTGCTTGCACTTTTCTACTTTTGCAATGCTGTTTCATGTAACAGCCCATTCCTATATAAAACCCTCTTATACCACTAGGGAGGTCATTCTGACCCTGGCGGTAATTACCGCCATGGCGGAGGTTGGCGGTAGCACCGCCAACAGGCTGGCGGTGCACCGCTGGGCATTCTGACCGCGGCGGTTCAGCCGCGGCCAGAAACAGAAAGTCGGCGGTGTACCGCCGACTTTCCGCTGCCCTTGAGAATCCTCCATGGCGGCGGAGCGCACTCCGCCGCCATGGGGATTCTGACAGCCCCTACCGCCATCCTGTTCCTGGCGGGTCTCCCGCCAGGAACAGGATGGTGGTAGGGGGTGCTGCGGGGCCCCTGGGGGCCCCACAAAGTATTTCAGTGTCTGCTATGCAGACACTGAAATACGTGACGGGTGCTACTGCACCCGTCGCACCTTCCCACTCCGCCGGCTCAATTCTGAGCCGGCGTCCTCGTGGGAAGGCTGTTTCCCACTGGGCTGGCGGGCGGCCTTTTGGCGGTCGCCCGCCAGCCCAGTGGGAAACCCAGAATGACCGCCGCGGTCTTTCGACCGCGGTACGGTCTTCTGGCGGCTCCCTCCAGGCGGGCGGCGACCGCCGCCCGCCAGGGTCAGAATGACCCCCAAGGTGTAGTGGCGCTACATAAACCTATAAATAAATAAATCATGCGTGCAATTGACTTAAGTTGGATATATTGTTCCATGCATAGGTTGATAGTGGCTGCTTCCGTGTATGCAAATGGGACTTGAGGGTACACATAATTTCAAAGAAGGTTGGGATGATGAATTTGATGTATTCTGTAGCTTCCCTTTTCAGGAGGAGAGTCCATCAGTGAAGTGAAGGCCCAGATGATGAATGGGCTGGAAAATTCTGAAGCTTGCACAAAACCTCTGTATAAGTAGGGGTCGAAATGATGAGTTGTGTGCACTTTATTGCACTCTTGTCATCTGGTGCAGTAAAACCTGCAATTCCTGTTAAATGTCAGCAGGTCACACCTGATGGAATTTAACAGAGGAAAATGCTCTGTATTGGGACATGCAGAGTTTGTTGTGGTAGGCATCAAACAAAATCTGCATGTTATTTTCAATAATTGTGTAAACATTCAGAGCAGGTGCCACTCACTGCGCCTGTTAACTTTCGAACTCTAAAGTGCTGGATTTTATCAGGTATGATAAATATTGAATACCCTCCAGAGCACTCGCTTTAGGGTGCTGTAAGAAATTGGGTTATTGGTTGAGGAGGGTGGAAGCCCCACTCAGAAAACACCCACAATCCTTGTCAGGGTGAACCACAAAAGTTACCCTGTGCTTAACTCTCTGGTAGCTTGGCAGAAAAGCAGTCAGGCATTACTTAGAGGCAAAGTGTAAGTATATATGCAGCACACAAACATGGACTCTTTCTCTTGTGTGAGGTGAGGAAGCCTATTATCTGGATCATACCAATGTCTGGTGACATTACACAGGGCTACTAGGTTGTACACCACCAAAACCTGGACCTCAAACTCACCTCTCTCGAACAAGTGTCATAATGTCCCAGCGGGCCCATGGTTGTCTATCCGCCCACATTAGCCTGATGAGAAGTGTCTTATGGGTTTAGAAAAAAATATGCTCAAGGGTATAGGTATGTTCAGGTGAAGACATTTTGGGAGCACCACCATTTTTATAAGTGCCATTTGGCCAGCCAGAGAAGGAGGTAATTATATCTAGGCAGCAAACTAGCCGATCAATCTGTCCATAGCTGGACCATAATTTAGTCTATTAATAACCTATGTATCTCTGTGGAGCATCACCTCAAACTATCTAACCGATTCCTCTATCCATCTGACCAGAAATTCTAACTCAATTCTGCCTGTACTGCCAGTGTAGAGAAGCAGTTCACTTCCGTACCAGTTAAAGTATGTACCCATACCTCTCATATGTATCACCTCTCTTATCGTGGATCAAAGATGGAAAACTAGCTGTCAAACAAAAAGCAAAGTATCATCTGCATATATGGAGCACAGTAGGTGAATATTACGGAAATAAAAACCTCTGTGTATGTATTGCTCCTAAAACTGCAAGCCAGTGGGTCCTTAGCTAGCACAAAAGGCAAGGTGATAAAGGGCATCTGTGCCTAGTGCAGCTGGCCACTAGAAACACAGCCAACCTTAGACCACTTGCTTGAACCCTAGCCACTGGTTTGGAGAACAGCAGTGTTAGTAGTTGTGAGAAATAGCTCCACGTGCCAGTGCTTCAAAGTGTGGCAATCAAGAGAGGCCACTCCAGGGATTACAATGCTTTTCGGCATCCAGAAGGACTGCTGCAGCCATCAGTTTGGGATTTATTTCATAAAACACTGAGAACAAAGAGCACAGATTAACAGCTGTAGATCTGTGTGGGACAAATCCAGATTGTAGAGGGGGAGCAATACCTACCCTCAATAAGAAAATGCAATTTGCATGCACCTTGGGTAGTGACAACCCGTGGTAGGATGTATTTTAGCAAGATCTTTTCCTGGCTTCAGGAGCAATGACCGCTTGATTGAGCTAGGGGTCAACACGCCATCTTTGAGAGCCTCAGCATAGACCTCAAGTAGAGGTGAGGTACTAGTATGTTTTTATAGGCCTTCTAGAACCTGGAGGATAAGATATCAGAACCTGGCCCTTACCTTCTGCCAAGCTGTCAATAGCAGCCTCACTCACTCCAGTTGAGATTGGTTCAATCCAAAAATGCCTATGACAGCTTTCCAACCAGACTAAGGCTATTTTATCGAGTTATTTTTCTGTTTGGTCAACTACTTGTGAAGTTTACATTCTCACATAGGATTTAACAAGTTCTCCTATGATGTTCTTGCAGGCCGTCAGCGTTTCCCGTTCATTTGTAATATATGAATACTGTGTCTGTCCCTTTCTGCAAACGAGCCAAAGTCTTTCCAGGTCTCTCGCTCTTGCTTTGCTGTCTTGTGAGCGCAAATTTCCCTAGAATGGCTGCCTATCGGCCACATTGCAATATTTCTGCAGAAAAATGTTAATTTCTCAGCGGTACATAGCTTTTCATTATTGTAAAATTGTACTGTAATGTCTTAACATCACATTCTAAGTGCTGTATCTGTGTTTATACATCATTTAGTATTCATCCATGCTTATCTATTATTATGCATCTGATATAGGCCTTAAAGGCCTCCCATAGCATAGCATAGCATACTTGCCTGAGTTTAACTGAAAGATATCCAGTATTGCAGTGCAGAGTTCCTCACAGGACATGGGATCTATAAGAGACCTCACAGGAAATCTCCAGCTGGGGTGAGTCAACCTGGAATATGGCATGGACAGTACCAGTTCAATAGGAGAGTGGCCATTGAGGGTACAGACATAATGTGTGGTCTCCACCATCCAGCATGCCACATCCTATGTTGTCAGCCAGTAATCTATATCCAACAGCTTATCCTGTGATGAGGAGTAGAAGGATTATTCCCTCACATCACTGTGACAGTGTCTTCAGATGTCTACCAGGCTAACCACCTCATGATACTCTTCAGCGTTTCTGCTGACTAGTTATTTTGAGAGCCTTTTTCCTGGTAGTTCCAGGTTTAGCCCAAATTGAAGTCCCTCACACACACCACTGTTTCTACTTTGACACGTATAAGTATGCTTAGGATAGCTTGAGAAACAACAGGTATATCAACATTAGGAGCATAGGTGTTTACTAGGATCAGCTTCTTATAATGGAGAGCCTAATACTATAATGTACCTGCCCTAGGGGTCCTCAATTTTCTGAACAAATATGAAATCAGAAAATTTGTGTATCATAATACAAAACCCCCTGGAGTATGAACTGTAAAAATAAATATCTGTGTTGACACTAGAGTTTAGCAAAGCAGCAGAGTGTGATTGATCTAAATGCATCCCTTGAAGCATGGCCAGGTCAGTTCTATGTCTCTCTAGGTGTGCGAGCACTGTTCTCCCTTTCTGGGGGTTATTTAGTCCTCTGAGGTTCCAGGATAAAAGTGTTAATGTCTTTTTAGCAGAGACCAGAGCATTGTATATGTTAACTGTACATATTGTTTTCTAGGGCTGGCTTCTCTCTTGTGCACTCTTTTGTGTAGCCAACTGTATGTAGATTATTTTGTCCCCAGAAAGTAAACCCTTTTACTCCCCCACCAAACGAAAATCACACCTAACCATGTAGACATTCTTGTGTGGTAGATATGGTGTGCCCCCCAGCGTCCAAGCTCTGTGATGAGTATGTACATACCTATTTGTAGCAGAACAGTACCCACATTGTCCTCCTGCTGAGAGTCCACTGTCCTCCATTCCGGGTCCCCGTTTTCGTGGTTAGGTAACTGAAATCTCACAACAGTGCAGTCTCAGATCATCGCCTCCGCTCTCCAGCTCCCCCGGCGGCGCCACCTCTTTGTGGTTGCAGTATTGGTATTCCAGAAATCCTTTCCTCTGCCCCATCTTCATTTTGACAATCAGTTCTTTCCAAGAGTCGGTCAAGATGCAATGTTACTGAGTCAATCTTACTGTTGATGTGTTCGAAATGGGGTTGCTGGTAGGCTAGGGTACGCACCTAAGCCAGGCAGAACCCGCCCACTCTAGTCAAGGCAAGGGAGTTACACGTCCAAGATAACCCCTGCTCACCCCCTTCGCAGCTTGGCACGAGCAGTCAGGCCTATCTCAGAGGCAATGTGTAAAGCGTTTGCACAACACACAAAACACATGTGATGCGCTATCCCCACCACAAAGGAAACCCAACACCAAGTTATATAAAAATAAACTATATAGTACACAACGCAATTATTAGACCAAACACAACATGTCAGTAATATCCTGCTACCCAAGCAGTTGTCAGAACATTACACAATAGTTACTATGCAGAACCAGTAGTAGTCGCACGTAACACACAGGTTACTTATTATTCTGCAACATAAGCAGTAGTCAGGAATTACATTACTAAATAAATGCACTTGTCATAGAAATATCATAAATGCCCATATCAGGAACATTATAAAACATACGGCAAATCATGAAAACAGATCAGCAGGGAATGCCCATATATGGCACATCATTAAACAACCAGGAAAACATAATAATCCACCATGTCCATACCAGGAACATTATAAATGATATGTCCTTTAGAAAAACTATCTGTCCTTGTCAAGGTGAAAGGAGCACCTCTAGTGCCCTGAAGAGAACAAAGGGGGCCCCATGCGCTCCTCTGTGCCAAACGGGGGCCTTGCAATAATTTTGGGGGAGGGGGATTGGCACGCACCCCCTCCTGTTTTTATAATGGGCCCCTCTGGGGGCCTGCAATCTCTGTAGGCTTCCCGGGCCGCAACTGGCCCTACAGAGGGGGGCCAAACCAGCAACAACAGATGGGGCCAAGTGGGGGACCTTGCGGTCAGGGGGCCTCCGGCGAGACTTCCGCCCAGCCGCGGTCTCAGACGATTAATCAGGGCTCCGGTGGGGCAGGGGGAAGCCTCAGTTCAGGCTTCCTTGCCTCCCCCCCCACCCATCCTGCAGCAGCAAAAGGGGCCCGGTGGGGCGGGGAGCCTCCAATAAGGCCTCTGTCCTCACCTTGCTTCAAGCAAAAGGCTGCGGCCTGCCCGAGCTTGTGACCCGGGGGTGCTCCTCGGATTGTGCCCCAGCCCGGGGGCACGGTAGGAGCGCGCTCACTCCTTTCCTTACCGAGTCGCAGTGGTGAGACCAGACAGGAACAACGCGCTTCCCAGACCGTGCAACAATGTGCTACCACAGCTCTTCCAAGGGCAAAACACCCACGAAAAAAGCGCTCTCAAGACGCTTGGGCTAATTTCTGCAGAGCGCTCTCTAGGCACTCCATATAAGCACTGCAAAGTGCTCTCCAGGCTTTATGTGATGTAATGAAGCACTCCTTGTGCTTTAGGCAGTTGCAGGGGTCAGGAGCCACGGCACCCTGCCCCGGGGGGGTCAAAGTACAAATGAAGCTTAGAGGAGTAGAGCCGAGCAGCAGGCCAGCACAAAGTGAATGCAGGCAATTAGCAGTTCCTCCACATGACCAAGCAGGTCACAGGTCAGCATAGCAGCAGCAGCAGTCCATGGCGGTTCCTGATGAGTCCCTCCAGCAGCATTCTGTGTTCAGTTCCAAAATGTCACCAAATTGTGGGCAAAACTCCCCTGTACTTATACTCAGTTTTACAGTGTGTTAATAAAGAATTGGAGAGGAGGTTCCAACCAGTTACAACTGGTTCTGGGAGTGCCCCCTCTCTCCTCCAGCACAGGCTCCGAACATCAGTTAAGGGTAAATTACCCTTTTGTGTGAGGCCAGGGCACAGCATTTACAAATGCAGGTGTGCCCCGCCTCTCCCTTCTCTCAGCCCAATAAGACTATTCAGTATGCAGATGCACCTCTGTGCCACCTCCACCCTCCCTGTGTACAGGCTGTCTGAAAAGTATGCACAAAGCCCCTACTGTCACTCTGCCCAGACGTGGATCGGAGTCAAGCTGCAAAACACCAGAGTCATAAGCACAGAGAAATGTGCACTTTCTAGAAGTGGCATTTCTGTAATAGTAATAAAACATTCACTTACACCAGTAAGCAGCATTTCTCACTACCATTACAACCATACCAAACATGCCTACGCTACCCCTCATAAATCAGACAATACCCACTAGACATAAGGCAGGGCATTTCCAATGCAATCCTATGAGAAGGCAGCACGCACAGCAGTGAGAAACCAAATAGGCTGTTTGTCACTACCAGGACAGGCCACGCTACTAGGCACTTGCCCTGCCTTCTACATACATAGCACCCTGCCCATAGGGCTAGCTAGGGCCTACCTTAGGGGTGACTTACGTGTAGTAAAAGGGGAGTTCCGGGCCTGGTAATAAATTTAGATACCAGGGGCCAGATGTAGGAAGGTTCCCTTTTGCGAGGTGCAAATTGCAAGTCCCTGCGACTTGCAATTTGCACCTCGCAAAAGCGAATGCAGAAAGGTGTCTCAGACACCTTCTGCGACTCGCTATGGGGTCGCAAAGACCCACCTCATAAATATTTATGAGGTGGGTCGCAGTTTGCGACCCCATAGCGAGTCTAGGCACTCACGGGGATGGTGGCCTGCTGGAGACAGCAGACCTCCATGTCCGTGACTGCTTTGCAATAAAGCAGTTTTTTTTTTTCTCTTTGCAGCCCGTTTTCCTTAAAGGAAAACGAGCTGCAAATAGAAAAAATACCGAAACCTTTTAGTTTCGGTTTTTTTCAGAGTAGGCAGTGGTCCATAGGACCACTGCCTGCTCTGAAAAAATATTCTTGTGAGCATTCACAAAGGGGAAGGGGTCCCATGGGGACCCCTTCCCATTTGCGAATGAGTTACCATCCACTTCAAGTGGATGGTAACTGCGAGTTGATTTGCGACCGCTTTCGCGGTCACAAATCAACTTACATTGCGGTGCGACTCGCAAATAGGTAGGGAACACCCCTTCCTCTTTGCGAGTCTGAAACACGTTTTGCGAGTCGGTACCGACTCGCAATATGTGTTTCTGCATCGCGTGAGGGCATTAGCGCCTCGCAAACGGCTTTTTTCGCCCTTGGCGAGGCGCTAATGCCTTCCTACATCTGGCCCCAGGTCCCTGTGGCAGAAAACTGCGCACGCAGGCCCTGCGCCAGCAGGCCTGAGACAGGTTTAAAAGGCTACTTCAGTGGGTGGCGCAAGCAGCGCTGCTGGCCCAATGGCCCTGGGTATAGAGATACCACTGTACAAGGGACTTATAGGTAAATTAAATATGCCAATTAGGCATAAGCCAATCATATCAACTTTGGAAGGGAGAGCACATGCACTTTAGCACTGATCAGCAGTGATAAAGTGCTCAGAGTCCTAGAGCCAACAGCGAGAGGTCAGAAAAAAATAGGAGAAATGAGGCAAAAAGTCAGGAGATGAACCTGCCAAAAGGGCCAGGTCCAACACGATGCATTTGAGCTAAGCCCATAGATGCTTTAGGTCCAGCAGAATGGCGTCCTTCATGTTCACCTTAAACATTGATATGCTAGAGTGGTGAATTTGCAGATGCACTAGAAAGAGTGGGAAGGTTGATATTTGTGAACATCCACAGATTTGTAAGATTGTTGAGGCCTTCACACCCCATCATGTTAGTTTCTAAACCTGCAAACGTGGAAAAGGTCACATGTCCTCATGCATGAAATCAGTATAAATTGCTTTACACAATGTTTTAAAATGCTATATGCTCTGTACTGTGTCACCAGCTTGAGCATAGGAGCATTTGGGCCTTTTTGCAACAAACCTGGCAACATGTGGCATTATGTGTGCAAAATCTGGCTTTTGGTGCAGTACGTCAATTATGCGCTTCCCTGGCAAAATTCTTAAATGTAGAAGGATTTGGAATTGTTAGGCGCACCTTAAAACAACTTTTGTGTGTTTTACCTGCTATGCTTGGTGTCAGGTCACTGCATTATTTGTCCCAGCTAAGGGGCACTTTTGTATCATGTTCCCTGTTTTCCCCTCAAAGGATTTGCCACTCTGCGTCAAGGTAATGTGTAGATGTTGTTGAGCCTTGCTGTCAGCTCCCTTCTCTTTCCTGAACCAAGGAGCCATGTGGATTGTTTCACTCTGGGATTTAATTATGCAATACTCTGTCAATCGCTACTTAGTCATCACTTTCCTGCAAATGGTGCATTTGGTGTACTGCCTCCCTTCACCCCTAGGGCCGGGTGGTCTACTGATTTGTTAACTTTTACCTGCCTGTCTGTCCCTGAGCAGCCTTATTCTACAATTTGGCAACTCCTATATACCTTCAGTGATTGTCTTCTTTCTTGGTTCAACCTGCCTTCTGTTCTGCATTTGGCCACACAGTAATGTCTATAGTTCATATTTGTTATATTATTATAAGAAACAGATGGCCTTAAGTCACAGTTGTGTGTCAAGCTCTTCTTAAAGCACATCTGACCTTTGGGTAACTCAGGGTTGAATACTGGAATACACTTCTCCTGTGACTGGGGTCCTCTCTGGACCATGATCCGAGCACACTCCTGGAACTTGTGCGTGGCACCTACACAGAGCTCCTCTTACACAGTGCTGCTCATGCACTCGTTCAGCATCTGAATGGGTACTCAAACTTGACCAGGCACCGCTTACTTTAAGTGAGCCTACTATTTGCTGCTCCATTTTGGAGTACATGCCTGGCCTCCCAAACCTACCCTCACAACCTGTCTGCCTCCACACCAATCCCCATTTCTCACTACCACTCCCTGCTCATAGACTCTTTACATCAGTGGTTCCAAACCTTTTGGCTTCTGTGGACCCCCACTTTATCATTAATGGAATCCAGTGACCCCCACTGAATCATCATTGGAATCCGGGGACCCCCACTGAGTCATTCCTGGATGCTTGGGACCTAATTTGTCAATATTTGTTAGTATTTTTTAATTTTCTAAACAGAGCCCCTGAGAAGGCTTCGCGGACCCCCAGGGGTCCCCGGACCACAGGTTAGGAACCACTGCTTTACATCATATCTATCATATTCATCTGTCGGACTGTGCCGCAATATTCCCTCTGTGATACAACTGGATCTCTTATGTACTCACCGAGACAACATGGGCTTCCTTACATAAATGCAAGGCTGTCAAAAGTCCTTCTCTTCCACACATACATGCATCTGATTTCCAGGTAGGGAAGATAACTGCAGTTTGGGGCTTCAGTACAGGGTTGTTTGCACTGAAGAAGTTCTGTTTGGAGCAAAAGGAACGAAACACGTTGGCTGTGGCTATGTTGTTTGGCACAATGAAGAATAAAGAAAGATGTTAACACAGCTGGAACATTTGGTTTTCTTACGGATGACTGTGCCTTTCCCATCTTTGACTAACAAACTTGTTCTGCATTGGAGTGCAGTTGTATCTCGAGCAGCAGAATGCGAGGTTTAGGGGCACCTGTGAATGGCATTGACTTAGTGGACTAATGTGGGGTGTGATTGGCTGTCAATCTTTCTACAGCTGCTCAATTTGTGTATTTATCCTTGTTGAGGTCATTCATATTGGTACCTGGTCAGTAAAATTAATGCATCTCTTTCTTTGTAGCCGACAATGCCAGCAACCCTTCCAGTCCATGCCAGCACAGCACCACAGTCCCATGTCTTCCCAGGGCTCCTCAGGAAGTGGTCCGCCGCACTCCGCGTGCCTGCCACCAGCACCCAGTGCCATGCCTGCCCAGGCCGTGCCTGCTACTCCGCCAAACCAGCAGCTCCCACCTGATGCCTTTGCTATTGTTGAACGAGCACAGCAAATGGTGGAGATTTTATCCAAGGACAACCGAGTGCTGCGCCATGAGCTGGAGGCATTCTACGAAAAGACTGACAAACTTCAAAAGGTACCTGAGATCTGCTGTTCGAACCCGCCACCATGTCTGCATGTACTTAAAGTGATAAGGATGAGCAAGGGTGGGGTGGCCATGCCGAGATGTGGAACTGTCCCCTCCTGGTTAGTTCCTAGCAAGCTACCATAAAGTCAGTAGCTGTTACGTTTATTAGGCCGGCTCAAGTTGTGACGTGTAAGCTGTTTTTAGACAGAGGGGAGGGAGCACTATTGGTTACCCTTGTGGTTGCCACCTCTCTCATGGTTGGCATGTCAGTCTTGGCGCTAACCTTTACAATAGTGAGCTCTTGTCCTGGCTCTGCAGGCAGGATTTTGTACCCTCAGGTCACACTCTTGTGAGCACATAGGCCCTTATTTATACTTTTTTTGCGCTGCATTTGCGCTACTTTTTTATGCAAAAGCGGCGCAAACATACAAAATACAATTATGGCCCATATTTATACTTTTTTTTAGCACCGCATTTGAGCCATATTTTGACGGAAAATCGGTGCCAACTTACAAAATACAATTGTATTTTGCAAGTTTGCGCCGCTTTTGCGTCAAAAAATGACACAAATGCGGCACTAAAAAAGTATAAATATGGACCATAGTCTTCAAAGTCCCAACTCATTTCGATAACATGTTACAAGAGACACATACCTCCACCTGATTACTGGAGTCCAGAACCCCAACATTTGCACAACATTTACCTATAAAGACTCACACTCAGTTGCCTCCCAGCCACACTCTGGTCTTTATTCTCAAATAAATATTATTTGATTACAGGCGGATTTCCTAAACTGTTTCACTGGTAACAAGGCAAGTTATTGTACATTATAACTGTGATCCAGGGTGCCAAGTGAAACATAAGAAACGTGTCAGCCACTCTGGGAAACACGTACTGCATCGCTCGCTTCTGCCCTCTGTCTCAACTGCACAAAGCAGTATATCACTTATATGACGTTTCTCTTGCTTGCCTCAGAATGGTGGCAGAGTGGCACCCTGCATCTCCTCGTGTGAACCAGCGTGACAGTCTGCCCCTCCTGTAGTCTGGCGGCACCACTGAAAGTTGGACGTGGCTGGAGTCCCCGGCTTGGAAACCTATGTGTTTTTTTTTAGCTGAATACCAACTCTGCGAAAGCGTGCACCTCAAATGGTCGGGTTCCTGCCGTACCCTGTCTCACACCCCAGAATCCGGGATCATGAGAGGTGGTGATCCACAGTGCCCCTTGAAAACAGTCCGGGGGCCAAGCTGGCCCAAGGGAATCTGACAGCCGGTACCTTGTACCTAGTATAGAGCCAGCCAGTCTTAGGAAATATGGCCTAGTTTAAGGTACCTACAGGCATGTGTGCTCTGCGATACTACAGATTTCATTTAACTTGCTGTGTTTATGTTTGACATTTTAGCTGGGCATTAATCTGCAGGCGTGTTGTTTTCTTAAATGAGAATGCGCCATGAAGGGGGTTGCTGTGTACAGACTGATTTATGGTTGAGGGCCGTTCCACTTAAACAGGGAAACTTTTCCTAATTTAATATTTCGGTACACACCGCGGTTAACTGAAACCACGAATGTGTTTTTTGTGGAAATACTTTACATTTTCGATGTGCGATACACTGAACGCTGTACTAAAGTTTGCATTTCCTTTTTTTTTTTTTTGTGGCACCAATTATGCAAGTTTATATTTTTTTCCTGCACACTACCACCTCTAAATTAAAACGGCTTAAATGAATCCAGCAACCTCCTCAGAGTGCCAGGCAATTTTGAAGCGTTAGATAATTATGGTCGACAAAGGAAACAGCAGTGAGCTTTGGCGATCTGCTGCTCACGGCTCCGCGTTCCTCGTGCTTGGCGGGCGCCCCGCGTGAGTTATAATGCGTAGGTTGGCTCGGAGTCTGCGGCCGCCGCGGCGTGTAGGTGTGCAGTGGGCGGGCACCGGAAGCCATCGACGGGCAGATCGGAGTTTGAAAGGAAATTGGAAAGCTACTGCGAAATGCGAGCATGTTAATTCTGCCGCTCCCCTCCCCCCGGCGAGCCTTAAACAAAAGCAGCTTTGATGGAAAATCTTTTTATCTCGAAATGAGTCTGCCTTCTGTCATAATAGCTGCCGGACATGTGCAGCGCTCGAGGAGATGCTGTGTTTTGGAAACGGGTCGCTGTGGCTAAAGAGGCGAGTGGCGCGTGCTCCTTGCAGTCCCTGCACAGCACGGGCCTCTCTTTGTGCTAAAACGAGATAATTTTACATGTAATCAAAATGTAGCAAAAAGAATATGTTTTCGGTCATTTACAGCAGGCCATCTTTCCGGCATAAACCTATACAGGAAAAAAAATTAAGATGGGTAAATCTGTATTGTGGTGATTTAATCATGAAATGCAATACTTAAGACTTCACTAAATTTGTACGAGTAAGGGTTGAATGACAGAATCATGCATGCTGGAACAACTCATGCCTCAACAACGCAGTCGGAAACTACGACCGCGTCGTTTCCACGCATGCCTTTAAAACGAATTTAGTTGTAAAGCATGCCTATTAAAAGCATATGTGGAAACGGCATGCGTGGTTCTGTCATACAACCCCCCTCCCTTAAGCCCAAAAGTACGCCCACCCCTAATAGTTAAAGTACCCCGACCCCCACCCGCCCTGAGCCCTACAGAAAAAACTAGCCCAACGCTCCCACCCCTGCCCAGAAAAACCCGCCCCTTCAAAAATAAACTACCCGCCTCCCACCCTAAGCCCTAAATAAAAATTAAAAATACCCAAACCCCACCCACTGCTGCTCCTAAAAAAAAAAATAGCCCAACCCTAACCCCTAAAAAAAAAAATACCCCCCACCTCTTGAAAAAAAAAAAATAGCCTGCCCAGCCCCTAATAAGCCCTAAATCCACGCCCCACCCGTGCACCAGTCCCACTTACCTTACCTTAAAGCCGATCCACCACTTTTTCTGTGCCTTAACCAAGCATATGTGTAGTTTGGCACACGCGTGGTTAAGGCATAGAAAAAGCAGTGCGTTGTTCTGGCAAGCGTGATTACGCTTGCGTGGGAAACGTCTGCGTTGTTTGCAACGCCTTGTTAAGGACGTTTCCCCTCTAAACCATTACATATCTTATGAAACAAAATAAAACAGAATGATGCAAAAATACATTCTGAGAACAACTAAAACGCACACTTATCAAGGAGAGTTTGGGAGTTGCTCCTTCCCCCCAAAGCAGTGCCTTTTAAGGCTCCTCCTCTGAAAGTTACAAAGGAGTTCAAACAGGTTTCAGCAGCAAACGCTGAAATGTGATTTTTATTAGCTGATATACATCATACATAAATGTTTTAAAAAAAAGAAGCAAGCTTCACTTATTATGCATTCTAAGTTTCTTTAATGCATTTTTTAATTATCCATAAATTTTCAGTCCAATTTTTCAAATTTCTAAATGACCGTTCAAATTTCACAATCTAAACGTGACCAAATTCCTTACCTTACTGTATATGAATACGATTAGGTGGCATGTATATCATTAGCAGTTTTGTGCCTAATTGACTGGAGACAGTCTCCATTTTTGTGGAATATCCAGAGCCCAATTTGCGTTTTCCAAAAGAAATATAAAGGTGTATAACATTACATATAAGTGTAATTCATAAATGTACATATCCACAGGTGCAGTTTTCCTGGTTTACAACACGGAATGTCACATGACATCTCCTGCAGTATTTTATTTCCCGTCTGGAAATCTGTGTGACATAAATGTTAGCACAAGGAGAATGGTGTGCTCATGCTCCTTTGTTTTCCAAGGGTAAACATTTTTGGGTGTGCAAAAGCCCTTCTGCTCCCTCTCCTAATCTGAGGGTGATATGTTCTGTGTTCAATCCTTCAAGAAGGGAAGTTACTTCGGGCCAGATGTAGCAAAGGGTTTTACCCATTCTGTGTCTATGGGAAAATGTGTTCGTACATATGGCCCTTCATCCCTTAGATTGTGTACATTTCCATCCATTTCCAGTGTGGGAAGAGGTTGGACCAGAGTTCGCGAATGGCCACAGAGCTACCTGTTTATGGATGTTTGTAAACTTACTGTAACACCCACTCCCACCCTCCGAGTGGCATTTACTGCTATGAGTTTCTCCGCACTCCTCAGCAAGACTCCTTTTGTGAATTCTTGGCAGCCTAAATGGAGGTAGTTTTTGCCATAAACATACAGTAACAGCTGCAAGTACCTGTGTGAACTGAGCCCTAAATATCGGTCCATCTTTTGATGCCTTTCTTTCATGCCTCTGGGCATGCAGTGCTCTCGCTAAAGTATTCGTATTTAGATGATAGGTGATATGTGAGGGAAATAAATGTATTGCAATACATTTGTCAGGTGAATTCTTTATAGAGAAATGTAATTGGTTACATCATTTTGTGCTGTGAAATCCTGTGTTATATTTTTTTTATCACACAAGAATAGACATGCCTAAGGGTAGGTAGATTAGCTTTCTTTTGTACTTCACTGTAGTCTTGAGTACACGTACAGCTGATTACATAAGAATAATCAGGTATTTACTTGCTTTGCAAGGGATGTTTCAGTTTTACTGTCACTGAAAGCTCACGTTTTGTAGTGGTGTCAGTTTACACCACTTTCACCATTTGTAAAGTATTCAGACCAGTATAGAGAAATTATGTGTATTAGGCTTCAGAATGGTTTTGAACCTGCCCCTTTTTCTGCAGCCCAGTGCACCTCACAAGCAATTTCAGCACATTGCATAGGAAAGTGCTGGATTCTAACGTTTTCTGTCATGGAGTGTCCATGATGTTCTTGAGAAGAGCATCCCACCAACTTCTGCCACTTACTTGATTTATGTTGTTTTGCTCTTGTCTGTTGGGTAGTGCTGGATCAGTCAGTGTTGGTACACAGCAGCACACTTGTCAACTGGTAAAGATGTAATATTAGGCCCCATATAATCACCCACTGTTCAAGAGTCACTGAGCCTGCAACTAGATTTCTGCACGGGGCCTGGGCAATGCCTGTGCCTGAGCTCTATGCTGCACACTGCCTGATGGCTGAGCCAGATCCAGTGGACCTGACTGCAGCACACTTATAGCAAGATGGAATCCACCAACAGCCTGACAAATCTTGCTATGGTGACGCTCGTATGCCAAAGTCAACTGGTACACACAAGGCAGGACTTGCATGTCATTGGGGGGGAGATGCTTGCAGGGACAAGAGTGCCTGGTGACCTTACCCGAGACTTTGAGTAGTCAATAAGAATTGAACTCAGGTTTGACAATGCTTATGATATGGTAAGGGCTGCGAGAGGCAAGACCTTCTAAGCTACCACAGTATTAGACTTTGTGTATGTGTGAGAGAGATGTGTGACACTGTGTGCATGTGCGAAAGAACAGATGATGGATGGAATGCGGAACAAATCAAACATTCATCCCCAGCCACAGATCTGGGTTTAATCCATCAGTTTTTTTGCTTGCCATGCCATTCCATTTTGGACCCAGCCATATGCAAATCAGTCTTGACCCTTCTCCCCATGGAAACAGTCCAGCGTGAACTGCCAGGCAAGTTCCTCCCTGGACCAGAAACAATCATCCTGGGACCGGTTTTGGGGTATCACCCCTCATTAGCCAGTCTAGCTTGAATTTGGTGGCATAGTGAGTACAGGACCCACGTCTGGGCATACTCTTTCCGCTTAGTGCACAAATGCAAAAAAAACAGATGATGGACAGAATGTGGAACAAATCAAATATTCACCCCAGTCTCAGATCTGTGTTTAATCCATAATTTTGTTTTCTCGACATGCCATTCCAGTTTGGACCCCCCCTCATATGAAAATCAGTCTTGACCCTGTTCCCCCTGGAGGTGAATGTTTGATTTGTTCCACATTCCGTCCACCATCTGTTCTGTTTGCGCTGTGTGCGAGTGTAGCAGCATTTACAAAGTAAATGGTAAATAACAAATGTATTAATTTAAATGTCACACACAGTTTCTTGTGGATATGTCTTCCATCTTTCTTCATCTTTTATCGATACCAACAAGCTTCTGGACCTCTCCCAATCTGGATTCAGAGGTGCGCATAGCACTGAGACTGCTTTGATTGTTTCAGCGGAAGAGCTAAAGTCCATACTCGATGGTGGAGGTAAGGCTGCACTGATCTTACTGGATCTCTCTGCAGCTTTCAACATGGTCAATCATAATATTTTGATTGACCGTCTCTTCGAGCTTGGAATAAGAGATGCTGCTCTCAGCCTACTGAAATCCTTCCTCTGAAAGAGGGTACAACATGTTGCGATGAGGGAATTTACTTCTGATCAGTTCTGTCTACCATGTGGGGGCCACAGGGCTCGTCATTGAGCTCTACCCTTTTCAACTTATATATATTCCCACTGACAAGACTAATGAAATCATTCTGCTTTTCAGTTGTTTCATATACTGGAGATAAGCAAATAGTAGTATCAATATCCAGCAATCCAGATGAAGCTGCAGGAAGATTTAGGTTCTGTGTGGGACAGATTGATAATTGGATGAAAATTAACTGCTTAAAGCTTAACTCAGGGAAAACGGAGGTCCTATTTCTAGTCAATGAAGCTTCTTCTGGTCACCAAGCTGGTGGCCTCATGAGATGGACCCATTCCCCCCCCACCTGTGAGGAAAGTAAGAAATCTGGGTAGTATGTTCAACCGTATATTAAACTTTGAAGATCATGTTAATGCCCTAGTTTTATCCGTATTCTACATTTTGAGTATTGTCAAAAGGTTTGCCCATTCGTTTCTCCTGATCTTCAGGAAACGTTTGTGACAACATTGGCTTTGTCCAAACTGGATTATGGCAATTAATTACTTTTAAATATTTAAAAAAAACTCCTTCTCAAACTTCAGATACTGCAAAATGCTTTAGCACTGCTTCTTATGGGAATTCCCAAACATCATTGTGCGTCTTAGGCTTGGGCCCTGGCCAAGTTGCATTGTCTCTCAGTAGGAAAACTAATTGAATTTAAAACTTTATGCATAGCCTTTAAGGCACTACACAATGTTGGACCAGATTATCTGCATGACAGATTTATCTGGTATATCCTCTCTAGGAAACCATATCCTGCGCAACAAAGATTCTGGTGGTTCCAAAGACCAAACAAGCTTCTTGGGGATGTAGAAGGGTATTTTGGGAACCACAAGATTGTGGAACTCTCTCCTCATGTCCATCAAGAGCAGGTCAAATCTTTTGTCCTTCAGGAAATCTATTAAAACTTGGCTTTTCAGGAATCAGGACAGTGCCGTTCAAAGCTCCATAAATACAGAAGCAGCGCAAAGACGCCTCAGGGCATTTGATCGCTTTATAAAACTAATAATCAAATCAGATCTGCAGATTTGTCACCTTAGGAATATCATTCCTGGTGCTAGACTGATCTGAAAACTGATCCCCGGCAATAGCAGTCCTGTGCGGCCTGTCAGTGCCATGCAGCTTCAGCCATGAGTGTGGCCACTGGACTCGCTGACATCAGAGTATATCAATCAACAACCTGCATGCGGATTGATGTTGGTTCCTGTTTTTTCTCATCTTTTCAACATGGGTACAAAGCTCTCTCAGTGCTTAACGGACAACACATTTTGACAGCACCTAATCTCTCCTCCACAGAAGTAACAAAAATGTCCTTGTCACAGCCCCATGATTTCTGCATTTGGTGTCTGGGCTCAAATATGGCACCACAGACTGTAAATACTGTTTATTGATGCGCCTGAAAGCTATCAGGAAGCCAAGGCATTTTTTGCCAAGACCTGCTGAAGTGTTCCATTTCATCTCCAGGTAAGTCTCCTGTCAGGGCTCGATCTGTCAAAAGCATCACAAGTGCCATAGGAAGAAGTCCTATTCTTCCTTGAGGAAGCAGTCCCACTCCAGGAACAATTTGAAGTCTTGATGCTGTTCTCAGGCACTAGCTTATTAATGAAGAATTTGAAGATGGAGTTCCTGGCTTGATTGTCCATCAGATGCAGGGTGAGGTCATGCAGCTAGTTAATCTGGATTTGATGAGGATGGTGCTCTCTGGACCACACCACCAGAGTGAGTCTGGACTCAATTCTGCAGGCTTGGTGGCTTCAGTAGCTCCATGGAAGCACGCCTTGACCCCTCCTCTCCACAGGCTCCAGCCCCAGTGCCTAAGAAGAAGTTGAAGCCTGCCAAGGCGCTGTCACCTGTTTGGTCCAATACACCTTCGACACTGATGGCACCTTCTATGTCAACTAATGTGGGGGCCTTCAAAATTAGCTAACATTATTTGAATGGCAAACAAAACGGTCATAGCATATGTTAAAGACATGCCCTTGGCACAATACCTTCCAGGTCCAGAGCCTTGCTGAGATGAAAAAGCTGAACCCAGTACCAAACCTCTTACTATGCCTGAAACATATTATGACCGCACACAAGACTCTGACTTGGAGACGGATATCGTCCTTCTCCTCTATAAAACTAATGCTGACATAGATCTTGATTTACAAAATGCAAGTGGCCTGGTTATCTCTTACCCCTCTGGCTTTCTACACACATTCATTTTCCCATCTGGTCAACGATGGGTTGAATGTATCCAAACAAATTTTGAAGTGTTGACTGGACTCAGCGGACATCATTTCTCAGTGAGTGGACACAGCCGTCACACTGCAGCACCATGCATGGATGGGTTTTGCTAGCTTCTCTGATGTCCAAGTAACCCTCATGTATTTTAACAAACAACAAAGGCAACCCTACTCAATAAGAACCAGGATATTTAAAGTATTAAGCAAAAGGCAGTGGTTCCTATTGGAATAATACATGTATATATCTGATCAATAAAAGCGCAATAGCACAATTAAGGTTGATGTAGGATGTGAAACAGAATAGCCTAAAGCAACCACAAATAATAGCAGCAAACATAAAAAGTTTGTTAAAATGAATCAATATGTATTTATGGCAAAGATCATAGTGTCCCGTGTGAACTGGGAGCCACGATTACCGAAAACCAGTAGGTGAGAAATACCAATTCAGAAGAAGAATCCAGAACAAAAAGTAGGTTTCCAATTGTGAGCAAACAACCTCAAAACAATGGTATCAATATCAATCAGTCCCTTTTAACATTCAAAGGGTCGAATTACATGGTTTGTTTGTCACTTGCCAAGTGACAAAGAACCATGTAATCCGAACCTTTGAATGTTAAAATTGTGAATTTGTATTACCCTTGTCTGTCCTACCCGGCACACACCTCGGTTTTTGAGAAGAAGACCATAGAGGGGCTATCTCTGGAAGAAATTGGAAACTTATTTTACTTTCTTGACTTCCTGGTCACCAAATAGGATGGGAATTATATGCACATTCTTGACCTTTGCCTCTTGAACCTGCTCATTCAGCTGGACAAGTTCAAGATGCCGTCCATGAGCAAGGGTCTCCTACCAAAATATCATAGCCAGAATATTACTGCCAAAATATTGTTTTAGATTATAGATTTTGCATTCTTAGCTTCACATACATGTAGCTTGCATATATATATATATATATGTATGTGTATATATATATGTATGTATATATATATATATATTACAGCACACGCTCATACAGATCCTGCTCCTATGAGGGGTGGAGTGTAACCAGACGAGCAACTGGCGAGTATATTTATAGTCCAAAATCTCCATGAAAACACTCACTCAGGCGTTGAACCGAATCACAAGAAATGTAATCACCTTCCATGACGTGCTTCAGCCGAACAGCGGCCTTGATCATACAATCACAGTAGTTGTTTATAACAACTCTATAGAGCATTAAACAGTAAAAAAGGACTCAATATGTCAGTCACATCTAAACATAATCGTAAGTAGACAGCATCTTGGAATGTCAGAACGCTATTTGGAGATCGTGGATCCAATGTTCATGAAAACATAAGTTCATTTCTCTGACATGTTACATAATTATACTATAACATTGCATATATATGTATATATATTCCAAACTTTCTCCAACAATTATTTCAAAGAATGCTCGAACACAGAATGAAGTCCAAAAAAAAAAAATATATATATATATATATTTAAATACAAAATGTCTCCTCATTATTATAGGTTAAGATTATTTTAGGTATAGAACTGTTTCTCAGTGTCCTTCTGTTGGAAAATTAAATCTCTCTAGTGACACCATCTACCTTCCTACATGCTTCCTTTAGCATCCAACTGGGATAGCCTCTGTCTTTGAATCGGTGTATCATGATTTGTTTCTCATTCTGGAACGCAGACTCAGTGCTGCAGTTCCTCTTGGCTCTAAGGAGTTCACCATACGGTATGCCCCATTTCAACCTTGTAGGATGTCCACTCAGGGCATCTAATAGAATATTTCCTGCTGTAAGTTTTCTAAACAGATGAGTCTCTATCTTATCCTGCTCAGTTACCACATCAAGGAATTCTATTTGTGTCTTACTCATGGTAAGAGTGAAGCTCAAATTATTCTCATTATTATTCAGAATCCTCACAAAATCTGTCATGCCCTTCTCAGAGCCTTTCCAGATGATAAAAAGATCATCAATAAAACATAGCCATAGGACTACTTTTTGACAGTTCCCCTGCAACTCTTCATTGCTGAAGATATGTTCCTCCCACCAACCTAAGAATAGATTGGCGAAGCTGGGAGCAAAGCATGTACCCATCGCCATCCCAAGGATCTGTCGGTATAGACTAACATTAAACAGAAAGGTGTTGTTCTCAAGACACACTCTAATCATTTCTATAATCATATTTGTGTGTTCTAGTAACCAAATTGGTCTTGCACGTAGAAAATAATAGCATGCCCTTATTCCCTGCTCATGGTCAATTACCGTACACAGGGACTTAACATCCAAAGTTGCCAAAAGCAAATCATCTTCTCAACCAGTCCCTGTAATTCTTCTTAAAAAATCTTTGGTGTCCCTTATATAGGATAGAAGGGTGACTACAAAATCATGGAGGATACTGTCCACATATCTGGATATATTTTCAAAGGCACTGTCTCGTGATGATACAATGGGTCTCCCTGGACAGTTTTTCTTTTCTTTGTGAATCTTTGGTAGAAAATATAGAACTAGTATCTTCGGATACTCTTTCTTCAGATAACTGTATTCTTCCCATTCAAGATTACCTTTGTCTCGCCAATCCTTAAGTCTGTCCCATAGAGCTGTTGTACTCATATAATATGTTTCTTTATCCATTAAGGTATATGCTGTTGTATCACTCAGTTGTTGGTTGGCTTCAGATATATATTGTTCCAGGCTCAAAATTATAATATTTCCACCTTTGTCGGCAGGGTGAATAACAATATCATTGTCATTTGCTAGGGATTCCAATATCCATTGTTGTTCCAGAGTTATGTTATACTTCACTTTATCCTTCTTGACCTTATAGTATAATTAGGTAACATGTCAGAAAAAATTAACTGATGTTTTCGTGAAGATTGGATTCTAGATCTCCAAATAGCGTTCTGACATTCCAAGATTGCGCCTACTTACTAGTATGTTTAGATGTGACAGACGTATTGAGTCCTTTTTTACTGTTTAATGCACTATAGAGTTGATTTAAACTGTTCGTTGTACAACACAGCGATTGTGTGATCAAGGCCGCTGTTTGGCAAAAACGCATCATGGAAGGTGATTACGTTTTTTGTGATTCGGTTCAACGCGTGAGTGAGTGTTTTCATGGAGATTTTGGACTATAAATATTTATATATATAAAATTATAGTATTTGTAATAATTAAAGTATGCAGATGTGGATCTAAAAAATAGCAAATCTGTAATACCGTATTTATATTTACCTTCACAATATTTTAGTAGTTGATATTTGGGTCCCAATATTTTGATAGCTTCATTTACTCCATCCGGGATGCCTACTTCTATTTGCCAATCCTTTCCCATCATAGGTTTTTACCTGAGGTTTGCAGTGGAATCACAGCAACATCAGTTTGTAGTCCTTCTGTTTGGTCTGATGACTGTACCACGCATTTTCACAAATGTGCTGCCAATTGTGATGGCTTCACATGCAGTGTCAGGAGTCCATGCATTTTCTTAATTGGGCGACTGTTCAGCGACAGTGGAGCCTCCATCACTGGTAGAAGAACACCCTTAGTGCGCAATGACTCTCCTTCATGACTTGTTTGTGTATAATCACTATCACTGGACACTATTGGTACAAAGATATTTCTTCCTCAGAAGATGATTGCAGATATTATGGAGATGGTTTGATGTTTCTTACTTGATTCAAATCCCACTTACATATGTATTATGCCCTTATGGTCTTGTGCATCTTGTTGGTGCCACATACCAGATGAGGGCCCTTCAGTGGTGTCTGGGAAAACAATGGTACCAAAATCAAGGAAGTCCTTATGCTCAGTTGCAGATTTTCAAGTAAGTCTATCCAGACCAGCACAGCTGAGTAGACCACATCAGCCTCATGAGTGTTGGGGGCTGGGGAAGGACGGGTACATTCCTTTAAACCTCTAGAGGCTACTGTGATCATGGATGCCTCTTCACTGGGATGGGGTGCCCGTCTGGGCAACATTACAAAGTGAGGTCTTGGTCCGCATTCAAGCAGTGTTGGCACATAAACAAACTGGAGCGGCAGGCGGTCCCCTATGCGATGGAGACATTACTCCCTTCCATTTCAGGGAGCACCATTAAGATTCTGTTAGGAAGCGCAGCCACTGTTCCATTATGTCAATAGACAGGAGCTTGTGGAGGCGATTCACCTTTGGCAGCGGGTGTAGTGATGGAGGATTTTTCTAGTGATGGCTCACCTTTCAGGTTCTTTGAGTTTAAGAGCAGATGTTTTTAACTCATCACTCTCACCGGATACCACAAGTGGGAACTAGATGTTGACATTTCTGAGATGATCTTCTCCGGTTTAGTTTGTTTCAGGATCTGCTATAGGTGTTTCCACTGATTTGGCTTCTTCTGAGCACAGCTCGTTCTGATTGCTCCAGGGCGGCATCCCCGTTCAAGCCTATGCATAGTTGTCTGTTTTAACTTCTCCCTCTCAAGACAGCACTATTAGTGGCAATAACTTCAGCCTGTAGTGTTGTAGAACTTAAGGCTGTCTCAGTTTATCCACTTTTTATGGTTTTCTACCAGAATAAGTTGATCCTTTGTATCTGCCCATCCTTCCTACCCAAGTTGTTATCTGCTTTGCCTATAGTAGACTCTTTTACTCTTTCATCTTTCTTCATGCCTCCTCTTCCAACCAGAGAGGAAGATCAGCCACATAGACTATACACCAGGCATCAACCACAGTTGGCAGGACAAAGTGGAGGAACAGTTCTTTGTGGGATTCACTGTTCTTTGTGGGGTTCACTGACGCCTAGAAGGGAAGGACAATTACCAAATAAGCCATTTTGCATTGGATCGTCCTCTGTATCAAAATTTACCATGCCTTAGCCCAGATAGATCCTCTGAAGAGTGTTCATACTGACTCCACCATGGCTTCCACAGCTCTCACTAGAGGCGTTCCTGTAGCGTGCATCGCCTGACTGGTCACATAGTCATTCTTGCATACATTTACCAAACATTACTGCTTTACAGTCCAGGTTCACACTGACAGGTAGTTTGAAAGGGCTGTGTTGTATTATTTCCTTGGTTCATCAGCACCACTCATTCCCACATCCCAGAGAGGTGTTGCTTTGGGTCTCATTTGTAATCTGCGGGTAAGATATGTCTGCATGAAGAAAATGTACTTCCTTTCAGTAACTATATTTCTGGTGGATTTTCGTACATACTCCTTACCACCCTGCCTACTTCCCCGGACTTAGTGCTGTGTATAATAAGAACCCAAGGTATGCCAACATTCAAACATGCTTATTGCTGTAAGTGTCTGTGATGCGCTCTCTGTTCCTCTCTGAATGCCTTGATAAAGTGTGGAAAATCTAACTGAAACTGACCGCAGCTTGTTGGCTGAAAGTGCATGGCACCACCTGGGGAAAAATGTCCAGGTATGTCTAGTGCCTAGAGGGATATTCATAAAGTCAGGAATCCTCATGAACATTTTGTATTCGGCAGAAAAATTGCTACCAATGGTAACTACATTTTTCTCTGCAGTAGCAATGACACTGACTTCTCCGTGCAACATCAAAATACACATAGCACGGCTGACAATGACTTATACAACAGCCTACTGCAATACCAAATCTCGGGGCTCCAAGTTGTGGCCTGATGTGCAGCCCTGGTAAACATCAAGCCCAGATTACAGGACCAATGAACTCCACCCCGTAGGTCTGCTGCTGACCCCTTAAGAACCTCTATATGTGAGGCAACCAGCCAAAGTGACATTCTAGGGGCCCTTTGCCCAGTTTAGCAGGATTTCTGAATATGCCGCTGAATGAGTCCAACAGTATGTGGTCTTGCCGCTGCATATATGCTTGTCTGGAAAACATCACATGTAATCAACTACTGACTCATCATCAAATGTTGACTCCATAACATTCTCTATTTTTGTTCTGTCGCTAGTCTTTAAATCCAAGGTCCATCCATTAGAAAATCACTTTTGCTTATGCTATGCTTATACCTAGGAATATGTTTAAATAGCAAAATGTATGTAGTCTACCTGTCAGAGTTCACGCAACAAGGATGTTCACTGCACTGGATCTAGATATGGGATGTAACAAAGGGGCCCTCAAACCCTTCAGAGGGGTCCCATTCTGTCCAAGTTCAATAAATATCTGTGAGATATGGGAGACCCAGGGGCCCCTCTCTTCAAATTGTGCAGGTGGGACCCACAATTTTAGGTTACACCACTATCTAGATACTTTTTAGTGCCCAATATGACCGGCGGAGGAGCAGTGGTTCTCGAATGGCCAGGAGGTGAGTTGCTATGAAGTTGGTCATCGGCTTAAGGGAGATTGTTGCCTCCACTTCTTGCATGTTGAATTGTAAAATGTTGACATGTTTTTGATAGTAACGGGTTGGAGGGGCAGAAATTGTTAGATTGTTATTCATTTCCACCTTAATAATGTTGCATGTCTTTTAGTTTGAAATGGAAATTCAGAGGATCTCTGAAGCTTATGAAAGCCTGGTCAAATCTACCACCAAGAGGGAAGCTCTGGACAAGGCTATGAGAAACAAGTTAGAAGGAGAAATCAGGAGGCTACACGATTTCAACCGCGATCTCAGAGGTAAAGTAGGCAGATGTGCAGATATTAAAACATACTCAAACGACCTGGAACAAGTTGGTGGGAGTTTAGTTATGGTTTTGTATCTCCCAAGTTACAGTGTACAGTAAAGGCCTGAATTTAATTGATATCACTTGAGGCAGGTATGCATCGTAATGTAATTTATCTACAATTTAAAAATGAATAATTTGGTGCAGGATCACGAGCTGTTACTTGAATACCCTATGGAATTGGCACAAGGCTCCTTACTCTGCAGGGAATTAAATTTGGCATGTGACGCTTCATTTATTGCTGCTGATGACAGGGACATCAAGGGCTACATGTACGAAAGTTTGGTTTTGTGACACGCAAATTGCGAGTCGCAAAACCTTATGTTGCACAGTGTCAATGACACTATTTGCGATTCGCAAGGGGGTCGCAAATGCCCACCTCATGAATATTCATGAGATAGGTCGCAGTTTGCGACCCCCTTGGTGGCCTGCTGGTGACTGCTTTGAAATAAAGCTGTTTTTTTTTTGTTTTGTTTTTTAAATGCAGCCCGTTTTCCTTAAAGGAAAACGAGATGCATTTCAAAAACAAAAAAATACCTGCTCTGAAAAAATGTTTTTACTGCCATTCACAAAGGGGAAGGGGTCCCCTGTTGACCCCTTCCCGTTTGCGAATGGGTTAGCACCAGTGTGACACTGGTGCTAACTGCGATTGTTATGCGACCGCATTCGCGGTCACAAAACAATCATACATGGGACTGCGACTCGCAATTAGGAACGGAACACCCCTTCCTAATTGCGACTCGCAACCCCTTTTTGTGATTCCGTAAATAGTTTACCGAATCACAAAAATGGGTTTGTACATGCCAAAGTGCATTTCGCACGTCGCTAACGGCCCGATTCGCTGTTTGCGATGTGCAAAATGCTACGTACATGTAGCCCCTAGTTCCTAAACAAAGACAGTTACTAGATATTCTTGTGGAGTCAGAAGCTATGTGCCTACTCCACAGGGACATCTAGTGCTGGCCTATGATATTGCATCCATCGTTATTTTTGCGCCCTCTGTGAAGGGGGAGGTACACTCCCCTAAAGAACATTTTTTTTGCACCGTGTTTTTCCCATTTTTTAAAATCCCTATTCTGCATGAGCATAAAAGGATTTCTACACTACTTGCTTTTTTTTCTGTAAGAGCGCACAGGTTCCCATGATTGTTTTCCTATTCTCAGCCAATGGGATGGGAGAGGCCTCTGCGGAACATCATCTATTTTATTTCACAGGGACATAGAGACTGTGCTGGAATTGAAGAGAAGCAGTCCCTGGCAGAGTTGCTTGTACTTTGTGTGTCTTTTAACTGACTATCACACTGCGAGAGGAACAGTTTTCTGCTGGGAATCATTAGCCTTCTGCATCATGGATAGTTGAACAGCTAGCATCTGCACATCCATTTCACCTATGTGCTGGTGGAGTGGACAGGCCAGATGAGAGCTGTCGGCCAGATGAGAGCTGTCCCAGCTGGCAGCGTAAACCACTGATGCATGCTAGGTCAGTGAATAGTTGAAGAGTAGCCTGAATAATTGGTTCTCACTGATTCTCACATTTGTTCTCACCCCCTCCCATATTCCTCTGCTGGCCAAGGAAAGAATTAAGGGGCCAGCACGTTTTTTGATAGTCAGGGGACCCTTAGGTTTAAGGATGTTTAGTCCCTTAGCTCTGAGACAGGGTAGATGGCACTGTTATGTCGTGTACCCTGGGAGCATATAGTTTAATGACTCGCAAGCCTGTTCATACCATTCATTTGTTATTTTATGTTGAAAGTGTGGAGGCAAATGAAAGGATTTTATTAAAAAAATCAGCAAAACTGGATATCATGTTGTGCTGGTTCTCAGGCCAGGAAGTATTATTTTGACTTTTTGGCCCCAATATTTTTTCATTTCTGGACATTATCAAAGAACTATAGCAATATATCAAGAACGTGCCAAGTCATTTATCAAACTTAATAACAACTGGGGAAGCACACGTTTGGTTCCTAAGGGCCAGTCAGATTATACAGCTTCTCTACCACTCTGTAGATGTTCTGGTATTGCCTCTCAGGTTCTCAAATATTTCAGTGGCTGATGGATTTTTTGTGTCTTGGGATATCATATTGCTTTTTCATTTAAATGTTGGTCATGGGACGTATTCAATACTTGATTTGCCAATATAGATTTTTCCCCTTAGTTCAAATTGTATTGTCCGATTTACAACAGGTCTCTAAAGGAAGTCATTTTGTGTTCTGCCCTGCTTTCTTGCCAGGTTTGTTTCTCTTAAGAGTGAGCAGGTAATATTTTCACCTTGGTCTAGGGGAAAACAAGTTACGGTTCCTGTAATGACCTGAGTCAGGAACAAGTGCCCTCACTCACCAATAGATGCCATGCTTCATCATCGGGTTTTGCTCCTCGTCAGACTGGCACTGCATTGTAGGCCAGCCAAAAAGACATGCGTAGTTAGGTTTCTCCAACCAAGCCAGGTTGGAGAAACAGCACAGACTCTCTGTGCATGAGTGAGCGACAAACCAGCCCGTTCAGGGCAAGCCCGGTGCTGCTCTCATGCTAGGTTATAGCATGAGAGCAGCACAGTGATTGCACAGGGAGTCTTTCAAGCTGTCCCAGGGACCCTGGGACCAGGAAGCAGAGGAGCGTGAGGCGGCCGCAGACAAGGTAAGTGTTTTTTTTTACCCCCCTGCACTTCCCCCACACTTCCCGCACCCCCTCCACCCGCTCCACCACTATGTCGACCTCAGCTGCTATGTATGTAGGTCTATATTATTTCTATAGTGTGAACATAGCCAAAAGGCAGCGAAGTGCTGCACATGGTCAAAGGCAAGCTTAAAGTCGATGGGCATTAGGAGAGGAAGCTGAGTTGTGAGGGGTGTTTACTGCATCTCAACCATAGCCAAAGAGTTTCTGTGTATTGCTACTGTCTTGTAAATTGAGGACCTGACTACCGAAGTAATGAGCTTTGTTTACCTAGCGCTATCCTAATGTTAACTACATCACTGCACTATGCTGACGACGAGGTAAACAAGACTCGTGGAAAATAGACTTTCATGAACGTGAACCCGATGGCTGTTTACGCCTGGGAGATTTACACAGGCGCAAGAAACTCCCTACTCTTTACTCCAGCCAGACGAGTATCTTCTTTAGGAGACAGGGTGATTTTGTGTATATTAATATATAGTTCTGATATAGGCTGTGGGCTGTGCTAAAAGTTATTCATCATCGTCATACAGAAATGGGACACCTCGGCACTACACGTCATTGTTTGTAAATGGGCTGCTCAAACACCAGCCACTGATGGAAAAGAGAAAGGCGCGCTTGTCCATGTGGGGATCTGTGGACCAACGCTGCCCCGTTTGTTCCTAGACCAATCATTCGCGGCAGAATCCATTTATACATCTGTGTTGGGATTTATCTGGTCTCGTGCGCTGTTGCTATTGGCCTGCTTCTCCTTTATTCCTTTCTTATATTTACTGAAAATGTTTCGTGTTTCTACGTAGAGCGCCTTGAGACCGCCAGCAGGCAGCTTGCCAGGCGAGAATACGAGGGGCACGGGGAGGCCGAGGAACAGTATGCGTCACAGAGTGAGTACTACATTCTTGTGCTCTTGCTTTTAAAAATGTTAAACAGTTATTGTATAAGTTGTGCAGTGCCTGAAGTACTGCAGTAAAAGTTAATTCAACTCTGCAGAGTAATGTAGGTATATACACTGAGACACAATGCGCTAGTTTCTAATTTCCACTCATCCCGAAACAGAATCCCTAGGATACATCAGACAAAATAGCAGGCCATAAGTATTTGTTATTCATACTTGTTTCGTATTGTTTTTGAGTGCTGTAAATACCTGGTGTTACTATTAACCCGTTTCATGGTACTTGATTTACTGACCTCTTAATGATAGAAGGCTGAGTTGGCCCTGCCAGGGTTTGATGACGTGTAGCTCACAGTAGATTTCAGGGACCAGTATTGACTCACTGAGCCATCTGATTGGCTCAATATTTTTTTGCCTTCAAGGGCTTAGGCTTTCCCATCCCCGTCTTTGTCCATGCATTGCTTAATGCTCTTTTAAAAGGCTTTTAACACACCGAGAGGAGGAAGCAGTTGTGTGGATCCGTCCTGAAGCCCACCTTTCCCAAGTCTCTTCTTGTTTTGAGTCCAGGAGTTATATACTGTCCACAGTGCTCTTTTACTCGACCCTGAGCTCCATTCTGTTGTGTGTTATTGCATGTAAAGGCTTCACTTTTCGGATGTTGTTCACTGTATGTGTTTTGCACTTAAGTCCATCCGCCAGTACTTTCTGTGGCAGGACATCGAGGAGCTAAGTAATTGCACCTTTGAGGGCAATGCGCGAGTCTATCTTGAGGTCGTTAATACTGCCCCACAAAAATACTGCATCGCCCCCCCCACATTTTAAAGGTAAGTATATATTTACTATTCTAAACTTCACATCTACGTGTGCTTCACTGACTTTGCAGTGTAGTGGTGAGGTCCATGTAGTGGATACAATATTTTTGTCATGAGATAGAACCCATGCAGTATAGCGTGGAAATGTCGCTGGGAGGCCACCTTTTGCAGTTGCGCTCTCCAAGGATTTCAGCAGACCTCTGATCCTGGTCACCTCTCATTCCTAGTTGAACCATTAATTCCGAGGATGGGACTATTCCATTCGGATGGCAACATCCACAATAGTCCACTCCAGTGGAACTGACCTCCATGGTGCTGGTTTAGCCCAACACTGGGGATTCCCCGGGCTATCCTTGGGGCAGAAGATGAAATATATCCCAGAGGTACCCATGACACTTAACACCCGGCATTTGTCTGAGCTCCCCGCTGAGCCAGAGCCGGCTATAGGTCCTGACACTGATGCAAGGTGGCAATGCACAGGCCTAGCACGCCCCCTTGGAGCCATTGGAAGCATATTGTTATACACCTTTGTACACAGTAACTAGTGGAGCTGTTTGTGTAGCACACTTGCATTCCTGAACCTCTATCAAGCATGAAGACTAACTGCAATATCATGGCTGTTTCTGTCTTCAAAAGCACTGTTTCAGGGACAGTTTGCCTCCCACGATGTCACAAGTGAGTCTTGTGACTGGTGCACAAAACCCCATTAGCTGCATGTGACTTTCAAGACGCAAACGTCAATGCAATGTTCAGCTATTTTTGAATCAAAGGGTGCTGAAACTGCAATGTTAAATTGTGTTGAGCTTTACTTAGCTGCAAAGCGTGATTTTAATTAACTGTTGTTATAACTGCACATCTAAAAGCGGTAACACCGAAACACGTACACAGTGGTTGACAACCTTCACTACCATTACAGTCACTTTTAGGAATCCTAAAGGGATTAGATTGTCAGTTCAGTAGCAGCGAGTGGCCGTCCATTGTTTCTACTGGGGTTTGGATGGCATAGATTTTACAGAGAGCGGGGGATATGCTGCAGAATATTTCAGCGAACTCTGACTATGCTCTACATTTGTGACCCAAAAATGTCAACCATGTCTTTGTTCTTCAGTGAAGTCACAGAGACATCTACTCTGAACAAAGTCATTAGATACAGGGTAAAGCCACCAAATGTGGCATTGGAAATGTATCCTCCTACTTTGAGTTCAGAACGGTAGAAACTTGCAGATTGGACAATCAAATAAAATAATGAAGTTGCAAGGGAGCGTGCTAAATAAATGCTACTTCGTGTCAGCATCATTCTCATCTGTGATTGAAGAGCGTGGCCTTGAACCAGATGCCTTTAGGGCTCATGAACACAGGCAGCCGTCAAGCTCCTGCTATAGTATATTGATTGAAAAATGTGTTAGTGTTCATTGAAAAATGTGTTAGTGTTCAACTACGTGTCAGCCGGATGGGCATAGTGCAGTCTCACAATGACTGTTCTGTATAGTGGTGCTTGAAAGCCCAAAGGATTTGATGTAATGTATAAACCCACATATGAGTAGATACAAACCGATTGCTGCCTCAGTCAGATACATTAGTTACGTCCCAGGGAGAGCAGGAGAGGCGAGTGACTGATATATTTATAGCTATGGTCTAGATCCTGGCAAGAACCCCTCAAAATGTGAATCATTTTAGCCCTTTTCCATGTGGAACCTGAATGTCAATGTTCTCAGCAAGATTATAGCCCGCAGCATACTGAGGATCACTGTATGGGCAAATTATTTAGTCCAATATTTGAGTACACAGATATGTCGCAAAGATGTAGACATACTAGCTCACTACAAACACAGACCTTTGACTGTTCGAAGAACACTGTGGAAATCTAGTTCAAGTTTGAGCTTTCTGTAATTGGAAAGGTCCCTCTAGAAAAATAAGGTGATTCTCCAGTGATTTTTCTCTTTTATTCAGGTTATCCCAGTTTCTCTGAAAATTAGACGTTTTAGTGCCTTAGATTATGTCCTTGGTAGGTTGGTATGTGGTTTTAGAAGAATCACAGTGGCACTGACAGAACTGAAAAAACACACAGTAGAATGAAGGTATAGAACCTCCTTTCTATGTATATCTCCCTGTGAGGAATTGAACTGCCATTCTATGCACATCTCCATTCGAGATATAGGAACTCCATTCTACGTGTATCTCCAATCGAGAGATATATAAGACCTCCATTTTATGTATGTCTCTATTTGAGGTGTAGGATCAACATTCTATGTGTATTCCATTAGAGAAACTGGACCTCCATTCTGCATATATATCCATTCAAGGTATTAGTACCTCCAATTCTAGGACCTACATCTTTACTGCTGAGTGGTACAATTTTCCTATGGGGTGCCCTGGTGCAATGATGGGTAGGGTTGCTCGCTCTACGGGCCAGATTGCAAGTAATGCTGAATTCCATGAGGATATTCCAGGGGACTAGAATTATTGATTCCAGGTGGAATTTTCTCATGGAATTCTTGAAATTACAAATTGATCTCTATGGAATGGGGAATAACTGTAGACCTGGTCTCACCAGACAGAATTCTGGACAGGGTTCTCACTCACATTTACCACTTGCTCTGTGCAGGTGGTAAATGTAAGCTAGGAGGCTGGTGTGGGATTTGGGGTCAGGTGAGGGAGTTGGCGAGGGTGAATGAGGGAGGCATTGCCAGACAGGGAGGAGCAGTACATGTTCCCTCTGTGCAATTGCCGAGGGTTGCACAGGGGCTGTATATGGGTCGGGCCATATTGCAGCCCTTTCCCCACTGCAATTTTACTAGCTGGAATCCTGGGTGTGGTGTTGTAGCACCTGGAAAATCCAGGTGCACAAACCCTGGCTCAGCTTGTGATCGAGCGAAGCAGAATTCCATATGGGAATCCCACTCCACCTGACTAGTAATCAGGAACTATGGTGGTCATTACGACCCTGGCGGTCGGAGACCGCCAGGGGTAATGTAGCGTCCGTACCGCCAACAGGCTGGCGGTACGGAGGCCCTCATTACGACTGCGGCGGTAGCGCCGCGGTCGCACCGCCGGGGCCGGCGGTTTCCCGCCATTTTAGCTCCGGCAGTGATAATCCGCCAGGGCAGCGCTGCAAGCAGCGCTGCCCTGGGAATTATGACATCCCTACCGCCAGCCTGTTTCTGGCGGTGTGCACTGCCAGGAAGAGGCTGGCGGTAAGGGGTGTCCTGGGGCCCCCTAACAGGGCCCCGGCCAGCTTTTCACTGTCTGCATAGCGTAGCATAGCAGACAGTGAACAGCGCGACAGGTGCAACTGCACCCGTCGCACGGCCGCAACACCGCCGGCTCCATTAGGAGCCGGCTCCTATGTTGCGGCCTCATCCCCGCTGGGCCGGCGGGCGCAAACTTGGTTTGCGCCCGCCGGCCCAGCGGGAATGTCATAATGGGGGCCGCGCGAGTGCGGCCGCATTGGCGGCCGCACGGCGGTTACCGCCTGGCGGGCGGCAGTACCCGCCGCCAAGGTCGTAATGACCCCCTATATGTAGTTTACTATTTCAAAGCTGTCCTTGTGATACAGGACTTCTACAAATAGTGCCAGTAGCCTGAAATCCCTGGATGCCGGCATCCGCCTAGCCAGTCATCCTTAACATTCCACCTAATGTCTTACTTACCTTCCGCGGCCAAGCACATTGAAAGGGCAGTCGCCACTCACTACCATTAAGTATGGCTTGCAGCACAGCCTTTTTAGCCCCGGCAGTGATAATCCGCCAGGGCAGCGCTGCAAGCAGCGCTGCCCTGGGGATTATGACATCCCTACCGCCAGCCTGTTTCTGGCGGTGTGCACCGCCAGGAAGAGGCTGGCGGTAAGGGGTGTCCTGGGGCCCCCTAACAGGGCCCCGGCCAGCTTTTCACTGTCTGCATAGCGTAGCATAGCAGACAGTGAACAGCGCGACAGGTGCAACTGCACCCGTCGCACGGCCGCAACACCGCCGGCTCCATTAGGAGCCGGCTCCTATGTTGCGGCCTCATCCCCGCCGGCCCAGCGGGAATGTCATAATGGGGGCCGCGCGAGTGCAGTAGCCACCCGCCAAGGTCGTAATGACCCCCTATATGTAGTTTACTATTTCAAAGCTGTCCTTGTGATACAGGACTTCTACAAATAGTGCCAGTAGCCTGAAATCCCTGGATGCCGGCATCCTCCTAGCCAGTCATCCTTAACATTCCACCTAATGTCTTACTTACCTTCCGCGGCCAAGCACATTGAAAGGGCAGTCGCCACTCACTACCATTAAGTATGGCTTGCAGCACAGCCTTCTGGTCAATAGAAAAACAGCTTTCTGACCATTTTGTAGCTAGTGCTGAGATGATGCACTATGCTTTTGTGATGCTACACACATACCCATTCTCGCCCCCACCTGCTCTCGATGATCTTTAACTGGTTGTATGAGGTGGTGCTCATTCGATCTGAGTCATGTAAACTGGTTCTATTCCTTCACCATAAGAATGCCACTTCTACTATATAAGGACTGCATCTTTGATCAATTCTTCGCTGACATCAGCAGGAGAAATAGTTCAGCAATAGATTTAACCCAATGGTGGAACACACTATTTGAGCTCAACCAGTTATTTTTGATGGGAAGACTTCTGTTCTAAATCTTCAGAGTTGGGAGTGCTCAAGTGCTGGATGAGCCGAACATTTGTAGGTATTTTGAAATAATACTCTAAGGCCCATATTTATACTTTTTTAGCGCTGCATGTGCGCCGCTTTTTGACGCAAAAACGGCGCAAAGTCACAAAATACAATTGTATTATAGTATATAGGTCTATAGTAGCTCATCATACACCCAGGCTTTTATGTGTTGACCTCACAACCATGTATAGGTTTTGTCTCATTTTGCAAACAAAATGCCCTGTGTCACTTATCTCGTCTTTTCTTTTAAAATATTCTGCCTTCCTGATCTCAAGTGTTGCTTGAATCCCCACCTTACATGTTTTTAATCTCCGTTTTGTGTTTTTTAACCGTCTACTTAAAATTAAAGCTTGTTTCAACAATTGTATTTTGTAACTTTGTGCCGTTTTTGCGTAAAAAAGCGGCGCACATGCGGCGCTAAAAAAGTATAAATATGGGCCTAAGTGAGAAGCTACATTTGGTATGAGACATGACTGTTTGCTTAAATAGTTATTGGCAAAGCCAGAAGGTCAGGGTTTAATGCACTACGGCATGCAGCATTAGTATATTAGAGCACAACACACTGGAGTGAGCCAGCAGCAGTAGACAGATAGGGTTATAAAGTGATCTATTCTGCAATGCAAGCACTTGACTAGAGATGGAAGGATGTATCCAACCATTCAATAGCAGTAGCTAAGAATGGAATTCTCCATGGTGCTGAGCCAAGAAGTGATCAAGAAAGTGTAAAGCCAATGGCAGAAAGTGGTTGGTCTAAGAAAGACAGTGGTTGAAAGGGGCTGACCCAAAACCCACTCTGTGTGTATTGATAGCAAAAGGTCTATTTAACAATCCTCTTTTTCTCCAGATACACAATGTAGAATGGGGTTCCTGCCTTCTTTTTGGACCTGATTCTCGAAAAAAGCAGAGGTTTGAAACAATACATAATTTGAGCAGGTGGTTAAAGGTGGCAGCACCGGCATTCATTTTTTAGGACCAGCACTGATTTGTTCTCACTCAACTTTGATTCAGAGTAAGAGATAGAAAAACACAATTGGGGAAAAGAGGAGGAGAAAGACAGAAAAGCAGTGACAAATGGAGAAAGCAGAGATGACCTTCGGTAGCGCCAACTGTGGGCTTTGAACACAACTTTGGGCCTTGGCCCTTACTCTTTTGCAAATTGAGCAGTGGTTTGAAAGTTATCCATTTGCTTCTATGGAATTACACCTATGTTTTCATAAATTATCCAATTTCCATGAGATTTAAAAGGCCCCAAGAGTACTAAAAGATATGTGCGCAAGTCTTGGATTTCCTTGAGCACTGAAATGCATAAAATTTACATATTGTGAAAACATCTCCATGCGTAAATCTGGTGCACATGAGTATTTACAGCTAACATATATTTTTAATTCTCCAAAGCGTAAATCATTTTTTATGCAGCAATCCATACTGTATCCCCCATCCCTATTTGCACAATTACTCTTGACTTTGATTGGAGTATATTTTAATGTTTCCAATGTGGAAATCACTCGTATCTGAAATGTCACAAACTTGCAAGTTTGAGGGTGTTCACCTGCTAGTGCAGGTAGGTCTTCGTATAAATGCCCACAAGTCCACCCCTAGCAAGACATCTACCACAAATACAGGAACTCCGCTTTCTTGGTGCATTTTGTGAATCAGAATAGGACTTTACATATCCCAAGTGATAATGTTGTGCATCAACACTCAATGTGGCTGTGAAGCATACTTCGAAAAAGAAGCTAGTGCACAGAACACTGTCCTCCTCTGATGCAGTGGGTTGTAGCCAGACCCATCAATCCATGGATTGTCAACATTTGCCTCTTTCTTCATCTACCTTCCTCGGTAACATGGACGTGATCTGGGTGGGAACTTAGGGTCTTATTTATTAGCCTTGTGCACCGCCGGAGCATCACTTTTTTTGATGTTCCGGCACCACACTACATATTCATATCTATGAGGCCACGCAAAGCTACTTTGTGTGGCCCCATATATATGGAGTAAGGCAAAGCAGCGCAAGTCACTGCGTTGCCTTTCTCTGCGCCAGGGAGGCGTTCCATGGGTGTTGCAGTGCGTTTTTCCACGCATGGATTTTGAAGCTGCCCCAGATTTACAAAATCATGTAAACCTGGGGAAGCGCTAAAACCTTATGCCTCCCGACGTGAGGATAACAAGGGGAAATATTTTTATTTCTCCTTGTTTTTTCCTCTTTCCATGTGTGCTGCAGAATGCAACACACATAGAAAGAGGAAAACACCTCTCGGGATTGTTTTTGTGCAGGAAGGCGCCCTTTCCTGCACAAAAACTATCCTGCCAATAACACAGGCACCCTTGCACCATGGTGCAAGGGTGCCTGCATTGGCGCTAGCCTGCCAAAACTGCGCCACCGCAGGGGGAAAGGACAGGAACGTACTATATCGTATAGATATGGTGCATTCCTCCCCTTTCACTTTGGCATAGGGCAGCACAGCAAGATGACTTGCTGAGCTGCCCTATGCCAAATCCCCATAAATATGCCCCTTAGTCGATGGAAGGCACAATCATATGGACTATTTTTATGAAGCCTTCTTATTTCCAAGAAGCCTGTTCTGTTTAAGTGCATTCTCCAGCATCTTTGCAGCATGCACTTTAAAGTATGGCAGTTTGTGAAGACTTTTATGGTCCAATGTAGATTTCTTGTTACATTTTTCTTCCATCAGACCTATGGTTATTAATAAGTCTTGAACTCCCTTACAGTTGGTTTTGTGTTTGTTGTGAAATCTTGAGCCGGGCTTGGGCAGGTCTTAGTTCTCTTGTATAGTATATTAAAGCTCGGGCTTGTAAGGCACTGCGCTTCCCCGTCCCTCTGGGCGGCTGGAGCTTCTCAGAGGTGCTCTTAATTGTGTCAGTTTTGAGCATAAAGGAACATCACTTAGGGACCGTACGTCTTCCTGTGAAGGAGCCCTTTTCAGTGCCAAACTGAGCATTGTTTCAGTGTAACTATTGTTACTTTAATTCACGTCGGCCAGGACTGTGAACACAGAGGCCCTTTAACAAAGTTAACAGCTGCTGCTTTGCTCAAACCTTTTCTTTTGTGCCAGAGGTAAGTTGGCTTGACTCCCAGATACTTTTATCCGTTCTGATAGAGCTGGACTTGTTCTTCTCTCGTCACCAGACAAAGAGCACTTGAAAGAGAGGGAGAAGCTGGAAGCCGAGTTGACCACCCTGCGCGCAGCCAGTGAGGACCAGCGACGGCATATGGAGAGCCTCGACCAGGCCCTTGGCATCGCCCAGAGTAAAGTGGCCAGACTGGAAGAGGAGGTGAGCAGAGGCTTGGCATTTCTGTTTATACAGTACACATTCTAAATTGTAGGACAACATTTTCTTTGTGCTTTCTACATGCTCATTAATTTGCTGCCGGCCCAAGAAACGTAAGTCCTGCGTGCGGCCACAGGTGTGGCGCCGCTGCAGTGCCAGCTTCCTCGCCATACCACACCAACCTCAAGCTCCTGTGGTCTTACCTGGTCATGTGACTGGTTGGAAGGGCAGCTAAAATCCACTCTTTAGGATCTGTGCTAAAACTGCAAGGATACAGCTTGGGTTTAGCCAAGCTACCTGGGCCATGGACTTAGGCCCATAACATATTTCCCTTGCACTTCCAAGCATGGTGACAGATGTCAAGGAACTTCCGAAACTCATTACTTTGGCCCAAGTTATAATCAATGAACCATTGCTGAAAGATTTGCTTACTTGTTGAACGTGTGCCTAGCTAATCCAGCACCCCTTCGTTTAATTTGTACCCTATTATCTGCCTGATTACAACGGGCCTGTAGAAGTACTAACTTTGCGGCAACACCTGTTTGTGCTGAGATCGCAATTGTAAATGGTACAACGTTCATCGCACCCAGTTTTTACTGCTTATAGTAACGTTTGCGCGCTCTGTGAAATTTGTGCAGGAAAATCCAAAATCCACATGCTAGTATCAAAAAGTCAGAATTATGATATATACCCACACCTAAATCCACGTAATTCATAATGAGGGCCAAATAGGTTGGGTTATTTCTGCCCCCCACTAATGATATGTTTGCAGTAATGCCAAGAATGCCCATATCTCATGCCATCAGTAGCACATATCTGAAGCCATCAAACTTAAATTCATTGTTAAGCACTTTTAACTCTGTTGTCACTGTTCTCCACACTCTAATACATACTCTTTCGGGAGGCATAGTGAGGCTATGAGTATATTGGTAGAATTATCTTAAATATGGTGGATGTGGATCCTGAATTGTGAACCACTGTTTACTAGTTGCTAGAGTTGTATGGGTGACATATGTCGGAATGTTAAAAGAACTTAAAATAAATTATATGGGGAGGGTGGATGTTTGGGTTGAAAAGAGCGCTCTTTGAGATGTAGGTTTACTTTTTCTCGTTACATTGGCAGATATGTGTTGGTTGATAATTTTGTTGGCCAGGTTAGGAACCAGGACATTCTACAGAGATTGAAATGGAAGAGTGTCCTTGGCACAGGCTGATGGGTTTCTCAACGATTGGATCAGCTTGGAAATGCTTTCTTTGGGCATAGTGTGTTTGCCCTTCTGGTTCAACGGTGTCCTTTTCTGGTTTTGCTAAAGCATGGACGAAACAGTCATTCTTATAAATAAATACTATGAAATGAGGTATATATGGAATGTTTACCATACCAGCAATATTCTCGTCCCATCCTGAGTGTGGAATTTGTGGGACAGTAAAACTTTCTTTGGAGCACATATTTCTATTTTTAACATACTTTACCCGAGTATATGCTTATTGTCCATTGTCATAATGTTAAAATGTTATAAAAGCACAAAAATGTATCTGTCCTTGTTCATAGGCTATGACTTTGTTCTAAAAAAATGAGCACATTCAATGAATTAAATATTCTCATCACAGCTAAAAATAGATAAATGTCAGTTCAGTTCAGTGTTTTCAGTTTTATTTTTCATACAGAGGTAATGAAAATATTATTGTTTCTGCTAGCTATATGTTTTTTAAGAATCAATAAATCCTGACATTTTGTGATCCTTTCCTCCAGTTGCAAAAAAAGCAGGTTTATGTAGAGAAGGTGGAGAAGTTGCAACAGGCACTGACGCAGCTCCAGGCGGCTGGCGAGAAACGAGAGCAGCTGGAGCGGCGGCTACGCACCCGGTTAGAGCGAGAGCTGGAGGCACTGAGGATGCAGCAGGTAAGTCTCTGGAAGATAGTGGCCAGTGTCACTGATTATGCCCAAAAAAGCAACATTGATGTATGTTTTATTTACATAAACTTAAAGTAAATTGGGGGGTTGTACCTGCACTCTGACTTCTATGAAAATATGTGCTCTTATGTGTGGTGTGATTTGCAGACTTTTATTGCCCCTTGTTTGAAGAGAATGGTGTTCTAGAACAAGCTTTACAATTGTAAATAAATACACACAAAACAGAGAAGCAGACCCTGCCTTTTGCTATGTAACTTCACTTATCACACCTTTATTCTGCCTGCTAATTAGCTGAACAACCACTTCCCTTTTTTATATGCCTAAGTCAGTGAGCAAGGGCAGTGAAAAAACTGCTCCATTGATCAAGACCAGGCCTTAAGTTGTCTCATGTGGCTGTCCTCATTACTGTAATGATTCCAAACCCCAGGTGTGAACGGCATGATTGTGAATGGCCGAATAGGCATGGTCTCCCACTGAAACCATAGAATTGTCACTAACTCCTTATATCTTGAATGAGGCTCATTAAGGCAGATAGACATAGTATATCTGTAATTTATTGTCTGATTAGTCTGAAGAAGTTAATGTGTTGGTACTTCAAGAGCATTCATGAACTCTGGTGCTACAATCATACTTCTTTGTTTCAATCAATCAATAAATCAATTAATTTGTTGAGCGCGCTACTCACCCGGAAGGGTCTCAAGGCGCTTGGAGGGGGGGGTGCTAGTGCTCGAATGCGCTTCCTGAAGGTCAGGAGGTCCTGGGTCTTACGTAGGTTGGCAGGTAGGGAGTTCCAGGTTTTGAGGTGAGGTAGGAGAAGGATCTGCCGCTGGTTGTGGTACAGTGAATGAGAGGGACTGTTGCGACGGCGAGGTCGGTGGAGTGGAGCTGGCGTGTCGGGTTGTGGAAGTTGAGTCGATTGTTGAGGTAGGCCGGTCCGGTGTCGTGGAGAGCTTTGTGAGCTTGTATTACGATTTTAAAGACGGTCCTTTTGTTGACGGGTAGCCAGTGGAGGTCCCTGAGGTGGGTAGAGATGTGTTTGTAGTAAGGGAGGTTGAGGATGAGACGTGCTGAGGCGTTCTGGATGCGCTGGAGATTTTTCTGGAGCTTGGCCGTTGTTCCTGCGTAGACGGCATTGCCGTAGTCCAGTCTGCTGCTAAGAAGGGCATAGGTGACTGTTCTTCTGGTTTCCACGGGAATCCACCTGAAGGTCTTGCAGAGCATTCGAAGGGTGTTGAAGCATGAGGACGAGATGGTGTTGACTTGCTGGGTCATGGAGAGTGAAAAGTCAAGTATGAAGCCGAAGTTGCGTGCATGGGTGGTGGGCGTTGTGGGCGACCCCAGGGTGGCCGGCTACCAGGAGTCATCCCATGCTGACTTGTTGGGGCCGAAGATGATGATCTCGGTCTTTTCTGAATTCAGCTTGAGGTAGCTTGCGGTCATCCAGTTGACAATAGCAAGGAGTCCGGTGTGGAGGTTGTTCTTGGCGGTTGCGGGGTTCCTCGTGTGGGAGAGGATGAGCTATGTGTCGTCTGCGTAGGAGATGAGGCCGTGAGATCGGACGATGTGGGCGAGCGGAGCCATGTAGATATTGAAGAGGGTGGGGCTGAGTGAGCATCCCTGGGGGACTCCGCAGATGGTCTTGGTGGCCTTTGTCCGGAATGGGGGAGGCAAACTCTTTGTGTTCTTTCGGAGAAGAAGGAGGTGAGCCAGTCCGGGGCTCTCTGGTGAATTCCGGCGTCAAAGAGGCGTGTGCGAAGGGTTTGGTGACATACAGTATCGAAGGCTGCGGTGAGGTCGAGGAGGATGAGGGCAACGGTTTCACCTTTGTCAAGGCTGGTCCTGATGGCGTCAGTGCAGGCGATGAGGGCGGTCTCAGTGCTGTGGTTTTTGGGGAATCCAGACTGGGAGACGTCGAGAAGGGCTGTTGTCCTCCAGGAAGCGGGAAAGTTGTTGGTTGACTATCTTCTCTATGACCTTCGCGGGGAAGGGGAGTAGGGAGATAGGTCGGTAGTTTTTGAGGTCTTCGGGTCGGCTTTGGGCTTTTTGAGCAAGGCGTTGACTTTGGCATGTTTCCAGCTTTCCGGGAAAATGGCGGCCTCGAAGGAGCTGTTGATGATGGTCCGGAGCTGGGGAGCGATGATTTGGCTGGCCTTATTGTAGACGTGGGAGAGCTGGAGTGGATGGTGCTCATGATTTTGGTGGTTTCCTCATCGTTCGTCGGGGTCCAGGCGCTCAGTACATTGGTACATCAGGGTGCGATGGGGTTGACCATGTCAGTGGTGGTGGTGGTGGGGGGCGGCGTTACAAAGCTTCCATGTATGTCTGTGATCTTGTGGTGGAAGTAGATGGCGAGGGAGTTGCAGAGGTCTGAGTGGGGAGGGTCGGTGGAGCAGGACTTGGGGTTGGTGAGTTCCTTGATGATGTTGAAAAGCTCCTTGCTGTTGTGTGCATTGTTGTCAATCCTTCTTTGTAGAAAGATCTTGTGGTGGTCCGGATGAGCTGGTGGTGTTTGAGCATGGCTGATTTGAGGGCGGTGAAGTTGCTCTCTGATTTTTCTTGGCGCCAGATTTTCTCAGCTTTCAGGCATTCTTGTTTGGAGGCCTGATGGTCTGCGGTGAACCAGGGAGCTTTCTTGTTGACGCAGGTGTTGCTGGTTTTCTTCAGTGGAGCAAGGGTGTTGGCGCAGTCGTCAAGCCATTGTTTGAGGTTGAGGGCGGCGGTGTTGGGGTCGTTGGTTTTGGGTAGTAGGGACTGGGTGAGGTTGGAGATCTTGTTCCACTTGCGGTGATGGATCGGATGCTGTTGGTGGTGGGTGGTGGGCTTCAGGAAGGAAAAATGAACGCAATGGTGGTCAGTCCAATGGAGTTCGGTGCTGTGAGTGAAGGTGATGTGGCTGCTGGAGGAGAAGATGGCATCGAGGGTGTACTCGGCTGAGTGGGTGGGCTAGGTGACCAGTTGCTTGAGGCCGAGGTTGTCCAGTAGGGCAGCGGAGTTGCAGTCGCTGGTGTTCTCCAGGTGGAATTGTAGGTCGCTGAGGAGCAGGTAGTCCGAGGAGGTGAGGGTGTGGGAGCTGATCGTGTCGGCGATGGCGTCGCAGAATTGGGGGCGGGCCTGGTGGTCTGGTGGTCTGTAGACGAGGGTTCCTCTCAGGGTTCCTCTCAGGGTGGTGTTGGCGTTGATGTGTATCTGAAAGTGCAGGTGTTCTGCGGCATCCAGGGTGTCATGGGTGTCGATGGAGATCCGGATGGAGCTTCTGTGGACTATGCCGATTCCTCCTCCTGGTTTGTTGATGCGGTCTCTTCGGGTGATTTTCTAGCCCTCAGGGATGGCTATGGCGATGTCTGGTTCTGATGAGGGGTTCATCCATGTTCGGTGAGGAAGGCGATGTCAGGGGAGGCTGATGTGAGTAGGTCCCAGAGCTTGATGGCGTGCTTGTGGACGGAGCGCGTGTTGAGGAGGATGCAGCTGAGATGGTTGGGGTGTCTGGTGTTGTTGTGGTGCTTGGTGGCTTGATTGCAGGTGAAGCGGCACGAGCGGCAGGCAAAGGGTCCGTGGTTGTGCCTGGGGGAGGCCTGGGCGCAGGCGGTGGGCCGGTCGGGGTTGAGTGCGAGGAGCTCAGCAGTGGTGTACTGGCGTCTGGAGGCGTGGGAGGTGCGAGGGGCAGGGGGATGGGCGCTGGGTGTTGTCCAGGGGCGGACGGGCGCAGACGGGCTTCACTTTGGCGCGCCAGTGGCGCAACGGCCGCCATTGACAAGGGGAGGTGGGAGGGAGGAGCAGCTGGGAGTTGGGAGGGGGTGGCGAATGGGGGCACGAGGTGGGGCGGGGCTGCAGGGGACGACCGGGCAGATCAAGCAAAACAGAAACGGGCAGAAAAAGGCAGAGATGTCAAAAAAGGCAAAAGCAGAAAAACGGCACACAAGCACAGAAAACGGATGGCAAGGCAAACACACAAGATAACAAGACCAACACACAATACTTATGTCTACCACTAGACACCAGGGATGAGGCGCAGGCGGGTGGTGGAGGGCCTCGAACTCGCGGCAGCAGTGAGGGCAGGTTTAAGAGCAGTTTAAGAGGACTGCAGAGGGCAGTCTGGTGAAGCTGCTCGGCGTGCAGAGTGGTTCCTGGCCTTAAGTCAGGTCAGGGGTTGACATCTTGTATGCAATGTTGTCTACTACTGAATCCACTACAGAATCAAGGTGACAGTGAGGAAATTATCATATTCCTTTGGTAATTTGCGCATATGAAATCATAAAACTGTGTGTACAGGAATAATACAAAATCTTAAAATGTGATGATAGAAAATTTACAATAAGTGATCTACAGAAATGTAAAAATAAAGGCCCATATTTATACTTTTTGACTCAAAACTGCGCTGTCTGGTGTGCGTTAAAAAAAACGACGTACACCAGGCAGCGCCGGCGTAGGGGGAAAATGGCGTATGGGCGTCCACAATTGGTGCAAGTCAGGCTGAGGCAAAAAAATCGCCACAACCCGATTTGCGCCATTTTTTTACGACGCCCATCCCCCATTGAAATGACAGGAGTCATGCCCCCTTGCCCAATGGCCATGCCCAGGGGACTTCTGTCCCCTGGGCATGGTCATTGGGCATAGTGGCATGTAGGGGGGCACAAATCAGGCCCCCCTATGCCACAAAAAATAAATAAAAAAAAATACCTACCTGGACTTACCTTAATGTCCCTGGGGTGGGTCCCTCCATCCTTGGGTGTCCTCCTGGGGTGGGCAAGGGTGGCAGGGGGTGTCCCTGGGGGCAGGGGAGGGCACCTCTGGGCTCATTCTGAGCCCACAGGTCACTTAACACCTGCCCTGACCCAGGCGCTAAAATCCGGCGCTAATGCGGGTTTTTTAGACCCGCCCACTCCCGGGCGTCATTTTTGTCCGGGAGTATAAATCCGACGCATATGCATCGGAGTCATTTTTTAAGACGGGAACGCCTACCTTGCATATCATTAACGCAAGGAAGGTGTTCATGCAAAAAAATGACGCTAACTCCATGAACTTTGGCGCTAGACGCGTCTAACGCCAAAGTATAAATATGGAGTTAGTTTTGCGTCAAATTTGCGTCGAAAAAAACGACGCAAATTCGGCGCAAACAGAGTATAAATATGCCCCAAAATGTTTCTGCAAAACAAAAGAACGTGAGAATAAGTCAAATGCTTTAATTGAAATGTGAATGAACTCCCGCATGCACACTTCCGGTGACATATTTTGCAGTCAGGCCTATTTTACACGTAATTTGCAGAGATCTGTACTGATGTGTAAAATCAATCCTACCTAAAATTAGTGGTCTAACTCGCTGGGAAGATCTTTATCGAAACAGCTTCTTTCTTGCACAGACAGAATACATGGGTGACACACCGGGAACCCCTTAGAATGTGTTCACATACCTTAGACTGAAATGCAGCTCCAGAGACCCTGTCTTAGATTTCTCGTCCGAACCTCCTATCTTCATCACGCTAATAACATGGTACTGATCACAAGTACTAAACATCTGATTTGCTTTCTCTATTGCTTTGCACAGATGGGGTTCTCTAGCCCTCAGGGAAAGGACTGCCAGAGATGGGAAGCAGAATTGGGAATTGAACTTTCTAATGAACAATGACATTATTGTTTGTAGACAGGCCAGATATCCTCCAGTAGTAGACTCTGGATCATTCATTATAAGTTATTTCAATGATCTTCCTATACATAGGTTTGGACTGAGACAAGATGATCAGTGTACTAGATGTGGAGTGTCTGGTGCAGATTTTCTACACTTGACGTAGGTCTGTGTGGCAATATGATCCTTTTGGCGTGATGTGTTAGCTGTGCTGGCCATTATGGTATATGAGGACCTGCAGCTAACCCTGCTGATGTCTTTACTGAGCCATGTCAAAGAATATCTGCCTTGTGTAGGCGGTATCTGGCACCAGCATTTTAGCTAACTAAGAGAAGGGTGGCCTGCTACTGTGGAAGAGGGCATGCACCCAAGGTCAAGAACTGGACTGCAGATTTAATATACTATAATGATAAAACTTAATTTATATGCTGAACTCCTGCAACCCCTTCTAAACCTCGTGATATTTGGCAACCTCTGCACAATAACCTATAGACATATTCACCAGATCCCACTTCAAATGTGCAACCGGACCCCAACCCAGCTCTTGACAGTGCATAAGGGTAACCCCTTACCGCAGAGCACACAAATCTGATGGATGGACGAACTACGGCTTCCAACATCTTGGGCATATACCTCACATTGGTGTACCATTAGTGTATGACTATAGTGTTTATTTGGTGAATGTTCGGGATGACTCAGGGGTAGTCTGGACCTGAATGTTTCCCTGGATATAGTGTTGCCATATCGTATGTATGATGTAACTTTGTTGCAGTAGTTGAAATCGATAAATAAAAAATGGAAAAAAAAAACAGAGAGCACAAACATTTATTACATGAATAATTAGGATGGCTGATATTTGTCAATAACAAACAGATACAGTAGTTTGCTGATGTGATTAACATCTAAACATTCTAGATCCAGGGCATTAGCAACCAAACTCAAGATTGGCCCCCCATGGTTTCCACAGCATATTGGATAGACTCATTTTGGCTGACCAACAAATTGTTAATTCGGTGAGATGCTAAGGGAGCTGGGACGGGAGGGGAATTCTGCATTAGACACCCTCCTGTTTGAGGCAAGTTAGCACATTGCCCAGTGCTAGAGATTTCTGATGTCACTGGTAATTTCTGCAGACCACCCAAGAGAAATGACCAGTGCCATGGCATGCTGGGTTCTGCCTTAGAAAGAATATTTATGGCAATATTTCTTGTCCCTGACAGCTTTCAACAGTGTTTTTGCTGTAGGTATCTGGGATAAGCAATTGAGGTACAAATATCTAAATGCTGGTCTCTTATGGGGCCACAAGTCCTGTGACTCTAGACCAGAAGGCCTTTTCCAGCATGTATGAGAGATGGTATCTGGGTGTTTGTAACCCATTTTCCACTAATGGTCACAGACTTACTGATGTAATGTTCATGTGGTAGGACAATGTGCCTTGCATGTTGTCTCCGTTCAGCCTGAGGTTAAGCTGGTTTTGATTGTAATCATGAAGTCTAATTGTATCCCACTGCCTTCTAAGAGTATGGTATTGTAGCTAACAATATAATGTGCATGGCACCCCAGTTTACTTTGAGAGTGAGCTGTCATGGTTAGGACGCGACCGCAAACCCCGCTCCTTGTTTTGTGGTTTAATGGCACCTGCATTCATTTTGAAACTGGTGACGCACAGTTATCATAGTTTAGCCTGCAGAATGCCATTGTTCTTTCTTAGGTGTGTCCTCATGGCCAAGGTGCCATAACCTGGATCCATATTATATCCACTTCCCATTTTGGCTACATCATGATAAGTAAACTACAAGCCATTTCTGATGTCATTCCTGTTTCTTCTGAAAAGCACTTTTGAAATTACTTCTTTGGTTAGGATATTGCATTGCATGTTGTGTCTCAATTAGTCTTCATCTCTCCTACATGCAAGTCTTTGATCCTTTGTCTTGGGACATCCGTTCTCCAAATAGGCCTTCAATCTAGGGACAGCTTCACTTAGGGCCAGATGTAGGAAGCATTTTGCATGGTGCAAACTGCGAAAATTGCAGTTTGCGCCATGCAAAATGCCGATTGCGATGCTCATTCACAATTTGCGAGTCGGTACCGACTCGCAAATTTTAAATGTGACTCACAAATAGGATAGGGTGTCCCCTTCCTATTTGCAACTCGCCTCGCTATGCGAAATTGCTTTGTGAATGCGAATGCGGTTGCAAAGCAATTTGCAGTTACCACCAGTGTCACACTGCCAAACAGGGTTTTTCACAGCAGGCAGTGGTCCAATGGACCACTGCCCACTCTGAAAAACCGAAACCAAATGGTTTTTTGCAACTCGTTTTCCTTTAAGGAAAACGGGCTGCAAAATAAAATAAAAAACTGCTTTATTTAAAAAGCAGTCACAGACATGGAGATCTGCTGTCTTCAGCAGGCCACCATCCCTGTGAGTGCAGGGACTCGCTATGGGGTCGAAAAATGCGACCCACCTCATTAATATTAATGAGGTGGGTCTTTGCAACCCCATAGCGACTCGCAGACGGTGTCTGAGACACCGTTCTGCATCCGATTTTGCGAATCGGAAATTGCGAGTCGCACCGACTCGCAATTTCCGATTCGCAAAATTGGACCTGCCTACATCTGGCCCTTAGTTTCTTGCCAACATGTGGCTGGGTTTGGATGTGAGAACCCTAACCTCTTAACAGTGATTATACAACTGATTGTGTTGGGTGTCATCTCTTCCTTACTCTTTAACTCTTTTAGTTTTCTATGTTAAGATCACTTAAACACTACCTCTGAAGATGTTCAGTCGGACTACTTCACATATTTCAGGTCCAGTGTGGCTGAGCGAGAAGGATCAACCCTCTTATCCTTTGAGAAGGGCTGTGTCTCATTTTCACATGGGTGAAGCTACATACACAAAATTCCAAACTTGATGGAAGTTTCATATGAAAACCTTTACAGGAGCGAGAAGCTGAAGGTATCCTGGAGGTATTCAGGAGAATGAATAAAGTGGTATTGAACATTTTGCCAAGATCTCTGTATGTTGCCAAAGCCTTGTCTGCCAGGTTCCCCTTGGGCACTCTGCTAAGCATAAAGCATTAGCCTTCACTTAGACCATCAAGTCCTTACATGTGGCTAGATTAGTACTAAACATTCCAAGTTATAAATAAGAGGTGGGATTCCCTAACAAAGAGAGCAGCTTTTTGGCTGCCCAGGTAATCCCAGCACTACAGTGGTTGTATGAGACTAAACAGAAACTCTGGTTTACTATACAATAAGAACGTTCAGAATTTACAACGAAAGACCTTCTTAGGATAGCCTTAACACACCACTATTTTCCATTGGGCGAAACTGAATTAAATACAGAGATGACATGGGAGAGACTTCACTAGCATAGACTGCATATGTCCATGTCGAAAGCACCATCCAGACTGTATAAAGCATTGCAATAGGTCCGACACCTCCTTGTCACCATACATGTCTGGTGGAGACAGGTGATTGAGGGAGAGATATTTAGGAAGATTCAGTGGTTAGTATTCCCACAAAAGCAGCAAGGCCTTCCATTTGTTTGCAGTAGGAAGAAAATGCTTATAAATTGAGCCAAATGTGGGAGGTCACTCCAGTACAGTTGAATGTCAGGTTTGGAAGATCTAGCAATTGTTGCTGGGGTTGTAACTAGCCATGCAGTGTAGACCACATGTGATGGACCACATGTAAATGTTCTGAAAGGATGTTTGGTCCATATTTAGAGATATCACAGGCATTCCGCCCCTCACAATCCACTAGTCATTCAAATCTGGTACGTAGACAATGAATGAAATCAATCACAGGTAGGCTGATAACCCATGCGATATCTGCAGCTCGACCTGACCAGAGCCCGAGGTGTCAAATTCCCAGTTCTTAAACCATATCAATTTGGTGGTTCAAAGTATGAAATATTAATGCCTTTGAGATTCCAATGAGGATCATGTGGAACAGAATAGCAAATGTAATAAGTTTTGAGGTATTTCCTCCAATATGTTACATGAGTAGCAGCAGTGTGCTTGTGCTCTCCTCCACTGAGATTACTGATGACCGTGAATGCTGATACAATGACCTCACCATGATTTTGCTGAGGCGTCACTTTGAAAGCTTGGGATCTAATTTTGCAGGAAAGGGTAATGAGGGGTGAGTGCCACATTCCCCCCATTCCATTTGTATACTCTTGTCATGAAAATGTCATGCTTATTGGTTTGAAAAGATGCTCTACCAACAAAGCCAGGGAAATTTGTTTAAAAAAAATAATCATAACAGATTTTAATTCATTTGCAGCATTATTTCTGTGTGATAGATGTAACTGAGCTCTGGTATCTACTCTTTTTGTCAAAGCAGTTACATTAGTATTAATTGCTGCAAGACACAGGCAGAAAAACAACTCATAAGGATTTATTTCATCTTGGTGAAAGCGTCAGCTTCTTCTGCATGTCCCAAAGGAACCTTCATGTGCAGTGAAGAAAAATGAGTTTATTTTAGTGCATTAGTTGGGTTCCACAGCTGTGTCAGCATGTTCCATGCACTTGCTCTTAGAAATAAACATCCTGGGTACAGGTTTTGAATGTATTTCCCCTGAATATTCCTTGTGTGCACGTTTCGGATGGAGAGCTGTCACAAATTTCCATGGTTAAAATCAAGAATTCTGTGGCAATCCAGACATTGGGTCCATTCAGAATAGTGATTCAGGCATACAACCTTGAGAATACATATATATTTCTGAGAGGTGCCTTTGCACTAAGTCATTAGTGCTGTATTTCATTTCTTACAGAAAACATTTGCAAGAAGTATATGTTTATGTATCACAAATTGTCTTTGATTCTTAATCTTTCCTTTTCATATGCTGGTGTTTCCCGCAGAGGCACCCCAATTCTCCAGCTGCGATTGTGCCAGAATACAATGCTCCAGCCCTGATGGAGCTACTGCGGGAAAAGGAGGAGACCATTCTGTCATTGGAAGCCGACATGATCAAATGGGAGCAGAAGTACCTGGAGGAGACCGCGATGAGGCATTTCGCCATGGATGCGGCTGCCACAGCTGCTGCCCAGAGGTAGGCAGGCAGTAGGGAAACAGAGGCCTGTCAGCAAATACAGCGGAGTGGAACAGTCAGTGACTCCTAAGACTTCCTGCTCAGATGGTGTATTGAAAATACTAATGTAGGACATCTTCTGTTCCTAACTTTTTTAAAACAAATTTCTTGAATTTTCTTCCATGCAATATCACAAGTGAACATAATAAACAAATATACAGTTAGCATCAGAAATCACAAACATATTTCTGGCATTTTATTTCAATACACGCGACCATGAGTGATCATAGAAAGGGAACATAGAGGAGGCATATAAGTATTCCACTGTGCAGCACTTTGGGGGTTATTCTAACTTTGGAGGAGGTGTTAATCCGTCCCAAAAGTGACGGATTAACCACCAGCCGTATTACGAGTCCATTATATCCTATGGAACTCGTAATACGGCTGGTGGTATATCCGTCACTTTACCGTCACTTTTGGGACGGATTAACACTCCTCCAAAGTTAGAATAACCCCCTTTATCTTTACTTTCTACCCTTTTGTTGCTGCCCTGAATGACACCTCAGGAGTCTCCCTCAAGGCCCATACATTTCTCATAATTTCCTCATATCGTTTTATGTGTATTAGGACATCCCCTACACTCAGATATGGGGATTGCCAGTATTTGGCTTCTCTCCATGTCCATTTTCCAGTAAGCCACAGACTGGGAGTTGTTGGATTCCTCCACGCTTGAGTTCCTAACATTTTAACCTTTTTGTATTATGCTGTGATCTGGTTCACCATCATAAGTGACTTCCAGTTTCTTTGAAAATTCCATTTTGAATCAGTGCTGAAAGCAGTTTTGGATGGGCTTTTAGAATGTAGTCAAGACTGAGTTGTATATGGCCGATCACTGTGACGTAGGCATAGTAGGCAAATAAATCTATGAACTGGCGTTGGGACCAAAATAGTTACCATTGGCTGAGATTATTTTAAGCATTCCATAAATGAGCTTCTACTTCTTTTCCAAGTGTCTAGGTTTTCGTCATTGTTCATGACTGAAAGAAGGCTTACACATGCGACCAACTATACTTATCGTATACTAGCATCTCACCAACACCTGCAAAAATGTATTAAGTAAATTTGAAATTTGGTGATTGTCTTCTTTTACATGGTAAGCGAGGTAAACATGGTTAAACAATGAGAGGCCCATTCATATTTTGGCTAGAAAGGTGTGCATGCTAGGGTAAATGATTTTCTAGAAAAATGCCTTGCTGCATTTAGGATTAGAGCATCGTCCTTAGTGTAGGCCTTACTTTGAATGATATTAGTTTGTATATCAGATCGCTTGTTATGTGCAGGTTATTTTAAAATCTGGTATTAACCATTATAAAAACAAATACCAGTTTGAAGCATCAACTATTGTTTCAAAGTTAACATTAAAAAGAATCATACAACTCTGCAGCTAGCAGGCAGTGCCAAGCATGTACTTCATTGTCTTCCTTCTACGTTGCACTTCCATTCTCCACTTCCCAAAAGATTTGAGCCTCTGAATCCAAAGAGAATGGGTCTGTTTTACGCTGAATGTAGACATGAAAATCTCATTAACCCATGAAACAAAGGTATCGTCAAACGACATAGAGTTATTTCAAAACAGGAAAGTTGCTTCTTTTGATTAGGAACACAGACATAAACTCTTCCTTTACTTGGAAACCTCTTTCATTAACAAGATTCCAAGGTTTTCAACCGCACTTTACCAAAAACCTATTGACACCTTGCCAATACTATTGAAGTGCTAAAGGTCAATCAGTTCCTTTTTTCATGACAGTATAAAAAAAATGTTAATACATAAAATTACCTTTCCAGTGTAACATCAAAAAAACTGGTTAGTGTGCAGTGTGCATGCCACAGAAAGAAATGTATCCTAACCTAATACAGAGACACTTGAGTAAAACTTAGTTAATATACACAAACGTTGGTTATCAAACAAGTTTATTTGCCACTATACCTGGGGCTAGATTAAATAATATTTTGCTGTAATTTACTCTTGTAGTACTCCTTGCTTACTCCTAAAAGACAAGAGTGAGCCTCACGTACCTCATGTGTAGTCTTGGAGTTCAGGAGAAAGCCAGGATTACTACAAAACCAAGTTGCATTTAATCAGAACAAAATATTGCTGAATCAGGCCCATCGATTGGAGCCTTAAATATGTAACCTGTAGTGTAGGACTACCATTTACAAAGTATTTTATGGCAAAATTATAAGCAACTAAAAAAGTAAATTTAATACGGAACATCTAGAACAGGGATACTCAAAGTACGGCCCGCGGGCCTCATGCGGCCCCTCGGGCACAGGCGCACTGGGCAGCTGTTTGCTTGACTCCGCACTAACAAAAATATTAAATACACACAATAAATCATTTATTTATCATTTATTCCAAACTCAATTGGTGTTAAAGAAAGGATGTAACTAGGGACTCTTGCACTTAACTTTAGAAACGCCTTCATTTTTAAAGACATCTTGCAGCATAAGTGTAAAACTAAGACAGTCGCTTCAAAATAAAAAAAGTGTATTTAGTTAACATGCAGAACCTTTCCGTCTTAGTACAATTTATTTTATCAGTGCATTGAGATATATTCATTTAAAAGTTATAGTTTTCAAACATACATTTGGAAACAAATTTGGAAACATTAATTATTTCCCTTACCCTGAGAACACCACCAATAGTAAATTAAAGAGGCAAGTCACTTGGGTTCCTATCATACATGAATCATGTATTTCGAGGTCATCTTAAATGTGATAATGCAGAAAAAGGAGGGAAAGTGACACTAAACAATTGCCTAGGATCACACAATTTAGAAAAGTGGGTAAGCCGGGATTAATTCCAGGTTTTCTGGTTTCCTATCCCCGTAGCCACCCAACCCGACCGCCACTACCCTGGCATCAATGCGGCCCCCAGGCACATCACAGACCAAACTTTTTGGCCCCTGGGAAAATGTTTGCGAGTACCCATGATCTAGAAGATGCCTGTTCATACTGTATAGTAACTGCCGGCTTGTGGTGGCATGGTTAAGATTACAATCATTACTCAGTGTTAAATATATTTCTTATGTTTTTGTATTATGTTACATGTTATTTTCAGGTAAGTATCTTGAAAAAACTGTTCTCTTCAGATTGCAGCTAACAATGGGCATTGTATCACCTTTGAGTTACTTTTAGTGCACACACTGTTGATGAAGCATTGGGCCATGGTGGGAACCAGAGGACTTTTATGATTCTGTGCCTGAAGCATTTGTCACATAATTAAAAATGCAGTGCATTTACCACATCATTTTCTGTATAATTTGAAAATTTTGTAGAGTTCACAAAACTATATTGCTTCTATTTTGGATGTAAAGAACACTGCCAGAAAATGTGCCACACGCGTTGCAATTTCTGCCAAATAATTTGGTCGTCCATGCTGCATTATTCCAGTAGCTCAGATAGTGGTACAAATCTACAAAGTGGTTTGGTGGCTGTCATCTACATTGCACAATAATTTGTGAAATATTTATCATATATAACTGTCCACATGAAATATGGCTTTTATACCACTGCGTTTTGTGCAATGAAAATACACAAACATGTAATATATATATGATACATAATATGGTACAGTATTTTCATTGAGAGTTTGTTTTGGTTTTGGTGATGACCATAAGGCCTTAGGCTGAGTGGTTTCTAAATGTCACCATAACCCCGAGATTATATATATATTACTGGCTACTCTTTATGCCATTTTTATAAGATCTCCACCTAATTTGCAGATTTCAAAAATAAAGTTTTTACCTAAAATGGTTAAAATTAATAGGTCCAGAGAATGTGCAGCATATTTTTTGTTTATGTTGCATATTTTAGAAAACCTTGCTTCATAATGTGGCCCTCCGTGCCATAAAATCGTAGTAACACCAACAATGGGAAAGCTCTGCAGAGTGGTTTTGGGACTGTCATTCTGATTATGAAATCCATATTTCACAATTTAACGTGAAATATTTTCAGTAACATTTCCAGTATCCCTTTACCCTGGCACGCCATACCTCATATTTCCTGGATTTCATAGCTTGATTGTTTTTTTTCCAAATTACTTTATTCAGGTGTATTATTTTACATCTTGCGATAATAAACTTGTCTCTGTGCATTGCATTTTGAAAAAAAGGATATGTTCAAGTTCCAAAGTTTTCCTTTTGTGTTGCTAGGGATACCACAATTATTAACCACTCGCGGCATGGCAGCTACAGTGACAATGCATCGGCAATCCGGATGTGGCAGGAGGAAGAGCAGATTACGCAGGCCAACCGGCGGTGTCTGGACATGGAGCACACGTAATAAACACTATTGTCATATCAGCAAAAAATTGTATCGGCAACGTAACTCAGAGATCTTCTTAAAATATTATTGAATCAATGTGAATTAGAAAAAGCAACTTAAATATCATCATCTCTTATCATTAAATAATATTGTTTTATATGGCAGCTTTAAAAGGATGAATTGTAATATTGCTAGCGGTCGTCCATGGTGAAAACTGTTTACAATCCACAACAGTACATAGGACAGATAACCCTGAAAAACCTTTGGTTTACCACTGAGGTTGAGAAGCATCTGCCTTCATCTTCTCATCTGTCTGGTGTGTCTAATTGACGTATGTGAATTAATGGAAAAACGTAAACTGGGAAGCCACACTTGTGGACACCAAATCATGGGAAACCAATTTTAATGAGAGACAGTTTTAAGGAATAAAAATACATCAACAATGAAAGGAAACAATTAAAGAAAAGATCATTTTAAGAAGAAAATCCAAAATTACTAATAAACTTGGGTGGAGTTTTTGACTGTCGGGGTTTTTTGCCTCTGGGTAATGTTTAAGGGTGATCAGGGGTTTTTAGGAGTCAGGAATGGGTGGAGTTCAGGCATAGAATGGGATTTTTAAGTTTAAGGGATGGATGAAGTTTAGGGGTAGTGAGGGTTTTTAGGTATCAGGAATGGGTGGAATTTAGGAGTGGTGAGGGGTAGGAGGTGTTTTTAGGGTTCAGGGAGTTTATGGGTATGAGCTGTTTATAGGGTTCAGGGATAGGTAGAGTGTAGGGGTTTTATGGTTCATTTATAGTTGGAGTTTAAGGCTGGTGAGGTTTTTTAAGGTTCAGTGATGGGTAAAGGTTAAGGGTGGTGGTGAGGTTTTAGGGTTCAGGATTGGGTGGAGGTCAGGGTGTTAAGGGGATTTAGGTATTCAGGGAAGGGGGAGTTGAGTGGTAGAAAGGATTTTAAGGGTTCAGGGATGGGTGGTAGGGTGGCGAGGGTATAGGTGAAGTTTGGGTGTGGTGAGGAGTTTTAAGCAATCAGGGATGAGTGGGGGTTAGTCATAGAAAGGGTTTTTTTAGGATTCAGAAGTGGGTAGAGTTTATTGGTATGGTTAGTTAATGGGTAGGGAGGGGTTTTAAGTTTCATGAATACGTGGAGTGTAGGGGCAGAAAGGTATTTTAGGGTTTGGGGATGGGTGTAGTTTAGAGATCAGGAATGGTGTACTTTAGGTATAGTTAGGAGTTTTTATGTTTCTGGGATGGGTGGAGTTTAGGGGGTAGAAGGGGCTTTAAGGGTTCTGGGATGGGTGGAATTTTGTTGTGGTGAGGGTGTTTTAGCAGGCAGGATTTGATGGTGTTTAGGGGTTGTAAGATGTCAGGGATGGATGATGTTTATGGGTTGTGAGGAGTCAGCAAATTAAAAGCATCTAAAATAATTGTTTATCAATGTAAAAGATATAAATCTGAAATAATGTCCCCTGAAGTAAAGCTCTGAACTAAAAATCTCCAACAAATCTTTCTGAAAGTAACATCTGCAACCATTGCATTTACACCTTAAGAAATAAGCATCCTAAAGCTAATTTAAAACAAAACAACATTCTATTAACTGGTTTCAATGAAATGGTAAATGCCATGCATTCTGAAAATTTCAATTAACAGTTTAGGTGAAATGGTTTCTCAGTAATGGTATTCCATTAAATCATTTTTCTATTTTATCACGTACAACCGTGTCTGATATGTATTTAGATGTTCATAAATGTTTAAAAATTCCTGTCTATCCACTACCCAATAGCATGCTTCCCAAAGATATATTGCTCTCATTGGTTTGAGGTCATGTGGAATTTTATTCCTTAACGCATTGTTTATTCAGTCACTCGGGTCCCTAGCATTCTTCTTACTCCTTAGATCAGGTGTCTCCTCTCTACTTCCACCGTTAACCTAGTTGGCACCTTAATTTTGAACTTCACTACTTCTTGTGTGTGTGTGTTGGCCATCAGGAAGCAAAACGTTACATGGCACCATTCAAGAATGTGTGGCCTTTGTAGTTTTTATAAATATCAACTTGTCCAGCACCCTATGTCTTTCATGGTGTCCTTACCTCCAGTTTACCTGACCTTTCTAACTGTTGCCTGACCATCATGTTCCTGCATCCTCCAATATAATTTCTCTTTTACCTTCCAGTGTGAGATAGCTACAGACTCGCTCTTGTCTTGATCACATGCATACGTAGATGCCATTGTAGCGTTAGTGCTCTGCCACTGTGTGGACACCAGTGCCATCCTTCCCTCAATGTGTTTGCATCTTTGTGACCTTTCTTTAGAAATGACTGTGCCGTAAGACCGCTACTCAGTTTTTTTTGCCTTTCACTCCCACTCAGTCCTCCCAGTTTCTTTGGTATACGTCTCCTGTAATAAGGCTAGATCTCGATTCATTGTCCCAAGGAGGCAAGTACTGATGAAATGACCTAAACCATTAACACTCTGTGGCTGTTTTTGTGTAGGACATGTTTCCCTTTACTGCCCACGCATTCCTCTTCTTTGTGCTCCCCTGCACCTTCTTCTGCACACCTCTCTTTCTCATCTTTGTACCCTGGGCCTTATGTGTGTACTTTTCTTTTCTTTCTCTCCACTTTCTCATCCAACTCCAACTATTCATTCGCTCCTCAGTAGCATAGCAAAGATGACAGGGTGCGAGCAGGAACAGTGTCTCCTTTACCTGCTACTGGGGGAGTAAAATTCAGTAACTATCAGGGTTCAGTTGGCCCCAGTTGCCGCTGCACCAATATCACTCCTCCTAATTCATACATTCAGTCGCCACAGTGGCAGAGACTCACAAACTGGCAACTTACTCCCCTCAACACCACATCTATACAACTCACGCCTAGGCCTTGAGCGTGCCCGCTGCGATTCTACCCAAATGGCAAGACCCGAGTGACAGCTCTGCCATTTCCACGGGACTCCTGGTGCCTCCCACACCCATGCAGTGATGCATACTGAGGCATCCCTTGGAAAATACAGGGAGTGCAGAATTATTAGGCAAATGAGTATTTTGACCACATCATCCTCTTTATGCATGTTGTCTTACTCCAAGCTGTATAGGCTCGAAAGCCTACTACCAATTAAGCATATTAGGTGATGTGCATCTCTGTAATGAGAAGGGGTGTGGTCTAATGACATCAACACCCTATATCAGGTGTGCATAATTATTAGGCAACTTAACAAAAAACAAATATATACCCATTTCAATTATTTATTATTACCAGTGAAACCAATATAACATCTCAACATTCACAAATATACATTTCTGACATTCAAAAACAAAACAAAAACAAATCAGTGACCAATATAGCCACCTTTCTTTGCAAGGACACTCAAAAGCCTGCCATCCATGGATTCTGTCAGTGTTTTGATCTGTTCACCATCAACATTGCGCGCAGCAGCAACCACAGCCTCCCAGACACTGTTCAGAGAGGTGTACTGTTTTCCCTCCTTGTAAATCTCACATTTGATGATGGACCACAGGTTCTCAATGGGGTTCAGATCAGGTGAACAAGGAGGCCATGTCATTAGATTTCCTTCTTTTATACCCTTTCTTGCCAGCCACGCTGTGGAGTACTTGGACGCGTGTGATGGAGCATTGTCCTGCATGAAAATCATGTTTTTCTTGAAGGATGCAGACTTCTTCCTGTACCACTGCTTGAAGAAGGTGTCTTCCAGGAACTGGCAGTAGGACTGGGAGTTGAGCTTGACTCCATCCTCAACCCGAAAAGGCCCCACAAGCTCATCTTTGATGATACCAGCCCAAACCAGTACTCCACCTCCACCTTGCTGGCGTCTGAGTCGGACTGGAGCTCTCTGCCCTTTACCAATCCAGCCACGGGCCCATCCATCTGGCCCATCAAGACTCACTCTCATTTCATCAGTCCATAAAACCTTCGAAAAATCAGTCTTGAGATATTTCTTGGCCCAGTCTTGACGTTTCAGCTTGTGTGTCTTGTTCAGTGGTGGTCGTCTTTCAGCCTTTCTTACCTTGGCCATGTCTCTGAGTATTGCACACCTTGTGCTTTTGGGCACTCCAGTGATGTTGCAGCTCTGAAATATGGCCAAACTGGTGGCAAGTGGCATCGTGGCAGCTGCACGCTTGACTTTTCTCAGTTCATGGGCAGTTATTTTGCGCCTTGGTTTTTCCACACGCTTCTTGCGACCCTTTTGACTATTTTGAATGAAACGCTTGATTGTTCGATGATCACGCTTCAGAAGCTTTGCAATTTTAAGAGTGCTGCATCCCTCTGCAAGATATCTCACTATTTTTGACTTTTCTGAGCCTGTCAAGTCCTTCTTTTGACCCATTTTGCCAAAGGAAAGGAAGTTGCCTAATAATTATGCACACCTGATATAGGGTGTTGATGTCATTAGACCACACCCCTTCTCATTACAGAGATGCACATCACCTAATATGCTTAATTGGTAGTAGGCTTTCGAGCCTATACAGCTTGGAGTAAGACAACATGCATAAAGAGGATGATGTGGTCAAAATACTCATTTGCCTAATAATTCTGCACTCCCTGTATGTGCATTCACTCCCAAAGCACCCTTCAACCCTAGCATCTCACACCAAAAGGATATGTGCTTTACACATACTGGTAACATGATATAGAACAGTCAGTGCAGTACCAATAAAGCAGAGTGCAGCAGCTGAATGCTCACAAGGTGGTGGCAGATCCCACTCAGGAGGTAAAGCTATAGCTGGAGTGATCCATATCCTTACATTCGGTTCTTGGAAATGTAAGCTCTGGACATCCACCGACGCACGCTTTGCACCGGTATCTGTCCTATAGTGAGTTCCCCAAGTAAACATGTTTCACCCATCTGTGAGCCTATTTTTCATGCCGCTCTTCTCCTTTCCTTTCTGTGGTTATGGATAACATTATTTTGGGCCATAATCTGAACGTTTTTTGAATGGGCTTTTTAGTCTGCCACACTTTTGCAGTGAGTGTTTTTTCTTATTTTATTTTCACTGGGGGCAGCCCCGTGCAACTCATATGCCTTTTTGAATTATTATCGCCTGCATTTTCTGTGGTGTCTTATTCTGCGATGTGGCGCAGACAGTGAAATGGGTGGCGGAGCGATTTTGTGCTGCAGTAGTCCTGTATACGTTTATGTTCTACCTCAAAAGAAAACAAAACTAAAGCAGGATTTTCTCAAGTTCTTGTTTTGCAAAGATATGGAAAGATGAAAATCCTTGACACTACTTCAATGAATTCTGGTGATCATGCTGATTGTCCAGTGGCTGTAAACAGGCTTCAGTGGGAGAGCATGTGTTGCTTTTAAGGGGTAAACATTTAAAATAACTTGATACTAGTAGGTCTTTGCGTCACTTTTCCAGGTATCCTTCGACCAAGGCAGCTGTCTGATTCAAGCTAGTGCAGAGTTTAGTTCGAAGTCTGCTTGCTTAGGATGCATACAATGTTAGCTAACCCCACTCAGAGAATGACTATTTTCTTCAAAATATCACACATTTCTGAGCATAAAATAAAAAGAATGAACATCTTTGAAAAAGAAGCAAAACTAAATAAAGCTCTGTTGGACACAGTCTCAAAAAAGGCAGGTTCGAAATCTAAATAAGCATTACCTAAAGCAAAACTAAGGGAATAAAGTAGCATTTAGAAATGGAGTTTTAGGGCTCCCAAAATGAGGGCACAAGGAAAGGTGTCAGATTGTTCAACAAATGACTGCTTAGAAACAGATATCTGACCTTCAGGAATTTCTGACTTAAGAAATCTACTCAGGTCTTAAATATGTTTTCTTTATTGGAGCTTTGTAGGGTCCCCTTAATGCAACCGGCTTTTTCTGGGACCCACATATGTGTGTTTGGGGCATGTGAGAAATGATGATAAGTAGTGGGATGGACTAGAGGTGGAGTGCAATCTAGCATTAGCATCAAGCAACCATAGCAACTCTGGACACGTACCTTAAAGTGATTTGATTGATTTAAGTAGTTCATAAGTGTGAGCAAAGATGGGCCTTGCTACCTGCTTAGAACTGTATGACTGTGACTGTGTTTGCATTGTTACACTGTAAGTTATTAAGTATATCTGTGTTTTACAAATCTACAAATTACACCGGAAAGGCTTTAGCAAAGTTTCTCTGCAACTGTATGGGTCAAGAAATGCGCAAGGTACGTATATGCAATGTATGTAGATTAGCATCAAAGTGATACATTTCACAACAATGAAAAACAAACTGAAGTACTGAGAAATCATAGTCCAAATTTTAGATCTTGGCTAGTATAGAAAAGCTATCTGTTTTTTTCATTGGTGAGTTAATTAGTAGTGCCCATTCTAAAAAAGGGATGAGGAGGCGGCAGGAAGTCACTCCTACGCCCTTTCTCTGCCCCGCTGCACCTACTTAACCACAAAGAGTTCTATCTTAAGACAGCATGTTGATTTATGTGTCACAGTCGATGCTTTTCCTAGTAAAAACACGTTTATGCTCCATCTTACTCATGGTAGTTGCAGTTACTACATTGGTAATTTCATACTAAAGGCTTCTAATAGACATTGCAGTACAATTCCAGGGTAGCAAGTAAGGTATTAGGACCCTTCCATTTGCCGTTACGGGAGGAACACACCCTCCACAACACACATTGTTTATCCTTAGTTACCCAGTTTTAAACCAGATTTCTTTCATATACATAAATTGTGGTGGGATAGCAGTGGCTGGGTATTGGGTTTTTGGCTTCACTGATTATGAGGAGCCCAGTAGATGCTTGTTAGTAACGTTTTGGTCTCACTACTGCGGTGCCTGCCGCATCACACAGTTCCTGCTTTCAGCTCTCTTAGGTTGCCCCTTAGATCATCTCATGAGGTGTCTGCTTCATAACCTCAGTTGTACCCATACTGCTTCTGGGTTACTACCATAGAGAACCTATTCTGGTATCTCTTGCTCATCTGGGTTCCGCCATTGCTGGTCTGGAGTAGCATCCAAAAATGCTTTATTGTATTGATTCCCAACCTTTTGACCCCTGCGGACCCCCACTGAATCACTACTGGATAAAAAAGGGACCCCCAAGCAATTTGTACGATCTAAATTTCAAAAATTAAAACAGTAATTCATAAAAAATACACAAACAAGTACATACCAAACAAATAATCAGATTACTAAAGATATAATTATTTTATATTGAAAAAAGATGCAAAAATCTATTTTTTTTATTGTGAAGGTTGGGCTGCATCTCGGCAACTAACTTTTTAATGTTTGGTTTTATTTAGGAAAGCTGAATTCTCAGTCAGATTCTACATTTCCCAAGTAATTTTGGTTTTTATTTTTTAGGATCATAAGATCTGAGAAGGTTTTTTCACATAAATACGTGGTGGGGAAAGGAAGAAAAACCATAAGGGCCTCTCATCTCTCCATAGCTTCTCTGTCACATGTAATTCATGTGTTTTATAGCACCTCTCATACCATTGTAGGGTGCTGGACCACTTTACAGGGGACTACCAGGTGTAGAATTCACATGTCATCCATACTGGTAGGCATTTTCTAAGAGTGCTTTGTCTGGAGAAGCACAGACCCAGGATTCAGAGCATAACACAGTGGTTAGTGTTGACTTTAATAATAATGTATTTCTACACAAGCAAACTTTTTTTAGCAGCACATAGATAATGAAATACTGGCAAAAAGCATAACTTTCTAATTTATGCAAATGTAGTTTGCATGCAGCTCTTTGATGGCAGCTCATAACTCACTGCAATAGATTACGATTTCAACTTATGATCTGCACAGCAACAAAAGAATCTTGGTAACAAAAGCCGTAACCCACTGTGATATGCACATAAAATACTGTTCTTTGCATGATACACGTTCTTTGCAGCAGTCATATTAACCATCTGCTCTGCCTTAGATGAGTCAAAACTGCCACTAGACAAAACTCCCATCTCTCTCCAGCAGATAGTTAATCATCAGTTTTCTTGAGACTTTTATTTTTTCCTGAAACCTCCGGGATGTACTTGGAACTTTGCCAAACCTGTTCAAACAGCTGTACAAATGAAGTAATGAATATATAAAAACATGCAGATAGAGGCCCCAGCTGGAGGAGTGCCTTCCTGCCTGACCAGGCCTGCGGACCCCCTGGGAATGTGTCACAGACTCCTGTGCTTCTATGGACCACAGGTTGGGAACTGCTGGTCTACAGAATCGCCTGCCTTTTGCCATTGCTACTCCTGGGTATTACCTAAAACCACTACGGGATAGCCCCTTAGATGTCTGTGGGGTTTGCTGTATCACCCAGGTCCCATCACTCCTCTGGAGAGGATGCGTTACTCCAAGTACTGTAGACTAATCACCAATTATTCCGAGTATTTCCCTACAGACCTCCACTACTGCAAATGTATTACTTTCTCACAGGAACTAGCTCAAAACTAAACTCTCCAACCTAATCTAACACCAAAAACCTTAGCAATTACAAATTGAAGATGTACTCTGTTTGCTAATCTTCCATTGACCCAGATAGATGTACTCACAGCAATATATAGTAACACAGATGGGATCTGGTGGATGAACTTTTACTATTTCTGAATCATCCATTACCTTCAGTGATTTTCGTCGACTGAGCTTCTGCAGCTCCACACCAACACTACACGCAGTAGTGGTACAGGCGGGACCTGGAAGTAGAGCTTCCCCTGTCCGAGAACTACCCATCAGTTGCAGTAGTCACTGAATCTGAGGTTTCACGGCTCCAGACTTAAAACACCATGTTACAATAGCAAACTGCATAATAGTTCCATTACATGCACAGAAGGTACTTGACCTAAAAACAAAACTTCATGGCAGAAAGCATGCTGACAATAATACTGCAGTATCACCGAAAACAACAGCTTTCGTGTCTGCCTTCTGTGGCGTGCCAATGTATTTGCATCTTGCTCATGCTGCAACCTTCACTTTCAGTGCTATTATCTCCAACACTTCCCCACCCTCCTAAAGTACTCTCTTCCTCTTCCAAGTTACACCTTCCACCTCTACCCAACCCTCCCCCACCACCCTTGGCTATGACTCGCCAAAGCACTAAGCACACTCACACTTCTCTTCTCTCAACTCGCACTAACCACACTCCCACGTCCTCTCCCACTACTCTCCGCTCTCTGTATCTCTCATTCACTCCTTTTGCGTCATTCCCCTGTGAAGTCTGTACGTACCTTATAATTTAACCCCATCCTGAAATGCAAATCCTCCTTTCCAAACAACCACCCACTTCCTTCCTCCATGCCTCTCTTATATGCAGCATGTCCCACCATATTTGAAACATGACTTTGAACCTCATTCCCCTCACTCAAGAACAGCCATATTCGAAATAGTACTTTTGAATCCTTCTAACCATACTCGCAGATGGAGTTCCCAGGGATTTGATGCAAATCAGAGCTTTTTGTGGCCTGTACAGGGCCATGAAACATCTGTAATATAATACAATGTTTTTTAAAGTGCAGCTTTCATCAGAAGCATCTTGCTGATAGGACAGCAAACAACTAGGAACACACTGAGACCATATAGATATCAGACAAAGGACATACCGAAGGACTGAGAAGAGATGCACTTTAAGGTGTTTCAGAAATACTAAGGGGTATATTTACAGGCCACTTGCACCACCTTGTGTCGTCCTAGTGCCATCTTTTTTATACGCTAAGGCAGCGCTAAGGTGGCCTTTTCCCCACACCATATTTATAAAGTGGTGCAATGCTTGCATCGCGCCCCTATCTAAACACTTGTGCCACATTATTTCTATGTCAGGCATAATGTATGCAAGGGGGAGCGTTCGCATGCAGGGAGGCCCGAAAAAGTGGTGCAGTGAAATCTACAACATTTCCCTGCACCATTTTTCTGTCATTTTTACCACCTGCTCAGAGCAGGCATTAAAATGAGGCACCCATAGTAACCAAAGGCATCCCTGGGCTTTGCTGCACTAGCATCACAATTTTTTACACTAGTGCAGCAAAGCTCCACAATAGCATCAAAAATTGTGGCGCTATTGTGCTAATGACCACCATATAGCGCAACCATGGTGTCATTAGATGGCAGTAAGAGGTGCAAGAAAAGTGGTGCATCGGAACCGATGCACCACTTTCTTGTAAATCTGTCCCTAAGTAGTTGGTGATCAGTCTAAAATGGCCGGAAAACGTTCTCCACAGTTGAAGAGCATGAAATCTTATTGCCCTCCCCCATGCAGCAAGCTTCCATAAAATGTGGAGTTTCAGCAGGTGCAGTGAGGCGAATCTATCAGAGCACACGGTGATGCATGTATGTACATTTTCATTCTATAGTGTGAACCTAGCTAAATACAGCGAAGTGCTGTACATGGTCAAAGGCAAGCATAAAGTCAACGAGTAATAGGAGAGGAAGCTGAGGTGTGGATGTTAATTCATTGCAATGTAGTGTTCTTTAAAAAGGTAACTCTTCACCTCTTTCCTAAAGTGGAGCAGCATCGGGCAGCCCTGATGGATGTGGAGACATTGTTCCACATCCCGAGAGCATAAATGGAAAAGTCCCGTTGTCTTGTTTTTTCTATTTTACATTTCTTAGTCTGCAGTCCTTTTATGGTTGATTCAAGGTCCTCCAGATATGGTGAGCGTGTCTGCAAGATAAGCGGGGGTGCTTGTTGTGATGACTTGGGAAATAATATACATTGTTTTGAAGATGGTGCAGGCCACCGAGGGGAGCTAATAGAGTTCCGTCAAGATGGGCGTTACGTAGGGGGTGATGATGTCAGACAGAATCTTTAGATATGTCCAGTTAACAGCACGCTGAATAAGTCCAGGGGCCTTTAATTGTATCTGTTGTTTGATAGGGACAGTACCCTTGGTCCTATGCTTTCCAAAGTTCCACAGTACGTAAGACGTTTCATTTCAGGATGCAAAGAGAAGCGAGCTCCATCCCTTCACTGAAATACTACAAACAGAAATTTCTAGGTAACAAAATGCTGTGTTAACAGTTAATTACCATTTCCAAGTTCGATGTTCTGATCTGTCCTGCTGCTAATTGTGTACTCCAAAACCTTGTCCACAGTGTATGCCTACAAGCATTGAAATGGCAGAAGACACTGTGAATGCCCACTTATGGCAACAGAAACACCACAATTGATTAGCAGTTTCAGTTGTTTTATTCCAAGTCTGTCTGAAATTGATGATATTTTGCATGATACATTTCTAAAAGATAGATGCTAGTCCTTTCTCTCTCTGAAATAGAGTATAAATAGCTGCAGCCACCATAAATGGGCTACTAACACAAAACGATTTCTACCCTACACCCACAAATCACAGCCCCTTGTTAATTACCCCACTGACAGCCCTCACAGCCTTGCAGCATATCTTACCTGCCACACAATATCAGCTCCCACGAAGTCACAACCCCCTTCTTCCTCACACACAGTACTAAAAGAACACATCATAGATATACCATCATTTGCATAAACGATTTAGTGCTCTACTCGCCATCTCCCCCTTAATCCTCTCTCCCATAGCTGTCAAAATTGCTTCCTGGTTCCCTTTTTTCTCAGTGTGCTACATAAGATTCCTTAAAATAATAAACATGATTGTGGCCCCATGTGCATGCTATCCTATCCTGTGTCCCACCTCCATTGTGTCAAAATGTTTTGCAGAATGAAACCGATGGTACCACCAAAACTATTTTAGATAACTTCAGCTCTGTTGGCAACTTCTATTTCAACATGTCCCCTGGCAGACGTATTGCCAGCTTCTCTGGTGAAATAGATATTTATAGTTCAGTGACTAATATCCCAGCTACAGTCTCACTTCTGTGTTGTCTGTGTAGTTAGAGTTATGTTTTGGCACATGGAGATTCATTCTCTGACTGTAGTGTTGTGAAGGGTCATACCTTGTAATAAAACAAAGGACCTATAGATACAAGTAAATTCCTGGCAAATGAAGTCCTCCACGTCAGTAGCCTTCCCATTGCCCTGCTTACTACACCACAGAAAACTACAAATATGGGGTCTGGATTCAGACCCTGGCAAACAGCCAGTCGATCCACCAGGTCAGTGGAGGCCATAGCTTCCGCTCTGTTGGGTGGCGGCCTGCCTGGTTTAGAGCTCCCATGTACCTGGCGAGGTCTCTAAGTCAGGACAGCTGCCGCTGTCGTAATTCCTCTCAGCGCTGAAGAGTTTGCCAAGTGGGTCTCATGTTTGTTGCTCTGCTCGGCAAAACTTTTTGGTTTTCGAGAACAAACTTCCCCTGTAGGAGTTTATTCTTGAAGAATAAAAATCAATGACCGTGCTGTGCAGAGAGCTTTCGTTCTGTGCACAAGGACTGTCAGAGGAATTTCCTTCCAGGTCCTTCATGACATACATGGTGGTTCTTAATAAGAACGCCTAATGACAGTTGCCTGCCCTAAATAGGATGAGGCAACGTCTCTATGATCTGGCAGCCCAGAGGCAAAGAGGTTGCTAGGGTCAAGGATTTGCACAATTCGAGCTGAGGCTCCACCAGTGAATGCCCTACACTTTGCCCAACCCTGAATGAGCCATCAAACTGCAAGCTGGGCAGGATGGGAGCAGTGATGATTAACAGCGATGCTCCCACTCTGCCAAAGTCTGAATAAGGCCCTTAGGGGCAGATTCAAGAGCCCCTAGTGCCCCTTTGCACCACATTAGCGTAATTTCTTTACGCTAGTGTGGCCCAATGAGGCACAAAATCGCAGCGCCAAATTTACAGAGTGGCACAATGCATGCATTGTGCCACTCTGTAACCCTTTGCGCTACATTATACTTGCACCAGGCATAATGTATGCAAAGGGTACGTTACCCCGTTAGTGCGGTCGAAAAAATGGCGCAAAAAACACAAGAGATTTCTTTGCGTCATTTTTTCCGACACTTTTAACGCCTTCTCAGAACAGGCGTTAAAAGGAGGCACACTATTGTTTTTAATGGGGCTCAATGGGCTTTGCAGAATTAGCGTCAAAACCTTTGACGCTAATCCTGCAAAGCTCCGAACTAGCGCCAACATTTTTGACGCTAGTTCCCCTAACTAATGCCATGGTGTGCTGTTTCTTATATACGGCCCACAAATGGTGGCTTTAGGGGGGGCGCTAAGGGGCACCTAGGCCTATATATATACTTTTTTGCACTGCACTTGCGTCATTTTTTACGCAAAAGTGGCACAAACTTAGAAAATACAATTATATTTTGTAAGTTTGTGCCTCTTTTGAGTTAAAAAATATAAATATGGGCCCTAGTGTCTACCTTACTCTTTGCTCTTAATTTATGATAACTTCTATGTCTGTGTATATTCTGCAGTACTTTGTAATGACCTATCAATGGAAGATATGCAGTCGAGAAACAGTCTGCGTGTTACCTTGTCATCAAAGACACAGGGCCATAACCTTTGCTCCTCAAATTTATTAGAAAGTTACATTACCTGTCTGCTCTTATTTGTATCTGCTTCAGTGATTTATTGTTTTCTTTTACAACAGGATAAAGAATCTTCATGCAAAAATAATAGAGCAAGATGCCATGATTAAGGTTCTACAGCAGCGGTCTCGAAAGGAAACTGGAAAGACAGATTCCCCTAACTTACGCCCAGCGAGATCTGTTCCGTCCATAGCAGCTGCTACAACAGTGACAGGGATTCACTCCCGCCAGACATCTCTCACCAACAGCCAGATGGCTGCAGAAAAGAAGGATGACAAGTTTTGGAAAGGAAGCATAGGTAAACTCAGTTCATGAGTCTAACTCCTGAAGAGCCTGTAAAAGATGCACATACTTTGAATCTTCTCATAATGTTGTCAATTCTCATTGATGACACTATCTCGCATGTATCCGCAGAGTACACAAGCCATCGTTGTGCAGGATGAGAGGTATTGATTATGCCACAAACTGGCTTTAACTTTCATAGTAAGACAGATAATTTTTGGACTTAGTCTTTGCTGTGTCCATATTGACATCTTGAGTAAGGGTGTAGTTTAGAGAAAGGAAGTAGCACTTGTTCTGGCCAAACAATGTCAGAACTGTCGTTCGTACTTTGGATGATCAAACCCATCAGTGGAGAGCCTTTGCTGTTTACCTTTGGACCGATCATGATGCAGTGTTATCTCCATCAAACATAGTGATGAAGAATCTCCCTAATCTAGGGTGCCTGGGCCACCTAAAAGTTTGGTTCTTGTATTGCCATGAAAGAACTCCATGAACAGAGTGGTAAACGTTCATAAAAAAGTTGTTTTGAGTCCCTAACACGCTGTGAGGCCCCATCCCCAGTATGTTAAGGAGACAAGATATGCGGGTCATCACTTTGCACCCCTTCTTTGGGTACATTCCAGTGACCACATTGGGTGGCAGGAGTTCCGACGATTACCTCTTGTATTGACAGTTTCCACCAAAACCTTTAAAGTGGCTGCTCCCAACCACTATGTTGGCAAGATGTAAATGAAATATATTTGTATAGAATATGTGGCTGTAGATTCAAATACTCTGCATACCCCTGCCATCTAGTTTTGAGTCTGGATCTATGCACTTGTTTTTCTTCAAAGAAGTATAAGTCACAAGCCCTGTTGTGACTCACCCTCATTCCAGAATGCACCTGCACACTGGCTCCACCTCAGATTGTCTTCGTCTGCTTTCGGGCATATGTGACTTAATGTGTCAGGGTTTAGGCAAGAGGTGCAACAGCCCCTCTGAAAAATACCTTATGATGGTGAGCATCTGTTTAACCCCGCCCCCACACACCCTCTGGTCGACCACAGAAAATCAAAAAAAGACTCTGACGTCACCAAATCCATGGATGCTCTACATACTCCCATTACCAAATTTTCTTTTCGTAAGCAGCAAAGCAGGGGAGGTACCAAAGCTGGGGGCTCAGGTTATATAGCCCTGCACCAACAGTACCAAGAGGACCCCCAGCAGCCTAAAACCTTCCAGCAAGGGACCTATAGTCGAAATTGTATGGAAAAGGCAAAGGTGGCTCAGCAATAGAGTCCTTTGCTGCAAAAACAGTGATCTCCCCAACCCCAACATGACACCTACTGGGGAAATACTGAGGCACTTCCTAGCACAGTGGTGACACATCATGAGTCCTCTCCATTGTGTCGGAATGGTGCTGCTTCGAATTTCATAACCCCTCCCAACATCCTGCCCCACCGTCATGTAGTTCAAACCCCCTTCACTTCCCGCAGGAAGAGGTTCAGGCGCACAGTAGTACCAGTATCTGCACTCTAGTGTGAAGCAGGGGTGTATTCCTTCTTTTTATTTTCCAAAAAAGACAACTCTCTCCTGCTGATCCTCGACCTCCTGCCATTGAACACGTTCATCGCCTCCAATACATCCTCTTGGAGCACTTATGGTCATTGTACAAGACGTTATCCTGTTGCTACAGCAAGGCTAGTTCATGTCAGTGCTGGATATGATAGAGATGTGCTTTCATATTCTGATTCATCCAGCACTTCATGAATACCTTTGGTTTGTTGTAAGAGGAGGACACTACCAGTTCAAGGTGTTACCCCTTTAGAGTCACCACACCTCCAAGAGTGTTTACAAAGTGCCTGTAAGCACTAGTACTACACCTGTGGTGAAACATCATCCAAGTCTTTCATTATGACTGGCTGAACAAGGGCAGCTGCAAATGACAATGCCTGGCACACACTCAAATAGCAGTGTCTCTATTTTACAGTCTAGGTTTAATCATCAATGCAAAGAAATTGCCTTTTTTAATTGCAGCTGGTTCAGCCATTCCTTAGCTTAACCCTAAGTACAGTACCAGGCAAATTACACCCAAACCAAAAGAGGAGGATAACCTTCCAACAGTTGCTACCTCTTTTTCAGACACACACAATATCCCATTACTGTTTGAACTGGGACAAAACTGTTAGGTATGAAGGCTTCATGCATAGCAATTGCACCATACGCCAAGTTGCACATGCACATGTTACAAGAATGCCTCTCAAGGCAGACCTTGACTCCCTTCCACATATGCCAGTACCACAGATGCCTCTCTTGTAGGATGGGGCCCTCACCTCTGCGACATGACTGTCCAAGGCATCTGGACTCTGCACCACTGGGGATGTTACATCACCTACCTGGAGCTACAAGCCATCAGAATAGCACAGAAAGAATTTCTTCCCACTTCTGCAGGGGAAAAAGTGCTAATAAAGACAGAAAATAAGGGCAGCCATGTTCTACAACTAGAAGCAGAATGGTAACCTCTCCTGCCATATTTCTGCGCTGGATTTGGATTTGGAACTGGGCAACCTGCTACAACATTCACATGTTGGCAGAGTATTTACCATGAGTGGAGAACAACTTCACAGACCTGCTTGTAAGATGCATCAACAAGTAGAAACTCCACACACAAGTCATTCACAAGTACTTCTAACTGTGGGGAACTCCAAATATAGACCTGTTCTTGACTCCTGAAAATGCAAAATGCCAAAACATCACTTCCATTTACCTGACCCACAGTCCATGGGTAATGTTTTATGGATGAATTGGGCAGGAATATTTGCCTAGGCATTTCCACGTCTCCCCCTCATCCCACACTTGGTGAGGAAGATTAGGCATTTGGCCATTGCTTTCATTGTTGTGACATCAGCCAGGGTGAGACAGCCCTAGTATTCAGTGCTACTAGGATATTTGTCAGTCTTCACAAGAAGCTCCTGCACACATCAGGCTTTCTCAGTATCAAAGCCAAATCCCTCAGCAAGATCCCAAACAGTTGCATCTAGCACTCTGAGACCTGAGTTCAGAGTTTGGTTACTTTCATCTGCTGGAAAAAAAAATTATGGTTATCCTGAGAAATACCCAAAAGTCTACTTTATTATTCTGTTAAGTGAAAAAGGTTCATGCATTACTGTATTTCCAGTTAGATCTTTTTAATATTTCTGTGCACGAGACTGTGTCTTACCTTCTGTACCTATACAAGGCAGGTGTTGCTTTCACTTCTATATGTTTGTTGGGGCCGCATACCTTCAAAGCAGACATCACCATGTAAAATACCAGTCAATAAGGCCATCTTTGAGTGTCTCAACAGGATAATTTTTCTAGACACCCTAGCACCTGCCTCAAACCTCAATGTGGTCCTCACTCCACCCGTTGGTTCTTCTTTTGAACTCCTGCACTCATGTCAATTACAGTTCTTGTGCTGGAAAGTGGCTTTCTTAATCAGAATCACCTCCCTTAGACATATTAGTGAGCTTCTAGTTCTTACCGTCCAAGAATTATTTAAGTTCACAAAGACAAAGATGTTCTTCATACCAATTCTAAATTTCTGCACAAGGTTGTTTTACATTTACACATGAACCAGTCCATTAAGCTACCTGTCTTTTTTCACACTAAGGCCCATATTTATACTTTTTTAGCGCCGCATTTGCGTCATTTTTCTACGCAAAAGCGGCGCAAACTTACAAAATACAATTGTATTTTGTAAGTTAGCACTGCTTTTGCGTCAAAAAGCGGCACAAATGCGGTGCTAAAAAAGTATAAATACGGGCCTAAGAATCTGTAGCTGAAAGGGCTGTTCACACTCTGGATATCAGGAGAGCGCATATATACTACACTGATAGAAGTAACCCCTTTAGAAAGTCTACCCTAACTTTTTGTTGCTTTCACAAAACCCCACAGGTGCCATTCAATTTTTGAAGCTGGCATTGCCAGATGAATATTTAAGTTCTTCCAGACTTGCTATACCAAGGCTAAGCCCATACTCCCTTTACTGCCTAAAGTCAGCTCAGCATGCCAAAAGTTCCAAATCCAAGCCTTTATAGTAATATCCTTTTTGCTGATATCTGCAAGGATACTACTTGTTCAATGACTCACTTCTTCACCAAGCATTATTGTATTGTGTGGATCTTCCAGCACGTCAGCAGGCGTTAGTTGGTCAAGCTGTCCTAACTGCATCATTGACTCACACCTACCACTTTGGAGAGGGACTGATCAATAGTCTATGCAGAGCATGTGTATCTACAGCCACTTAAAGTACGAAAGGCAAATGTAACTTACGCTGTAACCATTTGTTCGTAGTGTGAAGTGCTGCAGAGTCATATACACCCACCCTCCCCCAAAAGCCATCCGTGATCACAGATGTTTCTATGTCATTCTTCACTTCGTTAACTATGCACAGCACTCTCTGGCTTCAACACTGCACTCCACATGCACTACTTGCCCGCTGTCATGCATACATTCTGAGGTGGAGTTAGTATGCCGGTGCATTCTGAAAGAAGGGTAGAGTCACAACAGGTCTTGTGACTCACAATTCACCGGAGAAAGACAAGTTGCACTCCTCCACTTAAATATATTATTGAATCTCAGAAGCAGTTGGTGCAGGATGCATCCATTTTGAAAGAATGAAAAGTGAGTTGGATTTGTTGGTGCAGGAAGCATCAATTTTGAAAGAATGAAAAGTGAGGTGGACGCAGTTAATGCGTGATGCATCCATTGTGAAAGAATGAAAAGTGAGGTGTATTTGTTGGTAACACCTTTTGTTAAACTCTTCTTTTGGGAAATTTGCCAACTTTGGAGCAGCAAAGATAGATCCTGCGGACTATGACAAAGAATAATTACTTATTTCCACACCTAGATAGTGCATGTCCCAGCCTCCTACACAAATGTGCATTTGATTAGTTTATAGCACGCAAACTCTTTATGTTTGTACATGGCCACAATAGTTACAGCATGACTCTTTGAATGAATCCTAATTTCATATGTGTCGTTTGCGTTTAGTGACTGTTGGCCTTATTTTATAGCCAGGGCTTACTTAAGTTCATTTCAGGTTCAGTATTGTTACTCTACAAGATGGTATACTCTCCTTTGAGCCTTTGAAATTCTGCTGTGCTGTGATATGAATTGCTGTACAAAATATGTCTTTGTATTTTTCCCCCCGCTAGGTTTGCTTTTAGGAAAGGACTCCAATGAGCAGCCATCATTGACAGCACTCTCACTGCCCTCCTCCTTTTTACCACCCACAACTTCATCAGTTACTATGAGCCCATGCCATGTCAAAACAGGCAGTAAAGATAGCAGCACCCAGACAGACAAGAAGACCAATGAACTTTTCTGGCCAAACAGTGCATCCTTCCCAGGAAGAGGAAGGCTGACCACTACCCCTTCAAGCAGCCCCATTTTGAGACACACCACCAACAAAGGCAGTGGCGATAAGCTTGGTGAGTATCCTGTTAAAGTGTTATCTCAAGGTTTTGGAAGGAGTAAATCTGTTTCCAGGATGGGAATGGGATAGGAGTATCTAGATTGGTGAAGTTGTAAGGAAAGAGGTTTGCTATTAGGAAAATGATTTTCCCTGTGAAGAAAAAAAGGAAAAAAAATATGAAGAGTGCAAATCCAGTCATGAGCCATTCTTGCAAGAATAAATGCATAGAATGTAGAATTACGCAAAGATAAATGCCTTTACATTGGTGTAAATGGGACTTCTCAATGGGATTCCAGGAGTACACTTGACAGCCTGACCAGCATCCTTGCCATATTCCTTGGAAACCCAGAAATTCAAAACTCTACACATAGCCATAGGTATAGACTTACGAGTGTACATTTTAAAATGTGTTTGTGAATCAGGCCCAAGGAGAGCTGCATAGTATGCAAACCAAAGGAGTTTGTAAACATACTTCTAAAGGAGATCTAAGCGTGATCTCATTAATTTGCATATAAGCTCTCAGAATCCTCTGCACATCTCACAATGTTTTCTCAACAATTTTGTGGCACTGTTTTGCCTGCCTAGCGCTAACGCAGGCACCCTTGCACCACTGTGCAAGGGTGCCTGCATTGCATGCAGGATTGTTTTTGTGTAGGAAAGAACACCTTCTTGCACTAAAACAATCCCCTGAGGAGTATTCCTGATTTGATTTGATTTTTGTTTTCCTATAGCGCTCGAATGCCCTGGGGCGTCTTGGCGCTGCTGCTGTCATAGGTATAAGCAGTGGAGAAAAGAGAGTCACATTAGTGACTAAAAAGCCAGGTCATAAGAGATTTCCTGAAGGACAATAGATCTGGGCAGTTCTTTAGATTCATGGGGAGAGAGGCCCACAATTTAGCCGTCCTCAAGCAGAAACTCCTACTTCCCCATGACTCTCGTTGGGCCCCGGGCAGGCTAGGCACTTGGCTTCCAAGGATCTGAGCTTCCTGGACATGGTGTAATACATGAGTCTGTCCTGAAGATAGTCTGGGCTGATGTTGTGCAGTGCCTTAAAAGCTACACAAAGAGCTTTAAGTTCTACTCTCTTAGCCACTGGAAGCCAGTGTAGCGTAATCAAGGCCTGAGACACAGACTGATATGTTGGAACTCCCAACAGTAGCCGGGCCGGTGCTTTTTGTAGCATCTGAAGTTTATGGAGAGGTCTTTTCTGGATGCCCTTAAATAGGGTATTGCCGTAGCCCAATTTGGATAGGGCAAGAGTGGTGACCACCGTTTTTAGGAAGACTGAGGGAATGAAGGGACAGATTTTCCTAATAATTCTTAAGGTAAAAATACTGATCAAGCCAAGGTATTAACCTGATCTTCATAATTACATGTTCGATGGCATCTGTCGCTGTAGATACGCATGTTCTGCAATAGCTCGCCATCTGGTGTTGGGCCGGAGTGTTACAAGTTGTTTTTCTTCGAAGAAGTCTTTCGAGTCACGGGACCGAGTGACTCCTCCTTTTGTCTCCATTGCGCATGGGCGTCGACTCCATCTTCGATTGTTTTTTTTCCGCCATCGGGTTCGGACGTGTTCCTGTCGCTCCGAGTTTCGGAACGGAAAATTAGCTAATTTCGGAAGATTTTCGTCGGTATTGTTGCGTTCGGGATCGGCGTACTTAGATTCCACACCGCATCGAAGATCGAAGAGCTCCGGTGCCCTTCGGGGTAGTTTTTCGATCCTCCGTCGGGGCCTGGTCGGCCCGACCGCGTGCTGAAGAACGCCGATGGAACGGACCCCGTTTCGTTTCTGCCCCAAATGCCACAATAAATACCCCTACACAGACCAACACTTGGTCTGCAACCTGTGCCTGTCACCTGAGCACAGCGAAGACACCTGCGAGGCCTGTCGTGCGTTCCGGTCCCGAAAAACACTCCGAGACCGTCGAGCCAGAAGACTTCAAATGGCGTCCGCACCGACAGCCCAACGGGAGTTCGAGGAACAGGAAGAAGAAGGTACCTTCTCGATCCAAGACTCAGACTCCGAAGGATTCGACGATACACAAACCGTGAGTAAGACGTCGAAAAACACACAGAGAAACATTTACAAGGCCCAGGGGACGCCACTGCCACCAGGCCATGGCTCGACCCATAAATTCGGTGACCGACCGTCGGCACCGAAAAAGGCCAAAACAGTGCCGAGATCGTCCGACTCCGGTCGAGACACCGGCACGCAGCCTTCTCGGGACCGAGAAAGTGCTGGAGACAAGCCTCGACACCGAGATACCGGTGTGGACACGGCTCGACGCCGAGACAGCGGCACCGAAACAGATCGACGCCGAGAGGTTTCGGCCCCGAAAAGGAAAAAAGTCACCTCGGAGCCGAAAAAACACGCAGACAAAGTTTCAACGCCGAAACAAACTGCAAGCGACCCAGCTTCAGGCTCTTATACAGAAGAGCACTCGCTAACCTCCCAAATGCAAAAGCATAGGTTTGAGGAAGAGCTACAAGCAACTGATGTGGACCATACGCAAAAGCGTATCTTCATTCAGCAGGGGACAGGAAAAATAAGCACCCTTCCCCCCATTAGGAGAAAGAGAAGGTTGGAGTTCCAGACGGAACAAGCACCACAACCAAAAGTGGTTAAAAGAATTACACCACCACCCTCTCCTCCGCCCGTGATTAACGTTTCACCAGCACAAACTCCATCTCACTCCCCAGCTCACACCACCATGAGCCAGGGTGACCAAGATCAGGACGCATGGGACCTATACGACGCCCCAGTGTCAGATAACAGCCCGGAGGCCTACCCTACAAAGCCATCTCCACCAGAAGACAGCACCGCGTACTCTCAGGTGGTGGCTAGAGCAGCACAATTTCATAACGTAAGCCTCCACTCAGAACAGGTCGAGGATGATTTCTTGTTCAACACACTCTCCTCCACCCACAGCTCCTACCAAAGCCTGCCTATGCTCCCTGGTATGCTCCGGCACGCAAAAGACATATTTAAGGAGCCGGTCAAAAGTAGGGCAATCACACCACGGGTGGAAAAGAAGTATAAGCCGCCTCCTACGGACCCGGTTTTCATCACTACACAGCTGCCACCAGACTCTGTTGTTGTAGGAGCAGCTAGGAAAAGGGCCAACTCTCACACATCTGGAGATGCACCACCCCCAGATAAAGAAAGCCGCAAGTTCGATGCAGCTGGTAAAAGAGTCGCAGCACAAGCTGCAAACCAGTGGCGCATCGCGAACTCCCAGGCACTACTTGCGCGCTATGACAGAGCCCACTGGGACGAGATGCAACATCTCATTGAACATCTGCCCAAGGACTTCCAAAATAGGGCGAAACAAGTGGTTGAGGAGGGACAGACCATCTCCAACAACCAGATACGTTCCTCCATGGACGCTGCAGATACAGCTGCACGGACAATTAATACATCTGTAACTATCAGACGGCATGCATGGCTCCGAACGTCTGGATTTAAACCAGAGATTCAACAAGCAGTTCTCAATATGCCTTTTAATGAAAAAGAACTGTTCGGTCCAGAAGTGGACACAGCGATTGAGAAACTCAAAAAAGATACGGACACTGCCAAAGCCATGGGCGCACTCTACTCCCCGCAGAGCAGAGGGAATTACAGCACATTCCGTAAAACGCCCTTTCGAGGGGGGTTTCGGGGTCAAAGCACACAAGCCAGCACCTCACAAGCAACACCGTCCACTTACCAGGGACAGTATAGAGGAGGTTTTCGGGGACAATATAGAGGAGGGCAATTCCCTAGAAATAGAGGGAGATTTCAAAGCCCCAAAACCCCTACTACTAAACAATGACTCACATGTCACTCACCCCCTCCACACAACACCAGTGGGGGGAAGAATAGGTCATTATTACAAAGCATGGGAGGAAATCACTACAGACACTTGGGTTCTAGCAATTATCCAACATGGTTATTGCATAGAATTTCTACAATTCCCTCCAAACATACCACCAAAAGCACAAAATTTAACAACACACCATTCCAATCTCCTGGAGATAGAAGTGCAGGCACTATTGCAAAAGAATGCAATCGAATTAGTGCCAAACACACAAATAAACACAGGAGTTTACTCACTGTACTTTCTGATACCAAAGAAGGACAAAACGCTGAGACCAATCCTAGACCTCAGAGTAGTGAACACTTTCATCAAATCAGACCACTTCCACATGGTCACACTACAAGAAGTATTGCCATTGCTAAAACTACACGACTACATGGCAACTTTAGACCTCAAGGATGCTTATTTCCATATACCAATACACCCATCTCACAGGAAATACCTAAGGTTCGTATTCAAAGGAATACATTACCAATTCAAGGTACTGCCTTTCGGATTAACAACCGCACCAAGAGTCTTTACCAAATGTCTAGCGGTAGTCGCTGCACACATAAGAAGGCAGCAAATACATGTGTTCCCATATTTGGACGACTGGCTAATCAAGGCCCATTCGTTCATACAGTGCTCAAATCACACAAATCAGATCATACAAACCCTCTTCAAACTCGGGTTCACCGTCAATTTCACAAAATCCAAAATTCTGCCACGCAAGGTACAACAATACCTAGGAGCCATAATAGACACATCAAAGGGAGTAGCCACTCCAAGTCCACAAAGAATTCAAAATTTCAACACCATCATACAACGCAGGTATCCAACACAAAAGATACAGGCAAAGATGGTATTACAACTCCTAGGCATGATGTCATCATGCATAGCCATTGTCCCAAACGCAAGACTGCACATGAGGCCCTTACAACAATGCCTAGCATCACAGTGGTCTCAAGCACAGGGTCACCTTCTAGATCTGGTGTTAATAGACCGCCAAACTTACCTCTCGCTTCTGTGGTGGAACAACATAAATTTAAACAAGGGGCGGCCTTTCCAAGACCCAGTGCCACAATACGTAATAACAACAGATGCTTCCATGACAGGGTGGGGAGCACACCTCAATCAACACAGCATACAAGGACAATGGAACGTACATCAAACAAAACTGCATATCAATCACCTAGAACTGCTAGCAGTTTTTCAAGCACTAAAAGCTTTCCAACCAATAATAGTTCACAAATACATTCTCGTCAAAACAGACAACATGACAACAATGTATTATCTAAACAAGCAGGGAGGGACGCACTCCACGCAGTTAAGCCTGCTAGCACAAAAAATTTGGCATTGGGCAATTCACAACCAAATTCGCCTAATTGCACAGTTTATACCAGGGATACAAAATCAACTCGCAGACAATCTCTCTCGAGATCACCAACAGGTCCACGAATGGGAAATTCACCCCCAAATTCTGAACACTTATTTCAAACTCTGGGGAACACCTCAGATAGACTTGTTTGCGACAAGGGAGAACGCAAAATGCCAAAACTTCGCATCCAGGTACCCACACAAACAATCCCAAGGCAATGCCCTATGGATGAACTGGTCAGGGATATTTGCTTACGCTTTTCCTCCTCTCCCTCTCCTTCCTTACCTGGTAAACAAACTCAGTCAAAGCAAACTCAAACTCATATTGATAGCACCAACTTGGGCAAGGCAACCCTGGTACACAACGCTGCTAGACCTATCAGTGGTACCCTGCATCAAATTGCCCAACAGGCCAGATCTGTTGACACAGCACAACCAAAAGATCAGACACCCAGATCCAGCATCGCTGAACCTAGCAATCTGGCTCCTGAAATCCTAGAATTCGGGCACTTACAACTTACCCAAGAATGTATGGAAGTCATAAAACAAGCAAGAAGGCCATCCACCAGGCACTGCTATGCAAGTAAATGGAAGAGGTTTGTTTGCTACTGCCATATTAATCAAATACAACCATTACACACAACTCCAGAACATGTAGTGGGTTACTTGCTTCACTTACAAAAATCTAACCTAGCTTTCTCTTCCATTAAGATTCACCTTGCAGCAATATCTGCATACCTGCAGACTACCTATTCAACTTCCCTATATAAAATACCAGTCATTAAAGCATTCATGGAGGGCCTTAGGAGAATTATACCACCAAGAACACCACCTGTTCCTTCATGGAACCTAAATGTTGTCCTAACTAGACTTATGGGTCCACCTTTTGAACCCATGCACTCCTGCGACATACAGTTCCTAACCTGGAAGGTGGCATTTCTCATCGCCATTACTTCCCTGAGAAGAGTAAGCGAGATTCAGGCGTTTACTATACAGGAACCTTTTATACAACTACACAAAAATAAAGTCGTCCTAAGAACCAATCCTAAATTTTTGCCAAAGGTTATTTCACCGTTCCATCTAAATCAAACAGTGGAACTTCCAGTGTTCTTTCCACAGCCAGATACCGTAGCTGAAAGGGCACTACATACATTAGATGTCAAAAGAGCATTAATGTATTACATTGACAGAACAAAAAACATCAGAAAGACTAAACAACTCTTTATTGCATTTCAAAAACCTCACGCAGGAAACCCAATTTCAAAACAAGGTATAGCCAGATGGATAGTTAAATGCATCCAAATCTGCTACCTTAAAGCTAAACGACAGCTGCCCATTACACCAAGGGCACACTCAACCAGAAAGAAAGGTGCTACCATGGCCTTTCTAGGAAACATCCCAATGCAAGAAATATGTAAGGCAGCCACATGGTCTACGCCTCACACATTCACCAAGCACTACTGTGTAGACGTGTTATCCGCACAACAAGCCACAGTAGGTCAAGCCGTATTAAGGACATTATTTCAGACTACTTCCACTCCTACAGGCTGATCCACCGCTTTTGGGGAAATAACTGCTTACTAGTCTATGCAGAACATGCGTATCTACAGCGACAGATGCCATCGAACTGAAAATGTCACTTACCCAGTGTACATCTGTTCGTGGCATCAGTCGCAGTAGATTCGCATGTGCCCACCCGCCTCCCCGGGAGCCTGTAGCAGTTTGGAAGTTACCTTCAATTATTTCTATATGTATCATCTCAACCTTAAATAGGTGCATACTTAGTCACTCCATTGCATGGGCACTATTACTACAATTCAACTCCTACCTCACCCTCTGCGGGGAAAAACAATCGAAGATGGAGTCGACGCCCATGCGCAATGGAGACAAAAGGAGGAGTCACTCGGTCCCGTGACTCGAAAGACTTCTTCGAAGAAAAACAACTTGTAACACTCCGGCCCAACACCAGATGGCGAGCTATTGCAGAACATGCGAATCTACTGCGACTGATGCCACGAACAGATGTACACTGGGTAAGTGACATTTTCATTATTGTCAAAGACAATACCCAGGTTCTTCACTTTATGCACTGGTGAAGGAAGTGCCCCCTTTTCCTGAGGCCTTTTCCTGAGGCCACCAACTTGGCGACCAAAATGAGTCATCTTTGCCTAGGAGAAGGACCTCCGTTTCCCAGAATTAAGCAAAAAGCGGCACACACAGAAAGAGGAGGTAACAAGGAGAGATAAAGATATTTCTCTTCGTTACGCCTCTCCCGAAGAGGCGTATTTTGTGGCACATTCCCAGGTTTAAAAGTTGTTGTAAATCTGGGAAGGTGTCAAAGCCATAGATGTTGCATGGGAGCACCCACGCAAAACACCCAGGGAAATGCCTCTGTGGCACACAGTACTGTAACATTTGATTTGCGCGGCGTTACATTACTCAAGATTTATGAAGCCATGCAGGGCCACACAAGGTGGCCTTGCGTGGCTTCATAGATCACACTTAAGGTTTGTGTCGCTCTTGCACCACTTTGCGTGTTAAGACCAATGCAAACCATGCCATCAATATGCCCTTCGTATATAAAAAGTAAAATAAGAAATTTAGGACTGAGCCCTTTGGGACAGCATCTGGTAATGGAGTTGGTTGTTAAAGCGATAATATTCATGAGCCATGAGAGAGAGACTGTTCAATCTGAAAGATATGAGGTGAGCCCGCAGAGAGGTTTGTAGGTAATACCAAGAGTGAGAAGGTTAGATATCCAGGCGAGGTGATCAGTGGTATTGAATGTAGCGGAGAAGTCTACAAGAGTATGAGGATAGAAGAACAATTGTTATGGTGAGCTGATGTAATGAGTTTAGTCACAAGGAAGAGCTCAGTTTGAGGACAGTGGTAGCTAGAAAACCTGTTCGATTGTGGGGGATAAAATAGGTTTTGGGAAGTGATAAGCTGGGTCAAACTATTGCAGACTAAGGGACATATTTACAAGCCCTCTGCATCGCTGGTGCATCCCGTTTTGGGATGCACCAGCAGCGCATAGTGGAGACACATATCTACAAGGCCACGCAAAGCCACTTTGTGTGGCTTTTTATTGCCTTTGATATGGTGTAAAACCACATAGTCACTGTGATGCTTTAGACTGTGTCAGGGAGGAATATCATGGGCTTTGCAGTAGGTGTTCCAATGCAACTCTCATGGGTTTTGATGCATTCCCAGATTTACAAGAATCTGTAAACATGGGAATGCATCAAAACTGTACGCCTCCCCAGAGCAGGCACAACTAGGAGAGAAGAAAAGTGTCCCTTCCTGCACAAAAACATTCCTGCCTACAGCGCAGGCACCCTTGCACTACGGTGCAAGAGTGCCTGCGTTGGTGCTAGGCAGCAATTTGTACACCAGCGCAGGGTGAAAGGACAGAAAATGCACCGTAGATTGCAAATCCAGTTTATTTCTACCCTTTTCCTGTGGTGCAGGTAATTTGCTGCACTTGTTGGATGGGTTTGCTGGATCATCTTTTTTAAAAAAATTTGTTCAAAATGTCACTATTCGTGGAAAGACAACTATATTAGCCCTTGTATTTTATTGAACACACCATTCATAGGATGATGTCATTTTTGGGCTATGCAAAAAAAGCAACCCCTTGCCACCTCTTTGAACTGATTCACAAAAAACGTCTTAATGTAAAGTAAAACAACTGGAGTGGTAGTTAGTACAACTCCTGGAAACTGTTAATTGTCGTTTAGTGTTCGGTTTCAATGTTTCCTCCCGTCTCACTCGCTTATACTTTTTTAAATGTATTTATAGAGAACTGCGGTAGCCTTGGAAGGCTACAGGACAGCAAAGGTAGAGCAAGTAATTTGGGGCACAAGCCGGACTTCTCCGATGGAGACATGATGGAGGTGCTAATTTAGTGAACTGTGTTCCTGTGTATCTCAGCGTGCTCTGCAAACATTCGAAAGCCATTCAGCCACTTTCTGCAGCTGTGTTGACAGAAGATACATTCTGTTGATGGACAGAGAAAGTTGGTAACTTGGAAAGTGATGGAACCACAAAGTGGCTTAGGAAGAGATGACTCCACAGTGTGACGAAAGAGGTGACTAAGCCACAAGATGACTTTGAATGTGCAACCAAGATGTCATCGTGGACAACAGATGGCGGCTGCAGACTGGAAGCAGTAAAGGCTTGTTGGTAGCCAGTGATGCGATAAGAAAGAGACATTTATGACAATGTGGGATTCTCAAATGAACTGCTTGAAGGCTACGTCTGACTAGCATTGTCCGATGTGACTTCATAGTTTGGGTGCTGCCAAGCCAAAGTTTGTGAATTAAATAAATAAGAGTATTCATTTTTTTAAAGCTATTTTCGACGGTTTGAAAAGTCTGTGCCCGGTTCTTAGTGCACAGTTAATAAGTTAGGATCCTTTTGTACATGCACACAACACACATTCCTCTGCTTCTCTGAATGAAGCCCTGACAGCGGACAAAGTGATATTGTATTACAATAGTGTGTTCCGTTTTGTATAAAGATAACCCTAAAAGCTTTGTGACGCGCAAAAGTACAAACATTGTCTGTCATTTTGAGGTAGAGACGTGACATGGTTGGTGTTATTGGTGTAGTGTGGGAAAGAAGTAGGCGATGTGAATCATATGCTTAGCAGGCACTCTAAGATTTCAGGCAAATGGTAACCACAGAGCCATAGCCTAGGCAACTGTGTGTGTGTGTGTGCGTGCGTGGGTGTGTATGTGTGTGTGGTGCATCTGTGTGTGTCTGTATGCGCAAAGGAACTAGAAGGTAAGCTATTAGTGTGATGCAGTTGCTTGCTTTGCAAAATAATAAGTGCACCCGCACAAAGGGCTAGATTTACAAGAAAGTGGCGCACTAGTTGTGATGTGCCACTTTTCTTGCACTTTTGTGCCCCCTAATGACACCATGTGTGCACTGTATTTACAGTATGGCGTACCATGAAGCACATTAGGACAATAGCGTCATCATTTCTGATGCTATTGTGGTACTTTGCAGGATTAGTGCCACAAATTGTGAGGCTAATCCTGCAAAGTAAAGGGAGGCCCATTGAAAGTCATGGGCAAGTCATTTTAACGCCTGCTCTGAGCAGGCATTAAAAATGACACTAGAAATGGCTCAGTGAAATGTTGTAAATTTCAATGCATCATTTTACCGGCCTCCCAGCACCGGAACGCCCCCTCGCATACATTATGCCTGGCGCAGGCATAATGTGGCGCAAGGGGTTACAAAGTGGCGCAATGCAAGAATTGCTCCACTTTGTAAATATGACGAAGGAGAATGGCCTCCTTAACGCCACATTAACATTAAAAAAAAAAATATACACTATTGTGGCGCTAAGAGGCACTAGGGCCTTGTAAATCTGGCCCAAAGTTTTACTTAGAATCCTGCCACCAAATGCTAGTGTTGTCCAATGCTTAGGTTGCCCTCCGTTATTTCATCTCATGCCTTTGTTCCACCACCCTACCCTTCCTTTTTCAGTATCTCCAGAATCGCCATCTTGCAGTTTCTTTCCATTTCTGCTTTCTCCTTTAATTACTGTGTTCTTATCTTACTCTTCTTTATTGCAGGCTCTTCTTTCTGCCTTCCCATCTCTTGGAAACATCAGCACTTGTTAGTCACTGGTGCCTTGATGTTTTCTGTAACAAACAGAAAAAGCTTCTCTCTGCCATAAATTATACCATGGACCTTTCCTGCCCATGGTATCATGCAGCATTTGTTTATTGCTAGCCTTGAAATTGTGTGAGATGTGCAACTGTATGGCAAAATAAACTCCACTGGTGCTATTTCAAAAATATCTCCATAGGCAGAGATAGGCGGGTTTCCAAAATAATATGACAATCGAAAATCCTGAACCCTGAAAAAATGCCCCCATGACAAGCTGGAAGCTATGCCTATGGCTGTGGGACCTTTGTTGTGTGGGAACAAAAGAAGAGTTTAAAGCGACAAAGGGGCAGATTTAAGAAAAGTGGTGCTGCACCCAATGCGCCACTTTTCTTGCGCCCCTTAGGGCTCCCCTACCGCCACCATGTGTTCAGCATATTTAAAATACGGCGCACTATGTCGCAGGGTAGGGGACAATAGTGTCAACATTTTTAATGCTATTGATGTACTGTTCAGGGTTAGTGCCAAAATTTGGCGCTAACTCTGAACAGTACATAGGGGCCCATTGTAACCAATGGTGTGCCCCTTTTAATTCCTGCTCTGAGCAGGCGTTAAAAATGCCCCCAAAAATGGCAGAAAGAAATCTTCTAGATTTCTTTCTGCCATTTTTCCGCCCCCCCCCCCCCCCCCCCTAACAAGGGAATGCCACCCTTGCATACATTATGCCTGGCGCAGGCATAATGTGGCGCAAGGGTTACAAAGTGGCGCAATGCATCCATTGCACCACTTTGGAAATATGGTGTGGCAATTTTAGCCTCGCTGGGCCACATTAGCGTAAAAAAATAATGCTAACGTGGCGCAAGGAGGGCCCTCTATAATCTGGGCCAAATACTTTCCACACAATAAAGAAAAAATCCAGCATTTCATCATTGTTGTACTTCTGCACTTGTAACAGGGACCTGTGCTAAATCAGGGGTGCCCAGCATGGGTCCATACCGCATTTTTAGGATACATCCATGTTAGGTATATTTGTGTTCAACAAATTTAAATGTAACTGATCTACATGATCAGCGGCTGCCCTGACAAGGTGCCATGGATTTTGCTCTCTGGACTTCTGTTGGACACCCCTTGTGCTAAATGTCGTCTGTACATCTGCGTGTCTCTAGACAAATGGCTGGAAATATCAGTGGGTGCAATAAGTAAGCAGAGGATAAGGCCTGTTTGTGATGAATGGGTAGGCAATGTACCTAAGTACAAGAACAGTACTGCCATAAACCACGGGTCTGTTGGACACACGAGCGAAATAAACCCTGACCTCGTGGGCAACCCTTTGGTGCATCTTACTGTGTGCAGAAAACATGTTTTGTGGTATTTCTATATTGTAATGGTTTCATTGTGAAAAAACATCTATATTTAAAAGGTGAAAATTGACGTTTGAGGTACTTAAAAGAAACATGTAGATGTGGTTATTTTAGATACAAAAATTATTTACAGACTGTAAAAAAAAATGTTTTTATGCAGTGACCTTTGACAATTTCAAAATGACGTAGTGTTCGAGAGCTGGTGACATTGTGATGTTCCCAAGCACAAAATACAATCAGTGTAATGACCTCAGGCACAAAAAAGAGAATACCAAGAAATATTTATCAGTGCAATGTAAAGAAATATTTCCATTTCAGTTGTGGACATCCAGCCATATATTTTAATAAGGGGAATTGTATTTCAAAGACGTAAATGATGAATTATTTAAAAGATGTATATTATTGACAGAATTTGCTTCCGCCGCCTGTAGTTTTATGTGCATTATTTTTTTTGCATCATCGGATCCTGTCCATGTACGTGTTCTCCACTTCACGTTTTTGAAGTAAACTATATATTTTACTCCATAGGTTCGTTTTTCATTCCAGTCTATGTTTGTAAGAGAAGTGTTTATTACACAAATTCTGTCGAACAGTGTGTGATAGTTTCAGAGTCACTGTACCATTCTTTCTTACGATGGGGAAGCCCGCTTGTTTTCATTTTTTCCTGCAGGTTGAGATGCAAAACGTGCTTCAAAGTGCCTAGAAGCACCTGCTTGTTAGGATGTGCATTCAGCTGTGATCGTTTCTGTGACAGTGGGTGGCATCTTGACATCTACAAAGAAAACGGGATGCAGCATCTCAAGACGTACCATTCTATAACCCAGATTTGGAGCCCAGAGGAAGTTATGTAAATTGGGGAAATTAGTCATTTGAAAAGCAAAACAGCTTGCCTCATGCCTAATTTTTTATGTTCACTTTTCTTTTTATAAACAGAATTGATTTTATGTAGAACAGGCTTGGAGCTACTGGTAGCTCTCCTGATACCTCTCAGTAGCTCTCCTGTATACAGTCCAGCCTACTCAATTGGAACATTTTGCTTGCTTGAATTAACATATTTATGACAAAATTGTGTATTCCAAGAAGAAAACGGGTGTATTTTCATAGCTCACAAGCTGATGTTTGGAGAAAAATGAACGATTTTCCAAAATATATTTAAAGCTGATTTTTGAGTGATAAATCATGTGGGCAGATTAATTAGTATAATGATTACTTTTGTGCCAGGGGCACTGCAACTCAGGCTGGCATGTATTACCTACATATAAGTGTACACAAATGGCAAAGCCTGAGGAGATCACTGCCGGTAATCTTTGACCTTGTCTGATGTGGTCACTAATACAACACTAATAATAATAGCTCATGATCATTTTAATTGAACATAAGTAGCTCTTATTATAAAAAAAAGGTTGGAGACCCCTGATGTAGAACAACATAACATTAACAATGTAACTTGTTATGTATGGCTTCCGCTTGAAGCCTTTATTGTGAATATTAGATTCTATATCTGGTTATATGCAATGACCTATCATCAGTGGAAATCAAAAGTGGTTTCCTACTGTTCCCATATCATAAAGGAATTCCATGCTGCAGGACCAGGGCTGTCTTAGAGCCTGTCAGTGCAGTACTGCCTTCCGTACCAATGAAGATCAGAAAGCATTGCTTTGGGAAGGATAAGGAAGTCACATCAGTGGTGGTGGTGAGTGGCAGAAGACCAGGTTTTTTTTTTTTTTTTTTTTTGGCATTTGGAAGAGAGAAGAGAGGCTCCATTATGTATGGCTCACCTTTACTCCTCCGCCCTGTGTAGCAGTTAAAGGCAGGGGCAGATGAGTTGGGTGAGCCAAACGTAACATGAAATTATAGCGGGGTAAAAAGTGAATAAAAAGGTATGTTTTTCAATTTGTGCTTCACTTTAGTTGTCTATTTGATATCACTCAGAACCCCTTGGTGAAAACAATCCCCCACTTTCAGTATTCATCCCAGGGTTCTTTAAAACCTCACTGGAACTGTAAAAGAATAAATGGCTGCGGTGGGCTCAGGCAGACAGAGGCACCATTCAATAAAATCAATAGCTGAAGACCTAGACACACTTCTAAGGCGTCTACCTGCTTTAGTAATGTACCATTGTAGTGCCAAAGAATCCATCTCCAGCTAGACTTAGGCAAGACATTGTGTCAAAGAGCGACAAGGGAAATTCTGGTATTTTCCTCCTGCAAAAGCTTCCATACACCCGCACAGTGAAAGGCTGATACAATATTTTGATTAGAGAACAGACTGAGACCCCTTTATTGATATTTTTACATGTAGTATATAATAGAACCCATACTTTAGCTGGCTGTTTAATCTTTTGGTGACCTCTTCCTACATAGTCCGTTACAAAAAGATTGTTTAATACTATACTAATGACTCTGATCTTGCCTGAGGAACTCTTCACCAATATATTTTTAGAATTAATCACAATGAGGGTTATTTGTTTTGACGTGTGGGAAGATCTCTTCTGCATCAACATGTAAACATTAAACAAAAATTCCATTCATTGATCTAGCTTTTCCAGGATTTAAAGCTGTGGTTATCAGATACCCCATCATACTTTTGCCTCCTTTGAGCCACTGAACCAGCATATGGTCTGAGCACTAATCTGTATTCAGATATATAAATAATGCCTTGTTCTTATGTGTCTATTTCAAGGATTCCTCAGATGTATGGGATCCAAGTTAACAACTGAGCGGCTCAAACCACCTGGAAATTATTGCAGGGTTGAGATTATCAGGAGTTTAAACTGCCCAGGAGAAATACCCTTAATCAATCAATCAATCATAGAATTTGTAAAGCACACTACTCACCCGTGAGGGTCTCAAGGCACTGAAGTTGGGGGATGGGGCTGCTACTGCTCGAACAGCCATGTCTTGAGAAGTCTCCTGAAGTAGATCCTTAGTCTGACGCAGGTGGGTGGGAAGAGTTTTCCACGTACTGCCGGGGAGGTGGGAAAACGATCTGCTGCTGGCAGTTCTGCAGATGCGTGGGATGGTGGCGAGGGCAGGGTCGGCGGAGCGAAGCTGTCGGGTTGGGGTGTAGAAGTAGAGCCGTCTGTTGAGGTATTCTGGTCCAGTGTTGTGCAGTGCCTTGTGAGCGTGGGTGAGGAGTTTGAACGTGATTCTCTTGTTGACGGGGAGCCAGTGTAGGTCTCTCAGGTGGGCTGTGATGTGGCAGTGGCGAGGGATGTCCAGGATGAGGCGTGCCGAGGCGTTCTGGATGTGTTGCAGTCTTTCCTGGAGTTTGGCTGTGGTTCCTGCATAGAGGCCATTGTGGTGGTCCAGTTTGCTGCTTACGAGGGCTTGGGTGAATGTTCTTCTGGTTTCAGTGGGGATCCATTTGTAGATCTTCCGAAGGATGCAGAGAGTGTTGAAGCAGGAGGAGGAGATGGCGTTGACTTGCTGGGTCATAGATAGTGAAGAGTCCAGGATGAATCCCATGTTGCGTGCGTGGTCGGTGGGTGTCGGTGCAGTTCCCAGTGTGGCAGGCCACCAGGAGTCGTCCCATGTGGAGGGGGTGGAGCCAAAGATGAGGACCTCAGTTTTGTCGGAATTCAGTTTCAGGCAGCTGTTCTTCATCTATTCAGCGATGGCCTTCATTCCTTCATGGAGGTTGGTCTTGGCATTGGCGGGGTCCTTGGTGAGGGAGAGGATCAGCTGGGTGTCATCGGCGTATGAGATGATGTTGAGGTTGTGAGCTAGGGCGGAGTTAGCGAGCGGAGGCATGTAGACATTGAAGAGGGTCAGGCGGAGGGACGGACCCTGGGGTATGCCGCAGATGATTTTGATGGCTTCAGAGCGGAATAGAGGAGGGGTGGACTCTGAGTTCTGCAGGTGAGGAAGGAAGTGATCTAGTCCAGGGCTCTGACGTGGATTCCTGCGTCATTGAGGGATGTGCGTAGGGTGTGGTGGCAGAGGGTGTCGAACGCGGCTCGGAGGTCCAAGAGGATGAGGGCTGCGGCTTCAGTATGGTCCTGATGTCGTCCGTAGCGGTGATGAGGGCAGTTTCGGTGCTGTGGTTGCTGCAGAATTCGGTTTGGGATGGGTTCGGAGTGTTGTTCTCCTCGAGGAAACGAGTCAGTAGTTTGTTGACAATTTGCTTTATGACTTTTGCCCGAATGGGGAGGAGGGAGATGGGCCTTACAGTACTTTGCCTTTCTTGCAATGACTTGTTTTACTTCCAAAGTCAGAATGTCGCAGGATGGAAGGAGGGATAACAAGAGGAAGCTTTTTTTAGTGTGCATTGCAGCAACTCTTTTTTTCTCTTTCTGACCTGGTGGGATTTGCGCAGAGACATACCCGGGGATAGCGGGAAAAAATGTGACTGTGACACTAAGAATGAGAGGTTTGTTTGTCTTAACTTGACACACAACAGAAATTAAATCTAATAGAAGTTTTTCATAAATATTATCAATGCTGTACCTTCAAGTCGACCTTTACTATTCTTCCACCACTGCAATAGAGTGCTTTTTGTATCTATCGGTTTCATAGTAAATTTCAGGAACAGTTCCAGGATAATAAATAACTTTTGAATTATAAATAAGAATTTAGAAAAAAATAAAAGGTGAAAGGTTTTTATTGTCAAAAATTCACAATTTAAACATTTGCTAAAGGAAGAGCAACAGCTGATTAATAGCATTAAATTATAAGGGTGTCAAACCCACATTTTATTTCGCACTGTATTATCTAACAGGTGTGTTCTATGAAAAATCTATTTCTCTCAAGCTCTTGTACTAGTTGAGTCTGTGGTACTTTTCTTTATTAAATGTTTCTGTTATTAGAAAAAAATACAATTCCAATCCTGCTGTGAATAAGGCCTCACTTAGGAAAATAATCTAAATTGATATTTTTACCTTTTATATGTGACATTTTTACCAACTTCCTAATATGAATTCTAAAAATTGAATTATTTTTAATAAATTGTTAGGTAACATGTACAAAGGTGCACACTGTCTCACTCCTTCACTCGCTCATTCTTCACAAAAGGAGTTGCTTTAGGCTTTATTTGCGAAACAAAAGGGCAAAGATTCTGTGGCCCATATTTATACTTTTTGACGCAAAACTGCGCCAACGCAGTTTTGCGTCAAAAAAATTAGCGCCGGCTAACGCCATTCTGAAGCGCCATGCGGGCGCCGTATTTATTGAATGACGTTAGCCGGCGTTAGCCGCGGGCGCTGTCTGGTGTGCGTTAAAAAAAACGACGTACACCAGGCAGCGCCGGCGTAGTTGGAAAATGGAGTATGGGCGTCCAGAAATTGTGCAAGTCAGGCTGAGGCAAAAACTTCGCCACAACCCGATTTGCGCCATTTTTTTACGACGCCCATCCCCCATTGAAATGACTCCTGTCTTAGCAAAGGCAGGAGTCATGCCCCCTTGCCCAATGGCCATGCCCAGGGGACTTCTGTCCCCTGGGCATGGTCATTGGGCATAGTGGCATGTAGGGGGGCACAAATCAGGCCCCCCTATGCCACAAAAAAAAACCAAAAAAAAAACACTTACCTGGACTTACCTTAATGTCCCTGGGGTGGGTCCCTCCATCCTTGGGTGTCCTCCTGGGGTGGGCAAGGGTGGCAGGGGGTGTCCCTGGGGGCTTGGGAGGGCACCTCTGGGCTCATTCTGAGCCCACAGGTCCCTTAACGCCTGCCCTGACCCAGGCGCTAAAATCCGGCGCAAATGCGGGTTTTTTAGTCCCGCCCACTCCCGGGCGTCATTTTTGCCCGGGAGTATAAATACAACGCATATGCATCGCAGTCATTTTTTAAGACGGGAACGCCTACCTTGCATATCATTAACGCAAGGAAGGTGTTCACGCAAAAAAATGACGCTAACTCCATGAACTTTGGCGCTAGACGCGTCTAACGCCAAAGTATAAATATGGAGTTAGTTTTGCGTCGAATTTGCGTCGAAAAAAACGACGCAAATTCGGCGCAAACGGAGTATAAATATGCCCCTGTGATTTTTGTAATGTTATTTAGTGCAATAGAGCTCAGGTCAGTTTTCACGTAGAGCTCTGCAGCATTAACAATAGTAAACCTAGAGGAGAGGGGTAGATTTACTGAAAACATAAAGAGCAATTCTGTTATTAAAATTGCTGTACTAAGGAGCCCGAGCATCACAGAACCATATTTACTAACCGCGGTTGAATGCTGCTTTTTTCCCTGCGCTGGTGTACAAACTGGCTGTCTAGCATAGCCTTTATACTGGAAGGATATCCTTGTATTACTAAATCTCACATTGATTGGAATGTGTGGAGAAATGTAAACATTTTTCTTACTTGACACATATTTCAATCAGTTATTTGTTGACACACAGTTCAAGCAGTTTGACAATTTTTGTAGATCTGGCTTTGTATCGGGAAACATGGGTGGTAGTGTGGGAACACCCAAGTATCACCCATGGATTTCACTTGTGACCTAAAGTAACGCAAAGCACCATTTGCACCACTTTAAGGGTAACATTCCAGTGCAAAAACGTTTGCACTGGAAATTAAGGGCCATATTTATACTCTGTTTGCGCCGGATTTGCGTTGTTTTTTTTTACGCAAATTTGACGCAAAACGAACTCCATATTTATACTTTGGCGTTAGACGCATCTAGCGCCAAAGTTCATGGAGTTTGCGTCATTTTTTAGCGTGGACACCTTCCTTGCGTTAATGATATGCAAGGTAGGCGTTCCCGTCTAAAAAATGACTCTGAGGCATGTGCGCCGTATTTATACTCCCGGGCAAAAATGACGCCCGGGAGTGGGCGGGTCAAAAAAAATGACGTCCAGCCGCTTTTGCGTCATTTTTTAACGCCTGGTCAGGGCAGGCGTTAAGGGACCTGTGGGCTCGGAAGGAGCCCAGAGGTGCCCTCCCATGCCCCCAGGGACACCCCCTGCCACCCTTGCCCACCCCAGGAGGACGCCCAAGGATGGAGGGACCCACCCCTGGGACATTAAGGTAAGTTCAGGTAAAAAAAAAGTTTTTTTTTTTTTTTTGGCATAGGGGGGCCTGATTTGTGCCCCCTTACATGCCACTATGCCCAATGACCATGCCCAGGGGACAAAAGTCCCCTGGGCATGGTCATTGGGCAAGGGGGCATGACTCCTGTCTTTGCTAAGACAGGAGTCATTTCAATGGGGGTTGGGAGTCAAAAAAAATGGCGCAAATCGGGTTGAGGCGAAAATTTTGCCTCAGCCTGACTTGCCCCATTTTTTGACGCCCAAGCTCTATTTTCCCCTAGGCCGGCGCTGCCTGGTGTAAGTCATTTTTTTTTACGCACACCAGGCAGCTCCGCCGGCTAACGCCGGCTAACGTCATTGAATAAATACGGCGCCCGCATGGCGCTTCAGAATGGCGTTAGCCGGCGTTAAATTTTTTGACGCACAACTGCGTTGGCACAGTTGTGCGTCGAAAAGTATAAATATGGCCCTAAATACTTTATCAACAATTTGCAGCACTTTGCTTTACTTTCCATGACTGTGGCAGCACAAAATGTTGATAAATCTGCCCACTAGTATATTAAAATACAAAATAGCATTGGGTCAACCACAGGTCTTTTATTTTTTTGTTTTAAGTTGTCTTTCATATCACTAAACTATATGTTTGTGGTGTGGCTGTTTGCAGAAGGCAGTTTAAGGGAGCAGAATTCTTGTTTCAATTCTCCAAAATAACTCTGGAGATTAGGAAAACCGAGACCTATGGAGACCTATGGAGACCTCATGTACACACCATAGGTCGTGTTTGTGAGGCATTTAGACTGGGGCCTTGATTACCAGTTGAGGGGAGACATCCTGAGGTGGAACAAAGCTCTGCCCACAGGTTATATGTCGGAACCACAGGTGCCTAAACCACCCATGGCTCAACAACTAGGTCGGAACAACAACCTTGTTTTAAACACTAAGGGGCATATTTATACTACGTTTGCACCGAATTTGCGTCGTTTTTTCGACGCAAATTCGGCGCAAAACTAACGCCATATTTATACTTTGGCGTTAGACGCGTCTAGCGCCAAAGTATGAGGAAAGAGCGTCATTTTTTTGCGTGAACGCCTTCCTTGCGTTAATGAGATGCAAGGTAGGCGTTCCCGTCTAAAAAAATGACTGCGACGCAAATGCGTCGTATTTATACTCCCGGGCAAAAATGACACCCGGGAGTGGGCGGGGCAAAAAACCCCGCATTTGCGCCGGATTTTAGCGCCTGGGTCAGGGCAGGCGTTAAGGGACCTGTGGGCTCAAAATGAGCCCACAGCTGCCCTCCCATGCCCCCAGGGGACCCCCCCCTGCCACCCTTGCCCACCCCAGGAGGACACCCAAGGATGGAGGGACCCACCCCAGGGACATTCAGGTAAGTTCAGGTAAGTATAATTTTTTTTTTTTTAATATTTTTTTTTGGCATAGGGGGGCCTGATTTGTGCCCCCCTACATGCCTCAATGCCCAATGACCATGCCCAGGGGACAGAAGTCCCCTGGGCATGGCCATTGGGCAAGGGGGCATGACTCCTGTCTTTACTAAGACAGGAGTCATGTAAATGGCGTCTGGGCGTCGTTAAAAATGGCGCAAATCGGGTGGAGGCGATTTTTTGCGTCAACCTGACTTGCACCATTTTTAAGACGCCCTAGCGCCATTTTCCCCAACGCCGGCGCTGCCTGGTGTACGTGTTTTTTTTCCACGCACACCAGGCAGCGCCGGTCTGCTTGCGCCGGCTAACGCCATTCAATAAATACGGCGCCCGCATGGCGCTTCAGAATGGCGTTAGCCGGCGCAAAATTTTTTGACGCTAAACTGCGTTAGCGCAGTTTAGCGTCAAAAAGTATAAATACGGGCCTAAACCGTTGTAAACGCATTCCTGGTAAAGGCATTACCAATCAGCATGCACGACCCAGCATGCTTCCACCCCAGCCCCAGCCCCCCACACCACACCACACCACCCCACCCCTTAAACCTAAACCCTGACCCCCCTAAACTCTAATCACCCCAGCCCCCCCACCCCACCCCACAAACTAAAAATACCCCGAGTCCCCACCCCGCCCCTAAAACCTAAACCCTGCCCCCCTAAACCTTAATCACCCCCAACCCCCGCCTCCCAAAGCAGCCCCAGTCCCAGCCCAACTTACCTCCTTCTTCACCGCGTCCACTCCAACTCCCTTCTGTACCTTAATCACGCATATACGTTGTTCAGTAATGCGTGGTTAAGGTACTGAAACCAGGGAGTCCCAGAAACGAAAGCGTTGTTTTGCTTTCGTTTTTCCTAACCTCGTGGTTCCGGACTCGTTCTTCCGGGTGTTTCCCCTACCCATGTATAACTGGTCCATTTTTCCTTTGCCCAGAATTCCCTGGTGCAAGAACGGTGGACCCAGTTTTACTGGCCTGTAAAATCACTTTAGAATTTGGCTGAGCCTCAGCTTCCACTTGACCATCTTCTAAGTCACAGCCACAATCTCCTCTTCTTTCTGCCACCCTCCTCAGCCCTGCCCGGCACCGACCCTAATTGCTCTTACTTACCACAGAAAAAGGAATCCAGTGAGGAATCCCATCCATTAAAAAGGGTCTGTGTGTTTAATTCCTCATTCTATGAAAATTACCTCATAATAGGGGGAGTTAGATGTAAAATACCAGTCACAATCATAAATTCTAACAATCCTCACCTAAGTCCACCCTGCTTGTAATCCTGACCTCTGTGAGCTGGAGCAGATTGGAGACTGGGTTAATTGCATCAGCATACATTGGGAGCAAGTCTGGTGATCTGAATCGATTACATAGGACAATCAATCAGTGCAGGGGACAGACACCATTGTTCAACAGGATATCTTTACACCTTCCTCATGACAGGCAGCATATGAGCTGGGCACCAACGTGTATGAACCTTCCTAGATTGACAGTGCTTGCTAAGTAAACTGGTGTATACAAAAAAGTGAAGGCTGGAATGCTTGAATTACTCTCAGGCATTGATAATCACATCATAGTCCATCATTATTTTGCACACACTGCCACCTCAGTTTGGACCCAGCCATATGCAAATCAGTCTTGCCCCTGCTGCATTAGGAAGAGTCCACCCTGAATTGCCAGGCAGGTCCTCCCTGGATCGGAACACAAGCAACCCAAGACCAGTTTCACTCTGGGGCTCTTCAGTCAAATGTAGCTTGGGTCCAAACTGGTGTCTTTTTTTTTCTTCTTTATAGAAAAGCTAGGCAAACCAGTGTCCCTGCTTCTGGTTCCTAGGGTAGCTAGTGAGCTAATGAGGCTAGTAGTGTGCAAGTGAATGATATCTCCTCCTCAAGGCTGATCACTGATCACTCCTTCCTCGGGGGAAAGATATAGCCAACTCCACATTAGATGTGCTACTCTCATGTGATTAAGCTGCTTCATTGACTTTTATTTAGCGAAAACATACATTCAGCTCGTTTACTTTTCTATGAATTGCAGCTCTAAGCCCCAAATGACCATTCTCTAGTGAGCATTCTGAACATTTGAAATAACAATTGTGTGTAATAATTTCCCACGCTTCTTGTTATTTTGCATTAAACTCTAGTTGGACTTTAGACTTCTTATTTTTAACACTGGTGACCCTGCATCTTTTCCCTTGTGTATATAGGCAGACTGTGGACCCCGTTCCTGGCATGACTAGACAAACCTGTCATCCTCTTCTGGTCTCTAGTGTAACTAGGCATACCTATGCTCCCGCTCCTGGTTCTTAACAAGATTAGGCACACCTGTCCCCCCCCCCCCCCCCCCCCCCCCCTTATGGTCCCTTGTTTAACTAGGCAAACTGGTGCCCCTGCTTCTGTTTCCTAGCATGACTATGCAAACCTGTCACCCCAGCTTCTGGTCCCTAGTCAAACTAGGCACGTTAGTGACCCTCCTTTTGTTTCCTAGCATGACTGGGCAAACCTGTCACCCTGCTTCTGGTCCCTCGTTCAACTAGGCATACTTCTTGCTCCTGGTTCTTAACATGACTAGACACACCTGTTACCCTGCTTTTGGTCCCTAGTGTAACTAGGCAAAACTGGCGACCCAACTTCTGGTTCCTAGCATCACTAAGCAAACTTGTCATCCTGCTTATGGTCACTAGTGTGATGAAGCAAACTGGTGACCCTGCTTCTGGTTCCTAGCATGACTAGGCAAACTTGTCACCCTGCTTCTGGTCCATAGTGCAACAAGGCATACCTATGCTTCTTGCTCCTGGTTCTTTGTATGACTAGGCACATCTATCACCCTGCTTCTGGTCCCTATTGTAACTAGGCATACCTATGCTTCCTGCTTCTGGTTCTTAGCATGACTAGGTGTGCCTCTCACCTTGCTTCTGGTCCCTAGTGTAACTAGCCAAACTGCTGACTGCTTCTGATTCCCAGCATCAGTAGGCAAACGTGTCACCCTGCTTCTGGTCCATAGTGCAACAAGGCATACCTATGCTTCTTGTTCCTGGTTCTTTGTATGACTAGGCACATCTATCACCCTGCTTTTGGCCCCTAATGTAACTAGGCATACCTATGCTTCCTGCCTCTGGTTCTTAGCATGACTAGGTGTGCCTGTCACCTTGCTTCTGGTCCCTGTGTAACTAGGCACACTGCTGACTCTGCTTCTGATTCCCAGCATCAGTAGGCACATTAGTCACCCTGTTTCTGGGCACTGGTGTAAGGAAGCAAACTGGTGACCCTGCTACTGGTTCCTAGCATGACTAGACAAACCTGTCACCCTGCTTCTGTTTCCTAGCATGACTAGGCAAACATGTCACGCTGCCCCTGGTCTCTAGTGCAACCTGGCAAACTGGTGACCCTGCTTCTGATTCCTAGTATGACTGGGCAAACCTGTCACTCTGCTTCTGGTTCCTAGTGCAGACGTTCCCTCGGGTCGTAGTTGAACTTACAAAGAAATAGACACCATCATTTTGGGGGTTGCATTGTTGATCAACTATTATTTAGAAGACTGAGCTGGTGATCAACAGTATAGATGATATTTCACAGCTACTGGCATTGGCACAACCTTCAGAAGAAAGATAAAAGCAAATCAATTTCTTCAAGTCCTAGATTCACTCAATCGTAGTCTTAAATACCATAATTCTGCTTGCGGTCTGAACGGAGGTATGTAGCACATACGGAGACATCTCTAACATGGCAAAACATTATTTCCTCTGTTAGAAAAGCCATCAGTAGACATCAGTGCCTTGGTTGTGGCTAACACAGACTGGATTCAGAGGGGATGGTGTGAACTCAAACTGCTTTATTGCAAACCTCTGAATGTAATTGTGAACCTAAAGGGAAAAATATATCCTTTACGTCTTTGATGGCAAAGATCAAATCGAAACGTGGGATGCCTGCATGGCTTGATACATCTAGAATAACACAAAGCAGCACACATCGTTTCCTTGCATTATTCTGCAGCAGGGAGGTATGCTATGTGTGAAACATGGGTGTTCCTATTCATCCACTCATGCATTCAGGCACATTTACAGATTCACCAACACTGGTAGACCCGGAAATTCATCAGAATTGTATACATTTCGCAGGACACACTTAGAAAGAGGAAAATGCCCCATCATGCACAAAAACAATCCTGCCTACAACGAGGAAACCCTTGCAAAGGGTGTCTCTGTTGGCACTAGGCAGCAGTTTGTGCGCCCACGCAGGCAGAAAACAGCAATGAGATGTATAGTTGGTTTTAATGGTTGGTCATTGTGGACCTGAAGTTACAAATGCAGCGCTGTTTTGCGGGAATGTCAGTAAATCTGAGGTTTTAGACAGTCTGGAGCCTTTCAAAATATTTTAGATGGTGAGTGAAAGGAATGGGGATCGTTGCCCCAAAGTTATTATCAAATGTGTTTCCAAAAACAGTATTATAGTGAGTGCTAACTTCCATCAGGTGAGTTATGCAGAATTTTGCTAAAATCAGATATATTGTTGCAAAATTAACCCCCTTAGTGGTTACTGTTCAGTAGTTAGGACCTGTAACGCATGCTACACCTTAAAATGGTGACAAACACAAAAAATGGCCAATATCCGAAACTTAGAATATTTTCGAAACACTAAATAAACCTACCCACCATTAAAATATCAACCAACCCACCTTAATCTCCCAATAACAATTCAACACAACACTAACAAAATAAACACAACCCAAAGGAACCCACAACTCCCGCGCATAGGAACACAACCTCCACTCTTATTGCAAGCACAACCCGAAATCTAAATATTGTACATTCCTAATTTGTTAATAAAACAGGCCTATGTGCCAATGGCTGGAGAGATTCGTGCCTCAGTAGCTGCCTAATTTTATTGAGGCCACATTGACACTGCAATTGTAGTCGACTGTGCAGTGAAGTGTGCGCCTTTTACTGCTGCCTCCATCTCCCAGCATGGTCTCTACTCTTTCCATACTTTGCTAGTGGTGGAGGATGAGGACATGGTGTGTGTCAGTCAGTGCTCAATTTGTAAATAAAAACGTACCAGTGCTCAAAGCCCTCCTTGTAAACACGCGGCTGCTGCAAATAAATGTGGGAACACGGAATACTGAGGTAGCGTAATCCTGAAGCCATCTCGGGCCTCTCTAATCCATTTACAGCCACTCCCTGCCCCTTCACCTCACTCCTGCAGCTTTCTGCTTTCTCCATTTGGGATGCTTTTTCGTTTTTCTCTTCCTCCGTCTTTCCATACGTGTCTTTTGCTCGCAGCAAATGTTTGAGGCAGAAGAATAAGCGCCGGCCCTCAAAAATAAGTGCTGGTGCTCCGCACCGGAAAGAACCAGCACAAATTAAGCACTGGTGCCAGTGCAGGTCTTCACCTTCTGTCTTCTCTAGGGGCCCATGCAATAAAACCTTCTAGCCACTGCTTGAATTCTTTGGTGTCCAGTCACCCTCAGTGCCTGGGACCACCTTGTATTATCATCCACGTTAGCTGAAAATAAAATACAAATCTTGAAAAATGTTCTCCATTTTAGAACACGCTCATCAAATCAGCATAGTTGTAAGAGACAATAACGTGAAACAATTGCCATGAAGACGTTGCTTGTATATTCTATGGAATTCATTGTATTGATTGTGACAACATGCAGCAGGCTTCTTCCCAGTGCAATGCGAAGCTCTCCGCCCCTCTCCGGCAGGAAAGCGTGGCGTGCCATTGAGCCAGTGTGGGAGGGTGCAGGGCCTTCCAGTGCATAGCTAGGAGAAGTTTGGCTAACAGTAGTGCCAGATTGGCGGAGCGGGCCCTTACTGTACGATCTTTCCAATGGGGGACTAGTCCCAGTGCTGTGGCTGTCCATGTTTTGAGCATATCAAGTTCTGTGACCACAGCTAGGGTGGTGTGAATTTCATCCCAGTAGCACTGGTGCACTGGACACGACCAGAACATGTGTTGGATGTCTGCCGCGGATTGAGAGAAACACAGGCGTGTTAAATGAACAGCCAGGAATAGTTTGCTTAGGCGGGCTGGGTTAGGTAGGCTCGATGTAAAAGCATATACTGAATATTTTTGAGACATGCATTTCTGGACACTGTTGTGGGGAATTCCAATGCCCTGGCCCACTCCATCTCATGGAATGGCCTCCCAAAGTCATCCTCCCAGTTCTGCTGAAGGTGAGTTAGCGGGGCATCCAAATGTGCTCTGATGGCTTTATAGAATCACGTAATGAGATGTCGCCCTTGGCCCATTAAGTACAGGGTACATATGGCTTTGTGTCGGGAGGTTCTTCTGTTAGGGGTCCCCATAGTGTACTCATTGAGGCCAGAAGGCTCCTGTACATAAGAAATTGCCTGGAGGGGGATGGCATAACCTTGTTCTATAGCTGGTCAAATGTCAAGAGCTGACCATCTCGGAAGAAACCCCCATTGTTTCAATCCTGTGGTTAGCCATTCCGATAGCTGATCGGTTGTGAAAGGGCCTATCACACTGGGGAATCCAGGCAGCGGAATATTAGAGACATAAGGTTTCGCCCTGCTAGTCAGGCAAAAGGTTCTAGTGAGACAGTTTTGGGCTATCTGGTCTAAAAGTGACCAGGTGCGATGTGGTTTGATAGTGGGTTGGAGGAGCTGCCCAAGTGTGTAGTTGTGAAGCGGGCCACCAGCGGTGGAGGTTTCAAACACGTTATATCTGCCAGCCAATGGGCCACCCAATGGAGTTGGGCTGCTAAGTAATAAGATTCAAATGAGGGGGCACCAAGACCTCCTTGAGCTACTGGTAGTTGTAATTTGCGAAGAGCTACCCGGTGCCTGCCTGTGCTCCAGAACAGGTCACCTAGCAGCTGATCAAGGGCTCGGAAGAAGCTTCTTGGGGGGGAAAATGGGCAGGTTGACAAAACAAAATAGAGCAACCTTGGGAGTATGATCATTTTGGACAACGTAATCTGTTCAGTAAGTGCCAAGTGAAGCCTCTGCCAGAAGCACACCTAAGAGAGCAGGGAGGTGTATGTCTCAAAGAGGTTGCCGTCGAACAGGTCATCTTGGGAGTGGTATAACCAAACTCCCAGGAAGCATCGAGCTGTAGCCTGCCAAGTCAGGGGTGCGGGATCTATGGTGACAGGGTGAGGTGGGGTCTCCTTCCGGAACAGAAAGAGGTACACCTTTCCTCAGTTAACAGAAAGTCTAGCCGCTGCTTCAAAATCTTGGAAAATGGCCTTCAAAGGAGTGGTGTCAACCTGTGTGTCCTGGATGTAAAGTAAGACGTCATCTGCATACAGAGATACAGCACGTGTGACAACGTTTAGCGGTATCCCCCAATTGGGGCTGTCCCGTCTGAGACGATGTGCCAAAGGTTCCATGGCTATGAAGAATAGGACTGGGTATAAGGAGCAGCCCTGTCGGGTACCACGACTGACTGAGAAGGAGGGGGACAGGAGGCGGCCAATTCAGACCTGTGATGAGGGAGTCGTGTATATTCATGCGAGGAGACAGGGTCCAAGTCCCACTGCTAGGAGGGTGGTGAACAAATACTCCCAGGAGAGACAGTCAAAGGCCTTCTCAATGTCTAGAAACTGCAAGTGGCTCGAGGGTACTGCAGAAAGGCCTGGTCTGTCAAATGAAATAAGCAACATACATTGTAGGAGGTGCGGCGGCCAGGCACAAAACCATTTTGGTCAGGGTGTATCAGTATCGGGAGCACCTGCAGATACAGATTGGCTAGGATTCTGTCCAGGATCTTATAGCTGGCTCCAAGTATGGCTATTAGGCAGTATGAGGAAGGATCGGATGGATCTCTGTCTGGTTTCAGCAGCGAGATTAATAGAGATTCCTCCATTGAGTTGGGGAGGGATCCTGTAACCAAGGCTTCCTTACAAACCGTTACTAGCTGGGGGGCCAGGATGGTGGCGTAGTGCATGTAGTATTCAATGGAAGACCATAGAGGCCCAGAGTCTTATTGTGAGCGAGGGTGTAAATGACCCGCTTCACTTCCTTGACAGTGATTAGCTCATCAAGTTTGGCTCATTGAGCTGCGTGGATGGCTGGGAGGGAGAGGGTGTCTAGGAAACCATTGATTGCTGCTGTTGAAGGGGTAGTTCGTTGAGTGTAAAGAGATGGGTAAGAGGTATGGAAGGCCTGCAATATTTCAGGTTGAGTGTGCAGTGTCTGCCTAGAAGGCGTGGTGATTTCTGTTAAGGTGGGGGCCTGCCACTCTTGCCAGGTCAGCCATGCCAGCAGGTGACCTGGTTTGTCTCCCTGCGTGTGGATTTGGGGTGTGTATTCTGTAAAGTTGTAGCAGCGGAGGTGCTCTTCCAAGGCCTCCTGTCGCTTCTTGGCTTGTAGCAGGGAGTCCCGGGCCATCACATCACAAGGGGGCCTATAATAGAGGTCTGTGACCTCCCTGTCGACCTCAGTAACTGACCCCAACAGTTGACTCTAGACCCCAGTCACGTTTTGAATACAGTGCCCTCTGGTTACCACCTTGAAGGCGTTATATTCCATGCCTCTTGATGTGGCTGTGCCGTGGTTGTGGGTGAAGTAGCCTGTGATATGGGTAAAGTGAGAGTCGTTGAATGCTTGATTGTCTAAGATTTCTTTCTGGAGCCTCCAGAGGGGCTCTTGGGGATGAGGAGCCCCCCACTCTACCTCTAGGATATGTGCTGCATGGTCAGAGAGGACCCTTCCTAGGTAGACAAGTCGTGAGGGGCAGAGTAGTGAGAGTAGGGGTGGATTTGTGGATTATGGATCCTCCAAGCATCTTGTGGCCTCCACTGGCCAACCCAAGCAGAGAATCCGCGAGGAGACTGGCGAGGAGGGGAGGGGGGATGGGACCGATCAATTGAAATGTCTAAGACATTGTTGTAATTGCCTCCCAGGAGCCCAGGGATGCCTACCCTTTGTGTTAGTATTTAAGATAAGGTGGTCCAGAACGGGGCTTGATCTGTGTTGGGCATGTAAATGCTGCCTAGGAGCACTCGCTCTCCATCAAGATATCCCTCAGCAAGCGCCTACCCCTCCAGTAACATCGAAGGCGCTGAAGCTCTCCCTCTGTGAGATAGGTCTCCTGTAAGAAGTATATTTGTGCATTTTGGTGCTTGAGGTATGCTTATGTGGAGTAGCGCCACCAGGCAGAGTGCTTCTCTTTCACGTTAAGTGTGAGGAACCGTAACTTGCATGGTGGGGACATTGGTACTGGTGTGGGGTGCTGAGATGGTGGCAAAAGCCGAGACACCCTTAGATTGGGTGCGAATCACCAGCTGTGCTACAGGCATTGCCCTGCAAAGAAAGGATGTTCAACAAAGTGTCAATACAACAAACTGAAAACAACTGCAATGGGGCCTGATGCCTTGTGGGACACGCCTAAACTGTGATCGGAAAAAGCCTTCTCGAAAGTGGGGGGCGGCTGGAGAGTTTTTGCATGTTTTGTTTAACCTGCAGGTTGAGGACCATCAGGTGTGCAATCTGCGGGGTGTCTGTGACTGAGCACCGGGGGAGGTCTCAGGCAACGCTGGAAAAGCGTGTGCAGAGGAGATTGTTTCCAGGCTTTATGTGGCTCAGTGTTAGCGCAGCCATTTTGCCAGGTGCTGTGATCGCTAAAGTTTGTCTGCCTTGTGCGGTGTCACCGCTGGGCCCATCTGTAATTCCAATGGTAGGTGGTCACTGGAATGTCTCTCCTCGTCACTGCCCAGAGTGCTTGAGCTGGAGCGGTGGGATGGTGAGGTCTGGGAGATTGCAAAGGCTATATTGAAGGTCGATTGTTGGCTATGTCGGGATGAGTTAGGAGATGGAGCCCTGGGCGCAGACTGTGGGCATGGGTTGCGCTAGCCTCTTCTGCATCCGTCACCGGGCCTCTGTTAGGCTGACCGGGAGGGAGCAGGTCCACGGGCATCCCCAAAGTGCTCAGTTGTCATGTGGAATTTTTAGTTTCGCTGGGAAAAGTAAAGAGTATTAGATAGCTAGTTCTTGGAGCCTGTGCTTCACTGCCAGGAAGGAGGCGCAGTTGCGTTGGGTTTGTGCCGTGTAATCCGGAAACACAGATACGATGCTATTTTTACATTGCAGGGGCACTGCAAGCCTGGCTGCTTGAAGGATTGTGTCCCTGTCTGTGCAATGAAGCAACTGGACCTCCACTAGGCGGGGTGACCCGGGGGAGGCCTGTGGGCTGGAACTCGGTGTGCCCTCTTCATGGTGAAATGAGGGGTCAGGGTGTTGGAAGGCGTGAATGATTTTACCCAGGTCTCCAGAAAGACTACCATTGGTTGGGAGCCCTCTGCTCTCTCCGAGAGACCCACGATGTGGATGTTGTTGCACTGGGCCCTGCCCTCTGTGTCTTCAGCCCGTGCCTCTAGGCGTTTCACCCGGTCTGCGAGGTCCCTGGTGATCTGATCTTGTGATGTTAGTTGTGGAATTAGATCGGAGAGTTGATGTTCTGCATCAGTAACCCTGGCTGCCAATTTGCGCTGATCTTCATGAAGAAGCCCGAACTCCCCATGTATTGTGGCAATGCGGACCTCTATGGAGGTTTGCGAGGATTCAATGGCTTGAAGTATGGCGTCAAGCTTATCGGCTGTGATATGCTGGGGCCTGGGCGTTCCTGGTTCACGTTTGGGGTGTGCTTCTTTATGGGGAGCCTGTGTTGGAGGGCGGGAGCGTGGTTTGAGGTTTCCCATGGTGTGGCCTCGGTGTGTGCTGCTCATGAATGTAGCAGGTGGGGAGGGCCTCCCTCCAGTGCGGGGTCAGCTATCAATGGTCCATGAAGTGTCTTTGAGAGCCTGCCACCTCCCCGTGCAGCACCATCTACTTGGTTTCTCTGTTGGGGTGACTTCTTTGTAGGGGGATGTATATAGCAGTTGCCAGTGGCGTGTATGAGCCCCTTTTGCAGCCCGTTGGCTTCTGCCGGTGTGTGTCACAATTGGGTGGAGGGGGTCAAACAACAAGCTCCTTCTCGCCGCACGGCCAGGCCCCTCCCCAGTGTCTCTCCACCACTTCTCCTCATCTTGGGAATGGCCATAGGTCCTGTGCTCAATCTGCGTCTGAAGGAAGGGAGCATCATCTGTTCGCCCATGCCACCATGCGAAAGGAATCACCAGGTGTCTCACAGCACTACTACTCACCTGACCCTGTGCTGCATGGCCCAGGCTGGGTTCCACTGTGCGGTTGTATGGAGGGCTTAGAGTTTGTCCCTGGGCCTCGCGTTGCTTCAGGGTCAGGAGGTGAGGGATAGTAATAGCCCCCGGGTCTCAGGTGTGATCACTTGAAGGCCTGTTCGGGCCTGGTCAGGCTTCGCTGTCTCTGGCGGTGCCCTGGGGTTGAGCACCGCAGACACAGTGTGCAGGCTTGCTGCTGCCACCAGAAGGGCGCACGCTCCCCCCCGGGGCCCAGCCTCACTGTTGCTGCAAGGGGAAGGCCGTGGGCATCCCGCTGCACCTAAGTCACTCCGTCCGGACTCCACTGGCCGGCTCCTGGCACCGACGTTACATACCCCCACTCCCGGCAGGGGAGCAGCATGCCAAATTTCTGAGGCCCTGCCTGGGGATGCGCCTCTGGCCGGAGAGCGTCTGTCAGGGTCTCACGAGTGTGCTTCCAGGTCAGGTCACCGTCAGCCGGACAACAACTGCCATGGGACCAGAGAGGAGCCCTAGGGTATGAGGCAAAGCATGTGCAGTGCATGGTCCCTGCGCCTGGCCCAGTCACCGTTACTGAGCGCTTCCACTCCCAGAACAAATTCTCATATTTGTGGACGTATGCACCAATCAACATTTAACATAATAATGGTTCACTTACTTAATAGACTGGGTCAATACCTAAGGGAGGGCCTTGCCAACATGAGGATAAGCATGTGCTTTTATCTGCTATATTTACATTTCTCAAGTAGTAGAATTTGTTCTTGACATGGAAGGAATTAAATGCATTTATGTAGTGCTGTGTAGGGGGGCGTGGTCTGGTACTGATGGAGGCAGCCGCAGCTTGAAGGGTTCTGGGTGGCACCCTGCTATCGGCTGCCATCCTGACCCCTAGTTCCCCTGACGCCCCTATTTCCCCTTGCCGGAGGCTGCTGTGGAGCATTTGCTGGTGCATGGGGGGTGAGGAGGAATAGGAATATCTCTGAGGAGGCAGTCTGCAAGCGGTGACACTCAAAAGATGGCCGTGGCCTGAAATGCTATTACATTGCTGATTGCCTGGATGGCCAAGGCTGGAGCTTGGAGAGTGATTCTGACTCCCATTGGCTGCACCTTCGGCAGCGGTGACCCAGCAATAGTGAGTGCTAGGGTGGCTGCTAGAGAAGGACATGAAGAGCAAGCAGCGGAGGACCGTGGCCCTATACAGCACTCTCAGTACAGGAGGCATGAGAGACGGGTGCGGCCCACTGTAGAGCTGCTGGACCAGGTCTCGAGGGACAAGTGAAGAGAAGCAAAAAGATACTTCAAGCGGGGGCAGTGGACCCATCTCCTTTGGGCAACTGGCACCTGAAGGGTGCGAAAGTGCAGTGATTTTCAGGAGTGATTTCCAGAGACGGCTTAACTAGGCCGCAATTGAGGCTTTTCGCAAGCAACACCATACTGACTGTTTTTGTGCGGCTGGGACCACTTATTGCTAGTGGGGCCTGTGAGTGAGCCTATACTGTTGCTACCTAAGTGACTACACTACAGGGGTCCATTGCGATTCTGATGCGCAGTTTCATACGGAGTCACCCCCACAGGGAATACCTGGCTACAACTCCTCTGGCCAATGTGGGGTGAGAGGTTACGGTGGTCCTTGTAATCACAGCTTTCCATGGGCAGGCACTCAAAATGGAAGGCAATGGGTGAACCTAAGTGCTTGTAGACTCCCTCCAAGAGTGATGTGGGGGATGGGGAATGCCACACACTTGGGACTGGAGGGAAGAAGACCCTGGCCATCCTGGAAACGATCTTTATAGTGATCAAGGATACAAGAAAGGCTTTGGAGTACAAAAATGAATGCAGTGGTTATGGTCCTGGGACTACTGAGGGGCAATCAACGTAAACTGAAGGAGAGAGTCTTGAAAACAGAATGAACTTTAGGAAAATTCTCACAGGAAATGGGAACCCTGAAGGAGAAGCTGGTGCCAATAGATGAGAAAACAAAAGTGTTAGAATTTTGCTCTGAGAATGCCAAAAATAGGATTCAATAGAATAAGGTTTGTGTGGTAGGATTACCTGAACGGGTTGAAGGTAATAATATTTCGAGCATTCCTTGAAACGTAAATGTAAAGAGGGTCTCCTCCCCCTGTTTCACCCTGGAGTGTGCCCATAAGGTCCCAGCAAGGTCATCCCCGCATGGGGGGGGTACCATGCCTGGTGTTGTCCAAACTACTTCATTATAAGGATTGGTACCACATACTATCACAAGTACACACCCGCAGAGAACTGTTGTATGGCAATCACGAGATAGTGGTTTTCCTTGATTTACTAGAGCTGTACAGAAACAGTGGGCATCTTTTACTGAGGCCAAGAAATGCCTTTGCCAATTGTGAATCCAATATGTAATATTGTTCCTCGTGAAACTTCCACTTTCAACTGAAGGGGAAGTTAATTTTTTCTCTTCATCTCAAGAAGTGTGGGAGTGGATCAACAAACAGCTGCGAGGTGGGGCCTCCCAGGAAGGGGGGTTACTGGTGCGGAATAGAGATCGTAATTACTCAAAGAGCAGTTCTGCACATCATTGGAATGTACCAACAAACGAACAAGTTCAACAAGATAGCCTGAATGTAGTGCCGGCCGCAACAACTCTGAATACTATGGGTGGGGCGGGGACGGGGCGAGTCACTCATCAAACCCTGCAGGAACTGATCCACAGGATAAGGACTCGGACTGAGGTTTGATTTCTACTATGGACTCTAGCTTGGAACTACCACTGGCTACACCTCGCATAGCGGATGATACCATCTGAACACTAGAAGTCGCAGCTGCGGTAGTGGAGGGGTGCCATGGAAACCAATGGGTGCACGGCTCAGGGGCTATGTCTCCAAGTGTGTATGTTGTGGCTGAGTCTTGATGGGGCTTATCAGTGGTGAGTTCGACTGGGTGGTGTGGTGTGCCACCGTGGGGCTGGAATACATTAGCATTCACCCCACTCATTATGTAGCCATGTAGTTTCTTACATGTGTTTATTGTTTCTTTCTAAAGTTTGGATGGGGAGTAATTGCTTCACTATCCTGGGGTGGAGGAGTTTGGGGAGTTGGGGGAGTTTTTCAAAGTCCATCGGATTGCTACAAGATGCACAACTATTGCTATGGTCACCGGGAGAGGTGAATGGGAGTATACATTGCTGTCTGAAAAGAGATGTGTTGGAATTGATTACAAGATGGGGGAATTAATGAGTTATAAGATAATAACCTGGAATGTCTGGGTTTTGAATATGTCGAAACGTTATAAGGTCCAGTCTTTTCTAAAACAAAGGGGGATACACTTCCCTCTACGTCAGAAAACGCACCTGACTGCCACTGAGGAAGTGGCATGTGTAAGTGTTGGAAGAGACAGATATCTTGCACAGCTTACTCTGCCTTCGCAAGAGAGGTTCTTCTTTGGGTGCACCCAGGCATCCCCTTTCAGTTATTGAGTGAGATAATAGACAAAGCAGGACAATATGTGGTGATTAATGGTCAGCTGGAGGGATATCACTTTTGTTAATATCTAATTTAGATCAGGGTCCTTTTTTGATGAGCTATCAAATGTATTGCACCTTATATGATCCACGATGTGCTGATGAGGGGAGTGAGGTGGGGAATTTTAATTGTGTTTCAGATGCCATGATAGATAGATCACATCCACCGTTACACAACTTCCCTGTGATGCGCATAACACGAAAGTTCAGGGAGTGGCAGGAGCACTGGGGAATCTTAGGCACTTGGAGGGTCACACACCCACATGACAGGGATTACTCCTTTTTTAGGGTCTACACGAACTACATGTCCATCTCCACACATTCCTGTGCACGCCTGATGTACATGTGTCATCACAAATAGTGAATACTTGACTAAAACCTTATTGGACTACAATCCCCTTGTGCTGTTCAAGGCGTGGACTACAACACGCACCTGCATACCCACCTGGAATTTGAAAATAGAGTTGCTAGATGACCAGGTCTTCAGGCATACTATAGAAGAGGGGATTAGGCATGATTTTGCAGAAAACAAACACAGTGCATCATCCATGCTATTGGAATAGGATGCCTTTAAAACAGTGACTAGGGGATAATATATTTGGCAGGGACATTGGAAGTGCATAGGTCTAGTGCAAGAAGTTGGGGCAAAGGAACACGCTCTTAGGGAAGTGGGAAAGGAGAGGCCAGAGAACCTCACCCTTCACCAATCCCTGCTAGATACCAAAGAGAGGTTAACTGAGCACATGGAAAGGATCCAATCTCATTAGGTGGGCTCAATAATGAAGCAGTTTACTTTTTAGTGAAGCGACGAGAGGTAGGGGCTCCATAGAGGTCAATGTTGGAGGCATGGATATACCCTCAGATGTCAGCTCCTCCCCGTGAGCGACTAAGGTACCCGGCCTAGGAGTAAGGTGAGCAGGTTACTAAATGTTTTGATCTATACCTGGTGGGTTGCAGGTTCCACAAACTATATAATAACCAGTGGAGTTAGTCCCCTCTTCATTCTTCTAACCAAACTGAGTTAATGAGCAGGCCTAACTACGTTACACTCCATGGCATGTTGTACACACTATTGAATTGGATCCTAGGCAACCGATGGACCAAGTTGGACAGGGGCAGGAGGGTTTGCTATATGTTCATTCCTTGGATAGTAACAATGTCACTACTGATGATCAGAGATATGAGTGGAATATGGAAATGTCAAAGATCTAGTATCAATCCAACAGCCTAGTTGAGATCACAAATGTATGAATCATGCCCATTTATTGTTATTTGCTTTCCTCTTTTATTTCATTATTGAAAAGTGAATAAACTTTGTTGGAAACCAAATGTAGTGCTGTGTTAAGTGACCAGGCCTGTCAAGTACTTAGATTCTTACTGACTAGAGAATAAAAGAGAACTGGCATAGAGTTGTATTGGAAAGATGTTCCAGTGGGAAGCAGCTACAAAGGAAAAGGAGTGGTACCAAAGTTGACTTTTTTATGCAAGGTACTTTACATAAGGCTGAGACAGATTTAAGTGTTCTTCCAGGAACCTAGCGGAACTTCCGCTATTTTTCCTATTGGAGCAACTGTGTTGATGAGCATGATGAGACATACAGAGATTTGTTAATCAGACCTTTAGCTATGTGAGGCCTATGGTGATTGTGAGAAGGTCAGCGATGCAACATATTACAGGTACTCCTAAGAGATTGTGAGCCATACACTTTTAAATAAGCTAGATCAGTTCTATGAGGTATTTGGAGGGCTCTACATACAGAGAATATCAATAATAAACAAAGTAAATTGACTGCTTGGACCACTGTCTTAAAGGAGTCTAGTGAAAGATAAGCAATCACTTTACAAAGCTTCATTCAGTGGAAATGACAGGAGAAGGAATTGATCTGCTCATGGAAGAATCAAAAAACACTCCAAAACTTCTAGCAGGTTTGAACGTATTAGGGGCAGAATCAATTGTGAGGGCCTTCAGAGATTAAAGATGACATCACAGAGAGAGTGTGCCACCGAAGATAAATATCCTAAACAAATCTTCGCATTATCTGTATGAAACAACAATTGACACTCTACATCTTAGTCACACACCATATTCATGTCTAGTACCATTAAAATACACTCACAAACATTAGCGATGACGTAAAACATGTACATTGTCTCATACTGCAATGTGGGGTATGTTAACAGTATAATCTGCATGCACATGATGCACGACTAGAATGTGTTGTCGCATCAAACAGTGGGCATAGATTGAAAGGCTCAGTATTATTAACAGGCAAAGAAAGGAATATTATCTTGAAGAACATACCCTGTTTTCAACATAAAACAGTCCAAAGTGAGTTTTGCCTATATGATGTGGTTACCTGGAACAGATACATACATATTTCTATCTGTAAGAACTGTAGTATTCACCTGTATGACAAAATAAAAATGTTGACATACATCATAAAGTACGATTCTGATGCATACTTCTAACTGAAGATTCCTCACCTTCCAGGCACCAGAGTGGATACAGAAAAAAAAATTCAGCATAGATTCTGCACTGCAATAGTTGCCATCAGGTGGCTACACATCACATCTGCTTTGCCCTGGAACGGATAGGCAGAGCTGCATATAGGTGCCACCCAAGCGAGATAACGTCAGTTCCTGTCTTTCTGCACCTTACAGAGTTAGCTCCTAACTTTTTCTTGTCAGTTGATTAGTCTTTTTTCTCAAACTTTCTCCAGTTTGCAAGGGAACATGTCCCCTCCTGAAACTACAAGGTTTAACCCTTAGAGGGACTTTCACAAACAGATGTCTGTGACATCCTCAGAAGGTGTGTCTTTGGTGTTTTGGTTTGTGCCATGACTCCAAGTCATTCTAGTAGTGCCCCCTGATGGAGGCAAAGGCAATCCGGGAATGCAGAGTGTAGATCAACAATTATTGCAGGGAGTCATGTAAGGCCCACTCCCACTCCCACTCAAAGACATGGACTTATTCCTCCTCTCTTGGCTCTTCTCACCACAGGTTCTAATTCTTCTGGTAAGTCCAAGATCAGCAAGAACCCCAGAAGTGCAAGTGTGTCTTCTTTCCAGACTCATCGCTCCTTCTGAGAAGTCACAAGCACATGCATATTTGCTAAAGATTTTGAGGCATTGCAGATTGCGAAATCAATGAATCAATCAATGAATCAATCAATGAATCAATCAATGAATCAATCAATGAATCAATCAAGGATTTATAATGCGCAGCAAATCACCCGTGATGGTCTTAAGGTGCTGAAAAAGCAAGGAGAAGACAGGAGTAAGAGGGATGCAGCAGCATGAGGAGAGCCCGGATGGCAAGGGAAAAGCAAGGAGAAGACAGGAGTAAGAGGGATGCAGCAGCATGGGGAGAGCCCGGATGGCAAGGGAAAAGCAAGGAGAAGACAGGAGTAAGAGGGATGCAGCAGCCTGGGGAGAGCTGGGCCTGGGATCTGCTCAATGGCGTTGTGCTGCACCTTGATTAAGTGGGTCCTGGGAGTAGCGAGGGGCGCTGGGAGGTAGTGGGCGGGAGGTGGTAAATATTGCCCGGCATGCAGGCGCGGCAAGAGAAAAGCAAGGAGAAAGCAGTGAAAATGAGGGAAAGTAAGGAGAAGACACACATTAAGGGGGGAAGCTAGGAGAACGCTGGGAAAACGAGGGAAAAGCAAGGAGAAAGCATGCACAAAATGAGGGGAAAAGCAAGGTGAAAGCACGTAAAAAATGAGAGAAAAGCAAGGAGGAGGCACACAAAAGAAATGGGGGAACAAGCAAGGAGAAGGCCCACAAAAAGTTGAGGGAAAAGCAAGGAGAAAGCGCACAAAAAACAGGGGGAAAAGCCAGAAGAAAGTAGTAAAAGTGAAGGAAAAGCAATGAGAAGGCATAGAAAAAACGGGGGAAAGCAAGGAGAAAGCAGTGAGAAGAAGGGAAAAGCAAGGAGAAGTCTGGATCAAGGGGCTATGCAGCAGCACGGGGCCTGGGACGTGCTTAGATATGGTTTAATTCACGCTGTGGTTGTAAACATAGCTCTAGGGTTGTATGCTATTGTGTTCATCTCAAAACTACGTGTAGTGTATTTTAGCAAACTACGGAGGGTTGGGCATACCTGTCAACCACGTTTTTAAGGTCACTTTAATTGAGTTTTAGATAAACAAGCAAAATATAGGCATATGATTACAAATAGGAAGCTTGAACATCTGGCATTCATAAAACAGCATACAGTATCTAAACGGCTATTGCACAATACAGATTATTCCGCCATCTTATCCCAGACAAGACAAAATGCTGGAGAGACTCTATGCTTATTCGAGCCTCACTATCGGAGAGCTTTGAGAGGAAGAGAAACAACAGTTACAAACATTTATATCAAGTGTATATAGTAAACAAAGATGGCTTTACCAGAATTGACAAAGTGGGCAAAATATTGGGCTGCGGGGTAAAATAGTTGATTGGCTGTTACTCAGTTGAGGGGGGGATTATTTCGCCCAGGATTCGTACGTTTCAGTGACAGAGAGCAAAGCAGTTGCCAGTATAACCTAGCTGTGAGCCAAAGAGGGGGGGTGTTGTGGTAATCACCCCTGAAAAAAAAGAGGGTTACAAAGACCATGTTGGTGTGCAGGATTGGCTTTGTAGTGCGGGAGGGATCAACGGGGGGACCACAAATAGTTGTTTTACCATGTGGGTTGAGATATTCAACTAAGCAATGTATCATCTCTGGGCGCTTCCCCCAGGACTGTACAGAGAGTATTGCCAGTCATTCCTATAAAGTGCTTGTGTAGGACTTTACATTGTTCTCTGTGAAGGGCCTTGGTCTCAGCTTGGACCCACTGCAACACCACCGAATGAGGGTGCCAAGCTTGCCTTCCTTCGGTCAGTAATGGTTTGTTTCACCATAAGGAAGCCTAACTTTAGAAGGTGGATTGTAGCTCTGTTTCTTTGGGTAACTAAATAGTCCCAGTGCGCAAGCTTGCTAGGTAGGTGACAGAAGCACACAGGTACAAGTTGCTAAAACCAAAAAAACGTTTTCCCAGTAAATTGACAGGGATTAGGGCCCGATTTATGTGGGCCTTGCGCCATTCAATGTCAAATTAGCGTCATTTGTTTGACACTAATGTGGCATTGGAAGGGGAAAAACACTGCACCATATTTACAAAGTGGTGCAGTGCTTGCATTGAGTCACTTTGTAACCCCTTGCGCCACATTATGCCTGTGCTGGGCATAATGTATACAAGGATGGTGTTCCAGCGCTGGGAGGGGGCGAAAAAATGGCGCAAAGGAATCTATAAGATTCCTTTGCGCCATTTTTATCATTATTTTTTAATGCCTGCCAAATGCACTAGGTGCAGCGCCACTTTTAATAAATCTGCCCCTAAGAGTTCCGCAGGAAATGATGGAAATGGGCTGTGAGAGAAGCGCGTGGTGGGCAGGAAGCAGTAGCTCCAGGAAACATTCCATTATTCTTAATGTGAGAAAGATAAGCCCTGTGCAAAATGAAGATTTGAATCAGTTTAATTCTAGAGTTTTGGGAGACAGTCCCTGGGTATGCGGGAGTTCCTGCTCATTCCCTCCCATAGACCTCCTGATACAGCCTTTCAAGTATCTCTCAAATGCTGTAGTGAGGTTTACAACTGGGCTCGGTGTGCCCTGTATGACCAAATGACACAGCACCTACCGGTTCCGATGGTATATAATGTCTAATAATCCATGTGCTTCGCACACTTACCACGAAGTATGTGGTATATTAGACCGTAAGTCACAAACTGACTCATATAGAGCATTCCATTCTTGCAAGATTTGAAAGGGCTGGAGGCAGAGACGTTTTAAGGCATGAGCAAAGTGGGCTCTGACCTGGAGCCCCAGCATTTCAGGGGGGCTCTTGCTAGAGGCAGCTCTGTTCTGCATAGAGTCTTGCCCGAATGACCTTGAGTAATTCTTAAACAGATTGGTTTAAATACTGTTTACCTTTAATTTATTTTTAAAGTGGGTGATATTTGAGTCTTTTGTAGTAATTTTGCAGAGTAATGTTGTGTTTATGTTTCATGCAACATCCATGAAAATGTTTTTTTGGGATAAAAACAGGACCTCGCATATGAGAAACGGGAGAGCATCACAGAGGTTATTTGCAGTAACATTAGTGAGCTGCTGCTGTGTTACAATCATTGACATCAATTCAGCAAAACTCCAGGGATAGCGGAAGGGACAGAACTCGTCATTTCATCTTTACTTCCATTCACACACACGTTTATACAAACACACATTCACGCATACACACACTCTCTTTTACATAAGCACAGTCTCGTGGGCAAGCATGCACACAACATATACATTTAAAAGGGTTTTTTACTTACCTCAGCTACCAATGAGGATCATGTTCCAGCTAACTGTTCTCCATTTTGATTACACTAATAGTGAAAAATGTATTATTCACTATTTGTGTAACTAAAAAACTGATTGAAAACAAGGAAGTGGAACCCCAAGCAACGTCCATAAGGCTGCCCCAGTGTTCCTTGCACTGCTTTTGCCACCTCTGAGGCCAAGGGTCGCAGAGGCAGTGCCAAGGGTCACAAGGGGCAAGCTGGAAGTCGCAGCTGTGACCCCTGTTGACTCCTAAATGATGGTTACAATATTGAAAAGACACATCACTCTCCCTGAATATTAGATGTAAACACATTTTGAATTTGGGCCAGTGCGCCTGTGCACCGTCACTGACCTTGCCAAAGAGGGCATGAAAGAGCTGGAACTGGATCATAAATTCAAAGCTGTTCCAAACAGGTGCCCCCAAAATACATTTGGCCCAGAGCCCCCAAAATTCTTAAGACATCCCTGGGTAAAGGAGTCTGTCCTGGAACCAGTCACCTAACATGCCTAGAATAGCTGCCTCCCATTGTGTTGCGGTTCCTTTATTTACGAAAGTTTGTTGACCCTGAAAGGCCCAGTAATGGTATGCTGAGAGGATACCGGACGGACATTTTGTGACTAGTCTGAGGCGGGCTAAGCAGCAGAGTGCCCCTAGGATTAATCAAGGTAAATGTTGGTAAGGCCTGGAACCAGGGAGCCCCCATTATACAATTCGAGCAAGCGAAGAGGTCTGTTGGTTGTTCCAGTGTTGTCGAGCGCAGCCCCCGAAAGTCAGTGGGAACCCCATTGCAACTGGGCACCCAAGCACCCCCTATTAGCAGGAAGCAACATCCTAGTTAAAGCCTCTCTGCAGCATCTGCCAGACCACAGTAGAGCTCCCAGTAGGGTATTTGGGTTCCGAAAGAATTGCCGAACATGATAGGCTGGGGTTAGCAAAATAGTTTAGCAGCTTCTGCAAAATTACCATCTTGGAAATGGCAAAACGACCCATCACTGAGGGAGGAAGCAACCTCCAGAAAGTTACCTGACCCTCAAGGAATTAACCACCTTTGTTAGATCACCCTTTTGCAGGTCCTCTTCAGTGTGAAAAATTTTCATTGCTAAATACTGTAATGTAGTATTCTCCCAGTTGATCAAGTCAGAGCCAAGGTTGACAGTAAGGAGTAGGGCACCCTAGAATAAAGGGAATAATAGGACTTACCTTTGTTAACCAGGAGGCCAGAGGCCACCCCAAATTCTTCTACAGCCTGTGCAGTAGTGCTAAGGTCTGGGCGGGTGTCCCTGAGGTACAGAAAAGCATCAACTGCATATAGGGAAACAGCATGGGCACTGTCCTGGATGGGTGTTTCACAGTCTCAACCCTCCAGCCAAAATCTAGTCGCTAGTGGTTCCAGGGGGAGCACGAAAAGGAGGAGGGACAGTGGGTATCACTGCCTGGTACCCCTACTACTCACAATCGGATCATATATATATCTGCCCAGTCTGACTCTGACCACAAGTTTAGTACGGAGTAGTTGTATGAGGCGAGGTCTGAATCAAACTTTTTGGAGCATAACAAATAGCTAGTTCCAGTTAAGCATATCAAATGCTTTTTCTAGGTCCAGAATTAGGCTAGCAGCATGTGGCCACTGTCCTAGCACCACCTCTTATATCCTAAAGAATATCCTAATTAGAGGCACTCCTCCCTGGAACAAAGCCATTCTGATCAGGGAGGACCAGGAGAGGAAAGACTTTGTTGTCCCAGTTTGCCAAGACCTTGCTTAGTATTTTGTAGTTTGCATTAAGCATGGCAATCAGCCTATAATTCCTGGGTTGGCTGGGTCTTTATATGGCTTTAGTATGTAAACTGTTATGGCCTCTCTCAGTGGCAGGGGTAATCTACCTGCTTCCAGTGCCTCCTGGTATAGTTTGGACTATTTGGGGGCCAAGGTTCCCATTTAGATTTTGTAAAATTCTATTAGTTGGTAGTCTAGATCTGGAGTTTTCCCTGTTGCCAGGTCTTTGATAATTGTTTTTGCCTCCTGAAGAGTAATAAGGCCATCTATGTAATTGCAAAGGCCTATTGCTATCTTTGGGAGCTCCCAGGAGTAGAGAAAATACTGCACCCTCTCAGGTGAATGATGAGGATTTGCTCTATATAGATGAATGTAGAATTTAAAAAGGACCAGACTGATTGCCTGCAAGGGTGTAAACAAGAGAACGCATCTTGTCTTGGTGCACTGCTGTCGGCAGGTTTTGGTGTCAGAAGTCAAGATCAAGGCAAGAAGACAGCGAGGGCAAACAAGCACGAGTTGAGGCAGTGCAGTATTTCATTCAGTGTAGTTTCTTCTTTGTGGACCTTGCTAGGGCAGCCCTGACAGAAGTGTTGTCCACCACCTGACGATGAGTCTCCAAACAGGCTTGTTCTACACGTGCCAAGCCTCTTTCTAGGGCTTTGTGGCTACCCAGTACAGCGTGAATACAATAGCTTCATGTCACCACCTTCAATGTCTCCAGCAGCAGCCACTGCACATCTCACGGGGAGGGGCGGGCAAGGGGAGATACAGGAACGGGGGGATAGAAAAATAATAAACTTTAAAAAAACTGACCTCTTCCGTCGCTGCCACCTCATGCCTCCTCGCTCGTCGCTTCTCTCCTTCTGGTGTCCCAGCATTCACTGGAACACCAGCACAGGATTCCCAGCAACCCTGGCACTGTTTTTGTTCTAAAGATAGCATGAAAGCAGCAACAGGATTGGTCTGAACTGCTTGGATTGCGGCTCAGACACAACCCTGGGGTTTCTCGAGTCTGGCTGTTCAACACAGCCAGGCTGGAGAAACCTAAGTGAGCATATGTGTTTGGCTGGCCTGAGACGGCTGGCCAAACACACATGTGCACTTAGGTGCACTAACTCCTCATCCCCCCTCCTACCTTCAGTGGCCCAGTAACGCCCCTCTCTGAACATGCTGCTGACTGAGCGAGCAGCTGAAAGATGAAATGATAATTAAATATTTTATCTTTCAGCTCCTGGCTCGCCATTGCAAAGGAGCCACCCGTGTGTCTCCCACACCACCTCTTTCATGGAGGATGAGCCATCATTGTTGTCAAAGAATTCAGTGCATTAGAATGCAAGTGTATTTCTAAGTGTGCTATCCTCCAACATGAAGACAGGAATTGCAATGTTGGGGCAGATGAGGAGGGTCTGTCCCTGTCCAGGTTCAATAGTATTGACTGTGGTCAGATATCTATGGTCTGAGGGCATAACGTTGTCATGCAAATTAACCTATCCAGGTGCAAATAAAGATCGTGCACTGGGGAATAAAAGGAATACAGGTGAGAAGTGTCATTGTTGAGCTGCCGTATGTCCGACAGTGCTTATTGGCAAAGCTATTTTGAAAGTATCTCAGCATTCTGTGCCTTTTGCTCTCTTGGAGGTGGGGATGGGATCTATCAATAACTACATCAAGAATGCTATTAAAGTCACCGCCAAGAAGCCAGGAGATATGTGTGCATCTTGTCAGGTGGGTGAATAAATGAATTGGGAAGACTTGCTGATCGACATGATGATCATAAATACTGTCTATAACAAGAGAATCTCCATCATGTCTGCCACCTTCCTTCTGGATCTAGAACAGAGGTGTTCACCATACATGGGGCCCCTGCCCCAAGCCAAACTGAGGCACCTCTAGCATAAGTGGTGTAATTTGTGCCGAAGTCCTGGCCCCACCACCATCTCTGTAGCCCTTGCCATGGATTATTTGGACTCCTGTAGGAGAGCTATCTGTACTCCTTGGTGTTTCAGAAGGGAGCAAACCCTATAGTGTTTCGTCGGGTTATTAAGTCATCTGGTGTTCGCATAGGCAATGCTTGTCAACCTCTTAATTTAAAGGTTTAAGATGGGGTTCACTCCTTTAAATGCTATGGAGGCATTATATTTGCTAGGTGGGTGAATACCAGTAAAAAGTGGGTTTCATCCACCAAATGTGGGTGACTTGAGAAATATGTGTCAGGCATGTGGTCAAAGGTTATGTGCATTAAATACTTGACTGGCGATTGAAAATTGGATGAGGATGTAGGATGTTGAATTACTTCACATCCATAAGCCCTAAAGGACGCAGTCACAATGACTGGATGCTTTTATCAGTGATGGCCATTAAGATGTCATCATTGATGACATCACTGATGTTATATAACATGCAATATGTTATATGGATGTAATATGGGAGGTTGTTAGCAGTGCATGACGGGTGAAGTGCAAGTTATAGTTAGTCCATTAAACTATAACTGGTGAATTTCACGGCTTTTTTACTTTTTGAATGTAAGCTCTTATCTCATTTCAAGAGCTGACTATGTCACCTTAACCTTTTTTTCAGTGAATTTCTGTTTTTTATTAATGGACAATAAGATCTTATTATCATACCTAACTAAAAAGTCCATTTTACCTTTGTTGTTTTCAATGAATTTCTGCTCAACACCTGCTCTCTTACCAAATGCGCCACAGAAATCTGGGACACCATCACCACCCTCACCCTAGATGTCGCCTTCCTCACCGAAACATGGCTCAACCCCTCCTCCAACCCTGACATCGCCACCCCAAACGGCTATAAGAGGATACACCAGGACCACCCTAACAAGCACGGCGGAGGAATCACCATAAAACTCAAGGACACCATCCAGTGCTCTGCCATGAGTGATGATCCTACGCCTGTCATGGAGCACCTTAACTTCCTACTGCACATCGATGCCAAGACAACCATAAGACGTATCCTCACATACTGACCACTAGGACCCTGGCCAGCATTCTGTGACACCATCAGCAACATCATCCCCCCCTCACCATTGACTCCCTCCAGTACATGCTGCTCGGTGACCTCAACTTCCACATTAAGGACCCCAAGGATGACAACTCCACATCCCTGCTTGAGAACCTCAACAATATCTGACTCACCAAAAAACTAGTCTCCAAACCCAGCCACTGAGCCAGACACACCCTTGACACCATCTTTTCCTCTAACGACAGAATCAGATTTACCCACAACATGGAACTCTCCTGGACCAACCACACAATCATCCATTTCACCATCTCCAAGACACAGCACACCATCCTCATGCACCAAAGCGCCACCCACCGCAGCTGGGGTTAAGTAACTGAGAGCCAATGAATGCAGGCTCTCAGCACCACACCACCCAACACGTCAGCCATCTTCGAACAGGCCGTTCACAACTTCTCCGCCTGGATCAGCGAAAGCGCCAACAAAGTTGCCCCTCTGAAACCGGCAAAAGCCAACAGAATGTCAAGACAAGCCAGCTGGTAGACCCCAGAGCTCAGAACCACCAAGTATAACTCTCTTCTACTCGAGAAGCGATGGCGCATCTCCAAGGACCCATCTGACTGAGCCACACATAACACAGCACTCAAAGACTATCACTAGTGCATCAAGGAGGCCAAAAGATCAGCCATCACAGACCGCATCGATGCAGCAGCCAACCACACCAAGGAACTCTTCAAAATCATCAAGGAATTCTCCAACCCGACTGCCACAGAAAACACAGTGTACCCCTCCCAACAACTCTGTGACTCACTATCTGACTACTTCCACAGCAAGATTGACAACATCTACAGCAACTTTAACCCTCAACCCACCTCTTTCAGTCTCGTCAACCTCATCCAACCAGCAAACCCTGGCCCAACCATAACCACCTGGTCCCCACACAACGTCTAGGCCACGGCTACCATCATGTCCTCCATCCACTCCGTGGCACCCACTGACCCTTGCTCCCACCACCTCTTCAACCTTGGATCCAACATAATCAGCACTGAACTCACCAACCTCCTCAACCCTTCCATCTCCACAGCATCCTTCCCAGACAAATGGAAGCACGCAGATATCAGACCCCTCCTAAAGAAGCCCTCAGCCGACCCCAGCAACCTCAAGAACTACCAGCTGGTCTCTCTGCTCACACACCCAGCCAAAGTACTTGTGAAGGCCATCAGCCGACAGCTCACTGACTACCTACAACAAAACCACCTACTCAATGCATCACAATCAGGTTTCCAGGCCAACCACAGCACCATGACCATGCTCCTCGCTGCAACAGACAACATCAGAACTCTCCTCGACCAAGGGGAAATAGTGGCTTTGATTCTCCTCAACCTATCTGTAGCATCCAACACCGTCACCCATCACATCCTCATCGACAGACTCCACAACATTAGCATTCAACAACATGCCCTCAAGTGGATCATCTCATTCCTCTCTAGACAGACCCAGAGCATCCACCTACCTCCTTTCACCTCTGCTCCTAAGAACATCATATGCGCATGCCCAAAGGATCATCCTTCAGCCCACTTTGTTCAGCATCTACATGACCCCCCTCGAGGACATAGTCAGATCCTACTGACGCTGACAACACTCAGCTCGTTCTAGCGCTCACCAAAAACCCATATAAAACAAAAGCCATCTTCCAGAACTCCATGACCGAGGTAGCCGACTAGATGAGAGACAGCTGCCTCAGATTGACAAAACCGAGGTACTGATCTTTGGAAAGCACGCCTCTGCTCGGGACCAGAGCTGGTGGCCAGAAGAACTTGGACCCACTCCCATACCGACTGACCATGCTCGCAACCTCAGTATAATCTTGGACAGCCAACTGACCGTGAAACAACAAGTCAATGCAGTCGCCTCCTCCTGTTTCCACACCCTTCTCATGCTCTGCAAGATCTTCTGATGAATCCCAGAAAACACCAGAAAGATCGTTGCACAAGTCCTCATCACCAGCCACCTCGACTACGGCAACGCACTCTACTCCTGTATCTCCTCCCAGCTCCTCAGAAGACTCCAGGCAATACAGAACGCGGCAGCCAGACTCATCCTGGACCTCCCCAAGCGTACCCACATCACTCCGCACCTCAAGAGACTCCACTGGCTCCCTGTCCAGAAAAGATGTAAGTTCAAGACGCTCACACACGCCTACAAAATCCTCCACAGACTAGGACCTTCCTACATCAACCACCGGGTGAACTTCCATCTTCCCTCAAGACACCTGCACTCCACGTCACTTGCCGTCGCACATGTCCCCCGCATCCATCGCACCCACAGTAGGGGCTGTGCATTCTTCTTCATCGCCACCTCCAGATGGCACCCTCCCTGGCAGACTTCAGGAAGCAACTAAAGACCTAGCTTTTTAACGCAGACGCAGCAACCTAGGGGTGATAGTGATGCGCTTTATAAAAGATTGCTTGATTGATTAATTGATTGATTAAATGTGTTTATTTTAATGTATTCTAAACTGAGCATATTCCCATCCCACCTTCATTGCGTCGCTATGCTGCACTACACTATAATTGAGGAAATCTGCCCCTTAGTTCCTTAAGCTGTTACGTAAAAGGTTTTATCTCCTTACCTTCTTACCAGCATAATATTTCACCTAAATTGCTCAGACAGTAGTAGCAGGCAACTTGCAAGTCTCTTAAATCAAACCTGTCTTCAGGTACATTGTCAATCTAACCCAATGACTTTCCTGATTATCTGCCATTTTTTCACTGATTACTATATTTTTTGGACTATTCTTTATAAAATGTGCGACAACAACATGCACAGACATGTCAGTGTTTCGGCACTTTTAGGTTGGAGATTATCAGTGTTTTTTTAATTTATTTTTTATATCTGCTCAATTAAATTACCAGCAACAGTTTGTTCTGTACTGAGTTTCGTGTTCCGTTTCAGTACTTTTTTCATTCTGAGGCCTACTAAAATGTTTATCACGAATATGGTGGTATGTACTGTCACACATTTTGTCAGACGAACATGCAAGTGAGTATTATTGTGTTTTCCTCACTTTGCAGAGGCCTAACCTTTTATTTTGCTTCACATTGCTGGATGCGCATTATTTGACAAACCTTCTACGTTTCTGTGTGCTTTTGTACCATACATTACTCAACAAAGAGCATTTCCAATGTTAGACTGGCCTCAATCAACATGTCTCTGAACCGTTCCTGGTTTTAACAGGAACTAGATTTTTCCTTTGCTACTGGTTTATCATTTACCATCTGTAACTGCCCATCTGTATCTATGACGTTCTTTAAAGTGCCACTCTTTCCTCTTCAACAAATGAATCTGTGTTTTGGTATATGTTTCTGTTTTCCACCAAACGCCCTGCAAAAGGACTCTGATCCTGGTTCTGGGCTTTTCTTGGCTTCTTGTTTATGGCTTTCGTTGTTTTAGCCAATCCTTTCATTCTGTACATAATAATTATGAGTAACTATCTTTAACTGTAATTGCTAGCCAATATACTATTTCAGTTGTAGTTGCTTTACTTTTTACTTTGTTTCCTTTTCACAGTGAGAAGGGAAAGTTCTCCATTACTCGCCACTTAAATAACGACTTTCATATGTTGCATTTTACTTTTTTGCCTTGAATTAGTAAATAGACTTGTTTTTTGAGTCTTGCTTTTCTTCTTTCTTTTTGTTTCTTCTTTTTGATATGTTTCAAATCGTGACTATCCATTGGTGGAATTGATCTCATTCTTGTCTTTTAAATTTGGATACTTTGATAGCCTCTTCCATTATTATTTTTTTGCTGCTGTTTTTGCTTCTCTCTACCTTCTCAATTTTTAGTTCACAGCCTGCCAGACAGCGCAGCTGTCTGCTAAAGACATCTTGAGGACTTTCAGAAAGTTGGCCTAGGAATCTATTCCACTTGTTCTTTACCATTAGCTTTGTGGTTTGTAACTCACACTTTCTGGCTTTTCATTTGCTGGCTTTATTTGCTCTAGGCTGTCCAGGTTCATGTGCATCCCTCCCTTTGCCCAAACCATGTTTTCTTTATCCTTTCTTTCTATTAACAGGCAGTTAAATATTGTTCGTATCTCGTCACATTTGCTGTGCATTCAAAAACCGAGGTAAAATGACAGGCACTGTCTTCCAAGGCACTTCTTTACTTTTCTTTCTCTGATTTCAAAGTGAGAGGATTTATTTGACAATCTTGGATACTGGAGGTAGACAAGAGTTTTTTTTTCTAGCACACAGCAATGTTTAAATGAACCATGTATCTCAGAATATATCAGAATTATGAAGGCTTAAAGAAAGCACATTTTTGGTTATTTCTGAGGTGTCGTGGGAACAAATAGTTGAATATGATCAAAACAGATCATTAAACTAGGTGATGCAATCCCACCACATTTTCATCTGTGTACTGTACAGTTTTATTAGTAACACCTAGTAAAACTGTATGTCTGTGCAAATGTAATGGTGATTTCAATTGAAAATGTGTTTTATGTAATGGCACTCTGCTACCACACCATGAATACTCCACTCTATGCTACTCCACTCTCCTCTGCACCACTCCACATCATTGAACTTTACACTGTACCCCTCTACGCCACAGCACTCTGCACCACTCCACTCAATGCCACTGCACTATACGCCACTTCATGCTACACCTTTCTAATCTATCCTGTACCACTCTATTCTATGCCAATGCACTCTTTGCCACACTACTCTACATCACTGCACTCTTCATCACTGCTCTGTATACCAATCTAATCTACGCCACACCAATCTACTCTGCACAGCTCCACTCTACGCCACTGTACTCCAGGCCACTCTGCAACACTGCTCTCTACACCAGTGGTTCCCAACCTTTGGATTTCTGTGGACCCCCACTTTAACATTAATGGAACCCAGGGACCCCCACTGAATCATCATTGGAATCCGGGGCCCCCCCCTGAGTCATTACTGGAAGCTGGGGACCTAATTTGTCAATATTTGTTAATATTTTTTAATTTTCTTAGCAGTCGCGGACCCCTGAGAAGGCTTTGTGGACCCATACGGGTCCCCGGACCACAGGTTGGGAACCACTGCTTTACACTATTGTACTCTATTCCAATACACTGTGCACCCATGCACTTTACTCTGTAACACTCAACTCTATGCTCCTTCACTCTATGCCAATCCACTGCATGCCACTCTAATCTACTTTGCACCACTGCATTCTATGCAACTGCACTCCACACCACTTTACTCTATGCCATTACACTCTATGCCAGTCTACGCAACTCCACTCTTCCCTGCACCACTCCATGCCACTTCATTCTACTCTGAAACAATCTAGACTATGCCACTGCACTCTACATCACTCTACTTCACTCTGCGCCTCTCCACTCCATGCCACTGCACTCCATGCCACTCTACTCTTAACCACAGCTCTCTACACCAATGCACTCTACACAACTGCACTCTGTCACTGCACTCTATGCGACTACACTCTACTCCACTTTACTCCACTGCACTCTGACACTCTATTCTGCAGCACTGTGGCACCAAACTCTATGCCACATTACTCTGCCTTACTCCACCCTACACCACTACACTCTATGCCACTGTACACTATGGCACTATACTCTACACTGCACCAACCTGTGCCACTCTACTCTGCACCACTCTATGCCACTGCATTCTATGCCATTTGACTCTACTCTGCAATCTATGCCACTGCACTCTTTGCCACTCAACTCTACTATACACCACTGCCCTCTGCATCACTCAACTCTACGCCACTCTACTCTTGTTATGCGGTTCCTACTTTGTTAATAGGACTCCGTGTTTAGGATAGAAGAATAAAACAGTGTGGGAGACTGAATCTACCCTCGCAGTTAGTAACTACCGGCCTAACTCCTGGTTACCTCACAGTGCCTCACCAAACCTCCAAACCCACAGGGGTGAAAGGTGATTATGGCAACTTGAAGATAACACTCCGGCTCTCCCAGGAAAGTCGTGGAAACAGATCGTACCTCTTTCGCTTGGTTACTCAGGCATGCTGAGATAAGACAAGGATGTGAGATACGTTTTTAATATTTATTGAAACTGTTGCAATCTGGTACATAATAAGTGAGCTGTGATGATTAGGCAGATGAAACAAAGCAAGGTTATCAACAATACGAATATAGTAAAAAAAGATAAACAGTCCAACCGTAATATATGAGGTACTAGAGGTTCTAGATGTTTTAGAGATTCCTACCTAACCCTATGTCTGTATCTGAGAGCACAGTGGTTGTCTCTGCCTAGCCCGATCTAAGGGATTAGCCCGAGCCCATAGCTGGACAACGATTCCTGAATCAGCCTGCCGTGTAGATTGCAATCCTCCCAAGGAGTTGGCAGATCAGCACCAGCCAAACTGCATGTCACACAGCATGTGCCCCAGGGATTGTTGTGGCTGGAATGCCCTTTGCCCTATATGGGTCAATGCACGGTTCATATAATAAAACTATGCCACATTAGGAATAGAGTTCTGCTGTTATGCTGTGTCTTGGATAAAGAGGCTGTTTCTTGAACAGGCAACACTAGTCAGCATATCATGTACCTTGCTCCATAGCCTTGGATAAGAAGTACTAATTATATTTGGCACAAGGCTGATAAAACGAGCAGTGTGTGCCTTGCTTTCTTAGAATAAAGCAATACTGACACAGTGTGCAAAAGCCATTGCTAAAAAGCAGCTTTGCTAGAATGAATAAAACGTGAATAAACAGGAATTATAAAACTAAGCTAAAAACAAAAGCGACCAACTCGGGTCCTAAAAGGGTCCTCACAACACAGTGGTGTTCCAAAGTACTGCATCATGCAATCATGACACAGTTAGGTGTGTGTTAGCTCCATGACCCTTTGGCTTTGAGATGGGACATCCATTGTAGAGCAAAAACAGCAATAGCAAAATACTGCCAATGAACACCAATGCAAAAAGTATGCCTCCAAAAACAGTTGAAAATATCGAGTGGATGACTGATGGTATTACTCGAAAAACTCTTACTTACAAAACCAGACCCTATTGCCTTAAAAAAGTGTACAACCTCCACAGTGTTTGAAGCATTAATATATCTTAGCTAATGACCGCGCTACTTGTAAGTCATAGGTTTTATGGGCAGATATAAGCGCCATGTATTTTTTAAACAATAATGCTTTCAGCCTGCTCAGCTTGTCGAAGTTGGCATTGAAAGTAGCAATGTGAGACCACAAATGTGCTACTATAATCTCATTTGTGGGGGAGGAATAAAATATTTCCAAAGCAGGCCACTATTTGAGAAACAGAAATCACATTTGGAACACTTGCTCTCACCCCCACAGCAACCTTGATCACTCAGCATCAAGTAACTTCCATTCGAAAGTTACTGAAACACTGTGCAAACCAAGGCGATAGAAATACCCTTCAAGAAGCAGGCTAAATTAGCCATCGACGCATTACATACACAGTGCAATGCCACCTGTTTACAAATCATTGTTTCACAGTCACTCCCGTTAAGAAAAACATCCTTTTTCCCCGACTCATACACTTGTTATCAAAAGGCAGTTCCCACACCTCAATAAAACTCTTGCCATAACCTTCAAACCTGCCTCCCGAACAATGTTTCAGACACAAAGTAAACTGAAAAGTTGATGTTGGCAGATATATTACTCCATGAGCTAACCACAATGATGATGGTGTTTCAGCCAATGTAAAAGGCAACTTTTCTAACTTTTCTATGCTAAGGGTGGTATATGTTACACCTTCCTTCTCCATTATCTGTTATTTAGGTGTTAAGTTAAATGGTGAAAATAACTTGTTTCCAAGGCATGCGGTTCAATTTCAGAAGCTGCAAAGTCCAACTCAACTGTATAATGGACCTAAGTTGACTTTCTCCATGTTGTAAGAATGGCTTGTCATATTGTACAATGTCTATTGCAGATGACACAATGTTCTTTAATGTGTAAGTGCAAGTGGACAATGTTTTAATACTATTAGGAACAATGGCTAATGCTTTTTCTAAGTTTGCCTGAACTATTTGACTTAAATGAGCTGCAGCTTCCATTTGTGAAAGCTTCCATATTTCATTGCATGCACAAACGTTCTTGAGCATGGTTTTCTAGGATCTAGCAAGAAATCATGCAAATTTATGTCCTCAGAGAGGAGAGAGAGGCATTCCTTTACAACTGTGAAGGTGGAATGTTGCAAACATTGCTGACATAATTTGCCCACAATGTATGTAGTGATTATGCCTGCGCCTGTTGTGTGTTACCATAATTATGGTCCGGTCTGCTTGTTTTAAAACCTTGTGTAGAGTTTGTAAAACATGCATGACAACCATTTGTGTCCACTGGCCAAAATAACCACCCAGGGGGACCTGAAAGTGTAAGATTAAATGTATCATTTTTGACCATGTCATTGAGCTGATTTTCTCTGTAAGTTACAAGCTTTTGCCAATTGTCAAACTTTGCAATGGAGGGAATACTAGGCACATTCATTTGTTTGACTTTTGCTAAAACAAGGCAAGTTGTTTGTTGAACAGTTTCATTCAGAAATATCATCTGTAATGGAATAAGACATGCTTTAAATAAGGCTTCCATTCCCTGTACTTGCTAATCTTTTTTCCCCCAAACTGACTTCAAACAAACCAACAGTTTCTTTCCAAGAACCATAGCCTTTTATAGCTAGTTGGTAAACAAATGAATTTGAATACATTAATTTAGTATTGTCAGCAAAACTGTTTGTGCTGTTGTTGCTGATAACTTAAAGTAAAATGACACAGGATCAGTAGCATCATGCTCAGAGAAATATGTAAATTTGTCTAAATATGTTTTGAAACTCCCCACTGGTGCAGTCGAGCAATGTTCTCATTATGTGTAATTAAAAATTGTACATGGGGTACTAGCTCTGTGTAGGTAATGGTGTTCATAACAATGATAACAGAACATTTTGGCATCATTTGCAGATTTCATGTACATCTCTCCACTTTTAAAGACAGTGTAATATTCAAGCTCAGAGAGCATTGACTCAATCATTTTATGCCCCAGAACCAAGTGTAATAATATAATTAGTAACATTTTTCAATACATACAAAATTTGAATGGTTTTTGTAGGGCCAAATATATCATGTGGAACATTATTCCAAACAATCCCATCAGTAATGGGAACAGCAGAAATATTCACAAGGGACAATTCTCTTCACACTTTGTGGGAAGACAAATTACACTTCAAAACCTCATCTACCAGTTCAACAGCAGAGTGTTCAAGGAGATAATACTCATTTATAAGCAGAAAGAAAGCAATCACAAATCCAATCCACAGCAATTAAGCTAACAATGCTAGTGTAATCCATAGGTAGGACCACGGACGGATCCGATAAGTGCATTGAAGCCAGGTGAAAAGTTTACGTATACCATGAAGAGAGGTGGTAGCTGAAATTGAGGGAAAGTCGTCAGTTTAGAGAAATGATCTAGGAGCAGTCTGTGTGAAGACAGAAGCCACTGCAGGTGAAAGGGACTTGGTAGATGCCTCCAACGGTGGATCATCAAAAACAACTCCGTTACTTTGTAATGTAGTAGAAGACTGTAGATTGATGCCGGTACATTTCATGTACGTATAGCAGCACTTGGAATCAACAAAAGTTCATTCGCTGCGCTCCCCAACCTAGGAGAAACAATGTCAGCATTGTTTAACGCTTGAAGAGGTATCTCCTGTACGGAAATGAGCGGAGATAGGGAACTACCCTGGAATTCTCGAGGTCTACTGTGCAGAATCGGCCACATGATGCAACTTGACTTGATCAATGGAGACTTTGGGATTAGATCTTAGACTTTGGGATTTAGATCTCGGCGAATTAGAACACTCCCTCACAAACTTTATGGACATCCCGTCCACTGTATTATGATCCCATTATATCCTATGGAGATCGTAATTGGGCAGATGGGATATCCATTACGTTTGTGATGGAGTATTCCCTCCGCCGAGATCTAAATCAGGCCTAAAGTGTTTGTCTTTACAACTAGCAAGCAGTGGTAGAATCACAGTTCTGGTTCCTTGTATTCAAAGAACTGGCACCGGTGCTCGATATGATGGGCCAAATTCCTTTTTCACTGCAATCTTCTTTCGAACTGAGCATGTGGTAGTCTGTCCTTAAACTCTGCCACCTTCCCCCAGTGTGGTGGTGTTTCCTTTGGAGTCTCTGAAAGATGCCAGAAATGCAAACTTTCATTGAAGGGCTGGACACAAGAGTACAAATCACACACAATAAGTGTCGGGAATTCAGGATTCATATGTTCCAGTGCCAAAATCAGTGCTGTTAGCTCAGCTAGCTGTGCAGTGAAATTCCCTAGGGACTGTATAAAAGTTTGCTGAGGGTGAAATTCTCCATCCCTCATAACTTATAAACAGCTGTGCAAGCTTCAGAGTATTGGTGTTTGGTGCCTACAGCAGGTTGGGCTTAACCATCAGTGTAAATAATATATTTATACTGATCAACAGGGATCAGTGTGCATGGGATTCTCCAGCTGGTATTGGAGACATTTTTGAGTTTGCTACTTTGGGTCAAACACATAGGGCCTAATTTAGAGTTGGGCGGATGGGCTACTCCCGTCCGCTGAATTACGATTTTCATAGGATAATATGGAATCTCAATACAGCGAACAGGATATCGGTCACGTTTGTGACGGAGTAACCACATCTGCCAAACTCTAAATCAGGCTCATAGTCTACATCAGTGGCAGCTAAGGAAATGGCCCATTGTATTGTTGTGTAACCATTTTAGTTATAGCTCCATGCATGTTATTTTAGCACACTAGACCTGCGGCTGTGCACTCTAACCTAGGTATATTTTATTCAGCTTTGTTTATTATTTTAACAATAGTCACATTTGCAGCCTTGTTTTATTTATTTCTATCTAGCTGTTCTTTGCATAGGCCAGCACTGCGTTCTTAAACAAGACATTTCTTTCACTCTGTGCTTTTCTCAAGGCTGCTGTAAGATAGGTTGCAAGTAAACGTGGTAACGCTTTGTCTCTTGTATTCATAGAAGCATACACATCCTGTGCTTTTCTCAAGGCTGCTGTAGGATCGGTTGCCAGTAAACGTGGTAACGCTTTGTCTCTGGTATTCATAGAAACATGCACATCCTTACGTAGGGACATTTTCTAAGAACATCAGCTGTTTTATTATAAAAACACTTCTCCGTCCCATACACGTTAGAGGGAGATTCCAGCCAGATGACCATGACTGTATGCTGATTGCCAAATGCTTCGTTACAGCTGCTTATGCAGACTTCGGACCTCTTGCTCAGATATAAACCTGAAGGGCATAACTAGACCTTAACATGCTGTGCTCTAATATAGCCTAGGTAGGAATTACTTTAATGATTCTAGTGACAACATGGAAGTGCTATTTTTATGCTTCACTCTCCTTGTCACAATTTTAATCCTGTTATGCTTCATCGTCCTGGTTATTGCAGTACATGCTTTATTATCTAAGATGCAGTTGCTTCATTAAAAACTTATTGAAACATATACTGCCTCTGATTGCCCTTGTACACATGAGACTAATGTAAATGAGAGAAACAGATGCGATCTGAGTGACTACGATTTCCCTGAGGAGTCAATTGTGTCATGCGCTCGGCTGCCCAATCATCCCTGCTCTTGGGTGGAGATGAGGCACTGCTAGTTAGCCGGAGCAAAACCCCGATTAGGCCGACAGGTGTCACCTGTAGTGGGCTAGACTCTTCTACCGCTCAAATCCAGTAGTCTCATTAGAATAATGAGAGCCTACGCGACAGTATCCATTGTGGATGTAAGGCTTTTTGCATTTGGAATGCTATCCTTTGTGACAACCTCTAAGGCTGGGACAGGGGCTACCACAATGATGCGTTTCCCCTAAGCCAGTGGTCTCTCCTAATCAACAGCCATCCGAACTGGTCAGTATATTTTCAGTGGATGCAAAACGCATTTCAGCATTGGAATATAAATGCAATTTGTATGCAATCGGCACTGTGTCACCTTCCTTGAATGTGACATGGGTAAAGCCAAAAGCACCCTTAATTATCCGGATGACCAGATTTGTTTTGTTTTCACACATGTGTAAGTGTTTTGCTTCAAGCATGTCAGTCTGTAGTGATCTGAGTATTTGTGTGTGTTCAGGTGTCCTATGTTTACTAATAAAACTTGGACGAGTTAAATCATATAATGGTTTTATGCTTTGTGCATAATCAGCTATGTATGTTCTGCCAAAATTAAAGAATCCTAACAAGAATTGCAGTTATTTGGTGGTATTTGTTCGTTGTAGTTGTGCACAAGGAAGGGTGGTGCCAAACTCTTCCCCTCATTTGAAAGCTTGTATCCCAGAAAAAGGACACAGAAGAAAGCAATTTTAGTTTTCTTAAAAGTGAGGGGCTGCCCCACGTCAAAAGAGAAGGGCAGGAATGCGCTGTATCTATAAGGTACGGTGCATTCCTGTCCTCTTCTACAGCACTGGTGCACAATTGGCTGCCAATGCACCAATGCAGACACTATTGCACCATTATGCCTGTGATGCGGGTCTGATTGTTTTGGTGCAGGAAGGGACACCTGACTGCACAAAAGAAATCAATAAAGGTGATTTCCTTTTAATATGCTGCAGAATTCACCACACATAAAAAAGGAAAAAACGAGACGAAATGATGTTATATCTTCTTGTTGCACCTCCCTTAGGCCTCCCGTTGGGAGGCATAGGCTTTTGATGCATTCCCAGGTTTACAGCATGTTGTAAATCTGGGAATGTGTCAAATGCCATGGGTGTTACGTGGGAACACCTACAGTAACACCCATGGCATGCCTCTCTAATTGCGCGTGAGGCAATGCAGCTATTTGTTCTGCGTTGCCTCACTCCATATCTACCAGGAAATGAAAAGCCACGCAGGGTGGTTTAACATGCCCTTTTAGATATCACTCTGCAGTGTGCACTGCCAGACCATCATTAAAAGTGATGTTCAAGCAGTACACATGGCTTGTAAATAAGCCCTTGAATTTGTAGTAATTTTCAGCAATTTACAACACAATGCGATCTACTCTGGCTGAATGTGCGTTTAAGTCATCATCCATCAGATATATATCATCTACATAGGACAATGCCTCATGATCAATATCATGGAATATTGATGTCATACCGCCAGAGACCAGCCCTGGACTGTTCCTATACACTTTGGGGAAGTCATCAAAATTGGCGCTGGGAGCAGAAAAAGCAGCTAGATCCCTACTTTCAGGCACCATCCTTTGGCATAAGAAACCATGGAAATATCCAAGGTTGTTTTGTATTTTTTTGTGGGCGATGTTGTTCATTAATGCTGTAATGTGTGGATTTTGTATTGCAAAAGTGAATGTATGACTATTTAAATGTCTGTAATCTAAGACTATTATAAATGAATGATCCTGCTCAGCAGGGGCGTAGCTTGGTCAGTAAGATTGGGGGGTGGGGTGCGAGCTTCAAATTTTCCAACAATCAGTCTGACATATTATGTTCAAATACAATTATACAACTAGCAGGGCAAAAAAGAAAAGTGCACATTTTGCAAATCAACCAACATTTTGAAGACCTTCAGAACAGAGAGATTGTCTTTGTCTGAAAACTCCCTGGTGAAACCTGACAGTCTCCTCACTATACCTGACTGAGAGCACCTGCACACAGCTATTTACTACAAAATACATTTATTAGGGTGGTGTAACACCTCAAATACCTCCCTGAAGCTACACACTGCCTCTCATTTATGGGGAACAAAGGGTTGTTCATGGTTGATATGCAGGGTTCAATTACTCCTTGGTACTCAAGTTGTGAGAGAATCACCCTCACAGGAGGTTTTGCTTCATGTTTTATAGGGTACTCTGGTTGTACTTGAGGGTTGGGCCTTATGGGTATTACATGATAAGGGGACTTTGTATCCAGCTCACATGGTTGTGGTACAGCGCTGGTGCCTGTGCAAGAGCCCAATCTGCAGCATAAGCTTGTTTTACTTGTTCTGGAATGAAGACTGAGAAAGATGGTGTAATCACATCTTCCCCTTGTGGTAGTGTTCTAACAAAATCTAGTTCCCAATATTTTTCTGCCAAGAAAATGTCATAGCTAAGTCTTCATCTTTCCCAAAAAATTATTTTAATTGTGTGCTTTATGTCCCCCTCAATTTGTATGTTTAATTTATAAATGCTATTGCATTAGTTGTTTTCACATCCAGAAACATTTGAAGATTCTTGTGAACTATTGGGACCTTTGCTGCACTATCTAGAAGAGTCACCGCCCACGTTCTGTTCTTCAGTAAAATTCTCAATATGTGTGGCATATTTTGCATATATTTCCGAAAACCCTCTCCTACTTGTATTGAGGTTTTTATTCAGGAAGTTTCTCTTCCTGTTTTATTATTACATCAGTTGAGCATTGTGAGTCCTTTTGCAGTTTCATGTACTCCTCTGTTCTCCGTACTGACGCCCACCTCTCTAGGAACGTTTGTCAGGTGAGTCCTGAAAGGAACAAGAAGGATGTGTATCATTTTACTGATACCTGTCAGGTTGTTTCAAATTATCCTGGTTAAGCAAGTTATAGTGCTTTTCAGAGCTCTTCAACGGCGGAGATTCTCCCTGTGATTTTGTTTTGTCTTTATTAGATTTTTGTTTGTCCCAGAGTTTTTTTTAGAAATCTCCTGTGCTTGCTTGGTATTCTCTGTCTCAGAATTACCTTTAGGCTGGGACTTGTTTGGTCTGGACCCCACTTAACATGACCTATACAAGTACAAGTTTCAGAAATAATTTTTGGTAGTTTGCGTTCCTGATCCACTAAAGGAACCTGTGCAAGGCATTGGCGTACCAGCAGTGCTGCTGCTTCCCCTTTAATATTTCCTAAAATAATTGAAGACACTGTGGCAAAATTGCCCATTAATTGCATTCCCAAGTCAATGTGCATCTCTATTGATCTGTTCATTTTTTTTTTCAAAAGACGCAAAGGGCATGCAAAACTTTTGAAGAGTATGTTGCAGAGTTTAAAAAACAAATTGCTATAGCATGCAGATTGGGCACTCTACATGATGAGTTAATAAGGGACCAGATTGTCATGAACACATGATACTAATGTCTAGGAACGGTTGTGGGCATGTGGATATATGAATCTTAAGGAGGCTAAAACCATAACTAAAAAAGTGGAATTATCAAGGAGATCTGCAAAAGTTGCTGGTTGTATTTTGGAAAAAAAGAAAATGTGTGCAAGATAGATTTGTCTCAGACCAGGAAGAAGAAAGAGAAAAAGATACACAGCAACAAAAAACAATGTGTTGGAGAAAAATAAACAAGTGTGGAAGCAAAGAGCATTTTGCAAAATACAAACACTGCCCAGCTTGGAAACAGAAATGTTCATTATGTGGCATTACTACACATTGTGCAAAGGTGTGCCATAGGAGATTTAAAAAATCCTGATTCTTCAGTGAAAATTCTCACTGAGCACAATACATCTTCTGACAGTGAAACCAATGATGAAAAAAATCTTAAGTATTGAATCGAATATTTTACCACTAGAAGGAATGAGTGGTCCAAACCTCTATCTTCTACTACCTTGGGAAGTGTCAGTGTAGAGATTGTAGCGGATTCAGGATCCTTATACACTGTTGTGAATCGTGTATTATGGGACGAAAAATTTAAAGGGGTTTTGGGAGTAAAACTGTTTCCCTCAGATATTTATCCAGAAAGTAGAACTTGGGAGCCTATCCCTACGGAAAGATTAAGAGTAGTCAAGTTTGAATTCAAAGGAAGGAAGCCATGGGGAACTTATATGTAGCAGAAAAGAGGCGCATCAGTTTTACGGTTGAAAGATCAAAGGAACGGGGTATTATATTGGCCCCAATAGCCAGGAGCAAGTTCTGCTACTAGATGATGGGGATTCTTTGCACAACAGATGAAGGAAGAATTTTGCAAAGTATTTTCAGGCAAATTGCCGAATTAAAGGGCTTCCAAAGTAAAATGAGATAATCAGATTGAAGGAATATAATCACCTGGTGTCACGCAATGTTAGAAACATACCATTCTGCATATAATATGAGGTCAAAGACAAGCTAGACAAATTAGAAAAGGAAGGGATCAAAGAAAGTGTTGAGGCAAGTGAATGGATGGTTTCTCTGGTGGTTGCTCAAAGAGCCAATGGGAAGGTGAGACTATGTATTGATTTAAGGAATCTCAGTCAGAACATCATTGTTGATAAAATTTGCCCTCCCTAAGATAAGTGAAATGCTAGGAATGATGAAAAGTGTGAGACGGTTCACGTCACTTGACCTGTCGCCAAATTCCACTGCACCCCAGGAGCAAACATTTGACAGCATTTATAATGCCATTTGGTTGTTGTCAGTATCAATGGATGCCTATGGGCTTGGCAGGAGTCTTTAACTGCTTAATGTTCCAACTGTTCAAAGACCCTACGGGGTCATGTTCTTCCAAGATGACATATTGATCAGGGGAAAGAATAGGGAAGAACATGACCATGAGTCAGAGTTGTGTTGAATGTCTTAGATAACAAAGCGTTAAGTGCAGAATTTTCCAATGCCATTTTGCAGAGAAATATATTACGTATTTGGGGCATGAGATTTCAGAATTTGGTATACTTCCAAAGAAAGAATTGATTGAAGCTATCCAGAATGCACCCTGACCTGCTTCAATGAATGAAGTATAATCCTTCTTAGGGTTGGCTGAATTTTATACAAAATTCATTAGGAATTTTGCATAAAAACTTAGGATATTCAGCAACTAATTAAAAAGGCAGGCAAGTTTTGAAAGCATTAAAAGGGATAAACCATTGCAAGGTTTTGACCCTGGAGCTACAACCATTTTAAAAACTGATGCGAGTGGGCACAGGTTGGGTATAGTTCTTTCTCAAATTGGAGAGGATTACCAGGAGTATACCATTTCACGTGCTCCATGTTCTTTTACGTTAGCTAAAGGAAAAACCACAACTGTTGAAAAGGAGATGTTGGTTTGTGTATGAGAAATTGAAAAGTATAGGCAATATGTGTGGGGATCGAGTTTCTTACTCTGCACAGATCACCAGCCTCTGACTAAAATTCTTACTGCAGAAGGATTGGAAAAAGCTATGCCCAAATTAGTTAGATTGTCTCTCAGGCTGTTAGACTATACGTTCAAAGTACAGGATCTACCTGGATCAAAAAGCAGAGTGTTTACTTAAGTAGAGCTCCTTGTAAGTATGTGGTGTAGTGGATGATTGGTGGAAAGATGTGTGTTGAAAATTTAGAGGAAAATAAAACCCACATCATAACTGAGGACCAATGGATGGAAGGTTATGAGACTGATATACCCTTGGCTCATATGAAAGAGTTCATGTTAAATTGTTGGCCAGAGAAGAAATTTTTAGAGAGAGACGCAAGGCCTTTTTGGGAGATTCTTAATGAGTTATCCTGGCAGGATGATGGGTTTCTTCTTAGAGAGGTGAAAGTTGTTCCACTGTGCAATCTAAGGAGTAGAGTTTTGAAAATATCCCACGAGGGACATTTGGGCATTGTGAAAAGCAAGAAAATGGTCAAGTCACACGATTGGTGGCTGGGATTAAACACAGATATGCAAAACTTAGTGCAAGAGTGTGTGGAATGCCTGAACGCAGACAACAGTCTGAGGACATTCAGACCACCTTTATCTCCATTACAGGGTGGAAGTGTATTCCAGTGCTATTATCAAATTCTTGGATGGGTTGTTCCAAAGAGAAAGTGTATACAAATGAGTGTACTGTATTGTAAGGTTCTGGCCTTATCATGCAGTACACTCGCATGTATCCTTTGGGGTCCAGTCAGAGTTATTTACTTAACCTTCAGTTCAACCCTTTAGTAGCTATGGCACAGATCAGCAATGCTTAGCAAAGGAACAATGTGTAAGGCATTTCACAGCACCAAACAATGGAATAATAAAGTCACCAAACAAGAAAGAGACACAGCAATTTATAAAAATAGAACATATTTTTATGAATTTTTAGAGTCCTTCATAACTATAATCCAAGGGAGGGTTGCGGAGATGTGAATTTTTAAAGTACTTAAAAACTTTAACATCAAGCGTAAACATGCATTGGGAAGTCAAAACATTGAGAACTTTGTACAGTTTGTAACACTGAGTTTGACTACTCAGACTCAGGTTGGGCAACCAAATCCGACAGGATAGGGGTCCAGGAGTCTAGAATGGAAAGTTTGAACAGATACCTGGCCACCAGAATGTTTTTAAAATGAGTTCTTTATAAGACGACTGGTATTGACTTCTATTGAGTGGTCCCGATGCTGAGGGATGCAGGACTAAAGATGATCAATGGATGCTCCTGATGCTTTGCGGTACAAGGAGGTGAAGTTTGGTCAAGTCCCCGGTCCACAGGTCTCTGGCCTTGGATCTTGGGGTCCAATGAAGTCCTCTACACAAGGGTCAAAGGGCTGTCAATGCAGACCTTTTGTTCTTGCAATACAGCAGTTCCAGTGCAAACCTTTTGTGGGTGCTAGTGTACCTTGATTTGAACGAATTAGGTCACGACCAACACCAGCTGATTCAGCAGACTCAGGTGCAACTTCTGGCTATTTCTGAATTGTCTGTTGAAAGTGCCCGGCATTTGGTAGTGGCAAAACTGTTGCTGTGGCTGCCAGGAATGTGGTTTGGGCACTTCTACTTTAATGTCCCCAGTGCCATTCTGGAAGGTCGGCTACACTGACCTCGGAGTCACTGCTTCAGATTGGGGACAGGAATTAACTTTTCCCAGGCCTGGCACACAGAATAGGGTCCAGATTCTTGTAGCCCAAAGTGCAGCAGGTGCAGTAGCTCCGGTGTCACAACCTCTCTCTGTGCACTTTCAAAGGGTGCAGAGTGGTGTTCTTCTCGTCCTTCTTCTAAATCCAGCAAGTACTAACTCGTTGGTATCCCAGTAAAGTGCCCTGAGGGGACAACGCGATCACTAGCCAATGGGCTAGTGGGTTCCCTCCTACCTGATGCCACAGCTCCCGTCATATGTCGTCCTGCTATCCCAGAGTGCGTCTTGCACACCACAACCAACATGGCTGAGGTCTTCCTCAAGTGTGACGACCTTGATAGCTCATTCCTAGGGGTGTGAATACCATGGGCAGCACACTCATGGAAAACTGGTTTTCTCTTTCTTGGCCCTGGCTCTGCCCTGTCTAGGAAAAACAAAGGGCTTCCTGCATTGGAGTGTTGTCACAGTGAACCTTCAAAGGCGGCATTTCCCTTTCATGCTTGCCTTTTGGGCTAACACCCTTTTCAGCCCATCCTGTGGGTGGGGGGTTGCACCTCTAGTGCATCAACAGCCTTTGTCCTCAGTATGGGAGTCATTCACATGCCTCTCTAGGTGAGCAGAAGCCTATCGCAGGCCCTGTGACTCTGTGAAGTCACTGTGCTAGCTGGGTGAGAGTATGGCTACTTTGCAAACGTTGTCAGCATTCAATTGGACATAAATGTCGACTGCACTATTGAGTCACATTTGACGTCCCCTTTAATTTGATACGTTACGTGGCATAGTTAGGTAGCCTCTGTCAGAAGTTAGAAGCACTGAAGTGCTAACTGTTAACTCTGCCTTTACTTCACAGCGTTACTTAACTGTTTACCAACATATTAAGACTTTGCTGTATACACATATCAAAAATATATGCCTATCTTAACAATATACAGCTCCTTGCCATAGGATTACTTAGGCCTGCCTTAGTGGAGACTTACATGTATAGTTAAGGGACTTAATGGACTTTGACATTAGTGGTAATGGAAAAGTCGGGTGTGCAGTGCATGCGCTGACTCTTCAGTCTGCAATGGCAGCTGAAAGTCGTGTTTTTACTTTATCACACACAAAGAGGCACAACCAGTGCTGCCGTGCTTGTGTAGACAGCCAGCCTTACATGCCCTGTGGTACCGAAGTACCAATACTAGGGACTTATAAGTAAGTCAGCATATGCCATTTGGGGGTATCCAATGACATATCATTTGAAAACGGGAAAAATCACCATCACAGCAGTGCACGCTCAGAGTTGCAAACCAGCAGCTAACAGTCCAAAATGGGGCAAAAAGTTGGGGGAAACTTACACAAAGCCTCTTTTCTTACAGAAGGGATACCGAAAACGGTGTTGAGTGACAACAATCTTCAATTTATTTCAAAGGAGTTTCAGGGATTTCTATCATGAAACAATATAATTTGGAAATATACGTCATTATATCATACTGCTGGAAAAGCGCAGTGGAACGCTTTAATAGAGTGCTTGTTGGTAATCTACAAATGGCTGCTAAGGGTCATAGAGTCTGGAGATTGGAAACTAACAAGTTGATGAGGGCTTCAGGGTTTTCCCCTTTTAAAATATTGACAGGAAAAAATCTGATCACAAAGAATAATCAAGCTTGAATGAAAGCAGGAAGGCAAGAGAAAGTATTGTGGGAAAAAATGAGAGAGAACATTCATAAAGCAAGGAATATTTGCAACATTTAGTATGACAGTAAACAGGGAGTGAAAAAAGTGGAGTTGGGGTCTATGTTAAAGTAAAACATCAAAAGAAAATGGAGAAAGGTGGGAGTAAATTAATTGGACCATACAGAAAAGATGGAGATTTATAATGACTGTGCCAAATTGGATGATGGTAAAGTTTGACATTTTAGCGAACTGGCTAAATGTGGAGAAAATGTTAAAAGTGACAGATGTAGGAAGGTAGCCTCTTTCTAGCCTTGTTACCCCCACATTTGCCCTGTTTGTGAGTATATATCAGGGTGTTTTCACTGTCTCACTGGGATCCTGCTAGCCAGTGCCCAGTGCTCATAGTGAAAACCCTATGTTGTCAGTGTGTTTGTTATGTGTCACTGGGATCCTGCTAGCCAGGACCCCAGTGCTCATAAGTTTGTGGCCTATATGTGTTCCCTGTGTGGTGCTTAACTGTATCACTGAGGCTCTGCTAACCAGAACCTCAGTGTTTCTGCTCTCTCTGCTTTCCAAATTTGTCACTACAGGCTAGTGACTACATTTACCAACTCACATTGGCATACTGGTACACCCATATAATTCCCTTGTATATGGTACTGAGGTACCCAGGGTATTGGGGTTCCAGGAGATCCCTATGGGCTGCTGTATTTCTTTTGCCACCCATAGGGATCTCTGACAATTCTTACACAGGCCTGCCACTGCAGCCTGCGGGAAATAACGTCCACGTTATTTCACAGCCATTTACCACTGCACATAAGTAACTTATAAGTCACCTATATGTCTAACCTTCACTTAGTGAAGGTTGGTTGCAAAGTTACTTAGTGTGTGGGCACCCTGGCACTAGCAAAGGTGCCCCCACATCATTCAGGGCAAATTGCCCAGACTTTGTGAGTGCGGGGACACCATTACACGCGTGCACTATACATAGGTCACTACTTATGTATAGCGTCACAATGGTAACTCCGAACATGGCCATGTAACATGTCTAAGATCATGGAATTGTCACCCCAATACCAATCTGGTATTGGGGTGACAATTCCATGATCCCCGGGTCTCTAGCACAGAACCCGGGTACTGCCAAACTGCCTTTCCGGGGTCTCCACTGCAGCCGCTGCTGCTGCCAACCCCTCAGACAGGTTTCTGCCCTCCTGGGGTCCAGGCAGAACAAAGGATGTCCTCTGAGAGAGGGTCTTACACCCTCACCCTTTGGAAATAGGTGTGAAGGGCTGGGGAGGAGTAGCCTCCCCCAGCCTCTGGAAATGCTTTGATGGGCACAGATGTGCCCATCTCTGCATAAGCCAGTCTACACCAGTTCAGAGATCCCCCAGCCCTGCTCTGGCGCGAAACTGGACAAAGGAAAGGGAGTGACCACTCCCCTGACCAGTACCTCCAAGGGGAGGTGCCCAGAGCTTCTCCAGTGTGTCCCAGACCTCTGCCATCTTGGAAACAGAGATGTTGGGGGCTCACTGGACTGCTCTGAGTGGCCAGTGCCAGCAGGTGACATCAGAGGCTCCTTCTGATAGGCTCTTACCTCTCTTGGTAGCCAATCCTCCTATCTTGGTAGCCAACCCTCCTTTTCTGGCTATTTAGGGTCTCTGTTTTGGGGAATTCTTCAGATAACAAATGCAAGAGCTCACCAGAGTTCTTCTGCATCTCCCTCTTCGCCTTCTACCAAGGATCGACCGCTGACTGCTCCAGGACGCATGCAAAACCGCAACAAAGTAGCAAGACGACTACCAGCAACATTGTAGCGACTAATCCTGCCGGCTTTCTCGACTGTTTCCAGGTGGTGCATGGTCTGGGGGTAGCCTGCCTTCACCCTGCACCAGAAGCTCTGAAGAAATCTCCAGTGGGTCGACGGAATCTTCCCCCTGCTAACGCAGGCACCAAAAGACTGCATCACTGGTCCTCTGGGTCCCCTCTCATCCTGACGAGCGTGGTACCTGGAACACAGCAACTCTGTCCAAGTGACTCTTCAGTCCAAGTTTGGTGGAGGTAAGTCCTTGCCTCCCCACGCTAGACTGCAAAGTTGTGTACCACGTGATTTGCAGCTGCTCTGGCTCCTGTGCACTCTTCCAGGATTTCCTTTGTGCACAGCCTAGCCTGGGTCCCCAGCACTCTGTGCTGCAGTGCACAACCCTCTGAGTTGGCCTCTGACATCGTGGGACCCTCCTTTGTAACTTCGTGTGGACTCCAGTTCACTCTTCTTCTCAGTGCCTGTTGGGGTACTTCTGCGGGTGCTGCCTGCTTCTGTGAGGGCTCTCTGAGTTGCTGAGTGCCCCCTCTGTCTCCTCCTCCAAAAGGCGACATCCTGACCTTCCTGGTCCTCAGCAGCACCCAAAAACCTCTACCGTGACCCTTGCAGCTAGCATGGCTTGTTTGCGGTATTTCTGCGTGGGAAGCTTCATCGCGACGTGGGACATCTGTCTTCCAAAGGAGAAGTTCCTAGTCCTCTTCTTTCCTGCAGAATTCCAAGCTTCTTCCATCCGGAGGCAGCTTCCTTGCACCTTCATCCGGGGTTTCCTGGGCTCCTGCCCCCCCCCCGGACACTGTTGCGACTATTGGACTTGGTCCCCTTGCCTTGCAGGTCATCAGGTCCGGAAATCCATTGTCAGTGCACTGCTGGTGTTTGTTGTTCTTGCAGAATCCCCCTATCACGACTATTGTGCTCTCTTGGGGTAGTAGGTGTACTTTACTCCTACTTTTCAGGGTCTTGGGTTGGGGTATCTTGGACACCCTGACTGTTTTCTTACAGTCCCAGCGACCCTCCACAAGCTCCCATAGGTCTCGGGTCCAATCGTGATTCGCATTCCACTTTTGGAGTATATGGTTTGTGTTGCCTCTATGCCTATTGCAACCTATTGTAATTCAACACTGTTTGCATTACTTTTCTGACTCTTACTTACCTGATTTTGGTTTGTGTACATATAACTTGTGTATAGTACTTACCTTCTTACTGAGGGTACTCACTGAGATACTTGTGGCATATTGTCATAAAAATAAAGTACCTTTATTTTTAGTAACTCTGTGTATTGTGTTTTCTTATGATATTGTGCATATAAGTGGTATAGTAGGAGCTTTGCATGTCTCCTAGTTCAGCCTAAGCTGCTTTGCCATAGCTACCTTCTATCAGCCTAAGCTGCTAGAAACACCTCTATTCTACTAATAAGGGATAACTGAACCTGGCACAAGGTGTAAGAACCTTTGGTACCCACTACAAGCTAGGCCAGCCTCCTATAATAGAGATGTAGGGATAAGAGGAAATGAGGTATCTAAAAAGAATCAACTTTGGTTGAAGGACTATGATGTTGATAGAAATAAAGGGACATATTTATACTCTGTTTGCGCCGAATTTGCGTCAACATTTTTGACGCAAATTCGGCGCAAACCTAACACCATATTTATACTTTGACGCCCAACCCCGCGAACGTCAAAATTTAGCAGTGTGTGGCATTTTCTGGATGCGTTAATGACGTGCAAGGTAGGCGTTCCTATCCAAAAAATGACTTTAAGGCATGTGTGCCTTATTTATACTCCTGCGTCATTTTGACGCACAGGAGGCGGCGGGCCTTGAAAAATGGCGCCCAGCCTGATTTGCGCCGTTTTTTAACACCTGAGTGAGGGCAGGCGTTAAGGGACCTGTGGGCTCATTTCCATGGTCTCTGACCATGGAAGCAGTACACAGGTGCCCTTCCCTGTCCCCAGGGACACCCCCTTCCACCCTCGCCCACTCCTGGAGGACACCTATGGATGGGGGGACCCATCCCAGGTAAGTACAGGTAAGTAGAGGCAAGTATTTTTTAATTCTTTTTTTAAGTGGCATAGGGGGACCTAACTTGGGCCCCCCTACATGCCACTGTGCCCAATGACCATGCCCAGGGGACTGAAGTTCCCTGGGCATTGCCATCGGGCAGGGGGGCATGAGTCCTGTCTTTCCTAAGACAGGAGTCATTTCGATGGGAGCTGTGTGTCAGAAAATGGCGCAAGTCCGGTTAGAGCCATGATTTTTATCTCTAACCTGCCTTGCACCATTTTTTGACGCACAACCCCCATTCTTCCCTACGCCTGCATTGCCCGGTTAGTCTTTTTTTTTTTTTTTTTTTACTCTAACCAGGCCGCAGCGCCGGCTAACGTCAATCCATAAATAAGGCGCCCGCCTGGCACGTTGGAATGGCGTTAGCTGACGGTAAATTTTTCGACGCAAACCATCGCTGGCTTTGGTTTGCGTCAAAAAGTATAAATATGGGCCCTAGTGTGCAAAAATGAAAGAAACGTGCCTGTGAATGAGGAAAGAGTATCCAGATCTGGACTTTTGTTGCAAGCCCTAAGAGATGGGAATATGCTGTTGTGAAGTACAACAGACTTTAATTGGTTGTGCACAGTTTGTAAGGGTGTTCAAGTTATATTGTGATCAATAAAAGTGCATAATTGTCAAATGTGTGTGTAGTATAATAAGTTGTTAATGGTATTTTATATTGTATTTGATATTAAGAGTTGTTTTCTTTTAAAGAGGGGGGATGTGTTGTGTCTGTGATGGCATGCTGAGATTTAGAATGTGATGACGGGATACTGGAATATGGGGACAGTAGCAGTCCTGGTGTTTTTGGATATACAACACTACAGAAAGAAGGAGAGGGAGGGGGTAGTGAAAGGAAGAGAAAGAGTGATACAGAAGGTGTAGGAGACAGATAAAAAGGTAAGAAGAGGATGAACGATAGAAAGATTTAGGAAGACTGGAAGAAAGATTGAGGAAGAGGGACGGAAAGAGAGAAATAGAAAATCCAATTGTTAGAGACTGAGATAGCGAATAAGGGACAGGATTGCAAGGATAGAGAGAGGGAGTCTGAGTATGTATTGTAGGTATATATTGGTATTTATATAGTGCAAACCGAGATAAGAAGCAATTGAGCTTGGAGGGGGAGGTGTGTGTCAGGTGTACAAGAAGTGAAGATTACCAAATACATCTCACACAACATGTGTAGGCGCCTTATAGGAGTGTGGAAGTATACAAGAAAGAGGGAGGGCTGCACACAGAGAATAAAGTGAGTTAGAGAGAATTATCAATAGTGTAGGAGACAGTGAAAGAGGTGGAGGGAGAGGGAGGGGGAGGCATATTGCATTAGGGTGATCAGGAGACACATTAAGGGAAGGAAACACAGTGTGAAAGACTGAATGATACAGAGCCAAAGACACACGCTATAACACAGACACAGAGGAGGTTCAGCATGCTTGATGGTAGGCGATAGTGCAGTGATTATGAAACCGACTGATTCTTAATTTGTTAAGCAGGCACAATTGTGACCACAATTTGTAATCAGTCAATTTTCGTTATTGTTTTATATCAGTCCCTCTGACAACATATGGATTGTATCACAAGTTTCCAATTAACTTAAATAGGCCTGGAGGAAATCCGCATTTTGTGCCTGGTCACCCTGGATTTTTTGCCTTTTTTTGCTAAACTCCATTTTTTAACCTTTTATTTGAATTTCACCATTAACATGGCAGTGTATCAAATGGCACATATAGTGGCCACAAGTCAATTAGTAGCTTATCACAAGGCAAGGCAGTCTCGGAGTAGAATATGGCTGCACGCATTATTCAGTACAGTATATGCTTATGCCAGGCAGCTGGTTTTGAGGTTTACAATAGTCCTTAAGAAGGGTAGTTTGACATTTATCATGTCACAATTCCGGCAAGGTATTATACGTGATGGTCCCCATATGCCACGGGGAATGGAGTGTAATGACAACAGTGTTCCATACACTTCTGAGTGCTCACAGCGTGTGGTAATAGGCCTTAGCCAGCAAGAGTAGCTGGGCACAGTTTTTTATGCCAGTTCATTCTACATTTGCATAACAGAAGGGCAATAGCAGTCCGTTTTTTAGTATGGCTCAGCAACATCCTTTACATAGCCAAGCATTGCAACCAAAGTGGACTGTGGTTGTGCAATTTAACCTTGAAGAACTTGACCCAACAAATCTGAATAAGGACACAGTTCTGCACCAAGTGGAACAAATCTGAATTTGGATCTCTACACCTCCAACAATCAGATGAATCCTTCAGTCTGAGTTTTCCAGTACGCGAGGCATCCTTAATTTGCTGACAGCTGTACAGCCATTGGAAATACAATATTGTTTGCTCCACGTAAATCTCCCATTTATCCTTTAGAGAGGACCCATCAATGCCACAAGCATTAATTGTGCAGTTCTACATTTGTGTTATCAGGCCAGCTGAGCTTCGGTCTGTGATCATTAAGAGTGAGCAACGCCTACTCTGTGAGCTCATCAAACACACTAGTAAATATCTCCTTCACAGAGTGGTGCAGCCACTGATACATCAACGCATCTTTCAGAGTGGCATGGGATTCCATGTAGGAAGTCCGAGTGTGATATGAATTTGCCTTCTAAAAATAAATCCCCTAGTGTTGCAAGCCTACTTTTGCCCAAGCACTTGATCACAAGAAATTCAGATGTCAAAGGCAGTTTAGGGTGATGCAGCAGAGGGATGTGTGTTGTGTATATTTCATTAATATTTGCTAATGTTGCTAATTGAGCCAGTGCCCATTCAGTGCACTCGCCTGTTTGTACTGAACTCTATTTTTGCTGGCTGTAGAACTCTGTGCACTTTGCCCCTGCTAATCAGTAGCTAAGTGCCTGTGCTACCCCTCTTAACATGATTGATTCAGCATCATCCCAATGCTGTAAGTCCCTAGTATTTGATACAAAGTGTACCCAGGGCCTGTTAGTTAAATGTCACTAGAGGACTACATCACCTATTGTGGCAATCACTACATTTGCAGCACAAACATGGCTTCAGGCCTACTACTGTAGCCTGACTGTAGCAGTGTAAAAACTATGATTGAGTCTGTCAAGATAAACTGTTCTGACAGTTTTAAAACTTTCCTTTTACAAATTAATAAGTCAACCCTGCAGTGACTACCACCTAAAAGTTATTTTCACTGTAGCAAGGCTGACTGTTTCATAGAGAAACACTAGGATGCACTATTAAGTTTAATCATGCTATCTTTGGTTAGGAAACACCCAGAAATACCATTCTTGGAGGCTTTGTGATATGTATTAAAATCCCAATTCACTAATGAAATTCAAGGAAAGGCTACTTTTACAAAGTTACCTTTTTCCTGCCATAAGACCCTGGGGGCTAATTTGCATTGGCCTACGGCTACATCCCACTGAGTGCTGAAGCCCTGAATGAGTTGTGAGCACTGCTCCCAGAGCAGAGGCCAAGGCCTTTATGGGGGAGGTTTACTCTCCCACTGGCAAGATGACCTTTTGGACATGGATTAAAAAATTCAAGCCCCTTCCCCCATCCCGGCAGATGCCAGATGACACCTGGGCAGGCTCCAGTCCCAGTGGGGATGGAGTTGCCCTCAGAATTGGTTTGAAGAGACCAAAGAGAAGAGGCTGCTCATTCCACTGGCCACACCTCCGGGGTGGGCACATGGGCTCTGCACGAGGGGGGGTAGGGACTTACCATCTTGGACTTAGGTAGAGATGGGTACTGTGCAATTATTTGCAGTAGGGCACAGAAGAAATACAGCAAAAGTGAGCAGGGTAACCCCTGGGAATCTTTACCTCATTGGTTAGGGAGGAGCCAAGAGTCATTCCCACCTACATGGTGGTGCCAGGCATCACCGGACATCACCAGTAACCTCCTCAAAACACTTATGGGCCTGAGGAAGATCAGAAAAGGACCAATCTTGTTGTCTGAGACCTGAGAAGAACCCTGATGGTCTGGACCTGCTCTCACTTGAACACAAGACAAAGAAGTGGACTTCAACAGCTCTGCTGGCTCCTGATACACAAACGTGCTCATTTCAAACTCCTCACACACACATTCAAGGTACTACACAACACAGGCCCCACTTGACTGAACAGTCGCATCTCCTTAAACAAAACATTCAGACACCTCTGCTCCGCAGAATGCCTACACACACACACATTTCACACATACACAGAACCAGATCAGGAGGATGCGTGGGCATTGCTTCTGGTAAGTGGGAGGGCTCCCACTCCACATTGGAACCTCCCCCTCTCTTCTTGAATTCCGCAAGAAGCTAATGACCTGGCTTTCAATTAACCATCTACCATAAGCAAGGTGAGGTGCACACACAGGCTAAGCACTTGGATACCCTTGCGGTTCCATTTCACAAATACACATAATATAAGGCTGATCCCCTGTTCAAGCTACAGGGACCCAACAAGCTACAAGACGCCTTTCCTGAAACTGCCTAACTGACTGGTTGCACCTGGACTTTCCCTGGACCCTGCTGTTCATCTCTTCTGGAGTGAGTCTTGCCCCACCTGCTGTTCCTGAAGTTCTGGAACCCTTGGCTGTGTCTGCTTGGCCTTCTCCTACCATCCCTGAAAACCTGGGACTCAGAAACGTTTTTATTCCAAAGACCTCCAAAGGACTGTAACAATCCTGCCCACTCGTTCTGACCAGGGTGATGTACAACTGAGCTAGAGATTTAGGTTTTCTGCAGCAGCAAATCTAATTCAGTGTGACCTCACAGAGAAAGAACCAGCCTTTTGGAGCCCTGTTAGGAGACAACCTCTAGTCTTGCCCCGCTGGATGAATCTGAGTGCCAAAAAAAAGAGATTCAAATTGACAGAAGAAATCTTGATGGCACTGAATGATTCCAGGTGGCAAGGGACCTTCCTTGGGCACTCTAATTGAAGTTCTCTCACTCTGAAGTTTCCTGCCAAGAACAAATGGGTTCACTGGGACTATATCTAACAGTGATCCAACCTCATGGAGTCCTCCTCAGTTACACCCTGCTGCATTGCCGTGCTGAAGATTTTGGACTTCCATTTTTTAGACTAAGTCCCAACATAAAAGATCAACTGGATCAAACCTGGTTCCTGTATCCAACTCACGCTCCATCGCAGTTGGTCTCAAATCACGTCTAGATCCCGGCCTTCTGTGACTAGTTGACCATGGTTTGTTAGCACTCATTTTTTCTAAAAATTAATTTCTTCAGTTCTCCATACTGGATTTATGTTGTTTGGTGTCATATAATTTATTAGAATTTACTCTGTGTTTCTAAATTGGTTAGGAATTTTTCTTGGGTTGTATTTTGCCTTTATTACTGTTTGGATGCGGTATAAATACTTTACGAATTGGCTTTAAGTAAAGCCTGTCTAAAGCCTGTGACATAGTTACCATGGGGCTGAGCTCAGGAAAATTTTGCGACTTTGGTGGTTCACCCTGACAAGGATTGTATTTATTACTTACCTGGGTTACCCCTTTAGCTAATAACTCAATTGATTGCAGGGCCTATTAAAGATTTCTTTTTAATTAACTAACCTTTAATTGATATTTTAGGAACTCAGGCCTCATTTACTATGAAGTGGTGCAGCATGGTGCTACACCAAATTTGGCAGCACCGTGCTGCATCACTTCAGAAACGCAGAGATGCGCCATATTTAATACAATATGGCACCCACCCCTGTGTTTTCCCTAGCGCTGGTGCTAAAATGATTTGCCTAGGGCCAACGCAGGCACCCTTGCACCACAGTCCAAGGGTGGCTACGTTGCAGGGAATGATTGTTTATGTGCAGGAAGGCGTCCCTTCCTGCACATAAACAATCAATAATTGTGATTTGCTAGCCCTATGTGTGCTGCACAATGCAGCGTACATAAGAGTAGCAAATCGTCATTATTTAATGATTGTTTATGTGCAGGAAGGGACACCTTCCTGCACACAAACAATCATTAATGGCGTCCTATATTAGAAAAGCAAAACCAAAAAGAAATAAACGTACTTCTCCTCGTTGCGCCGCGTTAGTTTTTGTCTCGGGCTCAGGTTTACAAATCCTAGTAAATCTGGGGCAGTGTCAAAATGCACTGGGTGTTGCAGTGGAACAGCAACACCCATTACACGCCTCTTTCACGCAAAGTGATGCGTGTTAAGGGGCTCTATTTACAAAACAGCAATAAGTCACAAAAGTGGCTTAACGCCGCTTTGTAAATATGGGGCAGGGCAAGTGATGTTTCGGTTGCACAATGCCCTTGTAAATGAGGGCCTCGCTTTTTTATTTATTGCTGTTATTATCCCTTGCTGCTGGGATACATACTCATTGTTAAAGGCCCTCAAACTGTTATGTGTCCATTCCTTGCGTGAGTACTTATATGAAATGTGATGGTTTTTAACAAGAAGACTAATTAACACTTTATATTACTTGACACCATTCACGTCTATGATTCAATGTAGAATTATATTGTTTGCATTTCTAAGTCCCTATCTATTGCTACTTTTCATTAACTTTTTAATATATACTCAATTTACATTTTAATTTCTTTTTCGCAAGGCAGAAAAAGATTGAGTGAGTTTGAGGCAAAATGTAATAACACAATGGAGAGAAAGAGTAACAGAAATAGAGACACAGATCAAATGATAAAAGGGAAGAGAGTTCAAATAGGAAATAGAAAAGACCAAACGCCATGAAAGAAGAAACAATGGCCATGAGACTGGGAGCAATGTAACGAGACAAGGAATACAAAAATGATGTAGAAGAGAGAGCAAGTGCTACACATTGTCACTTGAAGAAAGACAAACTGAGGCACACACAGTGAAAGAAAGAATGACACGAAGGCGGGGGGATGTAGGGAGAATATAGAAGTTTAAGGGAAAATACAGAGTGAGAAACAGTCACAGAATTGAGGAGAGACACTGTACGAGAAAGAGGCAGTCTGAGAGTCAGGGATACTTTGAGGTTGAAATAGATAAGGTGAAAGGAGAATGCCTACAACATGTAGGCAAGAAGATAATGAGGGGGGAAGTAAGAAACAGAGAAATGTCACACATCTGCAGCCCAACATCTAAGATGATTGGTATATGAATGCTGTTCATCCCACCGTTCTGCAATTTCACAGTAAAAACCTGCTTTTGGGGAAAGATTGAAGGGTATGTACAGAGGGAGACACAGATAGTGAAGAAATCAAACATACACAAAGTACAAAAAAGAAGAGCAAAAGGTACCCCAAGCAAGACTTAGAGAGAGAAAGAATATGAAGGTACAAATGACTGATAGATACGGAGAGACATGAGGACTTAGTCAGTGGGAGAGTTAAAAAGTGAGGGAAGGTGGGTAAATGTGAGAAAATGAGCCAGATACCGTGAGAAAGAGAGCGGGAGAGAAAGAAACAGGGAAGGAATGACCGAAGGTGAGAGAAACAAAAGGAGACTGAGAGGGGGGAAAAAGGGAAGGTAGCGACAAAAAGGATGAATAAGAGATAGAGGAAAGGAATGAGGGAGAGAGGGACCGAAGGAAAGAAAGAGAAACAGAGAGAAAAACAGAGGAGAATAAGAGAAATCAGAAGTGGCAGGCACGGGGGGAGGACAGAGTAAGGGAGAGACTGAGGCAGGGAAGGAGAGGGGGGAACAAAGAAGTGAGTGAGAGAGTAAAGTAGGGAGAAAAAGCTAAGGAAGGAGTGTAGGAGTGAGGAAAGAGGGGAGGAAATAGGGAAACACCGAAGATGTCAGGGAGGTAGAGCCTACGAGGCTGAGGAAGCGATACAGAGACAAGAGAGAAAGGGAGGCAGGAAATGAGAGGGGGAGAGGTAGGATGAGAAGGAGAGAAAGGCAGGGAAACAGAAACAGAGGGACAGCACGGGAGGGACAAAAAAGTAGTAAGGAAAGAGGAATGGAGAGACAAAGATTGGTGGAAAGAAAGGAATGTGGAGAAGGAGTGAAGGAGAGAGAGAACGCGTGGGAGTGAGTGAAAGTGTAAAAGAGGCGGGGGGAGAAACGGGTTCAGGGATAAGAAGAGAATGGACGCCGGAAAGGGGTGAGGGGGGACGCAGGAAGAGAGGGGGACAACGAGTCAGGAAGATAAAAGGAGACAGGGAAGGAGCGTGAAGGCAGGCAAGCAGAGTGAAGGATAGACAAAGAGGGAAGGAGAGATGAAGTGTGAAGGGGAGAGAGGCAGAGTGAAGGGGAGACGCATAAGGAGACAGGGAGGGAGAGAGAAAGAGGGGGGGAGAGAATTTGAGAAAGGAGGGAAAGGCAGGAGAAGGGAGTGTGGGAAAATAAAGGATAAAGAGAGGGTGGGAGGGAAAGGAGGTAGGGAAGAAGAAATAGAGAAAGAGAAGGAAGGGAGAAAAGGAGAGAAAGAAATGTGTGTACAAACAGGATATCACCAAAATTAGATGTGAACTAGCGCGTACTGTTTCAGTTTGAAAATTGGTGGAAACGCAGGAAACCCACTTAAGCCCATGGAACCTGTGGAGAACATCAGGGTAAATAGCAATAGTTCCCAGGAATTCATTTTCTAACATGCATCACTTAGATATATATAGCGCCTACATTGCAATAGTTAGTTAATCATCCATGCAAAAACATTTCAAAGTCATACAGGTAAATTACTGTGGCGAATAAGGAGAAGAGCAGTTGTAAACCATGTATACCCAAATAAGAAAATGATTACACATGAATTTCATATATCCGTAAAGTGCGGAGGGAGCAATGCTCTCTGTGAGGTAAGGCAATCATTCAATAAACAAAGATGCCTAAAATAATGCTGTACTGCAAATATATTTGTTCAAGAGAAGGAGGAAACATCTTCAAATGTTCTGCTTAACTCAGATCTATCCAGTCTCATATATTGTTGACGTTTCGACCTTAAAAAACATAAATGGGTCTTATCTCGGAGCAAACTGCGTAAGATTTCCTGGTAGCCATGTTGTTTTTTAACTTAGTGGCAATAGTTGCTTGCAGCCTCTGATATTTCATGCAAAACATTACCATATATGATCAGTCTGCTTGGCGTATTCCAAGCATGACTAAAAGAGGCATGTGCTCTTATGCCACTCATTGACTGAATGCACTAGGGTAGAAACATTATTAGAACATTGGAATGCTGGGGGCTCCATTGAAAACAATGGAGTGCTGCAGGCTTTTACTGGCCGGTAAAAGTCTGCAGCTCCAACATTCCAATGTTCGCTTTGTTCACAGCAACAGCTGTGAACAAAGCCTCACGGAGCCCGAGGGGATTTTAATCCCCTCGGGCTCCGTGAACATTTTTATTTTTAATAGAACATTCTGCCCTGTGTGGCAGAATGTTCTAATAGCCTTAAAACCCGCCGTAGCGGGCTCTACCGGCTATTAAATTCCCTCTCCCTTGTTAAATGCCCTCGCCTTCGGCTCGGGCATTTAACGCGGAGAGAGGGCCTTTAATAGCCGGTAGAGCCCCCTACGGCGGGTTCTAAGGCTATAGTAATGTGATAAGAGATTGTACAGGTAGAAGGAGAGGATGACATTTGAGGACCGGTCCTTATTGTTTGCCCTTTTTATTCCATTACTGGTGCAGAATGAGGAGGAAACAGAAAGGTCATGCTTTTCACAAATCATAATGGGCAACTCATGCTATTACACCTGAAAGTCACTCATATTTCAAAAGACAATTGGATAATGTAATCCAGGCTCCCTAATACATTTGAAATCCTGGCTCCCAAGGCCACAGGTGTTACTACATACTTCGAAAAAGGCAAAAAGGCGCTCCATAACAGTTTACCATGCTAGTCATCAAGTAATGTAAATCTGCACTTCAAATTTGAGTATCCCACACAATACAGCTGCAACATCAACAATAATCACAGTCAGAATGTGTGTATCGGATTGTTTCTGAACCACTGTAACAATAGATGGTACAAATTGGTGGAGAGCCCAAAAAAAGAAAAACCTAACTTTTTAAAACTGTATTTCTTGAACATATCAATTTTAAATTAATTTAATTAGTCCTTCGTTTTTATTTTGCAAGTTCCTATCTTTATATGTGTAACATTACTTCCAAAATTCAGTATTGCTTATTTAAATGTTGTTGATGTAGTACGGACAAACAATTTTAAATTTCAATAGAGTCACTTTCCATTCATAGCAAGAATTGGTTTAATTGATGCTGTACAGCCAACACATGTTTCACGACTTACAGTGAACTGCTGTTTCTTCAGGGTTGTTAAGAATTAATATTTGCAAAATAATTAGGAAATTTACATTTATTGATAAAATAAAAAAGCGCAATCTCAAAAGTATATGGCAATCTTCTCTAATTCATGTGCATTTATTTACTTAATATTAAAAAAAACTGAGATCATAAAAGCAAAAAAGACTGAACAACAAAGGCATGAGTACAAATAAGTATTCCCTTAATTACCATTTTGGTAAAGGAATCACCATTTTGTCAGGATGTATTCTTAAAAAGAACCTTTAAATTCTGGGTTGAGAGCGTCCACATGTTCCCTGACTACTCCAAGTGTATCCGCTTGCCTTAATCAAATCTCAAATACATTACCTGGATAAATTGGGAATCAAACTCCCTATTCATTCAATTCAGAGTACTTTCCTGTGTTTAATCATTTCGCTATTTGTGCAAATGCATTTCTACTTACACAAAATTACTGTATCTAAGTCACCAAATTCTGGGTTTGAGATGCTAACTTATATACTGACCACTCTTAGGGCCAGATGTACAATTTCTGTTTGCATTTCTTAATGGTCCAAATCGATATTTTGGGCAGTTAAGAAATGCAAACTGGGCTTTTCTTATGTACAAAGCCTTTTATGAATGACAAATTGCGATTTCTACCCTGTAGAAATTGCAATTTGCGATTCCCAGAATAGGAAATCGCAAATAGGGATTTCCTATTTGCGATTCCTATTCTGAGGTACCATGCATTTCCTAAATAAATGCAACTTGGGCATTTAGGAGATGCAATTAATTACAATTGACTTAAAGTCAATGGTAACCTGGTCCAATTTCAAAAAAGCGCCCCAAAGTGTTTTTTTTATTGCAATAGAGCACACAAATGTCCCTTAGGCATCTGTGTGCTCTACAGGTGCACCCCTATTTTTGGAGTGCACCAAGAGGGCCTTTTGCACATTGCCATCCTTGGTTTTGCAGTTCCTAAATAGCGATTTCCTAATAAGAAATCACTATTTAGGAAATTCAAAACAACTCCATTGACTAACAATGTAATGGGATTTATTAGTAGCCATTTCCTAATAGTGATTTTTACTTTGTAGGAATCGCTATTAGGAAATCAGTATCTTAGTACATTGCATTTTGCATTTCTTAAATAGAGATTTCTATGAAGTCGCTATTTAAGAAATGCAAAATTGCATTTTCCTACATCTGGCCCTTAGTGTAGCTGCTTACCTTAATGAAATCTCCTCATGAGCTAATAGATTAGGAACATATTTTTAAAAACTGCAAAATTCCCTTTTACTTCCACTTTCATATTAATCCTTCCAAATGACCTGATTATAAAAAAAGACATTATATTTGGATAAAATAATAGAATAGAAGAAACAAAGAGCCATATCTCAAAAGTATCCAGCATTCCATTACTTTGAATGTCTTCCTTATAGAAAAAGGAATGGGGGCACTAAGAGAATCCAATACTTTTTTTTAACGCTTTATTCGCAAATTATCTTATAGATCCAAATTTCACCAATTAATAATCCTGAATTTCAATATCAGGTTAAATGCCCCTCATATCTTCATGAACTAATAATTCATTTTACACAATCAAAACAAATTGAAACTCAATAACCTTGCTATTGTATTTTTTTGTTATGTAATCCGCTAAATGATAACACTTATTGAGATTATTCAGAAACTCTAAAACTCAAACTTTTTATAAATCCCTTACTTATTTAGTAAACCCTTTTACTTTTTTTTTCCAAATATTTTATTGATTTCCACAGAAAAATACAATACACACAATGAATACAGTGAATATCAAGGGTTCCAAACAAGAATGAGAGTGCCACATACCTTAAAGGGCAACAGAAGACATACAGTCAAATATGTGCTCAAGATATCAGACCAAGGATTGCGATGTACCTTAGATCCAAAAGAAAGCATAAAGTTACCACCTAATCAAGGGTACATATAGTGAGTAAGAAAACCACACAGTTAAATTGATATGATACACCAGTCACATAATTGTAAAAGGAAGCATATCAATGTCAAAGAATCAAAGACCCTGGGTTATAGTCACAATAATAAAAATGGAAAATAGAGAACAAAAAGGAGTAGAAATAAAGATAAGAGATAAGAAATAAAAAAGAAAGGAATGGGCAATGAGAAGAGAAGTTGCCATGGAAATGTAAAGCACAGATCAAAAATATTCCCTTCCTGAAGGAAGAAGAATAATAGAGTGTTAGTAAAGAGTCCATAATGCTATTGCCATAAAGGCGTCCAGAGTATGCCAGAGCAACTGAGGGTGGGACAGGTGTCCTAGGAAAAAAATGGTAGGTTTGACAGCCACTGTCAAAAGTAGATCCAATGATGCCATATCATTATCAGATAATCCCAAAGATTGGCTCAATACATATGGTCCTGGAACCAGCATGATATAAGGAACAGAAGGAAGGAAAGATACCCAAAAAATAATAGTGATACAGTCAATCCAATCCCAGTGTCTAAGGATGCAATCACAGTTTTAAAGATTCCCAACTGACTTTCAACAAATTAATAGGAAAGAGGGATAATCAGAGTTGAAATCAAATGCAAGTACACTTTTCCACATTTCTTTTCCTTTCACCTATAAAACACAAACAGCTTAACTATGGTTGAGGTATAGTGTATCAGAATCCTCATGGTCTAAATCTCTCACCTACTGATCTTCTCGGTCTCCACTACATTTTCGTCGTCCCACCAGCCGCTTGTGAGTAAGGCTTTCACTTTCACCACACTCTATATATATTTGCCTGCTACTTCAGAATAGGCCAATGTAAATACTGTTTTATAATTGGCTAAAATACACCAATAGGACTATAAGCAATCCAATTTAAATACTGGTTCATCATTTGACTAGAAATACACTGATAGGGAGCTGTGTTTCTTAACCTTACCAGATAGCTCAAAATTAACCAAAAAAAACCACTGTTTCCTAATTCGACTTTTAGTACACCAATGACAACCTGAGTTTTTTTTACCCAATCCACTTTACAAGCCTCCATCCATTATGATTCCTCTACTTCACATATTTCAATTCCTCTACTTGCTTAAATAAATAGCAGCTCCGTTTGTGATATTACTTAAATGATACTCACCAACAAAAAGTTATCACTTATATACTAAACAAAGAAAATCAATAGCAAACATCACAATAAGTTAGCAGGATTATTGGGAAGTTGAACTCCCTGTTCATTCAATTTGAAGTACTTCCCTGTGTATTAACCAGTTGGCTATTTGCTGAACTATATTTCAGTAACAGACAGATTCCTCTAGTTCACCTATTTCAATTCCTCTTCTTTATTATTTTTTTTTTTTTACAGATTAGTTTGTGGTATTATTTAAGTGATACTTAACAACAAAGAGTTACCACTTACATGCTAAACAAAAGTATTGATAACAAACATCACAATAGAACACAATAAATTACCTGGATTATAGAGGAATCAAACATATATGAAGTACTTTCCTGTGTATAAATCATTTTACTATTTGCTCAAATGTATTTCCACTAACAAAACGTAACTTTATGCATTTTATTGTTATATTACTAACCCCTAAAAATTGCATCTTCAAACATTAATGTATGAGTCCAAAAAGAACAACATTAAGCTAAAAAATATTTACTTAAAATGTTCATGATTTAACAACTCCTTCCCCGAAAGATCAACACTTTCTCACTCTGAAAGTGGCAGTATTGTGCAATACGTCCATAATCGTACACATAATTTATTGGAAAATAAATATTTTTTGAAATAATCACCTGAAAACTTCAATCCAATTATTCCATTGAAGGTGCTGCCAGAATTCATTTTCAATATTCAGACTATATTAAATAGCATTTAATTTATCAATCCACCAAACCTCCCTGGTGCGGAGAGTTCTTGATCTACCCCCCTTCTTCTGTTGCTCAATACCACGCTCAATACCCCAAAACATGATATCTTTCAGATAAACCATATCATGTACTGCATTTAAATGTTCTGCAATGGATGTTTTCCTCTCCTTATTTTTAATTGATCTTACATGTTCTTGCCACCTGGTTTTCAATATTCTAACTGTGGGGCGAATGTAAAACTTATCACAAATGCATTGAAATAGACATGGAAAACCTGAATTCCATTCGGAACGTATTTACATCAAATACAACTTTGACATCTGTGACACCCTTCACGGTTCATTTGGCAGACACATTTTCTGGTTTTCCTTATTGCCATATATTATGGTGTCACTTGGTCTTAACATCGCCTGTAAAGTTCTTGCTTGACTATAACTGATCAACGATAGCCACCAAATATACTTATTGATGTCCTTATATTTTTTCATACTATTTCAATGTCTTTTAAAAATTTATGCTATCTTCCCTTGTTCACTATTGAAAGTAGTTATGAACCTTTTCTTTTCAACAGATTTTCCTCTTTCTACTCTATTTGTCTTTCAACAGGGTCTGTGTGAGTGATATGATATTCTCCACACCTACGTCTTGAGACTTGAGTCAGTTGGACACATGTTTTTGTTTGCCAGTTTGCTTACCCTAAAGTGTGCTGGTGTCCTCCAGATTGGCAGTCTCTATGCTACCAATTCTACCATCTCAGGGATATCATTCTTGCCACCTGGTCCTCTCTGTATGGACCACCACGTTTCCATAGAAGCCCACAAATTCTGTGCCAGCTTCTCCTTTGTGCTATGTTTAACTCACACCACCTCTTATGATATTCTTCCACAGTCCTGCATCATGGTGCCACTGTACCAGCCTTATCAAGGATGTAAGTCGAATGAGGCTAATACAAAAGAACACACCATCATTCTACACCATTGTGTATATGGACTTGCATTTGTATACCTTTGCATACCTTTGAACAACAATTCCAAATCGTAAAAGGGGCAACAAATGACACATACTAGATTCCTTTAGAATCTAGTATGAATCAATATTTCCTAATGGTAGCCAGCACAAGTTTTGTGATGTTGTATACATTTTAAGGCCATACATTCATTAACCTTTCATTTCATAAGTCAATTTCACTTCTCAAAGTTCCCATATTCTAATGTTTGTATTTAGGTGCTCAAGTTTATGCATCTGCTCATGTTTGTATCTAATTTTGTATGCTAGTTAAGCATAGCCCAATTCTCAAAGTATTAAGAGCACAGTGTTCCACTTTCCAGCATGATCCTCTGATGAACCATTCAGAGTTTCCAATCATTCCACACCTTCTTACATTCGTCCAAAGTCCTGTGTATTGGTTCTAACACAATGACCTTATCAAGGATGCACTTGCACAGGGCAGCCTTCTTCACTTGTGGGTGGTTAGATGTCACAAATGGATAGTTCTTATGTTTGTCCCCTCAAAGATCAAAATCTCCACCTCCTCCTTGGTGCACCTCAGCTTCCTCTTTCTGGTTACCTCCTGAGTACTTGTATGTATGCATGTGGTATTTCTATAGTACACAACCAGCCAAAACTAAGGTGAAGCAATGTACAGGGTCAAAGACAGATGCCGATTTAAAAGGCCAGACTGAAATGAGCAAAAGAAACCAGTGACAAACAAGACAAATAGGGGTATACCAACCTTTTTTCCCCAGACAGCGATGGCATGAAATGGTCATGATTTTCATCCTTAGCAAAGGTAGCAGTTTTCTGGATTTTCTATGCCTGAGCAAAGTGTTTTCTCTCCATAGCAAGATCATTTTCGTTATAATCGAACTCAGACAATCTGGAAAGCGCATGCAAGCTATTCTAGGCACACCAAGGCTCTGATTATAAGTGGCCAGAACTTTAGATGGAGTTTTACAAAGTGGAGTACTACGGATACCAGGTGTACTGTGATCATATCTAGACCCTTGTGCCATGGGGAATAACATATGAAAACAACTGGTATTTCAACAGATTTAACTGTTTCGAACAGTGGCGTAATGAAACCCGAGTGCGGCACCCTGCAAAGCACATGGAGGGGGCTCCCATGCTCCGAACCTAGTCATAAGCTCTTATGCCAAGGGCCCATCGCCCAGGTATAGTGCCGGAGGGGCACCCTGGAACAAGCCCCCCTCCCCACACCGTGGGGGCTGCGGGAGCTATTGTTATGCCACTAGTTTCAACGTGTACACCAGTAGTTTGTGTTTTTTTTTTTTTTTTACTGAAGACAAGGGCCTATTTATGAGCTACTTTGCATCACTTGCACCACGCAAAGTCAGATTTATGAAGCCAATCAAGCCACTTTGCATGGCCCTGAGTGCTTCCCTAAATCTTGAGTAAGGCAATGCAACGCAAATCACTGCGTTGCCTTACTCTGCCCTGGGAAGTCGTTCCATGGGTGTTGTGTGGGTGTTCACACGCACCTCCCATGGTTTTTGACACATTTCCAGATTTACCAGACCTCGGAATGTGCCAGAATTATGCACCTTCCCAGGAGAGGCACAACAAGGAGAAATATATTTATTTCTCCTCTTGTTACTTCCTCTTTCTAGGTGTGCTGCATTCCGCTAGACAGAGGACTTTGGGCTTCATTTACAAGGCCCTTGCACGACCAGAGCGTCACTTTTAGTGACGCTCCTGTGGCGCTATGCCTTGTGCCATATTTACAAAGGTGGTGTTAAGCAACTTCACACACATCACTTAGCATGGAAGGGGCATGCAATGGGTGTTGCTGTGGGTGTTCCACTGCAACACCCATTGCATTTTGACGCTGTCCCAGATTTACAAGGAATCATAAACCTGAGGCAGTGTCAAAAACTAACGCCACCCCTGGGTTGCGTTAGCATGGCACAACGAGGAGAAATATTTTTATTTCTCCTTGTTTTTGCTTTTTCTATGTGTGCTGCATTGTGCAGCACACATAGAAAGAGCAAAATACCATGAATGATTGTTTATGTGCGGGAAGGTGTCCCTTCCTACACATAAACAATCCTTAAATAATGACGATTTGCTACTTCTATTAGTGCTGTAGAATACAGCGCACATAGAACTTGCAAATCGCCATTGTTGATTGTTTATGTGCAGGAAGAGACAATCATTCCCTGCAACACAGGCACCCTTTAACTATGGTGCAAGAGTGCCTGCGTTAGCGCTAGACAGCTAAATTTAGCGCCAGGGATAGGAGAAACACAGGGGTGCACCATATTTTTATAAATACGGTGCATCCCTACGTTTCTGATGTGACGCAGCACGGTGCTGCCAATTTTGCGGCGCTGTCTCATAAATGAGGCCCTATGTCTCTCATGATGTACCCCTTCCTGCACAAAATCAATCATGCGTGTAACGTAAGCACCCTTGCATTATGGTACAAGGGTGCCTGCATTGGTGCTAGGCTGCCGAAAGTGCAGAGGAAAAAGCAGGAATGCGCCGTATTGCCTCAAATGCGGCACGTTCCTGCCCTGTCACCCAGTGCAGCACAACAAGGTGACTTGCTCCGCTGCCTGACTTTTTCATAAATAGGCCCCAAAGTCCTCTAGCAATTGCCTTGAGAATTTGCTCCCATTTAAACATGTGGGAGAGTATTTATGAGAGGCTTGCTCCATCGTTTTGGCACTTTTAGTGACGCAATGGCGGCACAAACCTTTCAAACATATCTCTGAGGTCATGCAAAGCCACTTTGCGTGGCTTTCAATGACCTAATAGATATGGGTTAAGGTAAGTCAGTGCAAATTGCTGCGTTGCCTAACTCTGCACAAGAAAAGCGATCCATGGGCATTGTGGTGGGTGTTCCCACGCAACAGCCAAAGGTTTTGATGCAACCCCAAATTTACAAGGACTTGTAATCCTTGGGATGCACCAAAACATTACGGGTCAGATTTTCAAAGGGTTAGCGTTACTTTCGTAATGCTAATCCAATGCTAAACTTTTTGGGCGGTTCACAAAGCAACGCAAATAGTTATTTGTGTTGGTTATGTGGCAAAGTAATGAAAAGCAGTACGAAACGCTGCTTTGCATTACTTTGCGTCAAGCGAGAGTTACATGGGTGGTACACAGACGTACTCGTGCTAACACCCATGCATTTTGAAGCTAAACCCAATTCTGAAACATCAGAAGAAAGGGTTTAGTGCCACAAATTAACACCTTTGAAAAGCAGGCGCAAAACGGAGAAATGTTTTCATTTCTCCCTGCTTTTGCGATTTTGCATTTGTACTGCACTTTACAGCACACATAAAAAGTGAGAAAAGCATTTGCACTTGTCTAGGCATAGTATTTCGTACAGGAAGGATACCCTTCCTGTACAAAACCTATGCTAGACTCACAGACATACCCTAGCACTATGGCTCTAAGATGTGTGTGCATGGCGCACAGCAGCTGAAAACAGCGCCAGCACTAGGGAAAGGGGAGGAGAGTGCCATTTCTATGAGAATATTGCGCTCTCCAGCTCTCTCCTTGTCACACAACCCAGCGCAGCAACTTTGGGTGCTGTGCTGGGTTGCATGTCACATACCAGAATATGGGCTTGCATCTTCCCAGGGAAGGCATAACAAGGAGAAATAAGGGGCATATTTATACTTGCTTTGCACTGAATTGGCGTCTTTTTTACGCTAATTCAGCGCAAACTTAACTCCATATTTATATTTTGACTCTAGACTCGTCTAGCGCCAAAATACTGGAGTTAAAGTCATTTTTTGGAATGCGTAAATCCAACTTGCGTCAATGAGATGCAAGGTAAGAGTTCTCATCCAAATAATGACTTACGGCCCCTAGCACCTCATTTATCCACCCGTGTAAAAAAGGTGCACGGGGGAGGCAGCCCTAAATAATGGAGCCAAGCCTGCTTAGCGCCATTATTTAATGCCTGAGTCAGAGCAGGCGTTAGGGGACCTGTGGACCCACTGCTATGGTCAAACACCATGGAAAGAGCCCACAGGTGCCCAACCAAGCCCCAGGAACACCCCCACCCACACCAGAGGGACACCACAGGATGAGGGGACTCCATCCCAGGTAAGTAGGGTAAGTAGAGGTAAGTGTTTTTAAAATTATTTTAAAATGCCATTGGGGGCCCTGAAATGGGCCCCCCTACATGGCACTGGGTGGAATGGCCATGCCCGGGGGACCCTTGTCCCCTGTGATGGCCACTGGGGTGGTGAGCATGACTCCTGTATTTTATAAAGACAGGAGGTATGTGGTATGGATGGTTTTGCACCAGCAAATTACACTAGGCTGGTTAAAGGCATTGTTTTCCCACTAACCTGCCTAACATCATTTTTTGGTGCAAAACTCACTTCTCCCATATCGCCACCCCCACCCAGCTAACATAATTTTGCCAGACATTAACCCACACTTTGTGCCGGCTTGCAGGATTCCATTAATTTGGCGCCCGGCTGGTGCTCTGGAATGCTGCAAGCCGATGCAACACTTTTTGATGCAAAACTGCGCAAACGCAGTTTTGCATCAAAAAGTATAAATATGGGCCTAAGTTTATTTCTCCATGTTTTTTCCTCTTTCTTTGTGTGCTGTATTCTGCATTCTAGAGCACACATAGAAAGAGGAAAAAGCCTCCCAGGATTGTTTTTGTGCAGGAAAGTGCCCCTTTCTGCACAAAAACAATTCTGCGTGCAACGAAGGCACCCTTGCATCATGGTGCAAGCGTGCCTTCGTTGTTGATAGGCAACCCATTGTGCGCCAGCGCAGGGGAAAAGGACTGGAATGCGGTGTGTGCTATAGATACGGCACATTCCTGCCCTTTCCTTTTGACGCAGGGCAGCAAAGCAAGGTGGCTTGCTGCACTGCCCTGAGCCAAAAGCTCATAAATATGGGCCGTGGTTTAGCCACAACCACGTATATAGGTTGTGACAATATGCATCACACACAATAACAATTTGGATGGGACTGTGATAGGGATATTTGTAACTAAAATTGTCAGAAAAGTCCCAATTTTCATATGGACGTGGACAAATGAAAAAAAAAACCCTGTTGAGTTAATTTGTGATGTTTCGAGGACCTTTGTGAAGATTTCAAAAATTAACAAGCATTTGCAATGCAATGGGTCTCGTGTTTGCTCGAGTCAAAACTATTAGCGTTGTAAACTCCTAACCGGACTTTTCTTGCCACATAAACTGAAAAGTAAAACAGTTTCACATAAGCGAGCGGACGGCCGCAATGAGCGAAAAGCAAACACACAAAAGGAAACAGAATTTTGCTCGCAGTGAAATGTATCGGCAAAAACACAATTATCCACGTAACTGGCAAAAGTGCAATTATCCATATAACCGGCAAAAGTGCAAATATCCATGTAACAGGGTCGATGTCATGCAAAGCGTTCTACTACTGCCCAGTAAGATCACGCTGCCTACCAAATAAAAAGAAAAAAGTAGTGCAGAAACCATACAGAAAACATGGAGCCTCGTATGCTTTCAGTAGTTGGCCGGTGTGCTCGAGGCGGGCTAAACACCAGAAAAAGCATGATGTATGCATCCCTTTCACTAATTAAATCAAGCTAATTTTAAAAGGCAAGCCCACAAAGCAACCAAACTGATGAGCTTGACATGGGCGTGGTTAAAAACCCACAGAGAGATTACACCAGGTACAAAGCGCTTCGCGCTGGACCCTAATAAAGGGGCTTTTCACACCTCTAAAATGAACCACGTCGGCTGTTCTAGATAACCCACTTTGCACTTGTGCAATTGTGCATTTTTTTGCTACCTGAAAAGACATTTGCATGGACATATCTGTTCACAAATTACATTTTGCATCATTTGGTTGGTCCAAACATCAGTGTAAAATTGTATTATCACTTTTTGGATGGCCTAAATGTCATGCAAAAAACATTGAGAGAAGATACAGTATATGCATTGGAAGTCCCGGTTCAGAAAGGTTTTCCTTATTAATTCTATGCATGTCTGAGTGTAGGTTTGAAGTAATTGCAGTGGCTATATTACTGAGCAGGTTCATGGCTGAAAGGACATCCGAGAGCCAAGATAGAGTCAGACTAAAGAGCAGTATTGTACCATCACTGTAATCAAAGACTTCTATCCACGTGCAGGAGACACCAGGAGGGCATCTCTCACATCTTGTTATTGCTTTCTGAATTTAAGTACAAAACGCCCTGTTGATTTTAAATAATTTCAAAGAACATCTAGGTTAAAGTGAATATTAAAAATGCTAAGTTTTCTTTCTCATGAAATAGGATTAGCATAAAAGATGACTTCAAATTACATACTGAAATCTGTTCTGTGTTCTTGAGCGGGACCAGAAAATGTTTTAATGACCTCTGCAGATGTTGCCTGCTCAGTAAACCACAGTGATGACCAACGCCTATTACCAGAAGTGCAAACCTGGGAGAAACGCCAGAAATGCCTCAAGAGAAACAGAGAACAGACGATGGTTCACTGCAGCGAATGTTAACTATTTCAGAACTATGCCATAACGAAACGTGGAAGGGGTTGTTTTTGAAATTTCTCCTTTCATGAATATTGCCTTGCGAGATTTATTCCACTTAGAGGAGCAGCTGAACCCCATTTCTGTGACCTGGTAGCCAACTCTCCCATGTATGCTTGCCCAACTCTTCCAAGCCTGCTTGCCCAGCTTTCCCACACATGCTTGGCCAGCTTTCCAACGCATGATTGTCCAGCTTTCCAACGCATGCTTGGCCAGCTCTCACATGCATGCATACTCAACTATCCCTTGCATGTTTTACCAGGTATACCTTGCATGCCTAGCCACCTTACCCAAATCTCCCATGCATGCTTACCCCACTCTGACATGCAACTCTAAAATGCATGCTTACCGAACTCTCCCATGCATGCATACCCAAATCTCCCATGTATGCTTACCCCACTCCGACATGCAAATCTAAAATGCATGCTTACCGAACTCTCCCATGCTTGCATACCCAACTCTCCCATGCTTGCATACCCAACTCTCCCTTGTTATCGGACTCTCCCTTGCTTGTTTCCCAACTCTACCATGCCTGCTTAGCCAGTTCTCCCTTGCAGGCTTATCCAAGTTTCACTTGCATGCTCACCCAACTCTCCCATTCATTGCTACCCAACTCTGCCTTGCTTGTTTGCCCAGCCATACCAATCATGCTTATTTAGCGCTCTCTTGCATGCCTATCCAAGTTTCCCTTGCACGCTTACCCAACTCTCCCATTCATTGCTACCACAGTCTGCCTTGGTTATTTACCCAGCTATAATATTCATGCATTTCTAGCACTCCCTTGCATACTTATCTAAGTTCCCCTTGCATACTTACCCAACTCTCCCCTGCAATCCTACCAGACTCTATTTTGATTGTTTACCCACCATTCCCAGGCACGCTTCTTCAAGGATGTGGGTAGAGAGCATGTTCTGTTAGCAAATTGATGTTTTGAAGACTATACATCTCATGGCAAGGAACACTTTGCTTCAGCACCACTACCACCAGTGGCCTTCCTGAGGCAACGAGCCACAACATTCAGCAAAGGGTGTTGTAAACTCTGACAATTGCGATGGGAAGCACGTCTTTTTTAGTATGCATTCTGGCTTTTTCTGGCCTTCCTTTGTCGTATAATAATGCTAAATATTGAATCTCCACGACACCACCAAACTACTGTTATGGTATTTTACAGGCTTTTGTGTAGTTTATAATGTTGCATTAGTGTGGCCTTTTAGCACTGTGGACTGTTCGAGAGTCTCCCGCCACAAGATTCCAGGTCTATGGATGACTCTGAGCCACCCTGTTATCATCTGCTTTGGGTGTGTGTTCAGAAAATGTTGGAAGCATTAACATATTCTTAGTCTCAGTATCTTTTGAGCCACACGTCAGAGTGGAGAGCCTCTCCGTCTGCTGGTGCTCAGTATCTGTCGGGTCCCTGGCAGCAGCTACAGCTGGACAGCAGCAGGAAGTGCCAGGCCTTACTGAGTCACCGGTGTTCGGCATCATATACGGAGCCACTTTTCTCTGGCTCCAGGGGAACTTTTCAAATCCAATGTGTACTGCGGTGTAAACATGGAATCTCAACAGGCTATTACCTCCCATACTGCTGGGTGGAGACAGAAGAGGTGCACAAAAGGGCAACTGATGGCTTGACACAGTCTGAGGGCCACACAGCAGTGACAGCCGGGCACAGGGAAAGGAAGAGGGTCGCAAGCACCTACAATGCAAAGAGGCCCATCCCCTCGATTTTTGAGCTCTTCCCTTAGATTATTGGCACCTCAAGTTCACAACAATCGCTGCTTTCTTGACAAAATAGGAAGAGAATTGTGCAAGTCACACTGGGAATTCAGTGGCGTAACACGAAGGGGGTTATTCTAACTTTGGAGGAGTGTTAATCCATCCCAAAAGTGACGGTAAAGTGACGCATATACCACCAGCCGTATTACGAGTTCCATAGGATATAATGGACTCGTAATACGGCTGGTGGTAAATCCGTCACTTTTCCGTCACTTTTGGGACGGATTAATACCTCCTCCAAAGTTAGAATAACCCCCTAAATGACATAGCCCTCCTGCAGAATTTGACGAGAGGCCCTGAATCTTTTATATCTTAGAGAAATTCATTAGCCATGGGATGCGTAGGGGGCCTCCTTGAGGGGGTAAGGGCCCTGGAGGTTTGGCAGATCCCCTGCGTTCTAAAGGCTGCTGGAGCTTGCATTACACTTTTGAGCAATGTTGGCCTTGGCGTTGAGATGGGCAGTGGTGGTAATGCTACAGCCTCTTCGAGACTCTTCTGCAAGGCAGCAGTCCTCACAGCAGCATGCACTTTAGCTGGGCCACACAGGTTTTAAGATGTTTAAGGCAGGTTAGTCTACCTCCTTCCCTGTCAGGTCAGAGCACCAGCAAGCTTATCTCCTCAGTCCTCGAGTCTGGTCCCAACTGAATGGGAGGTCGGGCACATTTCCTGCAAATTATATCCAGTCCTGCCTGTGGCAAGAGCACAGAATCTCTGCTTGAAGGTAAAAGTGAACATCTGGCTCATCGGGCCAGCTTACATTTGTAAGTAACCCCACTCAGGGTCAGCTATTTAGAACTAGTGCAGTGCTTTAAGTTTGGGGGAGAGGGGTAACTGAGTTAATGTGCTCAGTGTCGCTGATTCCATGCCGATAACATAGTGAAATCACACATTCCATAATGCCACAAGTACTTGTGTATTTCTCTCAGACAGCTTTCCTGAAAATCAGACTGTTGTTGGACATCAGATTCTCCCAGCAAAAGCTGATCAACTGTGGTGAAGAAAGGCAGGCTTGTGATTTTTGCCTTTCTAGTCCAGATACCAAAATCAGGGTCTGACTGGGAACCCAAAGCAGCCCTTGCAATTTTGTCGGATCAGCACGGTCAAAGGAAAAGGTGGGGGGGGGGGGCTGTGCACTGCTTCTTTTGTTCTTTTGTTACTGGGGGCTGCTATTGCAGCAGTGCTGCAAAACTTCCATGAAAAGGTTGGCAGAAAGCCAGTGCTGAGGGCCACAGGGGGGCCCATGGCATGGGCAGTGCAGGGGTCCTCCTGCCCAACACCATTGGAATACGCTCTGTCTGCTTTGCAGACAGTACGCATTCTGTGGGTGCTGGATGGCCCTCTCAGTGCTACAATATAGGACTATGTAGGATATAGGACTTGGCTCCCTTAAGGCCGGGAGCCGATTCCTATATCGTGGCACATTTCCCAACTGACTGGCAGGATAGCATATTACAATGTCATCCCGGGCGGAACATTGTAATACCCATGGCAGTGAAGTCCTCCCGGTAAGTTTGGTGATCCCATAGAGGGACCGCCAAACTCGTAATGAGCCTATCAGTGTTAAGAGTAAAGAAAATGATGTTTGTCTCTGTAACGTCATATTTACACTCTGACTCCATTTGCACCTATTGGCTACGTTCTGAGTGCTTTGTGAGAACTGACTGCTGCAGTCTTGTGTGGGGTAAGTCAAAGACAAGCCCAACATTATCCTTACACTCTGAAATGGAGACAAACAAATGAGGGTATATGACACAACATTGACCATAAAGTGGTACAAAAATCTATTTGTCAAAATATTGACTTTAAATGCATTTTATAGACAGGACTGCCAAACACCGTATTATAGTTTAAAATAATATGTAAAGTGTTTTAAAAGTAATATATTAAAATAGCTAACATTAATTTATTAACTTAAAAACACATAATTATATCATAATATTATAAATTAATCTAAAATTAATAAATTACACATTATAATTTATCATACAAATATTTTTTAATTAGAAATCTAACGATAATTACGTTTTATTAAATAATACAATACAATACATCCAATTATAACTATCCATACATTTTAAAAATATATGAAAAACATATTTTGGAAATATGTAACAGAATTCAAATACAATTGGTGAAAGTGCAAACATTGTGGGGTGAGAGGGGAAGATTTACTATTCTAAATGCACTCTAACAAACACTGAGGAAAAGCATATGTTGTGGGTGGGCGGGAGGCAGATTTACTGTTCTAACTCCCGTCTATCAAACATTGGGGAAAGTGCATACTCGGGGGAGGGTAGGTGTTCAGATGTACAATTCTAACTCCAGTCTAACAAATACTGAGCAAGGTGCATATGTTGAGTGGGGGGTGGGAAGGGTAGAGTTACTACTCTAGCTCCAATCTAACAAATATTAAGGAATATGTTTAAATTGGGGGGGTTAGATTTACTATTCTGACTCCAGCCTAACAAACAACAGGTAAAGGGTAAACATTAGAGGGTACAGGGAGCGCAGTGGTTAAATTTACTATTCTGACTCATGGTTAACTAACATTGAGGAAAGTGCATAAATTGGGTAGGTCAGATTTATTATTCTAACTCAAATCTAATAAACACTGGGGCAAGAGCATGCACTGGAGGGATAAGATTCAATGCCCTCAAATAACGTGAGTACATATTTACAATAATTTAGAGCACTCAATAAAATAAAAAAAATGCCCTAACTTACAAATAAAAAAAATCAGAAAATGGAAAACAATTATTAAAATATAAGTTCAAATTTAACAGTATGTATCAGAATTATTTACAAAGGGTATTCAAACAATTAAATTACATTTTTAAGTAAATATCCCACAAACCATCACATGAAAACCAAACAAAAAAACTATGATACTGAACAAATATTTTCAAAACAAAATAATGTACACTTTTTTTATTTTTTTATTTATTTAACTGAGTTAATCAAGCCTTGCAGAAAATACGACCCAATTACTCAGTATACCACACAACCTCTAATAATAATTTATTAAATGATTTTATTGAAAATAATCATATAATCACACACTTCAAGAAGTTACACAAATATAGGGTTGAATACAATATTCATTTAAAAATTAAGATGAGTATAGATACATCAATAAATATAAATTATTACATATGCTTACAGACCACCCCTCGAATCCACTAATAAACCTAACATTCTCCAATATGAAACTAAATCATTTTAAAATTGAAATAATATAAACAAAAATATTGCACTGTCAAACCTTACATTTTTTTTTACATTTCAAGCAGTTAACAATAATTAATGGACACTATTCAACTAAATTGTAACACATAAAAACCTGTAAAACAATTAATTAAATATATTGCTAAAACAATACAAAGACACAATGTAGTAAAGTAAAATTAATAAAGCCAACAACCACAAATTTAAATATATTACATAATTGGAAATTTTATTAAAAATGTAAAGAAATATTTAACAAACATTTACTAAATCATGAAGTAACACATTATTTATTTAAATTTAATTAATTTACATATATATATATATATATATATATATATATATATGTATATATATATATATATATATTTTAAAAACTACTCACCCACACCCCCAATAAATGCAAGAGGACACATAAAAAATTACACATTACTATAATATTCACACAAAAAATACATTTCACAAAAACATAAATAATGAAATAAAAACAATACAGTAGAATAAAGCAATATAATAAAAACAATATTATAATAAGCACTATTTCAAATTTAGACAATATTGTTAAAAAGTATAATTAAACATTTATTTACCTTCAATATTTTTGTGCACAATATATCTGTAGTGAAGCAATGATGATCAGACAATATTTAACAATAATACCAATGATTGCAATTGAAAGGAAATAACTGAGGTGGCTAAGGCACAAAGGAGGAGTAGAATAGCTTCCGGGACCTTGTGGCCAATTCACAAAGAAATTTGAGAGTACCTGAATTAGTAAGCTTGTAGTTCCTCTATTTAAAATAATTCTATTGGTTTTATAACAAATCAATAAAACATACCCTTTATGCATCTGGTCACTCGCTATATACTAGATTGAGATTGTTTCAATAAATGTAGTGAAAACTTATCTTGCATCCTTGTGTCTCACCTTGGCATGCATGAGTAACTGAGCGAAAGGGGTCTGATCTGTTTCCACGGCTTCCCTGGGGAGTCAGAGTTTCATGTTCAGAATGCCATAGTTTAGAGGTTTGGGTGAGGCACTGTGAGCTAGCCAGGAGTTAGGCTGACAGCTTTTAAAGGTGCAGATGGCACCCAGGGGGTCATTCCGACTATGAATCGCCATGCTGGCAGCAGTCTTTTGAATGCCGCCAGGGTGGCAGTGCAGACCGCCATATAACGAGTGTGGCGGTTTGGGCTGTGCCAAACTGCCATTTTCCCGTTCCTACCGCCAGGGCAGTTGGAACCGCCAGGCCTGAAATGAGCATCTCCAACCCGGCGGGCCATCCAATACCTCCGCAGGTATTCAGAATCCCCTTTCCGCAAGGGAGTCTGTGGCAGTAGCCCTGCCACAAAATCCCTGGTCGGAAAGGCTATCGGCAACAGGAATTTGCATTCCTGTTGCTGCTAGATGACTTCCCCACTGCCCCCCACTCCAAGTAGTGACCCCCCTAATCCCAGTAGTGAACCCCCCACCCCCTAATCCCAGTGGTACCCCCCACCCCAATCCCTGTACTTAACCCCACCCCCCACATACACACACGCACCCACAGACATGCACACCCTGACACACACTCACTCACCCTCACAACACCCTTACACTCACGCGCACACACACACGCATCACCATCACCACATCTAAACACAGACACGCACGCACAAACACTCCCCTCCCTCCCCCCATTCATGACAGGCATACACACAGACCCATTCCCACACCCCACCCCCTCCCATTGCGGAGGACACTTACCTCGTTCGATGAGGTGCTCCTCCCTGAGGGACGGGACCCTGCTCTCCCACCGCCAGCCTTGCCATGCCATCCATCAGGACTGCCTGGCCGTATTACAGGTTGTAATACGGCTTGCGGAGTCCTTTTGGCAGGGCAGGCAGTGGAACCGCTTCTGCACCACCGACCGCCAGCACGACTATTGGAGGATTTCCGCCCAAATTGTGGTGAAAATCCTTCAGTACTCGGAATATGGCGGTCCTCTGGCGCCCGTGACTTCGGCGGCCTAAGCAAAATACCACCAAAGTAGGAATGAGCCCCTTAGTCTCTCACACTTGACAGTGCTGCCATCCTAAACACACAGTCCTATTACCAAAGTAGGGACTGTATAACATTGGGCCACCAAAGCATCAAGGTCAGGTATTTATTTAACGATCTCCTGAGTTGTTCGCTGTTGTATGCCTAAGGTGCCCTATTCACCTTTATATGGCGACGTCAGTGGTGTCAGGTAAATCGGTTTGAGAGGAGAGTGATACGAGGAAGGACTATGAAGGCGTCCATAACAATACAATAAGGTTAACTCATTTTACTCTGCACCAGCTTATGCTACACACGATCAATACATCAAGGCTACATGGACGTCAACAAGAGACCCTTGCCTTGTCAGTGTGGTCCTAGGAGGGCCCCTGGTAGCACATTATAAGGGGACTACATTGGATGCCCCTCACTGAAGGAGTGATTGAACTCATCATATTGTAGGTGAAAGTATCCCCTCATGAATATTAGAGGTCTGATATAGTACTGGTCCTGATCAAAGCCGCTGACCTTAGAGCAAAAGAAGGCTGAAACATTTCAACCTTTTTAAGAGCACTGATTAGGATGTGAAGGACTGATTAAGGTGTCCCCAACATACCTTACACATTTTTAACTTATCCCCTGGCTCTGTTTGTTACAAGAAAGGAATCTATTGTGAAAGGCTGGACACAATTTTACTTTCACTTATTGCAAGGATCCCACCATGTCTCACAAGAAAGACACTTTACTTCATGGGGGAGGAGAAAACCTATGATGATGCTATTGACTACTAGTACTCTAGTGAGAAATACATACCACCAAAGGAAAATAGTCAATGAGGGTCTGATTACTATTTTTGGAGGAGACAAAATGATGTAAGAATTGATTTTTATCAGTGTTAGGGAATTATCCTTCTCAGCTACATAGGTAGTACTTATATCTGTCTGTCATTTCAAAGGATATCCCATTTGGTCTTTCAATCGCTGAATTCTATTTTTACAAATGGCGAATCCAGTAGTTATTTCAGTAAATTGTAGACATGCTGGCATACAACATTTACATTTAAATGGGCTAGATAACTGGGGTGGAGATGTTACATTCATGGTTGAGGCACCTGATGCATGCAGAACAGAAACATTTTATTCATGGGTCAATTTTTCTGCAGTCGATGCTAATTCAAATACATTTCACACATGCACAGTGGCTAACCCACCAGTACAATCTAGACCACACAGCTATTTAAAAATACTTTTAACAACGTATCAGGAACATCACAATTGGTTTCGAGGCACCCTTCCACACGTTGTTGAAAACGTTAGATTGGGTCTCCTCAGTAATGACGGAGCCTCATGGCCAGTTCTAGCTGCCTACACACCATATCCAAACGTACAAAACTTACAGGCAGCAGATCTGCATCTACTATACACTAATCTAGTTAGATAATATAGACGTTTAATGCAGTTTGTAATGCGAACATTAAATACTGCCCCAGCAAGGGCTGGTCCAGCTGCCCAACAACAGTTGGCTTCTTAGGGGATTAACCCAGTGACTATTAATGCTATTATGACTAAGGTTCCCACCAAACGGAAGAGATTCCATTTTTGATTGCTCAGAAAACAAACCAGCTAAAAGCAGTGTTTCCCTATATGGGACCCCATAATAAACAGAATCCTCACAATATACTTGCCACTTGGGATAGCACTCTCAATAGATGATTGTGCTACTTGGGGCACAATATTATATATATATATATATATATATATATATATACATACCACAACACATTGTACACCATCACTTGAGGTCTTTCTAGAAGTGTTAAAACAAATTCAAAATGAATATGGGGCCGCCCCTGCCCTGGATTAGGGGATAAACGTAATTGGTAATTTCATCACAGTATCCTCAATTATTTTAGGAAATGTAAAAGGGGAAGCAGAGCAGCAGCATTGATGGTATGCTAATGACTCACGCAAGTTCCTCTAACAGGCTAAAAGCACAAGTTACCAAAAAACAATTGCCGAGACTTACACGTGTATAGATTGGAACAATATGGGGGACGGACCAAATAAGCCACTGCTTAAAGGTAATCCTGAAAAGGACGCTTAGGCGTGGTTTAAATAGGCAAACCACACCCAAGATGGCCACTGAGATTTGCTGCGATCTCGTGAGATCTCGGCAAATCCCACAGTAAGCCCACAACAGTGTCGCAACTCAACAAACATACAGGTGTGGGGGCTGGGGGCTGGAGGCTTACCTGAACTATGGCACGCAGTGCCGGTGGGTGAAATGCAGTACTGACATGATTTGAAAACAAGAAGCATGCAAGATCTATACCAAACATTGAGAATGCAATACATGCTGCAATGTGAATGGTGCAACATAGTTACCAGAGCAGTTTGACATATACATGAATCACAAGCACAAACATATGTACACAGCTGCGGGTGCAAGGGTTGGAAGGTGGGTTTCTTAACATAACTATAAACCTATAATCCTGCTTGGGAACTGTGACAACAATGCTCGTCTGACGTAATAATAAAAAAGGAAGAGAAACTTCCTCCACAAAAACTCCAAAAAAAAGAAGGATGAAGTAATTTCAGTGAAATATGCCACACATATAGATACTGAGGAACAGGACATGGGCAGTAACTCTGCTAGACAGTGCGGCAGAGGTCAGAATAGTTCACCAGAATCTTCAAGTGTTTCTGGATGTGAGAGTAACTAACAACTGTATAGAAGTCGAAACTCCAGACAGGCTCCTCTGGACTGCGATTAGAAATTAAACATACAAATTGAGGGGTACATAATGTGCACAATTAAAATCATTTTCTAGGAAAGATTAACCCTTCTTATGAGATTCCCTTGGCGGGAAAGCATCGGCCACTAGAGTTTGTTAGAACCCTCCCACAAGGGGAAGATGTGAGTCTGTTGTATTTCTTAGCCCTAGTTCCAGAGCAAGTAAAGCAAGCCAATGCTGCAGATTGGGCACTCGCACAAGCTCCAGTGCTATACCGCCACCATGTGGACTGGGATAAGGATTCTTCCTCTCATGTAATACCCATAAGGTCCAGCCCGCAAGTACAACCACAATACCCTATAAAACATTAAACAGAAGCCCCAGTGAGGGACATTCTCTCACAGCTTGAGTACCAGGGAGTAACTGAACCCTGCGTATCTCCCATGAAAAAATATTTATTACCAGCCCAGTTCACTGGGGAGGTCCAACCTGCAATATATATTTTAGAAAAGGTACATTTAGAAAGTTACTTTTTCCCCCCTCCTCAAGTCTCTGGAGGCCTACTTGCAGGACCTCCATCTGTCACCTACAAGCTGAAAAGCTCCCTTGTTGAAGTGTGAACTTGCTCCCAGATCTCAGAAAAAGTGTGGGGTGGTGTTCTATTCCTCTGGCAGGATGGCCATCTGTATGGTGCCCAGGAACTTGATTAAATTCAAAGAGCTCTAGCATCCTGTCACAGCCAAATATTATTGATTCCCCCACACAGGCATGCGTCATTTGCAGCAGGAGAGAGCTGCCCTAAGAACGTGTTTAGAGTGATGAAAGATCAATTGGTAAGTGTGAGAAGAGTTAGGGATGATTACTCTATCTTATATGATATAAGTGATATGGTGTGTGAATCTTGGCCCATGGAAATTACATCCCAGGAGTCCTTCTCTTTTGATATGATTAAGGCCACTTTACATGCACCAGAGAGGATGATGGAAGTATGGGACGGAAAGGGTAGACAGTTAAGGTCTTGTTGAATCTGGCAAGATGGCTAAGTCAGTGACACTGAAAGAGGGGGCAGCTAAGGTCATGGGCCACCAGGTGAATGATAGTGGACAATCCTATCTTAAATGCTTATTAATCAACACTAGATCCTTAGTGAAACACCCTACAGAAATCTATTTATTGCTTTAATTAGACAAATTAGACACCTTGTTTATTACTGAAACCTGGACCTCTATGAAATCGACATTGGATTTAGATAATGCGTGCTCAGCAGGTTACAAAGTTTTACACAAACCACACATCACGAAAAGAGGAGGGGGAGTAGGTTTCATTTTCCAAGACAAATGGGATTTTCAGGTGTTTTCAGTAGATAATACCGAAAGCATTGAGTTAATGGGCTTTTTTTATTTTATTTTTTAGATCGAAGAGAGGCAGTGTGCTTCCCGGGGCGCTATGTTATAGGTCTACAGGATTCACCCTCCTCTCACCTTTTTACTCTTACAGAAGTCATCTCTAACTTAGTTTTGGTGCTTGCCAACCTTGTGATATTGGGCGATTTCAATTTCCAGGCTGATTAAGTCTTGCCTGTGGCAGTGAGGGAGCTGTGGACCACATGTGAAGTCGCTGGTCTTAAACAACTCATACATGGGCCCACCCATCAATGGGGCCACACCTTAGACCTCATATTTGCTACTGAGAATTTAATTATGGTTAAAAATATCCTACCATTGTCATGGATGGACCATGTATTCATCGTATTCGATATGCTTACGCATGAACTTAGGCATCAGCCTAACGTGCCCAATTTAGTCAAGCTCAATCGAGCGTGACACAAGTTGACAAAGTTCCACAAGGGAACTGTGTTTGACTTTTCAAATTTTATTGACAATAATAGCTCTATAGAGTCAAACTGCATTCAATTTAATGACAGAATTACCAATATATTGGATGACTGCATACCTCTCACTCACCAGAGACAAATGACGTGACCCTCTGATCCTTGATTTAATGAATCGCTTAGGGCCTCTAAACTGGTTTGTTACCAATTGGAAAGAAAATGCCAGAGAGGCTATTCTGAGGTGGATAGGTTGGTGTTGAAAACAGTACTTCACAAATATAAGAAGGAGATTAGATGGGCAAAAGCAGAATAATATATGAATGCCATCTTGCTGGCCTCTAATAGTTTGAAAAAAGATGTTTGAAACCCATTGGGAATTATCTAATCCCCAATGCCTGAGTAAAATGATTATTCCTTCACAAAAATTGTGTGATGATTTGGCAATCTTCTTTGAGAGCGAGATTTCTTAGAATCTTAGCAGAGATTGACCCAAATGGGTGCAAGGACATTACTCTTGCACTGGATGGCACCACCTGGCCCACTAGTACCTGTGTAATTGGCACAGGACGGTATTTTGGGACAGAGACTATAGTAAGTTCTGACTGTCGATTGGAGAATTTTTAACCTATCACAGAAGATAACTTTTTTAACATTGCAATGACTACCATGTCAGGATCCCCTTTATACCTGTTACCAGCCAAGCAATTAAAGAAGTGGGCAGATGACCTTTTCCTGCCTCTAAGAGAACTATGTAATGTATCATTGAGTATGGGAGTGGTGCCCAGAACGTGGAAAAAAGCTTTGGTAACTCCTTTACTGAAGAAAGCCTCCATGGATCCAACTATTCTGAGTAATTTCAGGCCTATCCCTCGCCTTCCCTACCATGTCAAAATACTGTGAGCAAGGTTTTATCCAGCTACCTGGTGGAGCACTCTTTACTTGAGGCCTAACAATTTGGTTTCAGACCAGGCCACGGAACTGAGACAGCCCTTGTGTGTGCATTGGAGGAACTAGGCATAAGAGTGGACAAACGGCAGGGGGGCATTCTGGTGCTGCTTGATTTATTGGCAACATTTGATACAGTCAACCACAAAACCATCCTAAGAAGGTTAGAATGCTGTGTGTTAGGTGTGCCTGTTCTAAAATGGATATGCTTCTATTTGCAGGATAGATGTCAGGCAGTAGCCTTGCCTCCTTACCGGTCAGAATTTAGAGAACTAAAACAAGGAACCCAATCCTATTCAATATCTATATGAAACCATTAATCTCTCTCATTAAAAGGCATAATATTGCGGTTATTAATTATGCGGATGATACACAATTAATCATATCTCTTAATCAAGAGAACGAGATCTCCTGCTTTCAAACTTGCATGCGTAATGTTGCAGACTGGATGGATGGATGTCAGTCCCTTAAAATTGAATGGGGATAAAACGGAGCTTCTTTGTTGTGCCCCAAATAATGGCCTTTTATTGTTACCCCCGAATTTCTGTCCGCTGCCTACAGACACTGAAATGAAGGCTTCTGATGCTGTGTGTTTATTAGAAAAGCAAATGTGGCTGGCGCCTGTTTCTCTTTAATTCAAAGCCTCAGAAAAATATTCCCAGTTCTGTCAACGTCTGTAAGAGCCAAACTCACCAGAAGTGTTATATTAGGACGGCTGGATTATTTTAATGCCATCCTTCTGGGGGCACCTGATTATTTGATCAAGAGACTACAAAGAGTCCAATCAGCTGCTGCTAAGTTGGCACTGAGTTTACTCCGTAGATCCTCTGTCACAAATGTGCTTAAGGAATTGCATTGGCTCCCAATAGATAAGAGGATACTTTTCAAAGCAATGTGTCTGGTGTTCAAGCACTTCAGGGAAAAGGTCCGGTAATTCTGCAAAATAAATTTCAGAGATATGTTCCAGGCAGATGTTTGCGCTTTGCCAAGATTTAGAAGAGCTCGGCTGGGAGGACAAGCTTTCTCTTTCAAAGCTGCTCAGCTGTGGAATGCATTCCCTAGCTCACTGAGTGCACAACCGGAACTGTGAAAGTTCAGTAAAGCTTTGAAGACATTCTTGTTTCCTACGTAGATGTTTGTTGTGGATACTGACTACTTCCCCCTGTACTCCTTCTCTCTAGCCTTGCACTCACTTTAGCACCAGAATACCTGTTATGGTCATAGTGCACTTTATAAATACTTTAAATAAAATCAAATAAATAAGGGGTTTCTCATTTCCATTGGATTTAGGCAGAGAGGGGCACTGTGGGATTGTTTTCAGTAAGGCACATAGGAAGTGATGCACAAGTGGTAGGGTTGCCTCTGGGAACTTTTATCCTATTAGTTAGGGAGAGGTCATGTGTCACCCCCACACACAGGCTGGTGCCACGCATAAATGTGGCACTCACAGAACACTTTCAGGGCAAGCAGAAGAGGACTGGATCTGTCATCTGTGACAGAAGACTAGGCCTGTTCTCTCTCTTGTACCAAGGACAAAGAAATGGACTCTAAGAGTCAAAAGGCTCAATTCTTACTCAAGCTACATAGACACAACAAGCTTCAAGAAGTCTTTTCTGCAACTGCCTAGCTGACCAGTTCCAGCTGGTCCTGCCCTGGACCCTGCTGCTGGCCTCTGCTGCAGCTAGCCTTTATACCTAAGTGCTGCACCCAAGACCCTTGGCTGGTGTCAAAGTGTACTCCTCCTAACTTTTCCTGAAACCTGAGACTTAGAAACATTTTGGACCAAAAGACCTTCGGAGGATCGGGAACAACCTGCCAGGCTGATCCGATGAAGGTGCGCAGTAGCTGGGCCAAAGATTCAGGTTGCCACCGATCTGAGCTTTTCTGTGGCAGCAAATCTAATTCAGAGGTACCTGAAAGAGAGGTATCCAGCCTTGTGGAACCCTTCCGGCTATAGCCATCAGCCTTGACCTCCCTGGAAGAATCCAAGCTCCAAAAAAATGACAAAGGGCCTCATTATGAGACTGGCAGTCTTCAGACCGCCAGCCCCGCAGTGGCGGTAAGGAACTCTGCTGCTGTGGCGGTGCGACTGCCACATAAGGACCCTGGTGGTCAGACTGCCAAGGTTCCACCAGCACCGCTGGGATCGGTGATCCCGACGGCTGGGCAGTGGCAGAGATCATAATTTGCCAAGACAGCGCTGCATGCAGCGCTGCCCGGCGGATTATGACCTTGTTCTCCGCCAGCCTTTTCGTGGTAGTGAAACTGCCATGAAAAGGCTGGCAGAGAACAGGTGCTGAGGGCCACGGGGGGCCTCTGTACTGCCCATGCACTTGGCATGGGCAGTGCAGGGGTACCCCTGCCCAGCACCCTCGCAATGATCACTGTCTGCTAGTGCACCTTGCGGGCTACAGCATTGCCGCCGGCTTGATTACGAGCCACAGACAATGCTTTAGGTTGTTTCCCAGTATGCCTCAGTTTCCACCCGCTGGCCTATCAGGAAACTACTAATAGGTCTGGCAGGGTGGTCGCCACTACTGCAGCAGCCAAGCGTTAAAATATCCAGTCAGTGAGGGACCTTCTCTGGGTGCGAAATACAAATTACTTTCACTCAAAGCTTTTTTACCAAAAGCCAGTGGCTTCACTGAGACCGCGTCCCACAGCGGTCCAACGACGTGGAGCATTTTTCGACCACAGCCTGTTGCTTTTCCCCAATGAGGATTTTCTATTTCCATTTCAGAGGAAGGTAAAACTAATGAATGTCTGAAACCTGGCTTCTGTACCTAACCCACATTCCATTCTGGTCAGCCTTAACCGGCAGCTGAGTACCGTCAAACACAACCAGATGACTGGTTGGCGCTTAACATTTGTTTGAGCTATTTAAACTTTTAAAAATCATAACTCTGGTTTCCATTATTGAATTTTTGTTGTTTTGCTGTCATGTTAATTATTAAAAGTACTCGGTTTTTCTAAATTGGTTTGGGATTTTTCTTTTTTTGTGTATTGATTTTATTGACATTTTGGTACTGCATAAATACTTTACACATTGCCTCTAAGTTAAGCCTGTCTGCTTTGTCCCATAGCCACCCAGGGGTTGAGCTCAAGTTAATTTAGTGACTTTAGTTATTCACCCTAAAAAGGACTGTGAATATTACTTGAGATGGTTACTTACCACCACTTAGCTAATACACCAATGTCTCACATGCTAGAATCGTAATTCTGGAACACAGAATCTCAGAATTTATTATCACTCTCCAGTCACATTGGAGATAAATACAGGCAACAGTGTTCCACTCTATAGACTTTGGCGCCTGAGTAGCACTAAATTTAGACTACCAAAGGAGAAAAAGATTATGCTCCCTTCTAAGACAGTATATTGAGGATAACAAAAGCTCTGTTTCTTCAGTGCAATCTCTCTGAGATGCTGGTAAAGCCACACTGCGAGTACCCTAATGAGAGAAAGAGCCTTAGCATGTAATAGGAAATAACAACAATGTGATGGATGAAATGCTTGAATTTATCTCGGACACTGGCAATCACTCAGGCTGCATTCCAATCCATTAATTTTCCCCCAACATGCCACCTCAGTTTGGACCCAGCCATTTGAAAATCAGTCTTGACCCTGCTCATCATGGGAACAGTCCATCCCGAGCTGCCAGGCCCAGTCCTACCTGAACCAGAACACAGACAACCCAGGATTGGTTTCTCCCTTATTAGGGCTCTTGAGCCAGGTATAGCTAGGTTTCAGTGGCACAGTGAGCCTTGGACCCAAATCTGAGCATACCTGGAGCACCTAGGGTGTGAAATGCAAAAACAACAAGGTGATAGATGGAATGTTTGAATTAATCCCAGCCCCAAGCAATTGCTCGGGCCACCTCAGTTTGGACCCAGCCATTTACAAATCAGTCTTCATCCTGCTCCTCGTGGAAACAGTTCAGCCTAAACTGCCAGGCCAGGTCCTCCCTGAACCTGCAACACAAGCAAAGCAGGACCAGTTTTGCCCTCATTAGGGTTCTTCGGTCAGGTATAGCTTCGTTCCAGTGGCACAGTGTGCCCGAGACCCATGTCTGGGCATATCATGTGCACTTACTGCAATAAATGCAAAACAGCAAGGTAAAGGATGGAACGCCTGAATTAATCTCAGACACTGGCAATTGCTGCGGGCTGCATCCCAGCTCATCGATTTCCGCACACCATGCAAAATAGGGTGAAAATGAAACAGCTGCAAGTTGCACGTTCCAATAAGGTACTTACCCAACAATACTATAAACATCTGACAGTGTAAGTTTTTACACAACCAGAAAATGGCAAAACTAGCTTTGAACTCCCTCTTTACTGATAAAGCAGAGTACCCAATAGATAATTGCAGTATTGCAGGTCTCCTTCTAGCGGCACAATTGAAACAGAGAATCTCATACATGACAGTATCTGCACTAAAAGATGAACATGAACAACTTTACACACATCCACAAGAAGATGTTAACATCTTTGAAAAATTCTTAAGAAGGCTCTACAATTGCAAGGGGATGCTGAGTTTTTGAAGGCCAAAGAAGCCTCCTTTGACAAATACTCATCACCTAAACTGTCAAACGGTGGGAAGGTGTTGTTAGATGGGGAGATCTTACCTGAAGTGATAAAAGACGCTTCTGCCATTCTCTACAAGAATAAGTTAACTGGAGAAGATGGTTATCCAAGTGAATTCTACAAAACTGGAAGCTTCCTATATGGTTAAATTGCTACATGAGCCTTTCAAGATTCTGACAATACTAACACCTTACATTCCTTTTCTAGCAAAGCGATCACATCCATGATCACTAAGCCAAAGAGAGACCACTTGTGATGTGCTAATTGCTGCTCGAGCTCATCAAGTAATGCTGACAAGAAAACTATAGCTAAAATAATTGCAAATAGGCTGTGCAATATCATTCCCATATTGGGCTATGACTCACAAGTGGAATTTGTCCCTCCAGGGACTCCATGCATCATCTTCACACTTACTATGGAACACAAAGGACTCTTTAGACCTCACTAATGCACTGTCCCTCAATGCAGAGGAAGCTTTCTATTGAGTGGAGTGGGGCTATCTTTTGAGAACACTTGAAAGATTTAACTTTGATGATTCTCTAAGTTTCTCTAGCTTTAAAAGCTCACCGGTAACACAAGTAACATGTGTTGGGTTTTGTCACAATAATTCCCAATTTTGAGATGGACAAGACAGGACTGGCCCCCTTATTCCTGTCCCACAGCTGCTTACAATAACAACACAAACACAATCCATTTCAGGGATACAGACATCTACAGCAGAAGTGAAGGCACTGACTTATGCAGATAACAATATGCTTAGACTAACCAAACCTATATTTTCTTTACCTTCCTTATTGTCCCTTTTAGACTCCACAAATGGAGGTCCATCCTCTCAATAGAATACACAGAAGAGGAATGGGTGGAACTGGTGGATACACATAATAAAGGAATGAGAGAATAAAGGCTGAACTTTACATACTATAAAGTATTACAAAACTTGCACTGGAAACCATTAAGCCTCACATATTCAGTTCTGAACCATACTTCTCACTGTAAGCTATGCATCCATGTCATGCAGCGTGACATCGCTGTGTCATATTCTGTGGGCATGTTCCCTGATTTTCAACTACTGTTCAGATGTATTGGCCACTTTAAAACCAGACAGCCTAATCCCTTTGAACCCTCCATGAAAGAGGCATTATTACATGATTGATGAGATCTTTTGAATGTTCCCTCCTCATAGAGGAGATGCATAGTAACCTGACTTACAATCACACTAATATATATATATCACCCACTGGAAATACAAATTTAACCCTACACAGCCTGAATGGTTGGTGTAACTCTGCCATATAGCCATAAAGTACAGGATTCCATGGACAGTTTTAACAAGATATAGGCTCCTTTGTTAGATAGATAACAGAGCTACTGAAGCATTTCTGACCACTTTGAATGGTCAATGCGGCCATTACTGGTATCGATACAACTCAGGTCACAGGCTACCCAGAGGTGCAGCTTCGGTGGGAGGGTTGGGGTGTTACACCCCCCTCAAAAATGTATTCAGTAATAACATTTGGGTACATATGCTTTCTGTCGGGTATGGTGAAATGTCTGTCGGGTTGTGCTTCTCTAATAATGTGTTTTAAAAAGACATCCCAGCATGATTGTTGGGAACTATGAAGCTCACACCCCTGCCAATCTTATTGACCAAGCTACGCCCCTGAGGATACCAATAGGACTTTCCATACATTTAGAAGACATCGTACTATAGATCTTTATTACAGGTGAAACTGCATATTGTTAGCAGGACAACATTTAAGTAGGGGTGGCCAAAAAATTCCATTCCCCTGGTGGAGTTTGCAGTTTTGCCCACTCCGCGTTCCTCTTGGGGCACAGCTGCTTGGTGGAGTTTTTTCTCATGTGTGGCTTGTCAAAGTTAAGTTGGCAAGCACGAATTTGTGCCCCCTAGCATGATTTTTGGGTGCTACAAAGCCTCCTTGTGAGATTTCTCAATGCAGGCGGTCACGACTATTCGCATTGAGGAAAGCTGCCACTTGAGTAGAAAATCTACTTGAACGGCGGAAAGAAGCAGTGACCTCTGGAGTGCTGCATGGTGCCTTTCACGTTGATTTTACAGTGTCGAACATGCTCCCAGCGCTAAAAGTCAGCTCAAGCAGCGCAACGTGCCCAAATTCTGCCTGCTCTCAGAACCTCGCAGAGTTTTATGTAACTCCGCGGAATTCTCTGGAGGGGAAACTCCACAAGTTCTGCCCAGGCCTACACTTAAGAAGGGGGAGGGAATGAAATTCTTCCATTGACTTTTACTGAAGCAGAGGCAGTTTCAGGTGGGAGACAGCAAAAATGAAAGCCATTTTTGGCTTAGAAAATCAGGAGTCGGGTCCATTAGCATAAATGCCAGCGTTATGAATGTGCCGTCTGAGTTGGGAGGAGGAGCAATGGCAAAAGAATAATAGCTTTCTCCCTTTATCAAACCCAGGAACCTCGTAATGATTTTCAGGCCCTGAAAAAAACGTTTCTTGGGGCCCCTGTTTGGAACAGTTTTGAATTTATTATCCAATTTTCAGATTTTCATGTCCACTTTGGCTAGGTCACTGACACTGCAGAGGCACACTAGTCCAAATTCTAAATCTGCTTCTAATCTAATATTCAGAGGCAGTGATGTGTGTTTTAAATATTGTGATATAGCAGCAGCTCACTAATAATATTGCAGATAATCTTTGTGAACCGCTCCCATTTCTCATATGTGAGGTCCTGTTTGGATCCAAAAAGAACTTTTTTATGGATGTTGCATGGTGTTAATAAACATAAACACAACATTTCTCTGCATAATGTATGTAAAAGACTCCCCCACATCACTCGTATTAAAACTAAACTAAAAGAAGGCGATACATAAAACAATCGGGCCCAGATTTATGAAAAGTGGCTCTGCACCTAGTGCAGCACCACTTTTCTTGTACCCCTTAGCGCACAATGGTGTTAGTCATAATATTTTATGCTAGTCAGGCGGTTTGCAGGATCAGCATCAGAAATGTTGACGCTAATCCTGCAAAGCACCCAGAGGCCTATGGAACACAATGGGAGCCCTTTTTTTAACGCCTGCACATTAAGCAGGTGTTCAAAAATGCCGATAAAAATGGCACAAAGGAATCTTACAGATTCTTTGCATCATTTTTAAGGTCCCCCTATCGCCAGAATGCCCCCCTTGCATACATTATGGCTGGCGCAGGCATAATGTGGTGCAAGGGGTTACAAAGTGGTGCAATGCAAGCATTGTGCTACTTTGTAAATATGGCGTGGCATTTTTGCCCTTCCAACGCCATGTTAACGTAAAAAAGAATTACGCTAATGTGGCATTGGAATGGTGCTAGGCCACCATAAATCTGGGCCTTAATGTTTAAGAATCACTCAAGGTCAGCAGTGTGGCCAACACAGCTGATCTATCAGGGGGTCCCCTTAAAGGCTGCGGCTCTGGGCGGAGTCCACTTTGCCCATGCCTTAAAAGGTCTCTGATTAATCTCTCTTTTGCGTACCAACATGTACGTGGTTTAACATTTGTTTCTTTAGGGACAGATATTACTTTTTCAAAGTCATTATCAGACTCAGTATCAGTTACTAGTTTCGGCAACAGAATCTGCATTGTTTTTGAGGATCTATAATGATTCTAAGGACATTTAGATGTGTAGTCTTTTTGTCTGGCAGATGCACTACGCTTACCCTTTTTGTGAGTGAGAACAAATTAATGAAAAATAATTTCGAAACAAATGCATTGTGAATTGGGCCCCTCTAAGCATGCAAGGGCGTTAGAATGAGAAGACTGTCATGTGGACACTGCATCAGGGACTAATAAAATATTGTTAAATGCAGGTGTTCAGATATTGCCTTCTGCAGGCATACAGATTTTACCATGATTTACAGAACCAGCATATATAGACATTTAAAAATGCAGATGAAACTTCTCTTGCATACCAGAAAAAACTATATTTTTCACAGTACTAACTACAGAGTTAGGTGTGAGAACATGGATGTTCCTGGGAGGGGGAGCTGGTTGCCATCAGAAATGTAGTGGCATGGGGCGGGGCCAACCAACATGGCCGGTTGGATGTGAGATTCAACAGCTCCATCAAAAATCCCCTCAGGCCATGAGTCCAGGAGCGTTGTGGGGGAGCGTCATGTTGCCCCCATCCTGGAAAACCCACAGAATGCCCCGGGAGGCAAAGAGACCCGTCGGGGGCAGCCCCCCGGAGCGGCGTGGGCCGTGAAGTGTGTGGCCCCGGAGGTGCTGCAGGAGGAGCGGAGTGGGCGCGGCCGGGGGCTGAAGCCCCGTGAAGGTACCAGGGGGCTGCCGGCACTGAGGGGTGAGGAGAGGGGGCCTTCCCCCTCGCCCGGTGCATGAGAAGTCACGACGGGAAAGAAGAAGGGCGGCTTGCTGAGGTTGGTGCAGGCCTGGAGGTCCCTGGTGTTGTGGCCCCTCTCCTGCTGCTGGTGTCGGCCTGGCAGCGGAGTGAGGACTGCAGATGTCGCCCTCGGGGGTGCCGACCCCCTGGTGCTCTGGAAAAGTTCGCGCGGGCTTCCCTGTGGTGACGGGGGCCCGCCCACCAGCGACGTGGCTGCACCGTGAAGGGTGCTGAGGCCCAGATGGACTGGTTGCTCCTGGAGGGTCAGGAGCAGAAGACGGCGTTGCGAGTGAGGTGCCCAGCGGAGTCCAAGTGTGGCGTACCGGGGTGAGAGGGTGAGTCCCCAGCACCTAGTGGAGGGGCCCCTAGGAGAGATGAGCTGAACCCCTGAGAGGGCTTTAGGTGGTGGCCCTACAGGGGAGCTGGCGCACCCTTGAGGGGGGAGTAGTGCCTCCTCCCCCCCCCTCGTTGCATGTGAAGAAGCCTGGCGGGGGCCCCCATGAGGAGCTGAGGCACCCCAGCAGAGGAGAGCAAGCCTGTGGCCCGGTGTGAGCAGGTGGCAGTGTGCTTCTCTGAGTGAGTGGACCCCGGGAGGCGCACATTCCTCGGCAGAAGGTGCAGGTCAACAGGGTCTCCAACTACTTTATCCCAGTTGGAGTGGGAAGCGTAGATCTGTCGCAGGAGGGAGAGATGGCGCTCACGAAGGAGGACCTCCTGGCCTCTCTTCGCATCTTCAAGGCTGAACTACGGTAGGAACTTACTGTCGACTTTAAGGCGACGTTGGACACGTTTCAGGCGGACATCAATGGGAAATTATCCTCACTTCTGGCGGATGTGGACTCGGTGGGAGCCTGCACTCTTGATCTGGAAACACAGATGCAGGACCTGCAGCAGAAGATTGCCCCGGTGGACAGTGAGATCACGAATATCAAAGCACAACTCCACCTCGCCACACTCAAGTGCGAAGATTTGGATTTAGAGGCCTTTGTGGTTGGCCTTTTCTCCACCCTCGTGGGAGAGGAGCAGTCGGAAGTACAGGCCGAGAGGTTGCATCCCGTGGGCTACCGGGCCGCAAGCAAAGGGAGAAGACCTAGAGACATATTGGTTAAATTAAGCTCGTTCAAGGAACGCATTCTCTTACTGGCGAGACAACAGGACACATTGCACCCTCTATCAGTATATCGCTATTCTGTGTTTTCTTGTTCTTCTGTTTGTGTTGTGTAAGAGTTGTTTTTTCTGTTGGGGCCGTGTTCATTATCCCTTTTTGTCACGTGAGAACCTTGTGGGGGGGGCGTGGGGAGCACCTACGACGCTGGGTGGGGGATGATGTGGGAAGGGGGGCAAGATGCCGGAGATGCAGTAGATCGCATGGTCAAGACCTTTTGGGTTACTGCGATATAATTTTGGATGTGTTATCTTGGAATGTTAAAGGGTTGAACTCCCCCAATAAGAGGTCCCGGTTGAGGAAATATTTTGACGATCACCATTATGATATTGTGGCCCTACAGGAAATGCATCTGAAGAGGGGGGAGGGAGACCGTCAGAGTCACAAACAGCATCCCCAGATATTTACAGCTTCCGCGCCAACAAAATTCTGTTGGGTGGCACTCTTGTTCCATAGGTTGATTCACTTCCGGGAGGTGGGATCCAAGCAGGATAAGGAGGGCAGATACTTAATGAAAAAGGGCAGCCTGTGGGGAAAACAGTGTACAGTAGCAACTTTGTACGCACTGAAGGAGGCTGGACTGGCTTGTAGTGAGTACCAAGGGGTACTTGCACCTTGCACCAGGCCCAGTTATCCCTTATTAGTGTATAGGGTGTCTAGCAGCTTAGGCTGATAGATAATGGTAGCTTAGCAGAGCAGCTTAGGCTGAACTAGGAGACGTGTGAAGCTACTACAGTACCACAAGTGTCACTTGCACAATACCATAAGAAAACACAATACACAGTTATACTAAAAATAAAGGTACTTTATTTTTATGACAATATGCCAAAGTATCTTAGAGTGTACCCTCAGTGAGAGGATAGGAAATATACACAAGATATATATACACAATAGCAAAAATATGCAGTATAGTCTTAGAAAACAGTGCAAACAATGTATAGTTACAATAGGATGCAATGGGGACACATAGGGATAGGGGCAACACAAACCATATACTCCAAAAGTGGAATGCAAACCACGAATGGACCCCAAACCTATGTGACCTTGTAGAGGGTCGCTGGGACTATTAGAAAATAGTGAGAATTAGAAAAATAACCCTCCCCAAGACCCTGAAAAGTGAGTGCAAAGTGCACTAAAGTTCCCCTAAGGACAAAGAAGTCGTGTTAGAGGAATAATGCAGGAAAGACACAAACCAACAATGCAACAACGATGGATTTCCAATCTAGGGTACCTGTGGAACAAGGGGACCAAGTCCAAAAGTCACAAGCAAGTCGGAGATGGGCATATGCCCAGGAAATGCCAGCTGTGGGTGCAAAGAAGCTTCTACTGGACAGAAGAAGCTGAGGTTTCTGCAGGAACGAAAAGGGCTAGAGACTTCCCCTTTGGTGGACGGATCCCTCTCGCCGTGGAGAGTCGTGCAGAAGTGTTTTCCCGCCGAAAGAACGCCAACAAGCCTTGCTAGCTGCAAATCGTGTGGTTAGCGTTTTTGGACGCTGCTGTGGCCCAGGAGGGACCAGGAGGTCGCAAATTGGACCAGGAGGTAGAGGGGACGTCGAGCAAGACAAGGAACCCTCTTAGCAGCAGGTAGCACCCGGAGAAGTGCCAGAAACAGGCACTACGAGGATGCGTGAAACGGTGCTCACCCGAAGTTACACAAAGGAGTCCCACGTCGCCGGAGACCAACTTAGAAAGTCGTGCAATGCAGGTTAGAGTGCCATGGACCCAGGCTTGGCTGTGCACAAAGGATTTCCGCCGGAAGTGCACAGGGGCCGGAGTAGCTGCAAAAGTCACGGTTCCCAGCAATGCAGTCTAGCGAGGTGAGGCAAGGACTTACCTCCACCAAACTTGGACTGAAGAGTCACTGGACTGTGGGAGTCACTTGGACAGAGTTGCTGGATTCGAGGTACCTCGCTCGTCGCGCTGAGAGGAGACCCAAGGGACCGGTAATGCAGCTTTTTGGTGCCTGCGGTTGCAGGGGGAAGATTCCGTCGACCCACAGGAGATTTCTTCGGAGCTTCTAGTGCAGAGAGGAGGCAGACTACCCCCACAGCATGCACCACCAGGAAAACAGTCGAGAAGGCGGCAGGATCAGCGTTACAAAGTTGCAGTAGTCGTCTTAGCTACTATGTTGCAGTTTTGCAGGCTTCCAGCGCGGTCAGCAGTCGATTCCTTGGCAGAAGGTGAAGAGAGAGATGCAGAGGAACTCGGCTGAGCTCATGCATTCGTTATCTAAAGTTTCCCCAGAGACAGAGACCCTAAATAGCCAGAAAAGAGGGTTTGGCTACTTAGGAGAGAGGATAGGCTAGCAACACCTGAAGGAGCCTATCAGAAGGAGTCTCTGACGTCCAGTGTGCCAGCAGCACCTCTGTTTCCAAGATGGCAGAGGTCTGGAGCACACTGGAGGAGCTCTGGACACCTCCCAGGGGAGGTGCAGGACAGGGGAGTGGTCACTCCCCTTTCCTTTGTCCTGTTTCGCGCCAGAGCAGGGCTAAGGGGTCCCCTGAACCGGTGTAGACTGGCTTATGCAGAATTGAGCACATCTGTGCCCAAGAAAGCATTTCCAGAGGCTGGGGGAGGCTACTCCACCCCTGCCTTCACACCATTTTCCAAAGGGTGAGGGTGTAACACCCTCTCTCAGAGGAGGTCCTTTGTTCTGCCATCCTGGGACAAGCCTGGCTTGACCCCAGGGGGGCAGAAACCTGTCTGAGGGGTTAGCAGCAGCAGCAGCTGCAGTGAAACCCCAGGAAAGGCAGTTTGGCAGTACCAGGGTCTGTGCTACAGACCACTGGGATCATGGAATTGTGCCAACAATGCCAGGATGGCATAGAGGGGGCAATTCCATGATCTTAGACATGTTACATGGCCATATTCGGAGTTACCATTGTGAAGCTACATATAGGTAGTGACCTATATGTAGTGCACGCGTGTAATGGTGTCCCCGCACTCACAAAGTTCAGGGAATTGGCCCTGAACAATGTGGGGGCACCTTGGCTAGTGCCAGGGTGCCCTCACACTAAGTAATTTTGCACCTAACCTTTACCAGGTAAAGGTTAGACATATAGGTGACTTATAAGTTACTTAAGTGCAGTGTAAAATGGCTGTGAAATAACGTGGACGTTATTTCACTCAGGCTGCAATGGCAGGCCTGTGTAAGAATTGTCAGAGCTCCCTATGGGTGGCAAAAGAAATGCTGCAGTCCATAGGGATCTCCTGGAACCCCAATACCCTGGGTACCTGAGTACCATATACTAGGGAATTATAAGGGTGTTCCAGTAAGCCAATGTAAATTGGTAAAATTGGTCACTAGCCTGTTAGTGACAATTTGAAAGAAATGAGAGAGCATAACCACTGAGGTTCTGGTTAGCAGAGCCTCAGTGAGACAGTTAGGCACCACACAGGGAACACATACATATAGGCCACAAACTTATGAGCACTGGGGTCCTGACTAGCAGGGTCCCAGTGACACATAACAAACATACTGAAAACATAGGGTTTTCACTATGAGCACTGGGCCCTGGCTAGCAGGATCCCAGTGAGACAGTGAAAACACCCTGACATACACTCACAAACAGGCCCAAAGTGGGGGTAACAAGGCTAGAAAGAGGCTACTTTCTCACACAACCCCCCCCACCCAAACGAAGGACAAAAAGGCTAACCTTGGCCAGTTGAGACTTTATTGTCTAAGTGGTGATAAGTAGAGAGTAGCTCTGCAATAGACTGGTTACTCCCTTTATCATCCACTATATGGTTACTTCCCTGTGGGGATGTAAACCACCCTGTTTGAAGTTTTTTAGCTAAGCAACAATGTGAAGATGTATTTTCAGAGTTTCTATCAGTAAGTTTTAGTTTAGAGCAGTGGGAATTGTCCACTGAACCTATTTGTAATGATGGAAATGCCAGACAGGGATGCTGTCTCAGGAAAGCCATTGCTGGGCAAAAACTTTGTCCATATGGCTGGAAGAGAGATCAGGGATGCTGTTTCTCTTGAGTTGGAGCAGGGCAGGGATGCTGTCCTATGAGCTCCACACTAGGGCAGGGATGCTGTCCTAAGTGTTGTGAGGCAGTGCAGAGTTTCTGCACTAAAGTTTCTCTGGGAGGGTTGGAGGGATGCTCCATGTTAACTAAAATGGTGCTCTTTTTCTCACCAATGTTAGTTATCCCACAGAGAGGTACTTCTACCTCAGGGAGTCCAGCCTTGCCAGCTGATGATTCCCTTGGAACAGGTGCCACCCCAGGAGAGGTTTCTCCCACCACAGGAATGGTATCCTGAATGGTAGGGTGGTTAGGGGATACTGTGATACCCTTTTTACCTGTTGATGGAGAGGGATCCTGAGTTTTCAGGCCTTCTCTCCTTTGCTTTTTCATTTCAGTAGAAATGAGAGGGAACAATTCCTCAGGGATGCCCAGCATGGCTGCATGGGCATAAAACTCTACATCAGCCCAACCTGAGGCCTCTAGGTCATTACCTAGGAGACAGTCTACAGGTAAGCTAGGTGATACCACCACCTGCTTAGGGCCAGTAACTCCACCCCAACTAAACTGAATTATAGCTAAGGGAAGAAACTTAGTGGAGTTATGGACATCAATAATCTTATACTGTTGTCCAATGATGTGTTGATCAGGGTGCACTAGGTTTTCAGTCACCAAATCGATACTGGCACCTGTGTCCCTGTAGGCCAAGGCCTCAACACCATTTATTGAAACTGTCTGCCTGTACTTATCCATTGTAAGGGGACAAGCAGCCAGTGTGGCAAGGCCAATGCCACTAGGTGTGACAGAAACTGTCTGGGGGCTGACTACCCCAGTTTCTACTATGGACCCATAAGTGAACCCAACTACACCCTTAACTTGACTGTTGCCAGCAGTCCCACCACTAGTACCACTACTGCTAGGGGCACTAGAGCTTGATGTATTAGTGGTGGTAGGCTCAGGGGGTTTACCTGGACAGGACTTATCCCCTGGCCTATGGCCTCTGTTTTTACACACAAAGCACCAAGGCTTTTTAAATTGTGTAGGTTGAGAAGAAGAGGAAGAATTAGTTTTATCCCCACCCCCTGAAGAGTGTTTAAGATTTGAAGTGGGATCTTTGGTTTTACCCTTATCCCCATGCTTATCTTGAGATTTTTCACCATCTTTCTTCTTGTTGTTCTCCTTGTCACCCCATGTATGAACTTTTCTGTTCACTCTTGTTCTGACCCATTTGTCTGCCTTCTTTCCCAATTCTTGGGGAGAGGTCAGATCAGAGTCCACCAAGTACTGGTGCAACAAATCAGACACACAATTATTAAGAATATGCTCTCTCAGGATCAAGTTATACAGGCTGTCATAATCAGTAACTTTACTGCCATGTAACCACCCCTCCAAGGCCTTCACTGAATGGTCAATGAAATCAACCCAGTCTTGTGAAGACTCCTTTTTGGTCTCTCTGAACTTTATCCTGTATTGTTCAGTGGTTAAGCCATAACCATCCAGGAGTGCATTCTTAAGTACTGTAAAATTATTGGCATCACTTTCTTTCACAGTAAGGAGCCTATCCCTACCTTTTCCACTAAATGATAGCCATAGGATAGCAGCCCACTGCCTTTGATGGACATCCTGTACAACACAGGCCCTCTCAAGTGCAGCAAACCACTTGTTAATGTCATCCCCCTCCTTATAAGGGGGAACTATCTTGTGCAGATTCCTGGAATCATGCGCTTTTGCAGGATGACTATGGGGAATACTGCTGCTGCCGCCATGGGTTTCTAAACCCAACTTCTGTCTTTCCTTCTCTAATTCAAAAGACTGTCTATCCAAATCCAGCTGTTGCTTTTTAAGCTTCAGTCTGGTTTGTTCCACCCTCAACTTATTGAGTTCCCTTTCTAACAATCTGTCATCAGGGTTGGTGGGAGGGACATTTCTAGATACAGAGGTATGATGGGAATGAACAGAAGGAGACCTGTCCCTTACAGAGGGCACCCTAACAGCTTGGCTGACAGTGCAATGTGAGAGCACATCATCTGTATGATGTGACTCCACCTCAGTATCAACTATGCTAGACTGTCTTATAATGGGAAGGCTAAGAAGTTTATTTCCTGAACCTTTACCTGGGGGAGTCCCTGGATCAGATTGAGAACCATTAGCTACTGTTTCAACAGATGGGGCACTTTTAGCCTTATCCTGTTCTCTAAGCATATTAAGTAACAGTTCCAAGGAAGGATTCTTCCCTACACTCAAACCTCTCTCTATGCAGAGACTCCTTGCTCCTTTCCAGCTAAGGTGATCATATGCAAGTTTGGACAGATCAACATTTTGGCCTGTGCCAGACATTTTTAGAGAGAGTTTAAAGTGATAGAAAAAGAGAAAAATGTTCAGAACTTTTTAGAAAGACAGAAAAAAACTTTTTAAACTTTTAAGAACTTTTAGAAAGTTTAGAAGTACTTTTCAGCACTTTAGAAAAGAGTGAAAAGAGGAAATGCAAAACTTTTTAGCTATGTGTACACACACTGAACTTGTTTTGTATATTTTTCTCTTATGAAAAGTACAATGACAAGAGTGGTAAGTAGTCTCAAAGCACTTATCCCACCTCTTCACAACCAATGTAGGAGGCTGGACTGGCTTGTAGTGACTACCAAGGGGTACTTGCACCTTGCACCAGGCACAGTTATCCCTTATTAGTGTATAGGGTGTCTAGCAGCTTAGGCTGATAGATAATGGTAGCTTAGCAGAGCAGCTTAGGCTGAACTAGGAGACGTGTGAAGCTACTACAGTACCACAAGAGTCACTTGCACAATACCATAAGAAAACACAATACACAGTTATACTAAAAATAAAGGTACTTTATTTTTATGACAATATGCCAAAGTATCTTAGAGTGTACCCTCAGTGAGAGGATAGGAAATATACACAAGATATATATACACAATAGCATAAATATGCAGTATAGTCTTAGAAAACAGTGCAAACAATGTATAGTTACAATAGGATGCAATGGGGACACATAGGGATAGGGGCAACACAAACCATATACTCCAAAAGTGGAATGCGAACCACGAATGGACCCCAAACCTATGTGACCTTGTAGAGGGTCGCTGGGACTATTAGAAAATAGTGAGAATTAGAAAAATAACCCTCCCCAAGACCCTGAAAAGTGAGTGCAAAGTGCACTAAAGTTCCCCTAAGGACAAAGAAGTTGTGTTAGAGGAATAATGCAGGAAAGACACAAACCAACAATGCAACAACGATGGATTTCCAATCTAGGGTACCTGTGGAACAAGGAGACCAAGTCCAAAAGTCACAAGCAAGTCGGAGATGGGCATATGCCCAGGAAATGCCAGCTGTGGGTGCAAAGAAGCTTCTACTGGACAGAAGAAGCTGAGGTTTCTGCAGGAACGAAAAGGCCTAGAGACTTCCCCTTTGGTGGACGGATCCCTCTCGCCGTGGAGAGTCGTGCAAAAGTGTTTTCCCGCCGAAAGAACGCCAACAAGCCTTGTTAGCTGCAAATCGTGCGGTTAGCGTTTTTGGATGCTGCTGTAGCCCAGGAGGGACCAGGAGGTCGCAAATTGGACCAGGAGGTAGAGGGGACATCGAGCAAGACAAGGAGTCCTCTTACCAGCAGGTAGCACCCAGAAAAGTGCCAGAAACAGGCACTACAAGGATGTGTGAAACGGTGCTCACCCGAAGTTACACAAAGGAGTCCCACGTCGCCGGAGACCAACTTAGAAAGCCGTGCAATGCAGGTTAGAGTGCTGTGGACCCAGGCTTGGCTGTGCACAAAGGATTTCCGCCGGAAGTGCACAGGGGCTGGAGTAGCTGCAAAAGTCGCGGTTCCCAGCAATGCAGTCTAGCGAGGTGAGGCAAGGACTTACCTCCACCAAACTTGGACTGAAGAGTCACTGGACTGTGGGAGTCACTTGGACAGAGTTGCTGGATTCGAGGGACCTCGCTCGTCGTGCTGAGAGGAGACCCAAGGGACCGGTAATGCAGCTTTTTGGTGCCTGCGGTTGCAGGGGGAAGATTCCGTCGACCCACTGGAGATTTCTTCGGAGCTTCTAGTGCAGAGAGGAGGCAGACTACCCCCACAGCATGCACCACCAGGAAAACAGTCGAGAAGGCGGCAGGATCAGCGTTACAGAGTTGCAGTAGTCGTCTTAGCTACTATGTTGCAGTTTTGCAGGCTTCCAGCGCGGTCAGCAGTCGATTCCTTGGCAGAAGGTGAAGAGAGAGATGCAGAGGAACTCAGATGAGCTCTTGCATTCGTTATCTAAAGTTTCCCCGGAGACAGAGACCCTAAATAGCCAGAAAAGAGGGTTTGGCTACTTAGGAGAGAGGATAGGCTAGCAACACCTGAAGGAGCCTATCAGAAGGAGTCTCTGACGTCACCTGGTGGCACTGGCCACTCAGAGCAGTCCAGTGTGCCAGCAGCACCTCTGTTTCCAAGATGGCAAAGGTCTGGAGCACACTGGAGGAGCTCTGGACACCTCCCAGGGGAGGTGCAGGTCAGGGGAGTGGTCACTCCCCTTTCCTTTGTCCAGTTTCACGCCAGAGCAGGGCTAAGGGGTCCCCTGAACCGGTGTAGACTGGCTTATGCAGAATTGGGCACATCTGTGCCCAAGAAAGCATTTCCAGGGGCTGGGGGAGGCTACTCCTCCCCTGCCTTCACACCATTTTCCAAAGGGAGAGGGTGTAACACCCTCTCTCAGAGGAAGTCCTTTGTTCTGCCATCCTGGGACAAGCCTGGCTTGACCCCAGGGGGGCAGAAACCTGTCTGAGGGGTTGGCAGCAGCAGCAGCTGCAGTGAAACCCCAGGAAAGGCAGTTTGGCAGTACCAGGGTCTGTGCTACAGACCACTGGGATCATGCAATTGTGCCAACAATGCCAGGATGGCATAGAGGGGGCAATTCCATGATCTTAGACATGTTACATGGCCATATTCGGAGTTACCATTGTGAAGCTACATATAGGTAGTGACCTATATGTAGTGCACGCGTGTAATGGTGTCCCCGCACTCACAAAGTTCAGGGAATTGGCCCTGAACAATGTGGGGGCACATTGGCTAGTGCCAGGGTGCCCTCACACTAAGTAATTTTGCACCTAACCTTAACCAGGTAAAGGTTAGACATATAGGTGACTTATAAGTTACTTAAGTGCAGTGTAAAATGGCTGTGAAATAACGTGGACGTTATTTCACTCAGGCTGCAGTGGCAGGCCTGTGTAAGAATTGTCAGAGCTCCCTATGGGTGGCAAAAGAAATGCTGCAGCCCATAGGGATCTCCTGGAACCCCAATACCCTGGGTACCTGAGTACCATATACTAGGGAATTATAAGGGTGTTCCAGTAAGCCAATGTAAATTGGTAAAATTGGTCACTAGCCTGTTAGTGACAATTTGAAAGAAATGAGAGAGTATAACCACTGAGGTTCTGGTTAGCAGAGCCTCAGTGAGACAGTTAGGCACCACACAGGGAACACATACATATAGGCCACAAACTTATGAGCACTGGGGTCCTGACTAGCAGGGTCCCAGTGACACATAACAAACATACTGAAAACATAGGGTTTTCACTATGAGCACTGGGCCCTGGCTAGCATGATCCCAGTGAGACAGTGAAAACACCCTGACATACACTCACAAACAGGCCCAAAGTGGGGGTAACAAGGCTAGAAAGAGGCTACTTTCTCACACGCACCTAACAGTGGTCAGACCCAATTTCTTTTGCAATTCCTGGGCGATCTGGAGGGCTATGCAGAGGGCAAGATAATCTTGTTGGGTGATTTCAATTTAGTTTGGGATTTAGCGATAGACACGACACACCCACAGCGATCACAGACAGGCGCTTTTGCCAGATGTGTGAAATCCTTGCTCCGCATGGGGCTCTTTGACACCTGGCGTGCCCTCAAATGCACGGAGAGGGATTACACCTTTTTTCTCATTCTCGTCGATCCTACTCAAGGATAGATTATATCTTTCTGAGAAAGCCGTTGCGACAGACTCTGAGATCTGTGGCCATCCAACTGATTATTATTTCGCATCATGCCCCTGTGGAGGTAACTCTGGAATGGTCCCTGATCCGCTCCTCTGCCAGGCGCTGGTACTTCCCTGATTTGTGACTCCGCGTCTCCTACTGAGCTGCAGAAAGCTATCAGAGAGTACTTCCAGCATAATGGGGGGGGGGACACCACCCCCCGGTTGTGTGGGATGCATTTAAGGTGGTTATCAGGGGCACGTGCATCTCCTTGGTGTCAGTGCTCATTAGGTTAAAATCTGAGGACCAGCGCCTCTTGGAAAATGTACTTAAAGTAGCTGAACGGGCCCATAAGCTCTCCCCGACCTGGCAGGCCCAGAGGAGGGTGGTCACTTTAAGGGTAAACTACAATCTATTTATACAAATAGGGTGGAAATGGCACTGTTGAGGCTTCAGAAAACTCACTATGACAAGAGTAATAAGATAGGCACCCCACTGGTGAGACAACTGCGAATTAAACAAGCTAAAGACTATATAGGACAATTTACTGACGAGAACGAGAAACATTTTATGGAGGGGGGAAGGCATTGGGATTCAGAAAGTTTTATGCACGTCTCTATCAATCAGATCACCCTTCTGCCCAATTTCAGGAAAGTTATTTAGACGGTTCCCAGCTTCTGCAGGTCTCTAGGGAGACAAATGAAATGCTGGAGGCACTTTTGACAGTGGAGGAGGTACAGGCGGCTATTGACCCACTCCCCCTGCACAAAGCCTCTGGCCCTGACGGGTTTACTGCCCACTTTTACAAGTCCTTTAGTGCGGAGTTGTCAGGACATCTTGTATTGTTTAATCATGTGAAGGGGTGGTATCCTCTCTATGGGGGAGGCCGTGGTCACACTTATTCCCATGGCGGGGAAGGACCCTCAGTTCTGTGCCTCTTATAGGCCTATTGCTCTACTTAACCTTGATGCCAAATTATACTCAAATTCTAGCGAGGAGACTAGAGGATGTTATGTCGGAGCTGATACACCCAGATCAATCGGGCTTTATCAAGGGCCACCAAACACATGACAACTTGTGTTGTGTCATTCATCTGATGGAAAAGGTGGCTAAGAAACAGGTCCCAGCGCTTTTGTTGGCGCTCAATGCTGAAAAAGCATTCAATAGGGTGGAGTGGTCGTTCCTGGATGCCACCATGCAGTGATTTGGTTTCAGGAAACAATTTATAACAATGGTGATGAGCGAGGTCCCAGGTCCCGTATTCTGGTGAACGGTGTGTCCTCAGATTTTTTTGATTTGTTGCGGGGTACGAGGCAGGGATGCCCTCTTTTCCCGCTGCTCTTTGCCCTCAGTGTACAACCTCTCGCAGCACACATTCAGGCGTGCCCCAACTTTCCGGGCATTAAATTTGGTGCCGACTACCATAAAATCTCATTGTTCGCCGACGACATTTTACTGTTCGTCAGTGATCCCCGCCCGTCACTTCTGCCAATTCAAGAAGAATTGACGCTCTTCGTACAGGCGGCAGGCTTTAGAGTAAACATGGGGAAATCTTATCTTCTTAATCTGACAGTACCCGCTGCTGCAATGGCCCAGATAGCTTCCATGTTTCCATTCACTTGGGCTAAAAAAGAAATCACATATCTGGGCATTAAGCTGGTCCCGAGGGTGTCCGGTCTGTTCCGAGCCAACTACCCTCCCTTGCTCAAATCATTGCGAGAGGACTTTAGGAGGTGGTCATCACTCTGGCTTTCTTGGCTCGGGCATATTAATAGCATCAAGATGACGTTGCTTCCTCGCTTCCTTTATCTCTTTCAGCCTACCCATTGACATCCCTTCAGAGTTTTTCACGGAGGTCCGGGCAATGTTCACAAGGTTTATTTGGCAGGGGTTGAGGGCTATATTATCTTACAAAGTGCTTATATGCCCAGAGAAGAGGGTGGACTGGCACTCCCTGACCTCCCCCGATATTATTGCGCGGCCCAGCTGCGTGTTTTGGCTGAGCGGTCCGTCCGAGAGTCCGATAATTTGTGGCTTCACATGGATAGAGCGGTGACGGGAAGGACTCTGTGGGATATCCAGTGGAGGCCCAGTGGGGCACATCCACAGAACGTTTACCTTAGTACCCCCACTGCCACTACCCTTAAAGTGTGGAATAAGGTGATGAGGGCATAAGCGATTACTTCCTTCCCTTCACAACACACCCCTATTTAATTCAACAAGGCTTTTCCTCTTGGGGAATCTGCGGGGCCCTTCGATCAATGGAGGGAAGGGGGGTGCTTGCGGATTACAGATTTATTCCATGGTGACCAGCTCCATTCATTCGCTAACTGTTGCAGGGATTTTCATCTCCCACCATCTGAACACTTTCATTATACGCAACTAGTACATTGGGTCTCACAACCTCATATGCGGAAGGCGGACACCACGGTGCTTCTGCCAGTGGAACGTTTTGTGAAGCGGGGAGGAGTGGCGAGGGGCAGTATAGCTACGCTGTACAACATATTGGCTTCAGCGCATAGGGCGCCGACCCCTCAGTACATCCCCTTTTGGGAACAGGTGTTGGACGCTTCAGTGAGTGAGGAGTGCTGGCAACTACTATTTCATGACATAGCCAAACACAATCGCTCAATGAGCGCCAGGGAAGCACACTATAAATTACTATACAACTGGTACCTCTACCCAGAGAAGCTTAAAAAAATATACCGCCAGGCGTCCGACAGATGTTGCCGAGAGTGTGGCATGCTGGGGGACTTTAGACATATTTGGTGGGATTGCCCAGGTATCCATCCCTTTTGGAACGAAATTCTTTCACACATGAAAAAGATATTGGGTTACCCCGTGGCGACATCATCCGAGCAGATGCTGTTGGGTCTTCTAGCCCCGGAGCTGGAACATCAATTGCAGGAAGATCGAGCCATTTTGTGGCTGGCGTTGGGGGCTGTGAAGACCACACTAGCGTCCTTCTGGAGGAAGGTGGACCCGCCCCCAGTGGCCCTGTGGTTCTCGAGATTATGGCGGGGCCTTGCCATGGAGCGTCTGGCTGACAAAATGGACGGCTCGCGCAGTGGGTTTGATTTTTTTTTGGGGGGGCCCCCAGTAAGGTTTCTCTCACGGGCCTTCCCCTTACAGCATGTAGTCCCCACCTTCGAGCGCTGCGTCTTTTCCATGTATAGGAGTTCAGTGCAGAGGGTGGTTGAGTGGGATTAGGGTTGTTCCTTCGGGCTCGGGAGGGGGCTCTCAGTTCCATGGCCTTTAAATTCAAATCTGACAATCAAAGGTATTGAACACTTGTTTTGTTGTAAGGTTTTTGTAATTTGTTTGTTCAGACGCAGGAGGCGGATGGCTGGGTCCACCATTTGGGGGTGAAAGGGTTTGTCTTAAGCATGTGTTTCTCCCTGATATTTGTTACTCTTGCTTTGGACTGGGGAGGGATAGGGAGAATGGCACACAGTAGGGTAGGACGCCTGACGTCTTATGTACATGGGCATGTTTATTTTCTTGTACTGAAATATTAATAAAAACAATTTTACAAAAGAAAGGTAGTAGCACCTATCAAGTCATTATTTTGTGGGCACTTACACACCTCATCAATGGGTTTTCATACCCATGTTGGACCGTAACTTTAGTGCTACAAAAGGTTGGAGTAAGTGTGCAAAATAAGTGTAAAAAAAAACTTGCCAAACATTTCTACACAAAGAACAATAGATGGACTGTGCATTTGCCTCTGCAGAATTTTTAAACAAATATGTAAACACAAGAAAAATGATTTTCCACGTGGAGAAAATAATAAAACTTTACAGGTGCATAAGCACATTTTCACTATTCTTTGAACTGAATTGAAAAGTGCATTAAAAACTACAACTTGCATAAATTTCCAAGCTAAGTCATAAGATATTAATGAAACTCTACCTGTGGAGTAATCCCCAAACAGCGTAGGTTTTATTCTCCGAATCCTCGCTTTCTATATATTTTTGAGAATCATTTCCATAGTACTTGGCTTGCAAGCTCTGTGCTATAATTAATAAGTCATGTCGCTATGATGAACAGTGCTACTGGCTTTAGAAATGGACAGAGATGATGGCTGGGAGGGGACACAAAATGTGTCAGTAATCCAAACCCATTCTCCTTTTTAGGTTGAGCGCACAAGCGCTCTGGCCTGTTGTAATCTATTTTTGGCCTTTTCGCCCACCACACGCCTAGTACTATCACTTGTTCATGGCCTTGCCTTTCAAAAATCCTTTGTTATCATTGGTAAATGCTTTACGTTTGTCCCTCCTTGGGGTGGTTTTATTACCGCCTTGGCCATCGACCCTGGTACATGGATAATTGAATGTTTGCAGATACGTTTGACTACGAGCAAACTCCTTTTTCCTTTTGTGTCTCTCCTTCGCGCTCATGCTCATGGCAGCCAAGGCACTTTCAATTGGCTTGCTTGTTGTCAACTGTTTTATTTTTCATTTTCAACTTATGTGCCAAGAAAAGTCCAGTTAGGAATTTACAACGCGAATAGCTCTAACTCGAGCCAAGACAAGAGCCATTGCATTGCAAATGCTTGTTAAGTTTTGCCTGCACAGCGCTTGCACTGTGCTCGTGAAATCTTTTGTAGGCAAAAAAGAAAAGAAAACGGGCTTAGAGCCCACCACCTATTTACCATTACTTACCATTGGTTGGCTCTGACTTTACTCTTTTTTCCTTGCATCTTATTGGTCAGAGTCTCCTCCTTGCCTTGGTTTTATCCTGGGGCTTTGTGTATGTCCCTACTATGAAGCATGGACTAAATACAGATTCCTGTCTGCGGTCAGTGTCCTTCCACTGGCCGCATGCTCCTGCAGGTACCCTTTTTTTACTTTTTACATCCACTTTTAGGGCCAGATTTATCATTGTGTTGCATTTGTATCATGCAAGGTGTTGCAAGGGCAACACAATCCTTAAATCAGATTTAAATCTGGAGTAACACAAGGCAGAGCAAGTCACTGCCTTGCATTACTCTGCCCTGGGAAGGTGTTCTGAGTTTCAAGTTCAAGATTTTTTTTATTAGAGATTTAGATCTTACAGTGAGATCTACAATATATAAAATACATCATTATAATACAATTTTAAAAAGGAACTAAAAAAGTTTTACATTTTCCCACACATTCATTCATTCACTGGGCAATTTATCAACTCCACAGCAGCTTTTACAGTTGTAATAGCATAATTTTTAAAAAGTAGTTTTAAAAATCTCTGTTGGCAAATCCTTAATACAGGACAAACACATATAACATGCTCAATCATCTGTACACCATCATAACAGAAATTACCAATTCTTTCATCCCAGACTATGTTCTGCTCTACGTCCGTTATCGTTTTTATGGGCAAACATTTCAGCCTGCATAGCAATATACACCTACGCACCCCATACTCCAGGTTCAAATGTAAACATGCATGTGGTGTAGCTGCCTGGCAGGATTGAATAACACAATAGAAGCAAGGTGTTGCCCTACATAAATCCATATCATGCACCATGAAAGACATTGCATTAGTTTGGTCAGAGTGCAGTGCAGATAAAACATTAGATATAAATGATCCACACTGTGCAGATGGCTGGAAATATTCCATAGCTATACGACTCCTTAAAAGATCATTCTTTAACATGTAATATGTAAAATACAATACCAACTTAAAATAGCAGCTAATCCTCTTATATAAATTTTCACCAATCCAAATTCTAATCTAAGTGCTACTATTGAAACTATGGAATTTGAAGTGCAAATCGTTTGTAGAATCTTACCTCCCACCTTATGCATCAAGTGCCATTGAATGGTTTGTATTGTCTCTACAGCATATAAAAGAATCGAACGAACCTTCAGTTTGTATACAGCTAAGAGATGATTAAAATGCCGGTAGCCTGCTGCTCCACAAAGTGCCTTTATTGTATTACCATGGGCATAAGCTGTCTTTGATATGTGTACAATATGATCCTTTTCACACAAATTTGCTGCTAGAATTATTCCCAGATAAGGGTATAACTTTACTACTTCTAAGGTAGAGGTATTATAAAACCACTTAGATTTTTTGCCAGTTGGGCACCCTCTTGGACAGAACTGCATGATTTTTGTCTTGTTTATATTGACTTTCCGGTGTTCTGATGTATCCAATCATGGATTTGATGCATTCCCAGATTTTCCAAGACTCGTAAACCTGGGAATGCATAAAAATGCTATGCCTTCTCAGGAAAGGCGCAACAAGGAGAAATATATTTTTTTCTCCTCACTGTTTCCTCTTTCTAAGTGTGCTACATTCTTCTGCATGCTTAGAAAGAGGAATAAGCCTCTAATGATTGTTTTGGTGCAGGAAGGTATACATTCCTGCACAAAAACAATCCTTCCTGCAGTGCAGGCACCCTTGCACCATGGTGGAAGAGTGCTTGCGTTGGTGCTAGGCAGCAGATTGTGCGCAGGCAGAGAGCAGGAATGCGCCATATATTGGTAAATATGGCACATTACTTCCCTCCCCCGTTCATGCAGCACAGCAAGTTATTTTGCTGCATTGTGTTGCATGTAATATTGATAAATCTGGTCCTCAGAGTGCATGTCTCTGCCTCTTCTTCACCCCACCCTCCCTCATGTTGCTTACCCCCTGCAGTCTGTTGCTGCTTTCCCACCCTCCACCATCCCCCCGCCGTCCATGCATTCTTTATTTACCACCCTCCTGCCCCCTCCCACACTCGGTGCTTGCTTTATTTCCCAACCCAGCCCTCCTCCTGCTATCTGTGTTGGACAAATGGTAAAGAAACCATTGAAACTTGATTGAGCAACTAAACAGCGAACACACGGGAGCCAGACCTACTAGTTTGGGGTGGGGAACGAAAAACGTGTCAAAGCATGAAGTGTGGAGAACTCATGCTGCCACAGCAGGACCAGTGTCAACAAGCATTGGCAACACCAATAGGTGTCGCCAATGTGATATCTATTAGCTTTGCCAATGTTTTTTTTTCCTTTAGATATGTTACACAGCAACCTGGGCACTATGACGCGGTCAACACTGGCCTTGTCATAGCGCTTATTTTTTTACTTTAAGACATGCTGCACAGCAGCCCGCGCTGCAGCTCAACAACATGTCTAAAAAAACATCAACAAAGCCAATAGATGTCGCATAGGCGAAACCCATTGGCTTTGTCATTTGTAGTTCGTTTTCGGAGGGCCGCATAAGCTCCTGACGGGGCCTATTAAAGGATTCCTGAATCAACGCTGATGGAACGTCGGATATGTGTGGCACGAATGCCGTGGGGCACGCCTTTCCGGCCGGCCGGGGCACCTGTTGCCAACGGCCCCCTGCCAGGTATATGTGAAGGATAGCGCACGGGGGCACGCTGAAGCAGGCAGGCCATTGACAGCGTGCCCAACGCCACTTTCAGCACTCCTCAGAATCAACAGCTGTCTGTATTTTTAGTCTAAACATGTCTGAAGAGGACGTGTGACTTACCAGAGTTCTGTCCCGAGTTCATCGCACCTTTCAATGAAAGATACGGGCGTTTATATAGCTACTTCTAGTGTCAAACCTTTAAAAAAAAAAAAAAATGTTAAATACGAACAATCAATAAAAAAAGAATGAACTGCAAAGGAAAGACTTACGAGCCCACGAGAGTCAGTAGGGCTGGGACGATTTTCAGAGCGGAGGTACTGGTCGGTGCCATCCACTCTCTAAAATCACGGAGGTCTTGAAAAATAGCTGTGTTATACAACATAGTATAGCACACGGGCATCACCTTTCCAGCGCTATACTGTTTGGGCCTCCCACCGGATTTTTCCCATTGAGGATTACAGCAGAGGAGTCGGAGACACATTTTTCTAGGATGAGGGTAAAATGTATTATGACGTGCATGATAATTTACAGTGGTCACATTCTCAGTCAAAGTGGCAATTGAATGCTGATGATCTGGAAAACTCAGCTACTGGTTGGGTACCATGTAGTCTTACATACTTAAAGGACATACCTTAACTTTTCTTCTCAATTTATGACAGTCTGATAGTGGCCTTAAGAATTCGTCCAGGGCCTCACACCATTCAACAGGCTCTGAGACAGCAGGTTCCAAGGCTGAACGTTTTTTACATATTGTGCTCAGAGACATGAGTCATCCTGTGCCATTCTGAAAAATCAATCAACAGCCGAAGTAATGCTGATTGCAAACTCAATGGCAGAGAGATAGTGCCAACTGAGCAGCACCGTATGGCTATAAAGTATATCACATTAAAAAAAAAAAAAACAGAAAGAGAGCACTCTGCCTCACACTCCAGCATGCAGTCACCCCAATACATCATGGTAAATGCAGTACAAATTATTTTTATAGCCATAAAGTAGACTGTAGTTTTTCACCTTAGTAGGTGCAGCAAGTGCTGCAAATCTCTGGACACGTGTTTCTGGGTTCAGCCTTTTATCAGCAGAGAGCAGCTTTGTATGTGGGGTTGATGGAAATGCTGCCAAAAGTCCTCTTAGGTTTAATTACCACTCACTGGCATGCAGGTGCTCAACCAGAGCTCGTCAGCTCGTTGGCTCAAGGGAGCCTTCTTAAACAGAAATACCAGAAAGGGAGCACCCTGCCTCACACTCCAGCATTTCCAGCAACCCCACAGACAAAGCTACTCTCTGCTGATGAAGGGCTGATTTTTAGTGCTTAGAAATCAATAGTGTCAACCAGGGACATTTGGTCACACTTCCCCGGGACAAAGTCAAATTTAGAGGCTGACCGTGATGGAGCCCTGCTTGGATACACTGAGCAGGAGTCCTTGGTCAAAAGTTTACCTTCACACTTTCTGGATCTTTTCTCTCTTGAAGTCATGAGGTCCTCCTCAGCAAGCCGGTTTTGATGCAATGTCATCAGACTACTTTTTCATGAGTCCCTGATCAAGTCCTGAAGTCTGGAGCTCTGGGGTGTTCAGTTGGATGAACCTGAAATGCTGGCTGGGTTATGGTTGAGGGTAGTCGGCTTGACTTACGACGGCGAGTCAGTCCACTTATGGAGCTTTTTCCAAAAGTTGCCCCAAACTTCTGGAACTTCTTCCTGAAGTTCTGCTTGAGAGTTTAAAGTGTCCAAAAATAAATCCAAGGGTCCAGAAGTTCTGAGATGGCCCTTGGAAGTTTAGGATTACAATTTCCACAATGCACCTTGCCAAATCCTTAAAAGTTCACTGCATGCACTCAAGGCTGGGGACTTTTTGGGACAATCGGTGCAGGCAAGCTCTGTTACCCTGTTGCTTTCAGGAAGTCCACTCATTATTCCTTTTTGAAGCAAAGCAAAGTCCTTATGGCTGTTGTTCCAGTATGCAACTGGAGCAGTACTTTAGAGAGCAGTCTTTTGGGTTGCAGACCAGGGTTCCAGCATGGCAGTCCTTCTTCTTGTGATTTCAGGCAGCAGATCTGAGTTACAATGCTGCTCAGCCACATTTATTCAATCATCTTGGGGAACACGCAGGCACCCCTGACCAATGCCACCCAAAAGCATGACAGCTTCCTCCCAAGTGTGGCATTTTCTTGTCTCATAAATCACTGCACTTTAAAATCCAAGATGGATGATGGGCGATTTTCCCCCAGAGGAGCAGGACCTGATTAAACCAACCTGCTGGTGTGGCTCATTTCCATTAAGACTCCCCCTCTAGACATCTGCACATTTCTTTCCTGGGCCTCCTATCTATCTGTGGGGTACAGGGTGAAAGGGCAGGCCTGGCTGGCATTCCTTCCTGTCCTGCTTCCCTTGAAGCCCAGTTTGATTTACCCAGTTCCCTTCCTGACCTGGCCTCTGCAGAACTTCCCCATCAGATAACATTTGCTCAGTGCAGGACACTTTTCACCTCCTCAAAGCAGCCTGGCTAATCCGGTTAAGGTTGACCAATCAGAAAAGGCCCCTGGCAGGCTGGATTTTGGCTTACAGAAAAGAAAGTCCTATAATGTGTTTTCTGTATTCGTTATGCTAAATTAAACAGTGGCAAGTTGTTGGATTTATCATTACCAATCTTTTGAGTCCATTCATGACACATTAAGTATCAGTCAGAAAACAGGGGGGGGGGGGTGAACATGCTAAAAGGATGCCATTCTCACAGTACTGTTGCAGTTTTATTACAATTTGCAAATGAGTAACACTTTTACTCAAAAGCGCTTTTATGGAGGAAGAGTTCCAATGTACTTTTACTGCATAGAGGTCAGTGACAACAGTTCTCGGTGGTTCCCCTGTACGCAGTAGAGTGAAAGGGTATAAATCCGCAAACAAGACTAGTGACTCAGTTTTAACTTTCCTGGGGCCTCCTGGTATGCTGGCGCTAGTTGGATTTCCTGTGCACCGCACATTTGGCGACGAGTGGGGCCACCTAGAAAGAGAGTGCAAGGGGGGACTTGGGAACACGTCCAGGAGCTCCCAACAGAGGGCTCGGTCAGTGGGGATCCTGGGAGCAAGGGAACATTGTTAGATTATGTGGATCCAGGCCACCAAGCTTGGGTGGAGCGGGTCTTTGTTGTTGGTGCTCCTGCGTCAAGGCACCCACAGTTCTTCAGGTGACCTGCAAGAGGAGGAACAGGGCAGGACAGCAGGACAACTCTAGAAGATGTCATTTGCAGTGCTGATGTCCCTCAGCGGTGGGTCTTCGGGTATGTTGTTGGAGTCTAGGTTGGGCTTTGACAAGCCTCGGTTGTTGCAAAGGGTGCGGTACCACAGGTATTGGTGGCGCTCAGCTCCGGCTGGTCCTAATGTCTTCTCACTTGTGGGGGGTTGGTGAGATGGGACTGGTCTCTTGAAGTATGATGACCTCCTCCTGGACAGCTGCTGTGTCATGGACCAGATGGACAGCAGAACTGTAGACTGGACACTGTGGTTGGTGCCTGCAGGAAGCAAGGAGGGTGGCTCCTCCACTCCAAGGGAGATGCTGAAAGGATAGTGAAGTGCTGGAGAACCTCTGAGACTTTTGGAGTCATCGCAGATGCAGGACGAGTTGCAATGTCAACTCGTCCAATGCCAAGGGAGATGTGAAGTAATCAAGGAGGACGGTAAGCGCAAATCACCTTTATTTTACAATGGTAAAATAAACTCCACTTGACAGTCTCCAAGCGCCCCCCAATACCGCCGGTCCGTCCAACCGTCCTCGCCGTCGTCCCTCTCCTCGGCGTTTTCCTCGCGCCGCCGTCCAAACGCCTAGCAACCCCTTCACCATCGGGGTTCTAGTCGCGAATCCGTGCGCGAGGGTACGCACGTAAATACAACATTGAGTTTTTTTTTTTTTTTTTTAAATATTAACAAACCTCCCCCTAAAACAAAAACAAAAGAACTAAGACATTAAAAAACATTAACATTGATTCAGTTTGCAGAAAAATCATGCAGTATGCAGAGTTATAACTCGTTCCGTCAATGACACAGTTTCCAAGGTAACTTTCGTACTCTAACACTCCTGCGTAACACAAGACCCTCATCTCCACTCTTATTCACGTCCGATCTTAACATTGACTCTCGCTTGGTGACAGCCTGAGGATCCCAGTTCCCCTTCAGTTTAACCACCTTGGATTTGTTCCACCACTTGTTGCCTTGGACCCTCACTGCATTGCCCAAAACACGTTCAACACAAACAGGTTCGGAAAATTTTGCTTTACCTTTCTTGACAAACGTTGGCAGTTTTATCACTACCCAATCACCTTCCACCAACAATGACTCTTTAGCCCCTTTCTTATTGTCAAAATATCTCTTTTGTGTAAACTGCTTGTCTTCCACATTGGCCTTGATAACATCAGCACGCTCTCCAACTAGCATTTGTTCAAAAAACTTAGACATCCACCCAGGTTTGATTTGGGTATTGGGCTTTCTCCCTTTCAAAGCTTCAAAAGGAGATACCCCAGTGGTAGAATGAGGAGTTGTTCTATAAAACCAAAGCATAGCTTGTACAGATGCCAACACATCACACCCATTCTTCAGAGCCCACCTGATACAGTCCCCCACCACACGGTTGAATCTCTCCACCAAACCGTTTGTTTGAGGTTGATAGAGGGAACATCTCAGGTGTTTGACTGAACCTTGGTTCAGAAATGCTTTAAACTCATCAGACACGAACTGAACACCATTGTCCGAAATAATTTCTTCTGGAAAGCCCTCATTCATAAACACTTCTCTTAAAAAGGTGACTAAAGATCTAGCATTAGGCTCCTGTACAAATTTGACATAAGGCCACTTCGAGAAATAATCCACTACTACATATGCATACCGTAGTCTGGAATTAAGTGAAAGGGTCCCACCATATCCACCCCCAACTTCCGCCACGGACCTCCAGGACACGGAATAGGCATAAGGGGTGGTGTGGCAGTTTTCAGACTCTTGGCAGAATTTGAACATATCGCACAATTTTTTACCAAATGCTCAATTTCACTGTCCATACGTGGCCACCAAAAGTTGTCACGTATTCGTCTTTTGGTCATAGTGGTGCCCAATTGACCTTCATGCGCCTTCTTCACTATTAAACTCCTCAATTCCTCCGGAGGAATGAGTTTATCATTTCTCAAGAGAATGCCCTCCTCAATTGTAAGTTCATCTGAAATTTTCCAGAATGGCTGGCTCGCCAACGTCAAGTCTTTCTCATAAGGCCATCCTTCAGCAATGAACCTCATTACAGCACACAACTCATTATCTCCAGCCAACTTTTCCTTCCACTCTGTCTCAGAGCAAACACAGACTTGGTCAACCTCAACCGTTGCAATCATACAACATTCATCGTCCACCATCTCATCCGTCGTTGAGCTCAACTGCCTGGGAAATCTCGACAAATAGTCTGCTCTTATATTCCTTCCGCCAGGAATATGCATGACCTCAAAATCATATTGCATGAGCCTAGCTACTAATCTAGCAATTCTAGGTGTGCCTGTCTTATCATTAGTTCCTTTTAATATTGAAACCAAAGGCTTGTGATCCATCTTTAATTCAAAATGCCTTCCCCACACATAGCTTCTGAATTTTTCGATGGCCCAGACACAGGCCAGCAACTCCTTTTCAATTACGGAGTAATGCACCTCTGGCGCCCTTAAAACTCTGGACGCGAAGCCAATGGTGTTTTCATCACTCCCAACAGTTTGAGTCAACACAGCCCCCAATCCAATATTGCTGGCATCAACTGTTAGGCAACATTGAAACCTTTGGTCATACGGTTTTAACACTTTGGCTTGAGTTAAGTGGACTTTGATATCTTCAAACGCTCGTTCACACTCAGCACTCCACTCAAAACTGGTCTTATCCTTCAATAGATTTGACAAGACTCTAACCCGACTAGCATACTCCGGTATGAACCGGGAGTAAAACTCACACATGCCTAAAAACGCTTTCACCCCAGCTTTGTCAGTAGGCGGAGGTGCTGCCTTAATAGCATCAATTAGACCAGGTTTCGGGCTAACACCCTCCTGACTAATCACATGACCCAAATATTCCACAGAGGATTTCATGAATTGGCACTTTTCCCTTCTAAGAACAATGCCATGATCCTTGAATTTCTGCAACACCTGTCTGAGGGTCTTGTTATGTGTCTGTAGATCAGGGGCATGAATTAAGACATCGTCCTGAAACACCAGTACATTGGAAATACCTTTCACAATGTGCACATAATCCTTTAAAACACTGAGGCTGCAGAAGCCAACCCGAAAGGCATGCGACAAAACTGGAAAACACCACAAGGCGATACAAATGCTGTCAAATACCTGGAATCGGGATCCAGCTCCACCTGATGATATGCACTGGCCAAATCTAACTTCGTAAACACCTTCGCGCCTTTAATGGTAGACAACATTTCCGTTATATTAGGTAAGGGATGAGAGTCCACCCATATCTCCCTGTTTAGCGCTCTCAGGTCCACACAAATTCTCAACTCTCCATTCTTTTTCTTCGCTATGACCAGTGGAGAAAGCCACAAAGAGGACTCAATGGCTTCTATGATCCCCTTGTTCTGTAAACTTTCTAATTCTCTTTCCAGATCTTCTCTCACACTGAAAGGCACCAGCCTAATCTTATGCTTGACAGGGGCAGCATGCAATTTTACTTTTATCTTATGTTTAAAACCTTTCAGCTTTCCCAACTCTCCTGAAAAAACTTTGGGAAACTCGTTGAGTAGACCTTCAATCACATCCGTTTCTCTAATCACTGCAACCTGTTCCAATGTACCTGGTCACAACACCATACCAAACAAACCCTGATGGAACCAACCTAAAATGTTCAAACCTTTAGCCGCTACATAAATTTTCCCATGTATACGTCTCCCCCTAAACTCAAGTATATCCTCAAAAAAACCTTGAAGCTCAATCTTCCTCCCTTCATAAGACACTGGAGCCCTGTCTGGTGGCTCAAGAGCGCGATCTTTCCAATTCTGGTTGAACAAGTCGAGAGTAATCATGGTGATCCTAGCCCCTGAGTCCACCAGCAAACGCAAGGACTTGTTTCCAACTCTAACACACACATACGGATCCACACAGTTATCGGGATCACCAGACTTAACCACACCACTATCAACAACTAAAACCATATCCTGAACCTCTCCCATGAGGTGTTCAACTGCTTCTTCATTCTCATCCATCACTGTCACAACAGATTCACGTTTGCCACCTTGACACACTTTAGCAAAATGCCCAACCTTGCCACAATTCCTGCATTGGATATTCCAAGCAGGACAAGACTTAAACCCTTTTTGATGAGGCATATTTCCACATCTAAAGCAAACATTTTTTTGTTTGAAAAAAACATTAGAATTAGCAAACTTAATGTTCTTCTGTCCACTTGTTTTAACTACTGTTTTTTTATCTTCTCTGTTGGTGACGGCGTTGACCCTGGTAGCTGCTGTCTGTTCAATTTCTCTGGACGACTTGATCGCCGATTCGATGCTCTTTGCAATTTTTATGGTTTCAGTCAATGTTGGATTGTCCAATGATAACAATTTCTGTCTGATAGACTTGTCTGTCCCTTGGCAAATAAATTGGTCTCTGATGAGTTGATCACCCAGCGCTTCAAACTGACATTCCGCAGCCAGAAGACGCAACGCCGAAATGTAAGTGTCAACATCTTCGCCAGAACGTTGTTCTCTCTTAAAAAACTTGTGCCTGGCCACCACCAAGCTGGGAGGAGCATCAAACCTGACGCTCATTTTCTTCACAGCTATTTGGTACTCATCCATTTCACCATCGGCCAATTGTAAGTCCGGTAGGTACTTAAAAATAGCCCTCCCTTCAAAACCAATGGAATGCAGGAAAAGACATTTTTTGCGTTCAGGCCTGTACCGTGATGCCCCTATCGCCCCTAGGTACGTCTCGAAGGCATCGTACCACTGCTTCCATACTATATGTGGTTCGCCAGGGCTCTCTAGAAATGGTGGTGGAGGGAGAACAGATTGCATGTTGGACCCAAAAATAAATTGCAAAACAAATATTCCTAGAAACAGGAACAAAAATTGTAACCCCCTTTTCTTGTAAACGTTTTTGTATGTTGAATATAAATAAATAATCCAACCAGCCCTTATTGCTTCCTAGCTAGTTGAATCATGAATAAATAACTCCTCAAATGCATTCTAAATGACCATTATGCGTATACAGAGAGTATAGGTGTTCCTTTCCTTTTTAACTTTTTAGCAAACTTATTTCTGAATGTACAATGGAGGCGTTGCAGACCCAAATCCTTCTTCATCAAAGGTTCATCTTCAATTATGTAACCTCTCCACATCAAGACACAAAAAGGCCATTTCTATAGCTGGTTGGCATAATACAGGAAGAAGAAACTCCTCCCACGGGGTGGAGTAAGCCAGATCCAAACAATAAGCCTGCTGTCTTCGTGTATATCCTCCACGATCGTGCTGGCACACGAATTAGGCGTTGGGGGCAAAGTTGAAAATAGCTGTTAAACAGCTGATGCGTGGGCTCGCTGTGTCTGGAGACCGGACCACCTCGTCGCCAAAATGAAGTAATCAAGGAGGACGGTAAGCGCAAATCACCTTTATTTTACAACGGTAAAATAAACTCCACTTGACAGTCTCCAAGCGCCCCCCAATACCGCCGCTCCGTCCAACCGTCCTCGCCGTCGTCCCTCTCCTTGGCGTTTTCCTCGCGCCGACGTCCAAACGCCTAGCAACCCCTTCACCATCGGGGTTCTAGTCGCGAGGCCGTGCGCGAGGGTACGCACGTAAATACAACAAGATGCTGAAAGGATAGTGAAGTGCTGGAGAACCTCTGAGACTTTTGGAGTCATCGCAGCTGCAGGACGAGTTGCAATGTCACGATTGTCAGGACAGGAGCAGGTAGGCAGGCAGGGTTTTGTGACTAAAGTACACTAGTCGTCCACAGTTCTTGTTCCTTCAGCTTTTCTTTGACCTCTTCTTCTTTAGGTCCGACAAATTTGTTCTTTTGGTGTCAGTGTTCCACGTAAATGCACAATTAAGGGACGTTTAGGGGAGTGTGGAGTAGTAGCCAATGGGTTACTTTCCCTTGGGGGTAACTACACCACCTACATGACCAATCACTGTGGTTATATAGGGGGTAACCTTATCCCACAAGGCCTAGTTCCACTAAAACAAAAATTTTGATTATTTACCTTCCTCGAGTGTCCACTTCAGGTAACCCACCATTGAGGTGCGGCTAGGCCAATGGTGGTACACGCCTACTAATTTTCCTGCTTGTCCTGGTGTCAAGTGGGCTTAAGGGCAGAGGGTGGCAACACCCAGGTCTGGTGAAGCTGGGGTTGGATACCAATGGTGACAGGTTTTTTGAAGTCACAGGGCTTGGTATGCAGATTTGCTCGCCATCCTGCTGGAGTAGGTAACAACAGTTCTCTACAGAGCAGGCTTTGTTTCTGGCCTCAGCGTGCCGGCTCTCACCTCCTGGGGTTCAGAAGCCTGTTTGTGGTTGCAGGCTGGTTGAGACGAGTCAGTCAACACACTCAGTGACTAGTGGGGTTCAGGGGGCTCCTCTAAGGTACCCCCTCTGGGTGCATGACATAATAAATCTAAGGCTAGCATCAGCCTGAATTTATTAAGACAAGGTTCTGGATACCAAACACCATAGGTTGCAGTGAAGCCATTATGTAGCTGAGGAACTTGAGATGACAGTTGTTCAGTACATACCTTAAGATGGCTTCCCTGCTCACTTGCAATGATCAGCAATGGAGCTGGACATCGCAGGGTCATGTCTGCTTGTGCTGATATATCCACACGTCATATATAATGCACCTTGCCTTAGGGCTTCAAGGCCTGCTCTAGGGGTGACTTACATATACTTAGATGCTATAATTGGGCATGGCACACAATGGGTGCGCTATGTCTTGTTTTTGCCCGGCCTACACTAGGACATGCAGACTGCAATGGCAGCTGTGCACAACTTGTTTTAATGGGGTCCCTGAGGGTGGCACCAGTGCTTAATTTGAGCCGTTGGCTGCCAGTGGGGGGGGGGGGCACCAGCACTTATGTTTGGAGACCAGCACTTATGGGGTGATGTGTCTTGCTGTTGAGTTTTGTTTCTTGTTTGGTTGTGTTATTTTGTTATTTCAGCACTGTGCATTGTCACAGCATGTTTTTTTGTTGTGTTATTTTCTTACGTTGTGCTGATCTTTCATTCTTCTGTTTATGTGTCATTGTGTCGGTGTATTGTTTTTTGGGTGCCGATGTGTTGTGCTTGCATGTTTTTATGTTGTGTCTTGTGTTATTGTGCTGATGTCTTATACTGTGTTGATGTGTTTTCTTGTTGTGTTCTGCTGAGGTTTTCTTGTGTTTTTTGTGCGTTGTGTTATTCTGTTTTTATTTTGTTATTGTGCTGAGGTAGTGTTTTGTGGTTGTAGTTGTGAATGTGAGTTGCAAGGTAGGCACAAAATAGGAAAAATGTGATGTAACATTAACTCAAGGAGACAACTAACTTGCCCTCAACCTATAGCTATTTCATCACTCATCAACTTCTTGAGAAACGTTGGAATACAACACGTTAATTAATGCTACATTACACCCACCCCAAAGCTGACCGAAGGAGTTTTTCTGAAACAAACAGAAGAAAAATTAGGTGCTACACATTCGGCCCAAACTACAGGACAGACAAACAATAAGAAACTTAACACAACAAATTTATCGAACCCCCAATAACTAAATATGCATGGAAATTAAGCCATCTGGGGCTGGTATATTAAGACTGGATGGTAAAAAGCAGAGGCAAATACACACCGAGTTTCTGAGAGTTCAGTCTAATTTTGCAAACTGACCTATGTACTAATAGGTCGGTTTCTACAATTTCTGTTCAGAGCTGGTCGCAATCCAACCTACCTCACGAATATATTGCATTAGGTTCCAAACTCGCGCTGTGATTAGTGACCATCACAAGGATGGTGGCCTGCTACCCTATACAGCCTATTTTTATTAAAGGGCTGTGTATTTAAAAAAAAAAAAGGGCACTTTTAAAAAAAAGTTTGTTTGAGAGGGGTCCCCTGAACTACCTACTGCACTACAAACTTTTTTTTTGTACACACACAGAAGGGAATGGGTCGTCGAGACCACTTCCCTTTTACAAATCCGTTACCCCTGCAACTCGAGTGTCAGTAATTATTCAATGTTTTGAGACCGAATTATAGTTGCAAAACATTGATACATCACGTACTGATTGGCAATTTGGAAGGACACACCCCTTCCAAACTGCAATTTGTTATCCATTGGCAATCCAATTTTAAGAGCGGGTAAAATGTTTACCGACACTTAAAATGGGATTGGTACAATAGAGAAAAACTATTTTGCAGTTGCAAAAGTTGCAGTTTTGGAAATCACAGCATTTACAGCAGCCAAACAGATTAGAACTTACTCCTGTAGTCTAAATGCTAATGTCATGTAGCCAGAGAGATTGTCTGCCATTTAGCAACTAGCAGCTCAATTCTTCAAAACAAATAAAATATTCCCATCATTTTATTGGCATAGACCCACTGGCATGCATAATTCAGTTTTAGCCTGATGCTACACCGTGATGGAATGGTGACCTTACATTCATGATTAATCGGAAGAGCGTTGAATAAGCAACAGGTTCACAAACAGACAAGATGGTCAGGAGGTTAGTGGAGAGATTCTCACATAGCAGAAAACAGCATATCAGCCACTGGATGAGATTTAGGACCTGATTACGACCTTGGAGGAGGGGTTTATTCCGTCCCAAATGAGACGGATATCCCAGACGCATTACAAGCTCCATTATATCCTATGGAACTTGTAACACAGTGGACGGGATATCCGTCACATTTGGGACAGAGTAATCCCTTCTGGCAAGAACGTATTCAGGCCCTTACTGTACATGTGCCAAAGGCATGCTTTTTGGCTTAGAAAACTAAGGTCCATATTTATACTTGTTTAGCGCTGCATTTGCATCATTTCTTTACGCAAAAGCGGCACAAGCTTACAAAATACACTTGTGTAAATATGGGCCCGAGTTCTTTTCTTTGACTTATCCATCAGAAGACATAGAAAAGTGACTCATGTGAACTTTAATCATTTTACACTAAGCTTGTCGTGATAGAAAATGGTTACAATAGGACTTTTTGTTCAGGGGTTGGCACACAGAGAGCAAAATGTCACTTGAACTGCGCTTGCACTGTGAATCAAGAGACAAAAAACACTGCCCCAACATGAAAAACATTAAGAAGGGGCAAAAGGGGGGAACCTGTAAAACAGAAGTAGCGAGGAACAGAAAAAACGAAACTAAGGGCCTGATTTAGATTTGGCGGAGGGGAGTATTCCATCACATCCATCGCAAATATCCTGTACGCTGTATTACAATCCCATCATATCCCATGGAGATCAAAATATGGTGAACAGGTTATCCATCAGGTTTGTGATGGAGTATTCCGTCTGCCGAGATCTAAATCAGGCCCTAAGTATTGGCAAAGCCAATAGGTTTTGCCTTTTTGACCTATTCACTTTGGCAATGTTTTTGCTTATGCTGCAGCATCGGCAAAATAAATAAAAGAAAAAATGAAAAAAATCTTGCTGGCTTGTGTGGATGCATGTGCGTGCAAACACCAAGATGTTACAACAGTCCATGAATGCGTGAACATACAGCATGACACTGACACTATTTTGATTATTTACCATTTCAAGAGAGAAGACACCATATGAGAAGAGTACATACATTTAAATTAATTTAAGCATGTGCAAAAGCGAATTTGGAAATGGCAGCTGCCAAACTCACACAAAATGTAAAATAAACTTTTTAAATAAATAAAACACAACAGGTGGGAGATCAACAGATGAGTGCTTGAGGGAGAAGTGAACACAGGCGATGCAACAGGAGGTAGGTGGTGAGTGTGGGAGCAACAGGTGCTTATGGCAGGTCAGGGGAACAAAAAAATAAAATGTAATTAAAATGTAAAAGCCAGGGATGGGTGAGTGAAGCAATGCATAAGCTAGAGGTGGGGGAGGAAGGAGTAACAGAGTATAAAGGGGTATATTTGAGGGGGGAAGCAGCACACAAAGGGGGGAAGAAAACACGTGCACCTTTGGAGGTGTTGAAAGAAAAAGAAAAAAAAGTTATTCCCTGAATTTGAACAGTGGAAAGCTACAATTCACGCAGTCAAATAATTGTTAAAGAAGCTACGCTCCATTGGAGTGACAAAAACAAGAGGAAGGAAATCCAATGAATAAGAAGCAAGTAAATCAGAGTGACAAGAAAACAAACCAATGGTATGCAATTGCTGGTTCAGAGCTTGCTATAAGTTTTGGTATGGTCCACAATAGGGCTTTGTTGGGGACATCTAAAAAGAGTGTAGGATGGACTACTCCTAAAAAGGAAGGAAGAATAGGAGAAGTTAGGGAGAAACCGAACAGCATTAAGAAGGGCATTCAAGAGGTTGCTTTTGTCAACGTGACGAATGCCACTCAAGGTGGACAATGTGTTAAATGGTTCAAAGAAAACATTGTCGGAATTGGTCTAGCAAAGTTGGTTTTTCAGCCCGTATAATTGCTGTTCCTGTGATTTTTGTCTGCTCTGGGTGCATTTAGATATAGGTCGACATATGTGCCTGTTCCCCTGGCAGTGTACCCTCATGCATGCAATATGCATGTCAGAGCCATCAATTAAGCTGACAGCATGAATATACTTTGTACTTAATGACAGTGGCCACTGATGAGATTGGTGTGACCCTGCCAAACACATCCTAATGAACAGTCACCACAGATCATTAACTCTCAAGTTGTCTACCACCCAGATGGACAGTCCGTTCTTCCTCTTCACACCCCATCACCACTTAACTTGAGCGCTGCTTGTGCTTATGTACTTTTACGTTTCACAATGGCATCATATTATTATTAGGTCTCTTGGTTTTATGGTATTTATTTTTTTAACATTTCCGTCTGTATTTATCCATATTTATTTTTTGTCCATCTTATTGCTATATATCCATATTTATTCTGTGTTTTGACAGTAAATGGAGCCATATAATGGTACATTTTCACATGTATTTAACTGATGACACACTCATACTTTGATGCCTGTTGCATTTTAGTAAATTAAGCAACAAAATATAACAAAATATTGCACCCACAGGTAAATATTACCTTTATACTTCATATATATGTTAATATACGCTTATATTTAAGGAAATCTCATCCTATTTTTAACTTCCCCTGCTGTCTATCTGCTCAGCTGTTGGCCTGCAGTTCACAAGAGACAGCATGGTGAGTCATTCACCGGAAGCACAATTTTCAATATTTTTCAGCTTTTAAAAATAAAAACAGACATGAAACACATTGTTTTATGTCTGTATTTTTTTTTTTTTTAAATCAGTAAAAACTGAAAACTGGGAGCCTTAATTATTATCTATTTAGTCCTACTGTTGAGTGTGAGGCTGCAAATCAAAATGTTAGACTGGTTTGTACTATCATTGAGCCTATAGCATCTTGAGACAAGATAACATTCAGGGCAAAGAGACCACATGACATGCAATATCCTATGCTCACGTGACATCACAAGTCCACTTCTGACTCTGTCCCACCATTTTATGCATTATCATAATCGGTTATTAGCCAAAGGGCGCGGGGGAAACACACAACATGTATTTTTTCATTAACATACATTTAAAGGAAACAAAGGGGGTGATTCTAAGTCCGGCGGGCGGCGGAGGCCGCCCGCCAGACTTCCCCCACCAAAATACCGCTCCGCGGTCGAAAGACCGCTGAGGGTATTTTGGGATTTGCCCTGGGATGGCGGGCGACCGCCAAAAGGCCGCCCGCCAGCCCAGGGCAAATCAACCTTCCCACGAGGACGCCGGCTCAGAATTGAGCCGGCGTTGTGGGAAGGTGCGACGGGTGCAGTGGCACCCGTCGCGTATTTCAGTGTCTGCAAAGCACACACTGAAATACAAAGTGGGGCCCTCTTACGGGGGCCCCGCGGCACCCTACCGCCATCCTGTTCCTGGCGGGAGACCCGCCAGGAACAGGATGGCGGTAGGGGGTGTCAGAATCCCCATGGCGGCGGAGCGTGCTCCGCCGCCATGGAGGATTCTGTAGGGCAGCGGAAAACCGGCGGGAGACCGCCGGTTTTCCTAGTCTGACCGCGGCCGAACCGCCGCGGTCAGAATGCCCTGCGGGGCACCGCCGGTCTGTCGGCGGTGCTCCCGCCGACCCTGGCCCCGGCGGTCTGAGACCGCCGGGGTCAGAATGACCCCCAAAATCTGTAGCTGCTGTCCAAGCTTTTAAGTCTGGTTTTTGACAGCATAGCTGTTAAAAGGACCTATTGTTTCTGATATACATATACTTGGCTTGGATTCCACACAATTCAACGAGCAGCTTTTTTTTTTTTCACCAGACTCTTTTCGCCAATGGCTTGAGACCTTGTCATTAAGGTCCTGGCCTAACCCATTGAGTATTTCTCCCTCTCCTAAAGCTATTGGATCCATGTTTCCTGCTCCAGTCCAGGGCTTGCATCACAGCCATCAGGAACTATTTTACAGCTACCGACCTACTGATCTTTCCCTCTGTTGGTGCCTCGTCACTCGTTCCTGCCATTTGCACTTCCCCCTTGTCCTTTGGTTCCTCTTAGTTCTCCTGCACGTTGCTTCTCATCCCCTTCACTGACCCTACCCTCCCACTGCATACGCCCACCCTCCTTCCTTGCTCTAGGTGTCCTTCGTCCTTCAAGAGTCTCTCTCTCTCTTGGTACTTTTCCCATCACTCCAAACTTTTTAACAGCATCACAATGTAAAAGACAGATGCCACATTACCAATGGCGCAGTAGTGAAACACCATGTCACGCATGGCTAAAACAAATATTCCCAGTTGAAAGGTTTTTCACTCCACATAGCAAATCCTAGTCAATACCTTAATCTTATATCTCTTAGATATTATGCAGGCATAGATGCTGGAAGTGGCATTCACTATGCCCAAACTAAAAGCCCTGGAGCACAGTGGAGACATGTACCATTTATGCATTAAAAGAAGGGCAAGAAAGCTGGATTACCAATGATTGGTTATCACACTTTATGGCAAAGATTTACTAAGGATTTGCACTGTCCTTGCATGACGCAAGTCATTGCAAGGCAACACAAGTCCTTATCTGGGTTTTACTAAGACAAGCAAAGCCATTTGCATGGCTAGGCACGGTTAAGAAAATACAAAGGAACATGGGCAGCGCTGCCTTGCTACTTTGCAACGGAGGGGTGTTCTATGGGTGGAGCATGGGCATGGTCATGCACCCACCCATGGATTTGATGCAATCCCAGATTTTCTAAGGTCAGTAAAGTTGGGATTGCACCAAAATGGTGTGCCTGCCAGACCCAGGTGTAACAAGGAAAATATATTTCTCCTTATTACTTCCTTTTCTATGATAATTTCGCATCACAGGCAGACAAGGAAAATGGCTACAAGAATAGTTTTTGAGCAGTAAGGTACACCTTTCTGCACAAACACAACCCTGCTTGTAATGCAGGCACCCTCACATCAAGGTGCAAGGGGGCCAGCGTTGGTGCTGGGTAGCTTCAAGTGCGCTACTGCAAGGAAGGAGTAGAAATGCACTTTACCTTAGAAGACATGGCACATTTTTGTTCTCTTCGTTTCACTCAACGCAGCGCAGCAATTTTACTTGCTGGCCAGCATTGCATGAAATGTTAGTAAATACACCCCTGAGTCTCAGTGCTTCTGGAACCACATCACATGGCTACTGATTGTTAGCTTATATTGTATATATTAAGGATATATTTTCCCGTTTTCATCCGTATATAAAGTCAAACAGGTGTCAGCAGGATGCAATGGTGAAATAATTTTTAAAGAGGGGGCACACAATGGGCCACAGTTAATAGTGGTGAGAGTGAGTTTGTGTGTAGATAGATAGATTCATTCGCTGATTTGTAATGAGAGGTATTAAATGCTTCAGTGATGGTTTTTAGGGTCGAGTGCGCAATCACTCTAGCCTGCTGTAGTCTCTCTGTGGGCTTTTAACCACGCCCATCAGTTTCATTGGTTCATGGGCTTGCCTTTTCAAAATTGCGTGATTTTTTATTTGTGAAAGGCATGCATACAGCATGCCTATTCCGGTGTTTAGCCCTCCTCGAGCGCACAGGCCAACTACTAAAAACAAAGGAGGCTTCATGTTTTCAGCCTGGTTTCTGGACTACTTTTTCTTTTTATTTCCTACGCAGTACGATCTCGCTGCACATTTGCAGATACGTTTGACTGCGAACGAATTTCTGTTTCATTTTATGTGCTCCTTCACGCTCATGGCGTAGTGCTTTAAACCAGGTCGTTTATGTAAAACTGTATTCCTTTTCATTTTCCTTTTAGTCGAGCAAATGCGAGACCCATTGCATTGCAAATGCTTGTTATTTCTTTTTACTGAGTTGCTATGCAGCAAGGGCAGCATTCCATAATTATGGTGGTGGAGCCCAAGGTGGGAGCGGGGATGGACAAATATATCTGAGGTACAGGCCCCATGCGCCCTCAACCGAGACGATAGTGGCTGACATCTACTAACCTACAGCATGTGAGTTTTAAAATCGTCAAGGTCTGTAAAGAAATGGCTCCCTGTTGCAGTTACCCCCCACTTTTTGCCTGATACTGATGCTGACTTGACTGAGAAGTGTGCTGGGACCCTGCTAACCAGGCCCCAGCACCAGTGTTCTTTCACCTAAAATGTACCATTGTCTCCACAATTGGCACAACCCTGGCACCCAGGTAAGTCCCTTGTAACTGGTACCCCTGGTACCAAGGGCCCTGATGCCAGGGAAGGTCTCTAAGGGCTGCAGCATGTCTTATGCCACCCTGGGGACCCCTCACTCAGCACAGACACACTGCTTGCCAGCTTGTGTGTGCTGGTGGGGAGAAAATGACTAAGTCGACATGGCACTCCCCTCAGGGTGCCATGCCAGCCTCACACTGCCTGTGGCATAGGTAAGTCACCCCTCTTGCAGGCCTTACAGCCCTAAGGCAGGGTGCACTATACCACAGGTGAGGGCATAGGTGCATGAGCACTATGCCCCTACAGTGTCTAAGCAAAACCTTAGACATTGTAAGTGCAGGGTAGCCATAAGAGTATATGGTCTGGGAGTCTGTCAAAAACGAACTCCACAGCTCCATAATGGCTACACTGAATACTGGGAAGTTTGGCACCAAACTTCTCAGAATAATAAACCCACACTGATGCCAGTGTTGGATTTATTAAAAAATGCACACAGAGGGCATCTTAGAGATACCCCCTGTATTTTACCCAATTGTTCAGTGCAGGACTGACTGGTCTGTGCCAGCCTGCTGCTGAGAGACGAGTTTCTGACCCCATGCGGTGAGAGCCTTTGTGCTCTCTGAGGACAGAAACAAAGCCTGCTCTGGGTGGAGGTGCTTCACACCTCCCCCCTGCAGGAACTGTAACACCTAGCAGTGAGCTTCAAAGGCTCAAGCTTCGTGTTACAATGCCCCAGGGCACTCCAGCTAGTGGAGATGCCCGCCCCCTGGACCCAGCCCCCACTTTTGGCAGCAAGTCCAGGAGAGATAATGAGAAAAACAAGGAGGAGTCACTGGCCAGTCAGGACAGCCCCTAAGGTGTCATGAGCTGAGGTGACTCTGACTTTTAGAAATCCTCCATCTTGCAGATGGAGGATTCCCCCAATAGGATTAGGGATGTGCCCCCCTCCCCTCAGGGAGGAGGCACAAAGAGGGTGTAGCCACCCTCAAGGACAGTAGCCATTGGCTGCTGCCCTCCCAGACCTAAACACACCCCTAAATTCAGTATTTAGGAGCTCCCCAGAACCTAGGAACTCAGATTCCTGCAACCTAAGAAGAAGAGGACTGCTGAGCTGAAAAACCCTGCAGAGAAGACGGAGACACCAACTGCTTTGGCCCCAGCTCTACCGGCCTGTCTCCCCCCTTCGGAAGAAAACTGCTCCAGCGACGCTTTCCCCAGGACCAGCGACCTCTGAATCCTCAGAGGACTGCCCTGCTCTAAAAGGACCAAGAAACTCCCGAGAACAGCGGCCCTGTTCATCCAAGACTGCAACTTTGTTTCCAAAGAAGCAACTTAAAGACAACTGCATTTCCCGCCAGAAGCGTGAGACTTGCAACTCTGCACCCGATGCCCCCGGCTCGACTTGTGGAGAAACACCACTTCAGGGAGGACACCCCGGCGACTCCGAGACTGTGAGTAACCAAAGTTGTCCCCCCTGAGCCCCCACAGCGACGCCTGCAGACGGAATCCGAGGCTCCCCCTGACCGCGACTGCCTGACTCCCAGATCCCGACGCCTGGAAAAGACCCTGCACCCGCAGCCCCCAGGACCTGAAGGATCGGAACTCCAGTGCAGGAGTGACCCCCAGGAGGCCCTCTCCCTTGCCAAGGTGGTGGCTACCCCGAGGAGCCCCCTCCTTGCCTGCCTGAATCGCTGAAGAAACCACTTGGTCTCCCATTGATTCCAATTGAAAACCCGACGTGTGTTTGCACACTGCACCCGGCCGCCCCCGTGCTGCTGAGGGTGTACTTTCTGTGCTAACTTGTGTCCCCCCGGTGCCCTACAAAACCCCCCTGTTCTGCCCTCCGAAGACGCGGGTACTTACCTGCTGGCAGACTGGAACCGGGGCACCCCCTTCTCCATTGAAGCCTATGTGTTTTGGGCACCACTTTGAACTCTGCACCTGACCGGCCATGAGCTGCTGGTGTGGTAACTTTGGGGTTGCTCTGAACCCCCAACGGTGGGCTACCTTGGACCCAAACTTGAAGCCCGTAGGTGGTTTACTTACCTGCAAGAACTAACAATTACTTACCTCCCCTAGGAACTGTGAAAATTGCACTGTGTCTAGTTTTAAAATAGCTATATGCGTTTTATTTGAAAAGTATATATGCTATTGTGATTATTCAAAGTTCCTAAAGTACTTACCTGCAATACCTTTCATGCAAAGTATTACATGTAGAATTTGAACCAGTGGTTCTTAAAATAAACTAAGAAAATATATTTTTCTATACAAAAACCTATTGGCCTGGAATTGTCTCTGAGTGTGTGTTCCTCATTTATTGCCTGTGTGTATGTACAACAAATGCTTAACACTACTCCTTTGATAAGCCTACTGCTCAACCACACTACCACAAAATAGAGCATTAGTATTATCTCTTTTTGCCACTATCTTACCTCTAAGGGGAACCCTTGGACTCTGTGCATACTATTCCTTACTTTGAAATAGTGCATACAGAGCCAACTTCCTACAAGGTCAATTGAACCTTTCATTCCACTGAGACCGGTATAATCACCACCATTAATCTGGGCCGTAGCACACTGACAAGTGCAACATGAAGCGCTATATAGGAAGCAAGCTGTTAAAAGTTAATGTAAAGTTTGATTAAACTTAAGCGGGCTACTTATATTTTGTGAATAGTAATGAATGTACTGCATTTGTCTAAAAATATCTGTTTTCACAAAACAAATACCTAACAGGGTGCACAACCAGTTTTTTTTATCAACACTCAACATTTTGCAGAGGTCTCAATTTATTGCAAAGTAATTCTGTGGATAAACGCTTTCTTTGAGCGTTACCTGGAAAATCCATTAACTCCCTGCCCTGCAGAACATCCAGAAGGCAGCCACTGACCTGCGAGGAATTCAGAACAGTCTCTATGACAGCTGGAGTATAGCCCTTCCACAGAACAAGATATAATCCACTTCCGCCTCCCACAGAGATATAGGAGCTGTTCGTTTTACAGCTGACAAGTTTAAAATCGAGAGCAGCTTTAATCACCCTGCTTCAACCCTAGGAACGCTGGGCTGGCGGAAGTGACATCACCCACCCTTTGACTGCTGATGATATTACAGGTTAAATTGATTCTCTCTCCCTCAACCCCATCAACGGTCTTCCATGTGCTGCTGAGGTGTTATGAAAAAGGGCAAGAATCAGGGGTGCCACATGACCGGTACTGTACCGGCCACATCAGAAATATCATATCCGACGTGGCTGACAGAATGTTTAAATACATTGCCCTGTATTTTTTTGTTCTCCTCCACACCGACTGACTGTTCAAGTCTGTTTCTGGCTCTGATTGTACAAAAAAAATGTATCAAAAGGAATAGTCTTTGGGATGACTGGTAACCTGGCTTATTAGTATTCACTTGTGTGAAAGCTGAATTAATTACTAATAAATTTGCATTGATTAATAGCTAAGAATTTACATGAATTAGGCTGACGTAGAGAAAATTGTGTCTTGGAAAATGTGCCCACTGGTGTGGCCACCATGATATGTACGACATTAGTAAAGAATCACACTTAAATTTCAAATAAATGTGCATGTGAAGAATAAAATGTATTAGTGGATCATACTAATGTATTAGTACTACGTATTTGCTTAAATATTAAGGCATTGATTAATTATGAGATTTGTACCTAGTGACAAAGTCTCAGTGTAGGTTTCATGACCTAAATAAATGTTTGTTAAAGTTTTGTGAAAGCAGAGAATTAGTATTTGACCATTGTTCACACAGCGATGACCAAGCTATTTGTAAATGTCTTAAACTTTCTGGTGAAAACTGTCTGCTGAAATGTCCTGTACTACGAATCATTACGAAAATATCCTTGATGTGTGAGAAACTGATGTTCCAAACATTCAACAATGGCTGAACTGATTGCAGCTAGGATTGCAACTAAAAAGTTACCTGATGAAGCTGATGAGGGGAACAGGAAAAGAGGAACCAATCATCGACGTGTGAAAGAATGTCTAGTTATATCATAGATTTAGAAATTAGAGTTCATTGGTACTACTGTGAATTTACGATATACTGACCAATGATGGCGAGAGAAGATACTTGATGGAGTTTAACATAGCCTGTCTGCACTTAGGAGTTCTAGTCCATTTTCTGAGCTCATTTAATCCCATTCTCTACCCATTAGCAGTTCTGTTTGTGGAGCACTGCAGTTCCAGATGTTCTTTTCCTCATAGTTTTATCCTCATAGAAAAGTTGTGTTAATGCCGATTCCTTTCTAAGTTGGTACAGTTGACTTAAAGCCCAACCGTAGCTGAGCCAATCCCCTCTATAGTCCCATTGCTGATGCTGACCAGATGGATATCCAACTGAAGAAGGAATCGCAGCTTGCCAATTCATTAAAGAGAGGTATAACAAGATGGTAGTGTTTCTGTTATAGATTTTGTTCTTTTAGGTCCCAACCGCTAATTTGATACGGGCTTTGTTAGAAGTTTGACAAATTAACTTTGACTAAAATTATTTTTGCATGAAGTCAAAATATGGCATTCGAATTGGAGGATTAGTTAGTATGTCATGCTCTAATAAATGCAATTAACAAATAATTGATTTTGTTCACCTCTTGAATCTAGATGTATGTCACCTCTGTTGTTCAGTTATTGGTGTTATTAATCTGCACTGTAACCCTCGAATATCTCACAATTATTGCTTCTTTTAAATTGAGGATTTCCGCCGCTTTGGTCAGCCTGTGCTGTTTGTATACGCTTAGCATTTGGTTTTGAGACTAATTTACACAATATTAGCATTGTTAATCCAGGGAAATAAACATTCTCATTTTACTAAAAGGTGTGGTTATTCATTGCCGAATAGTTCATGGTGTATAAAGATTTTTGACTCCTAAAGATTGATGGTTTTTTTTTTATTATGTTGTTATATTGCTGTTGAAGTTATGGGCCATGGAAGAATCACTCTAAGCGTAGTCAAAAGATCCATCGAACCTCTAACGAGTCTCCTTATCAATAAATTATAAAAGACCAAATTAGGCCAGACGCGCTCACACTTTGTGCTTTGATCTTTCTTAGTTCATCCCACAGAAGAGTAATCTACCAGAGGTGGGGCTCAGACTTCAGTTTTTCACAGCACAGACAGACATTTTGTGCCGTCAACTGCCAAGGGCCCTGCGCCTGCTCACAATCATGTGGGCCTCGCAGCATTGTGCCACCTTTCCAAGGACTTCAGTGTTACGAGGCACAGGGGACAGGCATAGCCCCTCTGCTGCTGGGGACAGCAGACCACCATGCCTGTGACTGCCTTTAAATAAAGCAGGTTTTTTTTTTTTTTTTTTTTTTTAAATGCAGCCCATTTTCCTGTAAGGAAAACGAGATGTATTTCAAAAACAAAAATTAAAGGTTTTCTTTTCATTTTTTCAGAGTAGGCAGTGGTCCATGGGACCACTGACTGCTCTAAAAAAAATATTTTCGCTAACATTCACAAAGGGGGAAGGGTCTTATGGGGACCCTTCCAGTTTGTGAATGGGTTAGCACCAATTTGAAACTGGTGCTAACTGCGATTGTTTTGTGACCGCATTCACGGTCACAAAACAATCCTACATCACACTGCGACTCGCAATTAGGAAGGGAACACCCCTTCCTAATGCGACTCGCAAACCTATTTTGCGATTCGGTAAATAGATTACCGAATCGCAAAATAGGGTCTCTACATACCAAAATCCTTTTTTCTTGTCGCAAACGTCCCTTTGCAACAAGAAAAGTGGTACGTACATATGGCCCCTGGTGACTGTTTTTCTATCTTTCTCTTTCTCCTTTCCTGTTAGTGTGTTTTCCCCTCTCTTGGTCTCGGTAAATACTTGATGTGGAAAAATAAGTACTGGCAGCCCCCATTAGCAACCACGGGCTCAAAATCAGCACTGCTCTTACCTTCCACACTGATGCTGGTCCTCTTACAACCACCTCTTTCTCCTGTCTGCTCACCTCATCTTTCTCCAGCCACTAACATTCTCTTGTTGTTTCTGTCCCTCTTACATCTATCTCTCCCCTGCCTCTCTCCCACAGACTCTTACCTGTTGTTGGTGGACTGGCCCTCTTACATCTCCTTACCCCTCACCATTCTCTCGTCCCACCACTTAAATTCTCCTTAGGATCCTGCCTCTCCAATCCATACAATACCTTTCAGCTTTTATCTTTCCCATCAGCCTCAACATTTTTCACTGGTTCTGCCCCCTTTGCATCACCTCTTCCCTCCATGCTCTTCATATTTTATCTCTCTCTGCTGCACCATCCTCTCGCTGGTTCTATCTCTACAGCATCCACATCTCCACTCAGTGAGCTGATCTTAACCACTTTTCTCCCCCAGCCACTTACCTCGCTTCACCTGTCCTCCTCCCTTATGTCCACCTCTCCCCTTCTGCCCCCCCTAATTGTCATACCTTGTTGAGCAGAGTCTGCCCCTCACATCCCTCTGTTTTGCATGCTATGCCCTTCATCTCATCTTTCTCCCAGGGATGTAGCTACTATTTGGTGCAGCGGCACTGGGGCCAAGACCCCTAAGGCCCCCCCTTGAACCCTGATAATTGCTTTATTTTACAACTTCAATGGAAGTCAAAGGAGCCATTTTCCTTGCTTGCACCAGCGCCCATTACATCCTTGCTACGTTAATGCTCTCTCTCAGCTTCTTCCCTTTTCTCAATGACTCTGCCTGTTTCATCCACCTCTTTCAATTCCCCCACCTCCCTTTCTTCCAGTCGCTTACTCTTTTTTGATGATTCTGCCTATCTTTCCTTCTGTAGTGTCGCCTATCAGCTCTCCCCACTCATCTTTTAAGAATTGTCTTACCAATTCGGTACTCAACTCTCCAGTACTCCCTTTTCTTTAATCCTTGGTGAGCAGTGCCCATTGTGATGCAATGCCATTCTCTGTTGTGAGTGTAAGCCCTGTAGGATACCCCTGCATCTTATTAACGCACAGGCAGGGAGCACTTAACACTTGAACACACTTTGAGTACCTGTCTAATGAATCGCTGTTATTATGCAGATGTAGCGATTAGGCTCACAGAGAGAGGGGCCAAGAGGGAAATAACATTAAAAAAAACACAAAAAAAAACGAAACTTGTTGAGCTTAAAAGGCTCAGTTATGTGACAGAAAGCTGCTCATTAGAACCAGAATGGAACACCAGCCAGCAGCCCAGCCGACCCCGCCCCTGAAGCCCTTTCTCTTGGCGCTGCAGGGCTCAGGGAAGGGGCCTTGCAGAACTTAACCATGGTTAGAAGCCCAACTTAACCATGGTTAGAGGCCCAGCAGAGCGACCTATCTCATGAATATTTATGAGGTAGGTCAGTTGCGACCCCATTGGGAATCGCAAACAGTGTTATTGACACTGTTGTACATCCAGTTTTGTGACTCGCAAAACCTAATATTCGTACATGTGGCCCCAGGTGAAAAAGGAGGAACCTCTAAAAATTAGATAAAAAGGGTTGGAAGTGTCTAGCAGTAGATTAAAGAAGCTAGGGGTGGATTCAGGAACATCCAGCCCTGGTATTCGGCTTGTTAATATTGCACAGCGCTGACCACAGGTTTCTTAATAGTGCTTTGGGCACTTGTCCTCATTATTTTACAAATTAAGGTAAGAGGTAGGAGGAGTTGGATATCCAAGGGACAGAACCAGTAGGAGAAGGGACGAAGGTTAGAGAGAGGGGAGAGATGGATGTAAGAGGGGTAGAATGCTCATGGTAAAGGTCTGGGGAGAGATGAGAAGAGGGGCAGAGTATGGAGGGGAGGTGAGTGTAAGAATCAAGGAGTAAAGATAAGACGCTTCAAGAGGATGGAAGGGGAGAGGTGGATGTAAATGGAGTAGAACCAGTGAAAGAAGTTATGAGACTTGGAGGGATGAGGGGTTAAGGGTAGTGAATGGATATGAGATGTGGATATACGAGAGGCAGATCCATCTAGAGAACATAAGCAGAGTGGACAGGACAGAGAAGAAATTGAGAGATGCAGATGGAAGAGAGCAGAATCACTAAAAGATGGTAAGAGGTTTAGGGCAGGGAGACAGAAGCGGGTAGGTGGATGTTAGATGGGCAGAACTAGCAATACAAATTTAAAGGGTTGGTGATGGAGGAGAGATGAAGAGTCGATCAGGGAGGCAGAGGTCAAAGAGGGAGAGAACGAGTAAGAGAAGGTAAGCAAAGAGCGAGAAGGAAAAGGGAAGAGGTGTACGCAACAGGGGCAGAACTATCAAGAGCAGATAAATTAAAAGGAAAATGAATAGATGGAGTTAGGAGGGTAGAACCAGCAGAAAAGAGAAAAGGCTGGATGGAGAGTTGAGATGTGAAGAGTTGGGGAGGGAAAGAAGATTTGGATGTAAGAGGGGTAGGACCAGAAAGACAAGTTGAGCTGCTGGATGGAAAACTGAGAGGCAAAGGATAGCTCATGGCCCAGGGAAAGAGGCCTGGATCGGACAGGCAAGGAGCCAGAAAATCCAAATTTTACTGATGGGCCTATGGCTGGGGCCAGCTGAAAGGATAATCGTTTTTATTTCTGTGGATAAACTGGCCTATGGCCTGGATTGACTTGGTCATTGGTGCTCAACATAAGAAGGCTGCTGCAGACTTTGGGTTGGTATGCACAGAGTAAGCTTGACACTTCACCCAGCTCATTGTCATGTTCAGAATGACAATGGGCTGGCCTGGACAGGCACAGTGTTCTTGTGCCTCCTCCCACAACATAGAATGCCAAAACTCAGGGAGTTGCAGCACAGATAGAATTGGCCTTGTGTGGGAGGTGAGGTAAAGGAGGGTGAGTATTCAAGGAGAGGAGGGCCAGCTGAGGAGTGGGAGGGCATTCCACATAGTACATAGTGCATGGAGTGATCTGCCAATCATTGAGCCTATACGAGTAGATGTCCAGAAGGTTCACGGAGGCAGATCTTGCATTGGAGGTAAGTAGCTTCTTACACAATTGCTTCAGTGATGCCAGAGAATTAAGTGTCAATTGATGTCACTTCCTGAGATGTCACTTTCTGGGATATAGGGGCCTCATACTCTTATTTTGCCTGGGGCCTCAAAAATCCTAGGACTGGCCCTGTCTGAAAACAATCAGTGAACATCGCAGTAATTAAATTAGTTTTGGAGAGACATAGGCCTAGCTTTCACCTAGTTTGATTAATGTGAGGTATTTCTACTTAATAGAGCTTTACATTATTTGTACTTGTTTTATTAGGATTATTATTTATATTTTTAGACATTTTACTGTTAGCCACACGGTAAGTAGCTTCTTGCAAAGTTGCTTCAGCAATGCCAGAGAATTAAGTGTCAATTGATGTCACTTCCTGTGATGTCACTTTCTGTGATATAGAGGCCTCATTTTTATTTTGCCTGGGGCCCCAAAAAACCTAGGACCGGCCCTGCAACTGCCATAGCACAAGTATGCACAAAGACACAGTTCTTGCTCACAAACTATCAGTGTGGAAACTATGGAGCAATAAGATAGGACTGCAGGATGCAGTTATCATCAATCAATATGGTAAGAGCAAGACAGCCTTGCAAGGAATGGAACTCACAAACTGCCAATTACACTTGGCAATAAAACCCACTTGTCAAGTCTTAGAGTTCCCTTTTATTGAATACACGTCACCTCTAAGGTAGGCCCTATGTAGTCCAGAGGGCAGGGTGCATTGTAATTGAAGGGTGGACTTGTGCTTTTAAGTGTTACATGTCCCGGTAGTGAAAAACTCCTACATTTGTTTTTCACTACTGTGGGGCCTATCTGTCACCTAGCCTAACATTGGGTTGCCTTACTCCAATTAATAAGTGCTAATTTTTGATTGAGAACAGATAAGCATTTCATGTTTGGTCTCTATGAAATTGTAAACAAAAATCCTATTTAATTGTAAAGTCATATTTTACATTACAATTTTGAAAATGACCCCTTTACAAATTGGGTATTTTCCTACACTTAGCCTTTTGGCGCCTGCAGCCTGTCTTACGTCACATACCTGGGTGTAGTTGACAGACTGTGAATTTCTCTCAGACAGTTACACAATAGAGAGATTAGGTGCATCTGAATCAGCCATCTGCTGGCAGGATGGTGGAGGGAGCTGAGCTGGGCACAGCCCCATTTGCAACTGCATAGGCTGCGCTTTGCCTTCACACAACGGGCTTATCACCTCCACATTGTCACTGCAGCCATTTTGGAGCCAAGGCAGGGGAGTCATGAAATTTGAAGCACCTCATAGAGAAACCTCTAGAAACTTCTTCAAAGGAGGCACCAGATGTAAAAGTAGGGTCCTCAAACTCACTCTTAAAATCACTTTCTAGACTTATGGAAGGACTCTGAGGACTGCCAGCTGCTGTGACCTACTGTGCAAACTAGAAGACTTATTTGCTGTACTTTTTGTGCCAAGCTACCCAGGGTTCAGCACAGGTTAATTTAGTGTTTTTTGTAGTTCACCCTGCCAGGGTTTGTGGCTGTTGCTTGACTAGGGCTCACACCCCACTCAACCAGCAACCCAGTTTCTCATACATTCTATCAGGTATACCAGCGACTGATGCATGGATTCATTGTTGAAGATTTGTGTTCAGCTTTCTACTTTAATGTCAAACATCCATATAGCCAATATATTTTCACACTCCCATTTTCCATAAATCAATTCACGTGGTCTTGAATGCCCCAAGGGCATATAGTCAACTTCCATGGTGGCTAAAATAGTTGGAAATTGTGAATGACAATATGAACTGGAGAAAATGACTAATTGATTTGTTAGAGCACTCTGAAGACCACCTCCCTTTCACAGACCTTAGTAACGTTTAATTCACAGCCTAATATTTTTAGAATAAAAACTTTTTAGTTCTAATTCACAAAAAACCTTTTACTCATTCACCTGATACTGCCAATAGGTATTGGCAACACCAGCAGGTTTGACTTATTTTAGGGCTATGTTGATTATCGTTTTACATGTCTTGACATGGAAAAAAAAAATCACAGGCACACAAATGCTAACTGTTGCCTTGACTTACTCAAGAGGAAGTGCCACTCAAAGTGTCACACATTTGGCAAAAGAATGTTGCTCATTTCCACACTGACACAACAGAAATGTAACACAAAAGCAAATCAAAAATGTGATCACTATACACCTGCCGCATTGGCCGAGTCTGTTCCATAACAGCCTTTCTATGTGTTTCTTATATTTTTTGCTGCATCACTGCAAATAATTTTGATCTTAGTTTTATAGCAGGGCAATATCAGGATTCTCAAATAAGTTAAATGGGCCCTCCCCTTAGGTTTCGAAAGACAGGCCTCTATTTGTGGTATCAACAGAAGCCAATGAAAGACCTTTAGACAAGGGGTTGCATGACGATGCTTAAGATTTGGGGGGGGGGGTAATGGGCCTGTCTTGGTTCTTGGCCCTGGCCCCTGCCTTTCATGGTGGCCCAATAGACCCGGTTGCTTCTCCCTTTACCCCACTGCATGACAAAGTGCTAGTACTACACTTGTCGGAGTTAGAAAGTGGCACGATGCAGTACAAACAATGATGCACCATGGTTGTTCTCCCAAACCTCTGCCACCTCTTCCACCACATCAGGCCAGACCGGATGTACTGAGGTTAAAGGCAATGACCACTTCAGTTTCTCAGAAATCAGTAATGGCTTATGAAAAGGTGAAGTTGAACCCCACACGCACTAATGGAAAGCCCCAACTGCTGGCTTTTTCTCAGTGCCTTCAGTTTCTATAAAAAGAGTACAGGGAATGGTTTAAGTTGCAATGACAACAGTGGCAGGAAATGGAACTTGATATCTTAGAACACCCTTCCCGAACACACCAATGGCAGGTGATGGTACCTGGTATTGTAGAACAGCGTGCTGCAGTTAAAAAAAATGACAATATAATTAAGAACACAAATAATGAAAGCCATTCTGTTCAAGACATGCCCAGAATATTTAATTCCATTTTTGATAAAACTCCTAGCATTTGGCACAAATTCCATGGCAAGACAGAATTAAATGACATTTGAATCCCCATATCCTTCGGCTGGTGTCTTGGGACACTCATCACTGACTTTTAACCTTTTGCATAGTTAGAAATGAGGGAAAATGATTCACCATACTTGTGTAGTAAATTGATCCAGACATGTTTGAAAATCTTTTATTTCTATTTGCTAGCAATAAATCAAAAGATTTGGATGCAATTCAATAAATAGTGGGAATATATATATATATATATATATATATATATATATATATATATTTTTTTTTTTATATATATATTCGCAGCACAGTGTATTACCTGTTGGCTCCAGACCGCTGGCGGTGCTACGCTGCTTTGAATCAAATTTTTACTTCTTCAGTGAGTATTAAAGAAGTCGCAGCACTCTGAAGGTGATAGCAGTGTAGATATTTATTGTGCTTGCAGAGAACTCGTTAACAAGTTTAGATGCTACACTGCGCCTTTGTCACGATGTTGGTTGTGTAAAACTCAGTGCCATATATACAATGATACCGGTGTAGTGTGGAGTCATAAACAGAAAAGATGAACAAAGAAATCAGCTGGAAAGGGAGCGCCATCTTACAGCATTACTTTACATATATCTGCATAATCATTCCACTAAAAAAAAAAAGAAATCACAATACATACATACATAAGGATGCAACCAAACCACTAGGAAGACCATCATAGCGGCAATAGGACGTTTTTTGGAAAACACTTGAATTTACATTGACCATTTTTTACAGCCATTAGTACAGACACTCCCCTCCTACAGTAAAGATACATCTGAGTTTCCTAAAATATTTTTTTATGTAGTTTGGGAGAAGAATGCTTATGATAAGTCTAGGTATGTCAACCCTGTATACGAGTATGCCATGGGGATGGCTTAAGGGCAGTACAGCACTTTCTGAGAGTAAGACCTTTGAAATTTTATGCATATAATATGATGTTACTCAAGACGATAGAATGATGCCTGACCATACCATTTTTCTCTTTAATGGAGAATTGTTCCAACAGGAGAGGGGAACTGCAATGGGTACCTGCTTCGCCCCCATCTATGCAAATCTACATATGGGCTAGGGGAAGGAGCAGGTACTCAGAAACTCGGAAATTAGTTAATGGACTGACAGAATTTTGCTAAGGGTAAGGCTTATCCATGACCTGTTTGTATTTTGGAGAGGAAATGAGAGCAGCGCACAACAATTTGCTGAGGTCATCAATGACAATGAATTGAATTTACACTTTACATGCCACACGAATAAGGCAAAGTCAGTTTTCCTTGATGTCAGGATATAGGTACAAGAATCCAAACTGGTAACTACTGTGTTTAGGAAGCCAACTGCGGGAAACAGCACACTGCATGCGTAGAGCTTTCATTCCACAGCCCTTAAGCAGAATATCCTTTATGGAGATTATTAAGGACTAGATGGATTTGCAGCATCCAGGCACAATACGGTGTTGCACAGAAAGAAATTATATCCAAGATTAAAGCAAGAGGTTATTCTTAGAAAACATTAGAAGTAGCGAAATAAAGAGTTTCTAGATTAAAGAGGAACAATGACATCTTCAGATCTAGTAAAAAGGAGACTAACACAAAAAAGGACAGTGTAATAGGATTCATTACAATATATCATGAGAAACATTTCAAGTTGGGAAAAGCATTAAAACACTGGCACCTCATTAAGAATGATCCAGTAATTGGAGAGAGAATCATAATCAAACCACGGATTACATGTAGAAGAGCATGATCTATGAGAGATTATCTTGTTAAAAGTGAGGTGACAACAATAAGACAATAGTTGCTCAGGCCGAATCCAGGTTTTTAGAAATGCCACAAATATAAGGCTTGTGAAAATGGTAAGAATATGACATAACTACATACACCCTTACATAAAACTTTCAAGAGAAATAAATCTTTGAATTGTAAGACTGAATTTGCATAAGCTCTTTTCTATCCTAGCCCGAAAGTCTACACTGGGAGCACTATTTTCCAGATGAATAAACGTGTATTGCAACATTTATGGGCTATAATAAACAATGATAGCAGCTATCCAGTGGCCCACCATATTCATAAGTTGCATAATGGAGACAATACACTGCTGACTTATAGTGTAATAGACCAGGTACCCAAGAAATTAAAAGGTGGAGAGAGGGAAAGAGAACTGCAGAGATTGGAATCTAGGCTTATCTTGGAAATGGACCGCAGAGAACCATTTTGGTTAAATACTGACAAAGACTTACATGTCCATTCATGATGCGAATATAACAACAAAACAGTTTCCTCTACCTGCATTCTGTAAGTTGTAGAGATTGTTCTCAGTTCCTTTTTAATGAACAAAAAATGATTTTATTCTATATATGTTTTTACACGGACTGCACAGCTGGGATTTCTTGGGAAGTTAGTCTATAAAGAAAATCCTCTATGATTTACTATTATTTTTTAATACAAATACTACATACTACTGACTTTCTCAACACCTTTGAATTATATTTTTGAGACAGGTCAAGTTGGACAATGAACTTCTTTATTTATAATTATGATGTATTTTTAACTTCTATCTGCAACACCAGTAGTTGCAAATTGATGAATAACCCACTTGTCTGGAATGTTGGCTATAACTGAATTGGGGCATAAACAAGCCCATTTGGGCTCTATGGTGTTATTTATTGCGATGTAAAAATATTAAGATATCACTATATGCTGATTAATTCATTCTTGGCAGAGGGATGTGATTGAATGTTTACAGTTGCTGTTTACAGTTGCTAATTGTGCAAAAATAATCTTGAAAGATAACCTTGCTCATTAGTATGGAGGAATATTGAGGTATTAGCAATTATTTAACTTGCCTACAGTGGCATTCAATACTGCCATTAGATGTAATCTTCAGCAATGTTTTGTTTGTTATTGATTTGATTGGGAGTGCATTGTCAGGATTTCTTAGTGGTATGATTATGCAGACATACATTGAGTAATGCTCCAAGGTGGCACTATCTTTCCAGCTGATTTCTTTGTTCATCTTTTGTGTTTATTACTCTACATTTCACCTGTAATGTTGTATAAATTACACTGAGTTTTTCACAACCAATGTCATGACAAAGGCGCAGTGTTGCACTGAAACACGCTATCTAGGGATGTGGATCCTCAGTTGATCCCCAGCAGGTTGATCCGTGGATCCACACACCAAAGCAAGAATCTGATTGACTGGCCACAACCTGACAGAGAAGTGGCAGCTCACATTTTGGTTCAACGGGGAAACGGTCCCCGGGCTGAAATGTGGGGGGCAATGTACATGATGGGAACAGGGTAGAGGTTCCCTTACCCCACAAGGGTGATAAAAATGTGATACAGCAGTAAATAATGTGTAGGAAATGTGTACAAATGATTTTTTGGGGCAGTTTTCAAGATCCACAGAGCTCAGCGCGACCCCTGGTGTAAATCCACGGGTGGATCTACGGATTTCACGAAATGTCAAAACAAATATACATATATGTATTCACACACCCACTCAAACAGGCAAACACTCTCACAGTCACTCTCACACCCACACAGTCACTCTCACACCTATTCTCACAGTCAGATATTCGCACATGCACTGTCACACCCAGGCACACACTCAGACACCTGCTTACACACCCAGACATTCTCTCACGCACTCTCCCACCCGGACAGACGTTCTCACACCCAGAGAGACACTCTCACACCGATTAACGTATAGTAATTAAAACCATAAAAATTAATTGAAAAAAACAAAGGTTTACAGGGATGTTATAGTTAGGATCTGAATTTACTTGCACAAACCATAGAAATTCTGCAATTATAGTTATGATTAGCTCAAGTAACTATAACTCATGCCATAAGCTATTTCGCACCCTCGCCATGCACTAATATTGAATCACTCATGCTATTTGATTACATCATTGATAATATGAATGTAACATGTGCAGTAAAATTATTTATAGAAAACTGCATGGCAGGGCACGAGCTATGTATTAAAATAAGTGTCTTTTTTTTTTTTTTTTTAGTTCTAAATGTCTTTCTTGTGCAGCGCTTATGGGGGTGCTTATTGCAACAGAGGATTGTTAGAGGAGGAGTAATGCTGCTTAGGTTCTCATAACAAGCTGCCAAGAGAAGTTACCTTTCCAGGCTACTACATGTGCGACGAGGGAAACAGCATTAACAACGCGGTTAATGCAACGATATGCATTGACCACGCTGCTGTCACAACGCATATTCGTTTACTAGGCATGCGTTTACCACGCATATGCGTGGTAAGGGTAGAGAGAGCAGTCGGGCGGAAGAAAGGAAGCAAGCAGGAAGGAGCAGCGACCAGAGGAGAGAGGTAAGTGGGGCCTGGGTTGGAAAGGGAGGGTTGTGGTAGTTTTTAGGACAGGGTGGGGGATCGGAGTAGGTTTCAGGGCAGGGTAGGGTTTAGGGTGGGGGTGGTGGGTAGTTTTTAGGACAGGGCGGGGTAGATTTTAGGACAGGGTATGTTTTAGGGTTTAGGGCGGGGGCCGGGGAAGTTTTTTGGACAGTAGGTTTTAGGGTGAAGGTGGGGTCGGGCTATTTTTTTTTAGGACAGGGTGGGGTAGGTTTTAGGACAGGGTAGGTTTTAGGGTTTAGAGGAGGGTTGGGTAGTTTTTAGGACGGAGTGGGGTAGGTTTTAGGACAGGGCAGGGTAGGTTTTAGGGTTCAGTGTGCGACGGAGCAGGGTAGTTTTTAGGACAGGACAGTGTAGGTTTTAGGGTTTAGGGCGGGGTAGGTTTTAGGGCAGGGTAGGTTTTAGGGTTTAGAGCGGGGTTGGGTAGTTTTCAGGACAGAGTGGGGTAGGTTTTAGGGCAGGGTAGGTTTTAGGGTTTAGGGTGGGGGATCGGGGTAGTTTTTAGGACAGGATGGGGTAGGTTTTAGGATTCAGGGTGGGGCAGGGTGATGGGGTAGTTTTTAAGACAGGGCGGGGTAGGTTTTGGGACAGGGCAAGGTAGGTTTTAGGGTTTAGGGCGAAGGCAGGGGGTTGGGGTAGTTTTTAGGACAGGGTAGGGTAGGTTTTAGGGTTCAGGTTGAGGGCTCGGGTAGTTTTTAGGAAAGGGTTGGGTAGTTTTTAGGACAGAGTAGGTTTTAAGGCTTAGGGCTGGGGTGGCGGGGGCCAGGTAGTTTTTAGGACAGGGCAGGGTAGATTTTAGGACAGGGAAGCTTTTAGGGTTCTGGGGGGAGGTGTAGTTTTTAGGACAGGGAAGGTTAGGTTTTAGGGTTTAGGGCAGGGGGCGGGTACTTTTTAGGACAGGGAAGGTTAGGTTTTAAAACAGGGAAGATTTTAGGGTTTAGGGCAGGTTAGGTTTTAGGTTTCAAGGCGAGGGTGGGAGTCTTTGTTAGGGCAAGGAAGGGTAGCTTTTTAGGCCAGGATAGGTTTTACGGATTAGGGCGTGGTGGGGGTAGTTTTTAGGACAGATGGGGTCATTTTTCGGCCAGGGTAGGTTTTAGAATTTAGGGCAGGGTGGGGGGTCGGGTAGTTGTTAGGAAAGTTTGGGACAGGTTTCAGGACAGGGCAGGGTATGCCAGGGGGTTAGGGCTCTGGGCAGGAGCTGGATGGGGAAGTTATAAGGGCTTGGGCAGGTGGGGGTATGATGTCAGGTTTAGGGGGAGGATGGGGGAGAATTTACCATGCATGTTACCTTACCAAACATGGTTTTACAACTAAATTAGTTGTAAAGGCATGCGTGGTAAAGGCAAGTGTGGTAAAGACGCGGTCATTGTAACGACATGCGTTGTAAACGCATTCGTTGTTCCATCATACATCCGTGCGACGATGTTTCTGACCCCTGGATTGTTGGGTATGCAAACACTGGAACCAGTAATCCGAATACAGAAATCCTGGACCCATTTTCACCCTGTGCGAATCTACACCTGCTGAAACCGCAGATGATTGAGAGGAGGGCCTGCAGACTGAAGGGCAGCCAGGCCCCTGCCAGCATGTTTCTTGCACCACAAAGGGGAGCAGATAATTCTCCCATGGCATTGCTCTGCCTTACTGTGCCCTGCTGCCTCACCACACAGCCCTTTCTTCTATCACCTGACCCACAACACTCACCCTTGCTGCCATTTACCACTTGCTTTTCGCACACTGAGCAGGGTGGGGGATGTGTGTATATGTATAGATATATAGATAGATATATTTTTTCCCCTACTGGCCAGTAGGTATAGTTAGGGCCTAGTTTTCATAGGAAAAGCATTTTTTGTTTTGCGTATAAAACTTTGGTGAAGTTTGACACATCTTCACAAAATTTTCAAAACTAGTACACAAGTCACTTTAGCTGCTGAGTGGAAAGTTTCATGCAGGGATTTTAAACATGACTACATCCCAAACCGATAGAGGGATATAGAGAGGCAGAACCACTCACAGAGGATCCACAAATCTGGAGGAAAAGCAAGGCCCTGATTGGCTGTACACAACCTGAGAGTAAAGTTGCTGCTGCCCTTTTCTTTCTCACATTAGGCTTGAGGGAGTGGGATGAAAAACCTACATAAGGGGTTAGGATCCTGATCCTATAAGAGACATGGTGGGGTCTCTGGTCTCTTAGGGACCCCTCATGATAAAAAATTGCCCGAATTGTATTTTTTGGGGCCAATCTGCAGATCCATCGCGGTGCTCAGCACGAGCCCCAGTATAAGCTTGCAAAGGATCCAAAGTACCAAACAACAATGAACAAAACCACCCACTCACACACCAGAATCCGTGAATGGCGTGGGGTTAGGTAGATGCAGGTAGTTTGGCATGCACGTAGATTGACAGCAGGGCCTGGCCACAGGCCGTCTCCTGCTGCCAATCCACGCTGCGCGCAGCCGACTGATTATTAAATATTACTTTACGTTGAAAAAACATACAAATTCACTGGAGAAAAAAAACAAAGGTTTCAGGGATGTTATACTTATCTGAAGAAACTATTGTGCTGTTAAAAAAAGTAACTTTAGGCCACAAGTTATAGTTTCTTAACATAAGTATAACTATAACTGCTGAATTTCTATGTTTTTTATTACCTCCCTGTAGCCTTTGTTTTTTTTTTACCAGTTTTCTCTTTCGGATTCAAAAGACTTTTCCTTTGGCGAGAGGTGTTTGAGTAGCTGTACAGTAGGTGGACAGCAGACAATCAGTAAAGACACTGGCGGACAGACATCCAATTAAGATATAGCAAGACAGACAGCCAGTTGAGGTATTCTTGTCTGATTAGGGATTGCTATATGAACCCCATCAAATTTGCTAAAGTGAACTCGGTGTTGGCTCAGGGCCCTGCTCACAGACCATGAGAGTGAGCGGTTGAGGAATTTCTCAGGGGCAAGCCCTCTGTTTTGGTAACATCTGTTTCACGACAACATTCCAATAAAATATCATGCATTTTCACACGACTTTATGAAAATTAATTTATGTGTGTTTGGTGAGTGCAGGCGGAAGGCACGTACCGAGTTCATCGGGGCAAGAAGGGCCTCAGCCATTCATTTTTGTAAACAATGCACATATTATTCGTTTCAGTCTCTTGAACACCATTACGGTGGCTGAGCTGGGAAGCTGTACAGAAACGCCATTTTACTTTAGAGTAGACTTGGCCGTCAGCCAGCACTGGAGACTCGTCCCCAAATGACTTCCTCGGACGTGGGACGCCCTACAAGAAAATTGTAGGTGTAGAGGAACAGATTTATAGGCTATCTCAGCAATGTCCTTCCTGGGTGGCCCGCCCGTGCCCACATTTTTTGGCACGTCATTTTGTGTTAAGTTGAGGCAGTGCTTGGAGGAAACACCCCTTTCCACGGTCTCACAAAATCGGGTTTCTGGAGGTGGCAAGTTGTGACAAAAACGTTTGTGCGACATTTGGTTGTGGTGGTGATGTTTTGAGTCATTTTGTGCTGCGTTACTCCAATGTGATGTGTTGTACTGTTTTGTGGTGTTCTGTTTTGTTGTGTGCCGTTATTTTTTGTGTTGTAATGTTTTGTAAAAGATGCGTTACATTCTGTTGCTTACTTGAAATATGTAATCAACAGACATTTTCAGTCAAAAGCTATTTAAAACACTAGTCTGCCTAAAACTGTGGCAGATGCTGGTCTTTCATCAACACTTGGCGTGCTCACTTAATGTGATGCGGCCCAATGTACCCACCGCAGTAGCAAGACTCACAAACTTTCAACGCAATTGCGTTGGGTGGGATGGTTCTGCTTGTGCAGCTGTAACAACAGGCTACTCTATCTCAGACTAGGGTGGACCTCTAGTATCCAATATTTAACAGCAGACACTCATACTCCCTCCCCTCCCCCCCCGGACACCTCCTTGTGGGTGTGCCTCTGGTATTCCCATTCAGTCTATAATGATGCATCAGAGGACACACATACGTTCTCAAAACTGTCCATCCACGGATACCCCAGTAGTGCCTGCACAGATATGGCCTGAGACTCCTAGACTCTATCAGGATGCACCCCTAGCACCATCATCCATGCTTATCTTGTAGACGAGCTTATCATCTCAGGTGGTTCTTGGCACCCTCGCAGCCAGGCCACCATCAGACTGCAGGCGAAGAGGTGTAAGAAAGAAAAAAATAAGTCAACAGGCCTTTTTCATCTATGCATCCAACATCTGGAACAAGATCTCTGTATCATTCAGGAATGACCCAATGCTTCTAACATCAAAAAGAGTTGAAGACTTGCCTCTTTAAAGAAAACTACATTATTGTGCATTAACCAACCACATCTCAGCTTCCTCTCCTATCACTCGCTGACTTTAAGTTGGCCTTTGACCATCTATAACACTCCAATTTTTCACTAGGTTTGTGCTTTAGAAATACCATATAGCACGTACGTACGTACGTACGTACGTACGTACGTCCATCCATCCGTCCGTCCGTCCGTCCGTCCGTCCGTCCGTCCGTCCGTCCGTCCGTGTCCACAGCAGCAGTAGATTCATAGTCTTGGCCAGGCAAGCCATCATGCAGGCAACCTCCCAAAAGAACGACTGCAATGCATAGCTAATGTGCACTACATTAAAAAAAAAATGTCAAACATAGCAAATGATTTATGGATCTGACCCAGGCAGTCTTTTGAGGACATGCATGAAACAGAAGCAGCCCTGCTTTCTATATTTACTCAACTTAGAACCATGGGTTATCTGCTGTCTTGCACAGCTTATCTCAGCTGCATGAGACCGGTATCAGATCTAACACTCTTGCGTGGTTGTCTTTTTCCTGACTGACTGCTCAAAATCTCCATCCTTACCATTTTTGCATTGTGTCTTCAGATGACTTTTCTGTGGTGGTCTCCAAGGCTCTTCATTCAGTCCTATTCTTTTCACTATCTATGTCTTTTCCCTGGTTTATCTTATTAGTTATTTTGGTCGATTTTTATGCCAAGTACTGATAACACTCAAATTATCCTGACACTGTCCAAATAATTTCCAGAACTCTTTGTCCGGATGAGTTGGAAAGTTAAAGATTAACTTAGAAAATAAAAGCGTCACTTGAAGATGGTCGTCATTCCACCTGGACAGCTAACTGATGGCCCTCTGATGTTGTTCTTCTGCCTTGATCAGCTGGCCCGGTTTACAACAGTTTCTCTTTGACCTTGAGAGAGCGTAGTTTAAACATTACCTATTTTAGAAGTGAAATGCTTATATTAACAACGCTAATATTATTCATTGAAACGTATTTTAAAACGTGGAGAATTTTTCACATGCATAAACTGTAAGAAATAATTGCTTGAATTATGACTAATTGACTATATTAATACGTACAATAATTGCATTTTATTAGAATCCATAAGCCTTAAGTTAGCGTGAGTCGAAAACTAGCTGTGTAGCTCTCATATTAAAGCATATTTTTCTGTTTCTCCAGTGTGCTGACTTGCAAAAGGCCATGACCCACCATTTGTTCTTTTTCTCCGCTTATTGTATCATTGACCATTATATTCTCATCTGCATGCTAGTTGCTTTAGGATAAAGATGTATGCTTTGCAACAAAATATGGACACTTTCAAGGACACT